>NC_045718.1:15552511-16752511 GCF_009834535.1 Camelus ferus | reverse complement strand
GCAGAGACTGATGCAGTGCCCAGAACAGTGCCTGGCACATGGGAGGGGCCATTAAACATTTGCTGAATGGGGAGGTGGGTACAGCTCAACGGTAGAGCGCATGCTTAGCATGCACGAGGTCCTGGGTTCAATCCCCAGTACCTCCTCTAAAAAAAATAAATAAGTAAACTGAATTACCTCCACACCCCCCAAAAAAGAATAAACAAAAAAGGAAAGAAAAGAAAAACCAATATTTGCCTAATGAATTGAATAAAACACAAAGAAGCAATAAGACACACACATGCATACACACACACACAACCCAAAAACAAATATAGGGAAATTAAAGATTCCAGGATTGCACACGGGCCCTATAGGGCTCCTCGCAGCTATCTACTTCTGAGCACTGGGACCTGGAGGAGGCACCTGTATTTCTGAGGGTAGATGATGTAAACCTCTTCCATTCCTGTTATCCCCTCTCCTGGGTCTTCAGGAAGCCCCTTTTTAAGCTCAAAGGTCTAATGTGTGAATCCAGGCAGAACAGGGTGGCACCCATTCCACTGCAATGGCCACAGGGATTTCCCTCTCTTGTGCTCTCAAGAGTTTTTAGGGCACAAGAAGGTCTTGTTTCAGGTTGGTCTTCTTCACTGGGTTTCCTCTAGGTCCCTGTCTCCTTTCAGCCTTCCTGACACCTTACTTGGATCATTCAGCCTGAGAAGTCCCCCTCCTCTTCCAAGAGGATTGGTCCCCTGGAGCTGACATATCTTTTGGGGATACGTGCCTCAATTGCCTACTTCTGTCCAGAATTAGTGGGCTCTCCAACAGCATCACTTACGCCCCAGCTGTTCTAGCACCAACTTCATCCTCTTCGTAGTAGTATGAATTATGTCAAAGCCTGTCTTCCACATAACACCGTGAGCACTCCAAAGCCAGGAATTGTACCTTTTTGATCTCAGCACTCCCAGAGAGCTCAGGACCAGAGTACTGCAAAGTGAATTAGGGACGCTGGTGGGCAAGGTGAGTGGGTGGGTCCCAAAACCTGGTCCTAGACCCCAGTCTCTCCAAAGGCTGGACTTGGCTCTCTCAGAACCAATTTAAAGAGGATTTCATTGCAAATCAGATGTCTGACAAGGGATCAATAACCAAAATATATAAGGAGCTCATGTAACTCAACAATAAACAAACAACCAACCTAGGAGGGGATGGGTATAGCTCAGTGGTAGAGTGCATGCTTAGCATGCACGAGGTCCTGGGTTCAATCCCCAGTGCCTCCATTAAAAAAAAAGTCTTGTTCACAGCAGCACTATTTACAATAGCCAAGACATGGAAATAACCTAAATGTCCATTAACAGATGATTGGATAAAGAAGTGGTATATTTATACAATGGAATACTACTCAGCCATTAAAAAGAAGTTAAAAAATAGACAACCTAATTTAAAAAATGTACAAAGGACTTGAACAGACAAATCTCCAAAGAAGACATACAAATGGCCAATAAGCACATGAAAAGATGTTTGACATCACTAGTCATTAGGGAAATGCAAATCAAAGCCACAATGAGATGCCATCTCACACCTATTAGGTTGGTTATTATCAAAAACACAGAAAATAACAACCCATGTGTGTTGCTGGTGGGAGTGAAAAATGGCAAAAGCTGCTATGGAAAATGGTACGGCGATTCCTCAAAAGATTAAACATGAAATTCCCATGTGATCCAGCAATGCCATTTCTGGACATACACCCAAAAGAAGGGAAAGCAAGGACTTGAACAGGTATTTGTACACTCACGTTCATAGCACTATTCACAACAGCCAAAACACGGAAGCGGCACATTCATGGGTGACTGGATAAACGAAATGTGATGTATACATACAATGGAACATTACTCATCCATAAACAGGAAGGAAACTCTGACACAGGCTACAACATGGATGGACTTGAAGACATTATGCTAAGTGAAATAAGCTAGTTACAAAAGGACAAATACTTCATGATCCCACCTATGTGAGGTTCTTAGAGTAATCAAATTCAAAGAGACAGAAAGTAGAATGTGGTTGCCAGGCACCGTGGGGAGGAGGGAATGAGAAGTTACTGTCTCACGGGTACAGAGTTCAGAAGATGCAAAAGTTCTGGAGGGGGATGGTGGTGATGGTTGTAAGACAATGTGAAAGTACTTAACACCACAGAATTATACACTTAAAAATGGTGAAAATGGTAAATTTTATGTTATATATATTTTATTACAATAAAAAAAAGAAGATTTCAAGAGCAGGGGAATGTGGAGGCCACGTAATCAGTTGGTTTCAACTGGTGTCCCTAAAGTCAGGAGTGTCCCTTACTTTCTGTATTCCAGGAAAGTGAGGAGTCAATCCTGCTTCTAAGCAAGTTGGCCCCCATCCCAGGACCTCCAGGACCAGGCTCTTCTCCTAGGCCCAGGCACCTCCTGCCAGGTCACTGACAGTTGGGTGACCACTAGGGATGCCCTGGACAGCCCAGCCCGGCTCAGAGGAGCCACTGCAGCTAGGTGAGGGCCTAACAGCCTCTCAAGACTCTCCACGGGGGAGCTCAGGGGCAAAGAAGCCTGGGCTCAGAGATCCGGAAGGACCTTGGGATGAACAGTCCAATCACCCACATTCTGCAGAAACTGAGTCATCAGGTGACTCAAGCAGTGGGCACTGGCCAACCCACTTCAGACGCTCTCCCCGACTCCATCATGGCTGGCCACGGGCGAGGAGCTACGTCTGCCTTTCCAACCTCATACACCCCTAGAGAAATGGACAGCACAGCAAAGGAAGATTGGGGGCCACATTCTCTCTTCTTTCTCCTAAAGGCCACAGAGTCGTGGAATTCTCTTGAAGTCATTGAGCTGGGAGCTGGGTACCAGCTCGCCTTCGGAGTTTTCCATCCCCACCTCCACATCGCCCCCTCACTCTAACCTAGTGGCCTTCTCTGCCCAAGAATGCTTTGAACACAGGGCTCCTCAGCTTCGCGTAGGATCCCGCACGCTCTGAGAGCCACAGAGTCAGACCCTGGAGAGTCACTAGGTCATGAGAGACGGGTGGCTCTGGGAGTCCAGCTCGTGTGCTGTGATGTAGGCCCTTTCCCGGGAGGTGCAGGACGTGGGCGCCAGGGCTGCACGTGCACCCCCTCCCACACGTGCTGCCTCCAGTTCAGGACCAGCTTCCTGTGGGACAGGGCGTTTGGCGCCATAAAGGATTCAGAGGATTCTGAGGTGATGAGCGGCAGGTGGGAGCTGGGTACCCTCACTGACCAGGTTTGCTAGGAGGGGAGGGGCGGCTGGAGACACCAGCTGTTCTGCTCTGCTGCAGGGAGTGGGTCCTTCTCAGCTCCCCTCTCACTGGAACCCCCCCCCCCCCACTGCCTTCAGCTTTGCAGGCTGGGCTGGCGCCGGTGCTGGAGCCCCCCCACTGGCCCACACACGCCCTCTCGTCTCCGTCTCCGTGCTGCCTGCCCTGCTAACCCCACCCCTCCCTCCTTTGCTGCTTGGGGATTACTTTGTGACACTGAATCGCATCTTAGTTGGTAACTGAGTGGCTCAAGGTCTTTGCACATGTGTATCCTCTCATTGTGTCATAACGGCTCAGGGGCAGGGACATCTGGTTTCCTTTCTCCTAAATGGCTTGACAAAGGGCACTGTCCTCAGTGACTCCAAGACGAATGCATGGACATGGGGCTGCATCTGTGGGCATTTCCTGGCCTCCCTGCTGGGGCTTCAACGACTTGGGTAATTCTGGAGAAAGCTGTAGGAGAGGCAGCCCCTCAGGGGCTGGGGGCTCCAGCACTAAATTACTCGGGCCCAGGTTCTGGATCTGCCCCTGATTACCATGTGACCCCTGACCCCTTCAGTGCTTCAGTTTCCTCACCATTAAATGGAAACCATACATACAGCTGACCCTTAAACAATGCAGGGGTTAATCCACATATAACTCATAGTGGGCCCTCAGCATCCTCGGTCATTCTGCATCCGTGATTCAGCCAACCGCAGATGGTGTTGCACTGTCGTATTTACTACTGAAAAATATCCACGTATAAGTAGCCCCATGCAGTTCAAACCCGCGTTGTGCAAGGGTCAACTGTCGTTGTCGTGAGGATTAAGTGAGTCTGGACACTTAGAACAGCGCCTGGCACGCATCAAGGCCCAGTAATCAACTGTCATCATTCTCTGTTCTCACCATTTCCCAGCAGACCCCCAGCTCCTGCCCTTTCTTTCTGTGAATAGAGCCTTGTACCTCTTACGCGCCCCAGCCAAGCACCCCACCTCCTCACGTCACAATTCGACACCCATTTGCGTTTCTCTGAACGGACTTTATCACCATCCCAAGCCCAGGAGCCCCCGCTGCGTTCTCACGGCCAGATGTAGGGCCTTCCTCTAGTGATTACTCTCCGCTGGAGGGGGAGTTCTCCCCGTTTCATAGAGGGAGAAAGTGAGGCTGAGAGTGATGAGCATGCTTCCTGAGGTCACCCGGAGCGGAGGCTGGGGGCTGGGGTTCCAGGCCCAGTGTCGGGCTCACATCAGGGCCTGGGGCCCCTGCCCACTCCATCTGGGCTGGCTGAGAATGCTCAAACCACTGGGATCACCAAACTGGGACCTTCATTTGCTCAGAATTAAACTGGGAAAGTAAAACAAATGAAAGTGTGTTGGTTCCTCCCTCCCTCCCTCAACCTGCCACTCTGCTAGGCTGAAGGGCAGACAGGAGACAGCCATTAGCGTGGGCTCTCCCGCCTCCTTGCATAGCCTCTCTGCCCCAACCCCCCAGGAGGCCCCACTTGAGGAAGCACCACGCCAACTCCTGCCAGCAGGTGCCAGGGCCCGGTTGCTTAGTGACCCAGCCCTGCGCGCCCTCACCCTCCAGGGCAAACGGCTGAGCAATCACAAATGGGGTGGAGGGGGCCGCTCTATGTTTGGAAAGTTGTCCTTGTATCTTTTGCTCACTCAGTGAGATTTTTCTTCTCGGAGTTACTGGAAAAATCCATCGATTCTGCATCCAGAATCTTAGCAAGCGACCCTCTAAAATTACCCAAGATCAGCTTTCACATACTTTGCCTAAGGCGCTGTGCGCGTGTTCCCCAGGGAGCCCCTGCTGCCTCTGAGGGAAAGCCGCTTTCTGAGAAATAAGCTCCAAGCCCACTCCTTTATCAGATGTGCATTAAGCGCCTACCATGTGCCGAGGACACAACGATGAACAAGGTATGGTCCCTCATTGGGAAAATTACAGCCCATCAAAATGAGGGCCAGGAGAAGGGTACGCCGGTGTTTGGGGAGCACAAAGAAGGGAACGTCAAGTTGCAACTGGAAATGCTCTCTAAACACCCCGGACCCACCAGCTCCCACATCCTCCTCGCTAAGGCACACTTTCCCAGCCATGTGTGAGTAGGGAGGTTATGCCTGCCTCCTGCCTCTCCACGTGTTCCGGCCAACAGCGGGCCCTGCAGCCCGAGCACCCCTTGTCACCTACATCACGGTGTTGGGGACAGCCCAGCCCCGCTCCTCACTCTGGGGGAGAGCCGGGAGGAGACAAGGAGAAGGAGGGGCTCACGGTCTGGGAGGTTGATGACGTGATGGTGATAAGAGTGTGGCGACCCAGACGTCCCAAGACCACAACAGGAACCCACGGGTTTTAGCATTTTAGCATCAGGAAGTTGGCTGAATGAGAAAAAGAGCTTCGTGTGGCAGGTCAGCAGCCTAGAGCTGGGGGGTCTGAGCTTATCTGGAGTCTTTTGAAACTTGACTCTCACCCAAGATGCCGTGTGTGTGGTGGGAAGGGCATGTGTTTTGGAGTTGGACGAGCATGGCGTGGGGGACTGGCCCTCGGCTAACACCCTCCCACATACTACCTCACTGAACTTGACAGCAAGGGAAATTCTGCCCGTGTGGTCTGTCAGGCATAAAGGCTCTGCAGCCACCCTCCCTACATTTTTCTCCCCCTAGGATTGTAGCCTCACCCGTAGCAGGGATCCGACCAGCTGGAGTCACGCTGTCTAGTACCATGGACAAGGAAGGACTGATAACTGGGTTGGAGGAGGGTGGCGGTCAAAAGCACAGCACCCCTCCCTCTGCCAGCGATGGGTTACAAGCAGGCCTGCTCGGAAACAGAGGATTGACTGTAATGACCCCTAAGAGCCTCCTCCAGCTCCAGGAGTCTCTGCTTTTCAGAGGAAAAGTTAATCTCCTCTAATCCTGCCAGCGGCGGCTACAGCTCTGTCACTGCCAGTCTGTCCCCAGCCCCTTCCTGGGCTATTTATGCCCAAGTTCTCTGACTCTGGGAGCCAGCCCCTCCATCCTCCTGTCTTGGGAGCTGCTGCCACATCCTGATGAAAGCCATGTGGCCGCAGGGCACATGCAGAGTGTCTTCCCTGTGGATGACCCCCTGTCCAGGAGCCCCGATCCAGACACTTCATGGGTAGGGAAGGGGAGCAACGAGGATCTGTTTCATAACGTGGCTGAGGCCATAGGTCTTTCTGTAAGTGTGAAGATTGCATTTTATCCATCTCTGCCTCTCCCACCCCCAGTGCTCAGGCTATATGGAAGTTATACACACAATGTCTTGATGGAGGCCAGGCATTGCAGGGTTTTAGATGCTACAGAAAGAGCAGGAACAAAGTGTGGGCTTTTTTTCTGGAAGCACAAGGGAGGCTCTGAAGGCTTTGGGATGCCAGGATGATATATGCCCCTGGCAACTGAACGCAGGGTACACAGAAGGGGAAGACACAGGATGGAAGTCAGCTGGGTGACCTGGAGCATCTACGGGAGAGGTGACAAGCACCCAACACTGGGTAGGGCAGGGGACAGAAAGGAGAGGCCGACATCTGAACACAGTGACAGACTGGATGGAAGGGATGGGGGGGGAGACTCCTGAGGTTTCAGGTGGAGGATTAGGAGGGTGGGGCAGAGGCAGGGAGAGAAATTGGTATGGGCAAAGCTATGAGCTGGTTCTGTACATATTAAACTTCAGGCATCTGAGGGGCATGGGAGACCTCCAATGGGCTACAGAAAATTTTGTTCTAGAGCCAAGGAGTGAGGTGAGATGTGGATGGAGGCTGGGACATGAAAAGTAAAGCTGGGGTTGGGCAGGAGAAGAGAAGTGACAAGGGACCAGGACAGCACCACGGACAGAAGCCACAGGCTCAGCGAGTCAGACCTGAAGTTTTCTGCCCTGACAGCTCCCTTCTTCCTGCTGGCCCTAAAATTAAATGCTTCTGATTCTTGGCAAGTTCGTCTGGTCCTCCTGTCCCCAGAGAATACGCCATGCCAGGACTGGGTCCCCATGCTCTTTTATGGGTAGGTGGAGCCATCCAGAAGAGGAAACCGAGGTCCTGGATGGAGACAGGTCTTGGTCCTCCACACAGGAGGATCCCAAAGCCAGCGAGCACACAGGTGTGGGTTACCTGGCGAGTCAGGAGCAGTGGAGGGAAGGGAACACAGGCTGCTGGGCAGCCAGGTTGGGCCTGATGGTGCCTCCCCGTCAAGTTCATGGGCTGGAAGTGGGATCCAGAGTCCAACCTGATGGGATGAACTAAGCTGGGATTCAGGATGGATACCAGTGTGAAACTTTTTTTCCTTTCTCCCTAAACTGTGTGGGTGAATGGCTATTGCATGTGCCCTGAGCTGTAACTGGAATCACTTTAGAGGGAAAAGCCAGCTGAGTCAGGATAAGCAGTCTAAGCTTGTGAAGACAGAGGGATGGGTGGGAGGGAGGAATCTGGACCACAGAGGTGAGGATGGGTAACTCCCAGGTGGTCCTGGAGAGGGGGCTCACGTCAGCCATTCAGGCCCTCATCTAAACCCCACCCTAGGAAAGTCCTTACAACTTAGAGAACTTGGTACTCAGGACCTAGTATCTCTCCCAGCCTCACAAGGTTCTGCTCCCAAGCAGAGTGGTGAGGGATTCTCAGTTAAAGAAGGAAGATGGACAGGCTCATTTCACACTCGTTGAAGGACCAGACAAAGAGCCTGAGTCTGGAGGGTTGCAGTGTTTTGGCCACAGCCCCTCAGTTCAGAGCTGGAGCTGGGATGAGAGGCCAGGACTTGGCTTACAGTTCTGTGCTGTGTCCGTTACATCACACACCGGTCACGATCACAAAGGGCTGTCCCCTCAACATCCCTGCTCGACACGTTGTGGTGAGAGCAATGGGGACAGCTCTGAGCAGGGACCCAGGGGGCCTGAGGCCTTGGCTCTGTCTCTGCTTAGCTGTGTGACCAGGGACAGATCCTTTTACCTTCTGGGTTCCCAGCCTAGGAAACTCTGGAATCTGTGAGAAGTGCTCATCTTGCATTCCAACTGAAGTTGTCAGTTAATTACCAAATATTTCCTAAACAGGTGGTTCCTAGACTTCCGTATATACAAGACTCACCTGGGGGAAGCATTTAAAAAGCAGATTTGAGGGCTCTACCTCTAAAAACTCAGAAGCCAGTAAGTCTAGAGTGGGGTCCTTGACCCTTCATTTTCAAAAGTGATCCAAAAAGATTCTGATGTCAGAGGGCAGGGCCAACCTTTCAGCATCACTGAAGGCTTTTAGATGCTACAGAAGAACGAGGGAAGTGCTGAGTAAGGAAAAACACCTGTCCTCAAAAAGTTCCCAGTGTAGTGGGGGAGACAGGACCCACCCCAGGAACAGCACATCCTTGGTGACAGATGGAGAGGTACAAGGTCAGAGAGACAGAGCTTACGGCCCTTCACCAAGAAAGCAGAGCAGAGCTTCCAAAGGTGGTTGGGCAGAGAGGGTGGGAGGAGGCATGCGTGGCAGAGACAGCTAAGTGTCCACCACAACCGGCTTCCTGGTCCACCTGGGCTCACAGCTGTACTTCATTTCCCAGCCTCCTTGTGGTTAGGTGTGGGTATGTGACCGAGTTCTGGCCAATGGCACATGGGTGTAAAACACACACACACCACTTCCGGGCCTGGCCCACAAAATCTCATGTGTTATCCTGAGCCCCACCTGCCAATGTAACTTTACTTAAAGAGGGAAACTGACTTCTATTATGTTCAACGATGGAAAATAATGGGGGCTGTTGGTTACTACAGTTAGTCCATCCCAATTACACAGGATGCCCCAGAGATGATGGAGCGACGGAACTCAACATGCATTTACGCAGCGCCTGCTTTTGTAACCAGTACTCGGTGCCACATTGCACCTGAACGGGATGCGAGCTCCGACCTAACGGGACTTACCATTTTCATGGAGAAAAGCAACACCAGGAAAGGCCAGAGAGGCAACAGGCAGTAAATTCCACAGGAGGGGAGCAGAGGCTGCAGCCCAGAAGGAAGGCTCTTGCATAATTGTGAGAGCACGAAGAGTCTTTTGAGGTGAGTCCTGGGCTGTGTGGGCTTCTGAGATAGCATATAAAAGAGCAGTTATATGGCCCAACGGTTCTGAAGATTTTAATTTTATCTATATTGCTCAAATTTGGAACGAACTTATTTTTAGCACCCTTTTCTTATCTCTCATGCCAAGAAGGTCCAGGGCAGGTGCTGTGCCTGAGGCCCCACCTGCTGCTGGTGGAGAGATGCGGGTTTCCCTGACTGGTCCCAGGGCGGTCCAGCTTGGAAGATGTCCCTGGAGTGCCACAGAGGCCCTGACCAGGGAGGGGCCGACTGGCCAGGCAAGAGCAGATGGGACAAGTGCAGGCACGGAGCCAGGAGTGTCTTCATATTCTGACCTCTGAGACTGCCCACTTTTTCTTTGCATCTTCCTTGAATTTTTCAAGAATCAGTGGTGTCAATGGAGACCAGAGAAGGCCTGGGCATGTGTTGGGAGTAGGATGGGAGAGTATTCCAGCTGTGCTTAAGTATATTTAACCATAGATGGATCCAACCTTCTGTCCTCCATATCCACAAAGAAAACACACATGAGGAAGATACAGCAAGCAGTACTCTAGGATAGATACTAAGAAGAACTTTTAAATAATTAAAGTTGTAAGATTCTAGAACTGATGACAGGGACCCCCTGCTAGGGTTAAGTGTAGAGTGAATGTTCCTTGGCCAGTTTGCCTTAGGAATGGAGGGCGGGTGAGGCCCTCACTGAGCGGAGGGCTGGTAAGGACCCTTCAACCCTTTCCTAGCCTGAGGCTGTTTGGGTCTTTCCATTTTGTAGAAGATTCTGAGAGGACAAGGACTGCAGCTCGTCCCAGTCACCCTCAGAGCGAGAAGAAGCACAAAGAGCACTTGATGAGATACCCAAGAGGGGTGTCAGTCTTGGCTCCACCCAACCAGATATTTGGCCTGGTGAAGTCCTCCAGTCTCTCTGGGCCTCAGTTTCTCCATCTGTAAGGTGAGGAGCTAGAGCCGGTTCATTCCAGCTCTGTAAGCAGTGGGCTTTCTGTGTCCTCCGAGCACTCACCCTGATGCTCTGGGTGACTCCAGAGTCCTGGAGCCTGTGGCACAAGCAGAGAGAGAGCTCAAAGTGCCCTGTCCCTGCTCAGAGGTCAAAACTCTAAACTGCTGCCCCCGGCAGGCATCCGGGGGAACAGATGGGAGTGGAAGTTGGCCTCACTTCCAGGGTCAGCTCCCAGACAGGAATAAAGGAGCAGCTGGCAGGGATGGCCAGAGGTCCCAGTCACCAGACCCACAAATCACCAAATCTTGCCTTTTGTAGGACTAAAGCAGAAAAATCTCCAGGCTGGGAGATGAGAGATGTAGGTTCTAACCCTGGGTCCATCATGAACTTGCTGTGTGACCTTGAATGAGCAGCCCCCACACCCAGATTCCAATGTCTTAGCCTGGGTAACCATGTGAGTGCCTTCCCGAGAGCAGCTCGAACGTCTGAGCACACAGGCTGGGTTTCTCCCAAGCCACCAGGAGCCCCATTTGGACACATGACCCTAATCATGCCCAGCAGCCAAGGGGGGCGTCCCCACAGAGCACCACCTCAGGACCCGGAAACCATGAGACTGAAAATCAGGTCTCCCTGCCCCTCTCAGAGGAGGCCTGAGGCCCCAGGAAGCTGCCTTTTTCTGAAAGGCGAGAACCAGCTGGGGCCCAGGGCCTGGCCCCATTTCCTCTGCTGCTGCCTCTCCACCTGCAGGGGCTCCTCTCCACCTGCAGGGGCTCCTCTCTGTGAATGGGGGCCTTCCCCACCCTCCCAACTCCCACCAAAGGGGCTGGAGAGAGGTCTCCGGAACTCCCTGGAGGCCAGGCCAGTGAAGGCTCCCAGAACAGCAGGACGGGTCCCCACAGCTCCGCGCCAGCCAGGCACATGCCGCTGGGTGGCAGATACAGGTTGTTCCGACAAGGCTATTTATAGAAGCTGGCTCGACCTTTCCCGAGTGGGGGCCTCAGTCTCTCAGCGACCAGGAAACATAAACGCCTTTCCTTGGAGACTGGAAGGAGAAATTCTCCTAGGAGCTCAGATGCGATCTCTCTTTGGGTAGGAAAAAAAGCATTGTTAGGGGTCAGAATGGATTCAGGATAGGGCAGATCTCTCTGAAACCCTTTCCAGAAGTGATGCCAAGGGAGGAGAGAGAGCTGAAATGTTATTAAAGGCGGAAAAATATGCCAGAGGACGGGAGACTGAAATACGTGGATGAAGCTTCCCCAGTTCCTAAGTCAATGACATACACCCCTTCACAATTAGCAGGGGCCCCCTGAGCACTTGCTCCCCGTGAGAGGTGGCCCTGCCCCCCCTGCCTCCCTGAAGGGTGCTGTGCAGATGGCCAGTCTGGTGCTGAGGGAAACTGTTCCCAGAAGCAGTTCTGACCCTCCACTCAAGACCCTTCTAGGCAGAGGCCAGGGAGACGAGGGGCCATGCCCACCGCTCTGTCCTTCTTTGAAGCATTTATCCTTCTCCCCTTGGGGTTCAATAAAATCAATGTCTTAGCCGGGATTCCTGCCCTCTGCAGGCTTACAGACTTGGGCAAAATGAGGTAGGAAGATACGCAGAGATCTCATGACCTGCAATGGATTCAAGAAGCAAAGAAAGAGTCGATGTGGGTGCCAACCCAAATGTGTACATTCAGGAGTGATGCTAGGAAGGGGAGTTTGGGGGCGAATGAGAGAGAAGGCTATTTGGGCCAAGGAACAATTCACCCCTATCCCCACTCCACCCCAGCATATTTTATTCTAAGATATTTCTACTTCTCTCAAGACATACCAGAAACACCTACCTTTTTCGTTTGCCAAGTGGAAGACACCTCAGCCCTGCAGTGCCCCTTCCTCTACCCAATCATGTAAAAAGCCCACCTTCTGGGCCCAAGGGCTTACAGCCTGGCCGGCAGTGAGTGTAACAGCTAAACTTTGTTCTAAAAACAGGAACCATTTCCGTCCCAGGCAGCAGCAGAACTCTTGAGAGCTATGGTTCTCAAACTCAGTTGCATATCAGAATTACCTGGGGAGCTTTTAAAAATCTTCATGCCCAGGCTACACCCCAGGTCAATTAAATCAGACTCCCCAGCTGGGGGCCCGAGTGTCCCCTACATTTTCCAAAGCTTGGCGGTAACTCCAGTGTGCAGCTAAGGTTGAGAACCACTAGTCTAAATAAAGATCCCAGATAGCTGGAGTGCCCTTATGTGTCTCTGTGTGTGTGTGTGTGTGGTGTGTGTGGAGGGGCTTCCACACAATGAGGCAAGGATCCGAAGTGAGAGCTGGACACGTCCCCTCTGCAGCCATGCTTTCTGCATGAGCCCTCCCTATCCCTGCCCCCAACCTGTGGGTTAGTTTCTGGCCATTTGCAATACGGAAGTCTCAACCTGTGAGTGTTTATTCTATGAAGGGCCTAGGTGCCATCCACTTTTCACCTAGAGCTTCCAGAGCTGGAATTTGGGGGAAGGTCACCTTCCCAGGCACAGGTGAGCATGCCACCAAACCACGAGGAACAAGCATTGCTCACCAGCCTCACGAAGGGGTGCCCCCAACACAGGTGCTGGTTCCAGGGGTCTGCTTTATTTATTTAGTTGATTCCTGCAAGCACTAAAATCAAAACCTCTCCTCTGATTCTTGGGTGTCCTCCTGCAATCAAAATGTCCAGTGCATTTGTTTGACTTCAGAACCCAGCGAATTCAGGGCCCACAGGCAAGATGAATTATTAACCATTGAGGCCCCAGAGTAAGGTCTGGGGATGCTTTTGGTTAATTCTACTTGGTGTAGGACTGCTAAATTAATGATGGGCCTGCATAACCCTGTGAAATTTAACAGCTCACTTCTGTCTACAAATAGGCCCTTTGAGGCAACCTCTCCAAGGACCTCTCACCTAAATAACAAAACAAATAAATAAACAGAGTTCTGTCTCCACTCCCACCATATCCGTGGCAGATACATGGCTGCAACTGGGAGGGTGAGGCCAGGGAACTCGGGCGTGCTGGGTGTCACGCACATACAACTCCATTAGGGAACACATGCAAACCCCTTTAGATTACCTTCAACTAACCCAGGAAGGCAAAATGAGTGTAGGACAGCCGCCCAGGAGAGCAGTTTTAGTTTGCTTCTAAAATCACCCTGGACTTCTGCAAAGTTGTTGGGCTGTGTTTTAAGATGGTTTCTGGCCATTTGCAATACGGAAGTCTCGACCTGTGAACGTCTATCCTACTGAGGGCCTGAGTGCCATCCACTTTCCACCTAGAGCTTCAAAGCTGGTATCTGGGGGAAGGTCACCCTCCCAGGCACAGGTGAGCATGCCGCCAAACCCCAAGCCAAGCGCTGTCCCCAAATCCTAGAGAGCCATTTTGAAAAGGTCCAGGGACAGGAAATGCCGAAAGGGGCATTAAAAAGAGAATAGTGTTTGCGGGTGGTCCCTGAAGGGCTCCAGATCCCTTTCAGATCCCAAATCCCTGGTCTGCTCAGCCAACAAGTTCAAGAGGGTCCCCAAGGCAACTGCTCACCCACTCTGGTAAGACATGGCTTTGCCTGTTTGCCAGGAGCAAGGTTTCCCTTCTAGACCACAGAGGTTATTTCCCCGCAATGAAAGGCGCTTGTAGTATTATGTTTACCTTCGAAGGATGTTTGCTCTGCACATTCCTGAAAAAGGTGGTCTTGGCAGTGAAGAAGCAATCCTCCAGTTCCTCCTCTAGGCTGCAGTACCCACTGCTCATGCTGCTGTCCACCGTCATCTAGCCCGCAGCCCCGGACGGAGGCAGCCAGCGCATCTGATGGGGCCAGGCTCGGGATGCGGCGGGCGGAGGAGGGGACCTCTCGCCAGGCTCGGCCGCCGCGGCGCGAGCTCCGAGACCCGAGCCCCGCCGGGAGCGAGTCCGTTACCGGGCCGGGCCGGGCCGGGCCGGGCCGAGCCGGCTGCCTCGGTTCCTTACACCGGGGCCCGAGTGTCTCGGGCGGTGGGGTAACCTGTTCCCCAGCGGCTACCAACACGGGGGGCGGACCTGTTCGCCGCCTCGCGCGCCTCGCTCCCCAACTCAGTCGGCATCTGCGGTTGCATCTCCCCGGCGCCGGCTCCCCGCTCCGCCCCGCGCGCAGAGCGCCATCTCGACACCTCCCCCGCCTCCCGCGCCTTTCCTGCCCCTCGCAGTGCAAGCAGAGGAGTTCGGAAGCCACTTCCTCTCGCAAGGTTCCTCAAAGCCGCTCTGCTGTCGCGGCGCCCCTCCCCCCTCCCGCCCCAGGCCTGCGCCTCCCCACTCCGCCGTTGGACCACGCTGGCCAGTGGACCTCGGGCACCACGAGCCAGATTAGGGATGCAGGGCAGGAACAGACCAGGATGGACCCCAGGGGTCCCCAGGGTTCTAGAAGCAGCTCATTCTCATCACCCTGATGGCTCAGGTTCACGGGGAAGAACGTGCTCTAAGGTGGACACGGTCCCTCCTCCCTTCCCGCCATCCGCTGCCTCACCCACTCCCACCCTCTCATTCCTCATTCACCGGCTGAAGGAGCCAGGTCAATCAGAGTGGTTAGAGAAGTGACTGGAGGAGAAGAAAATCAATATCTGGTCTTCCTGGAGAAGCAGCGATATTTTATCTCGGAAATGCCAGGAGAAAGCGCAGGGGCCCCACAAGCATATGCAAATCATGTGCAAAATTATGGCAACCTGAAAAGCCAGCCTGCCCTTCCACCCACACGGAGAACCTGGCCCTCTGGAAGCCTCATTTTACTAAAGGAGCGGGCAGACACCACCCAGGTGATTGGTTCATTTTCCTGACAGCTTGGCCAAGAGGGGTCTTTGCCAGATCTTGTCACTCCCATGGAGGACAGCTCAATTACACTCCTCCAGCAGACTGGATGAAAAAGCATCCTTCCGTGACTAGGGCTGAATCCTTCAAAGCAGTTAGGGCAACGCCCCACAACCTTTCAGACCAGCCTGTACAATAGTGGTTGGAGCTACTTAACCATTGATAGAGCAGCTACGGCCTGTGCCCGGTGATTTACATGCAGTCTGTCATTTCACTTTCCCGATAGCCTTGAGACAGAGATTATTGTTCCCTTCTTATGGATGAGGAAACTGCAGCTTAGAGTCACACAAGTAGGATGTGTGGGCTGGGACTCGGACCCCGGTCCGTGCAATCCTAGGGCTTGTGCTCTGAGCCGCCGTGAGGTACAGTCGCTCAACGCAATGGGACTGTCTTGGTGTGCACGCTGCCGTCTTTCAATAGAGTGGGGCCTGGAGTCTCAGGAAAAGAAGACAAGCCTTCAGAGCCTGGCAATGCTAGGGGCACCACACTCGTGGAGTCTGACGGCCTGGGGACCCCAGGAGCACCCCCAGAGAGTGGCTGAAAGGGGTTAGCAGGACTCTCCAAGTCTGTGTCTCCTGCAGTTCTGAGAGTCTCCATCCAGTCCTGGGGCACAAGCTGGGTGGACGGCTAGACTCAGCCCCCGGACAGCAAGCTGCCAACTCCGTTTTAAGCTCTGGCTACCTCTGTGAGGAACCCTCTCTCTCCCTCATCTTAGTCAAATCTGTCAGTGCTCAGGACGGTTTCAAACTGCAGCCCAGTTTGGCTCCATCCTCCCACTCAGTCTTTTTCCCAGAAGCCTGGCAGGCACGAACATGAGAGAGCTGAGAGCCAGCGCCCCAGCCGGCTGACGGGCCTCAGCTCCAGGGAATGGTCGATGCTTCCCTTGACAGGTAGGTAATAAGTGGAGGTGCACAGCTGGAGAGGGGGGCTGGGGTGAGCTGCGGGGTCTTTCCAGGGAAGAACTCACATTAGTGGGGTTGAAAGTAGGTTCTGGCTTTGTCTGGACCAATCTTATCTTCAAATGAGTATTGTAAAGGCTGTTTTTGGAGTGGAGAGGTGGGGGGGGGGTGTTTCCAGAGAGAGTGGTTCAGGCAAAGGAAGCTGGTACTGGCCTCACCAGCATCTCCAAACCCAGTGCCAGAATGATGACTCCTGCAGAGAGGGGGGCTCTACATGACCCTTGGGCCATCAGTAACAGCCTACCTGCTTTGTCCAGCAGCACAGCAAAGGAACACGCATTTCTTTATAAAAGGAACCTCCTTGCTCAGTGGGAAGCCAATATTTAAAGAAAAAAATTGTCCCAGTTCTCTGTGGCCACACTGTGTCTTTAGAGTCATTCAAAATGTACAATCTTAAAATACAGCTAATAACAAGCTTTTGAACAGCAAGCCAGAGTACCCCAGGAGTGAGCGTGAGTCTCTCCCTGTGACTAACACACTGGATGCCAGATCTGCTTAGGAGAAGGTCGAGGTGACACTGTGTTCTTTTAGGGTGCTGCTCCCTGCCAGTCCAAATAGTATGAAAATTGACATCTGAATAGGGCTTTTCAAAGCCCTTTTAACGCATCACTTAGTTTTCTCTATAACCTTGAGAGCAGGAATTATTCCCCCATTTTAAAGATGAGAAAACTGAGGGAAGCAACATGTTCCGTTACAGCTCATTACATTCTTTCAAAGCCTCTTAATGCCTAGTTAGTGTCTCTGTCTCTACACCACTCAACCTGTCAATGGATCTAGGCTCGGAAGGCAGCCATGTGTAAGAAGCCAGCAAAAAGGAGACTGCTGGCGAGGACCCTGGGACTAGAACTCTGCGAAGATCACATATGATACAATAAGTTGGTCAGCCTCCAGGAAGAAAAAATCAAGACCAAAGCTCCAGTGTCCCAGAGGGAGGAAGACTGGGTTCCTTTCAGTGCCTAATGACCCTGTCTGCACCTCTTCTCTGTGAATAATCAAGCGTAGTGATAACCTGGCTGGGGGAGGGGAGAAGTCGGTAGGGAAGAACCTGAGCAACAGCCTTTTAAGCCTCTGAAAGTGAACACACAAAGGATGGGAACTGGCTGTTCTTGTCCCTGATCCCAGGAAGAGAAGCCTGACCTGAAGCTGCAGCATCCAGAGCCTCAAAGCCGCAGCATCGTGGCGGGGGTGGGTTCAGAAAGCCCCACTGGAATGGTGGATGGGCAACTTCCCTGTCTCAGAGCGTCAGATGATGAAAGACATTACTTTAAGCTTTCTTCCTTTCTCAGATGCGATCCTGACGTGTGGCAGATCCCCTTGTTAAATCCGCCCTGTGGGTCTGTGTCCCAGAAAAGCTGTGATACAAAAACGGAAGCCAGGAGCTGGTGTTCTAGTCCCAGCTCCACCTCCAGCTTGATGTGGGATCTTGAGCAACTCTGGACATCAGGTTTCCTCATCTGTCCAATGGAGGGGTGTCCGAGATCAGATCTGGGGCCTCATATACTGACCAACATATTCAGAGACTGAAACCTGGGTGAGGTGCCAACTCACCCTTGAAACCTGTTTTGAAACCATTATTAGCCTGTATGTGCGGGCACTGTCCTAGTAAATTCATGTGCATCATTTCATTTAATCCCTACAAATGGATGAGGAAGCTATGGTTATTGTCTCTATTTTACAGAGAGAAGGAGGTTCTGGCAGGGTAAGTAACGAGCTCATAGTCAGACGTGCTAGTTCACGGTGGAGCTGAATCAGCCCAGCCGGTCTGACCCAGAACCCAAGCCTTGAACGCTCTGCAGTCGTACGTACAGAGCGTTGACCCCTGATTGCTCTCATCACAGCCTTACTGCTGAAATCGCAGTCCGACACAAACAAGTCAGGAACTACTCTCTCAGTCCGCCTGTGACCCGGTCTTCTCTTTGGCTCAGTGAGGGTTTCCACGGTTCAGCCGCTGGCTGTTTTCTCAGTATCACCCACTGCCCTCCACCCTCCACCCATTCTCTCCCTGGGAGCTTAGATCTCACCTACGCCAGTGCTGTCAACCACACCTGCCAGACCCAGGCTCATAACTCTCTCTCTCCCGGGGAGCTCCAGATGGATACCTGCACCAGCTCACGGGTACCCAACCCTACCCACTAGAGCCTCACTCTCAACAGGTCCAAACTGGGCTGATTACTCCTTGACTCACCCTCCATCTGCTCCCCCTCCGATAGAACGTCCTAGCTTTCTCTCTTTTTTAATTTGAAGTATAGTCAGTTACAATGTGTCAGTTTCTGGTGTACAGCATGTCCTATCTTGATGAGAGTGCCATTACCATAGATTATTGCAAAGCCTTCCAGGAGTTTCCCTGGTTCCCTGTCTCTGCCTCCTCCAACCTCCCCACCCACCTGGTTGCCAAAGTTACGCTTCTAGACCAGGATCTGATCAGGGCTGTTCTATCATAAAACCTTTCCATTCAGATTTCAACCAATAATTATTGAGTAAGTACTGAGTATTGAGATCTAGTTGCTTGTTCATTTATTCAACAAATAATCACTCAGCACCTTCTCCATGGCTGGCACTGGACAAGATGTTCGCATTCAGGCCTGAAGAAGACAGAGTCCCTGACTCTCACAATGTCCAGTCTAGTAGCATGACATGAAATAAGACATTATATTAGAGTTACTGAGCTCTCACACTCTTTATTATCACACTTGGTCCTCACAACCCAGCAAGAAGGTACTGTACGGATGAGTAAACCGAGGCTCAGGGTGGCTAATTTGCCCAGTCAAAGAGCAAGTAAGTGGTTGAATCAGAATTCAAACCCAGAGCTTCTGTGTCTGACAATTTTCTATCACAGTTGTCTTTCCTCCAGTGACTCCCCAGTGCCTAGGCTGACATCCCAAACTCCGGAATGGATCCTTCAAGGCCCTTCACAGCACCTGCCCAGCCAACAGCTCAGACTTATCTCCAGCCGCAATCAGGCTGCCCTCCTCCCAGCTGCACACATCTGATTCACATTCCCAGCAGCCGCCCTGCCCTCTCGTGGTCTTGCTTTTGCTGTTTCCTCTGCCCATCAAAACCCTCCTTCTGGCCTCCCCGCTTCCTGACACATGTTCACCAGTCAGGACCACACCGCCCACACCTTCCCCTGTGCCTCTCAGAAGCCTTTCCCAGATATGCTCTCTGGGGTGAATCTTAAAAATGCTCCCCTCCATCCTGAGAGCAGCATTTAACAGCATTAAACCACTGTGCACAGCAGAGAGCTCAGTTTCTCCCCAGACGACCTCCTGTTGTAAGAGGTACACGGCTGCACACTATTTAGGCTGACTCACAGGAGACTCACTTTCTCGGGGCTTCTAGCCCACTTCACACTTCTCTCACTTGGCTGCCAGGCTAACAGCTTCGATAGGGCCCTGACACGAACACCAAAGGCAGGTAAATCAGCCCATACCAAGAAGCGGAGGCCCTGCAGAGCTCCTGCTGGGTCTGAGTCAGGCCCAGGAAGTCTGCCTTCTAATTGTCCCCCTTTCGGGGGCCTAGAGAATCACAAAAAGGTTTCTGATCAACAACTCCATCCCTCACATGGCCCTCTCCTGGCAAGGCCAGGCCTCCAATAGCCAGGGCGATACGGTTCAGACATGAGACGTGAACACCTCCTGGACTAGTACACATAGAAAAAGAGCCACGTTGCCTTCTCAGAGCCTCACGACCACCTCGCCCAGGCAGAAGTGATCTCAGGCAGCCCACTGCTTCTAGGAAAGAAGAAGGGGGTGGAGCTGTGAGGAGCACAGAGAAATGGCTCCAGTGCTTAAGGATTTTTAGAGAAATAAGTATTAGATCTCTGTCCCTACTTGGAGCCAGGATATTAAGTGCCTCCTGGTTGGGAAGTCTTCCCTCTCTGATCAGAATTGAGCTTTCCTGGGTTGGACTGAGATGGTCAGATAGGCCTTAGGACAGCTCCTGTTAGAGGCAGCTGTTCAGTATGAGAGCTTTGGCCAGCACTGCTGGCTTCTAGAGTGTGGAGGGAAATCTGTGGAGGGTGGAGCAACTGTCCAGATACAGCCAGAGTGGAGCAGGGCGGCTAGGGATGGGCTCCTTTGGCACATGTGGTTGGGCTGGCAACAAATGAGGTAAGATGGAATCATAAAATATATTCAATTAATCCGAAAGAAGGAAGAAAAGAAGAAGGAAACAAAGAACAGATAGGCCAAATAGAAAACAAATAGCAAGATGAGAGGCTTAAAATCTAATTATATCAATAATTACATTAAAGGCAAATGAGCTAAATAACCCAGTTAAGGGGCAGAGATGATCCAATTGGATTTAAGAAAAAAGGTCCAACTATTTGCTGTCTATCAGAAATGACCTTTAAATATAAAGACACAAATAGCTTAAACGTAAAAGGATGGATTCAGGAATATCACGTTAATGGTAATCAAAAGAAAGCTGGAATGGCTATATTAACATAAAAGCAGATTTTAGACCAAGGAACATTGCCAGGGATGAGGAAAGTTATTTCATAATAATAAAGGGTCAATTAATCACGAGGACATAATGAGCTTAAATGTTTATGCACTCAATAATGGAGTTTAAAACACAGGAAGATAGAACGGTACACAGAAATAGGCAAACCCACAGTTACAGTTGGAGATTTCAACACCCCTCTTTCAATAACCGATGAACACATGGTGTGCCTCAACAAATGTTAGCTACTGTTGTTATCAATCACAATTCAGTTCGATAAACCTTTATCGAACATTTCAGAGGGGACCCAAGACCCTGAATCCCTGGAGAAATGTGCAGGTGTCTATCAAGAGCGTTGTTAGGGAGCCCTGGGCCTCTCTGCAGGGATAGACGGGGTTCCCCAGGCTCCTCCCTTCTGGCTCCCTGGCTCCCCCGTGTGGTAGTTTTGGGTTCAGCACATGGCATGGGGCTGAGGGCTGGGGCAGGACTGATCACTGGCCCTTAGCTCTTTTGAACGGTTCTGGAAAGGCAGAGCCTGGGGTAGGGAGACAGTGGGGTGGCTGCAGGAGGGAGCACTGGGCTGGGAGCCAGGAAACTCAGCTCTCCACGCCAGCTGAGTCACTGCTCAGCGGCTGCAGGGGCTGAAGGAGGTGATTCCAGCAGGGGCCCTGCTAAGGAATGACAGTAGGGGGCTGGGAGTGGGGTGGGGAGGCGCAGGCAGAAAGGCAGCTGTGACCTGACCTGTGGGGCTAAAACACAGCAGCAGACCAGGCAGATCCACCCTGGAAGCTGTCTGTCCCTTTAGTGAATGGGGACAGGGTCTTGAGTCTTTTTATCGACAGAGTAGAGCAATAACTTGCGTCGCAAAGGAGGGGATAGTCCTAAATCTTGTAGCAAAAAGTGCCCGTCAAACCACAAAGCCACAGTGTCCCGGTTTTATATCCAGGAGAGTAACCCAACTTTCTGGTATTGTGGCATGTAGGCAGAGCCAGACCATGAAGGGTTTTGTGTGCTAATCCAGATTTAGACTGATTTTGACGCTAACAGGAAGTCACTGAGGGTTTCCATCACACGGTGACATGATAAAAAAAATCCAGTAAGGCGGGGGCGGGGGGAGGGTACAGCTCAGCGGTAGAGTGCTTAGTCAGCATGCACAAGGTCCTGGGTTTAATCCCCAGTGCCTCCATTAGAATAAGTAAGTGAGTAAATAAACAAACCAACCTAACTACCTCCCCCAAAAAACAAACAAGTAAAAAAATCCAGTAAGGCTTTTGGAGGCACCAGACACTGCCCTGGAATGTCATCCTTTCACATACGTCTTCTCACTGGAGCCGCACAACCACCCTGCCTACTATCCCATTTCTCAGAGAAGCAATCTGAGGCTCAGAGAAACCAGGAGACTTATCTCAGGTCACGTGGCACAAATGTCATCTACACAGGTTCTGAATTAGAACCTAGCTCTTCTGTCACCCCGGCCAGGGCTCTTTCTTTTCTTTAAGAAAGTAATTTATCACCTTTAAAAAATACTACAATAGAAACACGTGGTTATTCAAACAGCACCGAAGTAAACAGCAGAAGTCAGAAGTTCTCTTACTCCGCCCCTGTCACCTCCCAAAGTGAGATCTCTTTTGACAGGTGGCTGGCCCTCGCTCTCCATTTATACACACACACACATACACACGCACAGACACACAGACACACACGTGTACAAAGTACAAATGGGCTTGTCCTGCATGTACCACTGGGTAACTTGTCTCACTTCACACTATCCCCTGTGAGTACATATAGATCCATCCCTTCCTTGTTTTGTATTTTACTTTTTTTTTGAGTTCCAATAAAACTTTATTAACAAACACAGATGCAGATTTGCCCTAGAGCCAGGCAAACACCTTACATTGGTTGGGCATCTGAGTTTGTAAAAGATCTTTTTTTTAATTTTATGATTATTATTTTTTTAAATCCCCAACTCCTAATGTGTCCCTCCCCCTCTTCCCTTCCCTGGTAACCACAGTTTGTTTGTCCGTGAGTCTGTTTCGGGTTCAGATCCATCCCTCCTTGGGAAGAGCACCTTGGTCACAGTGCAGGTGGTTGGAATTCCCTTCCCAGCACCCGACAGCCCTCTCCACTGTTTGTAGCGCCCCTTAGTCAGGGGCTGGACCCAATGTCCCGGTGGTCAGGGCACCGAACTAGCAGAGAGCAGCCTCTGAAGGCAGCATTTCCTACTGAGGGCACCTGAAAGGATTCAGAAACAGTGCCTGGCTCAATGAATACATGTGGAATTAATAGGACACAGTTCTTAGACATACTTTTCTTTTTTAATTTTAGAGATTAAATATTAATTTAATGAGTGTCAGGGAAAAAATCCTAAGTACATCAACAGTGATTCAAGGGTTTTTAAAATTTCCCTCAATATAAGTTTAAGTTTAATAAAAGAAATCTGTTTAAAGAGAAATGTGAAGTAAATAATAGCACAGGTGGAATATTGATATGGCCGGAATCCTAAGTGTGGACAGTGCCTGGGTGAGGTTTGGGGACTGCTGTGGAAGGAGCTGGACTTTGCAGGGGGTGCCCTGGGAGCCTGGTTTCAGAATGCTGCTCCTGGATTCTGGAGGGCCAGGAGGAGGGGATGGAATCCGGGCCTGATGGATGTAAGATTCAATCCCTGGCTGTAAGTGATCTGAGTGGAAGGAAGACTGCTTATGTTTTTGTCTTGTCACCTGTGCCTGCCATGCACCAAAAAAGTGGCACCGAAAGCCAGAGGGACAGAGCTGCCAGGACCCCCCGGGCTGCAGGGGTAATGATGAGAACCAGCAGTTGTGGGCAAGGACTTCCTTTCTTGGGGTCTTCTTCCCCAAAGGCAATGAAAGGACCGGACCTAACCAGCAGAGGTCTCACTTCATCCCGAGGGCACTGGGGGGCCCCTGAGGGACAGAGGTGATAAGAGAACCTTTAGGACAACCTGAGGCATGAAGTCTTTGGGGCATGTCCCCAATAAAGGAACTGCAGCTGTTTGGGTAATATATTGTGACCTTCAGACAATGGCAACCATGTCCTCTAGGAAACAGGCTTAAACCCAAGAAGGGATCTGGGTGGACTGGAAAGGGACTTGCTTGGTCAGCATGGGTGCCCAAGGGAAAAGTCAGACATCACAGACCTCAGAGATCTCCAAGGAGAGACTCCGAACCCACCCGTTGACAAAAGCACAGGCAGCTCCTGGTCACCTGCCTCCGTTTCTCCACCTGAGACCTGAGTGACCTGCACACCCTGGGAGGGCAGCTGGGGCTCTGAGCCCCTCCCTGCCCCCTCCCATCTCGAGCCCTTCTTCCTCCCTCCCTTCCTCCGCCTGGCACAGCAGAGAGAAGACAGCCAGAACCTTGGGATTACTGCTTTTCAAAGGTTGAGGCCAAACACGTATCTGCAGGATGATCTCAGTTGTGTTTTGAAAAATGTATGAATGGACAGGAAGAAAATATAAAACTGCTAACTAACAGTGGTGTCCTCCGGATGGAGGAAAATCAATGATTTTCTTTTCCTTAAAGAGCAGAGCAGAGAGATGCCACTTAGCTGAGACCTCCCGACAGCCATATGCCCCCGAACTAACTGACCTCCGACCAGGGCCCTGGCCACAACAGATCCCCCCGGAAATCGGCATTTGGACATTTGGTTAGCTCCGTCCAGGAGACCAGGTCAAGGTGAATGAAAGCTCCATCCTGGTATGCAAGAGAAAACCAAGCCAAGGCGGAAACCAGCACAAACAAGCTTTTTAGAAAAGGCGAGTGAGCCTGGAGCCGGGCCCAGGTTTTATTGATAGAAGGCTAGGTCCTGCCCCAGTTGTGCTGAAGCATGCAGCCAGGCCTGTCCAAGGCAAACACAGCAGCCCAACCCAGCCAGCCCAGAGCAAACCTCGTCCAGGCTGGCTGCCGGCAGGGGGCCGCTCCGCACCCCCTCGGGACTCTTCGCTCCTTCCATATGGCTCCTTCTATATTTCCATGATGGTTCTGCTCTGGACACAGCCCTGATTTAGCTTGCCAGAAGATTCTAAGGTTGACTCACCTCTCCAACAGAGTCAAGGGAGTCACTCTGCTTCCAAATACGCAGACTTGGAAGCACCTGTTGACTGCTGACGTTCTGAGAAAGGCATAGCAGCGAACCCCAGGCCCTGCTCTGGGGCCTCCTGCCCACTGCACCTGAGAGCAGGCTGAGCCAGGCTAGGGCAGGGTTTCTCAGCCTCTGTGCTGTTCACATTTTGGGCCAGATGAGTCTTTGTTTCGGGGGGTGCTTTCCAGTGCGCTGGAGGCTGTTTAAAGGCATCCCTGGCCTCTACCCACGAGGTGTGAGTGGCCTCTCCCCGGCTGTGACAAGCCAAAGTGTCTCCAGTAACTGCCAAATGTTCCCCTGGTGGGGGGTGTGTGTGCAAAATCACCCCCCATCTGACACCTGCTGTTCTAGAGGAAGAAATACAGACCCAGAGTTAAAATCCAGGATGTAGTGGGGGGAGGGAAGCAGGCTCCAGGATAGGGGATGGGCGCGGTTGAGGGGAACAGAGAGAAGAGACTTGCAAGTTTCCAATGGGAAAGAAAATTGGGGAAATAAAGAGATGTTTAAGTAAGATCTTTAGGAAATGCTGCTCTGTGTTGTGCTTTATAACTTCCCTCCTCGTCTTCTAAAGAAAACCTTCAGCAAAAATCTGCATTATTCACCAGAGCTTTGGGGGTCAGATTTGTTTCCCTTCCTTTTCTCACCCAGAATGGGGCAAAGCCCTCCCAAGAGGCCTGGTTACATCCAGGCTACGTTATAAACAGTTACAATTCCAAAGTGTTCAGAGGATGTACAGAATTAAAAAAATAAAATATTGTTTAGAACTGATTCACTATACATCATATTAGCTTTCTTTTTTTTTAATTAAAAAAAATTTTTAATGGAGGGAGGCAATTAGGTTTATTTATTTAGTAGAGGTGCTGAGGATTGAACCCAGGACCTTATGCATGCTAGGCATGCACTCCACCACTGAGCCACAACCTCCCTCCATATTAGCTTTCTTGTAGTGTCTTCCCAGGGGGAGGAAAAAGCCTGGGGAGCAGCAGGGAGGCAGGCAGCACCCATGGGTGAATCAGGAGACTGAACATTGGGGAGCAAGTACATCATGGCCAGAAAAAGCGTGTGGACGGCTTGCCTGGGGATTTTTGGGACTGGACCCCAGATTCCCCAGGTCCACCCATATTCTCCTGAGGAAACAGCCAGTCGTTCAGCACCTGTGCTGTCCCTCACAGCAGCCGGGACTTCTCCCCCAGGAACACGGAGTTTATTTGTGCAGTCTCGCTCCCCTACTCGACTGCGTCACTAAGTCCCTGGCATCCCTGGACCTGGCACGTGGTCTACATTCACAACATATTTGTTCAGTAAGTAAGTGTGTGATGTCCCGGAACACTCCTTACTTCCTTGACCAGCAACCTTCGACTCATACATTAAGGCTCAGATCAAATGTCATCTCCTCTGAGAAGTATTCCCTGATTTCTCCCAACAAAAACAATTGCGCTGGATACTCGAAACACCTGATTCATACCGCTGTTGAAACCTGCATCACCGTACATACCATTTGATTGTGTCCTGCCTCCCCTGCCTGAATGTAAGCTCTCTGAGGACAAGAACTGGGGTGTATCATTTATTATCCCCACTCTTACCTGTGCTTGGCACATAGTAGGTATTCAATAAATGTTTGCTCAATGCAAGAATTAAAAACAATGCTCTCCTGTCTCCCTCCCAAATCCTCAACATCAAAGGTCAGGCACATCCTGGTTCAAGTGCCTTGGCAAAGCCCAGAACCAAGAGCTGCTTTGGGCATCAACTTCCTGGTCCTTTAATACAGGGAAAAATATTTGTGCAGTCCCTCTGAGGTTGATCCGGTCTGGCTGGCTGCATGGCAGGCAGGACGATGTGCCTGAGAAGTGCCAGCCCCAGCATCCCCACTGCCCCAGGGCTCTAAGGCCTCAGAGGAGCCTCAGGATCTTTCTCTGGGACCCTGGCCCCTCTGCATACCCACATCTATGGCTGGAGCCCTAGGTCACAGCAGGCTTTGTGCTTGGGGTGAACCACAGGGCACTTCTCAATAGCTACAGACTTCTCTGTGTCACCGTTTCTGTTCCATTCCCCCAGTCCCTTGAAAATGGGTGTGTGATCCTGTGATGTATAATAAATACATATTTGGCTTCTGTCTCCATTTCTGGCAGAGAGCTCCTAAAACTCTTGGAACTTCCAAAGTGATGAAAGCAACAAAAGAGCTTCTTGTTATGTTAATGACTTTTGAACCCCACCTAAGGATGCAGGCCAGTTGCCAGGAGAACCAACCAAGGATTGTTAGAGGACTGGAACTTACAGTCCCACCCCCTGACCTCTGGGGAGGGGAGAGGGGCTGGAGGGGGAAGCAGTCGCCATTGGCCAATGATTTAATCAATCATGTCTGTGTAATGAAGCCTCCATAAAACCCAGAAGGGTGGGGTCGGGGAGCTTCTGGGTTGGTGAACAGGTGGAGGTGCTGGGAGAGTGGCGCACCTGGAGGGAGCATGGAGACTGTGTGCTGCTTCCCCATGTCCTGCCCTGTGCATCTCCTTCATCCGACTGTTTCTGAGTTACGCCCTTTTATAATAAACTGATAATCTAGCAGGTAAAAGGTTTTTTTGAGTTCTGTGAGCTGCTCTAACAAATTAATTGAACACTAGGAGGGAGTTGTGGAAACCTCTGATCTACAGCCAGTTGGTCAGAAGCACAGGTGACAACATGGCCTTGGGATTGGTGTCTGAAGTGGTGGGGCGGGGGTGGGGGAGGAGAGTGCCAGAACTGAGTTGAATTGTAGGACACCCAGGGGGTGACAGGGAATTGCTTTCATGGTGTGGGAAAATCCCCCCAACATTGGAACGGGGTGCAGGATCAGAGTGTGTGCTGGGGACCCCATCTGGCCAGAAAGGGTCCCCAGCATCCAGCAGGGTGGAACGCTCACGAGGCCTGCTGCTCACCAGAGCTCCTGGGAGGGGTGGGGGGAGCAGCCCAGGCACCTGCAGAAGCTGCCCCCAGCCTGGTCCTCAAGCCTCGCTGCCTACCTGGCTGAAGGTCGGAGTGAGGGTGCCTTCTGGAGAGGGTCTGTCCCGGGCGGCGCCTTCCTGCTGACTGCAGTCCAGTTGGATCAGGCTGCGGCACTCCGGGTGGCAGGTGAATCTGCAGTCTGGAGGGAGAGAACAGCAGCGGGATTAGGGGCCAGACAGGAGTCCCAGAGAGATGCCAGCTCCCGGAGGGAAGAGCACGTGGGCAAGAAGCGGAGCCGGAAGAACACCGTGAGAACGACACCGAGCGCCAGCACCGATGGTGACGGTTCACGGGTGCTTTACAGTTTGCAAACTGTTTCCACTTCCGTGATTTTGTGTGACCCTGCAATCTTTATTACTGCCACTTTACAGACAGGACACTGGGGCCTAGGGACGTTGGTGGCTTCCTCAAGGTCAGATCATCTGGTTTCAGGCTGGTGCTCTTTCTACCAATTTATGTTCATCACTAGGGGCCGTGGATCCCCGGGCAAGGACTTCGCCTTTCTGGGCCTTGCTCTGCAGCCTGTAACGTTCAGGTAATAACCGCCCGGCCTGGTGCACAAGGATGCTCATGGTTATAAGGGAGAAGAGGTCTGAACAAATTGAAAGTGCCTCCAGGGACAAAGGCGTTGTCATCAACAGGAATGGCTGTCACCTGCCTCCGACCCTGCCCCTTCTAGAAATATCGGGGTGGGGTGTCTAACTGGGCCCAAGTAGTCTACAGACAACATCCCATGCTAGGTGCTGGGGGGAAGCACACAGCTGTGTCACAGACAGTGGTCACTTCTGTGGAAGGAAGACTTAGCGACTAGAGTTGAAAAGAGCCTTGAGTTGGAGAAACTAAGGCTCAGAGAGGTAAGGAGAGGTGCCCAATGACACACAGCACAGTGAAAGAGCCAAGGCTGCCAGCAGCTTCCAGCTTCCTCAGTAGCTCTCTCTGGAGCCTCCATGGCAGAAGAGAGATGAGGTTGAAGGTGGGGGGGGTAATTAGGCTATTTATTTATTTATTTTAATGGCGGTGCTGGGGATTGAACCCAGGACCTCATGCTTGCTAGGCACACATTCTACCACTGAGCTCTACCCTCCTCCCTGGATGGTCTTTTTAAAGCTGCTGTAGGACACTCTATCTTGGGGTGGCAATAAGGTTGGGTTTTCTCCCTACTTTTTCGGGGAGTTTGGGAATGAGATCCCCACTCTCCCCAGCTGCCCCCTTCCGCTGCATCCCCAAAGGTGAGCACCTGAAACACATTCCTCCTACAGGTTTTGCCATCAATGTCTGCAGGAGGGCACCAGGCCAATGCGGGGACACAAAGAGATTCCAGAACCCTGCAGCCTTCTGACTCGATGGTCTGAGTTTCCTGCCCACCCTTCTGGGATGGCATTTAGAAGCCCTACCGCTCACCTTCCTCATGCCCGCAGGTGAGGCCCGCTGACACCCCCTCTTGTCTAGGGTTTCTGACTCTCCTCCCGAGAAGCTGGACTCTCACCAGGAGATGGGATGCCAGCGCCCACATGCATGCCTAGACCCCGCTGTGGGAGATCTCTGCCCAGCACGAGGCTGGCCTCACCCCTGGTGGGGTTAAGGGCACGGGGTGGAGGGGTGTGCAAGCCAAATTTCTCCTGCTTGCAATGCCCAGAAATGCCAGGGCTTTGATAAGGGAGCACCGAGGCCAGAGACCACACAAAGAAGCGTTGTTCCCGGCTCCGCCCCTGGGATGCACCTGTGCAGCTCCTGGCCTGCTCTCTGAGCGAAGAAGAATGCTCCAGGGGTGCCAAGGAGTGGAAACAAGGAAGGGGAGGAAGGACCGCTCCTTCAACTCCTTGTCCTGCCAACACAGGCATGCTGTGTCCATCTGCGCATCTGAATCTCTCAATTACTGTCTGTCTGTCTCTCTCTGACACACACACCCACACACACACCCTGAAAACAGCACCAAAACCTCAGATTTTTTTTTTCCACAGGCCTGATGCTGAGCTAGGCAGAGCCAGGGAACAGAAGACTCCAAGAGGAGTGGTTCGGGATTTTATAAAAAGCACATTGGAGTACCAACGACTGTCCCATCAGACCGAGTAATCACAGACTGCAGCAAAACCACCAAAGCACGTCTTGATATTTCCTGGCCCCTGGAAATGCTAAGCCCAGGGCTTTTAGGCCAGAAGAGATGAAGTCAGAGCCCCCGTGCCTTTCTCCACACACAGAAGCAAGCCCCACCAGCCCCAGCCGGTAGGTAGCCTGCAGGCTTACTAGCTCTGAGTACGGACTTCAGTGTCAGACCTCCGTGCCTCCTCTCGGCCCCTGCGGTGAGAGATGTAAGTCTGATCTTTTTCAGTGCTCTGAGTGGGGATACCCATGAGGTTCCAAAGGCAGAGCTGTATTCCACCGGGACCCAGTGGTTCAACTCCCACAGGCCGTCTTTCCCACAAGATAGCTCATCCCGAGACGCTGCCAAGCCAACGCCTGCCTCTGGTATCACGGTCCTCCGCAGCCCTTGGCTGGTGCTCAATCTGGATGAAGAAAGAGAGAGGGACTTGGGTGGCGCAGGGCCACACAGGCCCCTGGGAAGGGCTCCGCCTTCCCTGGACAGCCAGGCTCGTCTTCAGCAACAACTTCAATGCCTTGAGCATGGATTTCCCCGTGCCTGGGCTTGCCTGAGGGTGGGGATGAATAAGACAGGGTCGCTGGGGAAGTCAGGCGAGCTGGGCAGACAGGACACGCATGTGAAAGGATAACTAACGAGTGGGAGGACGGCACAAAGCCGGGGCTGACTGCGGCACCGATCCAGGAAGGCTGCTCAGAGGGCAGAGACACCTGCCAGCCATGGCCGCCGGGAAGGCTTCCTGGTGGAGGGGGCTGTGGGGAGCCTGAAGAATGGATCAGACTTTCTCTCTCATCGCAGGGGCCGAGAGGAGGCACAGAGGTCTGACACTGAAGAATAGACAGGTTGAAGATCTCCCCAACAAGAGGCAGCAAAAGTCTGAGGGGCAACACCCCTAGGCTCTAACCGCAGTGGCTCAGGAAGAACTGACATTTCTTGATATCAGCGTTGTCATCTACCCAGGAGAATGACCCCTTCCCTTCTGCATGCTTCCCTTGCAGCTACAGGCCCGTCCCCATCCCCAGGGACATTTTAAGGAAAATAAATGTGCTTCCAGGTTTGGGAAGAGAGGTCTATGGAAATAGAAGGGGACCACTTTAGGAGGAAGGATGGGGACACAGCCACAGAGGGGCCCTGCTCCGAGGAGGGAACAGTGGATCAGGATAGAGAGACGGCTCCTAGGGGCCACCCCCTGACCCGGACCCTACTGGTTTCCTAGCTGCTATAACAAGGCACCACGAACTAGGTGGCTTAAAACTGAAATTGATCGTCTCCCAGTTCTTGAGGCCAGAAGTCAGAAATCGAGTTGTGGGCAGGGCCATGCTCCCTTGGAGTCTGCAGGGGAGAATCCTTCTTTGCCTCTTCCCAGCTTCTGATGGCTTGCTGCTATCTTTGGTGTTCCTCGGCTCCCAGCCGCAGAAATCCAGTCTCTGCCCCCATCTTTACATGGCCTCCTCCCTGTGTGCCTGTGTCTTCACATGGCCGTCTATCTACACATGTCACCAGTCATACTGGATTAGGGGACCATCCTACCTTAGTGTGAGCTCTTCTTAAAGCATTGCACCTGCAATTACCTTATTTCCAAATAAGGTCACATTCTGACATCCCGGGGGTTAAGACTTCTAACATAACATTTTTTTTTTTTGGTGAGGGCACACAATCTGATCTCCAGGGAGCAGCAGCAGACTGGAAGAGGAAGAAGGCCAGGGAGTGCTGAGCTGAGGCCAGGACCACCTGCCTAACTCCACCAGCCCTGCTCTTGGCTGTCTCGGGCCCTGAAGGTCACCACCGAAGGTACCGTCTTGAACAAGGGGGTCAGGCTCAAAGGTCATGGCAACCTATACCCAGAGAGGCCATCTTCCTTCCATTTCAACCCAGAGGAGGATGAGCCCAGCAGATGGAACTATGTGTGCTAGGAGACTGTTTTCCAAAATACAGAAGCTGCAAACCACCTCTGTAATACCCAGGGCTGCCAAGTTAGTCCCTGCCCCACCCCAGTTGCCAAATGTGTACACACACACACACACACACACAGAGGCACACAAAGAGCCTAATTTTTCTGAACCAGGGACATTCCATTGATAAGGGACCCTTAAGGACCTTCACCCCAGGGTTGTGTGTAAGACCCTGAGACAGTGCAGAGCTCCCCCCTTGATGCTCCCCCTCCCCCAGCCGGAGCCAGGACATGGGGCACAGATGAGGCAGGCTCCCAGGGTACAGAGGGTGGGTTCCAGCGAGCCCACCGGCCTCCCTAGCGGTCACTCCCAGGTCAGTGAAGCACCGCTTCTCACCCTGCATGGCCAAAGCCACTTCTGAGGCCCAAAGGGAAACATGACAGCCTCTGAATCCAGGAGCCCTGCATCCACTCGCTGGACACCCCAGGCCTTCTTGGACAAGGTCAGTTTCAGAACAAATCTGACCACCGTCCCCCTTCCTCCTTCAGGGACCTGGCCTGTACTGCGGTGTGATGGGAAGAGAATGGACTTGGGGCAAGGCCAGGCCTCTACCCGGGCCCATGACCTTGGGTAAGTTATTGAGCTTCTCTGATCATTAATTTCCTCGACTCTAAATGGGAATAATAGCCAGTCCATTGGGCTGTCATGAGGATTAAATGGGGTTCATGATGGAAAGCGCCACACAGAAGGCCTGGGACCTGGAGGCCCCCAGTCAGTGTTCCCCACCCCTAGCCTGCCCTGCGGATTCCTTCCCATCCCACCGAGCTCCTGGAGGTTCATCTGTAGTCTCTCCAACCTTCCCCTGGCTATCATTTCCCAAACAAGCACACAAATAGCTTTTAGTTTTAAAATAATTTTGTTCTTAGGCGATACAGCAAAATTTGAAAAAACAAACGAACAAAATCCACTACCACCACCACCACCAAAAAAAAAAAATGCATTGGAAAATTATAATGTTAGAAAAGTTTTTAAAAAGCAGGAGTAAAGTCTTTATGAGCAAGTCAGTGGGGACAGTCCTCAGTCTTGGGGTCCCTATCTTAGCTGCCTTCTCAGTTCTTCAAGAGTCCCTCATTCCATAAATGGTTCAAATACATTTTTAAAAATCATCAATCAGTATATTTTTTAAAGAGAAGTAGAAACTTCTGTCTCCAGTTGTATTTTTTAATATAGAAATATGTTCTCTCTACAAAATTGTGGAACAACAGAGAAGCGCCCCCAAGCATCTCTTTTTAAAAGCTTTCTCTTTAGCCAGTTTCCTTTGAACAACTGTCACTTTAAACATTCAATATTAAAATGTCCGCTTTATCTTGAAGGGAAATTTCGAGGGCAGTTTTTTAAAGTATGTAAACAGGAACTCAGCAAGTATCTGGGAAATCAATGCAATGTTTTTTCCTACTATGTCAAAATATGTTTTTTTCATTCATTCATCTATTGACTCATTAAACATTTTTTTGCTCTTTACTTGTTAAAAGAAGAGTCCCTCATTCTTGTGCTGAGGTCTCTCCACTCAGGACCAGCTGTGCCCACTCAGAGACCAGGCAGAAGTCTCTCTGTGTCCTGTCTGTCCCAGGCTGGCCCAGCCCTGCTCCACCACCTACAGCCCCACTGCGCTCTGCAGCCTTGACTCTGCCTGCTCCCCCCACCAGGAACACCTCTCTCCATGTGGCTCCAAGATTTCCCCTCAGACCTGAGTCTGTCTGGTTCCTGCTGTGACCACACACCCCTCCTCCAAGTCCCCAGGGCTGCGGTTCCTGAAGTCCACCCTTTCCCAGTCCTTTGCTCTGGGCCCTGCTCGGGGTTTGAGAGGACCAGGTTGGTATGAATTGGTTGAGTGAACAGAGAAAGGAATGAATGAATGGTCTTCTGTCTTTTGCCGAGGGGGAGCGACCAAGGTGTGAGTGCTGACCTGACCCTAGGCTGGAGTCCTAAAGCCAGCCTGCCTCACCTTCCTCTGCTAAAAAGAGATGATGGCAGGACCTGCCTCACAGGGTTGCTAGGAGAATCCAACTAGATAATTATAAAAATAATAATACACATCTGATACAGACTAAGACATCAATAAATATTAGCTATTCTTGTTAACCGGCTAAAATCCAGGTCCATCTCTCCAGTGGTCACAGCATCTGGCATCCTCATCCCAGAAGCCTGCCTGGGCACATCCCATCAGTGTTCAGTGACCTTCCTTCAGACTCCACTGAGTCCTGATACAAGAGTCCCTGATGCATCCTCAGACCCCCATTGAACCCCTCTCCTCAGTCTGAGCAAGAGAAGCCCCAGGTCTCAGCTCCCTGCAGAGGTCAGGCGCCAGGTGGACAGGGAGCCTGGTGAAGGGCCACCCTCCCCCACCTCGGAGAGTCTCCACTGCCCGCCCGGGACGCCTCTCCTCCCTGCCTTCCCACCCACCCCCTCCAATATGTGAACTTCAAAAATCTTGCTCTAGGTTCAGAAAAGAAAATTGTTAACCAAAATTGATCACTTCCAGTATTACGGAGGTTGTGGTAAGCAAGACGGTTCTTGCCTTATTGGTGGTACCAGATTCCTGCAGGGATTTATCCTCAGTGCATATTTATTTGTATATAAATATGTCTCCACTGAAAGGTTTACTACACAGTTGTTTATGGCAACAAGATGCTAGAAATGCCCCATATTCACCTGCAGTAGGGGGCCAGTTAGAGTTACATTTTAAAACGATTTAGCCATTACATAAGATGATGTAGATTAATATTGGTCAACTTGGAAAGATGTCCACAAGCATATCATTGAAAGAGAAAAAGATTGTGTTTTATGGTCCTTGTATATAAAAATATACACACACCTACATACACATTACACATAGAGAGAAACCTGCAAGGAAGGTAACATGCTTGTTCTGAGTGATAAGATTTCTAGTATTTTTATTTTCTTTATAGTTTCTAGGCTGTTACAATGAATATTCTTTACTAATAAAAAAATACCACAAAAAAGGAACAGAGAAAAATCTTGTACCCACATTGTGATGACAACAGGTACCATTATTCACTACTTACAGTGTGTCAGACACTTTATAAATATGATTTCACACAATCAATACTATGCCTCTGTGATATGCATTTCTATCCCTACTTTAAAAAAATACGCTTTATGTTTTAGAGCAGTTTTAGGTTCACAGCCAAACTGAGCAGAAGGATACAAAGAGTTCCCATATGCATACTCTCTGTCCCCCACATGCACAGCCACCCCATTAGCAACACCCCCGACCAGAGTGGACATTTGTTACACCTGATGAACCTACACTGACGTGTCTCTGTCACCCAAAGTCCATCACTTACATTAGGGTTCACTCTTGGTGTTGTACATTCTGTGCGTTTGCACAAATGTCTAATGACATGTGCCCACCATTGAAGTGTCACACAGAGCAGTTTCACTGCTCTAAGTACCTCTGTGCTCTTCCTGTCCATCCCTTCCTCCCCACTAATCTTTGGTAATCAATGATCTTTTTGCTGTCTCCATAGTTTTGCCTTCACCAGAATGTCCCATAGTTGAAATGACGCACGGCATAGCCTTTTCAGATTGGCTTCTCTCACTGAGTAATATGCATTTAAGGTACCTCCGTGTGTTTCCATGACTTGATAGCTCATTTCTTTTTAGTTCTGAAGAATATGCCACTGTCTGGATGGACCACGGTTTATGTATCCATTTACCTATGAAGGACATCTTGGTTGCTTCCAAGGGTTCCCAATTACGGGTGAAGCTGCTATAAAAACACCTGTGTGCAGGTCTTCATGTGGATGTACGTTTCCAGCTCCATTGTTCTGCTCCTATTTTAGAGATGAGGAAACTGAGGCTCGGAGACATTGAGGCTTGTTAAGAGCCTCACAGCCAGTGAGTGGCAGAATTGGGAGTGGAAATCCTTCACACTTGGTTGTGTCTCAATAGCCCTGTTTTCTGGGAAACCGTCCCCTCCACTTGATCGTGGTCTGGCCCTCCCTCCCCTGCACTGCACCTGAGGCCAGGGCTTCATCAGGGATGGGGGATGGGTGGCCAAAGGCCAGAAGAGAGCATGGGTCAAAGGGATTCGGGCAAAGAGCGCTTTTTCCTCTGCCCTAGCAGGTAACAGCAACAGAGCCCCTCCCACAGGCCTGCGAGCTGCCAGTTCGCAGCTCGAGTCCCAGCTCAGCCAAGCCACTCCACCTGGGAGCGTCAGAACTCACCGGTACAGTCTACCCGCTCTGGACTGGTTCTCCATCCACAGCCCCTTCATCTCTGGGATGCCACATCTGGGAGACCGTGAACTACTCAGGCAGCAGCCAGAGGGGCTTGCACCGAGCATCAGAGAGGCCAGCTCTTCAGCCAAGGTCAAGTGCCACCAGTAGTGGGCTCTCAGCCTCCCCTGCTCAGAGGCCCAGGCTCTGCAACTCTGCTCCCTACGACACCAAAACAGAGCCAACTGCCCATCTGGTGGAGAGATAAGGATGGCGAGACAGCAGCCCGAATGGACACGAGCTCCCAGCACCAAAGTGTGCACCCACACTTGGCAGCTGTATGTCGGGTCCTCAGACAGGCCATGTGGTGCCTTGAAGGACCCTCCCTCACCTGCATGACAGAGGGCTTTGAGAAAGGGTGGAGGTGGCAATGCACTTGATCAGGAACTTCAGAGTGGATAGAATCTGACACAGATCAGGGTCTGAATGCAAGCCCTGCTTCTAACTGGGTTTGAGATGCCTGAACAATTGACCTGATGTTAGTAAAATAAGAAATCTATTTAGCCTCAATTTCCTCATCTGTAAAATGGAAGTAAAGTTATCTTCCTTGCTGCAGCATGTGATGCCAGCCCTCAAATCTCTCAGTTATTGTATTAAGTAAGAAAACTTAGGCAACTTTTCTGCTCACCTCTGTTCCTCCCCCCTGCTCCTCCCTCCCTCCAGCCTGGGCTTTGATGGCCCAGGGGAGTAAGGCAGGGTCATGAGAGGATGGTTTGTGTTGGAGGGAGGGGAGGTAGAGAGACCGATCTGCCAAGCTTGGAGGTCTGTAGCCATCACCAAAATCAACGCAGTCTATACTGTTTTCATATTCCTGGTTAAACTAGTGAGACTGGCAGCAAGAGAATGGAAATCTCCCCACTCCTGGGCTCAGGCATCCAGCTCAGGACATCTGCACCTCTGTTTCCAGGAAGGGACCTGAGCCCCAGCCCTCTCAAGATCATATAATGTAGTTCCTTGTTTCAGAGGACAGGCCACCCCTGAGGGCACTCTGCAGCCCCACCCCAGCTGAGAGGGTCTGGAGACACACAACTGCTCCTTCCCACTACACAGCCCCAACTACACACACACGCGCGCACACACACACACACACACACACCACAGACAGTGTCAGGACACAAGTGAGGAAACCAACAGGAAAAGTCGATGCAGCGGTACAGGAGTGGCCTGGAAGCCAGGCCCATGCCCTGGGTCAGAGATGCTAGCCCTCCCGTGGACAGGAGAGGTGGGCAACTGGATGCACTGGGGTGCTGTCTTTGTGCAAAGAGCCAAGAGGGAAAGCATCTGAACATGCTCAAGTCTGGATCAGAGTTCAGTCCCCACATAAAATGGGGGGTGGGGCAGTGATGGGTGGGCTTTATGGAAAGCATGCCCCCAGGTCAGGCAGGTCAAGGGAGAAAGTGCTCCGGGGTGGGGAGAGTGGTGCTGGGGAGCCTTGGATGAACTGAGGACACAAGGCCATCCCAAGACTCTGGGCCCCACCCTCTCCCAAAATGACATATCAGTGTTACGTGGCACGGCTGGAGGGGTGACATGTGCACTTTTGAGCCAGCCTTTTGTACTGAAGGGAAAGGCAAAAGGTCCAGCTGAGTTGTTGCTCAGGGGCTAAAGCAGATATTTAAATTCTCCCTGGGTCTAACCGGTCGGTTTTTAATTCCCTGAGCCTGGCTTCTTGGTGGTCACATTTCCAGGCAGGCTGCACATGTCTGGTGCACCGTCTTCCCAAACTTGCTCGGCTGGCCTGGCCGAAGCTGGGCGCCCGTGCTGGCCTGCAGAGGCACAACCCTGCCCCACGGGGGTAGGTGTGGGTGGGTGTGCCTCTCAGGCGGGCCCATTATTCAGCTGTCCCTACCACCACCCCACCATCCCTAGGCTGAAAGGACCAACAAAAGGAAGGCACTGCGGTCAGGCCAGGCCCAGGGTGTTGGCTGGATGTTTTGGGACGGGCAGGTGGAGGCAGGGAGGGAGGGCAGGACAGTTCATGGCAAGTTCAGGTGAATGATGCAGGGAGTGAGGGAAGTGCCAGACAGTGCCCGCCCTGTGCCCAGTGAGGCAGGGGACAGGGCCTGACCCCAGGGCACCTTCCCACATGGTCTGTTTCATGCCACTTCACTCTTTTAGGGGAGTTATATCCTGAAGCACCCGCCCTCCGCCTTGTGTGGATGTGTATATATGTTTAAAATTATAAACAAATTTAATAGGGTTGGGTCCTTTTTTAACAATTCATCTTCAACTTTAGAGAGTGTTAACTGACTCCCTGCTGGGACAATGCAAGAATTCTCCCTCCTGTCAAACCTGCCCTCAGCCCCGATTTTCACTCTACTATATTATTTATAATTCCAACATTTATAACATTCATATTCTGTTGTAACTATAAATCCTACAGTTGTCTAAAATTAACTCTACTTTTAAATTGATTCAGTCTTTTTACAACAGTCAAACTAGTTTTCATTTTACTTCAATTAATCTTTTGGTTGACTGAATTTTTTGGTACAATGCTTTTATATGCATTACGCCAGCCAACGTTGCTTCAAGTACCTGAGAGAGAGGCACCCTATTTTATTGGCCTTTTAATACTGTGGCTTCATGCAGTACAGTTTGTGGATGACAATGATGATCTGGAAATGGAGAAGACACAAGGGGGCGAGTCTGCAGGCTGTCCGTGCAATAATCATAGAGCATCTCTGAAAATTCCCCCTTGGCCAATAGTAGTAGGAGGCAACAGATTTGGGGAAAATGTAAAAGTAAATGCTATTAGGTGGGGTCTAGGGTGGGAAAGCCAAGTGGACCTCATTCCTCACATGTAAGTGTCTGTAGGAGATTTGTCATCTGGACCCTCTGACACCACATCCAAAGGTTGTATTGAGGATGAGGCCATGCAAATAGACGTGCAAAGAACTGACACACTTTTTGAACAGGGACAGTTAAGTAGGTGCGCCCATCAGGACATACATACTCAGAGAGACAGAGCTAAACCTTTTTAAGACAGTTATGTCTCCTGTCTTTTCACACCTACCTAATTACTAGCCAGGTTTCCACGTCCGCATGCGTGCACCCCTTCAACACGTGCTTACTGAGGGCCTACCATGGGTCAAGTACAATTTTAAAGGACAGCCAGTTATATCCAAAGACTTATGTAAAAGGAACAAGTGTATGAAAGGAATATCTCTATATATTCAAACTATATATATTTCAATATGGATTGTCACCACAAGAAAAAAATAAATCCCATTGCCAGAGCACCTTAAGAAAACATATTTTAAAACACTATAAGCAGCACTATTTACAACAGCCAAGATATGTAAACAACCTAAGTGTCCATCAACAGATGACTGTGGTCTATTTATACAATGGAATACTATTCAGCCATAAAAAGAATAAAATAATGTCATTTGCTACAACATGGATGGACCTGGAGATCGTCAGTCTAAGTGAAGTAAGCCAGAAAGAGAAAGAAAAATACCATGTGATATCACTTATATGTGGAACCTCAAAAACTAACACAAATGAACTTATTTACAGAACAGAAACAGACTCACAGACATAGAAAACAAACTTATGGTTACCAGGGGGGAAAAGGGATGGGAAGGGATAAATTGGGAGTTCAAGAATTGCAGATACTAACTACTTATATACAAAATAAATAAACAAGTTTCTTCTGTATAGCACAGGGAACTATATTCAACATCTTGTAGTAACCTTTAATGAAAAAGAATATGAAAAGGAAAATATGTGTGTACATATATGACTGAAACATTATGCTGTACACCAGAAGCTGACACAATATTGTAAACTGACTATACTTCAATTAAAAAAAAAAAAAAAACACCACTGTGGACAGTTGGGTTTAAGGGAATTTAACAAACGGCAACAAGCCCACAAAATCCAAAGCCAGTATAGAGATGCCAGATGTCCTCTTGGCTCAGGTCAGCTCAGGAGGGGCCCCTGCCTCCTCCAGGCATGTGTCACTCTGCTCTGGGTGCAGGAGAGACAAAGCAGGTGGGGTCCCCCTCCCCAGCGCTCAGGGCCCCCTCCTATTGTCCCTGGGGCCCCTGAGGAGACACTCGGAGGAGACTGGATAGTTGGTAGAGAAAGGACGTCAGCAGGGCAGTGAGGGACAGAAGTGGAATGAGGAGCTGGAGTGCTTTTGGGGGTTTTTGCTTTCATTTTTAGAGCAAACACCATCTCTGATTAGGGGCAAAGGGCAGCCTCGCCTCTTGCTGAGCTTGAGTGTATTTTTGGTAGAGTTCCACAGATGCCAAAGATAAAGACAGCTAAACAGTTCTGCAAGAAGTCCTGCCTGGGAGCCTGCAGGCCACAGGGTGGCAGATGGGCTGAGCCGGATGTGCAGGTGTGACCGCACACCCAGGTGCCTGCGCACAGGTACGCCCGCCCGATCTGAGTGCCGGGAGGTCACGGGAGGCCAGGAGCAGAGAGGTTCGGCCCTTTATGGGACAAACAGGCTGCTGCATCCAACTGGTTTTTCCACACCTGCTCTCGTGTCACTTGTATTCAGGGTGCCAATCACCAACTGAACAGCAACCAACAGGGTGAAAGGAGACTTTTGCTGAGAGGAGAAAGTAAATAGATTACATCTGAGGCTCTCTCTGCAGGAGACACACAAAGGCTTCTTTACAGCTGTGTCCCTGCAGCCAGGACCACCGGAGACTTTTGCACGGAGCCAGGCCGGTGTCCCGCTGACCCCCGAGCAGCCTTTTAAAATGATGTATGACTTGCTCCTTGGCAACACGCATGCTTAGCTCCTAATGATGCCCGGTGGGCTAATCCAGCCCTGCCTGTTAATTAAATGGGGTGGTAAACTCGGCGATAGGTATTTTTCCAGAGACTGTATTTAAGAGTTTCGTGCCCCTCCTCTCCTTCTGCCTGGGCAACCTTCAAACCAGATCTCTTTCACTGAGATGTGGGCAGCCCACCTTGGCCCAGGTGTGATGGAAGAGCAGACAGCGTGCTGGGGGCCTTGCACCGATGACCCACTGGGAACCACCATTTAAGGTCCTCCTAGGAGCAGTTGCCAGTGAGGGCCCCGCTGTGTGACCAGCATCAAGTCAACCGGTTGATGTCGATGTCAAGTTTAGCCCATATAACAACAGCTGGAGATGGGATTCTCCACCCCATTTTACACGGGGAAGAACTGACGCTCAGAGAGCTTTATCTGTATGATTACTTTACCACCAGGCATCCGGAATCTAGACTCGAGTTGGCCTGGCTCCAAGCCCGTTCTCTTAAATGCCACACTACAGGTTGCTCACAGAGTGCAAGTCAGCGGAGCTATCCCAGAGCCCACGGTCCACAGTCTACCACTCCCGGCATCCTCGGGCATCCTGTCTTGCCCCTCCTCTTCCAATCAATTCAATCCAAATGCAAACACAAGTTAAACGAGCAGGAGATGCAGGGCAGTATTTGCCCTGACCTTAATGCTGCCACTCCAGGCCTGATCGATTTTATTAAATCTATAACTCCTTGGCAAAGGAGCAAGGAAATGATCTGTTAGTAATTTTTAAGCAGGGGCGGGGGGGATGGTGGGGAGAGGATGGATGTGAAGACACGAGTGAACACTGAAATGGAGGAACTCAGTCTCCAGCTGTGAGACCCCAGTCTCTCATATGTGAGGGTCACAGTATGTATCAGGCTATTGATGAGGATAAATTATTCAGGCTGGCTAAAGAGTATTTGTCTCCAAATGGGGACTGGATCTAGTGGGATTAAAATTCTCACTTTTCAAGAGGTAAAACCTTAATCAGAAAAAAATTTATTTTCCAAAATTAGGAGCATATTGTCTTTTAAATTCTGCTTTCATAAACCTAGCCCAGCGATGACTTTTCAGTTTAGTTCCATCCCTAAGACCCAGTGTTGGGTCCCACCCAGATGCCCACCTATCCTGAATGTATGAGAACAGCCTGGAGGGAAAGGGGGCGGGGGCCCAAGGAAAGCTGATGCGCTCCAGATATCCAGCCACCAAAGAGAGGCAGCTAGAGGTCAGTGAGGTGAGGAGAATCCAGGAATGAGGGGCTCCAGGTCTGTGTGCAGCTCTGACACTGCCAGGGGCCTGACTCCTCTGGGCCACTTTATCTGTGACATAGAATAACGCATTCCCATTCCCACCGTGCAGGGATCTGGAGGGAATAAATGATACTTAAAATAAATAAACCCCCCCAAACAAACAGACAGACATAAATGCCCTGGGTCTTTAGCAGAAAAGAGCTGCAGGAATATAAGATGCTGTAAATAGTTTGATTCAACAGGAAGAACGCTAGGTTGGAAGGCATGTGCCCGAAATCCCGGTCCTGAAGCTGCCACCAACTTTCACTGGCCTCAGCCTCCTTCATTTGAAAAAAATGGAGTAGATGACCTAAGATGCTATGAAAATTTGAATCGCAATTGTCTCTCCTCCTCACCTTTCACTTACCCTACACTGTCCCATTATCCCTCCTGAGACAAGGACTGTTCTCACCCCAATGAGCGCTCAGGGAAGGAAGCTGCAGCCCAGTCACTGCGTGAGACTGGGGGTTCCGTCCAGCTGTGTTCCACCCAGCAGCCTCCAGCCCCACACTGCCTGCTTGCGGTGGCCCCATAGCCACCTCCACCAACCATGCAGGTGAGAAGACTTTGCCTAGGAAAATTTGCTGCGCTGGGGTCCTCGGAAGGCAGACCCTGCAGCTTGGCAAGGTCAGACACTCCTGGGAGCTACAGGATGGGCAGAATGGACACAGGCGGTCACTCAAGTTGCCCATCCATGTGCTGCCCGCTCAGGGACCAGATCAGAATGACTGCTTGGCCCTAATTCTCAACCAAGGAGAGGCCGCTAAAACCCACGGCCAACACGGACCTCTGAAGTTCCACCAAAACCACCTAAAGGTTTAGTGAGTTTCAGTCCTGGGGAGTCAGAGTAGGGCAAGGAGTGATGCTGAGCTCAGCATTAAATACCAGGCTGCCAGAGGTTCCTGCACTGCCTTCCCCATGGAAAAGGCCACGAGGCCTATCCTCCGAACCCAAGCCCCCTTGAGCCCCCTCGAATGCTCCCAGCCGGAGCGGCTGGGACCTACCTCGAGCCAGCTGTGCCTGGAGCTTTACTGGTCCCAAGTGGCTTTTAGGGAGCCTGCGGAAAAGCCGCTGGAGTCGCGAGGTGACTCTGCCGAAGCAGGCAGAGGCCGCCTCCTCCGCCCGGCCCTCGGTCATCCCCGGCTGGGCTCCGGGCCCCCGCAGGAGATCAATAGCTTCTCTCTCAGCTGGCGTCAGGAATGGAGTGACGAAGGGGGGAGTCACTGGCCCTGGGAGGACTCCGGGCCTTGTGTGACCCTGGCTTTGCTCAGATCAGCCCAGCCTCCCTCCCTGTTTCTCCAAAGGAAGTCACGGGCACTTGGGACCTCGGGACGGCCCCAGTGCAGCCTGACAGATGCCTTCTCCTCCCCAGCTGAGGTCCTATCCCCTCCACCTCCCCCAGTGGAAAACTTTCTATTCCTGGGGCTTTTAGCTTGATAAGATAAACATGCCCCCACCAAACAGGCTGCAGGAAGAGCCTGCCCTGGGCCTCACTTCTCAGGAGCGCCTGTGAGTCTGAAAATCAATGTCTCCAAACTTTCAACACGACAGAAGTGATCGGTTACCTCACGTGTGTCCGGCCCAGGAGCTCGTTAATGGATTTCTTTGGGGATGTCGGATTAATAACGCTTTACCAGCTGTACAGGCTCCTAAGGGACCAGCGGGCTAATTCGCATCCTCCCACGCTAAGCCTGGGGCGGGGGAAGAGCTTTCAGCCGCCTGTGCCCATAGGAAGCCGTGTTGCCTTAAGACGGTCAGACCATTTATCTGAGAGCAGATACCTGAGCAGAGAAGAGGCACAGGAGGAAGACAGAGAAAAGAAGAAAAGAATCAGGTCTCTCACGAAGAGGGCAGAAATGTTCTCTTGCCCTAAAATGGTGCTCACAGGATGTCCCCTCAACAGTGACTCACAGAAGCAACCATCCAAGTCCTGGTGGGGAAGTTCCCAGAGGCCCTGTTACCCAGGCCGAGAAGGGTGGCTGGCAGTGCACAGGCAGCAAAGTCTTCCAGGAAAGCCACTGGAGAGGATGTCTGCACCCCTGCACCGCCCAGAGGTTCCAGAACTCATCTGCCAACCGCCAGTGGGGGCCAGCTTCAGATGAAGGAGGGCGCTGCCCTATAACCAGAGGAAACGTCCCCCAGAGGCCTCGGGCAGAAATAAAGCTGCATTTACATCTCTGCACACTGGTCACCTAGTGTCGGGTCCGGGTGGCGGACACTCCTGAGTTCAGATGTTAGTCTTCTATAGCCACCGACCTGCTCCCACCCCTTTGAGCTGTGGTTCCTCTTCAGGCCTCGGAGAACATTGAGTAGCCTCTCCCAGAGGCCAGGCCCTCGGGCCACTTAGAGAAGAAAATGGTAAAACCAACCCAAGCTGCACTTGACCTTCCACATAGGGTTCCCTATCACCTGCCCTCTCACAGGACATCTGACCTGGTGGCCCCACCTGATCACCCCCCGTGGCTGAGGGCCTCTGTGGTGCAATAACAATAAAGCACATTGCTTATAAATCATCTATTTAACACAGAAATGCCCCCAAACGCCTCCTTCCTTGGGCCGGGCCACTGGATCTGTCTCCCTAATGCTTCCTTGGGGGACTGGGCTGTCAGCGGGCTTCGCTGTGCTCCTCCAGTGAACTGGGCAGCTCAGCACAGATGAGGCTCATAAGTGAGTCCAGGTCCTGAAATGACACTGGGGGCCGTCGTGTGAGGTTGGGAGCCCACGTTCCCTGCCCCACTGGGACACGAGATCTTCAACGAGGGCCCAGGAACTCCCGCCTGGCTCAGTGCAGGCAAGGGCGGCATTCCCATGTCTGTGCTCAGAGGACAGGCACATGCTGGGGGAATTTTTAATCATGAGTCATGTGCAACGGGGGGAAATCCCTCCCGAATGTCCCCCTTGGGCTCAAGGATATACTGATCTCACTTCTCCTTTTCCTCATCACAGAGCTGTTCTGGGGGACAGGCTAAGCCACTGGGGAAGCCAGCAGGAAAGAACTGGCAGAGACTCTGGATGGGGTTTTGGGAGGTTCTAGAATCTTCACTCCTGACCTTCTGAAAACTTGGAAAGATTGTCTACTGTAGGTATAGTGTAGGAGGAACACAATCTGGAGGCAGGGGAATGCCCACCATGACCTCTTGCTGCATCAACCCAATAACTTCCAGGCTGAAGACAGAGTCCAGCCAAGGCCAACATCATTTGAAGAAACAGCCTTCACCATCTTAAGCGATACAACATATTCTCTGAAATAATCTATTCATATAAAGGTCCCTCCAGATTGCTTTTAAAAACATTCATCACTAGACAGACATTTACATACTATCTCCTCAACGCTTTTTCTAAAAACTCTCAAGTTACAGCTGGAATCCTTTGTTCCATTTGAATACTAAGGCATCTCTGAGGGTTTTTTTTTTTTTTTGATTTTTAATACTTTCCTCAGTTGCAGAAACGACATAATTGTTTCAGCAGAAACCACAAAACCTCCAGCTTCCATTTGATTTGGATGGAAAAAATAGCTCCCTCCAAGTCAGCAAGGAAAGTAAGGGATGATCCCCAAATGTGAGCCTGACTTGGAGACACAGACAGTCAGAGGTGGGGTAGGAGTGTGGGGGGGGTTCCCCTAGATTTTCTATTCCCCAAGCAGCCACACCACTGCCTGGGACAGAGCCGGAGGTCCATTATGCAAACCTCAGTTTATTTTCCAGTCCCAGTCCAACTCTTCTTCCCCGTAGCTGTCCCCTCTGAGACACAGCCTAACTTCTCTTTGGCTCTTGGTTAGTCCCGTGTTATGAACTTTGACCTTGGGTCATGGCAAGGTGGGGACATGGAACAGGAAAAGGTCTTCAACTTGCATTTCCTTCAACCTAATACCAATGGGGGTGGGGTGGGGTGGGGAGAGACTCACTGGTTCCTTTTATCTTGGCATTTAGAAAAAACTTCACCTTCTGTTTAAAGACCTCATAGTGCAGACATGCTGAAAATCGACTTAGAAACCAAACGCTGAAAATAGGCTGAAGTGCCGCCAACTCTCAATTATCCAGGCACTGGCTGATCGTCTAGCCTGCACACGGCTTTCCTGCCCCTTGGCTCACCCTCCTCTTTTTCTGTATCTCTTTTTATGGACACTTCAGCATTCACTGGCAGAAGGGAGGCAGATGAATGATGAAACTCCACTAACTCAGCACATTCAGTGACATCAGCTCATAGGGCAAAATGCTACGTTGGGTTCTGGTCTGGTTTTGCTGCTAATGATCTGGGTCATCTTAGAGAAGTCATTGCCTCACTGAATGCTGTGTTTCCTCATCCGTGAGATGGTCATGATTCAACCAGCCCTGCCTACCTCGCAAGGGTACTGCCGGGCTCAGCAGAGCTGGGACACAAGAAAGTCCTTTAGATCCAGCCACATCAGCTCTGAGATAATAGTTATTGCTGCTCCTACAGTGTCTTGGCCATTCTCAGCCCTTCTTGATCCATGTGAATATTTTCCATCTTAGCAGGTTCATAGAGTATCAATTTGTATCTTCAGCAAACACAGTGACCATTCTTTACCAGATCCAGCATCCAGTAGAAACAACACATTAAAGGATTTAAAAAAAAAAAATAGGCAGAGAACATCATACTTCTTTCAGGCTTTTGTGAACCTGTGGTCTGATTTCTGGAAGGTTCATGTAAGCCATGCTCTCACGTTCTAGCGGTCCTAGTCAACGGCCACTGCAGACGTCTGGGTGAGATCTGCTCTGCCTCGGAAATGTTTGTTGAAGAAACAGGGAGGGGGAGCAGAAGGTGGCGTGCAGGCCTCCACTGAAGAGCAAACATGACCCAGCCCCACTGCGCTCACAGGTGAATGACATTCCCGGCCACCTGCCTGCTTGCCCAGTGACACACAGGAATGAACAGACTGGATTTTCTAATACCACCCTTCTTACGAACCCTCACCACAGTGTCAGCTCATGCCTCCCCTCCCGATGCCCTCAATGAGGCCAGGGCAGTAGGGGCAGGTAGGAAACTCCTGGAGAAAATTTGGGATGTGCTGTAGCCAGGGTCACAGACCCCTCAGCCAGGGCAGAGCATTTCCCACCAGGAGGTTAGGCTCATGGCTGCTGTGCCAGGAGAGACCCCGGCTGCTCTTCCTCCATCCTCTCCAAAAAAGGCAACGAAAGGACCAAACGTCACAGCTTTCCCTGTGGGTGTATCTTCAAGAATGTTCTCTGTGCCAGGAAGCCAGAGGCAGGCTAGAACAGGCCCTGCATGAACTTGGAGGCTGCTTTGGGCCAACACCACAGCATGGAGAGCTCTTGGGGTCTACCAGGTCCCGCTCGCATCTCCTCGGCATGGTGGCGGGGTGCCTCGGAGAACATCCAGATATCACCCCTTAGGTCTGAGTCAAGTTTTGACCATGGGGCAGGGCTCTCCATGACTACTCCCCAGCACCCGATTTTATTCCACTTAAACCAGTGCCCCCAGGAAACCGAGCCTGCTGCCCTGTCTGACATCACCTCGGTCTCCTTGCTTTTTCTCCAAAGCCTAAAAGCTGGCTGTGCTCCCCTCCCAACCCCGAGATCCGGCTGTGAACATGTAGAAAGAAGCTTGCCAAAACTCTTGGAAAAAACCCCGAAGTGACTAAATGCACAACCATCTCCCCAGTCAGGGCTCCCATCCCAGCGACAGCCGCCCCCAGCGCTTCGCGACCCAGACAGGGAAAGCCAGGACAGGGCAGGCGGGAAGAGTGGGTGGTGGAGTCGAGACAGATGAATGAGGCACCTTGGAGAGGCCAAAAGCATCTTGTCAATGGGATTTGTAAGTACATGGTGGGCGAAGAGACAGCAGGGGCTGGTGCTGATGGAAGCCGGGGTAGGAGGAGCGGGGAGCGGTCTGCCTGCGTGCTGCGCATGCCCACAATACTTACCTGCCCGGAAGACTCACCTAGTCACCTAGTCGTCTGAGGAATGCGAAGAGAAAGGACCTCTAATGAGGCCAGAGAGTGTTTACAGCTTCCTCATCAGCCTTAATAGTACTAGGCAGGGCAAGAGGAGCAACAGCTCCTTCCCCAGGGAGACTGAGAAGCGAGGGAGGGAGTGGGGAGCCAGCGAGGGCTCTGTGGGAGAGCAGCTGGGGAGCAAAAGCCTGGAGGTTCCCATCGCCTCCCCACTGGGGGCTGCCTCTGACCCAGAGGTGCTGGGCATGGTCCCAAGGAGGGAAATGACTTGACAGCCGGAGATGGCCCCAGGCCTTCTAGGCCAGTTGGGTTTGCCCTTCTAACCTTCCCTGCCCCCAGCCAGACGGATGGACAGACAGACAGATGGGGCGATTCCTCTCCACATGAGACCCCGGCAGGAGCCTCCCCTCACTGACCTCATGAAGCTATTCCAAGGAGGAGTGTGGCAGCAGCATGGAAATACTTTGGGAAAAGGTACCATCATGGACCTGCGAAGAATTTTTCCTGTGCTCATTCTCAGAGCTGGGCTGCCCTGGGTCTCAGCTGCCCTCCTGAGCCTCTGTCCCCTGTCCCCACGCACTTCCCACACTGGCGCTGGCTTCTTGAGGCAGGCGGGTCACCTCACCAGCCAGGCAGGGCCCTGGGGCTGGGCTACGGGCCGTCTTTTCCCTGTCACTCAGGGCCTACCTGCCAAGCTTGGCACGGGCTGAATTCACTGGTAAACTTGGGGAGGAGAGAGAGGATCCCAGAATCAAACCGGCCGTGCTGAGGGGAGATGCCAATTCACTTCCACCTAATAAGTCTGCAGGATCTGCAGGAGAACACACATGTTCATTACCAAGTCTAATGAGGCTGGCAGACAAGTGGTATTAATCATTTTTGACTGTACCTGGGATTCAAGCCCCTCTTACTCTATAATCAGAAAATGTTATGCTCTGATGAATAGGGGGCAAAAACTAAACCCACATTTAATCCTTTCACTTTCATCTTGTGAAAATATAGGAAGCAGGGAGGAAAGGAAACAGAGGCTATGGCTTGGGGATCTCAGATGGCCTCTCTCAAAGCATCCCTGGTCCTTTCTCTGTGCCCCCATGCCCCTCCCCACACACACCACTAGGACTTTTCCCAAGAAGACCTCAGCCCGAGCCAGGGGCAGGGGAGGGGCTGGAGATGGGGGATTCCATTATCCCTAACAACAAAATGTCCATTTCCAGGGCTTAGTTTCCTAATCTCCAAAGCCAAACATGGGCCTAAATCAATGAAGATGCTCAGGCCATGTACGTCAGTGCTGCTGGGTGTCCTGGACAAATAAGACATTTCCCACGTGCCCAAGGTTCCTGGGTCTGCTCTAGGGAGATGCAATGTCCCAGTGACCTCCTCCATGAAGAACTCATGGAAAGGGATGGGTCTGCAGGATCTTGTGGCTGTCACAGGGGTGGCTCCAGTCTGTGCAGAGACGTGGGTTAAGCTGGACCATTAATGCAGTGATAAGACAGGGCTAGAAAAGCTGGACATGGGGCTGCCGTCCCCCTCCCTGCAGGCTCCATGGCAAACACCTCATACTCACACCATAATTCAAGTCTCTCACAGGAGGGGGAGGCCAGGACGATGAGCCCCAGGCCCCCCCTTTCAACCTATAATCCCAATTACGTAACACTTCATAGCTCTGAACAGCATCCCCTCCAAAGAGGACCAGCTCCAGGAACAGACACTCACTAGCAATGTGCAAAGCATGTCCAAGCATCTGTTGTTGAATCTGAGTTGGGATGTGGAGGATTCCCTATTTTCCAGACCATTCCCTGATCCAGGATAGCTAACACATCCACCAAAACAAGATGAAAGGTAAAAGGTCAATTCCACGTGCCTTCTATAGGAGAAAGTGTCCGCACTCTGTAAGGGACATTCCCTGAGAACAAAGCCAAAGAGCAGCCCACGAGTTTCCCAAGTTGGTTGCTGTTGACCATTTCTTCCTAAAATGCTAGAAATGGATTCTCACCACTACCACCGCCCCCACCCCAATACACACAAACACACACACACATACACACGCATAAAATCTCCCTCTCCCTCCCAATCCCCACTGGGTTTCCTTCTCTATCTAACAAACATGATTTCTTTAATCCTAGAAATTAACATTAACTTTGAACATTTCCTGTTGGCAAATCCAGCATTAACCAGAGTTCAGTTACAGACTTTGAAGTAGGGCTAAGCTTAACTTAGAGGAATTTTCACTAAAAAGGTATGCAGACAGTGAGAAGACAGTTTTCTAAAAGCCTGCCTTATTAAAAGCCCATTTTGCCAACATGGCTCCCACCCAGTGTCAGCCTCCTGCTCAGATGTCATTCACATTCCCACTGCCCTTCTGCTTATTGCCAAGAGCAGGGTGTTTTAATCAGAAAAACAGGCCACCACCTTCATCAACCACTGCTTACTGAGACTGTGCTCTGTGCTGGGGGCAAGGGGTACACAGACAAGGCGCCAGGGTCTTGGTGACCTCTCAGCCACCGGCATCCTGTGAGGATGCGCCTCAGCCATGGCCAGCAGGAGCGGCACTGCCACAGGACGATTAACACTGCACCTCCTGGGATGCTCGTGGCACCCTCTTTCCCACTCAGCTCAGCAACCAGAGTTTGAAAACTGCACTCACTGCTTGGAAAGGTGATCCTAAGAAGGGTCAGGAGCCCAGACAAATTGTTACAGCTGTTGTGTGGGAGTGGATAATAATAACACTCAAATTGCACTAAACATTTATACTGCATTCTGCCAGGCACTGTTCTAAGCACTTTACATGCATTCATTCATTCATTTAATTCTCACATTAACACCATGGAGAAGGTCATGTTATTATTCCTATTTAAAAAAAAAAAAAAAAAACAAGGACGCGGAACACAGAGATGCCCAAGGTCACACAGAGACGAAGTGGCAGAGTCAGGATTCAAACCGAGGTCTTCTGGTTCCAGGCTGTTCTCTTAGTTACTGCATAGTATTGCCTTTAAAAAGTCATGTTTCTGATCCTTGCTTTTCAAAACAAAGATAAAACAAACCAACTCCAACCCCATGGAATTAGAACTTCAACTAAAAGAAAGATGACTGCTGAGTCTGGCCTGCTTGTCTCTACCTGCCAGCCATCAGGACATTTCTCAACTGTCCCCATCCAGCCACAGGTCCACAGTCAGTTAAATATTAATAACAGCAAACAGAGATTCCTCTCCATCACCCCTTGATTCCAACTCTGCTCCCTTGCTGGTGTTCAAACAGCTCTGGCCGGTATTAAACCACCTTGCCGAGGGCCACCAAGTCACACACAAAATCAGAGGAAATGGCCGTGCACCTGGGGCTTCCTGCTACCAGAAACAATTTATGAATTAATCACAGGAAATAATTCTAATGTGAAGTGAACATAAATTCATTTACTCATGGAGTATCGCCCATATACATATACAAACACACACACCATTATCAACAGCACCCCTCAAAATCATAAAGCTATATGCAAAACGTTCAACAACTGATTTAGTCCCCCAATGTCTTGATACAAACTAGAATTCCAGTGAAGTAAATTTCCCAGGATTCCAGTACAATAAAACCCATTACAGTGAGGATACCGCCTCTCCCTGTGTTTATAGGGCTGGTGGATGCAGTCAAGTACCCCAGGACCTTTGAGAGGGCAAAAGCTGCCAACACACCTGTGGGAAAGTTGCATTTGATTCAACTGAAGGTCAGGGACACTTACCAAGTGACAGCAGCCCTCCAGCCACATCACACACCTCTATAACTTTTGCTCTTTGCTTTTTAATTAGCACCTGAACTGAGTTCTGATGATGGTGGGAGCAGCACCCACTTCCCCCTCCAATCTTCCCCTTCCACTTGACCCTGGCTTAGAGCCTGAGCCCTCCTTCCCCGAAGCCAGCTGCAGTGGGAGGCACACGGCAGAGCCTTGGCTGTGGACTGCAGAAAGAGGCAAGGTAGGCTTTTCCTGACATGCATGTACTGCTGCTGTCCATTGCTGCAGCTGGATGGGAGATGTGGGGCTGCTGTCATGTGGGAAGGGCTTTTGCTGAAAGATGCAAACCACAAGCCATTTCCAGAGATGCTTGCTAGAGGTTGTGCCATTGTCTGTGCTGTGTGCTTCAGATACCTGAACTATGTAAACACGTAAACACAGGGGTATGGCTAGCCTCTGCCAAGCATGGCAAGAGCAAATATGGGGGTGGGAAGAGGACATCCATTAAAGAAATACAAACATCTAACTGTTGGAAGAGAAAAATAATAAACCTCTGAGAAGACTGCAAATTTGCTAGGCAATCTTTGACACTGGGTGCCCAGTGTTTTATAGTCCCGTTTTGAGAAGAGTCTGTTTCAAGCAGAGGTTGGAGGGACCTGAGAGCTCTAGGGAGGAAGGGACAGGGCAGGTAGTTGGGTAATTTTGGAGCATGATAGCTGGTGCAGTAACCCAGGAGGAGGAAGGGGAGGAGGCAAGGCACAGCCAAACATTAGAGCAGAGTCCAAAGGTCTGAGGTGCCAGAGGTGGAAGGCAAGAGGGGGCACAGGTCCAGGGTCAGGCTCTCTAACCTCACAGCCTGTTTCCATCCAAAGCCTAACCAGGACTCCTTCCTGTCCCAACAGGTCACCCTGGAGGAGGGGTGTACCATAGGCAGGCACGTACCATGGGCCTGTACGGTGGGCGGACAAATAAGCCATTTTGCCAATAACCCTAAGCATGGGTCAAACGGTCATCTCACCAGCCTCACCACCAGCCCCACCACCCACTCTCAAGAACCTATAACAAAAGCAAGAGGGTGCACAGGAGACACCAGAATGACCTTGTAGCTTCAGCCATCAACCCCAACCTGCGTGCATGTGTCGGTGTGGTATGCGTGTGTCCGGGCAAGGGCGAGGCGTGCACCTATCAGGGGAAGAGCTATGTTAAGTACGGCATAACCATACCTGGGCAGTAGGCAGTCACTAAAGGACACCGGACAGGAAACTAAGGAGCAGAGTGTTTCCAGGGCTTATTTCCCCCAGGTAAAGTCCAGGTGTCCCCCGGAGCCAGAGAGAGCAATGCCCCGTCTCTGCCCGCCCCGGCCGCCTCGTGGCTGCCCGCCCGTGGACTGCGGTCTGCCCGCGCGCCCCTCCCCTGCCCTCACACTCACTAGCGCAGCGCAGCGCCTGCCGCAGCACCTCTCGGCCGCACAGGTCACACCAGCCCCGGCCGCTCCGCAGCGCCAGTTCGGCGAAGCAGTGCCCCTCGCCTCGCTCCGCCGGGACGCGGGGATCCTGCGGCTGCTCGAAGATGCTCCTCACGTCGCGGGGCCGGGGCGCTCCAGGCCGCCGCCGCAGTCTCTGCTGCAGACCAGGCCGGAGAGGGCGAGCGGGTCGGGAGGCCCGAGGCTGGGGCTCCGCTTCCCCCCGGGCAGCCCTCCGGGCGCCGCGCCCCTCATGCGCCCCGGGCGCAGTGGAGACGGGCGCTGGGGCGCAGCGGCGCGAGGAGCGGCCCGGGGGCGCCGGCGGCGGCGGCGGCGGCGGCTCGGGACCGCTCAGGCTCTGCAGATAGCGCGGCGGTTCTGGGTCCAAGAGTAGGCGGTACGGGCGCTGCCCGATGGCCGGGGACGCCATGGCCATGCCGGGCTAGTGGCGGCGGCTCTCTGCGGTGGTGCTCCTCCCGAGTCCGCCTCGAGAGAAGGGCGGCCCCAGACGAGCGCGCCTTTAAAGGGACCGCAGCCTGCAGGGCGGGGCGGGGGCGGGGAGACTCCGGAGAGGCAGGAAGGACGACCCGAGGGAATCACCGACCGACACAGCGGCAGGGGCGGCGGTGGGGGGCGCCTGAGCGAGTGTGGGTTTAGGGACTTCTTCGGGAAGCTGGGGCAGCTGAAGGACTGCGTATGGGAAAGGCTTTATTCAGGACAACTCAGAAGAGGCATTTTGTAGGGGGCCGCCTGCCTGCCTGCAGTCCTGCCTCTTTCCCTCTCCTATCATTTCTCCCGACACCAGATTCCTACCCCCCGCCCCCGCCCACCCGCACCCCAACACGTCCAGGTGAGGGAACGGGCCGGAGGGAAGGGCTTAGGAACTAGCTGAGGATGGGGTCTATCTAGGGAGATGTCCACAGGCTCAGTGTCTGCCCGCCAGCCTCCTGGTTTTCACGCCGACCAGAGGAATGTACCCCTTTGCGCTTCCACTCTCCGGATCGCAGCGGCCCGCCGCCCGCCGCTCCTCTGCGAGCCGAGCCAGGCGTGGGTCGGGGATGCCCGGCCCCAGCTCATGCGCCCGCAGCAGAGTCCCGTGACGCGGAGGGACGCGCGGCGGGGACGCTTCCGATGCTGATGGCGAGAAGCCGCCTCCGCGGCGAGCGAGGCTGTCCGCGCGCCACTATCACTCTTGTTGGATTTCCCCTCTCTTAGCCTCCCTGTCCGGCAGGATATTCCTTTCCTGGAAGACGTGGGGGTTAGTGATCCTGGGCCCTGGATTAGGAGAACACGCCAGCGCCTCGTGGGTTGGGAGGGCTTTTTCTTCCTAAGTCAAATCCTCCTGTCTCCACAGCTGCTCTAGTGATTACTGTGGAAATACCACCACCGCCACCCACCTCCCCGCAAAAGCCCAACTTTGTATCTACTATGGACACCTCACCTACGGAAGCCAAGCAGAGGTCCCTTCCTATCAGCTCCAAGGCAGACTTCATAAACTCTCCCCTCCCCTCGAGTTTAATGCTCTGCTATCACGGCCTTGAAAGTCATAATAACTTTTGAACAAAGGGCTGGCATTTTCTTTTAGCGCTGGGTCCCGCAGATGACGTAGCCCGTGCTGAACATCTCTCGTGCGTGGGGAAACGAGACTGCTGGATCTTTGAACCTGTGTGTCCGGTCACAGACCAGTTGTGTGACCCTGGCCTCTACAGTTTCCTTAACAATAAACTGGTCTGGGAGTGGGGAGATGCTTTTTCCCATCCTCTCCATTTCCATCACTCAAACTCAATGCTCACTGCCTGTCCTCTTAAAACTTGGGGTTCGGGTTGGTTGATTTAGCAGAAATCACCAGCAAACCAACTTTGGAAATTCACAGTCTTAAATTCTTCTAGACCTCAGAGATGCTCCTTCCTCTTTCCAGGCCAGAGATGGGTCTCCCCCTAGTGTCTCCTAGAGAAATCTTCACTTTTCCTTTTTGATTTCCCCTTGGAGGTAATTTTTAGGTAATTCCTAAAATTTCAAGAGTCTAGTGGCCAGGGAATTCCCAGCCTGTTTTGGCCCATGACTTCTCCCTCAAGGTGGTGGCAACCATATAGAGTCCTCTGGTACCTGCGTCTACCAGAGGCTGGAGCGTCTCACCTTATGAGGTGGCTTCTGGATGCATGGGAGGAGCGACCCACAGGAGCCAACACCACAGTGCTACAAAGCAGGAGTTAAGATGGGAGAGCGGGAGTGGGAGCCACCCCGCTGCTCCCCTCCTCCACCTTTCCTCTCCCCTGTCTGACCCTTGCTTTCCCTACATCAGTGGTTTTCAAATGTTGCCATGCATCGCAATTACCTGGAGGGCTTGTTAAATCACAGATTACTCGGCTCCACCCCCAGAGTTTCTGAGTCAGTTTGTCTGGGGCTGGGGTTTGAGATTTTTGCATTTTTAAGTTCCCAGGCAATGTTGATGTTGCTGGTCCAAGGACCCACTACTTTAGATCTAAGGTAGTCATAAGAGAATGAACTTCTCCATTCTCCGCCCACCCCACAGAACAGGTGAAGTTCAGTGGGACATGACTGAGAAAAACCTAATGGGGGCTCTATCCTACAAAGCTTTCTGCTGAATATTTGAAAAGGAAACCATAATTTGCCTTTGTGGTCTCTTATTCCCATCTCTCCTACTTTTTCTGCAAGCAATTCTCTCAGGGTTGTTGCAGAAACCTGTATTGCATATACATATTTGCTTGTATCTGTCCTCTGTTATCCATCCATCTCCACAAGTTTGCGACTTGTTCAGAGATCACTCCCTCCAACTCTGGGAGGGCAGAGGGCTGGGTGAGGAGCAGGGTGTGCACCAAGCCTGAGCTCTGGCGACAGCTTAATGTGGCAAGAGGAAGAGACCTGGCAAAGAGTACATCACTGGAAGGCCAGTTTTGAAATGCCATTTGTGGAATAATAGCACACAATCACCATCTCTGTCCTTCATCTCCCTCCCCCACCTTCCCGCATGAGTCTGGGCAGCCCAGACCAGATTCCCAGGATGGAGAGGCTTCTGGGATGAGTGTCTCCTTTGGCCCTGGGAAACTGAGGACCATCTAGAAAAATCAGGCATAAACTCCTTTTCCCAGTCGCCTAAGCTGTGTAGAAAAATGCTCTGGTTTTGTTTTCTTGCTCCAGCTCTGATTAGGAGGAATGGTGGGTGGGGAGTTCTCTCAGCATTGAAGTGGAGGAGGAGATCCAGCAGGGTCAGGGCCCTACACTGGCTTCTGGAATGGGAATGGAGATGCAGATGGAGATAACATAACTTCATGGAACCAATCGAAAATGTTTATCAAGTTTATCTTAAGGTTCATCTCATAAGCCAAGAAATTGAGGTCAAAAGAGGCAGCTCCCTCTCCCAAACTCCAGCAGGAGGCTCTGTCTGGGACTTGCCTCTTCTGATGTCACCTTTCGCAGCCTAGTCCCCTACTTCCCCCAAAACACATCCTCTCCCACAACACACACAAACACACATACACACACGCACACGCATGCGTGCAACTCTTTCCTCTTTCCCCAGGGAAGGAGTACTAAATAAATACTAGTCACACTGTAGGGTCAGGACCATGCCTGGGGTAGTGTCTGCTGCTTGAACTTCAAAATTGTTTGGATCAGCCTCTGGTCATGCAGGCCGCAAAGGTGAGACCACAGCATCTGCTGAAACACCTCTACTGGGAGTTTTTTCCCCTTGTTAGCAGATCCTCTTGCTCAGAGCCATTGATTTTTTTCTGTTGGTGACTCACTCCCAAAAGAGTGGGTGTGCTGTTCTTATTTTTGACCAAAGGGAAGGATGATGACAGTGAATTTGAGCATGTGGTCAGTGTGTGAGGTCACTTCAGAGGTGGTCCCAGAGGCCATCAGACAGTTCCCTCATTGGGTGAGTCTCTTCAAGACTGTCCCTAACCCCCAGTGAGCTCCCTAGCAGGAAGGAAAAGGGAAGGGCAGAATGTGGCCTGACTTTCCGAGGGGAAGTTTTCTGGGTTTGTTTGGCTTTGAAGGCATTTGAAGTCGCCTGGAGTCCCCGAAGCATTTAGGGACCTCCCAGTGATTCTGACAGTACCACTGTCTGCACGGGATCACTGGACCTGTCAGGACAGGTTAGGTTACGCTGCGGTAATAAACACCCCCCAGATCTCAGCGCCTTTCATCCAGAGACATCTTTCTCACATTATATGCCCTTTGCCTGTTGGCAGGGACACTTTGTTCATCAAAGTTACTGGGGGACCTAGCAGCCACCATGTTGGATGTTGCCCATCGCCAAACCAGAGGGAAACCGAGAGAGCCCAGAGGCACCTACCCCAGCATGGAAAAGCTCCAGTCACTTCTGCTCACAACTCATCAGCCAGAACTAGTTCTAGAGCCCACCCTACACAAGGGGAGCCGGAGGTGCGTTCCTTCCACGTGTCAGAATGGGCAAAGAGCTGGAAATATTTGGCAAACAGCACTAAAGCACCCTCACTGCAGTCTCGAAGGGCACAGAAGAATTATTCATTTACCAGGTAATTATCAAGTACCCACTATTTCTCAGGTGCGGTTCTAGGCACTAACAGTGCAACAGTGAGCTGGCCATGTTCTTGAAGCTTACATTTTAGTGGGAGAGTCAGATAACAAACACAGAAACGTAAGTGTAACATAGCATCAGGTCGTGTGCACCATGATGGAGAGCAAAGCACGGTGAGGGACAGAAGGTCACGGGGACGGCTGTATGAGACTGCGGGTCAGGAAGGGCCTCACTGAGGAGTGGACGTTAAACACAGACCTGAATGGAGTAAGCCCTTCATCTGCCTGAGCAAGTGTGGTCCAGGCTGAAGGACCAGCAGGCGCAACATTCCCCACACTTTCTCAAGCTTTACGAGCATGAGTTTGTTCCAAATGTGTATCTCCTAGACCCTCCCCTCCAGAGGTCAATTCAGTAAGTCTGGTTATTGGCTTGTATTTTATGCAAGTCTGATTAACATCACTCACAGACCACACTTTGAAAATGGGACCAAGGCAGTGGGTAGTTGGGATGGTGTGAGCCCCGTCCTAGACATCTGAGGAAGAACGCTCTGACCCTTGACAGTGCTCTAGGCGGCTTCCTTCCCTTCCTGGGCAGCTTGTTGCCTACAGTCCCCGGACTCCCCAGAAAGTGGGTAGTACCTTCCATTGCTAGACTGTGAACAGGAAATGTGACAAAACATTGTCGCAGAATTAAAATGTTTGTGAAATTCCCTTGTAAAATGCTATATGCTTCTATATTCACTCAGGAAACACCATCAAATACCTACTGTGCAGCAGGTACTCTTGGCTTAAATGATTTGGCTGAATTGTCTTGACAACTCTGTGAAGTGGCTGACGTTCCTATTTTCCAGATGAGAAAACTGAGGCTCAGAGAAGGTATGTGACTGGCCCCCAAAGGTGCCACAGTCTGGACTCAAAACAGTGATTTTGCCTTTGCCCTGCCCAGCTGGTGTGGTTTGGAAATAAAAAAGAGGGGAGGGCGCTGTGTTTGAAAATCTCTGATCTCACTTTGCAGGAGCTGTTGGAAGCATCAGCAAAATCTTTTCCCATTTCTTTCTCTCTATTGAAATCTGTTCCACTTTCAAAGTCTAGTTCAAATACCAGGTCCTCGGCAGAGCCTTTGCAGGGTCCCCCAGACCTGATCCATTGCTCTTTCTCCTGGGAAAGATGGCAGCAGGTTGCTTGTGCCTTTAGCATTCACATCACCCTAACATGTCATGATGAAGTTTTTACATTTTTGCCTCCCTCACTTGGGTCTTGTTGGTCTACCTGATCCCACAGTGCAGGGCAACTAGGTGCTCATTAAATGTTTAGTGAAATGAACTCAGTTGTAGGCGCCCCCCCAGGATGTATCTCTTAATAGCCCTTCAAGACAGGGCCCCTGCACCCAGGGAGGGGGAGATGAGGGAACTGTTTGATCTCGAGAGAATAGAAGGTGCCCGAAGGCATGCTGGAGCTGGGTAGAGGTGGGATGGGGTTGGGAACTCCATTTAGGACTCAGGTACCCCTCCGAAGCTGCTGGGTGGATTTCCTGCCTTCGGGTGCTGGTAACTGACCAGGATGAGGGCAGGTAGGTCACCATCTTCACTCTCAGGGGGGGATGGGCTTTCTGTGTGTCACCCAACTCCATTGCTCCCGTGGTGATCATCTAGGTCCTTGATGACAGTGCTTGGGAACAAGAAGGGCAAACCAGAGTGGGAACGTGAGCAGGGATCTGAGGCCTCCTGGAACCGTGTCACCGTGTAGGGTGGGGGTGGGTGGGGCTTGTTTTCCGGCGGTTTAGTGGCACCTCCTCCATCTGCGTCTCAGTTATGGAATTTTTCCACCCCGAGCCACTCTGCCAGGCTTATGATAAGACTGGTTTGTGTGTGTATGTTTCTTCTTTCCGTGTCGGGAAAACTCAGATATTCCAGGCAGATTTGTCAGCAGCTTTTTCCCTCAGTTGGAGGGGAGGCTCCAAGCCACAGCCACGGACGTTCCAGCGCTCAGCCAGCTCCGGGCCCATCGCTGTGGCAGGAGGCCATGGACTGGGGCTGTGACAGACCAGTGCGCCTGGATGACCTCCCAGGCGGTCCCTGCTCCCACCCCAGCCTATTAGAAGCACACATATGCAAGTGCACACCTCCCCCTTTCTGGGTCTTTGTTTTGTTCCTCTTATTTCTGCTCCTTGGCCCCCTCATGGTCTTTCCTGCTTTCCCTCTGTGTCTGTCCCCTCCTGTCCATCCTTCATCCTTCCCTCCCACCCTCTGTCCTTTCCTCACTCTCAGCTCTTCTTTCTCTCTGTCTCTCTCTCTCTGGTGAGAGGCTAAGGCAAAGGGCCTGAAGGCTTCAAGTGGTGGCTGTAATTCAGAGCTTCCCAGGAAATAAGCTTAAGCTACTTCAGGTCACGCTGGCCTGTTCCTTACCACCTCCCACCGGGGTTGCCTGATTACGAATTCTCTGTGAGATGAGGGAGGAAGCCAGGAATTCCACCCTTTGCAAAGTTGCTGGCGCAGTTTGGAAGTGACACCCAGATGAGCAGCTGCAGCCGCCCCCTGAGGCTGCCCCTGCCGAGGGGAGGCAGCCGTGAGAAAGTGAAAGGTGGGCCCGGGAGGAGGGGGGCCCCTCTTGTCTGTGCTAGGCACTCACACATCCTCTGCTGGGCCCTGCAGACTCTGCCTCAGAGTCCTCATACCTGAGCTTGCGGAAGTATCACCAGGGAAGCGCATCAACAATGCAGATTCCTGGGGCCACATCCTGACCAAAGTGGAATCAGGGGGCACACAGGCTTCCAGAACCCAAACGCGTTTCCAAAGAAGAAATTGAGTAGATTCTGAAAGAGACGCAAAAACTATTTCCCTGCAGCTCCAGGACACAGAAAGAGGAGCCAGGCTCCCCAGAGCTGCTGCACTCCCCCCTGGGGAGCCAAACGGCCCCTGCTTCCTTCTAGTTAGGTCCTTTTTTAAATAGCTGTTTTCTTTTGATTTTTAAATGTTTTTTCTTTGTATTTTCTAGGTGACTGTTTATTTATTAGTTTTTTGGGGGTGGATGAGGTAATTAGGTTTATTTATGTATTTATTTTTGGAGGCAGTGCTGGGGATTGAACCCAGGACCCTGTGCATGCTAATCATGCTCTCTATCACTTGAGCTATACCCCCCACCCTGAGTTAGGTCCCTTTTAACTAAGCTATGGACTCTTTCCAGATATTGGTGACGGATCTGAGCCACTGACTGCGCCTCTCTGAGACAAGGGCTCCTGTTTCTCTAGCCGCCCTGCACGGCGGTCCCAGCCACAGGAGGTGGGGCTGGGAGGTGGGGTGTGCAGAGAACCAACGTGGTGTCTCAGGCCCCTCGTGGAAATACCTAGTCTATTCCTACCCATACCTTTGAAAGATACCATCTCCATTTTACGAATGAGGGAACTGAGGCATAGGGTTTCAATCCACCCTCCACACAGGCACCAAAGAGTTGTATCTTTAAAATACCAGTTGGACTTGACTGAAAACCTGTTTCTGTGGTTCCCTGAGGTAAATCTCAAGTTCCTTCGTGTGGCCTCCAAGCAGCTTTTGGGTCTGGCTCCTCCCTTCGCTCCACGCCCACTTCCCACTTCAATCTGCTCTCCGGTGACACAAATACCTCTAGTTCCTTCCGTGCCTGGGCTGGTGCCTTCCCACTGCCAGGGATGCTCTCCATGCCTCTCTGCTAGGTAACTCTGCCCACCTACCCAGACCGCACGCTGGAGTCTCCTGACCCCCTCCTGGGCACCCTAAGCACCCCTCCCCTGTGACGGCGGTGCCGCAGTCCTACACCTGAGCTGTGCATCCCTGTCTCCACACATTCCTGCGATACTCAAGTGCCTTCCCTCTTCAAGGTGAGTTTTTCAGGGACAAGCGTGGCATCTACCTAGTTCCATTCCAGCACCTCGCCCGGGACCTGGCACACTGCAGGTGCTCAGTTCACGTCTGAGGAACTGACCACGCTCTTCATCTTAAGTGTCATGTTAGGAATCACTACAAAGAACAGAGGTCTCAGGCACCTGAGGGCCTTACAAGGTTCTGGAGGGACTGGACAAGGTCATGGGCCTTGCTCCAGTTCCTCACTCCTTCCTGAGATGAAATCCGCAGGAAGCTCTGCAGAACTGCGGATGGGGGCACCCATGTCAGTGGTTCTGCAGCATAGGAATGAACTGAAGCCTGTGAGTGTGTCCCCTGCCAGGCTTTGCTCATGAGATTATACAGGCCAGATCGAATCATTCCCCAAAAATCTGCACTTGGCTTTCACGGATCCCCTGGCTCCTTTGCTGAGCTCCACCAAGCACGTGGGATCCAGAGGTAGCCACAGCTGCCAGGGAGAATCCACTGGGACTTCCCTGCAGGGCCATTGAAGACCCAGAAGTGTCAGCCGTGAAGTTCATGCAGGCAGAGCAGACCAGAGGCCCAGAGCCCACGGCTGTCAGGGCCGCAGCTGGTTCCTGGGGCCCTGGAACCTGAACCCACTGGACTGAAGTCACCCAGATAGCACACCTGAGGCCACTTGGGCCCCATGCCAGCAAACCCAGCAGCCCTGCCCCAGGTCTCTCCATCGAGACACAGCACAGAGGATGTCAGACTCCAGGACCCAACCTTCCTCAGCTCCGCCCCTCTGGGTCGTTAGGCAGACAAGCCTCTGAGGACGCTGGAGGCTCCAAAAACATGCGCAGGAAGGATTTCTAGGGTGATTTGGGAGAAAGCAGAATGTCGTTTTCATGCTTCAAAACCCAAAGTAGGGCTGCTCCTCTTCCCCCTGCCCCGCTGGGGCTACTCTGCTGCATCCCCACTTCCCGCAACCGCAGGCCAGGCGGGTAGTCCAGCGCTGGTTAAGGGAATGCGGGACATGCTGCGTGGGAAAGACTACATTTGCACAAATCTGCATGCCTCACCCAGGCAGCATTCTAGCTTTTAGGCAAAATGGAGGAATGTCCAAAACGGCCCATAGCGGTCTCACCTGACACTTAGCACACACCTTATCTATGTTTTGAACAGGAGTAGGGGGTCAGGGGAAGGAGTAGGTACTTAGATGGTGGATTTGAGGTTAAAAATCACAAAGACGGACCCTTCTCCCCTGGCTCCAGGCCCGGCTTCCTGAAAGACAGGGAAAGGCAGGGAGCCGAAGAAAGGAACGGAGAGGTGAGCCCCCCTCACCCCACCACCACCAGCAGAAGGCCAGCTGCCTTGGGCTCTTCCCTGAAATCAGGGCTCATTTCAGGGAAAGGCAGGAATCAGGAAGTGACCGGCCCTGCCTCCATTTCCCAATCCTCCTCACAGATCCCCACCCGGTCCCGCTTGGTTGCCAAGCACACCCAGCTGAGGGTCTCCCCCGCCTCCCAGCCGCAGCCCAGTGACAGCTACTCAGACATAGGAAAGAGCATCACGCTTATTTCACTTCGTGAAGGTGCAGGCCTTTATTTCTTCAGAGCTCTCTGGACTTGTGGGCCTATGCTAATTGGCATGGCTGCTGTTGACACCGCTGCCTGCAAACCCCAGAACCTGGTGGTGCCTCAGAGAGAGGGAGGAAGGGTCCCCAAGACACTGGCACCTGCCTCGGCCACCGTCCTCTCAGCCTTAGGCTCAGCCAGACCCAGAGGAGAGCAGTCAGGCTCCGCCAGGCCTGGGGCCGTGTGTGGTCACCCTCAGGAATCACAGGCAAGGGGAGAGGCCTGTGTGCTCAGCATGAAACACTTTAAGAGGAAGGAAGACTGAGATTATGCTGTTTGACCCAGCACCCTGGGGAAACCCCAGGGGGCCGCCTCTTCTGATCCCTGAGGAGTGAAGCCCTGTAAACCAGAGGCGGTGGGGCGGTGGGAGGGCCCCAGAGGGGCCTCTTCTCCCGACAGCCCGGCCAGGCTCAGCTGCACAGGCCAGGGCCACAGAAGAGCTCTGCCCGAGCCTGTGTAGGACACACAGGGCAGCCCAGGAGTGGGTCTGGGGTCTGGACAGAGGTGGCCTAGTGCCCCGGATCCTCTGCGCTGCTGCCCGCAGAGAGGCAGCCGAAGGTAATGCTGGTGACATCTCCTGGCTGCCAGCCAGGAGGGAGGTAGGCTGATGAGATGGGACCAGGTACCGTCCTGTGTTGGGTCCCGCAGTGCTGTCAGGAGAGCAGTGTCTGAGTTAGTCTAATGCTTCAGGATGCCTCGTGCACGCCCCAGAGCTCAGATGTCAGGAGCCGATGGGACCTGACTTAACCTGCAACGGAAGGCTCAGGTTAGCATCTCCCACCCAGGTGGAGAAGCCTGCAGACCACACCCCAGGGCCCGACACAGTCAGCTTCCAGGAGCACCGAGCCAGTCAGGTCCTCGGCTCTCCTCTCGTAGCGTCTGTGTGCACCAACAAGAACTCTCTGGTTCTTTTCCCTGACTCCACGTTAGAATCATCTGGGCAGCTTATAAAAATCCCCAACTCCAAGCTGCGCCCAGAGTCTCTGAACCCAGGCATCTGCACTTTTAAAAGCTCCCCTGGTGATTCTAAGGCAGCCAGGGGTCAAGATGAGGGGGAAAGGAATTCCAATTGTTTCTTTAGGCTCTTTGGTTATAGCTCTGAACAAGGAAGTAAAAAATCCTCAAAATAAAATTTTTGAGCTATCTGTAAATAGACTACGCATCACAGCAAAATTTATGTCGGCACTAAAATTAGAACTTCCTGCCCGTGAGGGTTGTTTTGGAAAGTCTTTTCAAGAAGCTGTCAAATCTCCTCTTTGAGGGTGTTTAAGAATGAGACATGGGATGCCTCCTCCACCCAAGGACCCTCTGAAACTCTGGGGACAACCATGAGCTCTGGGCCCATCTCCCCTACCTCCTGGGCCTGATTCTAGGGCCCCAGACTGGCGTGACCTCTGGGGAACACCTGCCATTTAGTGAGCCCTGCCTTCGCGCACCCTCCCCTCCCCAGCTCACTGCTTATCTCGTCCTGTTTAATCCCTGCATTAACACCATGAGGTCGGAATCACGATGCCGATTGTTCAGCTCAGGGCCGAACAAACCTCCCAGGGTCACGCGGTTGGTAAGAGTGGGAGTCAAACCCTGTTAGAATCTCTGCAGACTCTTGCTACCATGTCACTGGTCCCCCCGCGGGGGAGTGAGAGACGTAAGAATGACAGAGAGGATGTGGGAGGTGTGTGCACGCATGCGTGACTGCCTATATATATATATATATATACACACACACACATATATATATGGAAATCTGACTTTCAGGGCAAGGACCATCCTTGCTTTTGACATTATGTCCTTCTCTTTGGTGATAAAATGTGCCTTGTAAAGTGGGACTTCTAAATGGCAGGTTTTTTTCCCTTTCAATTGTGCTTTCAATTGTGCTTATGAGAAGCTGGCCCCTCTGTTATCCTCCAGTTTTCTTCTCTGAATTTCACTCTGTTATCCTCCAGTTTTCTTCTCTGAATTTTCACTCTGAATTTGCACAAAATCCAAAAGGCTGAGCCCTGCTGCAGGGCCCAGCAGCCCCCCGGTATGCTCAACCCCCTGAGGAAGGGACTCCAATCAGGTGACAATGCAGAGTCCCTAATAGTGGGCCTGCAGCCACGGGCAGCCCTCCCCAGCTCCGCACTGTGTTTCCTGGACTGTGACAGGCAGACGGAACAGCCCTGCTCTGAGGATGGTGGTAAAGGCTAAAGGAGTCGACCTGGATGAGGCGTCAGACAGTCTACCTTCACACAGGGCCGGACACAGCCGCCAAGCCACATGCCCCTGGGCCCCCATCTCTGACCACCCCGAGGCCCACGCTCTCCTGACTGTAGTGATAGCCTCAGCTGGTGAGCACGCTGACTCGCCTGTGCACAAGGCTGAAGCTCTGATGTGACAGTTTGGAACATGGACACCTGTCGTCAAACCTGCGTGGCAGGCACGGGGCCTGTCCCCTGAGGCGAGGGCAGCTCGGGGACCCAGCCTCCCCACCCCCAGCCCCCAGTGGGGACTCCTTACCCTTCAATGATGCGGTTGTTGTCCTGGAGGTCAGACGACAGCAGCTTCATCTCCTCACAGAGCTCCTGCATGCTGCCCAAGGACAAGGCCAGAGAGGCAGCTGTGGCTAAGGCCAAAGTCGCTCTGCCCAGACCCCTTCCCAGGAGGCCCACCCTCTCCACAGCCCCACCGGGCCTCTGTTCCTTGTTCCTGTCTCTGGGGCCTAACACGCACACGCACACACACACGCACACACACACGCACACACATACACACACACCCCGACTCACACAGACACACACACACACAGACTCACACAGACACACACACATACACACACACACACCCTCTCTGGCACTCACTGCAGAGTCAGCTCCCTTAGTGCAGGGCTGGGATAAGGGGCTGCAGGGGGCGATGAGGCCCCAGCCCCCTGTGTTCTGTCCTGGAGGAGCTGATGCGATAGCCGGTCAAGGATCTGAAAAGAAACACACTTTAGTCAGAGGGGACAAGCCAGCTCACACTGGTGGGGGCAGCAGGGGTGTGGGGAAGGGTGAGACAGGGGTAATGAAGTGGTCCCTGGCCCACCAGCCCGCATCCCTGGAGTGTCCAGAACACTCAGGCCTTTCCCACAAGCCCCTCCTTCTTGTCCTGGGAGCACAGCCAGCACAGCCACCGCCCTGTCTCTGCCTGTGTTTAGGGGTCCAGGCTGCCGAGTCCCCTTTGTGTCTGACCTGTACCTGTCATGACACAGGATGAGCCAGGAGCTGTGGAGAAGGGGTGCGGGAAGCCCAGGCTCTGAAAGAATCTGTCCTGTGCGGGGAGGGGAGGAGGCGCCATGTGGGGCTCGCTCCTCGAAGGACAGCCCTTCTCTGTCCCTGCTGGCAAAGCGGGCAGCTTCTCAGAACTGCCTGTGGGTTTGTCTCTTTGCAGAGAGCAGATCAGAGGACCGAGAAGGGTTCACATGCCCCTCAGGAGTAGCGCTGGTTCATGAGGAAGATGTCCCAGCCTTCGGGCAGCTCTGCCCTTGCAGCAGCCATCAGTCTGAGAACACTAGGAAGTGCCTCCCACGCTGGAGGGTCAGAGCCCTCCCACCCACACCAAAGTGCTTGGACTCGGTCAAGGGCAGCTCTGCCCCGGGGCAGGGGTGCAGCCCGGACGCCCCCCAGGAGCCTGATTGCCCCGGCTCCCCTAGGCAGCCCCAGAAGCTTCTAAAGCTCCCTCACCTTGCTGAGGCTCTCCTGCGCTCCCTGGGCTTCAGTGTTACAGGCAGCCACCGAACAGCCAACCAGGCGCAGGTGGTTCCTGGTCTCATGCACCACCCTCGAGAGAGCAGAGAAGCATCAGAGCCGGACTCATTCGCTCTCAGCTGCCCACCCAGCAGTTTGGGTCACCAGACACAGAGAAGAGCTTTCCAGATGGCAGAGGCTGGAGCTGGTGGGTCCCAGGCATGGGCCTCCCTCAGTGCCTCTGCCTTTCCAGCTGTGCCCTCACTCCGTCCCTGTCCCACGGTGATGACCACTCTGACCCTGGCTGGTGCCTGTCTGTGTAGAAGGACGGGGGGAGCTGTGAACATGCCTGTCTCGGGCCGGGTCACACCAGCCGGTCAGGGGGAGCACTGGCCCCGGTCAGGGAAGCAGAGACCGCCCGCAGTGGGACACTTAAAGTGGGAACTGCCCACGCTCCCGTTTCCAGAACAAATCAAAGTCAAGACTGTGTTATGAATTCTCATCTCTCTCTGAGAGGAGGGAATGAGCCAGGTCCTGGATGAGGGAATCAGTGGTCATTCTTAACCCTGGCTATGCATTAAATCGCCTGGAGGAGGTTTTAAAATACTGACATCCAAGCCCTGCTCCAGACCAGCTGAATCAGAACTGGGGGTCGGTTAGGGTGGGGGAGCCAGGCATTGCGTTTTTGTTTTTTGTTTTTTTTTTGGCAGGGGGAGGTAATTAGGTTTATTTATTTATTGTTGGAGGTACCAGGGATTGAACGGAGGACCTCCTAGGACTTCCTTGCTAAGCACACACTCTACCGCTTGAGCTATACCCCCTTCCTTGGGCATTGTCTTCTAATGTTTGTGTGGGAGAGTGTCTGGGTCTTAACCCTGTAATGAGCCCACAGGTCACAAGGGCCTCTGAACCGGCAGCAGCTGGGAACCTGCCCGCTCATCTCAGGACGCTGCAGGGGAAGGAGGGCGGGGCTTGTCTGAGAGGGAGAACCCAAAACTCCCATAGGCGACAGTGTGAGAGGGGGTTCTATTTAAGGGCCTCTGCCTCCCTCTGCTTCTCAGACCACTTGTCCTCATCCCAGAGGGACCTTGCATTCTCCCCAGTGAGAGGGCTTCCTAACACTGCCACCAGGGACCTGGGAAAGAATCCGGATTTTAGAGGCAGTCACACCCACACACTAGTCCTGGGTCTGCTACTTACTAGCGGTGTGGTATTAAGGAAGCAACCTGTTCTCTGAGCCTCAGTTTTCTCATCTGTTAAATGGGGTGACAGTATCCACTGCATAGGGTAGATACTGTGGGATTAAATGAGCTAATGTAGAGATGGAAATCACCCACCAGACTGCCTGGTCCACCCAGGGCCATAAAACCACCCATTTCTTTCCCTTTATTCCTTTATTACCATCTCCCTTTCAACTGGGGCTCTGCAAAGCCCAGGGTGTCTGAAGCTGGGAAGGGCCAGGCTAGGAGTGCCCTGGGGATCTTGAGTTCAGTGTTACCTCATCCTCTTGCCGTGTGTGGCCAGCGATGCCTGGTACTTCTGCACATGCTCCTCCTGGAACACCTGCAGGAGCCTTTTGGCTAAATGACTAAAATTCACCCTGAAAAGACAGAAACCGAGGTACAGAGATGAGTGGCCAGAGCCACCTGTGCACAAGCCTAGTATCATGCAAATACCCAGTCCCTGGGTCCACAGCAGGTCTGCCTCTCCAGAGGAGGAGGTGATCGCCCACGGGAATCGTGGCAATCAGAGTGGCCGGCACACAGCACACTTCAACAGATGGGTGTGGGAGAAAGACAAGCACCTCAGGGAACACACACGCTCTCAAGCTCAGTCCCCAGGAAGAAGGAGAGACAGTCGTGTGTGTGTGTGTGTGTGTGTGTGTGTGCGAGCAGGGAGTCAGGGTCAGGGATAGAACTCAGGGAGTGAGTCCCCAAATAAGCATTAAATCAGGGAGGGCTTCCTGGAAGAATAGAGTGTCCAGGAGACAGAGGAGCAGAGAGAAGCCCAAAGGAGAGCTAGGCAGAGGTCAGAAGCAGGTGGTAAATCAGCGAGGACGATGAGGGAAAGAAATCCTACTTTTGTTCCCACCAGAAGTCAGTCCAGTTCCACCCAGACTGCGGCTGAGAAACCTCCCTCCCTTGGCTGCAGATGACCTGCCCCAGATGTAGTGACCCCATCCCACTTTCCTCCTGCCCAGCTCCGGCCTGGGATCAGGGCCCTTCACCACCTCTTGTCCGGCACAGGGAGTCACTTTGCCCCGGTGACACCCACCCTCCTGCTGACCCGCCTGACGGGGGACAGGCCACTCACTTATCCAGCTTGTGAATCTGCTCCTCGTTGTAGCCAAGCCCTGCAGGAAAGAGACAGGACTGAGGTCACCGATTCAGTCAACAAAACCGAACAGCGCAAGGGCTGGGGGAAACTACAAGCATGAAAGCAGCAGCCTGGGCCCTGCTCCGCGGGAGCTCATAAGACAGACAGAGCCAGAAAGACGGACAAAGGGAAACAGGCACCTAAAACACTGCATTATGACAAGGTAGAGGCCCACGGTGTAGGGGGTGGAGGGATGAGTGCTTGGGGAGATTCCAGGTGGGAAGTGGTGGATGAGATGGGCCTTGAAGGATGTGGTCAGCCCTGACCTCTCACCCAGCACCCCTCCCAGCATGGCTGATGCCTGCAGCCTGTTGACCCCATCCCTGAGTATTCAGGCTGCAGGCAGAGTCAACTGGGTTCTGCAGCAGTGGGCTGGGTAAGCCAGGCCATGATGCTCAACCTCCCCTTCTCAGCCCAGCCCAGAAGGAGAGCTTCTACCAGCAGGGATGAAATTTTCAGTGTCTTGGCAGCTTCCTGACGATCTCTGCACTAGGGAGATGCTGCCCTCTCCTGGGCTTCAAGGGAATGGCCTCCGGTTAGTGGTTTCCCCAAGACGAAGTGGTGAGGAGGATGCCCTTGCTGCCTACTTGGGGTCCACTAATCCCCTAATAGCAGAATCGCCTTCCTGGGCTCCTTGTTCTGGGCCCTGCATTCAGCCAGCTGACTTGTGAAGCCCAAGGGACCCGGGACAAGTCCCAATCCTGCCTCCGATCAGCAGGGCTGTAGGCAAGTGAGCTCACCTTGTCCATCATGGGTAACGCGCGGGACGGGTGTGAGGGGTAAAGTAAGAGAGCCTGAAAATGATTGAACATTTTCCGGAATGGCATCTTTCAACACCTTGGATGTTGGCAGTTAAGTGTTATTCTTGGTTCATTTTAAATTTTAATAAAAGACCCTTGCAGACCAATAGAAATGAAATTCTTTTTGAGGCTGTAAAATGGGGTAGTTAAAAGCAGCTGGATCTGGATTGCTTGGGCTCCTTAACCTTCCCGTGTCTCAGTTTCCTCATCTGTACAATGGGGAGGATAACACGGTCTACGGTTTTCATGAGCATCAAATAAATTAAGAACAGGCATGGCCCAGAGGACGGAGCCCAGCACACGCAGGTGCCCTGCAGTGCGGTGGTTATACGATGGTGTAATTCCAGTGATGGAGACAGAAAAGCCTCGGAAGTTCTCCTAAAGTGACAGCAAAGGTGGCCAGTGGGGTGTCAGGCCAGGTTTCCTGAGCTCAATCCCCGATGGCTTCAGGGAACAGGGTTTCCCCGTCTCCTGTGCTGCTCTCCCTCCAAGTGAGACACAGAGACAGGATTGCGGTTCCCAGGGAGAGAGGATTCTCTTCTAGGTCTGTATGTCTAACAGCATGGCTGCGAGAACCTGAAACATGACTGGTACGGGCAGTGTGACTGAGGCCCTGCATTTTCCTTTCAATTCCTCCAATTCAACTTAAAAACTGAAGCCGTGTACGATGTTTTTTCCCCATCAAACACAGCTTTATTTTGGTAAGCGTACATTTCATTTTGTTAAAAAATTAGCTTCTGATTAGAGATGTGCTGCTAAGTGTAAAATACTCACAGGATCATGAAGACTTAGCACCAAAAAAAAAAAGAATGTAAAATATCCCTTTAATAATTTTGTTTATACTGATTACATGCTGAAACGACAATTTGAATATATGGGGTTGAATAAAATATATTATTAAAATCAATTCCACTTGTTTCTGCTTTTTCAATTTTGGCTACTAGTGAACTTAAAATTACAAATATGCCTGCATTATATTCCTATGGGACAGTGCTTTTGAGGTAATCCTAGGGACAGAAGAGAGCTTTGCAGTCAAGTCCAAGACCTAAAGTGTCGATTTCCTGCACGTTAGGACATGCTGGGGGCGTGGGTGGGAGAGACAGTCGGTTCCTGGAGCGTTAGCTTCCCAACTCCAAGAGTCAAACAGGGGCCCCCCAGGCTCCTGCAGCCCAGCCCTCCCCTGGGTTCAACCCTCCCTCACCCCAGGATGGGCAAGAAGCTTCCAGTCCCTGAGCCTGTGAACGGGCTGCCCCTGCCCAGAGGGTCTTGTGAGGGTTGGTAGATAATGCAGGCGAAGTGTCTGCACCAGGGACTCTAACCAGTTTTTCTCCAGATCATTTCTTTCCTGGAAAGTGTGATTCTTTCAAAGACATGATGCCCCGCCCTACCGCCACGTGGCAGCAAGCACAGGTGGAAAGGCTTCATGTCCCCCACTGGTCTGCAGACAGCGACCCTGTCCTAGCCCAGCTGCCCCTGGGTTCCACAAGTACCACCCGCATAGTGAGCCTCCAGCAGCAACATGATGGAGTATTAGGAACAACCAGATAATGCAGGGAAGGAGGAGGAAGGGAGGGAGTGGGGGGTGAGGGGCAGGAGAGCAGCAGGAGTGTTTTGCTCCCCTCCTCGGGGCTCACCTGGCCTCATCCTGGATTTCTTGAACTGTTTGTAGATAAGATACATCTTGTCCAAACAACACTGAATCTGCTGGATGCTGTGGGCAGGAGACAGGGAACAGGTAACACAAGTCAAATGGCACAGGTAAAGGGGGAGGCAGGGGAAGGGATGGCGGTGGGAGGAGGGGCGCTGTCTCCCTGCAGAAGGAGCCTCACTGCACAGTTTTGGGGGACAGTCAGGGAGTGGGGGGTGACTCTCCTGTGTCTAAGCCTGTTTGAGGCCCCTGAAGGCTGGCCAGCCGTCTCTCATTCTTGTATTTATTCTCTCCTTTACACACGCACACACACACACACACACACACACACACACACACGCGCGGTATTTAATAAGAGATGAGGTCGAGGAGAAGCCAGGCAGGACAGGCAACAGAAAAGCAACCTTTGCTGCACAAGGGGCTTGAGAACAGGTTCTGGGAAGGAGCCTTGGACCCTGAAACAGGAGAGTTTGGCCGCGGCAGCTGTGCATGGGAGCAGGGCAGGAATTTCTTTCCTGTTCCCTGGCAGGAAGGGGTTGTGCTTTCTGAGAATACCCAATGCCAAGCACAGAGAAGGAAGTTAAATCATGAATCAACAACCCTTGTTAAAAACAAGAATGAATCAAGGCCCTCAATCCTGCCTGCAAGCAGGGGAATGTGGAAGATGACCTCTTGAGGTCGTCCTCGACCTGGGGTTCAAGGTCATGATTGTTTCTCTTTCCCTTTTTCAGGATACAAACACTTTGCTTGAGATGCTGGGTATGTGCTGGGCGTGGGGGTTTCTTCCTCACCCTCAGGTCTATGTAACTCCCCTTCCTCCCTACAGCAACTCCCAGGGACCCCGTCTCAGCCGTCTCTGGAGCTGGACTCTGGGCAGAGCCCAAGCCTGTCCTGGGACTCTGAGGGTCCCAGGTGCCTTCCCTCCTGGAACACGGGGTGGACAAGACCCCACATCCAGCCTTTATCCAAAAGGCTCGGGCCAGATGTGCTCCAAATTCAGAACTGGCTTCTGATCTGAGAAGGCTGGTTCAGTGTACACGCACTGTACGGTGGAACAGCGCCTAGTGCGGTCTGGGGCAGCATCAAGTGCCCTCCACCTTCAGAGAGCCATAAGAATATTCGCCCTCAGACTGTAAAGAGCCTCGCGGCAGTTTAGGTCACATTTTGCAGCCAAAACCGTTAGGAAAAACTGCAGTGTCCAGAGCTTTCTGAATGCAGAGCTGAGGAGCTGGGGCGTGGACCTGTGCTGGCGCTGATGGCAGGGGGTTCGAGGAGGTGGCCCCGTCCTGGGGGAAGCGGGCAAGGGAGGCAGCGGCTCCACGCGCAGGCTGTGGGGCGGGTGGGAGTTTTTATGTTTCTCAAAAGGGAGAATGGGGTTTAAAAGTCATAAATCCCTGGTGTAGGCCAAGAACATAGGCTTCGGAGGTTGGCAGACCCGATCCGGAGCCACGTCTGTCGTGTGTCATTTACTAGCTGTGTCTGAGGGCAAACTAACCTCTCTGAGTGAGCATCTTCATCTATAAAAGGGGCATAATAGCAGTAGTGCTGTTGTTGTCTTGAGGGTTAAATGAGACGATAGTGAGACAGGAGGGAAGGGCGCAGGGCACAACCTTTAAAAGAATGACTTAGCTGTTGATACGACAAAAACTGGTCAGAACCAACGAGGCCCAAGAAGGAGGAAGACCCGATCTCCAGTGCACCTTGAGCCTCATTATACGTTCACTGTCATACATTAGCTGCTAAATGGCGCTCCCACAGGCGCCAGGACAGTTCCCACGCTGGCCATAAAAAGCCAAAAAGTGGGCAGTGGCCCAGTTCCTCGAAATCCTCACCCCTTTCCCCAAACAGTTGGAATAATCCTCCCACTTGTTAGCATATGAAATTACCCCACCCATAAAAACCAGCCACCTCTGCACCCCAGGGCTGCTCTCCCTTCTGAGATGGGCTGCATTCTGTCTACAGAATGTGTATCTCTCTAAATAAACTTGTTTTCACTTTACTGTGGCTCACTCTTGAATTCTTTCCTGCCTGAAGCCAAGAACCCTCACTTGGTGGGGTGCATCCAAGGAACTCGCCCGAGACCTGGGACCACCCTCTTGTGCCCCATTTTCTTGCAACAATAGAAGTAGGAGGACCTATTCAAGGGTCTGACACAGAGCAAGGGTTCCAGAGAGCTGAGGAAATGAAATTATTCTTTAATTTAGAACTATTGCACCTGCTGCAATTTCTAATTCATTCTCTAAACTCCCAGATCAAGGCAGGACCCCAGACCTTTTTCTCCATTTGGCCAGGCTCATGGGAGGGTCTCATATACTCCTGAGTCCCCCACCCCTAACCCCATGCCCCAGCATCCTTGCTAAGATAAGGGAGAAAGCAGGCTGACTGGGCCTTTTGTGTTATGTGCCCTCACCCCCACCTCCACCCCACCAAGAAGGAAAACCCCACAGACCTTCTGTCCTCATGTACCTGATCCCGGTTCTTCCCCAGCTCAGAGCTCAGGCTGCTCAGGGTCATCTGGGTCTCTGTGATATTGTGGGAACATTTGGAGAGGACCTCAGCCAACTGTGGGGCAAAAAGGCAGACCCCCAGGGGGGTCCTCAGCTGGAGGCTCTGATGGCAAGCCTGGCTGGACCCCTGCCCCTCCCCCGGCTCTGCTCCAGACAGCCCCCCACCAGCCCCATCCTCACTCACAGTCCGCAGCTTGGCCCTCAGCTCTGCAACTCTCATCAGTTCCTGGAGCTCAGGCACTCCAGCCACGCTGCCGAACCTCGAGGGATGGATTAAAACAGACGTAAGGAACACAGCAACCAGACACAAAGTGTGGTCTCGGATTGGATCCTGGTTTTGATGAGACCAGGTAGATAAGGAGATTTGGGGGATAACTAGGGGAACTGGAACATGGGTGGGTACGACAGAGGACACTAAGGTCTATTGACACGGGTGGGGCAGGGCTCAAAGCTGAGAAAAGCAGTAAGTACAGGAAAAGGGCAGGTTGCTTAGTACCTACACGCACACAGGGGAGAACTGCCTAGAAGGCCATGTTCTGCTAGGGAGCGACGATTACCTTTGGGTGGTAGGATATGGCATTTTTATTTCCTTTTTGCTTATCTGTGTTTTCCAACTTAGTACAATTAGCACCTACTGTTTTTACAGCTGTAACAATTGGGGAAAAAAGAATCCTGTGTGTCTTGGCTTGGGAATGGAGGGGAGGGGAGGGGAGGAAAGAGGAGTGGGGAGAATGAAGGCGGGGATGCTGCCCACTCTGTTCACCATTGTATCTCCAGGGCCCAGGAGAGTGTTTGGCACACAGTAGGTCCTCCACATGAGACAGGAGGGAAGGGGGCAGGGCACAAGTAGTGAAGAAACGACACAGACATTGAGGATAGGACAAACTGGTTAGAACCAAGATGGCAGAAGGTTTGATTTCCAGTAAACCTTGAGCCTCACGGCACACGCACAGGCGCTATGACCGTTCCTAGGCTGATCATAAAAGGTCAGAAAGTAGGCGAGCGGGGGTATTTCCTGGAAGTCATTGCCCCTCCCCCAACATAGGTGGAATAATCCTCCTACTTATTAGCATACGAAATTACCAAGCCCATAAAAACCAACAACTCTGCATTTCGTGGTCGCTCTCTCTCTTGCCTTATGAGACGGGCTGCAATCTATGGAGTGTGCATCTACTTTTACTTTAAACACCCCACACCTCTCAGTCTGTCTCCCTCTCGCCCTTTGAGATGCCCGCAGTTCTGCCTGTGGAGTGTGTATCTCCCGAGCTGCTCTCCCTTCTGAGTGAGACGGACCCCACTCTGTCTATGGAGCATGATTCTCTCTGAATAAACTTGCTTTCCCTTTACTATGCCTCGCTCTTGAATTCTTTCCCGTGCGAGGCAAGAACCTATTCTTTGGCAACATACACATGAGTGTTGAGTGAATTATCGAACACGTGGATGGGTTTTAGGGCATGGAACACTTTACAGCAGAAGAGGATGAGGCCGACCCAACCCAACGGGACAGGGAGTCAGGAGGGTGGGTCTGAGTCCTAGTCCAGCTGCCACACCTGCCATCTGTGCGATCTCGCAGTCGCTTTAGCTCTCTAAGCCTCAGGCTCTTCATCTGTACAATGGGGAGATAAGCTCCTTCCTGCTACCGAAAAAGGTGTTCGTGGGATTGGATGGGACCTCAGAGATAAAGCACATGACTAGAGAACATGTTTATATACAGACACACAATTTTGGGGGGGTGTGGGGACTGGGAAGCACTGAGACTCCCCGAGCCAGTCCAGGCCCCTGGAACTGCACCCCCCGAACGGTGCCACCAGATGGCAGCACCTGCCAGGGAGGACCGGGGAGCTTCAGGACAAGGGCAAGGACGCTCTGCCGAGGGAGCCCGCAGCAGGAGGCGCACCCGGTGGGAGAGGCGAGTAACCAGGATGGGCAACAACAGCGGCTTTGTGCCAGGGGCTCGGACGCCTCCCAACATGAAATTCAGCTCATTAAGAGAGCTCAGATTCCACTGTGGGAGGAGCCAGTGGCTTCAGACTTCAGAAGAACCTACAGGTCTGGGGATGTTCAGAAAAGAACGAGATTGCGAGGCACTGGCCTCTCATTTTGAAAATGAGGAAACAGAGGCCCAGGTAGGAAAGGTGACAAGGGCCTGAGGCCAACAGTGAGTCAGTGACGAGCTTGGGCCTGGCCCTCGGACTCTCTGCTCAGTGCGCTTCCCACTCTCCAGACGCCTCCTTTCCAGGAGGCCTCACAGCAGGCCCTCCCTGCACCCAGCTCTCCACACACAGCACCCCTCAGGGAGGCCTCGGGCCAGAACGGCCGCGGGGGAAACAGCAGTCGGCAGACGCTGGAACTCCGGGCCCGGGCTAGCCTGTCACCCCACACACTTGTCAGCCTAGGGAAGGTGGGCACACAGCCCAAGTGCTTCCTGTATGCATTTCTTTCCCACTCAAGAACCCACAAGAGACCCCTATTGGTCATTTCCCTGGATTCTCACCTCCCAGCTAGACCTCAGGACCTGCATGCGTTCTCCCCTACATTTCGCCCCTCTCCGATTCCACTCTGGGATATTTTCCGTCACAACTGTGGCTTTAGCAAACCTCAACAGCACTTCCCCACCCTTTGGTCGTGGCCTCCTTCTCTCTGTGCATAGGGCCTGCTAACCCAGGTATTCTGTCACATTCCGGCCTTAAAAGCCTCACTTCTTCCAGGAAGATCTCTGTGGTTGCTTCTACCCATCTCTAGTCTCCCTTTACCCAACTGTCCTGCCACCTGCACATGCTGTCCCCTGGGGAGTGAGGACCCTCTGCAGGCCTCGGGCCACCTCTATCCCTGGAAGCCCGCTCGGTGCTTGGACAGAGCTCTGCTCAGAGGATACTGCTGGCTGATACTGCTCACTGTAGCCCCCCATCTCTGGCATCACCTGAAGGGTACCCAGCCATGCTGGGGGCTCATCTTGGGACACACCCTCCCTCCTCCCTGCATGGCCACCACTCCCTCTGCCCCGTCATCAAGGTTGCTGCTGCCAAGTGCCAGGACGAAGGCAAGTTTGTGGTGAGTCAGTCAGCTTCTGGGAAACTCCTGGGACCTTCCTGAGGACGAGGGCTGCGGGCCGTGAGGGTGGGGACATCAGCATGTTGGGCACAGTCTCTCTGCTCCTCTGTCACCACCTGTCTTCTCCCACTGGGGAAGCCTTCCCTGGGCTGCAGAGCTTCCCTCTCGCACCCATACCACAGCCTTGCCTTCTAGATCCGGGGGTCCTGACTACCTTCTCGGTAGAGCTCTGGTGGATGCAGTCTTCCCGCGGCTCATCTCCAGACCCTCCGGCCGGATTTCCTCCTCCCCAGTCTTCCCCCTTTTCCAACCCATCACCCCTAATTAGCCCAAGTCAGAGGAGTGGAGGACGTGGAGTTCCAAGGATTAGGGTAGGGGATCCTAGGAGGTGAGGACAGTCTAAGGCCCAGAGGAAGGAGGAGTCTGGAGGATGAGACCACCTAGATCTCCGTCCTGGCAGGCTCGGGAACCACGTGTGGGTGTGAGTGCTCGCCCTGGATCCCTCTCCAGGGCCTGGTGCAGGTGAGCAGCTAAACCTCAGAGGAGGGGTCTGGTAGGGCAGAGGCCCTTTCCTGGGGCAGGGAGGCAGCCCCGGTACCTAGAGGGGCATTGCCACCACGGGCCCGTTCCCATGAAGTGAGGGACTGGGTGTGGGGGAGGTGTGTGCAGTCACCTGGCAGGGCTGAGGGTGAGGGACGAGGTGGGAGCAGCCTCTCCCTCCTAGGATAGCAGGGAAGTTGGGAGCTCTGGATGGGAGGTGGCGAGGGGCATGGTTGGAAAGATTGGGGGTGAGGAACAGACAGAGAGAAGGGCCGAGGGGTCTGAGCAGGCCCTGATCCTGCTGCAGCCTTCCGCCCCAAGCAGGACACCCACCTCTCGGTGCCCAGGCTGCTGCTGAGGAAGAGGAGGGCCATCCTGGTGACCTCCAGCGTCCGCCTGCACGTGGCCTGGAGTATCTCCCTGCCAAGGGAAGCCTGAGTCAGAGCTGTCTTCTTGCAGGGAACTGAGGGCACCGCGCCCTCCCCACCCAGTCCCCGGGGGTACTCACGTGAACCAGTGCAGCCCCCGAAGCATCAGCTCCTGCCCCGCCAGCAGGGACCGTGCCAGCCGCAGGGCCTGGTAGCTGGCCCCCAACACCCCCTGAAACACACAGGCGGGCAGGGTCAAGTCCTATACCCCCTACCCCTGTGCGAACCTCCCTCCCTGCCACCTGGGGGCCGTCCCTCACCTTAGCCGTGTTGTAATCTGCCTGCAGGTCCACTTTTGGGACGAACTTGGGGATGTCCAGAGCAGCTGCAGATAAAGACCCTGTCTGAGGGGGCTGCCTGTCTGGCCCTGGATGAGGTCTGAGCTCATCTTTCCTTACTGCCAGCTCACAGTCAGCCCTCAACACCCAGCTTCCCAACTCACCTAGAGCCGCCACCCTCAATCCTGAGAAGCACCAATGTGCTTCTTTACAATTGCAGTCCCTCACTATCCCCTTGTGTTCACTTTGAAGAACTGCAGCCTCGTACCCAAGGTCCCATCTCAACAGCAGAGGATGGGCTAAAAACCACCTCTTACATCCAGGGGTTTCAAGGTTAATTCCCCTCTCAGACCCTGAGGAGGAGGGTGAAATCAGCTTAATTCAAATGAGAAGGAGTGATATTTTTGCTAGAACTTGAAGGACAGAGCTCTGGACCCCTGACCGCCTTCCCTTCTCTCCAAAAGCCTGGGCGCCTGTTTCCGTCAACCCAAACTATCTGAGGTTTCCCCACCAATCACGGACCGCGGAGAGCATACTAAATCCACACCTCCCTGTTTCCTCTGGAGTCTCCTTCACAGATCTGTGGATGCTGTGAAGCAGGAAGGTCAGGCCACTGGCCTGAGTCATGTCATTTCAGAGGCATATGCTGAATTAGAACCCAGATCTCCCTTCTACACCCCAGGGGCCCAAAAAAACACCCACAGAGAAAATTAATATCCTGGATTGTCAACCCCTGCCCCTTGGAGGAGAACATAAAGAGGAGAAAAGATCCAGGCTGGGTGGTCCTACTCACGGTCCCTGAAGGCCAGCCCCTTGGGGGTCTCGCTGGCCATGCTGAACAGGGTCAGGGGGCTGCTTGCTGTGGTGTGGACGATGTGCTGTGCCGAGAGGTTGGGCTCAAGGACACAGAGGTGACCCTCAAAGAGGTACTCCTGGTGCTGGGGGGCCACGTTGGTCTGCTTGTACACGGCCTCCAGAAAGATGGCTATCCTAGACACACCAGGGCAGAGGATGGAAGGGGGGGTCAGCAGACTGGATACAGGGTCAGGGCGGCCCAAACCCCAGCTCAGACTTTGGGCTCTGCTTTTCAGAGGGAGGGACTGGGTGATTTGCTCTTTTATCCAGGGTAGAGACACAAAGGGTAGAGCTCATGTCTTATAGTGGATGGAGACAGAGCGGGGACAGAACTCAAGGAGCCCCAATATCCTGTCTCCACCTTCACACCTCTTTCTGCCATGTTCCCATTAAAAGTCACCTAGTCCCATAGCGTGCTCCAGGAATAAAGGGCTCTATGAGCAACACATTTGGGAAATGCACAGCCAGCACACGTGTGCGTGCACGCACACACACACCCTCAGGAAGTTCATAATGCATCTTAGCTTTGTGAAGTTTGCTGAATTGCTCAAGCCCAGCAGCAAAGAAGCCTGTTTAACTTTAACTTGGTGGAACTAGTATTTTTCCAAACTAAGTTTGGACCCTGAAGAAGCTTCCGTAACTAAACACCCCCCAGCACGCTGCCCAGGACACAGCCCTGTGCTTGGGGAGAGACGGCTCATGTTTCCCTTCCTGGCACCCACTCACGTGTTGTGCGCGTGGACATAGACGTGGTGCAGGATGGCCTGGGGCAGGGAGAAGACGTGGACGATGACTCGCTGCAGGATGTCACTGGTCTCCGCAAAGAACTGGTCGAAGCCCCAGCACTTGGCCTGCTCCACTTCCAGGATGTTTGCCAGGATGGGCACCAGCTGGCTCTGCAGCCCCCTGTCCCCCCAGGACATGAAGACTGTCAGGGGCCAGGGCCCAGACTTGTCCTCCTCGAGTAGGTGATAGGGGCATTCCATGAGAACACCCTGAAGAGCGAGGACTAAGGGGTGGAAAGGGGTGGGATGACGAGGAAGAGCCGGAAGGGTCTTCCAGCATCCAGATGGAGACACAAGCCAGAAAGGGAGAGTGGGAGCCCAAGCTGACAGCACACAGGGTCCCCCTGGGCCCGGCTTGAGGTAGGTCTTGACTCGCAGCAGAGAGGATGACACCGGCCCAGACTTGGGTCTGCATCTGCCCTTCCTGCAAAGTCCCACTCACGTGGACAGCTGGCAGGTGATGGGGAGGGTGTAGCTCCACTCCAGGGGCCCGTTCTCCCGCCTCTGAGTGCCCGCAATGGCCCCGGCCGGCTTCTCCGTGGTGATCCGGTACCTGGGGGAGGCGGGACAAGGTCAGCCGGCCTACCGCACTTCAAGGGATGACGGGCAGCGCGGAGGACTCAGAGCACTGGTGCCAGTCACCCAGCAGTTCCAAGGCAGCCTGAAAGTGGAATTTGAGAGTCCTGGCTCGCAGCCAACAAGATCTCCTAGTCTTGGTGCCCCCCGCCCCCAAGCTCTCTGCTCTCCTCTGTCCCACACCACACCTCCACGGCCCTCCTGCCTCCACACCTGCGCCTGCGCTGCGCTTGTCCTGAATAGCCCGCCTTCCATGTTACTATTCCAACCGCCCCTCCCTTCAAAGTCCAGCCGACACTGACAGCCCCCATCCAAGTCAGTCTCCTTCTCCTTCCCCTAACCGAATGCACGTTCCACACAGCTTGACCCCTGAGCTGAAGGGGGCATTGACCGCCCTGCAAATCCACCTTAAGTCTCTTCTGCTCTGGGCAGTGCCCTCAGTGGGAGTAGCCTGGGTCTCCAGCTACTTCTGTGTCAGACAGCAGGAAACCTCAAGGAACCTGGGTCCTGGGGTCAGAAGGCTTACCCCCAGCTTTGCCCCAGCAGCCTCTGCAGCCTTGGGCAAGTCGCTTTGGGAGCCTCAGCTGAGATGTGGTGAGCCCCAGATGGAGCAGGGGTGCTCAAGGGAAGCACTGAACCCATCACCCAGGGCCAGGGCTCAGCTTTTTGTTTGATGGACTGATAACTAAGGATCTAAATGGAGCCTGCATGGGGGTGGACTAGGAGGACCGCAGAGTCAGAGGCAGAAAAGGAGACACAGCAGGAACTGGCAGGGAAGGCCCAGGGCCCTCCCCCCACTCCCCTCACCGTACATGATCTCCTTGTTGCGCCGAGGCCCGCCGAAGGGGACGAAGGGCAGGCTGCCGGTGGCTGCATGGTACAGGGTCACCCCAATGCTCCAGAGATCCACGGTCACCCCAAAAGCCTTCTGCTGGGGCTTGCGAAGCACTGCCCGCTCATACATGTCAGGATGCTGCCAGAGGAGGACGGGAGAGCAGTCATGGAGGGCGAGGGTGGCCGAGGGCCTGATCCCTCCACCTACCATCAGAAACCCCTTCAGGTGGAAAACAGAACCGTCAGAATGTGTCTCCTATGTCATCTCAAAAGTGGGTGTGGCATGCGCTTATGCAGAGAATTTCCCTCTGCCCAGCCTCTGCCCTGGGGAAGGCGGTGACCAGTGGAGCTCCCTGCTCCATGAGGATCAGATCAAGGACTTAATGAAAAAGGGGGGCCTGGGCAGGCATCCTGGGTAGGGAGGCTGAGAGGGGGTCTGGGCAGGGGCCCTGGGCAGGGGGTGCTGGGCAGGGGTCCTGGGTAGGGGGGCTGGGAGGGGGCCTGGGTAGGTGGCCTGGGCAGGGGTTGCTGGGCAGGGGTCCAGGGAAGGAGGTGCTGGGCAGGGGTCCTGGGTAGGGATCCTGGGTATGGGGGCTGGGAGGGGCTCTGGGCAGGGGGCCTGGGCAGGGGTCCTGGGCAAGGGTCCTGGGCAGGGGGCCCGGCAGGGCATCTGGGGAGGGGGCCTGGGTCGGGGGCTGCAGAATTGCCTTTGTGTTCTTAGAGAACAGAATGAATTGCTCTGGTTGTGGTTAGTGAGCTCTAGCCCTGCTGGACTATCCAGAGAGACTGGAGAGCCCCTTGGAAGGGCTCGGAGGCTCACTAGGTGAGGGGCAGTCAGCCGCAGGGGGGCCCTCAGCTCGGCCAGCGGTCCCCGGCACCCCTCACCAGGTACTCCTCAGTGCCGTAGACCGACACGAAATGCTCATCATCGCCCAGCTCCCGGGCAGCCCCGAAGTCCGTCAGCTTGTAGATGCTCTGGCCCTCCTCGCCCACCAGGCGCATGATGTTCCCCGGCTTGATGTCTCGGTGCACGACGCCGTTCTCCCGCAGGTGGTTCATGCCGGCCACTGGGACACAGGCAAGGCTGCTAGTGGCTCTGGCCGGGGACAGCCCGGCGTCGAGGCTCACCTCAGGGGAAGGCTGTCCCGGGCCCACAGAGACAGAGGGTGACAACTCACAGGCTGACTGGGCCACAGGGCACAGAGCAAAGGACACAGAGCAAAGAGCATGGGCACAGAGCAAAGGACGAGGGTCCCAACGATGTAGGGTGTGGAGGCTCCACTGGGATTCGCTAAGAAACCAAGAGGGCTGGAGGCCCTGCCTCCCGGAGGAGGGCATTCTCCTCCCTACCTTTTTTTTTAATTATTATTTTTTCAAATTGTGCTAAAATATACCTAATATAAAATTTACATTTTAACCATTTTTAAGCTTACGCTTCAGTGGCATTAAACACACTGACATTGTTGTGCAACCATCACCACCATCCACCTCCAGAACTTTGTCAAGTTCCCAAACAGGAATTCTACCTATTAAACACTCCCCTTCCATCCCCTGCATCCTCTAACCCTCAGAGTCACAATCTACTTTCTGTCTCTGTGGATTTGACTGCTCTAGGTCCCTCACATAAAAATAAATCAGACAGGATTTGCCCTGTGTGGCGGGCTTTTTTCACTCAGCAGTGTCTTCCAGGTTCACCCACGTTATCACATGTATCCAAATGTCCTTCCTTTAAAGGCTGAATAGTATTCCATTATATGTATATGCCACATTGTGTTTATCCATTCATCTGTCTGTGACATTTGGGTCGTTTGCGCCTCTTGGCTATCGTGAATAATGCTGTTGTGAACACTGGCGTTCAACCTATTTTAGATTTTACTCTTGAATTGTAGTTTTAAACTGCCGAGTTGCAGGAATCAGACACTTGGATTCTGTCCATTCATTAGTGTCTGTTCCAGGCCTGTGAATGAAAAGCCTCTTATGTTTCAAGGTTCTTCTGGGTCTGGATACGTTCCAGAAATGCCACACCCCTCTGGGGCTTTGCTTTTGCCCGAGGGCTGGGCCTGAGGTGGGGAGGGGGCTCCCGGGTGGGAGACGGCAGGGGACTTACCCACACAGCGCAGGACCACCAGGAACTCGTCCTCCGGCAGCCCGAAGGCGTTCTCAGGGCTCTCCAGCACATTGAGCAGGCTCCCGCTGGAGCAGTACTCCATCACCAGCACCTTCTGCCGGCTGCCCCCCTGTGGGTGGGATGGCGGGAGGCTTGGGGAGGAGGGCACATCTCCCCTTCCTCAAGATAGGGTGGCTCAGCCTAGAGCCAAAAGCCCCCATTCTCTTGGTCCCAGCTCCTGGCTGGCCCTCCCTCCTTGGCTTCAAACTGATCTCATACCCCTGAGCCCAGGGTCACCTTTTCCAGGAAGCCCTCTTGGATTAGGCCTTCCTCCCCATCCTTACTTTCCCACACGGCCCCCAGCCCCCTGACATTCTTTATTCCTCTCTATAGGTTGTTGCTCTGGCCAACCTGCTGGCTGGCTGGCTGATGAGCCTGTGCCCAGATCTATCATTATGTGACCTCACTCTTCCCAGCCTGTGAGGGTCAAGGACAAGACCACCTCCTCTGACCAAGCACTGGACTCACCGTCTCCTCCACTGCAAAGAGCTTGATGATGTTCTGATGGTTCAGCTTCCGCAGGACCTCGAACTCCCTCACCTGCACCTCCCGGGGTCGCAGGTAGCTGGCAGTGTTGAAGACTTTCACAGCAACCAGCTCCCCGGATTTCTGCCGTGGGGGATAATGTCAGTCCCACCGCTGCCCTGGGGAGATCACCTCCTCCCAGGCCTCCATTCAGCCCCTCCCACCAGCCTGCCCCCCGGGGATGTGTGAAGGCAGCCTGGCTGGGGATGGGGCTCCCACTCTCAGCTCCTTCCCCCAGTCAGAGGGTACAGAGCCGGTCCTGCAGCACTGGGAGATGATGAGAGCTTGGCCTACTTGATGCCCTGCGGGGGATGGTTTATTCTTATTATTACTATTGCTCTAGGCAATAACTACAATGGTAGCTCACACTCCCTGGGGTTAGCAGCAAAGCTGGGATTGAATCCTGTTCTGTCTGGCTTCAGTTGTTAAGTACAGGATGGTACAGCACGTCGCGTGTATTTGATACAGCTCTCGACAAGAATGAAGGCGGGATAAATCCAAACAAGCCCTACTTCCCACCCCCGGATGGTGGCCTGTGTCTTCATCCTTTCTCTCCAGTCCCAAACCGTGCCTGGCAGAAGCATCGCCCCAAGGAGCCCTTTTCGGATCCCCACACCTCTGCTCAACCTCAGAGTGTGCAGAACAAAGCCCAGAGGCTTCTGCCCAGCCACATAGGCCCCTGGATGCCCACTGGGGGGCCAGCTGGGCTGAGGACTTCCTGGGGGTGAGGGGGCCAGGGTGGGCTGGGCTGCATCCTACCTTGTTTCGGGCCTTGTACACACTGGCAGTGGCGCCCTGCCCCAGCAGGTCATCCGTGTGCCACAGGTAATTGACGGTGCTCTGCATCTCCTGCTCCCCGCTGGCTGACCGCCTTCTGCCCAGAAGAAGAACACACTGGGGTCCAGGGTTTCACCCCTGACCTGGGGTGAACACTGGTGACCTGACCAGTGGCTGTGCCCAGCACCACCCCGTGAAGGGCTCCATGTGGCCATTCCAGAGGCAGGGGGCAGGGGGAGTGTGAAGCACAGAGAGGTTAAGTAACTTCCACGGTGCCCTCAGCCCACAGCCCAGGCCTGGCCCCCTGCAGGCCATTCTTCCTGTCCCTGCTCCCCAAGTCCCCTCCCACCTCCTCCCCAAACAGGCATTCTCCAGAGACAAACCCTTTTCTCTGTCACCTCTCCCCAGCCTGGAGACTCCTGGGATTTTGGCATCCAGGTCTGGGATTGTCCCAGGAGGCAGAAACAGTGCTTGAATGAAGAGCCCCGGGTCAGGAAGCGTCAACCACATCACCACAAATCTCCAGGATTGCAACATGAGCCTGGAGCCCCTCCCCACTGCTTGCTCAGGCCCACCACTTCCTGCTGTGTGAACTGACAGGCGTCAGGAGGCCAGCACGGCCAGGTCAGCGCTTCCTGGGAGAGGAGAGTGCTGCTGCAGAGGGTGCGTGGGGGGGTGGGGGGTGGTGGGAGGAGGCAGGAGACCGGCACATCCAAAGGCTTGGGAGCCCTCAGGAGGATCAGAAACCCCTCCACAACTCTGTTCCCCATCTTTGTCCCCATTCTCTTCACGCCAAAGGCCAGTTCCTCTAAAGCAATTGGCTCTGGAGAGTGTAGCCTCAGAAGTCAAATGTGTTGCTTATCTGAAGAAGAGGGCCAGGGCTGGTCTTGACGCAGTGACTGCGAGGAGCAGAGGAAGGGCCACCACCCCTTAAAGACCTTCAGATAAGGTTGGACTAGGCAGGCCTTCTTCCTTGCCTCTCAAAGGTTATCAACCCCAGGGTCACTGTGCCTGGAAACCCGCAGTTCCTTAGCTTTGAGCCTTCTCTCTGTTATCTTTTTTTGTTTTTTTAAACAAATGGAAACCTTGAGAATGTCCATTCCTGGAGCCAGAGGCCAAGTCAAGAGATGAGCGGTCAATCCCTAGTTTCAGAGGATGTATTAGGGCTGGCATCTTACAGAAGCAGCTGAGGTGCTCAGGGTCTCTCTGAAGACACTGTGCTAGCTCAGCAGGAACGAGCTGGTGAGGTTTTCCCCTCTAAGGCTGAGGGGGAATCAGCCAGCGGGTCTGGGAGTGGGTGTGTGTTGCGTGTGTGTGTGTGAAGCCAGGTAGAGCATCCTGGAATCAAGGCCAAAGACCCAGCCAGGGGAGATTTCACGATCTTCAAAAATCCTCCCCAGGGCTGGTCCTGGGGCAGAGGGCAGCTGGTGTTCTGAGAAGTGGGCAGTGTGGTGCAGAGGGCAGAGCCCTAGACAGGGTGGCATGTCCTGGGCTCTGCTCCTGGCCCTGCCAGGGCTGCGCTGAGGAGCTGACTGGCAGCACATCCGGGCAGGTCTGCGCGTTCTGCGACCTCCCGCCCAGTGAAGGGCTCACTATCCTTCAGCAGTGGTTGAATGGAGGAGGGTGAGTCCTGGAGCCAGCGAGCCAGCTGCCCCTCCCACTTTCCTCCTCCTCCCTTCCGCCTCCCAGCTCTACTGTGGCCAAAAGCACTTACCCTGTGCTCTGAGCAGCCCCAGATCAGGCAAAGACTCTCCCCGGCAAGCGTGTGTTGTTATGCTTTCCGTCTGTGGCAAGTCCAGGAGCTGAGCTACACCGGAAAGAGGAGGGCGGATGAGAGGCACCCCTGGGCGCTGTTTGATACTCAGCCTCCATCAAAGGCCCCCCAGCCCCAGCCCTTTAACCCTTTCCTGTTTGTCACCCTCCTCCACAGAACTGGGGGTTTCCAGCCCAATTTCCCAGCTCCAGGAGACTTTCCTGGCCACTCCCACCTCCAGGAGAAGAGGCAGGGAAAAGGACCCCAGGAGAAGTGAGAACAGGCACCAGAAGCCAGCCAGAAGAAAAGTACGGAGGCAGAGCTCAATGCTGGCTTCGGGGTGTTGGGCAGCAGAGCCCCGGAAGGGAGCATCATAGGTGGACCACAGCTCTCCTCTTGCCACAACCCTCCCTGGGTCTCACCAACCTCCAGGAGGTCCTTTGCAAGGGTGCCCACCAGAGATGGAGCACAGGGCACCTCTGGGGCGGGGGGAGGAACAGCAGCCGCAGAGAGATCCAGGGAGGGGACATAGGCTGGGAGAGCCGCTGCTGACAGGTCAGCACCCCAGCAGGTCTGCTAAGTGATGCCCTGCATCTGCCAGGCGCTGGGCTCCCCCATTTACTCCCCCAACCCTCACCCCATGGACTCTGCACACTCACCCCATCTCGGCTGTGGGGCATGCAGGGTTGTGGGACTGTGTGGTGACCCCAGAGCTTTCAGGGCTTGTTGTCATTCACAGGCAGTGCCCAGAGCATCCTGGTGACCACAGGACCCGAAGACTGGGCCAGCTGAAGTGGCCGTGTGCCACCCGGGAGCTGGGAGAGCTGGGAGCAGAGGCCAACACTCAGCTCAGCTCCCAGCCGGCTCTCAGCTCTCTCACACTTCCTGATTTGGTTCTCTCTCTCTCTCTTAAAGAGACAGAGGCGGCTGGGTTACTGCAACCACCCTCTGCAGGGAGGAGAAAGGGGATGCTCTGATTTCCCAAGTAGAGGCGACAGGACTAGGGTTTGAGCCACCAAGGGGCCAAGAACTGAGGCTGAGTGGCTGTGGTGGGCCGCTGGGTGCTATTTCTGTGTCTCCCGTGGTTCACTGGAGCAGGGAAGTTCAGAGCTCAGCCCAGCGTCTATAGAGCAGGTTGGGCCGGTTAACCAAGTGGAGAGGTGCCTGGGAAAACCAACTTCTGACACCCAGGAACCCCAGGAAGGTCCAGGACCTGTGACCAGCCACTTCTAGGAGAAGTTGGATCTGACTCATCTTCCTAGTGAGCCCACAGAGGTCCAAGGGCAAGCACTAGAACCCAGGTCATGCCCTCCAGCATGACCTTGAGCACAGCACACGACCCCTCCCAGACAGTTTTCTTACCTGAGGCATAAGGATGGTCACATCACTCCATTAATTGTGGTTGACATGGGACAGTATATTTGGAAATGCTTGGGAAACTAGGAAGAGCTTTACAGACAGGCATTGAAGGCAGGTGAGGAGGCGCACACAGCTTCAGTAATTTGCCCATGACCTTCAGAGATTGCTGGGGCTGAAACCCAGGTGTGCCAGCTTCCCAGTCAGGACTCACTGCTCCCAAGTCACATTTCATGGGAGGCCTAGAGAGGTCGGCTCTGCTCCTGGTCAGCTCCAAGACGGCAGCTGGATAAGAAATGGTTAAAGCTAGGAAATTCCACGTTTCAATAGAAAGTTGGAGGGACTTTCCCAGGGCCACACCTGGTGGCTTCCTCTGACAGCCCCACCCCAGCACAGTGACACCAGAGAGGGAGCCCTGCTGAGAACCGCCTTGTGCTCACACAGAGACACTGGCTGATAGGGCCATGAGGAACGTCCCTCAGCTCCTCCTGCTCTGCACCCAGGATTCCCAGCCTCCCCCCTGCCCAGCATATGGTACAACTGCACTTCCTTAATACCCTCTGATTCTTAATCGTGTGATTTCTTAACCAAAGCAGGTAATTGCTGATGCAAGGCACTCTGCTCCCCGCCACGCCACACCCCTCCTCTGACAGACAGTGTGATTCTGTTTGACTTGGTGACTGCCCTTTCAGTCTGGGTCCCTGAGTGACTGTTGAGCAGAGGCCCCCTGCTGGCCCACAAGGGATCTGTAGCTTTAGTGAGAAATCGAGCTCTGCTGTTGTTAAGCCACTGAGATCTGCCACCTAACACAGCCCATCACGCAAGCTCTATGCATTCACCCCGATGAACCTGCTCAGTCCTCACTGGCACCCCTCCTCTGCTCTCCCAGAGCAAGCCCAATCTCTTTTTCCCAGGGTCTTAAGCACCCTCAAATGCAATGACTGTGTGTCCAGCACCTCCGAGGAAGCAGGCACTGTGTAATGACACCAAGGGGAGACGCAGTCACCTCCCCAGGAGCCGGGGTTCGGGATGGCATGGCGAGCACTGGAAGATACATGCTTCGGCAGGTGGTGATTTTGCGAACCTGGGGGACAGCGGGGAGTGGGGATGGCTGATGATCCCGAAGGGCTTGCCAGAAGGAAGGATGCTCGATCAGATTTTGGAGGGAGGAGGGTTCAGAGGAGAAGGGGGAGTCAGAAGTAAGGCATTCTGTGCCGTGGGAACACACGCAGAGGCACAGGTGGAGGAGAAGAGAATGAGCTGGTCAGGGTACCACACAAGGCAGGGCTTGAGAGAGGGGAGAGGCGGGCAGTGAGCTGGTGTGCGGTGACAGGTCACGCCTGGCTGGGCACCCTCTGTGAGGTCACGACCTCCGTGTGGACAAGATGAATGGATGTCTGGCCTGTGGTTTTGCGCCGCTGCCGGTCCCAGCTGGGCAGCATGGCCACTGTCTCACTGAGGAGGCGCAGGAGCCGGGCTCACTCCTGCGGGGAGGAGGAAGTCCATGAGAGGCGTCACCACAACTTCCCGAGTGGCTCTGAGGAGTCCTAGAAACAGAAGTGGCAATTCACAGGTAGGACAAGGGCCAGAGGTGGGGATGGGGCGGGTGGGGAGGTCTTTGATGGCTGCTCTCAGGGAGAAAGCTCACGTTTGCCTTCTCCAGAGGGAGGCCGAGTGGTGTCGGAGGAAGGGCAGGGCGATGCCATTAGAGAGGTTTAGAGTCCTGATGCCTTGAGCAAGTGCCTTGAGCAAGTCACTCAAACTTTCTCATCGATTTGGTGTGAAAACCAAATGAGATGCAGTGCCTGCAACCTGGGAGGCCCAGAATCAATCCTAGTTGCCTTTTCTGCCCCTATGTGGCTTGGGCCTGCTTGTCACAGCCGCTTCACCTGTCCAGTGCCTTAAAGGAGCAAAGAAAGGACAAGGGCCAGTGGGTGTGTGGGAGGTGGGCAGCGTGTACTCACCACACTGGGCATTTCTGAAGGGCTGAGTGGCGAGCTCTCAGAGCCCCGCTCCTTACCCTCTGCACCAGTCATCTCTGGCCAGGAACTTTGGTGGGGAAGGAGGGATAAGGCTGTGTCCAGACCTGGCACGACCCCCCGGGCAGTGGGAAAAGATGCCGTGGGCGAGGCAGCAAGCCACTTGTCTGGCTTTCTTGCTATGGAAATGTATTTCATTCATTCTCTTTATTCTTCAAACTTCCTACTCCCACGCTCTTGGCTAAAGGCTCTGCCTTCAGTGTCACAAAGAAGTCTGATCACAAAGAACTGAAAAGGGAACTCCTCATCTTCTTACCCCACATCCACGGCCTGCCTCCCCTCCCATGAGACTGGAGGAAGCACCTCTTGGGCCCCGGCCAGCCCCTCCACTCGTGTGCACTGTAATTTACCCTCTTCTGCACAGTCCTTCTCATCCTACTGGGTCCTGCCCTTGGGCAAACGTGCCTTGACACTGTCCATTTTGAAAACAAAACCTGGGTCCCAGACCCCTTTTGATGCTCCTCACTGAAAGCAGACTTTAGAGTATGAAAATGAATATAAGTACATTGTACCGTACACCAGAAACTGACACACTAACTGACTGTGCTTCAATTAAAAAAAAAAAAAAGCCTTTGAATGAGCTGCCAAGGGTTTGCCCCTTTCCTTCCTGTGTGCTGCCCCACCCACTCCAATCAGCTCATCTCCCCTCTCCTGAAAGTGTTGCTGTCCAGTTACCTTTCTGGCCTCATCTTACCCCACAGGCGTTTGACAGCTGACCCTCTTTGTGGAAAAATCTCCTCTGGGTTTCTGTGACCCTGTGCTCTCTCAGCCACCTATCTCTGTCGCTCATTCCCTCTGTCTTCTTTGCTGGCTCCTCCTTCGCTGCAGGATTCCTAATTGTCAGGACCTTCTCTTTTTTACATTTATATATTCTTCCCAGGACTCTCATAGTTTGACTACATCTCTAATGGAATAGCTCCCATTTTCAGGTATGTTCTGTCCCTAAAACTCTATCTTCATATATCCAAGAGTTTGATATTTCCACTTGGCTGTCGAATAGTCATCTCAACCTTTCCAGGCCAAGCAGAATTCTTGACCTACCTGTCCTAATCCTTCCCCCAGGCACTCACTGTCTTATTACATCATTTCATTTTTAGAGTAGCATTTATTTTGTTTATTTAGCTGTTCTTCCTGAAACAAGAAAGCTCTGTTATCTGTTTCTCCGGTTCAATATTGTACAACAGAGCTTGACAGACAATGAAGTTTAATTGACTGGCATATGCAACATGCAAGGGTTTCTAACTGAGTAAAAGGAAACTTCACATGCCTATGGGTATAAACATTAGGTTAGATAAACATAAAGACTGCTTCCTAAATTCAGACCCACCCGGTCTCTTTTTGGTTTCTATCTGGATTGAAGGGGTCTGTGTTTGACTGTGTTCATTGTCACTCATTTCCAGCAAGCTCCCATCAGAATACACGAGGAGAGAGGACCCAAAAAGAAGAGCCCACCTTTGCCTTAGGACGCCCAGAAAAGGTGCGTGGGTCCTCTGCTCACAGCTAAAGCTAAAGCACTAGCTCCATCTCACAGCTCGTCAACTACCCTCATCCATGGCATAGGGTAGCGTTACAGCCTCAGCTCTGACTTATCCAAGACCAAGCGCCCAGCAAGAGATCAGAGAGGAGCTCTGCCATTAACATGAGGGAGGAGACGACAGGTTGGCAGGGCGCCAGAGAGCTGAATACAAAACGCACAAATAACAGATGGCAATGCCAAACCTAGGAGAGGAGGCAGCGTGTCTGTTCAAAGGCTAGGGGTAGAATTCCTTGCATTTCCATCGAACACTGGGTACTCCCTTGGGTATGAGATGTGATCCACACCCAGGGGCCTCTGGGATTAGAATAAGCCCACTAGATGTAAGTGTGGGCCCTAGGATGCATTTCAAATGATTACCTTTGAATAACTTCACCCTGGAGCTTATGATCTGCCAGAATCAAAATCTAAAGGAGATGGGGGACTGTACAGCTCAATGGTAGAGTGCCTGCTTAGCATGCACAAGGTCCTGAGTTCAATCCCCAGTCCCTCCATTAAAAAATAAATAAAATAAATAAATGAAATTACCCTCCACCCCCCAAAAAATTAAAAACAAAAATCTAAAGGAGAGAAGGCAGTCCCTGTCCATCCCCTCCCCACCCCTGTACTCAACACCAACAGCACAAACACAGAGGTCAGCTGTCCTCCCAGAGGTAGGGGGCTGCCAAGGGCAGAATGACCCAGGGCTTTAGTTGCGGAAGAAATCAAACCTTCAGTTACCCTTGGCTGTGGCTGGCAAAGTTTCCCAGTGACTTCGTGGGCTCCACTCCAGCAAGCGGGGAAATCTGACTAGAGACAGAAATGACAACAGTCCTCATTGAAAACAGGGGAGGTAGATTCTGAAGGACATGGTTCTCATGGCAACAGACTGCCCAATGGTGAGCTGGGAAGCTTGCTACATAATCTCTTAGATTCCACGCATGGGCTAAATGGAAATGCTGGGGGGGGGGGAGGAGGAAATCCACGTTCTAAATACACTCTGCCGCATCTTGCTGGGGGAGAGAGAAGATGGTTGGCTCCTCAGGTCACCCCATCTCTCCTTCTGTTGCCAGGCAGGGCTCCGTGACCACAGACGAATCAAAATCCCTCCTGGGCAGCGGGACTCCTGGATTGGAGATTTCAGGGCGTTGGAGAAGGGATATAAACTGCAGCATCGAAACCTAAAAACGTATTTTATTTTGAAGTTGTGCTTTGGATTTTCCCCAATCCAACATCTGTTGAGTGACAGTCTTAGGTTCACACAAAGCATCGCCAAGCATACATACAATATTCCAGTTATCAACACTATTTTTAAAGAATATACCGTTTTACACAGACGTGACATACAAGTCAGACGCCACAACATTGCAATTGCCTGGAAGACCTAACTTCTCTTCTGAGCGTGAAGTTCATGTACACCAGCCCTTCCAGGGGCCTGTTCATCCCGTTGCTGGCGTCGACTCTGCTCATCTCTTTGGGGAGAAAACCAGGGCGCCCTGAGGAGGTTGGCTGAGACCAGTGTTTCCAGTTTACAGGCTGCTGGCTGCAAACTCCTCTTTTTTCCAAACTGGGATGCTGGGAGCCCCACCCCACCTCTGTCGCCCAACGACTGACCCATCTGAGTCCACACCAGGAAGAGGAGGCAGAGCGGGGCTCTCTGAAGCATCATGCTGGTTTAGGCAAACATCTCTGAGGAAGACTGGTCTCCCTAGGCCCTGGGTGGCCAGCTCTGTTTGGCTTCTCGGTGTAAAAATCACAGTGTGCAACCTCGATTCCAGTTGATTGCAATGAGCTCTGCCGAGAAGGACTCTCCTCCGAGGTTCCTCGTCCTCTCGACAGGACCGTCTCACAGGTCTCAGGAGCACCAGAGAGGGGAAGACAGCTCGGCTCCCAGCGTGGGGGCGGGGAGCAGGTGACCACTCACACACTGTCCAGTTCATGATGCCGATCAGCAGACGGACACTGCCCGAGGCGACGGTGAACGCAAGTCAGGTACAGGGCTGGTAGAGAAATGAGGCAGAAGCAGCAGAACAGGCCCCAGGTGCTGTCGTTAAGGAAGGTCTGCCTTTATCTTCCTAGAGGAGGATGTGTTGGAGGGAAGGGAGAAGGGCAGGTATGGGCACCAATCTGGACCAGTCGGATCAAAAGGAATGTAAAGTGAAGGGTGGGGCTTCATTTTCAGCGAGGAAACAGATCCTTGGGGATGAAAGCCCCCGCTGGCTCGGGACCTGTGGAAGTGCAGGGGACACACAAGGACAGGCCACTAAACAGAGCAACAAAAGCCAAGAATCCAGAAGACTGCAGGTCGCCCCTCACAGGTGGCCTCACTCACTGAAGCTCTTCCTCTCTCCCTTCCAGGTCTTGGGATGGTTTTCCTGGTGTTGCGGGCTGCCCTTCTGGTTGGTGACGACCCACAAAGCTCCCCGTTTCCCTCACACAGAGTGAGGGAAATCCTACCGTTCCCCAGAGCCAACTACCGACTTCAGAATGTTGGACCAAAAAGGATCTTCTCGGCCAAAGGTAAGAAAACACAGATTTTCCTATTGGAATGGCAACCAACTCTCTCCTGAACTGTGGAAAATAAGGCCAAAAGCACAGCTTTAAAACCAGAAAACAGAGAAGAGGATGAGTTTCAGTTTTAACTCAAGTAGTTGTCTGAGACCTGTGAGCCTGGGGTGTGAGTGTCCCCAGCGGGGTACTCCTGGGACAGCATGGTGCCAGGGGAGCTGGGACCACGGACACCAGATTGAGAGTGAATTATTAAAGTAGACTAGGGTATCATTTTTGCTTTGTGGAGGTGAACCAGAAAAAAAGGCCAAAGGAAGGCCAAAATATTCAGTATCCAATTTTTTATTTTCTTAGATTCAGGCCTTGGAAAGACTTTAGAGCACCTGGGGCCAAAGTTCTATTAGTTGTCCTTGTCTGGATAAATGAAAACCAGTTTTAAGGGGCAGCGTCTCCCTTTATCTAACTAGGGCTCCCTAAGCCCCCGTTGGTCCCAGAAGAGAGACCTTGTAGATTAACCCAACTGCGGGATAAACCTGGAATCAATTTCCATTTGGGAACAATTTTCGGGTTAGCAAAGATGAATTTAATTTTCAATAGGATAATGAATTTTGTCTTAAGTACCCAAAAAAGTGGGAGGAAGAAGGACCCATTTCTTATCTTTTCCAAACCTGCCATAAACACAGTAAAACTCTCTTAAGACTCTTTACTCTAAAAGGAACCAACTATAAAACTGTCTTATACAGGAAAATGTCTTAAATGGAAAATGGTCCATCAGAGACAAAGATAGGAACCCGAGAAACATCTATACATTCAGAAAAACTTTCGAAGTTCCGTAAAATCGGGGTGTAGTTCTAGAGGATGGAGGAGGGCAAAAGCAAACACCAATGACCAATTCACACCAATAGAAAGAAGACAAAGCCCCCAACCCCAAACACATTACAGGATTGAGTCCCGTCCTGTTAAATTTCAGGTGGTGGAGAGATGTCCAAGGCTAGGCTCTCTGGCCCAGACAGAACAAGATTTGTAACGGAAACAGAGACCTCTGGTGGCTCCTGTGTGAACTGCCACAATAACTTACAAAGAGACTGGTCTATCTAGGACCAGGAGGGGCTACACATGCCAGAGACTAGAAAAACCTACGTGTGTATGTATGTATGTGTGTGTGTGTATAAAATGGAGAATGGACTGTGTATGATTCTCTATAATCAGTACCCAAAACAAGATGCCACTGAGAGCTGGCTGTCGGCAGCCAACCATCTGGGCAGGCATCCCCTGTGTCTGCGGGACTGAGGCTTCAGCCACGGCCCCATGACTTGCCTTGCCAGATTTCACAGTGACCTGATAATGGAAAAACCTATCTCCGGCTAACCTAAGAACAGTACGTACTGTAGCTGGCTGGATTACGACGATGAGGGGGTGGGGAGCAGAGGGCCGGGGGAAGGGAGGGGGAGGGCAGGGCGATAACGAGGGCTTCATTCTCAAGGTTTTGGGTGATGGGAAGGCTAATTCCTGCAAGAACAACTTAGAATCTAATTTTCAACCGAAGTCCCCAAGCTAGTTAAATAGGAAGATTTTAATAACAGTCAGTCCCTCCAGTCCCCTTGTCAAGAACAATTAAATTACATCCCTCAGACAGTACAAGACTTGTCGGTGGACTGTGGGGAGGCTGAGGAGTTGACGCCGGGGCTAGTGGCATTGGTTTTGGGGAAGACAGTGGGCTTGGGCCGTGTGGCTGGTGGCTTGACCGGGGCCGCCACCTTGACGGACTTGACGGGCCGGAAGGCGCAGGCGATGTCCCCAGCAGTGCTGGCACTGCGCTGGAAGGCGGGCTCGGGGTCCTTGAGGAGCTGGGTGTGCAGGGGGCTGGAGGGCTCCGACGTGGGGGCCACCACGGGGGACGTCTTGAGGGGTTCCAAGGTGTCCAGGACCACGTCCGGGGTGTGTTTGACGCTGCTCTGCCGCTCAAGTTCCCGCAGCTCATTCAGGGCGGAGTTCATAGTCGCCTCGATGTCCTGCGAAACGGGAGGAAGGAGGAAGTGAGGCACAGGCAGCGAGAAGTCCCCCGGGGTCCTAGTTCAACAACATGGGCCAAATCGTGAAGAAGCCAACAGTAAGGAGGTGCCAGATGTGTTGATTAGGCCCAAATCCTTGAACATGTGGATGTTCGGAACGTGAGAGACGGAAGACAAAGGGATTTTCATCATCATGAGGTTTTTTTTTTTTTTTAACCCCTCCACTTTACATAGAGTGGTTGAGATGTTTTTGAAATAGTGTCCTCAGGGTTTAGACATGTGCACTGATGTGTTTTTGGACGAGATGACATGTAGTCCAGTGGGGAGAGGAAAGGTGGATGGACTAAGCGTGATCAGGAGTTTGGTCACGAGGATGTGGGATCCATTACCCAATTCTCTCTACTTCTGTATATGCTTGAAACTGTACATAATAAACTTTTTTTTTTTAAAGTAGTAGAGGTGAAATATGAATTTTATTATTTTGGACTTCAAGGCCAAAGGTTAAGAAAGGTTAAGAGGGTTAGTCCTTCCTCCTCAGGGGTTGAGGGAAGGTTCAGGAGTCCTGGCCCTGAGGATTCATCAGGATGCTGGCCCCCACTCCACCCCATCCAAGTGCCCATCTTGATGAAGCCATTTCCTTCTACCCATCACCACGAGAGGGGGCCAAGGAGTGACCAAGAGAGGGAGCCAGAGCCCACACAGGTGAATCTCCTGCGAGTCACACTGGAACACACCAGAGCTTAGGAAAAGCAGTCCTAGCTCAGGGGGCTCCAGGCAGAACCAAAGACCTTTTGTATGCAGCCAGCGGCCTCCCAGGGAGACCTCCCAGCCCCTTCCCCACCTCCCCACGCACTTTGTCTGGCGCCCCCAAAGCCACCACATGATTCCTCTCTTGGGATTAAACTCACATTGAAAGACTGCGTGTTTCAAGCAAAGGCCCCTGGTTAAGGCTTCTTTGTGTTACAGGGTGATCCATGCTCTCTGCTGACAGGGGCTCAATTTCACTCATCGTCTGATGTTCTCAAACCTTAACAACGCTCAGGAAGAACTCCATCTCCTTCCTCAGTCCTGCTCTGCAGCTGGAGTCTGTCCCCGCTGTGTACCTGTTCTGACATTCCTATGAACACCGGGCCAAAGAGGGAGCCGGGAGGATTCCCGTGGTGCCAGGCAGATTGCAGCCAAGAGCTTAAGGAGAGGCACAGAAACAGAAGGCCAGCAAAGCAAGACATCTCAGGCCTGTAGCTTAATACTGTGCTTGCCAGGTTCACCTTCCCTAAGCAGAGCACCACAATTAAGCCAATAGAGACCACACCCAGCCTCTATTGCCCCCTCCAAGCTGGGGTGAGGATCATCTCAACTCGGTTGAGACATGAAAGGGCAACAGTGAGCCCTTGGTTCCTACCTGGTCTAATGAAAATTATAGAGTTGGGAGAGACGTCTGAGTGAACTGCTTGGAGTGGCCCCGGAAGTCGGATTTTTAGAGGTGGGGTTGGATCTCTAATGTTTCATGGAAAACAGAGACTCGTCAGTGTGGTGCATACACCAAAGGAAGACCCTGTAACCAGGAGGCTCAGCTCCACTGCCTCTGGAGACTTGGGCTGGAAACCCTTCTGGTACCCAAGCCCCGGGGGGGCAGAGTAATTTGGGGCCTTCAAGACCAGGAGCAGACTGATCACTGGTCAATCACTAGGCACCAGAGCTTAGCCTCGGGGATGATGGGACTGGCACAGTGATACGGAAGTGCGGCCAGAACTACTGCTGAGCCTCACCACTTGGGCAGCTTCACTGAAGCCTACCAGGGTCTCAAGACCTGAAACTCAGGCTGAATGGATTCTATCAAAAATATGCTATCTGTAACTACTGGCTTTCAAAACAACAGCAGCCCTGCAAATAGCCCGTATATGAGCAAGAAGCCTGTATTCTTTTATTCTAAGTTCTTCTCGGGGAGAGAGGGATCAACAGATTTCTTGGAAAGCTGTCTTATCAGGTCTAGATGTCCATCAGTCCCTGAAATCGTTGGATAATGTACAAAGCACCGTTCTGTTTCAAGTGCTGTCACAACTAGCATGGGCTGCACTAAGCAGTCGTGACCAGTGTAAACTCATTGGAGCTGTTCATCCAAGAGCCCCCAGTTACCTGTGCAATCACCTCGGGGTCCATGGGCCGGTGGTTATTGAAGCTTTTTGACCTCCCTGCTGTCACCGTCTTCCGGATCTGGGGACTGTCTAGCCGGTTCTTCAGGGAGGAGTGGCGGCTGATGGAGTTGAGGCTTCCGTGCCCACTGATGGAACACTTATCTGGCCCTTCCTTGGGGAGGCTCTGGCTCATGATGGGCTGGGAAGATGGGCGGCAGCCAGCCCCCACCCCCGGGGAGGCGGAATCAGTCAGGGAACTGCTCAGCCCATGGCTGTCGCTCCGAAACGTTTTCCGGATGCTCCCAGATTCCGGCCGCTTCCTTTGCCTTCAATGACAAACAGAAAGGGCAGTATGATCAGGGAGCCTTGGCTCCGAGGAAGCTAGGACGAGTGAGAGGGACAGATGGTGGCACCCAGGGGCTTCTGCAAGGAGAGGACACAGGGCACGTTCCCTCCTGTTTCACCTTCCCATGTTTTCTCCAAGTCTCTGTCCCCCTGCCACCCCTGACCTGGACAAAAGAGAAATGCATACTTACTTGGTGGTTGTGGGCTTTGAGGTCTCAAGATGTAAGGTGCTGTCAGGAAAAACGTCTGATTAAGCAAAAGTTTCTAACAGGAGACAGATTCACGGAAAGGCACCCTTATTGCCTGCTTTGAACAGCAACCAGGTCCCAGGTAGGAGAAAAATTCTCACCGTTGCCAAGGAGGCAGGGAATTGCTGGTAAGAGGAGAGTTGACTTTCCCAAAGTTTAAGCATTTTTCCTAGTCCACTTACAAAACTGGAATTATTTTGGGCTTTGGCAAGAAGCTGTTTATCACTTATGCTGCAGACATGGAACAGAGTATTTTTCAAGAGGCTGCAATGCTGCAGCGTGAGGGCCAAATTTGTGCATTTCCTAGGGTGGAAATACATCTTGTGACCCCATGCCACCCAGCATGGGCTGAACCCTGGCTCTGGGACAGTTTATTCCAGACCATTAAGGCTCTCAGATGAAATGGTTTGGCAGAGTCTTATCCGTATGGGTGTTGCCCACTGCAGAATAATTTCATTTTCTCTTGTAATCAGATTCTAAAGGACCTAATCTAAGAGGCAATGAAACTTCTGGTTTGGGAGTGCAGCTGGGCAGCTCTGATCTCGAATCTACTACGGTCCACTGAGGCCGAGGCGGGAGCTGAGGGAGGAACAAGGAAAGGGGTAGGACCTGAAGATTGGGGAGCTCGTCCTGTAGCAGGGTCAGGTTTCTAAGCCAGTCCTGGTCCTGTTCCCTGGGAAGGTCTTCCTCCATATACATCCCTGGGACCAGGTTTGGCATCTGACACATAGTAGCCACTCAGTGAGGCTGCCTGCTCCACGGCTTTAGACTTGGGTGTCAGCCATTCTCGCATGGATAAAGGATGTTCTCACAGTCTTACAAGACCCAGCTAGAGTGATTTCTCTTCCTCTGCAAAGTCTTCCTCAGCACCCACCCCCATCAGCAGGCAGACTCGATCACTCCCTCTTCCGTTCCTACAGGACATGGATGGCACCACGTTTTAGTCCCCTGTCTATATGGTATTCACCTTGCCAGACTGTGAGCTCCGAGGCCAGGGGTCATCTTATTCCTCTCTGAAGAACCAGCACAGGTACTTGGCACAACAGTAGGTGCTCAATAAATGCATGGAACTGAATTGAAACGCCACACCCTAATAACTCTTTGCCGATTTCCTTTTTCCACTTGAGGAGGGCTGACTCACCAAGGCAAAACTGCTGAGGAGGCAGATTTATGGAGTGGCTGTTAGGGGCCAGGCCCCGGGGATGTGGAGGCAGGAAGACAGAGTTCCTGGTTTCAAGGAGCTCAGCCTGGTAGGGATCCAAGTGCAGCTTGAGTCCTGAGGCTGCTTTCGGAATTCAAGGGCGCCTAATGCAGGGGTATCAGAGGCACTCAGGGGTATCAGAAAGGCTTTACCCGAAGAGGCACATCTTCGGATTCAGTCTTGAAGGGACAGGAGTTGACCAGGTGAGGAGACAGCAGATGAGGAGGTCCAGGGGTGAGACAGAACCTGGGGGGCACTCAGGAAAGAGAAGGAGCTTGGGAGGAGTGCTGTGTGGGCTGGAGGCACGGCTGGCTGGAAGGCAGGGTCAGTCCTAAGGGCAGAACATGCCCAAGGGCTGCCGCTCACCCACCGACCTGCTGGCGTCCAAGCAGAACGTGTCCTGCAAGACCTCATCCTGATTCCACCGAGCAGGGAGTTCACGGGAACCACCCTGACTTTCCACCAGATGTTCATCTTTTGACTATTCCAGCTATTACTCTACAACTGGCAACAAATATAAGATGGCTTAAAAATATGTACCTAACTAATCATCTACCTCTCCCTTCACCGACCCCACCTTGGTTTCTGGGTTAATTACAGGCTTAACCACCTTCTGATTATAGGCTTATAATTAATGTAGACTTGTAAATAAGGAAGAAAATGTGATTAGCCCACAGTTAACGTTTTACTAGCTTGCCCTCCCAACAGGGCACTATGCTGGAGGGAAATGACTAAAATTCTCAGTCTTTTATTTTTTTTTTAACCAGTCTGACTTAAATTATAACTACAGTGACTAAGTGAGCTGAATGAGCGACTTTACTATCTAGAGGGTGAAAGAGATGGAAAAGAGCCACGTGCCCCAACCACTCCCCCTGCTACTGTCTGGTTGGAAAAAAGCCAAGAGATCTGGGCGACCTGGTGCAGTTTCAAAACAACAAGCATCTTTTATTCTCCTTCCAGTTTCAGTGTCCAGAGGCTATGGTTAACAGGTTTTCAATGTGCAAATCATTTCATTCCTCCAAAGCCAGAGGGGAATAAAAACTGTACATCATCTCCAATCCATATTCATCAGGAGCGCCCTGGGGCTTGTCATCCTGCTGGCTCTGGGCCAGGTTTCGGGGTCTGGCGGAAAGAGGTCTGTAGGCTTTGGGACTTGGTGTCTGGCCCCTTGAGATGAGATTAGTTCTCCAATAACCTGAATGTCTCTAGGGGAGGCAGCAGCACACAGGCGTGGAATCCCTCTAGACGGCCAGATCGGGTGTGGGTGGAGTTAAAACCCCAGGATGTTGCTAATAGCCACAATGAAAGCTGCGGGGCAGAGCTACGAGCCTGCTGGACACAAGTGGGAATCTGCAAAGGGACTGAATAGGGAACGATAATACACAGGGCTAAAGCAATGGGGGAAAAATGGCAAATTATTTCTACTGGTGTGAAAGGGCAGGGGGAAGGGGAGCTGGGGGTTAGACAATGAATAGAGAGCTCAGGACAAAGCTTTCCTGGAGGGAGCAGTGGGCTCCTTTCCTCCGTGGGAGCGAAGGCAGGATGAGGGAGAAAGAGACATGTGATATCTACATAAACCGTCTCGGGTAACACAAGCCTGGTAGAAGACACATGAGACTTTAGAGCTTCGGACAGACAAGGGCCAAGGAAAACATCAAAGACTATTATTTGAGTCCAAATTGGAAAAAAGAAGGCACCTTTGAGAAATAGTACAGAACCAAGTTGCACGAAGTTACTGGCCAAAGTTTTAGCAGTCAGATGGCCTGGAAGGTCTGAGCGGACAGACGCTGTGGGGACAGAGAGGCACACCCATCCTCAGCATAACTGCCACTGGCCGGACCCCCGGCCTGCCGACGAGGCCTCTGGATGTTTCCTCGGCCCTGTCCGCCTTGCAGCAGCCACGAGCACATGCAAGATGTTGGGTCGAGGTGAGGCCGGGGGTCCTATGTGCAGCACAGGAATTGGGGGGGACGGTTAGGCCAGAGGGTGAGGCTGGGTGTTGCGAGTCATTCAGGGGAGCAGAAAATGAAAAGCAGAGCTTACTTGTTGATGTTTGCAAGATAAATATCAGCTACATGACCCCCACTGGGACAGCTGGCCCCCGCTCTGGCTGTCACCTTTTCTTCAGGTGGCTCAGAAATGACCTCAATCTCAGACTTGGGGCTGGACCTCTCCACGACACCGTCCTCGCTGGGGGAGAAGGGGCAGGCGGGCAGGCAGGAAGGGGAAACAACAACACAAAAAGCAGTGTTAAATCGGCAAGACGGCCCTCCCGACACAACGCGACCCCGCGATGGCTTGGAGGCAGCGGCAACGCCTGGCTGGGCTAGCTCTGGGAGCGCAGGCGAGGAAAGCTACGGGCCTTTGGAGGGGCGTTTAAATAGAAATAAATAATCCTGTTGAGTTCTGCGGGATCCTCAGCTCCTCCGGAAAGCTGGGCTAGGGGACACCTGGATTCAAGGCATCTGCCTTTTACCCCCTCGCTGCTTTCCTGGGGCAGCTGTGCTGGGCCACCTCCTGCAGGAGGAGGCAGCTGGTCCAGGTGGCGGTTTATGTGCTGAGGTCCCGAGCACGGCTGGGGGAGGACAGTCGGCTCTGCCGTGGCTCTGGAGATGCCGGCGTTGAGGCAGGACACCGCCACACTCTGTCGTAGGGCATCCAGCCCCGCTTAAGAGCGTCCAAGCCGGTCCCACGTCTCTCCACTGCTTTCCTGGCCCCTCTGGCTACTGATGACAAAGAAAGCCCCTTCTCCCCCACCATTCATCTTCTCTCGGTCCCGCAGTGAAGTCATAATGCTAAATTTGGGAGGGTCCTGTCCACACACAGATGGCCACCAGGGATGCGATGTTATCAACAGAGGGAGGATCTCCCTGCAGAACAAGCTGGGGAGAGGCTGGGAGGATGCAGACTCACTCAGGATATCAACCTTTAAGAAATAATATTAAGGGGAGGGCTAAAAACAGAGAGCATCATATCCAAGGGGAGGGAGGCAGGGGCAGAGGCAGGCAACGTGGCAGGGAGGCAGGTTTTGGGGGCCACAGGTAAAAGCCTTCTTGCCCGGGAGACATCGCTCAAAGCGTGGGAACCAACTGATGAATGCAATGAAGTCTTTCTGGGACCAGTCCATGTTCCCTGTGTTTCCTGACATCCTTTCCCTTCCTCTTCCCTGTCTCTCCCCAGGTCAACCTCATCTGGGTTAAATGAGCTGGGTTATTTCCACAAGGCTGCTTAAGCTAGACTTCTCCTAGAAAATGCGCTCAACATTTTCATTTGCAAGTGGGAAAGTGCCATTAGTGGCCCAGCAGGTTGGGGTGAGCATAGTTGTTTTTAAAAAAAGAAAGGGAAGTCAAAATGTTTTCCCAACCTGATCTTTCCAGAAAGGCAATACAGGTGGTCAAATAATAAGCCTTCATTATCACTCATCAGGTGTAAGTGTGGATGAGCGCTGGCTGGCAAGTTTCTAAAATGACAAGGGGTGGGGAGGGTGGTGGAGATGTGACTGGCAGTGGGGAGCAGAGGGTGGAGAAGTTAAAAAACAATTCTCCACCGAGTCTGGGGACCCTTCAAGGAAGCTGAAACTTCAGGGCCACGTTGGCGCCTCCTAGGGGTTGCTTTCCCTCATTCTCCTGGGCTCCAGAAATGAAGTCTCACTCCCACAGTGCAGCCAGGGACCCCTAAAGGTGCAGGGGACCCAACGTACGTGTCTTGGACCACGATGTACTGATGGGGGATGAGTCCGTCGATGCCGTTGTGCCGGCCTTCCCACCAGTCGTCGGAAGCCCGCTGGTAAAGCAGCAGGGATGCCCCCTTTTTGAAGGACAGCTCTCGAGCTGTCCGGCCCACGTAGTCAAACTTGGCAATGGCCTCGATGGGCTCACACTCTGAGAGGGGTGGAAAAGAAGGAAACACATGTTGCTGGGACTCAGTGACTCAGGAAACTGGGCGGAAAAGTTCAATTATCTGAACTTGCAGTGGGGGGAAGACAACCCAGTGTGAAAATAAGTCATTAATGATCTATAAAGCAGATTCCCATGCAGATGGTGCAGCTCCCTGAAAGCACTCATATGCTCTTCCTTGCCTTTGCTCATGCTGTTCCCTCCACCTGGAATCCCCCCTCTCCCACCTGCCTGATGGAACACATTGAATCACAACTCAAACATCACCTGCTTCCTGTACTAATTTCCTTGGTGTTTCCATAGCTCTTATGCCAACCCCTATCATCGAACCTGCCAGGCTGTATTTGTAAGCGTTATTTCCTTTCTGACTATAAAATAATTCCATTAACTTAGAACTCTTATATTGTATTTTAAATAACTTATTTATGGTATCCAATCCCCCTACTAGAACATGGGTTTTAGCCTCTATAAAAAGAAAAATAACTTGCCCAATCAATCAACTTTCTGAGGAGCAAAATATGGAAATATATTTTGTGGACACTATATGGAAAAATGCACATGCAAGCGACTTGAAAATTTAAAAGGGGTTTGCAAAGGTAATGTATTTTTACTTTTGTGTGGGAGTTCATATCCTCATCTGTAAAACGGGGATAACAATAATGCTTTTTTCATGAAGTTGGCATGAGACTTCAATAAATAACAACTTGTAAAAGTGCTCAGAACAGGGAGGGCCCAGCTTAAATACTATGTATGTGTTAGCCATGGTCATTATTGTCACCATTGTCATTATTGGTGCTGGTCTGCAGGTAGAGGTGAGAGAGCAAAAAGAAGACTCCCAGAAACCGGGAACCTGAGGTTAAAGTCAGATATATCCTGAGCAGTGGAGAGAAAGGCTGCTTGCAAACAAGATTACGTCCAGACAGCCGGGGCTGGTGGGACAAGACAGCCGGGGCTGGTGCATCTGCACCGGAAAGGGCAGGGCTGCAGACTTCACTACCCAGGGCCTGTCTAAACATCCCAATTTCAGGTCCGTACAGCCTCGGGTATGGCACTGGACCTCTCTGGCCTCAGTTTTCTCAACTATAAAATAGCAGCTCTATCTATTTCACTAAGGATTAAGAGATGAGGCACATAGAAAGCCTCTAGCCGTGCTGGGCACACGTAGGCTCTAACCAAATACGAATTTCCCTAGTTCATCTGCTCGCCTCCCGCAGTGTGACTAATTACCATATTGATCCATCTGACCTCAGGAGCCAAATAAGTGGCCCGATGTTTTTTTTAGCTTCTCCTTTAAAAGGTGGCCTAGAATTGCAGAATTCCCAGCAAGGCAGGGAGCAGGGAAAGCGCCACAGACTGGGCCATTTCATTCTTGTGCCCAGAAAATTCTGAGGCCCGCCCCCAGTCAGCTGCTGAGACATCCAGAGTGCAAGTGATCAGAAATGGAGGTGCAGAACTGTTGGAAGGAGGGGGAATGTGCTGGCCGGACAGGCCTTAATAAATCATGGGCACCGCCGAGGCCCATGGATGACAGCTGCGCGCATTCCAGCTCTCCATGCACCCCCGCCGGGCCGCGCAGCGCTCCCATGTCTGTGCTTTGGAAAGGGTCAATTTTTCCAGTCGGCAGGCGTGAGAGCATGTGGTTTCTGCGTCCTGATTCCCACCCTCCTCTGGCTTGCTTCTGCTGGGTTCTTGGCACCCAGCTTCACTACTCCCCGGGCTCACTGTTTTTCAACTGAGCTCTCCTGCACTTTGGTCTCCAGCTACCTGGCAGGAGCCTGGGCTGTGACGAGGGACCGACACTCTGCTGGTGAGATAGCCAGATGATACAAGGAGCAGGGAGGTGGGCGAGGGGCAGGGAGTTGGGGGCAGAGCGGGTAAGGGTGAAGGTCCAGCTCGTCACCTCTGGTTTAATAGAGATCATTCTATTTGAGAAGGTGGGCTGTCTCTCCAAGAAAAGGGAAAGAAGAAAGTTGAGAGGCAGGAGGACTCCCTGCCTGTCTTCAGGGGGGCTGCTGGGCAGGTAGGTTCATCAGGAGTACAGGAGACATAATCCCTTCATTCTGCTTCATCCCCAGCAGCCCCACGGACTCCTAGCAGGACCCCGTACCGTCATCGCTCGTGTGATGCTCTGCGGCCACGTCCTGGGCTGCGTCTTCAGCCGAGGTAGTCTCCCCGTGAGGGCTGTCACTGCAACAGAGGCAAGAGTAACCGGGACCTCAGCCTTTGCTTCCAAAATTCTTGTCTTCTCTTCCATGCAGCTTCCTTGGAGCAAGGCCATGGAATCTATCTCACACTCTCTAGGTCCTGATCACACACTACAGACAAATGCTGAGAATGGGGTTCTCTAGCCTAGCTCCTGCTACAAAAACTACATGGGACTTACAGTATCTTGAGACAAAGGGAAGCCAATTTGAATTTATAAATCCTTTTGGAAATTGAAAACAACTCAACTCCTCAAGGGCAGTTCCTCTAGGTGAGTTAGCTCCTGGAGGGAGTGTGGTGGAAAGGAAACTCTGGGCTTTAGCATCAGGACAACTGGATCTGAAAACCAGCTCTGACACTTGGTAGCTGCGTGACCCTGGGCAATTACCTCATCTCTTTAAGCCCCAGCTACCTAATCTATAAATTGAGGATAATGGTCTATATGCTTCACGGAGTTGCATGAGGTTTCAGTGAAATAAGGAGTGATTAATAAGCAGTACTTTCTTTCCTTCCTTCTCATTTTGCTTGATGCCTCTGGTTGCTTTGTGGTTTAGTCTGTGTACAGGTGAGAAAGTTGGGGATGAGTCATGGAAACAAGTGGGAAACGAGAGAATGAGAGCAGGGGAAGAAAGTCTGCTGTGGGCTGGACTCGGCAAGAGGGTAGGGGATGAGAGCTGGGTCAAGTTCTTGACAAAATGCATGGAGTCTAAAATCACCCAGGGTGGAGGAGAGTCGAGAATGAGCAGGGAAGTTACTAGGAAAGCCATTTCTCTTCCTTATTTCCAGGTCTTGAGTGTATGATGAGGGGCACCAGGAAGTTCTCACTTCCTGAAAACTAGAGAAAAACTCCGTTCACTTCTTCCCCCCCCCTTTTTTAAAATTTATTTATTTATTATGGAAGTACTGGGGATTGAACCCAGGACCTCTTGCACGCTAAGCATGCACTATCCCACTGAGCTATACCCTCCCCCAGTTCACTTCTAAAGTTTCTCCCTCTGGCAGTAAGTAGGTAGTAACAAGTAAGTCTTCCTAGACTGTGCTGAGGAAGCACCACAACCCGTCACCCCCACGTCCTGGCTGCAGTTTCTGCCTTTGAGCCTACAGCCTCTCCCTCCTCGTGGGACCGATCCTTCACTCCTAGAACGTTCCTCAAAGAGCAGGGGACTAATTTAGAACTCCTCCCGTGTGAAGCAAGTCAGTTCCAAGGAGGTCCTCCAGACTCCAGGGAACATTATGAGAGAAAATGAACAGGGATTCCTCTTTAACAAAAAAGGTGGCCGCATCTTCTCATTGCTCTCTGGGCCTAAAAACCTGATGAGTCTGGTGACATTCTGGAAACCCTCAGGGCCGCAGGGGTGTGGAGGGTAAAGGCTCACTTTTCCCCAGGCCTCCGAATTCATTTATGTGGCCATCTTCAAGGAGCCCTAGATGGCTTGTTAAAAACAGACGGCCTCACTCCCAGGGTTTCCGATTCACCAGGCCCGGGCAGAGTCGGAGTAGCTGCATTCCTAACCAGTCCGTGTGATGCAGGCGCTGCTGGTCTGGGCACCTCCGCTTTGAAAACCACTGTTCTCAGGTACAGACAGGCAAGATGATGCTTTATCAGGGCTCTTCCAGCTTGAAATTCTATGCTGCTCTCATTCCACACGCAGACCCCAGCACTGCCTCCGGGCCCAGCAACACCTGCGGTCTCAGAAAGCAGCCTAGCGTGCCAGACTGCTGGCAGTCCTAGAACCCAGGTTCCAGTTTCAGGGCGGGCAGGCGTGGGGAAGTGGGGCTGGCCTCTCCTCTCCACAGCTGCAGGGGGGCCAAGCGGCCCGGTGCTCCCTCTTCCTGGCTGTTCTGGTCTCCTGGCCCAACTCCAGGATGCTTGGCTTCCGGCTCCCCTTTTGATGCCCCTCCCTCCCATCCTTCATCCATCTTAACTCACCTCACCCACACTTCTCTCTCTTCTGATGGAGGCTGGGAGCCTTCTGAGTGGGTGTGAACCCAGCAGTCAGACGGTCCCTCCTACCCAAGGTCATTTATTCCTGATCCCAGGGTGCTTCTGGCCTCCCACCCAGCCCGCGGTAGTAACATCCCCTGACTAATCTTGCGGTTTTCCCACAGGCTGCTCACAAACTGGGTCGGATGCACCATCAACTGGGCGCTGGGAGAAGCCCTTGGAGAGAACTGGGAGGAAGACGCCCTCCCATCTGGGCCTGGTGAGCCGCCCCCACGGGGGCTCCGCTGCACTGGGCTGGGCCTAGGGGAACAGCAATGTGGGGGGCTCTGTGTCCTGGAACCCGTCCAGAGCCTGCAACGGTTTGGTATGTGAGAAGGGAGGTAAAGCAGGAATCAGGAACACCATTCGTCAGCTTTTCAACACTCAGGCAAGGGAAGCCAACTCTCTAAGTCACAAGCACAAGGACAGCTCCCTGGAGCTCACCAGCCAGTAGGCTGATACCCGAACAACCTTCCCAGTCCCTACCAGACATGTGTCAGTGACCGGAAGCTTCCTCTGCAAGCTGGCAAGCCCAGGTTTCTCCAGCTCGGCCCCAGACGCCGGGATCTGCAGGCCAGCGGAGAAGGCTGAGCCCAGCGACGCCAGCGGTATTCTCACAGACACATGGATAGAATTCTCCTCACTGCTCGGGCTGGAGGCTCCTTCTGTGCGGATCAGGGAGAAGCGTGGACCAATTGGCCTCTAATTAAATAAGCAACCTCCCCTACCTCAGTCCACAGCAATGGGCTGGCTGAATTGGTTCCAGATGTTGAATTCAGATGGAATCCGATTTGGGCTGGCTTACGCTTTCAGCCCAGGCTGAAACACCATTTAGGGGAAGAAGGGAGGGGCAGAGGAGGAGGAGGTAAGGGATATTAGGGAGTCAAAGAGAGAGTCTGTCTTTGTGTTTAGTGGAAAAATGACCTTGTAAGTGATACACTGGGGGCAGTGTGGGGCAGTGGGTGGTGCCCTGCACTGAGAGTCAAGGGGTCAGGGCTGGAATCCCCACCACTGGGGTGGCCTCAAAGATCGTCACTGGCCTCTCTGGACTGCAGTGACTTGATCTATAAAATGGAAATAGTGATTCATTATTTGTCTAATGGAAGGGTCTAGTAAAGACATGCCCTGGGGCTTTACAACTCTCTTTCCAGGCAAAGTCATGACCAACCTGCTTCGGGGGGAACTGTGCCTAACCTGCCAAAAATGCGCCTTCCCCCGCTTTGTCTTCACAAATGTCTGCGATCATTATTAAATGATCACTGTACGCATTCACAGTCAGGACACGATGCTTCATATCTGAACTCTTCAAGATCAGAAAGAAACTCCCTGGGACGTAGGTCTGTTCCTCTCACAAATAATCAGCTCCGAGCAGGAGCCTGAGAGACCCTGCAGTCTGATGAAGGGCAGCTCCACACACCACCAGATCAAGTGTCCTCTCCCAGAGATAATCAGTGTTACTGTTATTGTTGACATTATCTTTCAGAACAGTCCCTCACCACCCAGAACCTGTAAAATGGAGAGGCGGCTTGAAGTGGCGCTCACCCTGAAGGTTAGATCAAGGTGGGGCCCGGCCTCCAGCGACCCCAGATCCTGGCAGCTTGACGCGCCTTTTGGAGTGGGAGGTGGGGGAGGATCTGGGTGGTTCCCTCCCATCTCGCATGGCCATCTGGTGCCCACACCAGTGTGTGCTGGTGACTGACGCCTCCCCCTCCTCCAGCCCCGGGCCCCCTACCAGTAATCCTCCGTGCTTCCTCCTCTGCTGTAGGTGGGGCCCTCCAGCTCCCTGGGGTTTGGGAAGACGTTCTCATGCTGGATGATGATGGTTTTGATCAGCTCGTTCACATGGGCTTGGCAGGACACCTGGTCGTGGCCCTCGGGCACTGACATCAGCGAGGGCCCAAAGCAGATGGCGAGGTTGTAGGGGTCCATCATGTTCTCTTCACTGAACTGTGACAAACTGGAGAAGAAGGCAAAGGGGGCGAGCTGAAGAGCATGCGCATGGACGCCCAGAAAACACAATCACAGGAGGCGCTGCGGGGAACCAGAACAGAAGCACCACAAATTGCCACCTGCTTTTCTGGGCGTCGGAGCCCTTCTAGAAGGTTGGTGTGGGGAGGAGAGAATGATCACCAGGACAGTCACTCAGGGGCCAAGGAAAGGCAAAGTGGAGGTCCCTCCTTGCCCCTCTCCGCTTTCTCTAGCTCCCAGTTCAAATCCTACCTACTCCCCAATTCCCACCCCCACCCTAGACCTTATCCACCAAGCCCACCTTGCCTTGGGAACACGCCACTCAGCAGAGCTGGCTGTGTGCCCACTGACCAACCCGCTGAGCTGGCAGAGCAGACGGAGGCCCTCGGGCTGCCCGGGTAATGACACGGTCAGGAGACACAGCCCTCATGCGTCGTGTGCCTTCTGGTATGGCAAAATCATTAAATTATTAGGGATATTCCATTCTAAGCTCTAGACTTTAAAAAACAGCCAGCCGACGAGCTTTTGGTATTCCACCAAGCCCGTGACTTTCTCTCTGGAACAGCTAATATAATTGTTTTGCGTTTTCGTAATACCCTCCTCGACTGTTACATTCAGGATTTATTCAGGAAGAGGTCAGCATGCAGTTCAGCCCTCTTCTGGACGCAGTCTGACTTCACTATAGGGTATTTTATTCTAGGAACTCCCCCTTTTCAGCCAGCAGCACTCCAGCCATACCTCCGATCCTGGCCAAGGACCCAAACCCTTCCAGGAGCCACTGGGCCTGATGAGATCCCATTGAACTCTGTCTGTCCGGGCACTTAAGTCTGGTTAGCTCTAGCTCTGCCTTCAATGACTGGACATAGCGCTGCCCCCAACAGTCTGCAGATGTGAGCTCTGTCAAGGGGTTCTGCCTCCCTCATGGGCATGGGCACCGGATTCTGACAGATCTCGAGAGGATATCAAAGCCCTCTGATGCTGGACCAGAGGCCTGGGACTCAGCTGTCTTCATCTGAGTAGCTGCTCTTTAAAATCGGGCAGTTTATCTCTAGTGTATCCAGCATCCAGACTCAATTACCAGGCTGGTCTCTCTCCAACTCAGTGATTCTCTCCTCCACTAAAGATTCAGATACGTCCCCAGTCCCCCTTAGAGGATCACTGCAGGACATGTGAAGTGGGATGATGGAGAGAAACAACTGCCATGGTTGAGAATCACTGCTCTCGAGGACCTAGTCAAATGCAGGGGTGCCTGTAATGGGCGAGTGATGGATCTCAGTGGCTGGACTGCTTCATAGGAGGTCTTAACGTCCTAATTTTATAATCCTTCCTGGATTGAAAGAGAGCAGAGATTCTGAAAAGGCTGGAAGAAGTTTCCTTTGACTTCTTGGTCAAAGGAAAATGGAACACAGACAGGACAGATAATGACCTTGGTAACCTCAGCAGGGACAACGAGGCATGAGGTGTCACAAGGCTATAGCTGTGGCTCATCCCAGGCTGGCTGGTTCCTGGGCTCATGGAGGGACAAGGAGGAGGAAGGCCCTGTTTCTTTAGCGTGATCTGACGTTTTGGTAACATAGAAGAAAACCAGTAGTTTCCGGGAAGCCTGGCGGTCAAAGACAAATAAGCCCTAGCCCTGAGGGTCCCAGTCTAAGCTCCGTGAGAGACGAGGAATCCTGCCAAGCCGGCCAAGGCATGGACGACTCACCTCCTAGATGGCTCCAGTGGCCGGGGGCTAGAGAATACACGTCTTTGTGGACTGGGGTCTCGTGGGTCCAGGTCCGTTTCTTACTCCCATTAAAATACAGACCAAGATCCTTCTCTCTCTTCCAATCCACAACGGGAATACCTAAGTTTAGGGACTAAAATCACGGTTCTTAACTATCTGGAGGACACAGGCTCCTTGAAGAGTCTGACAAAAACAAAGGATTCTCTCCCCAGAAAAACTCATCTATAAGCACAAACAAATGCACACAATTTTGTATATAATATAATGGTACTAATCATCTGTGAAGACTCTGAAGGCTGTTCCCAGTATAAGACCTCAAACACTGGATTATTATTTTTAAAGAAATATCTGAAATGGTTAACACTGGTAACAGCTCCTTCTTTTAAACTTTTTTTTTTTGATGTTGACATATACAGGTAGCTGTATTGTATTTCTTTAGTTTCTGTCCATAACATTAGAGAACTCTCCTGACTGATGTGAACTCATTCTCTTTTGCGCATCTTAAAAAGGTTGAGTGTAGGAGTTAGGAACACAGGCTTTTTCGGGGGAATGAGAAAAATCAGGATTGGTGTGAGAAACTTGTCTTTTGCCATGCACTTCTGTGGACTTTTCACTTTTTACCGATGCACACTTGTATCTTGATTAAATTTAAAAAGAAACACAAAACACCCTAAGAATTTTAGAGTCAAGCAGACCTGGTTTTGAGTCCCAGCTCCATTGCTTACCAGGTCCATCATTTTGCTCTAGTTCCCTAGTTTCTTCATCGTAAAATGGGGGCAATTATGTGCCTCCTTGATGGGCTGCTGTGAGATTAAATGAGGTAATAATGTATGCAAAGCACTCAGCACTGTGCCTGGCACATAAACACGCCTGGTATTCAATAAATATTTTCTATACTTTTAACATCCTCACTGCTTCTTGATACAGCACCTTCATTTCCAGCCGGTCAGGGAATCGGCAGCAGGGCTGCCACTGTTTGGCAGTAATTGATCGACAGGAGTCCACCGACTTCTCCTGACAGGCTTGTCTAACTGAGGGCTCTGCATCCCCAAATCAAAACCTTAAATCCTCAGGGAGAGCACGAAGCTTTGGAGACTGTTTTAAATATATGACATTTCACTTAAAAACCTTCAACTTCACAGGCCCCAGGGGTTTGATTTGGCAACAACCAATTGACTATGGGTAAGATATTCTGCATCATTCACCATGGCCCCTGGCAAACCGTGGGGCTGAGAATATCTGTGAATCCATGATTTAACAGATTTCCCCAAAAGGCTCCTTAAGAGAAGAAGTGGAAGGTAATTCTGGCTGATGCTTTCTTATGGTCCTTCAAAGGGGTCTCCTCACTCCCCCTGCCTACAACGCCACCTGTTCCATCCTCTGTGGTCCCCACATGTATTAACCGACTTGCCTCTGCACCCTATGTCCTGCCTTCCTCCCTGTGTGATGACTCTCATCCTCTCTCACTCCCTGGAGAAAATCATTCCAGCAATTACCTTGCTCCCTCCTTCATCACCAGTTCTCCTTCTCTACTGGGTCATCCTCACCAGCGTAACAAATGTGCAATAATACCGCCCATCTTGAAAGCAAAATTCTCTCTTAACCCCATATCCACACTGAATTACTGTCCCATTCCTATTCTCCTCTTTGTAATAAAATTCTTTGAGAGTTGTCTGGACCTGCTGCCTCTGATTCTCTGGCTCTTCTTCACCCCTTCCGTTATGGACTGAACTGTGTCCTCTTACAACAAATCCCAATTCCAATGCTGAAGCCCTAACCCTCAACGTGATTGTATTTAGAGAGAGGGCTTTTAAGGGGATAATTAAGGTTAAATGAGGCCATGTGAGGATGAATGAGAAGGTGGTTGCCTACAAGCCAAGGAGAGAGGTCGCACAGAAACCAGCCCCGCTGGCACCTTGATCTTGGACTTCCAGATTCCAGAACCGTGAGAAAACAAATCTCCGTTGTTCAGGCCGCTCAGTCTGTGGTGCTTTGTCACAGGAGCCCAAGCAGATTCACACACCTTCTGTCTCCCCCGTCCCCCATCTCTTTATTGTGGTAAAATATACACAATAGAAAATACACCATTTTAACCCTTGTAAAGTGTAGAATTCAGTAGTATTTGGCTTAACACGACCCCACTGTAAGGATGCAGCACATTTTGTTTACCCACCATCAGCACCCCTCCTCGCACGAACAGACGCTGTCAGGACTTTGCCCCTTCTCCTCCATGAAGAGGACACCCATCCAAGTCACCAGTGATGTCCATGCTGCTGAATCAGCTCTCACTCCTTTTCTTAGCTGACCTGCCATTGCACTAGCTCAGTTATCCCACCCTCCTTGAAACACTGTGTGTGGCTTCGGGACACAGTTCTCTCTTGGTCCTCCTCCTATACCACCGCCCACGGTTACCTGCTCAGTGAGGCGTCCCGGACCACTGTATATTCAAGAGCAAACCCTGCGCCCAACCCAACCCTAACAATCTCCAGTCCCCTAACCCACTCTAATTGTCTCTGAAGCCCTTAGCCTCTGACATATGACATGTGTACTTAAACATGTCTGCCTTGCTCCAATCCTAGTGCTACCTAGGCTCCGTGAGGGCAGAGACCATGACTGTCTGGTGCAATCTTAGATAGCCAGCAGCCAGAACAGGGCCTGGCATATAGTAAATGCTGAATAAATCCATGTTAAATAAATCAGGGAATAAATACATGAGCATCTGTGAATCTCCAAGGTAATCCAGCCACAATTCTACGTGTCTATTTGCATACAGAAGCTTAAAACCCTCCTTGTGAGAGTAAGAAGAGCAGCCCAGATGGAATCTTTCCAAAGCGGGAGGCACTTGGGATGCTGAGGTTCAGAGGAAGACTCAGCCTCTCTGGAGAGCGGCTGGAGCGCCTTCCCCATGAGAGAAGCACCACCGATTCCCTCTTTTAGATTATGGAGCAATGTTTGAGGACGTAGAGTGGTGCTTCTCGGACTTCCACGTGCCTGTGACTCACCAGGGGACTTCATCAAAAGACAGACTCTGAGTCACAGCTCACTAGGGGTGGCGGTGGGGGAGGGGCACTGAGACTCCATATTTCTCACAACCTCCCAAGTGATGCGGATGCTGCTGGTCTGTGGACTTCACTTGATTAGCAAGAGACTAAAAGGCTATGCTGTTTGACGTCTGAAGAAATCAGGTTGCAAAAGGCAAGCAGTAAAGTAAGCTGCAGGAAGGGGCACTGCCTACATACACTTGGTTGTGGGGCAAACACCCACTGGTAGCACAGATGTCGTGGCAGGCAGCTTCCAGAACGGACTCCATGGCCCCTGCCTGCTGGTACTCACACGCTTGTGACATTCCCTTTGAGTGTGGGCTAGACTCAGTGGCTCACTTCTAGTGAATGGAATATGGCAGAAGTGATGGGGAGGTCACGTTACTGCTGTCTTGGGCGCTCTCTCACTCACTGGCTTGGAGCACAGCCAGCTGCCATGTTACGAGCCATGCTATGGTGAGGCCCACGTGGTGAAGAACCGATGGAGGCCCCTGGCCAACAGTCAGCCAGGAATGGAGGTCCTCAGTCCAACAACCTGTAGGGAGCTGAATCCCGCCAACACCACTTGAGTGAGCTTATGAGCAGATCCCTTCCCAGTTGAGCTTTCAGAAGAGACTGCAGCCCTGCCCTCGACACACTCACTGCAAACTCATGAAACCTGAAGCCAGAGGCTCCTAGCTAATCTGCATCTGGATTCCTGACCCACAGAAACTGCGACATAATAATAAATGCTGATAGTTGTAAGTTGCTAAGTTTTAGGGTAATGTGTTACACAGCAATGGATAATCAATGCAGATGCTACATAAGGATAATGGTAGTAATTAACAAGTCCTGCTGGACAGGCACGTACCCAAGGCTTCATACAGTGGCCTGGACACTGGCTGCATAGATCTACATGGAACCAGGTCAAGTCCACACAGCACTGGTACACTGTGTAAGGAGTTCCATATAGCTATACATATATATATATTAGTTTTGCAGGAGGAAGGTGTTCCTTGAGATGAAGTATGTGTATAACCCAAGAAGATCGTAGTCAGAAATAAAGTACATACACCCCCCCCAGGGTACAACACACAACAACAAAGGAGGGGGTTCCTGACAGTGTGGGCCCAGGGAGAGTCTTCATGAGGAGCTACCTGTCAACTCTGGCTACACCTGTGGGTAGGGGCACGCTGTTCGCCTGTCACCTTCCCATGCAGGCAGGTGATCTCCGCTATCACCTGTGTCCTGCACTCCATTTATTATTTTAGGAAACACTGTGGTTATTATGCTGCATCTTTTCAGCAAAGTACTTTGATGAGCAAGTCAATCTTTTTTAACTAGAAAAAAAAAATTGTAAACCAAAAGTAATCATTTGACTTGGTACAATTTTCCATTTCCCTTCAGTCGGGGCCACCACCTCCAGCTTTACAGCATATGCTGTTCACCCTGTTGTTTCTCCCTGCCCACACAAGCTCCCCAAGCCCTCACGTAGCAGGAGGAGAGTGGACCATTGTGCTTACACACACAGTCACCCCAGGACCCCCTGCCTGTTTACCCATGACCGTCAAGCTCCGTGCTCTGGGGGAGCAGACGAGGCTCCTTGAGGGCAGGTATTGGTCAAGGAGAGGTGACAAGTGGCCCTTGTCACAAGAGGGGACTGACTGACTCGAGAGTCATTACCAGAGTTTCTATTTCCGTTTGCCTAAAACGGGCAGCATGTGAGCACCCTGTGTGAGTCACAAGGGCTTCTGAACCAGAGGCAGTTGTGGGGCTGAGTCAGGGCTTGGCTAACGAACCGAATGGTGCAGACACAGCCATGTGGAGGGAGCAGCTGCAGGCCCAGGACCCCCTGTCGCTCTGCAGGACCAGCAACAGGGCCGGAGGACGGTGGGGTTGTCCCCAGAAAGGTCTCAGGCAGGGGCCCCTAACCCAGATGCCTAGAGGACAGGCTGACCGTACATAAGCGGGCTGAGGCTCCCGAGATGGCCTCTCAACTCATATTTCTTTGAAGTAGAGACCAATCCACTAGGAAGAATTCTTTTTTTCTTTTTTCTTTTTCTGTTTTTGGGGAAGACTTCATTTTTGCCAAGAAATATGAGCTAACACATCCTAGCCCTTGGTTTCATTTTTTGTTTTCACTCTTTTTACAGATTCATGGATCTAGAGAATTGTTTTCCCACCATATGAAAAACCATAAAGCAACAGTGATGATAAATAACCACCAAAATCAGCCTCAGCACTGGGGGGACATCGGGGAGAGCTGGGGACCGTGGAGAGTCGGGGAGAGCCTGACTGCTTTGTCTAGGCAGCAGCCTCGACTCCACCGGGAGTTGTGGCCATGTGGGAATATGCAGATCCAGGATGGCCAGATCTAATGATTTTTTTAAGAGGAGCTAGAAATGGAGATTTTTTAAAAGAAAAATCTCCCAATATTTAAATGTTTTAATGTTTTCAAGACACAGTGGACTGAAAGGAAACACATCTGAAGGCCTCATCTGGCCCTGGGGTTGTCCATTTATAATCTTTGGCCCAGGCTGTTGAGGGAGATGCTGCAGTGAAAACAATGTGCAGAGACAGAGGTGCCTAAGGGGAGAAGCACTGCATGTCCTTGCCTGTTGCTTTTGCTGCCCTGTGGTGACTCCACCGCCTGCCCTGTGCAAGGGCACACTGCTTAGACAGAAAAATGTCCCAGCCAAGCCCAAGGCCCCTCCGGTCCTCAGATCTCTCTTCTAGCTACACTCACTCCCTGGCTGACCAGCTAAATAGCACCAGTACACGATGACTCCACACTGCGTCTCCGCTCCGGGTTTCTCCTCCGAGCATCCGATTCCTGTGTTCAGTTGCCTACTTAGAACCTCCACCTGGAGGGCAAAGGGTGCCTCAGGTTAACGCGTCCACCTCAGCACCTTGTCTTCCCCTACTCCACAAATGGCATCACGACTCCCCTGATGCTCATGCCAAAATTTTAGAACTTCTCTTTCCTCACATCCTACACCCTACCTATCAGCAAGTCCTTTCAAGGCTACGTTCAAAACAGATCCCAAACCTGACCCCTTCCACCACCCTCCATCCTCACCTCCCCAACCTAGGCCACCAGCACTCCTGGCCAAGACGGTACAATAACCTCTGGAGAGGTCTCCCTTCTCCACACATTACTCTGCAGTAACTTCTCCACAAAGCAGTTGGTGGATTTTAAAAATATATAAGAAGTCAGATCATAATAATCTTCTGCTTGAAACTTTCCGATGGCTTCTTCAAATACAAACTCATGGTTGCCATGACTTTTGGGGCTTGATCGCCTTGACTGTCCCTGTGGTTCCCACCTTCCTTCATTTAGGCTGCTGCTCGTATGCTGTCTCCCCGCCCCTCTGCAGTGGCTCTCCCTCTTCCACCCCTGCCCCCAGTCCCTCAGCTTACACTTCCGTGTTTTTCTTCTAAGCGCTTATTACTACCTGATGTGTCTGCTATTGTCTGTGTCTTTTGCCAGAACACAGCTTAAATGGTATCCAGGCTTTTGCCTCTGATTTCACAAGCTATTCTTACATCCTACAGCTGTGCCTGGCATACAGTAGGCATTCAATCAGCATTTGTTGGGCTGGATGAATCATCACAGGTCCCTACGTAAACTTCCAGTGCCCGAGGCCAAGGCCGGATACCACCGCTCACTGCGAAGGCTACTCACTGATTGAGGAAGGCAAAGAGGTATCTCATGATAATCAGAGTGGTTTTGGGCAGGACCAGGAGGACTTTCCGGATGTGCTGAGCTCTCTCCTGCAGGTTGTCCATTGCTGAAAGAAGAAAGCCATGCATTAGCCTCCAAGGTGACTGAGCGCCCAGGGAGCAGTGGTCAGAAGGCCCTTACTAGCAGCAAGTACAACACAGACAGCAGCCAGGTCAAGTCCATGCAGCACTGGTGCAACGTAAGGAGGTCCCAGGCGGCTCCTTGCAGTGGGGCTGCTGTGATGGGGCACATTGGGCTCCAGACACCTCACTGGGGCAGGACGTAAGGATGCTCCTTGGGCACAGAAGGGGTTGGAGATGTTCCCCACAGCATCTACCACTCTCTTATTATAAGACCACAGGTAAGATGCTGACTGTAAACTGCTCTGACTGCTCAACACCCAGCCTTGGAGGGCCTCCGTGTGGGGAGGGGGAGGGGCTGCGCAGGTCCTGTCCTGCCCACTCCACATGTGCATCACCTCATCCCCTGGACCAGTCTGGCCGATCGTCCCCCCTCCCTTATCTGCAGTGGGGGTGAGGAGACTGTGGCCAGAGGCAAGAAATGGCATGCCCCTGTGTAAGGAGCAATATTTGGGGAGAAAACCAGAGGATTTTCCTGACTCTTGTGCTGTGGTCAGATTAATTCCAGGTACGACCCTAGGCCTGTGCCTCCCTCACAGCCAGCCCCCAGCTTCCACGGTATGCACTGTGGATATTGTCATTTTCTTTCTTTCTTTTTTTTTTTTTGAATTTCTTTTTTAATTTAAAAAAAATTTTGGGGGCAGTAATTAGGTCTATTTACTTATTTATTTTTAGAGGAGGTACTGGGGATTGAACCCAGGACCTTGTACCTTCATAAGCATGCTGCTCTACCACTTGAGCTATACCCTCCCCCGATATTGTCATTTTCTATGAGAGCCTTTATGTGAGAAAGGAATGGGAGGTCCTGGATCAGGAGCCCATCTGGGCAGGGGACTGGGCAGCCAAGGTATCTTGCACTGTCTTGGCAACCCCAGTCCACTTAGGATAGTCTACCTAGGCCCAGTCCTGGACAAAGACGTGAAGACACGAGGGATGCATATATTTGATCACCCACAGAACTCATTTCCACGAGGACTCCCACAAATGGTGGGGAAACAAATAAAACAAGAGAGCTAGCTTCCTGAGTGCTCTGGGCCTCTCCCTGAGAATGACGGAGGGATGGCGCTCAGCATATATACTGGAAACTCGGCGGGCATGGAGACCCTGGCTGATTAGGGAAGAAAAACTTTTCTCCATTTCAAAGGAATGGCCTCCTCCAGCCTCTGAAGCCATCATTCCCATGGGGTCTGCTTCCAGGATGACCTAACACTCATCCAAGTTTCCATGGACAACAAATGAGACGTGTTCCAGTAAAATGAGCTAAACTAAATGGCCAGGAAAAGCTTTTCAAGCCCCACATTTTAGAGTAAGAGGCAGAGAACCTCTAAGATACCCACTTTATCTAAAGATCACACAGAGACTCTCCCTCTCTGAGAAAACATTTATATCATTACTTTTAAGCGTGCAGAGGGCTTTTATTCCTAGAAGAACACATATTAACACATCTAGCAGGTGAGCCGCGTCATATTTAAAGCAACAGGCAGGCAACATCTGTGAACATCTACGTGTTCTCTCTTTGAGTCACGAAAAGTACCAGCACTAATAAATAAGCCTCCAGTAGCTGAAAAGGACTGTCTGTGTCTTACATATGAACACAGATGTATTTTGCTGAAGACAGACAAAGCCTAGCAAAACAAAGGAGCTTGGGGTGAAACAGAAAGAAAAAACCCAGGAGTTCTGACTTATGGTCCAGACTCTTATTGAAAATTCACTTTTTTCGCTCCTCTACCAGGGGATGAAGGAGTGAGAACAAGAAGAGTAACTTCACCGAGGAAAAGGGAAAAAGGAAAACACTACTGGAAAGCTTACGAGAAAATAAGACCTGGTGGAAATTTCATATCTGTTGCTACGAGGTGTTCTGGGATGATACTTACTAACGCAGGCCATTAGGTCATGGAAGATGTCCTTGGGGAAGAGAGGGTGTTCCAGCCCCCGGAAGTAAAGCTTCAGGACGCCAGCTATAGAGTCCATGTCATGGTCATTCTGGTCCCCAGCCAGGGGGTCCTCTCCTGAGGATAAGCAAACCCCCCAAAAAGGAAAGAGAGTGAGAGAGGTAAAAACACACAGGATGGAGCAGAGGTGGTAGGGAAGGGGGTCTTCATCACAGTCCATCAGCTCTCTGCCCAGCATGGCGGCCACGAGTAGGGTGACCAGATAAAGCAAGGACTGCTTAGACACAGGGGCCCCAGGGGCAGGAGGGCAGGGCCACAAGAGTCCATTAAGATAAATTTACTTGTGCCAGACTAGCTCAGGGACATTCCCTCTGGGCTGGGGATGGGACACAGCAATTGGCTCTGTCACAAGAATCCTGAAAGCAGGCTGGGACTGAGCCCCTAGGGGAGGGAAACGAGGCCAGGGAGGCCAGCCCCTCTGACTAGCTCTCACTTCTCTTGGCCTGTGGCAAAGGACACCTACTTACAGGAGAACAATCATGCTGGGGCTCCCAATGGAAGATTTCATATCAGGTGTAATTAGATTTAATGACAGGACCAACCTCAAATTGAAACTATACATATCCATTAGGGTGACGGAAATTGCCGAAGCTTGCCCATTACCTTAATAACCCACAAGATAATAAATGGGCTACGATGGAGCAGGCGCACTCGCCCTGCCACCAAGGGTCCCGCATATAGCCATCAACTGCCCAGATACCACAGTTACCTTCTGGGGTTTGGGCAGATCATCCTCAGGAGAGAGGCAGGATGCCCGGGGCTGAGAAGGAGGAAACAGGGACATGCCCTGGCGTCTTGGTGCATATCTAGTGAGGGGATGTCTACCAGAGAGAAGGGGCTGGGCTGAACGGGGATGCAAGCTGGCTTGCTGACCTCTGGGTACCTCTCAGGGAAGGAAGGGTAGCGCCCACTTCCCAGGGGGCTGGCAGACATTTGGTCTTATCTTTAAGGTTGTTTCCTCACCTCTCTCAAAAGCGTTTTTGATGTCATTCACTTCCACCTGGGATCCTGACACTCGGAAAATTCCTTCATGCTGTAGTCCTAGAAAGACCGGGAAATGTGATCAAGGGAGAAAAAAACGGCAAATTCACAACCACAGCTCCAGGCTTAGCTGAGTGTCTCTCTCCGCCAGCTGGTGGGAAAAGACTTTACAAGGATGGTGGAAAAGTCACTGGAACGAACACGAGGCATTAGCCGAAAGAGCGCCGAGTCAGAGACTCAAGGGAAGAGAGAGCTACATCACTCCTGATGCTGACAGCTGCCCTCTCCAGCCCTTGTGACTCTGTCCCCAACTGCAAAGTAGGGGAGTGACTTCCTGGCACTTTCTTATCCCCAGGGTCAGGGGTGCAATCCAGAAGCATGGCAGGCAAGCCATTAGACACCATCTGAGTTTCGTAAGCTCTGAGATCATGATTGCTTTAGCTGTTCTAACACTATCTGGCTGTTCTGGGGGACAATGCTTTCACTGCTTATGAAAAAGGGAGGACATGAAAAGACAGGCGAACAGAGAGTATTGTCAGGCACTGTGCTAGCCACTGGTCCCTGACCGCAGCTTGACTCTAAAGGCAAACACGCGTGACTGCCACATGGTGATACTGTGCATGAAAACTCGGTCTCTTTGAATTTTGTTAGAGTAAAAATAATAATAGATTAATGCACGTGGTGGTGATTGCTGCTGAGAAATGCCTGGGTGCTTACAGGCATGTAAGGTAGGGGTTACCAGCAAGCCTTTTCTAGGGGAGGGGACTGATAGGTGATGACCAGCCTTAGGTTATATGGGGGATATGAACCAGGGCCAGGATGCAAACCCAGGGCTTCTGGAGTGAGAGCACAGAGAGGGCAGATCCCAATTGTCAGTTTGAACGTGGAAGTGGCTCGCAGACAGCGCCATACACGCAACTACAGCTTGAACGTGGAAGTGGCTCCCAGACAGCGCCACACACGCAACTGCAAAACTGGGGAGGGGTCCAGGAAGCAGGGGCCTGGGGGGCTGGACTGCAAGCATCTTTAACCATATCAGGCCTGCCCAGTTTTTCTCAGGAGCCCTGGGGCTCAACCTTGGGTACTTAGTCAAAGTCCCTCGAAAATCTGGAATCTTCAAACAACTTTCTTGTTTGGAAAACAAAGGAGAATAATGCGACATTTTGCCCACTGTTTTAGGACTCCCCTCTAGGTGAGAGGGGGACTGGATTCTACAAGCTAGACCTTTGAAGCAAACCACACAGGCCAGGACTGGCTCCTGAATCCAACTGAAGCAATAGCACTGCATAAGCAGGGGGAATTTAACTCGCTGGCTTGTGATGGGACGTAAGTTGTCTGTTCGTCTAAGGGAATCTCCAGAATATTCCTCACAGAATGGCAGGCGATGTTAAGACCCCAAAGTAGCAGTACCATATTAGTTACCAATGGATGTAACAGCCAGATAATGCCATGTAAACACAGAATGTAAACAGCAAGTTTCTGACAGAAACAGTCACATACTCCATGACATGGCAAAAACACAGTATAATATAAGGAAATGTCATCTCCGGGACCAGGCTGCTTAGTGTCATTGGTGGAGCCAACAGCTTGCTGAGAGAGGACCATCTTGGTACTTTTTGGTGGACTGGACCATCAAGGACGAGCTGCCTTTGCCCCTGGGCCCAGAACAGGAAGAGCTCAGAGGAGAGCTTACTGGAAACCAGGCAGCAGGCCTGAGGCACACTGAGGTCCCTTTCTGTCTGGTTTTCCTTTCCCCTTGAGAACCTATGCTTTAGAAGGGCTATTGTGTGTTCTTGCTCAACAGACAGAATCTAATCTGATGATTCTGAAAGTAGGAACATTAATAAATGGTCAGTTTCTAGACGGTGAAGGGGAAAAGCAGTTGGGTTTTCTACTATAATGCAGGTAAGCCTTCACGTAACCAACCTGACACCTCCACGACCTTTCTCATTTTCCCACGGTGCATAGCAACATTAAAGTATAAAGCCAGTCAGACTTAGGGTAAGTTATTTGGAAATCACACAGAACCTTCCATCTTGTGCTGGATGTAAATGTATATGTACAAAAATTTTATCCATAACCTCTAGGGATCTCAGGAATACCCTGAGTCTCTATTTGGGGGAAAAAGTTCAATTTAGCTGAACAAATGTTTTTTGAACAGCTACTATATACCAAGTTTTTTTTCTTTGATAATATATTTATTGGCTCAATCCAGTAATACAAATAAAATGATACCAAAACCAGGCAAAGACACCACCAAAAAAGAGAATTACAAATCAATATCAGTGATGAACATAGATGCAAAAATCCTTACCAAAATATTAGTAAATAGAATCCAACAACACATAAAAAAGATTATATATTATGATCAAGTGGGGTTCATCCCAGGGACACATGGGTGGTTCAACATACGCAAATCAATCGATGTAATACATCACATCAACAAGAGAAAGGACAAAAACCACATGATCATCTCAATAGATGCAGAAAAAGCATTTGATAAAATTCAACACCCATTTATGATAAAATCTCTCACCAAAGTGGGTATAGAGGGATCATATCTCAACATAATAAAAGCTATGTATGACAAACCTACAGCCAGCATAGCACTCAATGGTGAAAAACTCAAAAGCTTCCCACTAAAATCTGGGACAAGACAAGGCTACCCACTATCCCCATTCCTATTCAACATAGTCTTGGAAGTCCTAGCCACAGCAATCAGGCAAGAGAGAGAAATAAAAGGGATCCAAATTGGAAAAAAAGAGGTAAAAGTGTCACTACATGCAGATGACATGATACTAATATGGAAAACCCTAAAAGGTCCACACAAAAACTACTAGAAATAATTGAAGAATTCAGCAAAGTAGCAGGTTACAAGATTAACGTTCAAAATCAGTTGCATTTCTTTACACTAACAATGAATCAATGGGAAAAGGAACGTAAAGAAACAATCCCTTTTAAAATAGCACCCAAAGTAATAAAATACCTAGGAATAAATCTAACCAAGGAGGTGAAAGACTTATACACAGAAAACTAGAAACCACTGATGAAGGAAGTTAAAGAAGACTTAAAAAAAATGGAAAGATATCCCATGCTCCTGGATTGGAAGAATCAATATTGTTAAAATGGTCACACTGCCCAAGGCAATCTACAGATTTAATGCAATCTCTATCAAATTACCCAGGACATTTTCACAGAACTAGAACAAATCATAATAAAATTCATATGGAACCATCAAAGACCTAGAATTGCCAAAGCATTACTGAAGAGAAAGAAAGAGGCTGGAGGAATAACTCTCCCAGACTTCAGACAATACTATAGAGCTACAGTCATCAAGACAGCATGGTATTGGTACAAAAACAGACATATAGACCAATGGAACAGAATAGAGAGCCCAGAAATGAACCCACAAACTTTTGGTCAACTCATCTTTGACAAAGGAGGCAAGAATATACATTGGAATAAAGATAGTCTCTTCAGCAAATGGTGTTGGGAAAACTGGACAGCAGCATGTAAAACAATGAAGCTAGAACACTCCCTTACACCATACACAAAAATAAACTCAAAATGGATCAAAGACTTAAACATAAGACAAGATACAATAAACCTTCTAGAAGAAAATATAGGCAAAACATTATCTGACATACATCTCAAAAATGTTCTCCTAGGGCAGTCTACCCAAGCAATAGAAATAAAAGTAAGAATAAACAAATGGGACCTAATGAAACTTACAAGCTTCTGCACAGCAAAGGAAACCATAAGTAAAACAGAAAGACAACTTACGGAATGGGAGAAAATTTTTGCAAATGAAACTGACAAAGGCTTGAACTCAAGAATATATAAGCAGCTCATATGACTTAATAAGAAAAAACACAAACAACACAATCCAAAAATGGGCAGAAGACCTAAACAAACAATTCTCCAAGGAAGACATACAAATGATGAATAGGCACATGAAAAAATGCTCAATATCACTAATTATAAGAGAAATGCAAATCAAAACTACAATGAGGGATCATGTCATATCAGTCAGAATGGCCATCATTGAAAAGTTCACACATAACAAATGGTGGAGAGGCTGTGGAGAAAAGGGAACCCTCCTACACTGCTGGTGGGAATGCAGTTTGGTGCAGCCACTGTGGAAAACAGTATAGAGATTCCTCAAAAGACTAGGAATAGACTTACCATATGACCCAGGAATCCCGCTCCTGGGCATATATCCAGAAGGAACTCTACTTCAAAATGACACCTGCACCCCAATGTACATAGCAGCACTATTTACAATAGCCAAGACATGGAAACAGCCTAAATGTCCATCAACAGATGACTAGATAAAGAAGATGTGGTATATTTATACAATGGAATACTACACTGCCATAAAAAGGATAAAATAATGTCATTTGCAGCAACATGGTTTGACCCAGAGATTGTTATTCTAAGTGAAGTGAGCCAGAAACAGGAAGAAAAATACCATATGATATCACTCATATGTGCAATCTTAAAAAAAAAGACACTATGAACTCATCTACAAAACAGAAACATACTTGCAGACTTAGTAAACAATCTTATGGTTACCAGGGAAAGGGGGCGAGAAGGGATAAATTTGGGAGTTTGAGATTTACAAATGCTAGCCACTATATGTAAAAATGCTTCTGTATAGCATAGAAATCTATGTTCAGTATCTGGTCATAACCTTAAAAGGAAAAGCCACTACAGCCACCAACTGACGGAGACAAGATTAGAAAGGAGAGCTGTCATCCTAGGCCAGAGCCCAGTCCTCCTAAAGTCCCTGTCTGCCGCTGACGCTGCCCCCTGACTGCACTGCGCCCTCCTCCCAGGAGCAGACTGACATGAAGACATGGTTCCTGTGAAGCAGAGGCAAAGGCTGCTCCCAGGATAGGCCTGGGGGAAGACGGGAGCAAGTCCCCCTGCTCCCCCTGGGGCAGCACCCCTCCCCGCAGCCGCACCCTGAACACACTGCGCCTGCCTCCCGGGAGCCCACTGACCTGGAAACAAGTGTCCTGCGAACCTGGGGCAGCCGCAAGAAGAGAGGAGCTGCCCCTGGTGAGCTGGTCAGTTTCTCCCCTTCATTCCTGCAGCAGGGACTGGGGGCGGCCTCTGCTGCCCCAGGCACATCCCCAGGTCAGCCTGCTCCCGGGAGGCGGATGCCATGCGGTCGCCATAAATGGGTGCATAGCAGCATTATTTACAATAGCCAAGACATAGAAACAGCCTAAATGTCCATCAACAGATGACTGGATAAAAAAGATGTGCTATATTTATACAATGAAATACTATTCAGCCATAAAAACCGACAATATAATGCCATTTGCAGCAACATGGATGTTCCTGGAGAGTGTCATTCTAAGTGAAGTAAGCCAGAAAGAGAAAGAAAAATACCATATGAGATCGCTCTAATGTGGAATCTAAAAAAAAAACCTAAAAAACAAAAACAACAAAAACAAAGCATAAATACAAAACAGAAATAGATTCATAGACATAGAATACAAACTTGTGGTTGCCAACGGGGCGGAGGGTGGGAAGGGATAGACGGGATTTCAAAAGTGTAGACTAGATAAACAAGATGATACTGTATAGCACAGGGAAATATACACAAGATCTTATGGTAGCTCACAGAGAAAAAATGTCTCAATGAATATATGTATGTTCATGTATGACTGAAAAATTGTGCTCTACACTGGAATTTGACACAACATTGTAAAATGATTATAAATCAATAAAAAAAATTATACTGAATAGCATAGGGAAACATATAACAAGATCTTGTGGTAGCTCACAGCAAAAAAAACATGTAACAATGAATATATGTATGTTCATGTACAACTGAAAAATTGTGCTCTACACTGGAATTTGACACAACATTGTAAAATGACTGTAACTCAATAAAAAATGTAAAAAAATTAAAAATAAAAAAACAAAAAGTAGACAGAGGAGAAAAAAACAAATAAAATGGTTTCAGAATTACTAGCTCACAACCCTGTGATTAAAAAAATTACCCACTACTGTACAATATTTGTTTACAGTTCTTTCTGTTGTTAGATTTCTAGTATATAATCAAAATACAGTTTTCCAGACACTTAGATTGCTTTCTTCTTTATCATCTCAATGTGGTTATGTTATTCATTTGTGACACAGTTAGGTTTATTTATTACTGTTTGTATTCCATTTGGGGTTTTACCCACATCCTTGTTTTATGTATTTGTTTATTTATCTTTTGAGTATGGGAAATACCAATGTGGTTCTAAAAATCAAAATTACACAAAAAGGAGTCCTCAGGAAAATGTCACTCCCCTCCCATTTCCCCTTCTCTGACTCTTTTCACCCTTTTCCACCCATCTGTGTAGATAACCAATCACATCTTAGTTTCTGGATTCATCCTTCCTGCATTTCTTCCTGCAGATATGAGAAGACACATGTATATTCTTATATTCCCTTCCTTTTTACATGAAAGGCAGCATACTATAGATACCATTTTGTACTTTGTTTTGTTCACTTGACAATGTATCCTGGAAATCTCTCCATGTCATTTCATGGCGATCTTCCTCATTCTTTGTTTTTGTAGCTGCATAGGATTCCACTGTGTGGATATACTGCAGTTTATTCATCAATTCCTCTCCATATGGTATTTAGGTTGCTTCTAATACTATGCAATTTCAAATGATGCTGCATATATACTGTGCATATATATTTTCCTATTTTTGGAGATGTATCTTCATGGTAAGTCCCTAGAAGGTAAATCCCTGATGGCTGGGACAGAAGATTAGTGCATATATAGTTCTGTGAGTTGTTGCCAAATTCCCCTCCAGGAAGGTTGTACCGCTTTACATTCCCATCAGCAATATGTAAGCATACCTGTTTCCCAAGAGTCTCACCACAGACATTTGCTAAGTTTTGGTCTCCTCATGTACTGCGCCTGTACAGGGGCAGAGACAGGCACAGCATCCTATCCAGAACCCATCGACTTCTCCGCAACCCCACAGGCTAATGCCCTGTGCAGGCCACTGCCACGTCTTCCCTGGGCTGCTGCTGTAGCCTCCTGTTGCCTCCTATGGCCTTATCTCTACGCAGCAGCCTGGGATCCTTTAGAAAGATCGCTCCCTGTTCAAAATTCTCTAGTAGCTTTCCAACTCAGAATGAAATCCAAACACCTACCTTAGCTGATAAAACCCAAAGAATCTGGCCTCTGGCTTCATCTCCTGCCACTCTGCTCCAGCCACACTAGAATCCTGCTTGCTGGTCCTCGCACATGCCAAGGATCTCTGCATTCGATGTTCCTTCTCCCTAACTCTCCAAAACACTCTCCCTCAGATACCCCTGTGGCTCACTCCCTCACTTTCTTCAGGACTGCTCAAATGTCACCTCCGTGGGTGACCCCAAGGCCTTTTCCCTGAACAACCCACCTAGAACAGTATCCCTTCTCTGTTCTCCATCTCCTCACCTTGCTTTACTTGTCTTCATGACACTCACCAACGTCTGACATGTTGTATATTGATTTGTTTATTTATCGACCAATCAACTGACTATTTATTTATTGGTCCTTCGGTAGAATGTAAGTTTCATGAGGAAGAGAAGGAACTTTTTCTTGGCACACAGTGAGCAATCAATATGTATACAGACGGTCTTCGATTTATGACGGTTTCACTTACAACTTTTTGACTTTACCATGGTGCAAAAGCGATACATATTCAGCGGAAACTGTGTCTGGAATCTTGATGTTTTCCTGGGCTACTGACATGCGGTACAGAACTCTCTTGTCATGCGGGGCAGCAGTCAAGGGCCGCAGCTCCCATGTGAACATAAAGGTAAACAACCGACACACTTAACCATCATTCTGTGCCCACACAACCCTTCTGTTTTTCACTCTCAGTCCAGTACTCAATAAATTATGTGAGATATTCAACACTTTATTATCAAACTGGCTCTATGTTAGATGTTTTTGCCCAAATGTAGCCTAGTACAAGGGTTCTAAGTGTGTTGGAGGTAGGCTAGGCTAAGCTGTACATATTTGTGTATAATGTTCAGTAGGTTAGGTGTATTACATGCATTTTTGACTTAAGATATTTTCAACTTACGATGGGTTTATTGGGATATAATCCCACTAGAAGTCAAGGAAGACATGTATTTATTGAATGAATGAATGATGGAAGGTATGGATGAAAGAACTGGAGTTCAGACTCTCCTCTCCCTATTGTTCTTTAGGCACAAATAATTCATCCTCCCCTGAACTTAGTTTGGACTTACCTTTGCCAACTGCTTGACCATTAAGCATCACCATCCCGTGAAATTTCTTATACTGCTATAATGAACCATTACAGCTTATCTTTTTATTTAACTTTTTACTTGCTTATTTATTTTCTCCCAACTGCATCATAAAACCAAGTAAAGACAGGAACAGCGTATTAGTCCTGTTTTGGTTTTCCTATTTGGCAATGCACGGCGCCCAGCATTGATCAGGGGCTTGACAGGTATCTGTTGACCGCTCAATATACGGCTATACAATGCTGTTACTTCTAATGAATGGAGATAAGGTGAAAAAATTGTAGCTAATTAGAATGGGATAAGTCATAAGCATACTAAAATAATGACTATTCCAAAAAAGAACCCAAGCAATGTCCCAGTTTATTGGGAGAGAAGGAGAGGAAGGGAGAGAGAATGGGTGTTTCTGAATTGAGACCAGCGATCAACTGCACACCTCCTTAGCTCCAAGAAGGTCATTCTGTCAACGCTTCCTCTAACTAGATAGGACAGCAACTAAAAACAATTTCTGATGCTAGAAACCTTCATGACGCATGCTCAGATAGCTGCACTTTCTAAATATGCTTATACTTGGAAGACTGATTCTCTGGCTATTCATCTCTTTCCTGAAATTCTGTCTAATCAGCCTAGGAGCAGGTGAGGAATGGAGTTTATGAGATTCAGCCTCATCTAAACAGAAGATAAAGTAACTCAACTTAGAAGGAGCCAGTCCCTGCAGACTCTCAAATGTTGGCTACAACTTTAAGATCGGCTACTAACTGAGCTCTGGTGATGTTGTATCCAGTGAGACCAAACCAGAACCCAAACTGGATGTGACTAGGAGTCAATGTAACATTATAAGAGGACTTTGATTTTCAAAGCAGTCTGATGCGGAAAGCCAATGTGACATATGGTCAAGGCTGTGCAGTGGGACATACCAATACACGCAAAGGCGGTGAGTAATGGTGAAAACTGCTGTCACCACATTGGGCCAGCTAGACCTACTCTCATAACAGCTATAATTTAGAAGTCACTCTTGAGCTAGAAAGGGAAGTGTGGTAAGTGGCTGAGGCATTTTGGGGTCAATTTATATGCTGTCTTGTCCTCAATGTCTAGATGTGGCCATTTTGAGGTAGCAAACATTATGTGAACAAGTAAGATTTTATTCCTTTTCTCAGACTGTCAGGATGGGAAGTCAATCTCTATTCTTATTCAACAAAGAATTCCTGGAAGTTCCTCCCAATTCCGCACAAATATGGGCAAGGCAGGGATCCTGCTTACCGTGTCTGCTGATAAACCGGATACAGCTTTCTACCACCAGAGGAATTGCCTGGCTGGAATCCTGAAAAGCCAGAGAAACACAACATTAGAATCTTTAAACAGAGATTGCCCAGGGTCAGAGAAAATGGGCCAAACTGTGTGCAACTTGTCTCGGCAGGATCAGTGGCCAGTCCACAAAGAAGCATCCGGCCTGTCCTCCAAGCTCCAAAGCACATGCACCATCATCTACTTGGAATGCCACACAGAAGCCTTAAATTCAGCACGTCCCAAATGGAACTGACCATCCTTTATTCCAAACCAGTGCCCCACCCCCAGCTATTCAATCCACCATCCATACACATATATTGTGTCAAGTCTGCATCCCAAATATCTCTCAAATGCACTCATTTCTCTCCATCTCTACTGCCACCAACCCAGTCCAATCCATCAAGATCTCCATTCCCACCACTGTCGTTCCCCAAACCAGTTTTTCTTCTTTCATATGTGGTTAGGTGATCTTTGTGCACATTTCATCATTTATTTTCTAGGCTAAACTCTTTCAGAGACTTCTCATTACTTTCTGTACCCAGCCTTGCGTGTCCAGGGTCCCGCCTTTGCCACCAGTTTTGTCTCCTTCTGCTCTTCCCCTCCGTCTCTGTTTCGGCCATACTGGCCTTCTTTCTGCTTCTCAGTAAGTCCTCCCTTCCCCATGGCTTTGCAGGAACTGCTCCTGCTACTGGAATGCTCTCCTCCCCCCGGACCCCTACCCCCAGGGTCTCAGTGTCACTTCTCAGGGATGCTTTTCCAGAGTCCCCAGTTAAGATCAGGATCGCTGGCTACAGGGTCTCAGCACCTTGCACTTGGCCCTCACACCCTGACTGTGACTTAACTGTGTGGGTATGAGTATCTGTTTGCATTTGTCACCATTAAAGCTTGAGCTCCACAGGGCAGATTTCATGTCAGTTCTTGGTGTCCGGTGCTGGCCGTGATGCTCTCACATAACAGGTGCTCAGTTAATATCAGTGGAAGGTAGCAGAACGAACCAATGGGAGCATCAGAAAGGAGGTTTGTTTGGGGCGGGTATAGCTCAATGGTAGAGCACATGCTTAGTGTGTGTGAGGTCCTGGGTTTGATTCTCAGTACATCCATTAAAGAAGAAAAAAAAAAAAAAAAGAAGAAGAAAAGAGGTTTGTAAGGTAATAGGTAAGAGTAAGAAAAGGTAAAAAGCTTTTAAAAAGTAAGAAACTTTTAGGAAACTCTTGGAAACAGTGGAGTCTAATTGGTGCAAAACTAAGAAGCAGGCCTCCCAGATATCAATCTTTGCTCAGCCATTTTGCTGTACAACCCTGTCATTTATTTAACTTCTTGGGATCTTAATTTGGCATCTACAAACTGGGGAGGGGAACTGGTGGTGAAGAGAGTAATATTTCCTATTGGCACATGAATGGAGTGCTTACCATTACAGAGGAATTTACATGGGTGTTGGCCCAGGTACTAAGTGCTTTAGATGAACTGGTCCCGGTAACAACCCTGTGGGGTGTGTATTATTATTATCTTCATTTGACCAAGTAAGTGGAAGTGAAGACCAATGAGGAAGTGAAGGCTGAATGAGCCGAAGTAGCTGCTTATGGTGACACAGCTGGTAACTGGAAGCCAGGATTCAAACCCAGGCAGTCTCCCCCAAGACGGAGCATGTCACTACGCCATGCGCCTGAGCTCAGTAAATATAGCCAGGTGTGCGTACCAAACATTACTGAAAACCGGTAGGGTTTTGTAATGCAGCTAAATGCACAATAACTCACTTACAGGGAAGAAAGGGATGAGGCATAGAGTGATGGTAAATCTAGCTGGAAAGGGCTTTCGACGTTTGGGACAGACTGGGTTCTTAATTGCTTTCTGCTCATTTCACAGGTTTGCCTGGGCCCCTCCCCTGGGTCTGAAGTTTTAGCTGTAGCCATGGGCTTTGGCCGCTGTGAGGGAAGCAGCTGGGTCTCATAAGAACTCGGGCTGAGAGAAGAGATGGTGTGGCCTCTAGCTCCCAGGCCTGCTGGGAACCCAGGATGTTGCCAGAGGGAGTACCGAGTGTGCCAAGGCGGAGCTGGAGTCAGGAAGGTCTCAGCGACCCAAACACTCATCTTCATGACCCCCACACCCATCTGCTCCCTCCAGATCTCCAGCTTCAGTAGTGAAGTGTCTGCCCTCTTGCTGCCATCACTAAATTTGGCCAGTCAGCCTAGGATGATCTCAGAGGAAGAATCATGTCAGCTCTCCCATAGGCTAATGAAGAAACTGATTTCCACCATTAATAATAATAATTAAAAAAACCCCAAACCCCATATTTGGAGGTCTTTTTCTGTTTACAAATGTTTTTATTATATTTTTCATTTATAAATAGTAGTGGCAGTGATAAGGAGGACATGATGGGAGAGTCTGTAAAGTTTTTCTGGCCCTAAATTTATATTTCATAAATTTATATTTCAGAGGGAGGGAGGCTGGGAACCTCACAGGTTACTGGCTTCAACAAGTTACGTGAGTGTAAAATTCTGCCTAGACTTGTGGGAAAAGGAGTATCAATGATAGTGAAAAAGGAAGTCCGCGGGGTTGCAGAAAGCAAAGCACCAAGGATATTAACCTGCATGTTCGTGGTTACCAGCGGTACGTCAGAGGTGGCCCAGAGGATAACATGTGGCAGATGAGAGTGGGCCAGAGATGACCTGCCCCACTGCAGAAGAGTATCCAGTGGAGCCTGAGACAGAGTTCAGTGGGAGCAAAAACTGGACAAAGTCAAGAGGGGTGGAGATAGCTCAGCTGGTAGAACGCATACTTAGCATGCATGAGGTCCTGGGTTCAATTCCCCAGGATTTAATCTCCATTAAAAAGAAAAACAAACTGGATAAAGTCATGAAGGCTTCAGACTCTCTCTCATTGTCGTATTTCTGAGCTCCAAGTGAATTCATTTCCCCAGGATGCGTCCTGGTGAAGACCCTCATTTCACCATCGATCCTGCACACAGCTGTGTGAGCAGTGTCTTTGTGAGTTCTTGTTCAGTGTCTGTCTCTCCTTTCCTTCCTCTCTCCTTCCCTTCTCCAACGTTGGAATCCATGTCAGTTTAATTCTTTGGTTCACAGTAGTTTTGGTCATATAACCCCAAGGTTGGAAGGGGCCAAAGGACAATCAGGTCAAATCCCCATTCAGTCAGATTAAGGGAACATTAAACCAAAAGTGGAGGGAGAAAGTTAGCAGACATAATTTGGAAAAGATAGTAAAGCAGGGGTCCAGTGATCTGCAGGGGAAAACAATCGGGAAGGTGGCCAGTTAATGCCCGAATATGTCATTGCCTGGCATAACTTCTCATGAGTGAGAGAATTAGGATTTTGCCAGGTGCTCATCTCCATTACGATTGTTAGATTTCTGTTTTCACCAAGGGAGAAAATACAAGTCTTACTACCTGAGTAGATGTGGGCGATGAGGAAAAAAGAGGCATCAAAGATACGATGTGGGGCTTCAGGGACTGTGAAGAATGGAGAGTCCCCACTAAGAGAAGCAGAGAAGTTAGAGGAGGTGTTAAGGAACTGACAATGTGGCAGGAAGGTGACGAGATGGATGCTGAGGGTAGGAGGTGCTGTCCCAACTCTAGAGCATCGACGTCCTGCCAGTCGGGAGGAGTCAAATGCTAAGGCTCAGGTGACAGCATTATAGAACTAGTGGATGCTTAGGCAGGAGAGAAAAAGAGAGACAGATTCATCTAAGGCAACAAAAGCGAACAAGACAAAGACAAAGAAGTCAAAAGAGGACCAAGCCTTGGGGAAATGCCTAACTTTCGAGGGATGGAGAAAGACAGGCCACCAAAGAAGACATGGAAGTAATAGGAAAGAGAAACTTCTGGGCTTGAAGGGCACAGGGAAAGCTTGGAAGCAGCAGTTGACACATCTCTTTTTGAAGAAAAGTTTGGGATGGTTTGAACCCAGGCTTTGCTAGGATCAAAAATGACTGGAACCCATTAGAGACCCTCAAAAACAAAAGCTCCTGGATTCTTCCTCTTGTTTGTCTTATTTGCTGTACATAACTAAAAAAAGTTTATTTCCTGGTTATGTATACAAGACTACTCATCTTCCAGATTACTTATTATTTGTCTCCCTGACTATCTTAGAAAAACTCTTCACTGATCCACCATGAGCTGCTAGAGAGAAACTGAATGAAAAAAAGGACTTTATTTGATCTGGGTTTCTGGTGCATCCTGGAACTCTTACACAAATCTAGCACCGGCAAATATAGTTTTCCTGACAACTGTGCAAGCACAGCAGGATGCAAACCAGATGGGTGCCATTCCTTTCTGATTATGAGCCCAACCAGGGGCACGTATCACCTGCCAGACTGTAGCCTTTGGCACCCCCGAGCCAGAGTTGGGGCTGTGAAGCCCTCAGACTCATGCTCCATGTATACACAGGAGGCTCAGTTTCAGTCCAGGAACTAAAAGGAACATAAAGGGGACAAACTTCAAGTTGAATCCTAAAAGGAACATAAAGGGAACAAACTTCAAGTTCAATCCTGTTCTGACTTTTAAAGGGGAAAAAAAGCTTACTCCTTCTTTAAGATACCCACCTATTCATTTGAAATGTAATAAATTATCCTTGGGAGTCACTCCATTCTACTCTCATTATAAACGAAATCATGGGAGAAAGGGGAAGAAGAAAGAAATAGAGGAACAAGAGGAAAGAGAGTGGCAATCAATTTTTAAAATTAAAAAAATGTGTAATTGCATCTGATGGTGTTCTCATTCAAAGGAGATCCAAAATAGAGAAGGAAAAAAAAAATTAGTGACAGCAAAGCTAAGACAAGTGAGGATTCCACTATCAACTTCCCCAGCTGGACCACCTGCCCAGACAGCTGAAGCAGTCAGATCAGCTGAAGACCCCGCAGGGGCTGCCACCACCACAGAAACCATGTGCCCTCGACCTTCCATTCTCTCCCTGTGGCTACAGCCACTGTGAATTACCCAAAATGATTTTTTAAAGCCTGGATCAGCTTTCCCCTGAGTACACACAAAGACATTTCTGAGCTCTCTCCACCCTCTCCGTGCTAACTGCCTGCTGCATAGCTGGTCTGAGCTCAAGGGACACAAAACTACTTTAGTATTTGCCATAAAGTACAATCAGGAAGTTAAATTTGCTACTGCAAAAAAAAAAAAGCAACTTCAATTAATTTTTTTAAACAGGCCCAAGTGCTGTTTAAGACTATCCATTGATGTTGATTATCCATGCTGTGCTAAAACTCCTCCTAATGGGGGTCATGAGAGCTTTCTGCTCGCTGCTCAGTGTCAGATTTTAACACAACACTGACGATCATGCACCAAATTGCAGGGTTCAACGTCTCTTGCTTATCATTTCTAGATCAGACTTATCTTTACATTTTTATTATGTCTTAGAAATACATCCAGGATGTCCACGCCACCAGCAATGAACAAACAAAACACTTCAAACCCTGGTCTAGGTAACTGGCTGCTGTGAGTTACTGACATACCAGTACATACGAGTACGAAATGTGAAGTCTCTTTCACGGTCTCCTAAGGAAGTGATACCAAGGACAATTCTGGCATAATCTGCCACAGTCAAGCCAGATCTCTAGTCTGTAAGAGGGCAACCGACTAGGGAGGAGAGGAATGAGTCAGAAAGGCCACACACCCCCCCTCAGGCTAAACCAATGAAATCAATGAAATTATTATCATATTAAACATACTATGACTGAATAGTAACGCAGGCATGTAGTCAGAAAAGTGTCTGTCCCATCCTCAGTGCACCGAGTTCCACCAATGTCTGGGATGGGACCACTGTCCGACCAGACAGGCCTGGGTCCTTACCTGTTTCCTCACAGTTGAGCTACGCCTGTGGTTGACCCAGAGAGGACAGATCCAGCAACCGGGAGGAAAAAGAGAAAACAGGGATTAAAAACAATCCGGGAGGCGGTTAATGAAACCAGCCACATCATTCAGCTCAGTGCCAGCAATGGCTAGGAAATTCGATAAACCACTTTCCAAATAAAGCCCAATAAAGCATTCTCCACAAAAGCACAGAGGTCTCTGGTTTTAACGAATGCCACCATTCAAAACCAGAACCGTAGGGATTTGGCTCAATTTGCCAACATATAAATATAGACGGGTCGGGAAACAGGACAATCTCTGTTTATAAGGAGACACCCAGTAAACACCAGAGGAAGCGATGGTTTTCTTTTCTTTGGAAATCTTCAGGGAAGAGATAGGGAACCATTTTCCTGGAACTTAGAGGCTCCAGACTGGAAGGAACCTTGGGGAGCCTCTAGGTCAATGCTCTTCAAGCTGTATTAAGCCTCAGCAGTCTTTTCTCCGAGGGAATCTGACTCAGACAACACTCCCCCAAGCAAGAAGAGCAGCGAGCCTGGTTGTTGGGCTCCGTCTGTCCCTTCCACCAGCCCGCTCCTGAGGAACCTCTTTGGAATCCAGGAGCTCCTGGGATCTAGTGGAATGCTCCTTCTTGTCTTACAGACGAGGAGACTGGAGTTCAGAGAGGGCAAAAGAGCAGCCCAACGTCACACAGTGAATAACAGCATACAGGAATTCAGCTCAGCTCTTTTCACTCCCACAGAGCCTTCCGCAGATACGGGACATCAGGTGAACTTACACTAGGACTCTATCATCAAGAAGATACATTCCACAGAGTCCCATTATCCTGGTTCCTTCCAGTCAACAAGGCTAATATATTAATGGGGTCTTTATTGTAATCCATAATGACAAAACGATGAAAGCCAAATGAAGCTATTTTTAAATAATGAGCCCATAATTGTAAATGGCCTCATGATCATTGTGTGTGTTGGCAAATATAAGTGGTTTATATAATGGGCTAATCCGGGGTCTCTAAGGAGTCCGGCCCACTAAAGCACTTTCCCCCGTTAAATTAGCACATTTTTAGGCATCTAAGAACCATTGGCTGAATGAATGCCTTGCTCTCTGCCAACTCACTGAGTTTTCTCATAGCAGCGCTGTGTCTGAGAGGGAAAATATTTGGCTGGGATGGGAGGAGGGGAAGGTGGGGAAACACTAGGAGGGAGACACACTTGTACATCAGGCAAGGATTTCCACCAATGCTGTTGGCAAGCAATGCAGTGTAATATTTCATTAGCCAGCAACACTCCCTAATTAGGGGCTATCATCTTTTTTGTGTATAAAACAATCTCAGGCCAAGTGTTATCTTCTGATCTTCTTTCCCTGGGTCAGAGACTTCCCAAAACCCACGTGTTGAAGTCTAGAATCTACCGTAAGGTTACCAGCATCCTCCAGCATAGAACATTTCTTTTCCTTGCAATGCAGTGGCTTTTGGGAGTCTCTGGGACCATTTCAGCAAATGGTAACTCCCTTCACTGGGTTCTGCTCCGCAAACCCATTTCCATTTGAGGCCAGATGGGGTCAGCAAGGCCAAGGGACGGAAGCCACCCCTGCCCTGAGCCAATCCTTTGCAAAGTCATCCAAACGCCTCTACAACTCAGTTCCTTGGCTCTTTCCCAGGCTGTGATGGCTCTACCCCGGGACCTCTCTTCATCCCCTCCCAGGGCTGCCTCAGGCCACACCTACCTGGCCAGACTGCAATCTGTCCGCTGACCTGTTGGAAAGACAAAGGCAAAAAGCACATGTTGAAGCAGCAGGCGTGAAAGAGGGAGACTTGCTCCCGGGAATGACCATGTCTGCCCATCTCCCCAGGGAGCCACTAGCATCACACCGTGACTGGCCTTCCAGACCAAAAAGCAGAGAGCACGCAGGGCCTCCTTCTGGGTCAGTGCCACTTCTGATGCTTCTTCCCAGCCTAGGGCTGTGGGTGTCCCGACACCAGTAGTTAGATTTGCCAACTCTGGTCCCAAAGGGAAAACAGGGGAACAACAGCAAAGCAGATCATGCCTTAGAGAACAAATGATGAGAAGCCTTCCCAGAGATAAAATTCAGCTTCTCTTCAATGTATGTTGGGTGTGTTCGTGTTGGGGAGGGAGGGATGAGTGCATGCGTGCACACACGCCCGCGCGCACACACGCCCGCGCGCACACACACACTCTCTCACACACTTGAGGGTAGAAGGAATAGTTATTTGGGGAGAGGATGGGGCATATATGGAAGCTATATTGGGTTTTTTGGTTTAAAAATTTTTTTAATTTATTTTATTATTTTAAATAATTTGGGGGGTAGGTAATTAGGTTTATTTATTTATTAAAAATTTTTTTAATGGAGGTATTAGGGATTGAACCCAGGACCTTGTGCATGCTAAGCACGTGCTCTACCACTGAGCTATACCCTCCCTTACCAAGGAAGTTCTAGTTTTAGATTCATAGTAAATTCTCACTCTCATCAAGTTGGGCTGAAATGACAAGGAAAAAATGAGACTTAAAATGCTGACACTGGCATCAAACTGTGGTACACAGTCCAACAGTGGGCCCCAATACTCAGTTTAATAGATCAGAGCCAGCCTTAAAACATGGAATTGAAAACCTTAATGTTCATACAAAGTATCCTCATGTTTTTAAAAAATACATATGCATGTGTACTTGGGCCATTCTGTAATCTATGTTGCTTTCTTTGGGTCCACAGTTAACCAAGCCTGGTCTGCATTAGATCAGTATTAGATAAACCAGGGAAGATGGTTTATCAGCAGGTGCTGAGCTGGAGAAGGAGAGAGCAGTTCCCACACCCTCATCCAGGATCCTGGAAAGGCGACTCCGAGGGTGGTGGGGGGAGGGCAGGGCTTTTTCTAGCCTTTAAAGGTTGCTAATTGTTGATTACATTTCAGCACATCTTGAGCAACACCCTCCCCCACCCCTAACAGCCTCTCTTCCTCAAGGCGCAGCTTTCATCTGCAAAAATATTATTCAGAGCCATTATTTCCAACATCTGTCCCATTTCCATGCCGGAATATTCATACACATCAATTATCCCTCCGTGGCAAGAACAAGGGGCTCTTGCATTACGGTGACAAATACGTGCAGAAGGCAGGGACATGATGACCTGCACATGGGAAGATCTGCAGCTATTTTTTTCCTTGTTGCTAGAACTTGTCATCTTTAGAGGAAGGCAATTTGCAGCACTAATGAACGGCCACCAACCTTCACCCTTTCATAGTAGCACATTTGGTGCTTGTGTGTGTGTTTCAAACCCATTCTCTCTCTCTCTCTTGCACACATACACACACACACACACACACACACACACAAACATACATACAAACTCTCTTTTTCTCTCACACCCAGAGGCCCTGTTCCCCAACACCCCACTTATGGACCACGCTTAGATTATCTTGGTAAAATGAAATCACAGTTACAACTTGCTTCAAACAGTCCTGGGCTTTCTCTCCTCCGATTCCCCATGGAGCAATCTGATAACCCCAGAGTAAAGATCTTCTATAAGCAAAGTTTGGATCTCAATGCCTAAACCTGTTAAGCCTGAGTCCCTTGGGGAGTGGGGAGGAAAGAGAACAGAGTTACTTAACAGGCTTTCTTCACATAAAAGAAAATGCCTTAAAAATCACAAGATCAAAGACATTAGAGATAAAAGAATGAATCGTCTGGGGGGAATCGTTCAGGGCAGAAGAACAGGACAAGAAGGGTGGGTAGGAGGCTCTGGTATGAGAATCGGGACTCTAATTCCTGGGGCCAATGATACAATGAGTGCCATACCCTTTCCTAGATTCTGCAGTTTGTCTGAAGAGGGCTCAAGAATTTATCTGAAAATGTTAGACCGCTGTATGAGTGCAGGTTTTGCCTTTTACTGGTGTTACCACCTATTCCACGTAGCCTCCCCCTCCCCGTATTGAAGTGAGATTAGTGGGGCAGGGAGGAGGGGTTGGGCATTCAGAGGCATCCTCAACCTGGGAATCCCATTAATCACAGGATGCTGAGAGCTGGGCAAGGAGACTCGGGCAGGGTGCCAAAAACCCCTGGGAAGCTTCTCTCTCAACCTCTGCCTTCTGTTTGACAGCTGAGGAGAGAAAGTCCAGAGTGCCAGTCCATCCTCTGCCTTGCTACTTTCCAGGGTCTGGTTAAAATCATCCCGTGAGAGGAGACAGTCCATTCAGTACCACAGCTCCGGCATGGCCAAAGCAGAGAGAGAGGGCTGCCTCCTAGCACTGGGACCCTTCAGGACGGAGGAAAGACCGCGGCCCCACCTCGAAGCTCCAGACAGCGGCTGTCAGCCCATCACCCCTGCCCTTGACAATCCTCTCCTCCGAGCAGCTGGGGAGCTCAGCTCACAGCTCCCTTCCCTCTTGCTCCAGCCTCAGTTCTGCCACAGAGGAGCTGAGAGTTTTACCAAAGTGTCTGGAGAGTAAATAACCCATCAGCTCCTTTGCTCCAGACGCAGCAGAGGAGGGGTGGGGTGGAGAGCAGGCACGCTCCATTTAAACAAATAGACAACGCACATTAGTGCTTCATTAAGCATTGGCCTTCCCCCATTACTCAAGCAGTCATCTGGGGCGTGTGCTTCCCCATCAAACGAGCGCGGAAAAGCAATGCATTCATATAGCCAGATACGGTCCACTTGGCTGAAGGCAGAGGGGTGTGCTCAGCACTAGGGCCCCGGGCTCGGCCTTCCCCTCACGGCCAAATCTCCGGTAGGGCTCCCTCACTCACTTTCTCCCAGGGTTTTCTGAAGAAGGTCGTGCTTGGCTTGTAGCTTGGTGATGAGGTTCCTGCCCTCCAGGTACTCCTTCATTTTCTGTAAGGGAGGAGGAGGACAAAGAACAATCAGATTCTGGAAGAAGAAGAAGAAAATCTCAGATGTTCAGCTGTACCATCCCTTTCTAAGAGGGCTTTTGGTTACTGACCCAGTTTCTACTAAGTTCCATTTTCTATTTCTTTAAGGCCCCAAGCATCTGGGCAGCTGCTGATTTTCCTGGTGGATTAGCACCCTGCTCTATGTCTTCCTGGGAGCTTCACGTCGGTCAGGGTCAGGAACTAGCTCCTAGAGCCCCTCATCCATCTCTTTCTGCTTCACTGAAGAAGAGCAGGGGGTAGAGGGACTCACTGAGCTGCTGCCTTCTTGGTGTGAGGACACACACCTGCGGCTCGTCACCTCCACTGACAACCCCAGGATGCATTCCATCACACTAGGAGCCAAGTCAAGGGCAGACTCAGCCCCTGCCTCGGCTGCAAGCCCAGCACTCAGAGCATCTTTGTCTAAGCCAGATTGTAATTGGCCTCCTCCTCTATTCTGCAGGGAGTCTTCATGGAAAGCTTGGGATTTCTGAGCACACAGAGGGAGAGGCTGCCACCCTCCCCTTGCATACACACATACCGGTCGTTCCAAACACAAGAGGAGGTTTATGGAAATGCAATCCCATCTGCTCTAACAGTCAAAATACGACTGCCGTGCTGTACCTTCTGATCTGACCTCTCAACGCTTGTCTGGCCAGTGAGAGATTCTGTTTCCCTAGATAATTCATCAAATCTTCCAAACAACTTTATGAACTATTATTATCATTATCCCCATTTTATGGATGAGGGCACTGAGATTAAATAAATTGCTTTAGATCAAAGGATTAGTGAGTGGTGGAGCATGTTTCCAAGCACACATAGTTTGCCAATACAATGTGTGCTTTTAACCTCAAAGTACTAATTCTTTGTATGTAGCAATTTAAGAGTCTTTTAGAGTACTTTAGCACATATTTGACTCTCACAATAACTCTGTAAAGCACACAGGGAAGACATCCTTATTTCCTTCCTACAGATGAGACGGCAATCTCGAGGAAGGAGGTATCAAATAACTTGCTAACTGTTGCAAGCCAGTAGGGTAGTAATGCCGGATTTGGATCCCAGGCCTTTGGACTCTCAACATGGTTTCTTTCCCACTCTACCCAACGGCTGTTCGCAGGGATCTTAGTTTGCCTGGGTCGTCTCCTGCTTCAAGGGTTCATCTGCTGAGTCAGGGGTCATGCCCACGTCTAAACTCGGGGGCAAAACGTAGTGTTTCCCTGAGCGTGATCTGTGAATCACTGGTGATACATGAAGCAGTTGAGGGGGTAACTGGATAAAACATTTACAATGATAACAATTCTATCTTTCATTTAAGGTACTAAGCAAAAAGTATAATTATATATCAAGCCTTTGATTTTAAGGCTATTACCACTTAGGATGAAGGCAGCAAGAAAGGGTAAAAAAAAAATGTGATTTCTTTTTATTCTGTACCTTTCTGTCCAGTGTGAACTTTTAACCAAGAGCATCTATTTCTCTCTCTCTTTGTAAAAACGAAGAAAAACGCTGCTTTCTCTGGGATGCACATCCTGGCCCTCCTGAGTTTACCCAGATGCTCCTGTGTGGATCTTTGCAAATCTCCATGACAGCACCGCTCACACAGCCCTATCACACAGGCTTAGTACTCCTGTGTTTTCCCTCTATGGGCAGAGACCACGGCGCTCGTTACTCTCTGCATCCCTGGTGATTAGTACTGTGCCCGCAGCTAGTAGACACTCAATAAATGCTTGAAAACAAGTAAATAAATGAGTAGTCTCACTCTTCTCTGCATAGAACCCTCCTCAGCAGTTAAAGACCAAGCCTCCAAGTGTGCCCCCACCCTCTGAATTAAATACAAGACCAACAAAAAACAAGCCATGCACCAAATCATTTCTGTTGCTTTACTCACGACCTGTTCCCCCTGCTCCTTTGTGCTTTTGCACAAGAACATCTGTGTGAAAATAGGCTCCGTTGTCACTTTCCGCATCCCATCTGCTCCAGATGCCGGCTCACCTGCTGTCAGTCTTCTCTGGGTGATACCCTGATCCCCAGCCAATGCCTAATTGTGAGGCTTGGAACTCTACGTCAGGGCGCGGGCGTGAAACACCTTCAGGAAACATCCACTACTGACATCTGAACCTTGAGAGGCTCCTCTTAAGATGAAAGGTTATCCCAAGGAGACTCTAAAGGTTTCCTAATGAGGCAAAATTCACCCAGAAACTGCAAGCAGACAGCTCCGAAAATAGCCAGAATTCTGAAAGGAGATAGATGCAAATTCCTTCCTCTCACTCATGTGTATACTTGTGATTCCGGAAATCATTTTTTTCATTCATGTTCACAGCTCACTAGTTAACTCCAGCTGTCACTCAGTGAACCATTAAAATAAATAACAATCTGATAAAGAGGTATGATGAATTACCTTTCCGGGTTCCATTAAATCCTGAAGGAGCAAAAGCTGTGTCAAGGTATGACCTGCATCCCTAATAGTGGAAGCAGTGGTTGGAAGATTTCCGTCTAGGTAAGCCGGGTGTGGGAAGGCGAAGCATCCCAGAGTTCCCAGGCGTGTCATTTATCACTTCCCTGTCCCGCCCATAAATCAGCGCTCATCTGTGTGAGTGATAAACTGGGAAAAGTAACCTGGCCTTTGCTGGTGGAGTTGAACTAGAAGCCTTCAGTTGCAACTGAGCAGATACACATCGAAGGGAGGCGAGACAGCCGAAGGCAAGGGAGGAATAAGTGGCTTTTCAGTGATTTCTGGAGCCCAGGGGGCCAGGAAAATAACTGTTTATGTGTAACCTCAAAATCCTTCCTTGGGCAATAAGGGTCACTTTCCTTATTTAAACCATGTCCCAGTATTGGGTAATTAATTTTCTTTCATTCCATTCCCTGTACCCTACTTCCTTTACCAGACATCTAATGGTAAAGTGATGACCAAGAGTTTTCCTCAACGGAAAAGAAAAGAAAGAGGTGTGTTCTATTCCAGATCAACAAAATGAACTTAACTCCTAACATGTAGTCTGACTGCCACTACCTCCCCCTCTCTGCCGTCTTACACTCAGTATTATCAAAACTGAGGACTTCTTCCAAAAGTAGGGAGGGAGGCAAGAGCTTACTGGGTAGTTCTGTTTTTTTTGCCTTTGTGAACCATCAATTCAATTTTCATGATCTCATTAACTTATTTCTTAATAATTCCTAATTGGTTATTAACTGTCCATGGTGAATTTTTTAATACCTTCATTATAGTATGATTCTTGTACAGTAAACTATACGTATTTCAGATGTACAATTTGATGAATTTTGATACATGTATACGCCAATGAAACCACCACCACAATCAAGATAGCTAACATTTCCAAGTGATGGGTTTCATTCATCAAAAAGGATTAATATATAATTTTGCTTTCTGTGCCCTCTTTTCCAGACAGACATTTTAGTTGCAGTAAAATGGAGAAGACTGAATTGGGATATTCTAGTCCTACCACTCCTCAACTCTTCCAACCTTGAGTAAGTCACTTAACTCCTGGACTCAACTTCCCTGCCTGAAAAATGGGGATAATAGTATCTTTTCTCACAAGGGTGCTGAATATGAAATAACATTACAAGCATCACTGTGACTATTAGCACAGTGTCTGGCAACTAGCAGGTGCCCAAAAGCGTTCCTTATACCTCAATCACCTGCTTAGCTAACCTAACAATAGCCCTTCTCTAAGCTTCTTTGCTTTGTGCTAATACTTAAGAAAGGTGAATCAAAGCAGGTTTCTGGTCTTTTTTTAAAATAGTTTTTTTTTAATTAATTACAAACATTTTATTTTATTTATTTTTTATTTTTAAATTAATTAATTTATTTTTGGGTTTTTTTTTTTGGGTGGGGGGAGGGAGGTAATTAGGTTTATTTACTTATTTCTTTATTTGAACGGAGGTACTGGGGATTGAACCCAGGACCGGATGTATACTAAGCATGTGCTCTACCATTGAGCTATACCCCTCCCCACTAGGTTTCTGGCCTTAAAAAAAAAAAGTAAGAGGCATAAGAATGCTTTTCAAATTTAATTTTAAGATGCTTCTTCCCTTTAAATACATTCTTACCATAATGGTATAAAACTTGCCTATGCCTTGAATTTCATCTGTGAACCCAAGGCCAGAAGTATCCACCGTTGCCAGAAGGTGGGGTGGGTGGGAGGAGTGAGCTATGTCTAGCCAGCCCCTTGCACAGAGGTACACAGATGTCATTATTGTGGCTGCTTCCCCACCATCCAAGCACACTGACATTTCCCCTCCTCCCTGTCAATTTTTAAAGCAGGAAACAGCTGTCAGACAGCATACATCACAGAGCAAAGCTTTAAACAGGAGCACATCTCCCCACTTTAACTGATAGGGCAGGCGCACTCATTCTTTTGTACCTGCTTAGCCCACGTTTACCAAGAATCTGTTTACTCTTTGAAGAATACAAAGATAAAAAAAGATCTTGGACCACACCAAATCTAGTGGTCTTAGAGCACGGCCCCAGTGGCCAAGGAACCGGTCATTCCAACCTGTCTTCTCCAACCTGTTATTACTGTACCCAAATCTGTCCCCTCAAATGCAGGCAGGCTATAATCCCCTCTTCTCTATTTTTATCCCCAATTCAAGAACCCCATACTCCAACCACCATACAAGGAAATACCTATAAGGGTTTGACAGTTACCTGGCTCAACAGTGAGCATTACTGCACACGAGCAGGGAATTGGTTAAATAAATGATGGTACCTCAATCCATAAAATGGAATTCTGTGCCTCTACTAAAAAAGGAGGCAGGACTGATCTTTATGGATCAAAATGAAGATAATCTCCAAAATAAATTAAGTGAAAAAAGCAAAGTGAAGAGCAGTGTGAATGGCATACTTTTTTTTTTTAAATAAATTTTAAATTTTGGGGTTTTTTTTGTGTTTTTTGGGGGTTTTTTTTGGTGGGTGTGGTAATTAAGTTAGTTTGTTTGTTTAGAATGGAGGTACTGGGATTGAACCTAGGACATCGTGAATGCTAAATACACTCTACTACTGAGCTATACCCTCCCCTCCAAATGGTATACTTCCATTTGTATTTCTACTTACTTCATTTCATTACATTTGTAATGTAATAATACTATATTAAAGGGCACATCAGTGGTTGTCTCTGCACAGTGGTTGTATCCTCTGGAAGGACACAGAAGAAACTGGTTTCAATCACTGGCGGAGGTGAGGGGAAGTGGGGGCTGGGAAGGGTAGGGGTTGACTTTTTTCTATATGCTCTTCTGAAATCTTTGTGTCATTTAAAAGAATATCAATTTTTTTTAACAGTCACAATCAAAAAAGGCAATATATAAAAATAGATAAAAAACGAATTTCTTCTGTCTGGCACAGGGAATTATATTCAGTATCTTGTAATAACCTATAATGAAAAAGAATATGAAAATAAATATATGTATGCATGTGTGTATATGCATGACTAGGACGTTATGCTGTTTACCAGAAATTGACACATTATAACTGACTATATTTCAGTTGAAAAAAAAAGCAATGGGAAAAAAAGTAGACATTGCTGGATTGTGTGTGGCAGAGGACAAGTGATATAAAGCCAAGGAGGTCAGAAAATGTCTCCTCACTTTGAGCCAAGAAGGGCAGAGAGCTGCTGAGCTGTTCCCGATCCTTCCCTCACCTCAACTTCCTCAGCAGGTTTCGGAGAAAGACCCCAGGGCCTGAGACAAGAAGACCAGAGTTCCGGTTTCTGCTCTCGCTGAGGACATCAGACAAGCTACCCATCCTTCTCGAATTTTTGTTTGTTTGTTTTTTAGTTTTTAAAAAATCTTCCAAATGAGGCGGTCTAGTTAGATGATTTTTCAAAAATGCTTCAAGCTTTCAAATTCCATGATTATTTTCCTGGGACTCTTTAACTGACCTTTACAGGTCAGGCTTCGAATTTCCGATTGATGTCATCTGGGCAGATCAATCTGATGACAGCAGAGAGTGGTCGGAAAGCTTTCCCAGTGGCCCTCTGGGTCACTCAACACACTACTAGGAGTCAAAGTCATGACAAGGGAGCTCTTCCCAACCTTCCAAAAGAAGGGAACTTCTAGGACTTGCTACTCTGACGTCTTTGAAGGGCACAGGGAAACACACGGCCAGTGTTTGTGGAGGCCAAAGACTAAGAAAAGCACACCTGCAGCCCTGTTGGCTTTGTGGGCTTCAGCCGGCGCAGGCTGCCATCCTGGTTAGCACGCACCCTTTTCCTGAATGTTCATTTCGCCACCCCAAAAGAGTTCTTTCCTTTTATCATGAACTGAATTATCTGACGCATTCCAAACACTAATCACAAAAATGATGAACTCTCTTGCAAATCTGTTACTGGACAGGCCCCAACAAAAAAACGTTCCTGTTAGCCAAGGGAATTTGCACACAATTTTGATAAGTAGCACTAGGGCCACAAAAGACAGGAAATGAGTTACAGGACATCAATGCACTCAGACAGAGGTGACAGGGTGGGTGAGATTTAAGAGGTGACCCCTTTGATTATGGTCATTCCTGCTCTTACTAAAGGTCAATTTTTAATACAAATGTTAGAGCTTCATTTGAAGCCACAAAGTAATTTCTGACAGTCTTAAATACAGATTTTAATGCCTGTTCTTATTTAATGAAAAAAATGGAAATCTTCTGCCGTGTAACAAGATTGGGTCATTTAAGTAGGGTTGTATCTAAGCAGTCCAGACAGACCAGCCAGACAATCCTATTATTAAAAGCCTCTAGAGTATTCAACAACCTCCAGAGATAAAGAAGCTTGGGGAGTTGCACAGTCCTCATTATACACAAGAAGTTTTTCTTAGCGTCTATCCCCGGTTTTTCATTCCTTTATGCTTTTACACATGCTGCTCCTGCCCCAAGGAATGCCTGTCTCCTCTCGATTCACTGCCTGATCAGTACAAAAGTCACTTGTGTGTGATGTGGCCCTAACTCAACTCATCCTGGTTGCCATTCATGCGTGAGCACGTGTGTGCACTTAAAGTTCTTTACATTTATTTTCTTAATTACAAAAATCAACCTATTGTAATTGTTTAGAAATACAGGCAGTAGAAAAGAAAGTTTTCCTTTCATATGCCTAATCCCATCAGTCCCCTCTTCATTTTATATTCTCAGCTTTCCCAGCTTATAGCACAGTGTCTGGCACATAGAAGAGCCTTAATAAATGATCAATGAACAATTTAATAATGACCAATGAATAAATTAATAGTGGTGATACATTTGCAGCATTTTTGAGCACTAACTGCAAAACAATGTGCTATATATATTTCACAAAAATGAGTGAATGAGCCAAAATGTCATTTCATTCTTTCTCTTTGTAGATTTTAGTATTTTATTCATAAATTCATTTTTAAATGTTATAATTAAATGACTTAGAAAAATATTAATCATTTGTTAAATGAAAGCAGCAGATTATAAAACAACAGGCACAGCATTATCTCGTTTTTTGTAATAAAATTATAAACACATGCTCGCATACATGTGTACACAGAGGAAAAAAGCCTAGAAGGGAATATTCTAACACTATTATCTCTAGGTATTGGGACTATGGATGATTTTTATTTTCTTCTTTTTTGCTTCACATTTCATGTAATAAGCACGTTTTACTTTGTATAACAAAAAAAAGTTGGAGGAGGGTATAGCTCAGTGGTAGAGCACATGCTTAGCATGCACAAGGTCCTGGGTTCAATCCCCAGTACCTCCTCTAAAAATGAAGACATAAACCTAATTACCTCTCTCCACCCCCACCCCCCAAAATAAAAAAACAAGATAATTTTTTTAAAGTTATTTTAAAAGAATAATACTGCTAAATCACTCACTTTCAACAGTCCTCTCCAGGATTCAAAAAAAAAAAAAAAAAAATCTGAAGAATTCCGAGCTTAACTAAGTGAAAAAAGATTTCTTCTTTAAAAGAGATAGCAAATCACTAGTGTTCTTAACAGAGAAGGGGCAGTGTTCAAAGAAGAATTAAGCAAATGGTTCTGGTTAGAGGAAAAATTCAATTTACTACATGCAAACTATGTTTCTTGACTCAAACACAAGTTAATTCCTCTCATTCAGAATCAGTATGCATATTCACTGGCTATATTTCATCTCACATCTGCAAACTTAATTTCTCCTTTCTCAGTTGTCAGAAGATTAGGAAATAAATTTTAGTTCAGGCAATAAATCCTACTTGGCAAATTCAAAACAACTTAATTATTAAAAAGTAGCACCAAAGATAAGCCAGCAACCTTTCATAGGACTGTTAACACTGCTTAAAAAAAAAACTGGGTCCATTTGTCTAAAAGAAGACTGGGGAGATGCATGAACAACAAAATACAATGTTTAGGAATTCTCTGCAAATCAACAATGCTGCACATTACCTCTTCCTTTGAATTTTAGCAATAATTATAAAAAATAATTTCCTATTGCCATAAATTATAAAATAATGTGATCATATCACCTAGAAAAGACTATAGACTTTAAAAACAAGATATGTGTTAGCCAAGATATTTCAATTTAATTCCCAGTAACTCCTAGTGCTGAGAAGGAAAGTTTCAAACAAGAGCCTACCAGGCTGGTTAAAAAAGTTTTAAAACAGAAAATATTCCTGGCAGTGTACTTTGGGGCATCCTTTCTCTGGGGGGTCCCTGTTAGACATACAACTTGTAGATATTTGTGCCTTTTAAGTGTAGGGACAATCTCCGAATATGCCCAGATCCAAATCAAGATAGTCAAAGACTGCCCTGCAGACACTTGACAAAGACCCTGGGATCCAAACTGCCCTTGTGTGCTACAGTGCCTAAAAATGACCTTGAAAGGCCACCAGGCTGAGCCCCCTCACCGTGAAATAGAACTGCTCTGTCTCTTGCTGGTTGGCTCTCCTCTTGGCGATGCTGGGTTTGCTCATGAAGGTTTCTGAGACGGTGGACTTGACGGACTCCATAGAGTTGCTGTACTGGAAGCAGTCAGACACGTCAAAATCCTCGACGGTCACAATGTCCTGGATGGTCTGCAGAGTGGCCTCCATTGTCTTCTTTACCTGCCATGATAAGTAGGAGTCGACATAATGTATGAGGGGTAGACTGCAACACAGCAGGTGATAGAGAAGCTTTGAGAAGTGGGATCAAAGTGCGCTGAGGAGGGAGGGAGGGTGCAGCTTTGTTTCCCAGGGAACGGTGCTCAGGGATCGATGAACATCACATGGACTCTGCGGTAGAGTCCTACTCTCTCCGGGGAGGACCTAAAACCCACCACCCGCTTCATGCTACATGCTTAACTTTTAAAGCCTATTTAATGTTTACTTTTAAAATTTAATATTAGTTCTTGGCTACACTGGAAGTGCTAGGGGAGAGAGAATAAAACAAATCCAAACCAACCCCACCGTAGAAAGAGCTAGTTCAAAATGTATGATGGGCCTGGGCGCACAACACCCCAGGCTCTGTTTCATGACCTTCAACAAATCAATGAACTCGTCTCCCCATTTGCAAACTATGTGGCCTATCCCCAGGCTTTTGTGATCTTACTGGGAAAAGTTAAGACTTACTGAGATGCCAGGTAAGAAGTCACGTGAGCTCAAAAGAAAGAAGCTGATAATCAATCACACTGCCTTTTTGAACTGGTTGTTGAAAGCAAATTCTCTGGGCCCAGAAGAAAGTCACCCTTTTCTAAGAGGATGGAGATGTTTGAAGTGTTAAAGTCAAAGGCCTCTGTTTATTTGAAAATGCTGGAAAAAACCAGGCATGAGGGGGTGGTTTCAGAGACACAATATTGTTCATACAGCTGCCAAGTGCCATTTTGATTAAATGTGTAAAGGGGGAGAAAAAAGCATTTTGCAAAAGCTCAAAATAGAGCCCAACCTTTGGCAATGCAAGAGCAACTTCCTGGAGTTCAAGGGCAGGATGTAGCAGAAGGGGAAAATCCAAGCCTACATTTGGTGAGGAAATGTTTGCGGACGCCCGGACATTCTCTGCATGCTCCTTCCACCTGCTCCCCGACGGGCAGCAGCAAGAGGTTCGACAGGGAAACTCAGAGGGCGGCTCTGAGTCTCCCGAACGGGAAACTCACCTCTTCATTCTCTATCTTCAGGGTGGATAAGCGAGACTGCAGTTGCTGGCATCTCTGTACCAGCTCACTCTGGACGGGCTGCTGGGCGCAGAGCTGGGAAGCCTGCCCAAAGAAAGCAACACCAGGTCAGGAAGAGGACACAGTTCTTTTGTCAGTTCCAGAGTCCCATTACAGTGACTAAAACTACTCATAGTCAAGCTGTAAAGCTCACAATTTCCATGTTAAAACCAAATCCAAAGCCAAAGTGTGTAGACCTCTCCCAGGACCAAATAGCACAAGAAAGGAATGAGGAATGAGACCTGTCTGGAAAGACTGGGTCTCTCTTTGGAGCCCATCTGCAGCCTGGTGCTTGGCGGGCAGCAGGTCTATAAAGGGCTCGTGGCTCCAAGGAAGCCAGAGTTAGGGCAGAGAGTGCCTTAGGGAGCCCTGACTTCAGATACACGATGCTTTGGCACAGTGAGGATTTCCTGCCAAAGGTCCAAGTGGCTACCTCTCTGGCCCCTCCTTCATTCCCTGCCGTACACCAGAGTGAAAGCAGGAGAGAAGTGGGTCAGGAGGCTAACTTGCTGCTGTTGGCAGCCAGCATGTGTTTATAAATCTGAGCCATGCATGAGAGCTCTGACTCAATGAAAGAACACGTGAAGCCAGGAACAGGTCCACAGGCTGCGCTACAGGGCCCCAGAGGGCAACCAGTCTTGTGGAACTTGGCATTTTCAAAAAGCTATCATTTGACTCCAGGACTTCTCCAGATCTGTGTGGGAGAGAAGTCTGCCCTTCTCCCAAGGATCACTGTCAATAAGCATCCCCCTGTGGGAAGGGATGGCTGAGCCACTGTCTCCTGATGGGGCCATGGCTATGGCATAGGCATGAGGTCACCCCCAGTTCCCAGGATGACAGATGAGGAACAGAAGGCTGGCAGATTGGGACGCAGGACCACGTAGAGGTAGCTCCTGTCACCTTGCCACCTTGTGTCCTTTAGCCTCCCATCCGCGGAGAGACATCTGGATAGAACCGGCCTCCATCTTCCCCAGCAACGAGTGGGCACATTCACAGGCCCACAGACCATTCTCTTGCTTGAAAAGACAAAAACCTCTCTTCAAATGGAGGGAGCTGGGACTTGACCTTTTCCTCCATTGGCTTTTAAGCTCTCAACCGACTTGACCTCCTCCCCCAGCTGAGAGACTGGCCTGAGCCAGCTCTCAGATCTGAAGAGAGCTGACTTCATTCTGGCTCTTGGATCAGCAGACACAATGGAGAGAGCTCGGTGGCCAGGATGGGTTAGAGCCAAGAGTGAAACTCTCTGGCTGCCTGATGTCACCGGTCAGGCATCCAGAGCCCCACGAGCCTCTGGGGGGCACCAAGAGTAGAGCCAAGCACCTCCCCCTAGTGCATCTGAGAGTGCTTGGCATCAATTCATGTGCTGAGGCCCCAGAACGCCAATCAGTGTGGGCCTTGGCCAATTTCAGGGCTTCCGGTCAAAATGCCACCTGAACTTTGGCCCAAGTTCAAGGACTTCCAGGCAGCTCCCTCTTGTTGCCTCCACAGCCTACAGACAGCCCTCACTGACGGGGAGAGAAGGCTGCAGGGACCAAGAAAGACTCAGCCTCTCATCTCTTTTTATTTTCCACTCACATGAAGGCTAGGCTGAAATGCAAAACCTCTGCAAGAACAAGGACTGGCCCTGGCCCCTGCCTGGCTCAGCCGCTGATCAGCTGTACTGCACAGAGGGAGGGCCTAGGTAGAAGAGGGGACTATTGATTTTTAAAGGAACTTTGACCCAACCAGGAGGGATCATGGAAGGAAAACCACTTCCGTGCCTGTTCCTTTAAGAAGCAACAGGGCTGCTGGTGCATGCTTTGGCAGTGGTCCTCACCGGGGTGCAAGGTAATGCACTCCAGCTGTGCTCTGCAGTATGGAAATGAGGTTCTGACAGGGCTAGGACGAGGCCTGAACACCCTTCATTTGGAATCCCGCTTTATGGAGACAAGCTGCTTAGCTTAGAAGGCAACTCAGTCAACACCAGAAAATGCATCGCTCCACTCAGCTGGCCCCCCAGTTCCACTGCTTCCTGGGAAGGAATCTTAGTGGCAGCTGGAAAAGGGGCTTGGAAGACGAGTTTGACCAGAAGCCAGGGCAGGTGAGGAATGGGGCTTCCTGGGGCTTGGCGACACTCCTCCCAGCTCTTCTAATGGCCCATGCTGCCATCTCACATCCCCATCTGTTCAGACACTGACATTTCCTGAGCCACAGCAATGGGAACAAACTGTAAATGGCTTGGTTTGCCCAAGGAAGGAGAGGAAAGAAATCAGCTCCACATTTTTGTCTTTGGGATAGAAATGTCTCACTCTCCATTAGGGCCTACTGATGACAGCAGATCTGCTGGTTACACTGCAACAGTTGTCACTCTGGAGTAGGGTTTTCTAAAAAGCATCTGGATGCTAATCTTAATGGAAGAACCATTCCCTTGTTGAGAGGACACTGTTGTTGTTCTGTCACCCAGCATTCACTCCTCCTTCTTTTGGTAACTTTGATCTGACTGTCCCCTGGGGGAACCTTTCGTTCCACAACTCAGACCATGTGCTTTGGATGGGGCTCTCCCCAACTCAGGGATGCAGTGTGTGACTTTGGCATTGGCTCAGGGATAAGCACATCACCCAATCAGAACCAAGGAGACACAGTGAGACTTTCGTGAGGGCTTCTAGGAGGAAAGCAGATACTCTTTCTGCTGAACTTTAATCTACAAGGAGTTAGGCCTGGAAATACAGTCACCTTGCCCCTGTGGGATGAAAGCTTATTTGAGCAGGGGGTGGCTAGAGCTGAGCGGTACAGTGCATGCTTAGCATGCACAAGGTCCTGGGTTCAAATCCCCAGTATCTCTATTAAGAAACAAACAAAAAAACAAAAAAACACACACACACAAATTTAAAAATGCCTATCTGAAAAAAAAATTTAAAGAAAAAAAAAGAAAGTCTATCTGAGAACAGAGCCAACATATAGGATATGGAGCAAAGAGAGAAAAATCAGTCTTGATAAAATTCCCATTCCTAAATCCAGCCATACCTGGAGATCTACCCTGAGCTCTGCTATTATGTAAGCCAATACAACCTCCTTTTAATTTAACCCATAGGTCAAATGGTGGCTCCTACCCCAGGAATAAGATTTTCTTTGATCTGTGTGCACAACCACCAGAAGAGGAACCAGAGTAATGAAAACCAAAGAGCTTCTTGCTCCTCTTCCTTCAGTTTATTTAGGCCCTTCTTGTTTTAGTCATCAGAGGAGAAAAGTCCCAGGAGGGGGGGCAGGGTCCCCATGTTCATGCACCCCTGCCCGGACAGCCAGCCTCAGGTCTTCTCAGGGATGACATCTTAGCTCCTGTCCTTTCTGTAAATACACACCCTTTTTTGTTCAATACCCAAGCAAAATTACACCTTTTATCATTATCTTCTAAACCTAAGAGAATAAGTCTCCTTCAGGAACTCTGCCAAAGGACAAAAGAGAACACCATCACCTTGCTTAGCCCTCCCTCGCCATCAAAAGCCTTTAGGATCTGGCCCCATCTCAGCTCTCACTTCTCCCAGCCTCACCACTTGGAGGCCTCCACCCCACTCTTTCCCTTTCACCTTACTGAACTGTTAGTTTCTAGAACACACTGGCTGTTTTTCACCTCCTTTGATCCTGCTGGTCCCTTTGGGTGCCTCTCCCTATGCATATTTCTGGCTTTCAACTCAGCCGACTGTAAGCTCCCTGAGGGCTCTAATCCCCAATGTCTACGGTGGAGTCTAGTGGCCAGCAGGCACCCAGGGGCTGTTTGCTGAACAGGTGGAATGGGCTTCGCCCGCCTGACAGCAAGCCAGCCCCAGGCCTCGCCCTCCCCAGAATAACATGGCCTTATAGTGCAGCCAGTCTAGGCAAGAGTGAGCTCAAGGCCCTTGGGGAGGAGGGGCTGGGAAGAGGGCCTCACCATGTCCCCCATGTGGGGCTGGAACTCAAACTTCATAGGTGGACAGAAGACATTGTTGTACATCTCCATGAGGCGCTGCTTGTCACTCGTGGCGTCCAGGTTTTCTACAGCGTTCTCGATGGCATCCAGACCCTCATGCTTTGACTGCTCCAGATTCAACTCAGCCGAGAGGAAGGTGCGAAGTGCCCGGTTCAGGCTGGCATGGTAGCCTAAATCACAACACTGCTGTGGAACGGAGAAGGCACGTGAGCAAACCGAGGAGAGCCACAGGGCTCGGGGAGAGGGAGGGTGGTCCCCAGGGCAGATCTGACGGCGCCAATGAGACTAGCTGTGCAGCCGAAGGAGGCTGACCTTCTGACCTCCAAGATCTGGGTGATATTTCTCAGTTCTTGACTCCTAGTTCAAGGTGGAGGACTCCTTAGAGGACTGTGAGGTGGTGAGAAGGAAAAGGACTCATTGGGACAAAACAAAATTATTTAATCATGTTATTCAGTAAGTATGAAAGAGTTGAGAGTTAAAGGGAGTCTTTTTCTATTTTCAGGTTCCTCTGGGGATACCATTATAACAAAATTCAACAATAAAAATATAGCCTGCCACTCCTCCAGGGTTACTGTGGTTTAGTCACCGCATACCAACCACACCAGGCCATTTCGGGGTTCAGGGTCCAGAAATCAGAAGTATTACAAGCGCAGTGAATTTACACAAACTCAGAACTCTAGGTGAGGGAAGAAGAGAATGGGGGGCTGACTCTGTCCATCATCAACGTCCCACCGGCAAATTTCAACACTCTAGACAGGCCTTAGCTAGACTAGGATTTCTGCACCAAAACTCTCACCCGACAGAAACGGCATTTATAAGATCCAACATTTCTAAACATAAATATTACTGGGAAAATTCAGTCCATTTAAAGGATTCTGATTTTCTAAAGCAGAGTGGAAAAAAAAAAAAAGGTCCGAAAGAGGCAACAGTAGAAAAAAAAGCACCGGACGGGAAGCCAGGCAACTTTGGAAAAGCCACTGCCCCTCCCTGACCCCGTTTCCTCGATTGTAGAATGAACAGATTTGGCCAGTTCAGTGGCCAGAGCTCGAAGGTTTTGTGCCACGGCTCAGGCTGCCCTTGAGACCGGGGTTCCAGGGCAGCCCAACCTGCAGGACTTGAAGCCTCCTATCCTTGCCTCAACCAAACCAGCTCTGCTCTTTTTTTCTATTTAATATATTGGGATTCTATGTAAAGCCTGATTTGAAGAAAGAATTCTTCTGCTAGAGAAAAGGTCTGAGAATACTTGGAACTAAATATAATCCCTGGGGCCCTCTTCAGCAGTGGCGTTCTGTAACTCTGTGACAATACTCCCCCATCCCTCTCCCAAACACCCAGAGATCCAAATTCCTTGGTCATCCATTATCTTTTCTATTGCTTGAGCAGCTTTGAGATCCAGAACTTGAGAAGAAACATCAGAGAAGAATCCATGGATAGAGTAAGGCCATCTGCCTGACTGTCATTTCATTCCATATGCAGACATCAAATTAGCTCTCCCCCAGCCTTTCCCCATCTGCATGATCACATTGGGAGCAGCCGCCATTGGGGAGGAAAAAGCACGTGATGTGTCTCCTCCTCCCAGCATCTAACAGGAAGCTCTGGGACACAGCGCCTGTGGGGCTGGGCTCCGGACTCAGTGCCAACGGCTCTGGCAGGTGCCCGGCTGCAGCGGAAGAACAGCAGTTACAGCTTAACTAGAGGCGGAGGATGGAAAGACATTAAATTCAGTTGAGAGGGAAGAGCAAATGAAAGCTAGACAAAAGCCGCTGATTACAGGCTGCACGTGCAGGGGCTCCTCCTCCTCCAGGAGGTACTGCTGGTCTTGCCAAGTTGCCCTTGAACCTATCAACCTTCCTAACTAGCTCTATGTAGACCTTGATGATGAACTGCATGCCTGTAAGTCTAATGAACAGAAGTAATGCTGCCTGCAGAGCTGAGTAAGTGCAGGGATGGGGCGGGTGGTGGGGAGCTTTTCAGCGCAGAAGAGAATTAGCGGGAGGCAGGCTTCATAACCTTTACATATTTTTGGTAACTCCCCTTTCCTTTCCATTTTCACCACCTCTACCCTAATTCATACCCATCATCTTACAGTGCTGTCTGCTTCACTGTCCTAAAATATGGCTTTTTTATGCCTACTCCCCTGCTGAAGAACTTATGATAGCTCTCATTTTTTTCTAAAGCAACTTCCACCTTCCTCAGTTGGGAAATTTCAAAATGCTTCTCTTTACTAAGCGTGCTTACTATATGCCAGTGTGCTGAGTGCTTTACGTACATGTTACATTTTAATCTACATAGTAACTGCAGTGAGATTGGTATTATTTTATTATTTGATTTATTTGGGGGGAAATAATTAGGCTATTTGTTTATTTATTGATGGTGGTACCTGGGATTGAACCCAGGACCTCATGCATGCTAAACAAGCACTTACCACTGAGCTATATGTCCCATCCCACCCCAGAGGCTGGTATTGTTTTAATTTTCTCGGCTAGAAAGCTGAGGCTCAGTGAAATTAAGCAAGGTCAACAGTCAGAACAAAGAGTAATCTGTCTTCAGTCTGACCATCTAACATCATCTCCCTCTGTTTTCTTTCTTCTGCTGGAATCCAATGACATCCTCTTTGTTTAGGGTCACGCATTAGAAAACAGCAGTTCCCAAATCAGCTGTATGACTGCGAGCAAGCGACTTACCCTCTCTGAGCCCCAGATGGGGATAACACCAGCCTCACAGGTTGTTGTCAGCTGGATATATACTTACATACACCTGGCACCGTGCAGACACTTAACAAACACCAATTGTCAATATCCCCTAGTCCCCGGACTTTCAGCTCCCACCCTCCTCTCTGCCTGAAATGTTTCTCACTCCTCTCACCTGCTGGAATTGGACCCAGTCTTCAAGATCCAGGGAAAATCCCCAGCCTTTGGGAAGCCAGCCAGGCCCACGACCCTGGCATATATTGACCTTGGCCTCCACTCAGGATGACATTCATTTGCAGCCCTCACGTGACATAGTACACACTCCCTCATTCCGTGACTCGCCACGTCAAATCACTCCAACCAGAAGGCAAGCTTCACACAGGGGGTGTGGCCAGCGTCTTATCCCTTCTTTGCATTCCCTCACCATTAGACCTTGCTCATAGTAGGCATTTAATAAACATCAGTGGATTGATTGATGCCAGATTCTAGCGTCTCAGGAAATAATCCACTTAGGTTGAATACTGATCCAAGTCAAGTGGGCAGATGTGGCGACTGAAGCCTTTTGTTTTGCTCACTCTGGATGGCCTGTGGAAGACACGGAGCTTTTTCAGCCCAGTCCACTGTCTCTATTATACAATTGCTCTATAGCTCCTCTGTGCCAGTGCGTGGGGGTCTGACTCACAACGTGCCCTCTGGCTCCTCTATGCCTCCAGCCAACCAGGGAGATTCGGAATAGGTTTTCCAGAGCCTTGGCTACCCGCATACCTGAAAGGCTAACAGCCAGAAACGGAGGTTTCAGCAAAGAAGCAATTTCTCTCAAGGTTAGGTAAACAAGATTTGAATATTTCATCCTGGTTGCCAGTAGAATCTCAGTGAGAAGAGGCAGCGCATTATTCTGCTCACAATGGAGACAAAGTATGTTTTTCCACGGCTTCTGATGAGTTCTGTGGCCATGCTGGCCTCCCCTGGCCATTTCTGGGTTATATAAATGTTTGATGAAAACTCTCTCAGGGGAAATAAAATTTTTATAAGAATTTAATGATAGCCCATCCAGGTGTGTGATGAGTTGAGTTGACAGCTCATTAACCCTTTACCAGCTGATATCCTCACCCTGAGACTCTAGAGGAGGCCTAGAAAAGAAATATGGATATTTCTCAACACCCACTTCAAGTCCATACAGAAGGGGGAAAGAATTGCCCTTAAAATTTCCCATGGAGAAAGCTGAGCTCCTGCATGTCTGACTTGGGTGCACATGGTGTCACAGTCTTTACCCGTGTACACAGCACCCACACCATTCCAGCTATGCGTGAGGACAATGCCCTGTTCTTCATTCATCCAGGAGGGTGGGGAGAGCCATATTCCAAAGAGCCAATGGTTCTTAGACTGTATCTAAAGTCCCTTCAGAATGTCCTCTTGGCCTGAAGTCAAGGTTTTCCTGGTGTGTGTCAGATGACTCACATGGATTCCTTCAGCCTGAGTTTAAATCTTATACGATATTATATAAAAAGAAGTCAAGGGCTAGTCCTTGACTAGCTATGGACTGGCATCGACAAACATCCCTTCTCTCACTTATCCTTAGCACACACTGAGCTTCAGCACCACCAGGAAGGAGGCAGAATGGCGTATATAACACAGATGGCGAAGGACTGGAACAAGATTCATCCCAAGTCTTGGAGCAAGTTCTGGACGCTGCGGAGCTCAGAATGCCAAGGTACCCAGGCTCCCCACTCACCCCTGCTCTAGCTGTTGGTTCACTGCCAAAGCATCCTTTTGGCCATTTTTACAACAACAGATCAACCAGAAAAAGGAAGAAACTACCGACACATGAAGTAACATGAATGAAGCTCAAAAACATCACGCCGGGCAAAAGAAGCCAGACATCAAAAAGTATACACTACATACAAATCCCATCTTTGTGAAATTCTACAACAGGCAAAACCAATTCATGGTGAAAGAAATCAGGAGAGTGGTTGCCTCAGGGGTGGGGGACTGACTGGGAAGAGAAAGAGGAACTTTCTGAGGTGATGGAAATATTCTAAATCTTGACAAAGATGTAGGTTACAAGGATGGAGGATTCAGCACAATCCTTGCAATTTAACACTTAAATTCAGTCATTGTTTGTAAATTACATTTCAATTAAAACAGTACTGAAAGGCACAAAGAAGGGGAAAAAATCTTGGCTTATGTGATTTCAAAACACCTACTCACAAGGGGCTGTGGATTGTGAGTGACTAGCAGTAGCCCCTCTTGTCCCCTGAGGTCAGGGTTTTGCTTAAAGGGGAAGGGAAGCTGCCCTGGGGGCAAAAGAAACAGAAAAGCACAAACCTGCAGCAGAAGTGTGGCGGACCGCACAGTTGGATTTTTTTACCAAATGAGAGACAAATAACAGAAACTGAGCATGAGAAAGAAGTGATTGTCTTCGTCATGCTGAGAACAAGTCCTCTCTCCCAACAGTGAGGAGCTGTTTCTCAGGGGAGAAAGGATCCTATCCAGGGCTCTGACCTCCCCTGAAGGACAATGTTCAGATTGGCATCAACAAGCAGAGAGAACAAAGTGGTACCCGAACAGAGATCAGGGCTCCACTTCCCCAGGGAGGCGATGACTCCCAGGGCTTTAAGAAGCTGAAACCTACTGAATCAAAGAGCCCTAGCTGAAGGGAGACAGAAATCTGTGTAGTACATGGCAAGCCCCCGAGAGGTCAAGGCCACCATCTTCATAACCGTTCTCAAAACGCTCCAAGATGCCTGAGCATCAGAACTAGGGGACCCTTGACCAGATCTTCAAAACCAGATCTTTGTGCCCCTGACTTTAAGCACTTACATCAATAAGGTCGGACAGGTCATGGATGTAGTACTTGAAGACAGACGCATTGGTTGCCTCTAAAGCCAGTAAGTACTCATTCCGGGCTTTAATGGCCTTCAGCTTATTCTCCGTGTACTTGGCTTGGCGCTGAAAACAGAACACAAGTTCAGTTTTACTTTTCTTTTTTTAAGGGGAGACTGTTCTCTAAAAGATGAAAGTACAGTTCATTTGAGAACCACAACTGTGCTGCTACTCCCTCTGCGCGTCTGCCTTAAATTGGGTTCTAATTCTGTTTAATGAGATTCAAGGGCACAATGTAGATCAACCCAGGAAAGGTTAATGAGGCTCCCTACTTTAGATGCGTGTCCCACTTTGGTTCTACGTGCAAATTCCATTCTCTATCCTTACACCACCGCCCTGAAGGAGACGTCACTCTATCTGCCTCTGAACACCTGACATCTGAAGCCAAACCCTATCCCCTGTCCCTGGCTTGGGAAAGGTGACTACTATTTCCTGTTTATCTGCTACAGGTCAAAAACTTGGAGCCCACATGCCCAAGTTTTCCCAATACCTAGGATTTCTTCTGGGGCAGGTAGTAAGGTCACTAGGCACCTAAGGAACCCAGAGCTTCCTTGTTCCGCTCTCCATAGCGCCTACTGGGAAATTCCCAGCAGTTCTGACTTCCGGAGTGTTCCTCCCCAGCCCCGACAGTTGCCAGAGCGTCCTCACCTTTTCCTTCATCTTCTCAATCTTCTTCACTGAGCTCCTCCGGACATGCTTCTCCTCAATGCGGACATTGGAAGTGGAGTCAGGGGAGCGTGGGGTCTGCCGGTCCTCCTGCTTCACGGATTTTCCAATTTGCTTCTCCTCCTGCTTCTCCGCCTCCTTTAGCTTGCTCTGAGCACTGATGCTGTCGGCATTGTACATGTGATATGTCTTCATGACCTGCAAGACACCCCCCGCCCCCACCCCCAGAGGTCAAGCCAATGGGGTCAGTTCTCTGCTTTACAGACTAACAGACTCAGCTGGACCTCTCCCCCATAAAGCCACATCCTCATACCCTTAAGGGCAAAACTCATACATGTTTGGTTCAGCAAACTTTCTATATGAAAGACCACTCCAAAGCCCAGGAAAGCAGTATTTGAACTGAGCCAACATGTCATATTACTAAAATGATTTCATGTCTTCTACGATGTACAATGTACTTCTATTTATTAACATTTGTAAGCACTTCTCTTTTACATTGACCAAGCGATTTCTACCACTTCAGTCATCTCACAATACCATGATAGGAAGTACCACCACCCAGATCCCAAAAGCAAAGCCTTCCTGGGATGGTTGGGACCCTCAGGAGGTCGGCAGAGCACACAGAGCAGCATATGCTTTTGAGACTTTCAGATATAAAATGGGGAAGAGGAACAGCTCCAAAACGTTTCTACTGGCCTCCCATCCGGGGGGTTCTGTCTGGTCTGCTTTATCCGGATCAAACACCCTCTCTCACAGCAGCTGCCTCGGGGTGGGGGACAAAGTACCATTCACTGAGCACGCAGTACACCCTGGCTTTGTGCCCAGTGCTACCCACGCATTGTCTCACTTCCTCCTGATGGCCATCCTGCGACCTAGACACCAACCCTATGGAGATTGTATGTAACCTGCGGAAAAATTCAGGTAAGGGTCTGAGAAGGAATAAAATCCACATCAAGTGAAACTGGCGTTGCCACAGGAAGGAAGGAGAGGATACAATTTTCCATCAAAGCAACTGTCTGGGAGTCTAGTCCCTTTTCTTACCGAGGAGGCTAGAAGCCTGGAACTTGCGTTTGTTTCCTCCCAAACAGACTGCTTCTGCCTGCTGGAGGGCTTGCTTCCACACAGGGAGCCTCTGCTCTAACTGGAAGTTAGAAATGTCTGATCAACAAGCCACTCAGGCCGAAGGTCGAGAGTGCTGGCGTTCTGATGCCACAGGGGAGAATTAGAGAGTGCAGGAGCTGGGGTGTATGTCCGTAGGGGGAAGGGGGACTGAACAGAGGAGAGCAAGGGCGTGATACGAACAATAATCTCTACCACTGAAGACATGCTGGGTGTCAGGGACCTGATGTACGTCACCTCTTTTAATCTTCACGACAAGTCTATGAAAGACATGTCATTATTTCCACTTTTAAAGATGAGGAAACTGAGGCTCAAAGAGGTGAACTATCAAGCCCAAGGTCACACAGCTAGTAAATGAATCAGAATCAGGATTCAAACCCAGGTTTGTCAGAAGACAAAGTCCACATGCTTGGCCACTAAACACCGATGTCTCTCCTCTGCACAGGACCAGGGCTGGATTAGTTGGGAGGAAAGGCTAAATTTAGTCACTAGAGGCTTAAAAAGAGAATCCGGTTTCATTTATGGACTTGAGTGAGAGCAGCAGTCTAAACTGGGGGCTAATTTGGCCCCCAGAGACCAATGCTGGAGACATTTTTATTGTCACAACAATGATCTGGCCTCAAATGTCCATGGTGCCAGGGTTGAGGAATCCTGGGTTAGAGGGATTTTGTGGGTACATTCATCCCTGAGTGGGAAGTGGAGGAAGGAGCAGAGAATAGTGGGACATTGACAAGATCAAAGGACTTTAGAGTTTCAATAATTTCTCATTTTAGCTGCAGAATGCTTTAAATCAGCTTCACCTTATTCAGAACCTGACATCATTTCTCATAAGTATAAGATCTACTCTGTATATTCTCTACATGGGAGAAGAATATTTAACAGCCAACAGCATTAAAAAAAAAATCTTCAAAGAGTCTTCCAGGTTTCTAGGTGGACTAAGAAGCAAGAAAAAGTTATCTATTATCTGATTGAAGAAGGGAAGACAGGAGGCTCCTTTTTCTCTTTTCACCTGAATATGACCAAGGGATTCAAAAAGTCTGAGTAAACAGTTGTAAAAATGAGTTGATTTTAAGAAAATGATTTTGTATTTCATAAAGATGCATAATAAATGAAGAGGAAACACCGTGAATGAACATGAGAGGCAAAAAACAAAAGGGCTCAAAAGAACAGTGTTGACAAGACAACAAATGAAGTAACAAAAATCAACGATTTATATTGTTCCTTTCCCCTAAAGAACTCTTTTTAAAAGGGTAAAAACACTGTCTCGTCTGACAAACTATAAATTCCCAAGGGTAAGCACCACTTCCTCTTCTGTGTTTTCCTTTCTTCTCCATAGTTAAGAAATATGTCATGTACACAGTGATAGTTTTACAATCAGTGTGGTCACCCAAATGACTCAGTGACACTGAATCTCTCCTCTGTGAAAATACAGAAGTATAACTAGTGTCCTCCAACTCAAGAGAAAGCTGAGGTAACCTGAGGCTGAAGCTTGAGTAACTGATGTCAAAACAATTGGAGAAATAGGGAAATCAACATAGGAGTTGGAGAAATATACAGTGAAGCAAATACAAACTAGGGGGAAAACTCAGAAGTCTAAATTCTCAGTTCTACAAAGGAATTCACTTTACTTTGAAAAAACTAAATATTGAATTCATGCCTTTAGCTCTGCTGCCTCCCCAAGCCACACTAAAACAACAGAAAAGAGTTTTTACTTGATTATTTTTTTAGGTATAAACTGAGAAAAACATGAAGAATGAAAGCAGAAGATGAAAAGTAGGGAGGCAAGTGGTAACTGACCTACTGAATCCTAAACCAAAAGGCGGGAGAGCCAAGAAGAAACCAGACTTGTACCACAGAAGCCCTCAGAGGAACTGGTGGCAGTGGGATGAAGGTGGAGCTAAAAACAAGAGAAACTATTGAGTGCCTGAGAACAGTTAGACTCCCAGATCCCATCCCCTTCCCCTCTGTAGTGGAAGACTAGAGGTTTATTTTCTTAGGGACTATCTGTGGACCGAGGACACCAGGCTCAGCTGAGGACAGGGGTACTGGCCTTAAAAACAAGAGGATGAACTGACAATTCTATGCTGAATGTTGAGATGGCCAGGCCTCTTCACAACTCAACCCCTAGACATAGGCAGGAGGTCAAAAGAGACTTATCTAGGGAATCTGCCCATCTAATATAAAAGACCTAGAAATATTGCTATCAGGGCTTCCCCTAAGGAAACAGTCCCGTCAGATTACCCTCCAGTAAAGACCACAGTTGACCCAGAACTTCCAAACAGCTTTTTAGTGTCTCACTTTAAAATATAAGCAGGCAGTTAAAGATTACCAGACATTTAAGGAAAATATCTCATGTAAAAGACCAAGACCAAAACAAGCAATTGAGAGGAAACAGAAAGTATATAGAAAGAAGAAAACTTCAAAAATAATCCATCAATAATATCCCTAGAGAGATCAATGAGAAGTGAAAAGACCCTGCATCATGAGACAAGAGCAGGGTACAACAAAAAAGGGACATTTAGAGAACAATAAAAGAGCTCTCAGCAATTAAGATTCAATTCAAATCTCTCTCCAAGGAGCCTGACTTCATGCCGCCACCCTGTGTAGACATGGGAAGAGTCACCACTTCATATTTTACTTACAGCTTTACTTTTCTGTCTCTTCTATTCTATTAAAACTAAAGGCCCCGAGTTCAGGGACATTTCTTCTATGTTTTTGTATCTCTAGTGCCAAGTGCAGGGGACAAGCAGGCAAACAGAGTTGGGGGACTATTAACTGACATTGTTTCAAAGGAGCAGGTGCTCAGTTCCAGTCTGAAGTGGTCCCGCAGACAGCTGCTGCACCAATTCAAGGGAACACATATTCAGGGGGAGGACAGATGCATAAAACCTCTAGGGCAACAACAGCTCCGGGGTCCCAACACCTCTTCTTTCTCAATTCTAGGGCTTCCTTGACTCTCCTACTCAGCCAATCCACGTGGCTTCAGTGCCCCCGTGTACATTCCTTCCTGTGGGAGCTTGCTGGGCTTTTCCAGATACAGCCTCTGAGCCTAACTGAGGCAGAGAATTCTGGAGTTCTCTGGGAAGCAGTGTCCTCTGACTTCAAAGGCATTCCTGATGCATCAGTCAGAAAATGAAAACCACTTATGCCATGGCCTACAAACTAGCCAGCCCGTTATGGGGTAAAAAACACGTGGAGGGGAACGCTCACTGGGACTGCTCTCTGAAGAGCAGCTGCGGCAAGCGGCCCCCGGCACAGAATGCCAAGGCAGGAAAATCAAAGGCCCTTCAGGCAGAAAAAAAAGGGGGGTAACAGGGGCAGCTGGCCACTCAGGATGAGAGTCTGGGCCTCTTGTCCGAAGGCATCTTTATCTGGGAACACCTGGGTCCTGCCCTTTGGATCAAGGTTCAAAAGTACCTAAATTATCAATCTGTAGGTAATCAGTCTCCCCAAAAGAGGTATCTGTGGGCAGGAAGGGCAGATACCAGGTAAGAAGAGCATTGAATATGGTGGGTTCCTTGCATTCTTGGTTTCCTTTATCCCGTGCCCACAAGCAACTTCTATTGCTCAGGGAGCTCCTTCCCAGAGATCAAATAGGGGGAAGCTCCTTATAAGAAGCTCTTCCTTGTTCTCTTAACTCCTTTGAGGGGGAGAGAGGCAGAGAGACAATATACAGCAAGTATCTCCCCAAAGCCAGCATACAATAGTCCTCAGTTCCTACTTGATGAAACCACTGTCCCGTGCAGGATGACCGATCATCCTGGCTTACTCAGGACTTTCCCAGGTTCAGCAATGAAAGTTTCAGGTCCCAGGAAAGCCTTCAGTCCTAGGCAAACCGAGGTAGTCAGTCACCCTAATGCCATGGTGCCTAACTCAAGACCAGTCCTACACTTATCTCCCCTTCCAAAAGAAACAACTCATAATTCTACTCTATGAACTTCCTAATGGCCTACAGAATCTGCAGACTCAGCAGACTCTTAACTATGATGTGATATTTCATGAAGTATGACTCCCCCAAACCCCCACCCCCCAGGAAACGGAGATTCCAGGAGCACCCATCTCCTCAAGCTCACATAGCTGGTGGAGACTGGGTAGAATCCAGGTTGTCCAATTCAAGAGATTCTAATCATTAGACCAGAGTTTTTCAATCTTGGTACTACTGACATTTTAGTCCAGATAATCCTCTGTTGTTGGGGGCTGTCCTGAGAATTATAAGATTTCAGTTGCATCCTGGCCCCTAGCATCCTCTACTCTAGTTGTGACCACCAAAAATGTCTGCAGACATTTTCAAGTGTCCTCTCAGATAAAAAAATCACCCTGCTTGAGAATCACTGCACCAGACTGTTCTGCCTTCTCTGGAACACTGCCTTTCCAGTGTTTTCTACTTTTTTTTTTTTTTTTTTTTTTTTGCCTCTTCCCATTGCTTACTAGAGGAAAATCTCAAATTTTTATTTTGGCCTTGGACAGATGATAAGAGTGGGTACCAATTCACCTAATGGAAGGGGACACCGTGCCCAGTTTGCACACCAGTGGGAAGACTTTACACTCTGCACTGATTGTGGCCTGATAGTGGCCCGTGAAGTCCTGGCCACATTGGACTGCCTGAAGACTGCAGCCTGAGGTGACAGCTCAGCCCTCCTCAGATCAGAGCAGCAAGTTCCAGGGTTTTCTTTCTCATTCCAAGACAATTATGTATGCATGCATGTACGTTTGTTTGTTTATTTATTTATCTATTTACTTATTTTTAATCACAGCACATTAGGAGATGTAGGACTCTGAGTAAAGCTAACAAACCCCTAGGACCTACTCTTCTGCTGCTGCCTGAAGTCCCACTGCAGAAGTGGCCCACTGGATCTGAGTTGGTTTGGGGTTTACTGATTATTCATCCTACTCCTCTCCAGAAATAGCAACAGCAGAGGCCCAAGATGCTTACGGGAAAATAAAAGGATTCATATAATGACTCCATGTGTCATTTTCTATCTTAGCGAATTATCTGCCAGGAGAAAGGAGTCATAGCTCTTCTTGGTGCCTAGATGACGCTCTAAAACTAAAGAGCAGAAGTAAAGCATTTAAAAGACCAGGGGGTTCAGAAAACTCATCCAATCTGAAAATGGTTCACATCAACATGCTTCTATTTTTAAAAAGCCTTAACTTCATTTGAAAGAAATGAAAACTTGGGAGCTAACCAAAGGGAAGCATCTATCTATCTACTTGGCTTCAGAGCAGAAGAGTCACAGAGCAGAAACTGCAAACAAACTGAACGTCACTGGAGACATAGCTGTTGACCACTCTACCCTATTTATTGCTTAACAGTTGCCATGACAAAAGTGGCCACACCTAGGCTTTTGGATCAAGAACATGGAATTCTCTGATCCCAAATGCCTGTGATGCATATCACCACTGCCTGTCTTCCTGTGAATTAAATTAAAAAAAAAAAAAGAAAGAAAGAAAGAAAGAAAAAATGCAATGGATAAGCAAGTAAACACAGGAAATCAATTTCACCTCCAAAATAGGACAGGGCAACCCTGGAGAAGGACACAAAGGCCTGGCACAGCCCAGCTGGAGAAGGGTCCCTGAAAGGCTTTAGCTGCACAATCGAAATACTCCCTGTAGGGCAGCAGGAATTTCCTTGGGGGGGGGGGTGTTTTGACTGTAATTAACGAAACACAGCTGGGGGAGAAACCACCACGACCACCTCCCAGTGCACGAAGAAACATACATCAGCCACAGGCATCACATGCTTGAAACGCCAGTCATTTCAGAACAGATCGTGTTTTTTGCTCCAAACCAAAGCCTGGCCCTTTCACTGAGGTTTGACCTTTATAAAACCCCAGGAGTCGAGGCAATGCGCTCTCTCCCTGAACTGGTCCCTTATCTTAGGGGCATTTAAGACCCTGTACTTCCCTCTAAAGCAACTGCTCTCGTCTCAAACCAGTAGATCAACCTGAGAACTGATGCAAAATTTTGAACAATAGATCCTTTCCAACGGAGCACATTATTATTCATGCGACAATGCAGGCTAGGTTCCCTGCCATTAGGTTTGGGGTCCCTGGTTTGCTGCTAATGGGGGTCAGCTGTGCTGGTGACTGAGGCCTTAGCAGGTCTCTGGCAACTCCCAAATGAGGCCAGAGTTAGCCTGTACAGCTGAAAAGGGATCTTATTTTGAGAAAGCAGTTTTTGGCTCCTTTTAGTTTGAAAATAAGAGTGTGAAAAAAGAGGTGGGTGAAGTCATCCCCAGTGGGGACCATGCACTGTCCTCAACCTCAGCTCAGTGCTGTTGCTGACGTGACTATGGCCACAAGCTGCCAAATGCTGCTTCCCTCTGCTTATTAAAGAGCCAAGCAACCCATCTGATTTACCGAGTAGAGCTCATTCAGGACCTTCATCAAATCATCTTGGAGCTGCTGGCCAACTTCTTTACTCTGCAAGGAAAGAGAAATGAAGGTTAATTGGGAAACAGAAGGAGGGAGGAGGGGGCAGCAAAGGCAAGGGCAGCCCTGGCTCTACAAATAACACAGACTCAATTAAGACCCATTATTTAACCCAGCAAATCAGATAACCACTCTGATCAGACCAAATTATGGTCAGATTACCCGAAGAGTTTTAATAAAGTGAAATGCGCCCCTTCACTAGCCTAGCAAAGGCAATCATGTGGAGGAAGATGGGTTGCAGCCTTTGATTTTTCAATTGGTCCCCGAAGAGCAGGCCTGAAAGCCACAACCTGCTTGGCAACTGTTGTTGGGTGGAATAAGCTTTCTTGGATACTTGCAGTCAAGCATTGCTGAGAATTGTGGCAGAAAGTTAAGATGGGAAATAGGATGAGAAAGGCATATGTATATAAACATCCAAGAACTTCAAAGTAACTGACTGAATAGAAACCTCCAAGCAGGAAGGAGTTATACCTCTTACTTGCTTTATTTCTATCCCAAACTCCCAAGGCAGTGTTACCTCAACGATAACTGGTGGCTAGCATCACTTAATTCTGATAATACATGTTAAGGGGTCTCCAACTGGTTAACGTTAAGCAGTGGTGGCTCTCAGGTTCTTTGCTGCTGCTGCCCAGGGCTGCATCTAACTACACAGAGAGAGAAGGGCAGAAGAGAGGAGAATAAGGAAGCAGGAAGGAAATAAGAGCCACGCCTTTGATACTGCGTGTTTGATGCCAAGCCCGAGGGAGTGGGGCATAAACCTGATCGGCATCCCTGGGTCATGGAGGGGGGAAGCCCTGGTTTTCTCTTCTGCCAGCTCCTCCTACTTCTTTCCTACTAAAAATCAGATACCAACAATGCCCTTCTAATGGAAGGTATAGTTCTACCCCCTGGTACAGCTCAGCCCCCAGGCAAAGAAAGGGAGAGGTCTTGCATGTCAGAAATACAATCATTTTAAGATCTTGCTTTTTTCAAGATTACAAAGGCAGTATATGTTTATTGCGATAAATAAGAAACCTGTAGAAAACCTCAAAAAAAGAAAAAGTAACCCTTAATTCCTACCCCTAAGAAGTCATCACTCCAGACTTTGTTACATATTTTTCTAATCTTCTCTCTACGATTTTGATCGAATTGAGGTTGCATTATAGACACTGTAACTTAGCCACTTAAACATATGTTGTGAACATTTCCCTATGTATTATTCTTCTATAACATTATAATAGGTTATATTGATGTAGCTTCTACTCTTGGACATTTGCTTTGCTTACACATTTTTATAATAAAACATGCTGTATTTAATTACTTTGTGTATAATCTATGCACACACCTATCATTATTTCCTCTTAGAAGTAACATTGCCGAGTCAAAGACTAATAATTTAAACCATTAAATTGCCCTTGAGAAAAACTGTACCCATTTAGATACCGCCAGAAGCATATAAGAATGTTTTTGTTACTTTTTTATCTTGACAATTTTACATGGTATCTTATTTTAATTTGCAGTCCTTTGATTCTAGTGAGCCTAAACTTTTTTTACACATTTCAGTCATTCTCACTTTTCTTTTATGCTTTGCCATTTTTCTATTAAGGAATACAGAATATAAGATATGTGTGACCTTTGTCGTGAGCCGACATGAAATTTTACACTTAGTAGTGTGGAAAGGTGTGGAAGGAGTCCTGAATTAGCAATCACAAGACTCTCCTATTTCCAGCTCCTTCACCATCATGAAGATAACATTGGACAAACTAGTCCATCTCTCTGGACCTCTGTTTTCCTTTCCATAAAATTAAAGTCTGTTTTAAACATTCCTAAGGTCTTTTCCAACCTCTGCCATTCTACAATTCTTCATGATCTTTTGTCTGGCTTCTTGAGTCCGTATTAGATTCCAACACCACCCAATTCCATCTACAGTGGGTTGGCTTCCCTCCACAGGGTAAAAGATAATGAGCAAGTTCTCCCCAGGGACCGGGATGCTCTACAAAATGGATGTTTTCCAGAGTATGCCAGTCTTAAATTCACTATTCCCCAGTGACTCTCATTCAATGCCCTCAATCATTGGAAGAAGCCTCAAGAGGATGTGCCTTTCTTCTAGGATCTCACAAACCAGCCTCTCCTTCCCATCATGAGGAGAGCCGAGCTCCACTGAAGCAGCAGAGGTCTAAGGAGGTGAAGTGAGGCGAAATGACTCGCCAACCAGCCCCAGCGTCAGCAACAAGGCCAGGAAGTGACCAGAGTATCACTTCCAAACACCCTGCCCTCCAGCCTCCCATCCTCCCTTACCACCTCCTCATCTTCAAACGGCAGAGATTCCAGGAGAAAGCGCCCATTCCTCTACTCAGCTGCTCACCCATGACTTAAATAACGTAGCCCCCAGAGGAGGTGGGACGGGAAGGGGGAGAAAAAGCATAACCAATAAAATAGCAATTAAGCTTGGGCAGATGTTTCCTCTCCCATACTGATTAGTTGGAAAAGGACCGACTCAACTATTATCCCTGTTTATTTGAACAGGCTGCTGAAGTGATTCTGACTTACTGTCCCTCTGGCTGAGGGCTGGGCTGGGAACACACGTGTTGCTAGCCGGTTATAGTTCTGATAAAGCCCCCAGTAATCGGGTGCAATTCTGACTCAACGAGAAGGGCAGGAAATAGCCTGTACCTCTCCTTTCACGAATATAAAAGGCCACCGTTCTCTGCTTCAGAAACCTTAACTGTGTGCCTCTGGGGGCAAGCGTGGCCCCAGCGACCCAAAAAGGGCTTCTGTGCTGGCCGCCGCTGTGGAGCTACAAGGAACCCCACCCAAAGACAAGGGGGACATTTGTTCCTGGGAACAACAGGACCTGATGAGGCCGAGTCCATGACAATGAAGACTGTGGAGACTTTCCGTTTCCTATAAAAAACAGCAAGGGTTTCTAGGCAGGGAAGAGAAAGAGAATTTACAGAGCAGTCCTTGTGCGCTATCACCCAGCCTGCATCTCTTTTCTTTAAAATTTCTTGGAAGAGAATGAATCATCTAAACATCGCAGGAAACCAAATAGAAGTCGAGGGAAAAAATTACTTTGAGCAAAGTTTTGCTCTATTTAAGAATGTTTGCATAGTAATCTTTGCCTGGAAAAAAAAAAGATGCCTAAATTTAGATGAGAGATGTGGCACAGTTAACAATGCTGGTTCTCTGGGATGGGAAATGCCATGGTGTGCTCAGGCAGGGAGCTTTTATTTTGAAACTCACCACAACCCTTTGGCCAGTGTGTTTCACAGGCCCCCAGTCCCTCTGCTGCCGGGGCGGGGCTGATCGGAAGGCAGTGAGATTGCAACAGCTCCTGCCAGCTGTGTGCTTATAAAATGGGCAGGGAATCCTTCTTTTCCAACAGATAACAGCATTGGACAACAGAACTGAAACACACAGCCTCATTTCCCCAAGACTGTCAAGTTCCGAAGCCTCTGCTACTGTGAAAGGCGGTAGTAGCAGAAATGTAAGGAAATGTTATGTTACATGGTCTGGGCTGCAGGGACACTCATCTTTGGAGCAATTCGTTTCCTGAGCTTGGATGGGTTTGTCCATCAGCATTTATTAATAATCAGGGTTTTAATACCATCAGGGAGATTACCTACCACCTGATTCTCCAGGTACTTAGATCAGCACTAGTGTGCTTTTCCAAGTTGGAGAGGCGGGGCGGCTGTTTACGGGCTATTTACAATACAAAGCTGTATTATCTGACAGGCACAAAATTACCCCTTATTTGTATTAAAAAAAAAAAAAAAGAGGAAGGCATGTCTCTGCCATGTGGTGAGAGCTAATTTCAGCCCTGTCCCAAGGCTGTGGCCGTCAGCAGGTAGAAACAGTAGGGTCATTTAGTTCTCTGCCTATTAGTCTGTGTCAGCAGTTTTCCAAAAAAGAATCCAATTTTCAAGGGCATATATCTCCTTCTACCAGTGTTACTGCCCCCTTTCCCTACCCCTAAAGATACTTCTGAGACCAACTGTTAGGGAAAAAAAAAACAGTTTAAAATTGAATTTACATTTACAGATTTCAGAGGAAAGAGACATGAACCCTAGATGAAGCCCTGGCAGCAGGAGAAGGGCCATCAGATGCAGAGTGACAGTTTCAGGGGCACTGGCTCACCACTTCAAAGAGGCCAAGTTTGCAGAGCTGGAGCTCTGCCTGAAATGTTTTTGGTGGGGAGGACGGGGCTAAGTTAAGAGGAGTGGCTGTTTGGCAGCAGGGCCAGTGTTCGGTGATGGTGGGCACTGTGTCTGACCTCTTCCCAGCCCAGATCAGCCCATCAAAATAGGTGGTGCCAGATGCAGCTGTCGTGGTGCCGGGGTGGTGATCCTGCGGGTCACAGCTCAGGAGTGCCTTCTAGACTTCCCCGCGGCCGCACTACTTGTGTATATGCAGGGGGACTTTCTATTCAGCTTTCACTCACTGAGTAAGATTCCACAGGATGGCTCTAGCCAGGCTGTGCTCTGATTATATTCTGGGGAACCCAAGGTAGTACAAAATAAAAATACGCTGAATTGCAACTTTTATATAGAGGTAGGCTGGGAGATGCCATGAGAAAGACTTCTTCCTGAAGTGTTTTTACTTTCTGAAGACAGGATAGAACAGGGTTTAAAAAAATGCATTTTTAGAGGGGAGGGTATAGCTCAGTGGTAGAGTGCACGCCTAGCATGTATGCGGTTCTGGGTTCAATGCCCAGTAGCTGTTTAAATAAATAAATAAATGAACAAAGAAATCTACCTGCCCTCATAAAAAATACATTTTAAAAATTGCAATTCAGTATAACACATGTAAATCTACAGTAAAAGTACTTTTTATGTGCAGTGCATTCTGATATTGCCTACTCTTTTCTTCAACTTTTTTTATGTTAGTCCAAATCACTAAATTCATTTTACAACTAATCGATGAGTCATTATATGAAGGTTTAAAAAGACTAGGCACACTGTAGTTGTGGAATTAATAAAGAAAACAGTGGATTAAGGACTGAAGACCACTAACCAAGACAAGTGCTAAGTCACTTGGCCCTCAAGGTGGCTGATTGCATGTTTTGAAGCAGGTTCAATCACTAGATCTTGGCAAGGGGGTGGGAAATGCTGGATTTTAAGGAGTGATCAATAGAGAGCCTGTTGGCAAATATTTATCAAACACCTACTATGTGTCAAGCACTTGAAATATAACTGGAAGGACAGCAGTATACAAAACAGTTTACATGTTTATAATCTACTGAGAAAGATGGATGTTAAGCTGATGTTTGAGCCTCTCAGAACATAATTCTTCCAGTCTCAAAAGCATTACTAGAAGTGGAATTTCTTAAGCTAGTTTTCTAGTTCAAGATCAATTTTTTAAAAAATCTCAGCCAAGAGGTTTCCACAGTTAGCCTAACTCCAGAACAAGCTAGATGTTGAATCCAGCTTGCCAAAATAGAAATGTGATTTCAAAAAATCTTGCTATTACATAGCAAATTCTTTCTTTGAATTTGCCTTTCTAAGTTACTAACAGATATTTCCAGCTATAATTGTACTGCTTCAGTATAAGTGACTCCCAAAGCAGTTAGATTTCAGTTTTAAAGAATCCCTTGAGCTTCTCAGCACCATAAACACCAAAAACTCACCAGTTGCTCCTTCACTCAGAAGTGAATAGATGTAGTGAGAAGTGAGAAGAGTTATATTTTAAAAGAAAATGTCAGAAACCTAACAGTCTGAGAGACCCAATACCTGTCTCAGAATTTGCCTTTTGAAACACAACTATTTTCTCAATTAGATTCCTGTGCAGTTAGCAAAAGAACTTAATCTAAAATAAAAAAAAAAAAAATCCCCAAACTACTAAAATATGAAATCATCTAAAACTAATGAAAGAGACAGATTATAACTTTTAAAACACCTTTCTCTCTTCCCTGGTGCCCAGACCACTGCCTTGTACACAATAGTCCTAAGATAATCAGTTGAGACAATTAGATAAAATTTTACATTAGACTTAAACACTATGCTTTCACATAATCACAAGAGTATACAACAATATAGCTGTGTTTACATCATATAGATTATTGAAAGTGGAAACTCCATGAGAAGTTATCCATACGAACTCCCTCAGGGTTACAGTTCCCAGATGAGCCCAGAAAGCTGAAATGACTTTTCCAGGGTCACACAGCTATTCAGTGTCCTGTCTGGGACCACATGCAGTATTATAAGAGTGTGAAACATGCAGGGTCTAGGGGACAATTTGAATCCCGCATCCACTTCCCGCTTGTATGAACTTGGGTAAATTATTTAACCAATCTATGCCTCCGCGTCCACATCTGTAAAACAGGATAATAACGAAATAATCCATGGAAGTGTTTAAGGCAGAATCTAGCACTTAGTATGCTCAATAAACGTTAGCTATTATTAATATTAGAATCCAGCTCTCGGAAAACCCACCTGGATGCTCTTTCCACCACACTGTGGTGCCTCCTTATGTACCCTCAAAACATAATGATCATGCTATGTGGAATTGGGAAAGTGCGGGGAAACTGATCCCCAAGGCAGGAATGCAGTGAACTCCCTCCAGTGGAGGGGCTCTATCAACCACAAGGTTTTCCTTATGCCTCTGCTACACAATCTATTCCCCTCCCCAATTTCAGTAAGCACCAAAGTAACAATAACTCTGTAAGAAATATGCAGTTTTCCTAAGGCGGAGGGGTAGGTATTTGGCAAAAACAGGGTAATTAAGAAAGGGTGTGTAGAAGCAAAATAAAAAGCAAAGAATTACTTTCTATCTCTCCAGGTAGATTAAACAGAAAAAAATGCTTCTCAGATACACAACTGGGAGCTGGTTCAATCGGGGTCATAAATTAAACGTCCAGAGGCAGAGTTCCCTACTGCCTAGGTAAGTGAAGACAAAGAATGCTCATTACTAAGTTCTGGTTTAATGAAATCCAAGAGCTTTCTCCTCTAGGGCACTTGATTCTGAAAGCCATTTCCTTAAGGCTTTCCCAGAAGTTCTGGAATGTATGAGTAGTCAGACTTACAACCCGCAGTAATGCTAGTGGGCCCCTAGAGAAAATCCATTCTTTGCCATGACAATGAACTCTGTGGATTTAACTTCTACCGCCCGTGGATGCTCACTGTGCTCTGTTACAACTGACCAGAGCCTCTTGTCAGGGAAACACATGATTCAGACAGGACTAAGTCCCACTGGACTGGGGCAGGGGTGGGGTGGGGGTAGGGAGACAAGAAGAGGCTGCCCTCTGCTCTCCTGAGATTTCAGATGGCACAGTCTAAAATATGACCCTACAACTATCTGAATGTCCCTTCATTCCAATCTCTTGGAATGGTCTATTCTAACATTAAGAAAATAAGCTGAAAGCAACAGCCCATAAAAGGAAAGGAACAATCAAGTCTGAGGCTTCATTTCTTAAATCACCACTGTCACCCTTATCTTGGCAAATTTCTATTTTTAACCCTTCTGGATAATAATTTCAGTGTAATAATGTCTCTAGGCCCTGACCTTCAGTGCCGAAGGATTTCATGAGGTCGTACTGAAGATGAGGGATCACCCTGTCTCCGAGGCAGGACACTGAAGGCACAGAAACGATGTCTTCATGACCACGGGATCCTTGGGTAGACTGAGACACAGGGGACAAAGGACACAAAGGCAAACAGGCAACATGAGAGCACAGATCTCTCAGCAGCTGTAAAATGAACTCCAGAGGGAAAACAATCAATAGCTTGGAACTGGGCAAGAAGGAAAAAAAAAAAAAAAAAAAAAGCCAGAATGACAAGGTGGATACAAGCATGTGCTGGCCTACAATAAGGAACTCCAGGAGCTGGGGGATGGGAAGGATGCCCCTGTGGCTGCCAGATGACTGGGAGGAGGCTGGAAGAAAGGAGTTAACAGAGCTCATCTGAAAGCTGGCAGCGTGAACAGGGCGAGGAGGGCAGCCTGGTAGGAAGTAAAAGAGTCAGCAGCACCGGTACAGGAAATGCCTGGGGTGCTGGGAAAATCGCTGATTAGATGCTTTAAGAAAGAGGAACCGGGCGGCAAAGTCAGTTCATGGAGGGATGTGTAGTTTTCATACTTGTGGAGCTGCCTTAGAATCCACTGTCCAGAGAGGAAAGGAGCCTCTAAGGGGTTCAATTATGGAGAGCATTTCTTGACACTCCAGGTGCCAGAGTTGGATCTGAGAGGATCATAAAGCAACGTGGGGAGACAAGTAGAGTTTTTCACTGGCAGAGAATTAGAATGCACACCGTTGGGGCTAGGGTGGAGCTGAGTCTGGACAGCTTTCTTCAGTGACAGCAGTGGTCTGCACCCTTTCACCTTCGTCCACACTATGCCCACATGCGCAGCCATTCCCATCAGTCCTCAGACAGTTAAAAAATCTGCATCCTCGGGGGAGGTCACCTTCCCTCTCTCCTGTACCTCATCCTCAGTGAAAAATCACTGAATTGTTTGGAACTGATGATTTCTAATCTCCACCTCTGATTTCTCACCTAAGCTCTTCAATTCAGGCTTTATAAGTTTTCCAGATACACCAAAAAGCACATCTGTCTGTCTGCAGTTGTTAGGCACAGTGCTCGTATGTCATCTAGGCCAGGTTTGTTCATTGTTTTTCAAATCTTCCATATCTTTTTTAAAAAATTTTTTCTTGGGGTGGGGGTAACTAGGTTTATTTCTTTGTTTGTTTGTTTATTCATTCATTTATTTTTTAATGGAGGTACTGAGGATTGCACCCAGGACCTCATACATGCCAAGGACGCACTCTACCACTGAGCTATACCCTCCCCCCAAATCTTCCATATCTTTACTGATTTTTTTTGGTGTTTCAGTTTAGTTGTTTGATCATTCACTAAGACAGGTGTATTAAACCCTCCAGTGGAGTTGATGATTTGTCTAGTCATTTTAACTCTGTCCGTTTTTTATTTATATATTTTAAGGTTGCATTATGAAGTATATACTTCTTCCTGGTAACTTGAATCCTTAATTATTATGGAATGTCCTTCTCTGTCTCTAATAATACTTTTTGTGTTACAATCTATCTGGTCTGATTTTATCAGAGTTATCTTTTCCCATCATTTTGCTTTAACCCTTTCTATATCCTTATATTTAACATGCAATTTTTCTCTTTTAAGTAACAAATGCTTCAGTTTTGTTTATTTAATACATTTTCTTAATTTTGCATGAGTTTATTTACACTTACTGTAATTACTGATACATTTAAGTTTAAATCCATCAACCAATATATGCTGTTTGTTCTTCCCATCTCCATAGTCTTTTTTCTCATTTTTTATCTTTTTTCCTTCCATTTAAAAAAATTCAGTAAAAATCACTCTTTTTGGTTTATTATATGTGTTTTGACCAATGTACAAAGTGCATAACTACCACCACAATTAAAGCATAGAACAGTTCTATCATCCATCAAAAAACTCACTCATGCTGTCCCTTTATAGCCAAACTCCTCTACCCTTAACTCCTGGAAGCCATTGCTGTGTTCTGTATGCCTATACTTTTGCCTTTACCAGAATCTTTCTTACCATCTTTTGGGCTATTGTTCACTTATCAAGTTTACCCCTTTCCTAGATTGGTAAAGACACTATTTCTTTAGTGTTAACCCTAAATTACAACATATATCCTTGACTAGCCAAAGTCTAATAAAAGTTAGACTCTTACCACTTCCTGGACAATAACTTTAAACCTATTTCCCTATCTCTGCCTAGACATAGAGTCTATTGTTGCCATTTACATTAATTTTATATATGTTAAAATAGGAGATTATTTTCTTTAAGTTGATATTCATTTAGATGTTCACATACACACTTTTTTGTTTCTTCTCATTCTTTCTTGTACCTCCAAGTTTCTATCTGGGATCATTTTATTTCTGCCTAAAGAACACCATTCAGTATTTCTTTTGGTACAAGTTCTGCTGGTGATAAGTTCTGTTAGATTTTTCTTGTCTGACATTTTCTAGTTCATCTTCATTTTTGAGGGCTATTTCTTTCAGCATTTCATTCCATCGTCTCTTGTCTTCTATTGTTTCTATTGAGAAGTCAGCTGTCAACATTGCTGTTGCTACTTTGAAGGTAAGCTGTCCTTTTTTTTTTCCCTTCAGTTGTTTTTAAGACTTCTCTCTGTCATGGTCTTCAGCAATATAATAAGCCTACATGTAATTTTCTTTGTATTTATCCTGCTTGAGGTTTATAATCCTTCAGTCTGTGACTTGATTTGGGACAACTCAGAGCTATTATCTCTTTAAATACTGCATCTACCCCATTCTCTCTGATCTCTTCTTCTGGGACTTCCAATGGATGCATATAGGCATCATATCCCACAAATCTCCTGTGCTCTTTTTTTGGTATTTTAAATTCTTCTTTCTCTCTACACTTCAGTATGTATTTTTTTTGACCTACCTTCCAATTCATTAAGTCTTTATTCAGCTTTGTCTAATCAGCTATTTAATCCACTTTGAGCTCTTTATTTTAGTTACTGTATTTTTTGTACTAAAATTACTGTTTGACTCTCTTTAACATTGAGATAAAACTCAGATACTACACAATTCACCATTTTAAAGTATATGATTCGGTGGGGTTTTTTAATGTTTAATTTTTTGTATGTTTGTTTCTATGATTCAGTGGTTTTAGTATATTCACAAGGTTGTGCAACAATCACCATTATTTAATTCTGGAACATTTCATCACCCAAAAAAGAAGCCTCACACATGTTGGTAGTCACTATCTCCCTTGACTCCTTCCTCCAACTCCTGGCAACTGTTAATCTACTTCCTGCCTCTATGGATTTGCCCATTCTGGATATTTCCTATAAATGGAATCATACAATATGTGTTTTTAAGGTTCATCTATGTTGTAGCACTAATCAGCACTGCCTTCCTTTTTATGGCTATTTAATTGTATGGGTAGTCACATTTTATTTATCCATTAATCAGTTGATGAAAATTTGGATTGTTTCCACTTTATGGTTATTCTGAAAAATACTGTTATGAATATGCATGTACAAATATTTGTATGGGCATGTTTTCAGATACCTTGGGTATACATTTAAGAGTGGAATTGCTTGGTCATAGAGTACCTCAATGCTTAAATTTTTGATGCACTGACAAACTATTTTTCATTGTGTCTGCACCTTTTACAATCCCATCAGCAATGTATGAGTGTTCCAATTTCTCCACATCCTTGCCAACACTTGTTCTTTTCTTAGTTTTATTTTTAAATTATAGCCATCCTAGTGGATGTGAAGTGGGATTTAATTGTGGTTTTCGTCTGCAGTTCCCTAATGTCTAACAATGTTGATCATCTTTTCATGTGTTTGTTCACCAGTTTGTATACCTTCTCTGGAGACATGTCTATGCAAACCTTTTTCCTTTTTAAAGACTGGATTGTTTCTCTCTTTGTTGTTGAGTTGTAAGAGTTCTTCATATATTCTGGATACTAGATCTTATCAGACTTATGATTTAAAAATATTTTCTCCCATTCTATATGTTGACTTTTCACTTCTTTGATAGTGTCCTTTGAAGCACAGAAGTTTATATATATATGGATGTATTTTTTTTTTGGTGGTGGGGAGAGGTAATTAAGTTTATTTATTTATTTTATTTTAATGGAGGTACTGGGGATTGAACCCAGGACCTTGTGCATGCTGGGCACGCTCTCTACCACTGAACTATGCCTTCCTCCTAGAAGTTTATAATTTTATGAACTTCAATTTATGTACTTTTTCCTTTTGTTGCTTGCCTTTGGTGCCATATCTAAAAAACCACTATTTAATCCCAGGTCGCAAAGATTTATGCCTATGTTTTCTTCTAAAAGTTTTAGCTCTTACATTAATATCTTTGACACATCTTGAGCTGTTTGATTCTTTTTATAATTTCCAGTTTTTTGTTATTACTTGATTTCATAAACATATTAAATATAGTTAATGTAAAGTTTGTCTGATAACCAGTATATGTATCTCCTCTAGGTATGCGGTTTTTCTTACCAGCATTGCATATGCAAACCAATGAGAGATAGTAGGTCTAGGATGACAGTATCTTACACTAGAGAGGATTTAAATTTGCTTATAGCCACTAGATATCCTAGATCAACTTAATCCATTTAGAGACTAAGAGAATTTGAAGCTAGGTTTCAGTCCCTGTGAGACTGCTGAAGTCTATTTCTGGTTTGCCTTTACTTCTAAATTGTACCTCTGTGGGGTCCCAAAGCCTGGGGAAGTTTACCAAGACTCCCCTTCCTCTGCCTTGAATTCCAATTTTTGTCCTGTTAGCACCGTAAGGCTATTAAAAGTTCCGCTCAGCCTCTTTTCTAGAATAGCAGATACCTCTTAGGCAAAAGCAGTTCCAAAGTAGCAGACGTGTTGGTCTGAATTACCAAACCTGCCATTTCTAGTAGCAAAACTCAAAGTTTAAACTTTGAAGATAGACATTATTTCTTACGTTCGCACGTAGCCCTCATCAGGTCCAGTGCAATGTTGGATACCAAACAAGTACGTTTTGGATGAGAGAATGAATGGATATGGGTCAAAGTGAAGGCTTACCGCATTTATGTTTTATAGTTGTTCGCTTCCCAGGATATGGTAACCAAAATATTCCAGTAAAATAAGAGAGAAGCAAGCCTGAGGTTTTAAATATGGTTCTTCATTATTTCCTCAGAGGTTTTTCAAAAACCACAGTCCATCAGAGGATAGGAAGGGGCTGAATCTACCTCATATGAAGGGCATATTTGAAATTAGCTGTAGTGATTAAGAATCCAGATTTAAATCTCAGGCATTCCCTAGTAGCCCAAAGTCCACCAAATGGCAGAACTCCCTACAAAGCTCTAAAAATGAGCACATATAGAAGTCTTCCATGGGGCCATTTGGGGCCTAAAGAAGGTTTGGCCACCTAGTTCCTGGGACATACGTAAAAATGTCAGCTCCACCAGCTATCCCAAATTCCTTAACAACACACTGGCCTTTCTCAAGTGGTACTAGGCATAAAAACAGAAAAAAGTAATCACTGACTTCTAATTTTTTCTTCAATAAGTGGCCACAGGCTGCTGATTTTTTCCTTCATGATACATGTAACACTGCCACCACACTGCTGGCCCTATTACCCTGTCCCTGGATTAGACGCCCAGTCTTTTTGAAACAGCAGCTCTATTATATCATTTTCCTAAGAATAAATCTTCCTTGGTCTCCAAGAGCTCTCAGAATCAAGTTCAAACTCCTTGGTCTGGCATTCAGGGCTCTTTTCCTTTGTTTCAAGTACTCTCCTCAGAAATACTCTGATTTAGCCAAACTATTTCGCTCATCACCTTCTAAAGGGTCCTCACACATTCCTGTGCTCTCTTTTGTCCTGAAATCTGTTCTTACCACATGGAATGTCCTTCCACTCCAACTCCCCCTCCACACTCACAAACTCCTCACTTTTCCACCTCTAATTATGAAATCATTTTCATTCACTAAAGACTCGGCTTAAATTTTACCTGTCTACTTACTGTATATAATGCATTTACTGCATCTTGCACAGGATAAATCTTCAAAAAAAAAAAAAGTGAGTAAATGGGTGGGGATATAATTTTCCATCAATGGCGATATGGAAACTACATATCTACTTTTCCAAAAATTAAATTATGCCTTACCTCACACTACATATAAAAGTTTATTTCATGGAGATGGTTTAAAACCATAATGTGAAAGACAAAACTGTAAGACTTTTAGAAGATAATCCAATGGAATATCTTCAAGAGCTTAGGGTAGGAAAGGTTTTCTTAAACATGACAGAACAAGCACTATCCTTAAAGAAAAACAGACGCAACTACATTACAATGACGAACTTTTACTAACCAACAGAAAATACAAAAAGAAAAAAAAGACAAGACACATTGTAGGAGAATATATGTTTACTAATAAAACCAATAAAAGGGTTAATATTCAGAATAGGCACTGCACGAAAGAATAAATCTAAATGGTCAATAAAAATAAGAAAAAGCCCTCAAACTCATAAGCAAGCAGACTGTTGCAATAGCTAAACTTAAAACAGCTGAAATTAAAAATCAGACCATACTGAACGTTGGCAAGGATGTACAAAAATGAAACTCTCATACATTGCTGGTGGAGGGGCAAATTACTAACAACTACTTTGGGAAACAGCCTTATAAAACAAGACACCCCTATTTTTTAAACCAGCAATTCCACTACTAGGTAGAGACCCTAGAAATCTGAGCATACATACTCCACTATGCACACACAAGAATGTTCACCAGGGTATAGTTTGCATTAGTCCCCAAATGAAAACAACCTAAATGCCCATGGATAACAAAATGGGTAAGTAAATTGTGGTGAATTCATAAACGGAAACCTACAGAGATGAAAATAAACAAGGTCCAGCTATAGCAACAGCATGGATGAACCTCACAAACCATGGCAAACAAGACAAGCAAGACGCACCAGGATGCATACAGTGTGATTCCACTTTTATAAAAGTTCAGAAACAGGCAAAATTAAACTATGCTATTTAGAGGGGAATACCTACAGGATATAATTTAAGAAAAGCAGGAAAATAATTATCACAAAATTAGGATAGTGGGGAGCTGGAACCAGGGAGGGGTGGAGCAGCAACTTTTGAGGTGCTGATAAAGTTCTATGGATTGACCTGTGTGGTTAAGTTACTTTGGTTGTTTGCTTTATAGTTTATTATACACATGTATTACACACATATATTTTATGTGCTTTTCCATATCTATTATACACATGCATTTTACATACTTTTCTATATTTATATTTCAAAATTTGAAAACCGGAAAACAGAAGAGTTCCATGATTGATCAGTGAAATCTATCACAAATGCAGAAACAGGGTCTTTGCTAGTCCCCATTGGCTCACAGATCTTCCTTGAACAACCAAGTTGGATATGAGCTCTTTCTTCACTGCCTGTCCCATATGCTTTAGCAATCAGTACCTGTGCCATTTACAGGGTACTTATCACATCTACAATGCCTTGATTAGAGCTATTTATGCAAGTATCTCCTCTTTCAACTGTAGCATTATCTTCTGAAGGATCTGGATTATATCTTGCAATTAATAATTAATAAAAATAGTTAACTGTAGCTTACATTTACCTAGTGCTTAGTGTCAGCTAACCATCTATAGGCATAACCTTTTTTAATCTTTGTAATAACTCTATGAGGTAGTTACTGTTATCTTCATTTTATAGACACTAAAGCTTGGAGAGGGTAAGTAATTTGTCCATGGGAACAGCTATGAAAGGGTAGAGTTAGACTCTGAACCCACAAACTCCTATTCAATGCTCTTTTGTCAGATCTGTATTTTCCTCATCTTGTACAATGCCTTGCATACAGCAAGCACTCAATAATTATTTATTACATGAAAATGAGAGGATGAAAGGACATAAACTTTTATAGCAAGAAAGGGAGAGTACAAAAGAATATCCTTGATGCATCAGTTTTTAAATTCACAGATACACACACACACACACACACACACACACACACACACATACACACATAAAGGTTACGATTCTGTCTGTTAAAAGGAGAATCATATATGTAGAGCTGTAAAAATAAGCTGCTAGGATATTCTGGTTAGAAGGAGGGAAAACTTGATCAGCTTTAAATCCATTTGCTGTATTTGGATGGCTAGCTGTTCAAAGGGCAAATGGCAAAAATGTGTGTCTCATGAAGCACTCTGGCCACAGTGCAAATGGAACCGAGCCAAGGGGTTACCAATTACTGCTTTCCCACTGATGCATGCTGTGGCTCTAGGGCAGCCCTGACCGGCCCATCTGTTCCTGGCTTTGGTCTTGGGACTTCAGGATGAGGACGGTAGTAAATGACAAGGGCGAGCACTGTCTTAGGAGCAGTGCTCTACAGAGTTCAGGCAGCAATCTTCTTGCAGAGCCCCAAGGAAGGGAATGGAAAGAGGCTTAAGACAATGGGTGCTTTCAGGAGCCCCCTTAGTACCCAGAGGAGAAGAGAGGAGCAGAGGGAAGGTTCAAATACCCAGGGGAAAAGAAACCACTTTTTGATCCATTCCCAAAACAAGGAGCATGATCAAAGAATCAACTGCTGAAGTTCGAGCAAAAAGAAGCAACAACAGGCCTTCCTGCATTCCTGCCTCTCTATGCCAGGCTGTCCTCTCAATTTGCAGGCTAGGAGTGTGGCTGCAGGCTGGCCTCTCCCCATGATCATCCCCACCCCCGACTCCTGGGGACAATTGAGCTGTGTCTCTGGCATGCGTAGAGCTGCAGGTCATGGCCATATTTAACAAGAACATTCATTCTCCACAGGCGCTACAGGGCTCTTCAAAACGCCCTTTGTGTCACTATGCCTTTCTTTCCACCCGCCTTGACACTAATTTAATCAAGATGTCCTAGCTCGTAGATGGGGTGGACTCATCAGTTCCGCATTCTTCGTGGCATTAGGGCTTGGAAGCAAAATATGTAGGGTTGAAACCAGCAAGTTGAGGAGATGGGGTCAGGGGCTCCAAGCCAGGGTGTGTCAACCTTTTGCGTAAACCGTAGGCATAAAGAGGGCACTAGGTTTGTGACATACTCTTACAATATCTAATTAACCCTGAATATTTTGCAGAGGTTGAGAAATATTTTCTTAGGCAAGTACACAGATATTCAGAAGCAAAAACAAAACAAAGCAAAGCAAAACAAAAAACAAAGAAAAAAGGCAGGATTTATTCATCCGCACTGTTTCTAGCATGCAGAACTGGAAAAGAGAACTTGTTGTCACAATTACCCCTGCTCTTTCTCTCCTATCTGCACTCCGTTCACTCACAATTTTGCAAAAATCTGAAAGCTTCAGTTGTCTTACCTAAAAGCCCGATTTTAATTCAGATGTGCCTTTCTTAGCTGCTTCTCTAGGTCACAGCCAATATCCAGATGTGAATCTCAAAATGGTGGTGGGGAATTAAACCAGTAAGAAAAATAAACAAAGAAACCGTCTGGAGCCCTGGGTCCCTGCCCAGATTACCTGATTCCTCGTCTGATGCTCTTTTCCTTTGCTGTGCTATCTCCTATAAAGGGCCTCCCCACCTTCCTGAGCTGATTTGTGGACGCACAACTGAGCCTCGGTCTCATGGGCCACGAGTCAAATTCAAGGTAGGCCTGAGGCAGGCCCGGGGGATTCAGACAACGTATGAGGAACTGATTTGAGTATGTGTTGAAATTCCCCTTGTCAATCACAGATCCCTTTAGTCATGACCTCCTGCCAGGGACATATAACCCATTCCCTCCATTATCTGCTGGCCAGTTCAATCAGCTCACATCACCATGGACAGAAATACAGTCAAAGGACTATTGTTTCACAACCCATGAGGGGATTCTCAGAAACCCAGCAAACAGGACTCCAGACGATAAGAAGGGTGTTTCCTCTGTAGCTTTTGGAGCAAAAAGAACCTTGAGCTCAATTCCATCCCCAAATGCCTAGATCAAGTAAGCAACTGGCTCGAGATCGGGAACAACCTTAAATGCTTAGGCTAATCCCTGGGTTCTCATGTAATTCTACAAACCAAATTAACCCCTAGTCATGAAAAACTGAAACGGTTTACAGCTACCTTGCAAAGCTTTACTAAAAAAGTTCACTACCCTCTAGCAAACAAACAAACATCTTCCTCATGCTGCTTCTTAAGGAAAGAACTGAGCCTTTGCCCTTCCCTTACCCTCTTTCTGCTGACTTGTATACTTTCTGCCTTTTCTGGAAAAACTGATAAGCAATGATTCTCCGATACTGTTAAATAATAAGACCATGGCTTACAGCTCTGACTTTTATATTAGAGCACAGAGGACTCATTCTAACCCAAGAGAGGATACTAGCTAAGCTAACAAGTGGCAGAAATTTGGGGAAATGGCCATTGGAAGCAGCCTCTGAGATGCAGAGAGCAGTATCTCATTCTACCATATCCGATAACCAAATGGTGAGCACAGCTGCTCTGGAGACTAGAAATGGCTCTGGGCTGAACAAAAGGTATTTGGTCCGAGAGTTGTCCAAGAGGAGAAGCAACACCTTGTGAAGCTTCATTTAATGAGATCTACAATATATTTAATATTGTCAGCTACTCTATCATCAGCTCTCAGAATAGTAACCCAGCGGTTATACAGAAATAATCTAGAGAAAAGTGTGATTTTTTTTCCTATCTCAGAATTTTCCCAGCATTTAAGTCTATAGCACAAAAGGTAAGCCCTGCACATTCTGATTCCAAATACAGTTGGAGTGTCTCTCCCATCTTTCTTCTCCACGTCTCCTCCCACTGCCTTAATTCAGGACCCCACTATCTCTTACATGAACTATGGAGATCGTTTAATTATCACTGTTCTTGCTTTTCTAATCTCTCTCACACCCAAACATTTAAGAGCAATCTTTCTAAAAGGCAAATCCGTCCATGGTACCCTCTTGGTAAAACTCATTACTGGAATTGTTTCAGTTAAGAAGCATTAATAGATGCTAAAAAGTAGTGGGCAAAGATGAGAAGAAATAGGATATTTCCACTGTCTCAAAGATTCTCTTCGTAAGATACTTGAAGTGCAAAGGAAAAGAAAGTAACTTACAGTGAAGAAATCTGGCAGACACCTACCTGAACCAAGCAATCGGAATGATCACCACTCATAATGGGAAAAATCAATGGGAAGTGGCTCTTGGTATAACACACAGCATCACTTCTATGGTGTTCTTATCAAAACCGCTTAACCTGAATCTAATTATGAGGAAATATCAGACAAACCAAAATTGAAGGACGTTCTGCAAAATAACTGGCCAGCACTCTTCAGAGATGCCAGTCATGAAAGACAGAGGAAGACAGAGGAAATCTCAGTGATTAGAAGGGACTAAGGAGACGGTACAACTTAGCACGAACGTGTGATCCTGACCTGGACCCTGAAACAGAAACTGGACGTGACTGGGGCAATTGGTAAAATTTGATGTAGAGCAGGAGATTAGGTAATAGTATTGTATTAGTGTTAATTTCCTGATTTTGATCATTGTACTGTGGTTATAGGAGATTTTAACAATAGTGGAATTTTTGTACTGCTTCTGCAACTTTTCTCTGAGTCTGAAGTTATTTCAAAACAAGAAGTTAAAAAACCAACAGAAACATTATGAGGCTTCCCCCTGGCTGGCTTCAGAGTGTAAGCTCTTTAACGAAGCAGGTGAGTTGGGCCTACCTATTCAGCCTCGTCACCTGCCATCTCCTACAAGGGTTCCGTGCTCAGCCATCCTCACCCACAGCACCTTCAGTTCTGGGACTCTATTGCTTGTCTTCCACATAAGCTGTTTCATCTCCCAGGAATTCCTATTCACTGCCACACATCCTCCTCCCTCTCCTTCCTAAGGCTCAAAGGACTATGTAAGGCAAGCCTCAGTTCATGCTTTCCTCCACTGAAGAACCCATTATTACACTGTATTATCACTGTTTATCTGCGTGCCTGTTTTTCCCACCAGACTGTGCTGTTAGGTCAGGGGCCTCGCCAGGCCATCTTCCCAGCCCCTGGCAATGCACCACACAGTCAGAACTCAAAAACTATTTGTTGAGTGAATCTCCACTTAGAAGCATTACCACACCTACCTCTGTATACTCTCGAATGGTTTATCAAATATTTTCATAAAAATCCCTGCACTTAATTACAGAATTTCAGGGAAAAATCTTTGAAAGATGAATCCAAAACCTTTATTTTAACAGATTAGAAACCAAGTCTTAGAAAGCTTAAAAAGTGAGGTCGCACTGTGAGTCACTGTGAGAGCTGGGGAGAGACCCTCCCTCTCAGATCAGGGTCTTTTTTGATGACGTTTGCAGAAAGCATTTAATAAACCCTTGCTCAAATGACCTGAATCACATGGGAGCAGCTCCACAATTCTGTACTTTATTCAGGTTGAAGCTGAACCAGGTGTGACTCTCAGGCCTGGCCTAACCAGGACACCTGACTGCATCCTGCAGTCAGCAACGTACAGCCGGAATACGCTAGTCTTCAGTGAGAAAGGCTAGTTTCCTACCTCAGAGACCTCTGATCCAGAGAGAGCAGAAGCTGGATGGCTCTCCTCCAGGGCTGGTGGGAGGATGAGGCAGGGACTCTGCATAGCCCCGAGCTATGTGGTATCAGGCCAGAGGCGACATGCTCAGATCACATCCTTACATCTAAGCTGGGGAGGAAGCCCATTCCTCATGTCAGAAATCATCTGCTCTGATTACAACACCCTTTTTAATCTCCCTGGCCCAGGAGAGAATATGCACTGATAACTTTAATAATGCCGGCAGGAACAATTAATTTCCATTCCCGCTCTTCATACACTGTTATGTGAAGGGGACTGGAAGGACAAAATTAAACTCCATTGGGACTTCAGCCTACAGCTCCGAAAACAGACAGACTACTCAGAACTCAGCATGGAAAACCTCACCCTGTGTCGGACGGATGTTAACTTGTGAATGCTTGAAAGACCTGAGTGGCTTCCGGGGACCTGAGTGGCTTTCGGGGCAAGGGTCAATGAAATTAAATAACATTTAAAAGCTCGGGCAGATTTGATATGAGTCTAATGGACATAGGAATCAAGCAAGATTTAAGCAAAAATAATCATGGAAATATTTTATATAGTTTCAAAGAGGTGTATCTATTTTGTTGGTCAATGTGTTCTACATTTAATGTACCGCTAATATAAAGTTTTTGACTACTCCATCAAGAATTTTTTTTCAAACTAAAAACTTGCCTATGTCAACTAGAAAAGGATACCTTGATTTATGTAACATTTCTCTTCCACAGCAGTTTCACATCCTTTCCGTTATCCTCACATCACTTCTAGAGGCAAAGTGGGCAAGGATGCTTTCTTGTTCAGTTCACTGATGCGCACAGAGGTCAGACCCTTCAGTAAGGCTCACGAGAAGGTAATGCTAGAGTTGGAGGATACTTTTTTTTAAATTCCCCGTCACAGGCTTATGCTATTGTATTCCTTCTCACTATTAGCAGAAAGGATGAGAAAAGGGCATAAAATTGAGTGGAGGTTCTGTTGAGGACATCACAGTTTCCCAAGCTCCGAAACCCAAATCTAAAGACATCTGCTCAGATGCCATTTATCCTGACCCCTTCAGAATACCCACCCCTGAGCCTCCCTGGTCTCACTTAGGTTCTATGAGCCATGCTGTTCTCAGTTTCTTTTTGCTCATTTTCATTTGCTCCTCTCTCCTCTTTCGCTGGCCCCTCAAAATCCTCTCTAGGTCTCAACGGCCCCCTCCTCCGAATAGTCACTTTCATGCCTTCATATCCTCAATCAGTTTTATGAGGTTAATTTTCAGATTTCCCTTCCAGCCGTAATCCTCACTGAACTTTCACCTTGCCATGTCTAAAACTGAACTCAGGAAGTGTGGTGCAGTGTCCTGGAGAGACCACTGGACAGAAGTTAGAAGGCCTGGTAAGTCTGGTCCCACCTCTGCTACTACCTAACTGGGTGACCTGAGGCAAGTCCCTTCTTCCTGGCTGTCAGATTCTTCACTAATTACAGGGTTGGACTAGAATCAGTGACTCTTCACATACTCCCCCAGTAAATGGCAACCCCAGTTTCCAATGGCTCAGGCCAAAATGCCTGGAGTCATCTTTGACTCCTCCTTTTCTCACATCCCACATTCAACTCAGCAGCACATTCAACTCAGCAGCACATTCAACTCAGCAGCGAATGCTCCATCTTCAAAATACCTCCCAGAATCTGACCACATCTCACGATCTCCACATCTTCCACTCTGTTCCACCATCATCTCTACCACCACCATCTCCTGCCTGAATTATTTAGAGAAGCCTCCTTAACTGGTCTTCCTGTGTTCCCACCTCGCTCCACCTTGTCTTTCCTTAATACAGCAGCCAGAACAATCCTATTTCAACAGGAGTCAGATTGTATCATCCTCTGTTTCAAATTCTCATATTTTAATAGCCTCTGAGGCTCCTCCTGATGTGGTTTGTCCCCCTTCCCCAACCACATCTCCTACCACTCTTCCTCTCGCCTATCGTGTGCAAGGCCACCTTGCTGTTTCCCTAAGCAGATAAGCACCCTCCCATCTCATGGCCTAAGACATGCTGCTTCCTCTGCCTGAAATACTCTCCTCAGAGAGCTAAATAGCAAAATCCCTCATTTCCTTCAAGAACCAGCTCCAGTGCTGATTTACCAACGAAGCCTTCCCTGACCACCTTATACAAAACAGCAAGTCCCCAGCACCCTCATCCTCTTTATCCTACTTTGTCATCTTCTGATATATTACATATTTACTGGCTTATCTGTATATGACCTGTTTCTCAGACTAGAATATAAGCTCCATGTGGGCAAGGAATTTTTGTTTTGTTATCTGTTGTATCACAGTGCCCACCACAGTGCCTAGGACATGGGAAGCACCTGCAAATGTCTGTTGAATGACCAAATGAATTTTGGTCCTCTCTAGCCTTTACCTCCTTCCACCTCATATCAGATCACTTGGGAGGGATGGCTTCTTTGCTATTCCTCTTAATAAATCCCATTCTTTCAGTTCCCATTGCCATTATCCAAGAACTGGTTCCTATTATCTCTTGAATTATTGTAGTAGGCTCCCAAATAGTTTCTTCCACCCTAAACCACACTGAACACTGCCCCCAGTGTCACTGTAAACCATGGCTTTCTATTTTTCACTGCCCTACATACAACGGTCAATGGCTATCTTTGACCAGTGGCTCGAACGCCTTGAGTTGGCATTCAAATCCCTCCACACTCAGTCTCCAAGCTCATCCCACACATCTCTCCTCTTGCTGGCCAAGAGAAAGTTTCTGCTGCTGTCAGACTGGTCTCATGGGTGGCATCTCTAATGGGGACAAAGAGGCAGGAGAGGAAGTGGGCACCAGATAATATGGAAATATTCAAGATATTTCCAGAAGAGAAGAAATGGATGGATAATTAAGAATCCTGGCAGCATATAATTGAAAAAAAAAAAAACCAGTCCATTCCTTCCCTTGTATGACGCTTACCTGACTCACCTCTCACGAATCTGTACATTTTCCAAACTCCTATAGACAACTAATTATCTGTACCACTCATTAAATTGATGTCTTAAGTTGTAACTTGCTTCTGGAGTCTATGGCCTGTCTATCCAACTAAGAAATCTAAGATCTTGAATCATGTTTTAAGCTTGTTCTGCAGCCCTTTTATAGTGCCAAGTTGAATACCGAGCAATTATAGACAATCAAATAATATTTATTAAATTGAACTGAATGACCTGGTAGTGGTACTTGTGCTCCTGGATTTGAATAAAGCAATGCTCTCTCTCTCTCTCTCTGAAGGAATTGAAATCACCATCTGAAAAGGTACCTGCACTCCCATGTTTTTTAAAGAGTCCCTGAGAGAAGAATCAGGTGAACTATGCAGTTTTCCTGCCTGAGAACTCAAAGACCCAGAAAGGCCACTGATTCACAGAGCTGCAAAGAGAGAGGGCTTTTTTTTTTTTTTCCTACTCTCCACCCTCCAAATGAACATCAAAAGGAAAACAAGGTCATGGGAAGAGGCAAGGCAGGAAAGGATGCAATGCTTTTGTGTGCAGAAGAGTTGGATTATCTTGGCTTTGGAGAAGAGATGATTAAAGCTAGAGACTGGATCTCCCAGTTTGCCTCCAGTATTTCCTTGCTACCCTCTATGATAACACACTGCTCAAAAAGATTAGCTTAGAGAGACAAAGGCCACTGTAGCAGGGAGAAGGGCAGGTGCACCCCTCTACAAGGACATAACCAACGCTCTGCAGAGCACTTTCTTTCTCTTTTAACTTTACTGAGGAATAATGAACAAATATAACTGTATATATTTAAAGTGGTATCCATATACATTGTAGAATGATTACCAAGATCAAGGTAATTAGCACATCCGTCACCTCACATAGTTAACTCTTTTTTTGTTTTTGTGGCGAGGATGCTTAACACCTACTCTCAGCAACTTTCAAGTACACAGTATTATATTATTAACTGTATGCTGTACATCAGATCCTCAGAACTTATTCTTATAACTGAAAATGCGTGCCCTTTAACCATCACCCCATTTCCCCCTCCCTCAGACCTGGGCAACCACCATTCTATTCTCTGTTTCCATGAAATTGGCTTTTTTTTTTTAGATTCCATATGTAAATGATAACCAAACAGTATTTGCCTTTATCTGCCTGGCTTATTTCACTTAGCATAATGTCCTCCATGTTTATCCATACTGTCACAAATGGCAGGATTTCCTTCTTTTTATGGCTGAATAATACTCTATTGTACGTATATACACCATATTTTCTTTATCCATTCATCTGTCAAAGGACGTTTAGGCTGTTTCCATATCTTGGCTATTGTGAATAATGCTGCAATAAACATGGGAGTGCAGATACCTTTTCAGACAGTGGTTTCAATTCCTTTGGATTGGATTTCAATTTGATTTCAGATACTGATTTCAATTCCTTAGGGAGTGGAACTGCTAGATCATAAGGTAGTTCAATTTTTAATCTTTTGGGGAACCGTCATCCCTTCTTCCCTAATGCCTGTGTCAACGTACACTCCGAGCAACAGTGTATCGAGGATCCCTTTTCTCCATATCCTCACCAACATTTTTTGTCTCTCGACTTTCTGATAATTGCAGAGCACTTTCTTCCCAGGTTTTACTGATTCTTATGACATTCTGGGAAGGAAGAGCGAGAGTATGAGTAATATTCTTCAGTGTGAAGATGAGGAAACCGAACCTAGTGTATGAAAGTTCCACTGAGGCAGCCACGGCCCAGGTCAGGCACAGGTCTGAGGACTAGACTCTCGGCTGAGCTGAGAGACAATGAGGAAGACAGAAGAGGAAGAAAAGGGGAAAGAAGAAGAGGGAAAACCCTCTTTACTTATTTGATGTCAAATGGAAGTAGGGTATTTCCAAATGCAAGCACAGGTGTTCCTACAAACAAGTGACTTTCCAGAAGATACCAATGAGATTCTGGATTGCCTCTGGACGTAGCCGAACATGGTCCAGCAGGAAGTCAAGACTACACAGGCAGAGAACCAAAAGGAATGTAGGAATGCGCTGTGGGATAACCAGCAGATAGAATGCTGTCTAGTCATTAAAACAATGTTTCTAAAGAGGAAGCAATGACATGAAAAATGTTCACTTAAAATGGCAAATGAAAAAAACCACACAAAACTTAACACACAATTATCACCCCTATTTTCTAAAGAAAAATGTGCATAGAAAAAAAGATTGGAAGGGAATACACCAAAATGTTAACACTGATTCTAAATAATCATTATTTTCTTTTTATTATTTTTGTTTTCCCCACCATATATATCTTGGAAGAGTATGTATTACTTTTACAATTGGAAAAAAAATTAAACTAAAGGGTTTCTTTTGTTTGCGTCCAAATACAAGGAAACAGAAAATTAAAATAGAAAATGTTGCTTCTCAGCCTTGTCCCTGGGCCTTACCAATAACTAATTAGCTCAACAAGAGGACGATTCTGAGAGCTCTTGAGACCATGAGGAAGTTCCTGTGGTCTCTTCAAAGACCAGAATTAGTGAAAACAATTAAAATTAGCCTATAACTGGACGTTTCAAGCTGGGTAAACACTAGGAAAAGCTGGATAGAGACCCACATGATTGGTGGAACACAGAGTAAAAGAAGGGAAAAAGAAAGAAAGAAAGAAAAGACTAAGGGCGGGCAGGATCAGGTAGAAAAACCATGAGAACAGAAAAAGTCCAAGGGGGGAAGGTATAGCTCAGTGGTAGAGCACATGCTTAGCATGCATGAGGTCCTGGGTTCAATCCCCAGTACCTCCATTAAAAAATAAATAAATAAACCTAATTACTGCCCCTACCGCCCCCCCACACACAAAATAAACCAGAAAAAAGTCCAGTATTCTAAGGAGAGAAGAGAATGGAAAAATTGAAGATGCTATCTCAAAGGAAGGAGAATCTAATTTTTATTCCTCATTTTAAATAAAAATCATGCTCAGACAAGCAGGGAAAAATTCAAAGGAAAATTCCTGACAAAGACAAATAGGAAAATCAAAAGAAGCCAGTCCTGCAAGGAGGGAGGCTGGAATCAAAGCTGCCTCCTCTCCCTGGACAAGCCCAGCAAGAAGCTGAATCAGAACAGCACAAGGGAAATTCCAGCCTGCCAGGAGCACCGAAATGTATTACTGCAGAATGCACAAGTCAGTCATTCCTTGCACATGGCCCTGAAGCTTCCCAGTGCAATGACTGCCACCTTTCTACGTGTGAGGCAGCAGAGCAGAGGGCTGTGAACAGATGACTTGGGAAGCAGGTCATCAAGACACAAATCCCAGTTCTGCCACCAACCAGGTGTATAACCTCAAGTCAACTGCTTAACCCTTCTGCCCACATCCTTATCTATAAGGAGATGATAAAACTAGTACCTGTCTTAAAGGGCTGCTGTGATGATTAAATAGGTTAACACAATGTCAAGTACAGAGCACAGTCCCTAGGCATGCATGGCTAGCACTCACTCAGTTATCATTATTACTTATATTATTGCTGTGAATCTTCTAATAAAAAATTGGTACCTAGTCAGCTTCCACCCCCATTAGTGTAGCTTCTCCAGGGAGTAATACGTTTTTACAAACTATTATTTTTTTGGTGCCTGATGAGGCATATTAATAATCTTCTTTTCTCAGAGAGACATCTTATAGTCAAATATAAGAGGTACAGAGATGGTAAAAAGTAACTTGTCTAGAATTAACAATTGATGTTAAAACTATCAGATGAACAACTGAATTAGCACCCAACATTAGTATGATAGCATCATATATAAAACCATACAATAGGCTTTTTCATCATGTGAGAAAAAAAATGTAACTGTAAAATAGAGGGTCCAAACTCACTATCCTAATGTGGGGGGGGGGGGTGGCGGTAGAGGGTCAATATTGACATAATTATTGCTGGGTTTATTTCCTGATGTGATACAACATGAAGTATCCAACATCTCCTATTACATATTCTAGTCAAAATATATATAAATAGGTTTGACCTTTAGAACCAACTTGTAATTTACAGGAAATATAGGGTACAGGAAGAAGCTAACAACACATGGAAGCAACCAGACAAATCTGGACGGTGGGAAAAGCTGCAGGACAACTGGCCTGGTCTATTTAACAAGTCAGTGTCATGGAAAAGGAAGAGTACCAGATTAAAGGAGACTTAAGGGACATAAACTCAATGGGTATTAGATACTGGCTTGGACAAACCAGCTGTCAAGGACATTTTTAGTACAATTAGGGAATGTTTACATGGCCTGGGTATTAGGCGAGATGAAAATTTACTGAAATGGAAAAGTGGAGACTTGACTAAAATAACAGATTATATAATAGTAAATACAATACAATCTGGTTTTTTATTGTATTTTTGCTTCTTATATTTTCTAATTTCCACAATGCACATGTGCTATAAAACTTTAAAAGATTATTCGAAAGAATAGAGAGCAAGGAGGAAGAGAATAAAGAAGAGATGGGGAGAAGGACAGGTTAGAAAAAAAGAATACCATTTATAAGTCCTGAAACATGGGTGGTAGGGTGATGCAGTAGAAAGAACGTGGGAGTTCAAATTCCAGTGTCACCTCTTCTTGGTCTTACAAAAGAGTATTGTACCAATGCAAGCTTTAATTTTTTCAGCTATACAATGGGAAGAAAAATAACCTTCCAATATAATGTTCATAGCAGCATTATTCATCATAGCCTCAAACTGGAAATGTACACAAATGGTCATCAACAGTGGAACAGATAAAACTGACAGTCTCATATCCCAGGAACCCCTTCCCCCCACCCTAGGGAAACTGCGACTGCTGGTCATCATAGCTGCTGCCCACAGTAGAAGAGATGGAATTTGGAGTTCAAAGCCTGCCAAGGGGCTTGATAAACAACCTGGGTTTTCCATGGAAACCGCAGAAAGGTCATACCTTAAGTGTATAGAATATGTTCCAGAACTAAATCAAAACAGACCCACTTTAAGGAAGCATAAAACCAATTCCCCACAAGGTGGTCAACCAGTAACTTAACTGCCTACTAGAAGAAAACTTAACACTCTTCAGAGGACAATAAACACATACAGAGTCTCAATAATAACATCTACAATGTTCAATATATCATAAAAAATTAGTAGACATGAAAAAATAAAGAAATGTAATCCAAGGTCAAGAGAAAAAAAATCTATAAATGGAAACAGAACCATACATGATGTAGATGTTGAAAACAGCAGATAAAGATTTTTAAATAACTGCAAAATATATTTTAAAAATAATGGGTGAAAAGAGAAATTTCAGGAGTTACAAGGAAACTGTAAAAAAAAGAACCAAGTGGAAGTCATAAAACTAAAAATTACAATATCTGAAATAAAAAATTCATTGGATGGTATAAATAAGTTTGGATACAACAAGAGAGAGGATTGGTAAACTTTAGAAATCACCTAAACTGAAGCACACCCCCAAAAAAAAGCTTGCCTCAGTGACCTGTGGGACTGTATCAAGCAGTCTAACCAATGTGTAACTGGAGTCAAAGCAAGACGAGAGAATGAGACAGAAAAAATATTTGCCAAAATTTTTCCCAAATAAAGGAAACACCACTACCCACAGATCCAGGCTGTTTAGATATTATACTTATCTAAGCCAAATTAAAAAAAAAAAATGAACACCACACTTAGACTCATTGGAGTCAAACTGCTGAAAACCAAAGATAAAGAAAAAATATTAAAAGCAGCCCCCAAAACCCTCAAAACATTAAATCCAGGGGGACAGTAATAAGAATCACAGCTGACTTCTCATAAGAAACAGTGGAAACCAGGAAGGAAAGGAATGGCATATTTAAATTGTTGAAAGAATATTACACAATTTCATTTATATAATTAAAAAAAAAAAAAAACCCAGCAAATACTTATGCTAGGATAAGGGCTTTCAGGGGATAATGAATGGAAGAGGGAAAAAGAGGGCGCTCGTGGGATACTGGTAACATTCTTTTTTTTTAATCTGGTGATAATTACATGTTTTCCATTTGTAAAAATTCACTGAGCTGTACATTTTACAATATGCGCACTTTCTCTAACTACTTTATACTTCTCTAAAAAGTTAAGGAAAAAAGACCTTTACAAACTACATGAAAAGACTAGAGGAAGTACATCGAGGGCCTACTACTGTGTACAATATTTATAGTAAGCGTTTTATGAAAGCTTGTTATTTATTAGTATTATTATTATCATCATCCCACAGAAAGTTTTGGGAGATCTAAGCGGATTTTAAAAAAGGGCTGAAAAGCCATAAGCTCCCTGGGGGCAAATCTTACTCCTTAATTTGATTTTAAGCTCTTTTTAGCATGTAGCATAATGTTATATATATAGTTTTCCCTAAAATACTTATTGACTGCATGCTTTTCTCATTCAGGGTAGTATTCAAATGTGTATGTACAAGGTTGCATGTGGACACTTTTGTTTCCTGTCCCCTGCACATCTCTTCCATACTCCATATTTTTACATTGTTTTTCTGATTCTCTTAATCATCCCTTCCTTGATTTATAAAGATTGAAGTACCTTTGAATGTTCTGAACATAGCACCTTGGGCTCTTTTCAGAAAAGGCAGCTAGATACCTGAGAACTAAAACATCAAAGAGGCAAACATATAAACTAACCTAAACCAAAGACAGCAGGCATCTTTGATGCACACATTCCCTCTGAGCTGAATCTTCCTGAGGCCAAAAAAAGCCTGGACCACCCAGAGAGAAGCCCCCAGGGAGAGGATACAGATGCTGCTGACCTAGTGTCACAGAAACGAAAGCTAAAATGCCACGAATGGTACTAGCTGCAAAGCGCCCCTCAGTGTTGGCTTTGGCAGCAAACCTGTCGCCCCTTATCAGCAGAGATACCTTTGAAGTAGCTGGCAGCCTTCCATCCCCTACTCAAATAAGCTCAGCTTCACATCCTATTCTTTTTTCCAAAGACACTCTCTTCATCAGATATGAGAGAATAAAGCTCAATTAATCAGAACAGATTTTTGCTACCAACAAGATAAATTAGGCAACTGGAACAGCTGTCTGTAAAGCACCGCACAACGCTGTTAGTGACCACGTTATGAAATGGAAGACATTCAGTCAGTACAAGATACTGAGTTCCGTGGGGGAGGAGGTGCAGGGTAGACTGGGGAAGAGAGGGAGGGGTCAATCAATCATCTACTTCTTCGTCTCCAAGTTAAACCCTTTCGCAAGAGGGCAGAGCACAACCTTTGCAAATTCATTTTTTCTCCATTTATTCAATCTACAGCACTTACCAGGGGACATTCAACTAAACCAGCAGTGGGGGTCATTTCCTCTCCTTTTCTTACTGATGACAACACCACCAGAGAATATGCCTCCTTACAGAATTATCCTCCTTTCTCCTCACATATGCCAAACAGCTGGCCTCCAAGACTCCATAGGAAATCCTATCCCAAGGGGATGAACAGGTAGGTGGGTAACAAACACTGCTTTTAGTTTCAAATCGCCTTTATCCTCTTTTACTGTGAGACCCATTTCCTTGATGCCAAAGGAAATCTGACTGGTCATGGTGATTTTCTTGTGACTGATCTAACGGGAAAAGGACATGCTTAACATCTGAGGGCCCTGGAGAAAACTATTAATTGAGCCTCTTAGGTTTCTTCCTCAGCACACTTCTTACACCCCCGGCTTCCTGCAGTGTTATCTATTTACCTGAAGCCAGATTCACCCTGTGTCATCCTCCAAGAACAAAGCAAGGAAACCACAATGGGTTGCCAAGACAAACTGACCTAGGTGCTTCAGCACAATCTGTAGCAGGGGCAAACATGGCTCACAGACAGACAGGATCTTATGGCTTCAGAGGTACCTCTGTGCTCTTGGGTTCCCCCAAGATGGAAATCAGAGAGTCTACAGCAGTGGTCCTCAACCCTGGCTACATGCTGGGCCCTATCCCAGAGACTATCATTCAATTGCCCTGGGGCAGAGCCTTGGCATGGTATTTTTTATTATCTTTTAGATCAACTTTATTGAGGCATAATTTACATACAATAAAATGGACCCAATTTAAGTATACACATTCAATGTATACATTTGGACAAATGCACACACTGATGCAAACACCACTATGATGAAGACTGTGTAACATTTCCATAAACCCCAGTTCCCCTGTGGTCAACCCCCATCCCCACTCTGGCCCCAAGGAAATCACTGGTTTACTTTCTATAACTATAGATTAGAGTTATCTTTTATAAAATCTCATATAAATAGAATCATACAGAACATAGTCATTGTGCCTGGCTTCTTTTTATCAGTATAATGTTTTCTGAGTTCATCTACATTATTCTATCCATCAGCATTTCATTCCTTTCTATTGCTGAGTAGTATTCATGTATGGAGATACCATAACATGATTTTTCCACAATATAATTATCCATCTGTTGATGGGTATTGGGGTTGTTTCCAGTTCGGGGTAATATAAATAAAATATTAGTTGCCTATGGCAGCCATAACAAATTAATGCAGACTTGGTGGCTTAAAACAACATGTATTTATTCTCTTATAGATCTGAAGGTCAGAAGTCCAAAACCAATTTCACTGGGCCAAAACCAAGGTGTCAGCAGGGCTGCGTTCCCTTAGAAGGGTCTCAGGACGGCCCGTTCTCTTGCCTTTTTTCCCAGCATGTGAAGCTGCTTTCCTTGGCTCATGGCCCTTCCTCCATCTTCAAAGCCAGTGACCTAGCATCTTCTCTCTGTAACTTTGCTTCCTTCTATTTCTCTCACATGGCCTCCTTCTCTTTTTTCTGTAATCTCCCTCCACCTCCCTCTTATAAGGACACCAGTGATTGCATGTAGGGCCCACTTCCATAATCAAGCATAAAATCCCCATCATAAGATCCTCAAATTCATTGTACGTGTAAAGACTTACGGATAATGTAAACATCCTCAGGTTCTAGGGATTAGAACATGGACATCTTTGGGGTAGAACCATTATTCAGCCCATAACAAAAGCTATTGTGAATATTCAAGTACAAGTCTTTGTGTAGGTACATACTTTTATTTCTCTTGGATTAATACCTAGACATGGAATTGATGGGTCATATGGTAAGTGCATTTAACTTCATAAGAAATTGCTAAACTATATTTGAAAGTGGTTGGACCACTTTTCACCAGAAACATATGAGAATTCCATTCGTCTTAACAGTTGTCAATCTTTTAAAGTGTTGTCAGTCTTTTAAAGTTTAACCATTCTAGTGAGTATACAGCACATCTTCTTATAGTTTTAATTTGCATTTGCCTGATGATGAATGATATGAGCATCTTTTCACACACTCATTGGCCATTTATATGTATCTTCTTTAGTGATGTGTCTATTAAAAACTTCTGTGTATTTAAAAAAATTGGGGTACTCAACATACTATTGAACTCTGTATTGAAAATACATTCTCCCAGTTTGCGGCTTATCTTTCATTTTCTTAACAACGTTTTTCCAAGAGTGAAAGTCCAAGAGTTGATGAAGTCCAGTTTATATTATTTTTTTCTTTGATAGCTCATGCTTTTTAGATCCTAAGAAATTTTTGTGTCTTCAAGGTCACAAAGATGTTTTTTAAAAACTTCCCAAGTTACTCTCTTGCAAAGGCAAAGTTGAGAACTACCGGACTATTGGGAATCTGACCTAGCTTTCTCAGTTTAACCTGACTTTCTGCCACAGACCCTTGGGGTAATAAAGGTAAAACAGGAGTACAGTTACCTGAAATACTATAAAAAGCAGAATACAATTCAACATCTTAGGACTGTCTGAATTGACTGGCTCCCAAGCCTAAGTGTGAGCAGCTGTTAAGGGCTAGAAACTGACTTGAAAAGCCAAGTCGGAGGTGCTGTGAGTGTGTCCCAGATAAGCGAAAGGAGGAAGAGGGAACAGGACTGTCCTCTCCCCAGTAGGAAAAAGCACACCCAAGTTTATTTCAGTTTAAACTGAGGAATTGAGAAAAATTACTTCTATTCTTGGTGGGATTCTTTAGAACTTGCCACTCACAGCTAGGAGTCAGAGTTGGTAGTACTTGGACCCCGTGTTTGAAGCCACCGCATTAAACAAATGAAGGTGGCAGCAATAATATTTGCCCAAATCTTGGTTCCAGCAGGGGTTAGACAGACTGTGCTTTCATTACATGAAAGGGGATGTCAGAAGCACCAAACGGGCTCCATTTCCCCTGGAGTCCTAGACAAAGTGAGCCTGTTTCTAAGCTGCAGACAGGAGGCTACTTTCTCTGGATGTTATATTTAGCTAAAGGAATGTCCACCATGGCTTCATGCACCATGTAAAATATGTTCTGGCAGACATAACCACAAACCAGAGGGCCAGCAGGGAGCATCCCTTAAAGGAGGTTCAGTAGCATAGAGGGGCCAATTGTGCAGATACCCTGACAACCCCAAATTAGCCGAGTCAGCTGTGAGCCAGATTTTTGGTCAATTCTCATATTTAATGAGTCTTTGTTTCCCTCTTACTAGAGATTCTGCCCGTGGGGAGAAAAACATGTTGCCCTCTGTCACTCTCGACTTCCAGCTGTTTGCCCAGACACCGGGTAGGAGAAACAACCCAGTGTTGATGTTTAACACCACCGTACCTTTGAAGGGTGGTGTGCAAGAGAAACAGTGAGGTTAATTCTGTAACTAAGTGAAATATCTGGATTCAAGGGTAAAGAATAAGAAAATCCAGGGTACTGTCTACTCTGCATACAATACCTAGAGAGGGCTAACAGAACAAGCAGGTGGAAAGCTTTGCCTTCTAGAACCTGACGACTGTATTTAAATACTAGCCTCATCTCTTTTTCACTTAAACTCTCTAAGCCTCAGTGTCTTCCTTCATAAAGTAAGGATAAGAATAGTAACTACCTTATAGAAGTAGTGTAAGGATTAAACAAGATAATGTACACCAAGTGCTTAACACTGTACCTGGCACACACACTAGGTTCAAGAAATTTTGGATTTGATTATCATAACCTTTGCTAGTGAATCATTGAGTTTTATAGATTAAAAAAAATTTTTTTAAAGAAAATCTGTGACTCTTGCCAGTCAGATTCAAATTCATGTAAAACTTGGTAAATTTTCACAGGTGTTCATAGCTGGACCAGAACTATAAAGGCATCTTTTCTGAAGCCTGTGTGTCTGGAGAAATGCAGATTTTCCTTTTGCTACTGGGACCAAATCTACAGGTAAAATGAAAGGTATATCTGTTTCATATATTTGGATTCCAGTGTGGCGTCTCTCGGTTGCTGGCCGTGACAGATAACAGAGTCTGAAACAATGCTTTATTCTTTAAGAAACGTGGTTTTCAATTACTTAAGCTGGCCTCCTCTCCATACCCACACCCACTTTTGTCTGCCCTTATCTCAGGGACTGCTGCTTACCTATCACAGCTGGACAAGGGTCATCCGACAACCAGAAGGAAGCCCTGAGTGTAGGACGTCTTTGTCATCATATGACTTATAGTCTATTAGATTTCGAAGGCAGCATAGTGATCATATTGTCCAAACACTTTTCTTTAAACTTGAGGTAATTGAGGCACAGAAAGGAGAAGTAATTGTCCAGAGTTTCAGACTTACTGGCAAAGCTGAGCCCTCGAGAAAGGGTCCCATGGAAAAGGCCCCTGCTCTCAGAGCACAAAGTAAGCCCCAGGAAGCATGACTGTAACTGACAGGGTGGCCAGGGACATTCCTCTTCTTATCTTCTTATCTGATTACCATAGCTTAACCAGAGGGATTCTAATTCTTCATGCGCAGCACATTCTAAACAAAAGAGACTAAATATCTGAGGAATGGAGAGAAAATGCTTCTCTGCCCATTACTAGAAAGCAGAGAGGCTCTCACCCAGCCAAACAGAATTAATCTATTCTTACGATCCGCCAAGCCAGCTTCTACCTTTGAATTCTCTCCCTACATTGGACCCCAGGTGAGAGAAAAAGGTTATTCACCCAGTGGGATAGTAAACCTTGGCTATTCAACAATCCCATGGAAATCTCTAATCGACTATAATTTAACTGATGAAAAGTTACAAAGATCAAGAGAAAGTCCTATGATGTGAAACTGTATACAACAATATGAATCAATCTCACAGACAGAGTGTTGAATGAGAGAAACCAGACACAAAAGAGTACACACTGGATGGTTCTATTTATATAAAGTATAAAACCAAGCAAAACTAATCTCTGCTGTGAAATGTCAGGACCGGTGTTATCCTTGGGGCTTGGGACCATCCCTCCCAACCCCCCAGTGACTAGAAGGGAGCATGAGGAGATTTCTAAGGTACTCAAATAATCTGTTTTCTTGATCTGGGACCTGGTTACCAGGTGTGTTCAGTTTATAAAAATGCATTTCGCTGTAATCCTATGATATATGCACTTTTCTTCAATGAAATGTAATATATAAACAGTTCTGTGAGTAATTAGAAATTCTTTCCTACACCCTCAGCATAGAAATGCATGGCTTAAGGAGGTCAACCCTGGGACCACGGGTAGGAATATCATTCACGGGTGGATGGGGAAACCCGCCACGTCTTGTACACATGCCATGCACTTTGCTGAAATGTGAATGGCATTTGAGGAACCAGAAACAACTTGTGGCTTTGATAACTGGCTGCCTTTAGCATAAACATCTCTGAGATCTGGAGGGGTTCTAAGACTCCCTCTCAGCTTGGGTCTTCCCTAACTTTCTCTAATCTCCCAGCTTTAGACCTCGCAAAGTGATAAGTTATTTAGAAGGAGAAGCAGTGCATCTATCTGGACAGTTACCCATGTACTTATCAAAAGAGGACATCCAAGACATTATCTACAGAAATGAAGCACTAGTTTGGAAGTGAAGTTAAAGGGTATGTTCATGGTCGCCCATTTTTTCATCATCTAACCCATCTTCCAGAAGTTACATGATTAAATATGTCTAAGAAAATTTGTTACTACTGAAATTGATTTGGTTGTAAAATAACATGAGTCAGTTTTTAAACATCTTTGTACTATCATGTGTTAAATGGTTGCTTTATAAGTAAGGATTCACTGGCTTATGTGTATATTGAAAAAAAATTTCCAAAACTGTATAAAACTTAAACTAATATAGACTATTAAGAGAAATCAGTGAAATCTAGATAGCTGAATGTCTCTTGTAGAAGTTTTTTTCTCTGATGAACAAAGGAAATGGGGGAGGAAACTAACAGTCAACCCCCTTTCTTCTCGAGATAGTCTAAGTGGCTGTCAAGATCATAGACAACTGGTATCTGATCACTGTCAAGGTTCCACCTAAATAGGTTAAAATTTTTAAAAAATAAAAATTATATATATTTAAGGTGTACAATGATGATTTGATATACATATTCACAGCGAAATGACTGCTACCTTCAAGGTAATTAACATATCATCTCCTAACACAGCTACCGTTTCTGTGTGTATGAAAAGAGCCCTTGAAATCTACTCTCTTAGCATATTCCCAGTATTCAATACAGTATTATTAACTATAGTCATTAATTTTAGTCACATACACGCATCACGAAGTGCTGCAGAGTAATTCAAGTTAATGACAAGCAAGCCAGAGCAGATGCTGGAAAGCACAAGGAGATACTGAAAAGTACCGCTGCCCCAAAATGAAGTCTGGCCCCAACCACAGCACAGCCGGGCCACTAAAAATAGCCAGCAAGCTCTTCGCGGAGTTATCTTTCTCTTCTTTCTTTTCATCCTCAGATGACTGTACCGTTAAATCCTGTCTCTGAGACACAGAAAAAGCCCCTTCAGAGATGCAATTATGTAGATGTAAGATTCTAAATGAGTTCTTTTTTCATGCTGGTATAAACAGAAGAAATTGGGCTCTAATTCCAGACCTACTGAGATCTGGAAAACTTCCTCACGTTAAGAATGGAAAACTGACTGAGAGCTAGAGCTACTATCGACCACAGACCTATTTATTTAAGTCTACTCCCTCCCAGCCTCAAATTTTAACACTGGGTATTGTTAACTGGAAACCAATGAATTCCCTATATATGAAACCAATGAAATAGCCCTATGTATTCTCTTTTTACCTATAACCTGTGGGAAGATTATTTGCCTTCTAAAAAGTCTTCTGGGGATGTCAGAGCTTCAACGGGAGACACAGTAGGTATATTATGTACAATGGTTGGGGCTTTTGCCACAATCTGTAACCAAAATTCATGAATAAATGACTCCATTAAAAGCTCAGGTTGATAGAGCTTAGAAAAGAGCCTCTTGAGTTTCCAAGAGGCTGCTTCCACTACTGACAGGTGAGGTGAATTTGGCATTTATTTCTTAAGATTATCACAATCAATTCTGAGTTTTTCCTTGGTCAAATTTTTCAACATACACCCAAGGTATAGTGACAAACAATGAGCTTCAGAAAGCATGCAGGGACCCAAAGACAAAGCTATGTCACGATAAGAATAACCAAGTCCATGAGTTCACCTTGGCCAAGATGAGAACTTAGAAAGAGAAATAAACCAAAAACATAAACATATGTGAATTTGCTAAACTGAACTAGAAGAGGAAATCATGAAATGACACTGAGGTCCTGGAATCACAGCTTCCCAAATTACTTAAGGAAATCAAGCAAGTACAGACATTATTAATATACACAGATTATGGATTATGCTGTAAGTCTGGGGGTTGTACCTTGCAAATGGTTATTTTCCCAGGACTACTGTAAATTCAGCTCAAAAGGGAAAACAAAAAGCCAATTCAATATTCTTTCTCTGTAAGTATGTGATGGAGCATGACCAATGGAAAGCCTTCTAAGTGGGTCAATAAGATGTTCTTTCAGTTATTTACAAGATTGTGTCTGTGACCATAACTAGCTATTTACTTTTTAATTTTTAATTTATTTATTTTTTGTAGGGGAGGTAATTAAATTTATTTATTTATTTATTTTAATGGAGGTGCTAGGGCTTGAACCCGGGACCTCGTGCATGCTAAGCACGCACTCTACCACTGAGCTCTACCCTCCGCCCACTATTTACCTTTTTAAAGAGTCTTCCTGAGTCCTCGCTGACTTGGACAAATCGAGGAATGATGTTATTCAGGTAGATGTCACTCAGGGTGGTGTGGTCCCTGCTCTCCCGCTTCACCTGGTTTAAGAGGAGATTCCAGCAGTTGACTGGAGAGAGAACATTCTGATCCTTCCTGCAAAGAAACAGCAAGAAAAAAAAAATCGGTGCTGGTGAGCAGGCAGGGCCGACATCCATGACTACAGTCCATGTCCCCACATCCCAGTGATTCGAGCCAAACCAGAAATAAAGATATCTTTCCTGAAGCTGCACCTCTAGTTTTCTCTTTTTTCTAAAAATCAGTGGAGAAAGAAAGAAGAAAATAAGAGCAATAAGAAGGAGAGGAGGAAGGAAGAGGGAAAGAGGAACAGGAGAAGCAAGATTATCTGTTGAGCTTCTACTATGTTGTAGAAACTTGGTGAAAGCTTTATACACATTATCCATTCTAAGCGCCATCATTTCGTTGCCAGAAAAGAACTACTATTAACCTCATTTTACCGATTAAAAAAAACCAACTCAGAGAGGTTGTCACTTGTCCATAGCCAGTAAGGAGTCACAGAGACAGTAAGAGGGAGTCACGGACCAGAATCACAGTTCTGTGCTGACTAGAACAATTCTAGGAGGTCTGACCAAAGTCCATAGCCCCAACCACTAAGTCACTTGGTTTGCATCTAGGGCTAGAGGCAAAAGTGAAGTCTCCAGACAAAATCTACGCTATAGACTAAATCCCCACACATTCTCTATTGAAGGACTGAATGAAGACAACAGTGGAGGCGTTTGCCATGTAAAAGTCACTAAAAATTCTTTAGTCCCACAGAAACGCATCTAAGGAGGTTTGAGTTCATTGATTGAGCCATTTTCTACTGTTGTAAGCAACCAAGAGCAAAAACCGTATCTAAACACATGTATTCCTATGACACGTTTAGCCTGAGCGGAGCAGTAAAGCATCAAACCTTGATGCTCATTTCTAAGGAAAACACTGTGATTCGAAAGAATTCCTGATTATCTTCTCAGCTCACAGCACTAATTTAAGCAACAGAAAGTTCTGCATCCACAAGCTGGATTTCTTTGAGGAGAGGAACAGAGGGCAGGGGTTATTTATCAAGGGCTTACTGTGTACTTGGCACAAAGGCTGGGCCCAATGCTCACACTGTTTAACTTGAACCCTACAAAACCTGACGAAGTGGGGGTTTATCAAGTACATTCAGCAGATGAGGAAAGCTGGACTAAGAAAGGTTAAGTATCTTGTTCAAGGTCACATAGCTAAAAAGTGGTAATGCTGGAATTCAAAAACGAGCCCCGTAATTGCAAACAAGATGCTCTTAATCACTGCAAAGTATCATAACTTCTTTGTTCCCCGCTTCCTTCCTCCCTCCCTACAGTCAGACTCTTAATGGAAAGAAAGTAAGCTGAGGGTGGCTCAGTTATGGAGTCCGTACTGCCTCCACTCCGGGCTGGAGGCTGCCAGGCACCTGTGACTTGCAGAGCATGGAATTCAACTTAGAAGGGCTCCTTCAATTCAGTCGTAAGGTAACTATTAACAACTAATCACGCCACACCTACTCTGGCTTCTGAACAGACCATTAAATCAAAGTATCTGTCTAACCAGCACCAAGAGGCTGCTTTAAACAATGAACATTAAAGTCCAAATTCAAACTGTTCTATACCTGGCCCCACCCCTTGCCGCAGGCACTACACTTCTGTGGTCAAAATCCCTAACATGCGCGTGCTGACCACTGTGTAACATCGTGTCCACTTGCCTTTCTAGGCAAATGAAAATATTTCTATGAAAATTGAAAAAAATATATATACTAGTTGAGAGAGATACATATAATTAAATCTACTTATTGCAAAATTTCTAGCATCTAAAGAAAAAAAAAGGTAAATAGGAAACAACCCAAAACTCAAAATGGTGAGAGATGTGAGCACATTCAGCAACATTTAATGCTTCCGTTGCCAGAAAACTTTCAAGCTGATCCCAAATCAGCTTCAGTTATAAAATCCTAAATAATCTAATTTAAGTTTTATTGGGTGGCAAGACATCCATGTCCTCAATAAGCATAGGTGTACCAGGTAATTCCACTGGCTTTTTAAAAGGGCAGATCTCGCGAGACCTTAACTTTACAACTGGTTTCAGTCTGTTTCTTGTGGGTGAACATGTTAGGGGGTGGTCTCTATTGGTTCTTCCCCTACAGCACTTTACACACATGAAAATGACAGTACAGTTCAATTTTACAAATGTATAAATGTGTATCTTAAATTAACAAAGTATAACAGTAGGGGCTTTAGTGGTTATAAAAATGCTGATGTCACAGAACAGTGTGGGAGACGAGGAAAGACCTATATATAACAGAACAGAGCATCAGAGGTACGAACAAAGGGTCAGCCTGCTCACCCACGCACACCACAGAGCACGAGTGAAGGCAGGAGAGGCAAAACCAATCCAACACCACGGAAAAGGATACAAAGCATAAATCCCAAAGAAACCCTTGAGTAAACAAAGATGAGTTAATAAAAAGGATGGGCAGAAGTGGGAATCTTTCAAAATGCCTTATGATTCAACACTAATAAATCTGTATTTATTAAGAACTTCTAAGGTGCCACAAGTACTTTTACCATGTGTATTTATTTCCATTCTTACAGCTTGTGGTGGGCCAGCTATTATTGGATTCAGTGAAAAGGAGCTTTTAAAGTATGTTCTGAGAAACTCTGGAATTACAGAGATTCACTTTTCAGTTTCAAACGACTATAACACACCCATTCAAATGAGCAACACCCACTTAAACACGTAAGGGACCCAGGACCCAGCTTCCCTGCAACAGACACCAACAGTGTCTCACTGGGCTGCTAGGTGAGCTTCATTATATGCAAGCTTTGGAATAAAGAATGAAAGTCTGTATCCAAAAAGCTGAAAAATGTGTTATTTGTTAAAATGAATGTTGCTCTGCACAGGTTTAGTTTTTAATTCAACTTGTGTGCCTCTTTGGGTAAAGCTGTTCAGTTGAGCACAGGGTTTGACACATAGCTGCCAAGTTCAATGACATGCCACAGAAAGCTCAGGGGCCTATTTTAGGTTCATGGTAAACCATAGTTGGGTAGTGAGAATGTATACGCTCAGTATCATCTCATTTCATTGTCGGTTGCTGTAAAGCTTACTATACACGTCCATTTATCCAATTAATACTTGTGAAGAAAAATGGGAACAGCTGCTAGTTAATGTTAGTGATTCAACTTTAAAACAAAAACATCCTTCTTTTTCAAGCATCTAAATTAATTTAAAACTATCTCGAGATTATGACAACTCGTCTGTGTGGATCGAGATTTTCTTTTTTTAAAATTTAATTTATTTCATTTTTTTAATCAATTTTGGGGGGGTAATCAGGTTTGTTTGTTTGTTTATTTATTTATTTATTTATTTAATAGAGGTACTGGGGATTGAACCCACGACCTTGTGCACACTAAGCACATACTCTACCACTGAGCAATACCCTCCCCTCTGAATCAAGATTTTCTTGGTATTGAGCAACCCAAGCCAGAACCTGAAATAACATGGATGCTGAAACTGAAATAAAACTCCAACTGATTCACAATCTGGGTCCACAGTATTTTGGATTCAGAAACCCAGCTTTATCATTCTCTCTTATCAGCTCTGTAATAAGCATTCTTCATAAATTTGCACATTAAAAGTAGATTTACACCAATAAAAGACTGCTTTGATCTGTTGCATATGTTGGGGTTCTATATAAGACTTTTATTTTAAAAAAGGAGTCTATGCAGAGAAAGACAAATATCATATGAAGACACTTATATGTGGAATCTAAAAAATAATAAAGATACAAATTTTATTTACAAACCAGAAATAGACTCACGGACATAGAAAACAAACTGTGATTACCAGGAGGGAAAGGGGAAGAGGAGGGGTAAATTAGGAGTTTGGGATTAACAGATACACATTACTATATATAAAACAGATAAACAACAAGGACCTACTGTATATAGCACAGGGAACTATATTCAATTCTTGTAATGAGCTGTTATGGAAAAGAAACTGAAAAAATATGTATGTATGTATATGTATAGCTGAATCGCTTGGCTGTACACCTGAAACTAATACTTCAATAAAAACAATAAGAATTAAAAAAAAAAAAAAAGAGCCTATGGCCGTAAAAAAATAGCATTAGACTCTGTTGCCTGTTTTCTCCTGGGGCACCCACTCTCTTTTACTGTTACTATACTGCAGCTTTTCATACAATATTTTTGGCTCTTTGAGTTTGTATGCTGTCTCAGGCTGACTTCTCCTTTCAACTGAGGTGTTTTAATTAATTCATTTATTTATTTTGGGACAGTGGTGGGGAAGGAGGGGTGTAGGGCATGGGGTAGGAGGGGAACACAAATACGCCATAGAGACAATTTTCCCAGCCAACACGAACAAAGGCGAAACACACCGCAGGCTGGAAAATGAGCAAGTCAACGAGACGTGATTTCATAGGGAGCACATTAAGGTTCTGCGAGAGTGGTTTCCTGCTTCCACAGCTTTGCAGCCTTATTTTATTTGGGGGCTGCTAGAGCCAAGGGAGCTTCGTTTGGTCCAGAGATTGAAATTTGTCTTTATATCTTTTCCATCTATCATTTGTTTGTACAGTTCCTTTACTTTCCCTGCCCCCGGAGTCTTAGGTTGTGTAATACTTGGGCATTTAAAGAAAAGGCTCTCCATCCCTTAGGAATGTGCTGAACAGCTGCAAACCTCCTCAAACACTAATCCCTAAAAAGTAGACAAAATATCCAGAAGTATTTTTCTTACTTAAAAAAATTTTTTTCAGGAGGAAGATCAAGAAAACATAATAATGACTCTGGAGTCAAAGGAGGGAAAAAAAAAAAAAAAAAAGGAGGAGGCCGGGGAAGTTGCGAGCTGGCTGTGCATCCACAGGAGAGATTATCATTATAAATGCACTCAAAGAGCTAAACCCGCACAGCTGAATCATTAACTTCAAATACATTAGCCCGTTAGCCCAGTTTTCCTCCTTCAACTTAGACTATTTATGGATGTTCAAGAAACTTAGTGACAAATCCTTAAAGGGATTTCTGTAAAATAACTAAGGTGAAGAGCAAACTCCATAAAGGTCCAAGCTGGTCTCTACATTACACTTCTTTTTGCCCATATCCCCTCTGCTCGGTTTCAGTTTTCTTACCTATAAAATGGACATATGCCCTGTCGTACATTGAGCTCCCTAAAGATCTTCAAAGCATGATTGTAAAAGGAAGCTCTCCTGGCCTAAAGCACCATTTAATTAATAATTGCTATATTCATAGCTCTGCAAATGGGCCACCTGATGCAAGCCTGGCTTGAGCTTCTGCATTGCTTTACTGAGGTACGTTTCCTTTTGGGCCAACAGTATCTGACTTGCCTTCTTCACGGGGCTCTAGTGTGGCTCCACTGAGATGCTGGATGCAAAAGAATTACATCAACAGCAAAGCACTATACAAATGTGAAGAAATATTATTATTTTTATTTCCAAACAAAGTAGGATTCAGCTTTCATCAATTTCCAACATGCTCCTCACCCGGCCCTGGGCCAGGGCCAAGAGCACAGCCTGCTGCAAATGCACAGCCCTCGGCAAATAATGGTGGGGATCAGACAGCAGCAACAGGCAATTAACCAAGCAGCTGTAAGTCTCTGGGAAGACGTGAGGGAGATACCAACGGGAGAGCAGAATTTAATCTGTCACTGTCCTTCCCCTAAGGCGTAAGGTGGAAGGATCAGTCCTGCATCCCACACAGGGAACCGTGCTGAACTAGACAGGAAGGCAGCCAAAGGGAGCCCAGATGGCCTGAACCCTAGATGCCTCGGCAACTTCCACTGAGCCCCCGCTTTCTCAGCATTCCTATCAAAACTGCCAGTCTGTATATAAAGGCAGCAAATATCAATACATCTAAGAAGAATGTGGTTTCTCACTTTTAAAAATAGACATGTATGTGATGATAGACAAAACCCCAAATGAGTGAAATAAACATATCATTCAATAGGGATTATTGAGTGCCCAACTCTAAGGAGGATTAAAAAAAAAGTACATGCATAATAAAAGGGATCATTTAGTGATAGTGGGACAGGGAACTAATGACAAGGAGGAGGCTGGAGTTTTAAACCTAAATTCCTGCCTGGCACCTTGATTCAGATGAAATGAACTGAGGCAGCCAAAGAGATTATTTTATTCAGATGAGTGTTATTAGCCTTTCTGGCTTATTTTCTCTATTATGCATTTTGCTGATGCTGACAGAAGCAGACCGGCTGGATGGAGAGGAAAAGCCGCAGCGGATTTATGGCTTGACAGCGCCATGCATAAAATCAGACCCTTGCTGACCCAGATAAGCCAGAGGATGGATAGGATTTGCTGGGGAAGGTGTTAAAAGAAGGAGGGGAGGAAAAAACCCACCAAAGTGGAAAGTGACTTGAAAAAGATTCTGCCTATAATGGTGGCTGCTGGTTGTGTGACCCAGTAGTAAGTACAGTGTCACCCTGGAGGCGTCTTTCAAAGATAGAGGAGTGGGCAGGCAGGGAGCGGGCAGGCACACTTCTCTGGGCTTATCACTGCTCCAGCTTCAGCTTTGTCAGCAATGAGATTACAGTAGGAGAGCTCACAGACAGAAAGAGAAAAGGGCCAAAGGCAAAAATGTATGTTCTATGTACAGAGAAATGAACTTCCAAATTTTCAGGGATAAGTTAATACATAAATTGTCTTCAGTAGCCTAGACAGATGATTAGAAACGATTCCAGCAGTGGTGTACCCATCTCACTCAAAATAGTCTACACTGCCCTCTATAATCAGGTTTGGGGGAAGAGCTTATGGAAATGGAATTCTTGTGGCTCTGGATTAGTTCCAAGGAGCCCAGCCACACCCCTGGGATAATGACATATCCAAGGACTGGGAGCTTACGTATCTGCTTTGAAGTTGAGAAATGGACTAGCACGCGTCTGACATCTTAATAACCATTTATTGTAGGACCAAGGTTCCTCAGAGTTTGGTCAGAGAACTGGGAGTGGGTCCCAAATCTGAGCCATTGTAGATGCTAAATGGAAATGTGTCCATCAGTTGACATCAAGTGGGAGACTGCTTTCCCTTCAACCACCCTCACCCCCACCCCGTGTTCATGGCAGGGAGAGGAGGTTAGAGGTTCACTCTCAATTCTTTGGGTCCTGTGAGAAGAGATGTGGCTGGTGGGGGGGCAGGGGAGTGTCTACCTGAGATCTGAATCTCTTCTATCTAGATTTGTTACCTAGATTTCTGACAGCAACCTCCTTCTTTGAGTCCCTGATATATAAAGTCGTCTTATTTCATACCTTCATTCGACAAATACTGATTGAACATCTACTATGTGCCTGCACTGTTCTGGACACTAGGGACAAAGGGAGCAAAATTCTTGTTTCCAGCCTGCTTCTTTCATGTTTGCAGACCTTCTTGATTTAAGACATGACTTTCCTGCTCCTAGTCTGTCCGTCAGCCACACATCTTATCCTGGTCTTAATACTTGGGTGTACACTGGCTTGGCTGGCTGACCAATTGTAAAATCCTGATTTGGCTGGCTTAGAAGATCTGCTGATAGCTTCTGCAGACCTGGGTCCTTCCCTTCATTTACACCCTGTGTCTTGCCACTAGCACTCTCAGAACTAAAGGGAGGTATAAACACAGAGGTTACTAAACCCTCCTTGTGCACTCTGGGTACAATCTAAATACTGGAGAACAAACACTCGACACTCCATCCCAATATGAAGCCATAGAACTAAGAGCTTAGAAATTTACTTATGTATTAAAATTACCCCCTGCCAGCCCCCCCCCAAATAGGCTGTGATCGTATCAAACAAAGGACTGAACTAACTAATTCACTTAATTAAAATAAAATATCATAGCAAGAGCAAAAGACTAACAAAGTTATGACTGATGACCAAGGAACAAAAAAGTAATATATATTCCTCAGTTTAAACAGATTTTATAACCATCTAACGTTAACAGTTGGATCCACATATTCCATAGAATAACCTGCATACAACTCTACAATTATATCTTCAGTTTTTTCTTCTTTAGTTAATTAAGATGTCACTAGAAACCCCATAAGTAATTACAGCACATGACAAACATACAGAGAAAAAAAAAAACACGCAGATGTGTTAGCAGATTTTTTTAAATGAATGAAATCTTGGGAGATGACTGAGACAGACAGTCTGGCTCATTCCTGGTAGTTCATTCGAGAAAAATAAATACCTGTCTGTGCCAAACTGAAATGACGTCACTCAGAAATCCACACACTTATTTTCAAAGCAGTAACCACTACCTTGGGAGCGAACATCTCTCTGGCACCAGGCACAGAGAAGCTTGATGTACAGCCAAGAACTCCTCCCGCCTAGCAAATGGTCCTCAAGCATGTCGAGTACCGACAAGCTGCTTGGGAAGAAAGGGTATCCCTAAGATTCAGACCTCCCCTCCAGAATACCTGTTAACAGGACAATGTGTTTCCACACATGGCTCATGATAACAATGAGAAAGGAGGAATAAATTAATATGATTTGGTCCTGTGAAACCACAGAGCTACATGGAACGAAGTGTAAATAGTCATCAGATCAGCTGCATGCATCACCATCGGTTCTCGTGTGTCATTTTGGTATCTATCTTGTCTTCCTGGAAGGAAGTCTCTTGAGGTCAGGGGATAGGTTGGGATATTCAGTGAACATCTATCACCAAGAATGGGTGGGCAGTTAATCAACATTGACTAATAACAGATGTCACAGCCACAGAAATCCTGTAAGTGTTGAGCACAGTAAGATAATTCATTTAAGGAATAGTTAATATCTTCAGCCTCCATCAATCTTGCCTAATCATGAATCTGGGTGGCTGGTGAGTGACTGAATTTGTACACCCATTGGCTTGTGTGCTCAAAATTACAGAATATTACTAACCATGCTGCTACTTTGCTGGCAAAATTTTAAAGGGTTGAGTGGAGTAAAAGATGACCTGCTCAATTTCCAGGTTAATAGGTTACTGAATTCTACAGGTCTGCAAGGAATCTGCATGAACAAGGATACCCCATCCCAGCAAGATGGTATAAAGCACCGCGAACCTTGCTTACGACCTACAGTCTAAATTCTGCCACTTGCTAGCCAGGTAACCTTGGGTAAGTCAGATGCACTTCAACACTTCTTCATCTGTTTAAAAAAAAAAAAAAATGGGGACAGCAGATCTGCCCTGCCTAATTCACACAGCAGTTAGGAAGATCAAGTCCAACAAGGCGATGTCCATAATAAAAAGTCACAAACACTCAAGTGTTCCACACCTACAAATCAGTAGCGTCATCGTGTGTTATTATTGTTATAACTACTGTTATTACTTGACAGTCCATACAGTGTATTTACACCCACAAAACAAGGTAGACAAATATGTTCCCAAATTCCCAGGCCTTCATACCCAAGTTTGCAATGAACTTGCTTTATAAATTTCGTTCTTCGTCAGTACACTAAATACAATACACTTCGTTGCTACTAACTTATCATCTGGTTCTCTGGTAAGTCCCAACCTCGGTGAATCTCCTGTGGGGAAAAGACCTAGGAAGAGGCTTGAAAGGGAAGACTTTTAAAGTGCAAAGAGAAGGGCCAGAGGGTATCAAAAATAGAATCATGGTATTTCAGAGCTAGAAGGGACTTTCAAGATGATCTAGAGTCTAGACCAAACTTGTCATTTTTAAGTGAGGAAATTGAGGCTCAGGGAGCCGGGGGTCACATAGATAGTGGCAGAGCAAGGCAAGGACCCAGGTCTCCTGACTAGCACTCATTTTCTTATTTTATTGTGGTTGTTCCTCTACTTCAAGTAAAATGCCCTGAGCATCTATAAAGCACTGGTGCTGAAAGAGTTAATGGACAGTGTTCAGCTGCCTAAGCCTCAGAGCACAGAGCTATTCTAACAGGACTACCGAGCACATAACAGGAATACCAAGGGTCCATGAACCCAGAGGGAGCAAAACTGCTGGTGCCTGACGGCGCCGGCAAGCATGTTGACACGCTGCATGTGGTTACACATGAAAGGCGAGTGAATAGGAAAAGCAGTTTTGAATCCCACCCCATTCTAATTTGGGACTGGCTCTGGGCATCTACTGGAGGGCTGGGCCACACCCTAGCCACTCTAGTAAAATGACACTTCAGTGCCTGCGCTCTCTCTTCCGTGGCTTCCGTTAACTCCTTCTGTGCCTTCACAAGGGCCATAACAGATATTAGAAAAAGAGGACCATCGAAGGACAGCAAGACCCAGGAGTGGGCGTGGGTGGCTGGGGTGGCTCTCCCATGGGAAGATTCTCAGTCTGGATTCAGAGGACACCCACTGATATCTACCATCTCCAACCAAATGTGTGATCTGAAGCCTTGAGAGGCCAAGCTCCTAAGCCCGTAAGAGAGAGTACTTCCTCTAAGTGTGAGTGTTCAGGACCCCCAATCACCTTGCATCAGAGTCACCTGTAGTGCCTGTTTAAAATCTGGATTCCTGTGCCCCTCTTGCCAGAGATTCTGATTCCCTAGGAGTAGAGTGATGCTCAGGACTCTGCATCTTAAAGACCCATCCCACATAATTTTATGCACATCAAAAATGTAAGAACCAATGCCCTTAAAGCAATGTTCTTTCAAACTGTGGGATACAACACACTAGTGGGGTTAAAAAAAAAGTCAACCTAGCAGGTCATCAGCTAGCATTTCTCAAAAAATGAAACAGAAAACAGTGGAACAGAATAACACAGAACACAGTAGAAAATATCAGAGTGCATCAATAGAGCAAAGATCTATAGGTATTATTTTGCAAAAGTGTTGTTCTCAGTTATTTATTTTAAAGTATACTTATGTCTGTGTATGTATTCTGGCTTGCAATATAAAATATTTTAGGGAGTGATTACATAGCCCAGACACTTTTGAGAATCTGAGGATTCTCTTCTAAGTGTTCACCTCCAAGAAGGGAGAGGAAGAGGGAGAGAGGGGAGGAAGGAAGAGGGAAGAAGAAAGGAGGATGTTATATAAATATACATCTTAATTTGCATGAGTGGGAGGGTCCTTGAACTTCGGAAAGCCCACCCCCCGAGGACTTCTCTTGAGGACAGTTCCTACAGCGTCTAGTACTCTGGTCAGTGTAGGCACCTGACAACTGCTGGACTGTGCCAACAACCTTCTCCTGATGCTCTGAAAATGACTGCCAGTATCTGCAAGACGCACCTGCAAGATAGGTGGCCCCACCATGTTGGTTCTCTTCCTCTTATGTGCAGGGTGACCAGAAATGCTGCAGTTGAACCAGGTTCTACAGATTACTGGGAGAAAGCTGATAGTGAATTCCAAGAATGAGGACTCTGAAAGTTGATGGTGTGGGCACAATGTCACTGTTGCCTAAGGAACACACTCCCTGTCTAGAGGACCCAGGGGCAGCCTGTGGGACTGACACCTTTTTGCACCTCTATTGATAAAGTCACTAGAGGAACATACACTTCATTCCCCAGTTAGTGACTTCTCTGACCTGTTAATGTGCCCACATTTAAATACACAGAGACCCAGCTTCACTTTCTCTACTTGACCGAAAGGATAGAAATTCCCCAGCTTTGTCAGGGGAGAAAAGAGGGAAGGGAGGGATAAATCGAGAGTTTGAGATAAACAACAAGATCCTACTGTACAGCACAGGGACCTATAGTCAATGGCCTGTAGTCACCTGTAATGAAAAAGAATATATATATATGTATAACTGAATCACTATGCTGTACACCAGAAACTAATACAACATTGTAAGTCAACTGATTACACTTCAATTAAAAACAATGTTAAAAAAGAAAAAGTAATGATCCAGGCTTTCAACACAGTCTCATCCCAAAGGGTAAACCTATCCACATGTAAAGAGGATAAAAATGGGAGCTAAGGTTTTAGAAACCAGCCCTTGCCAAATGAGGCATACAAAGAAGAGAGGAAAAGGTGGCAAGGTAGAGGTGGAGAGGGGGCAGGGGGAGACGGAGGAGCGGGCAGGGAGGACCACTGAGAAGACAGAGAGTCAAACGTCAAAACTATTCTAAAATTCCCTGATGCTTTTCAGTAATCTGTTTTCATGTGGTGGATATTGGCACAGCATCTAGGATGCTTTGGGTCCATCTGTTTTTGAACTTAAGCTGTAGGCAAGATTCAGAACAGCTGGAATCAGCAGCACTGACCATGTTAAATGTGTCTGGAGGAAGGAGAGAAATAAAATGAGTGTGGAAGACGAAGAAGAGGGTTAAATAGGCAGAGGAAGGGGAATCTGGAAGCCATCCCCAGACAGAGAGGAGAAAATGTCCAGGTCAGAACTGATGCAAACGAGCTATTACAGAGGCCAAAGCAACTGAGTGGAGAAAGCCAAGGAGAAGCAGCACGATCGTCGTAATTGGGAGCGAGCAAATGGTGCTGGAAATACTGCAAGTTCAGATGCCAACGAGCAGTGCCCTGAGGCTTCACCTCTGAGGGACCAGATCAAGATGATCCAAAGGTCCTACAGCTGGCACATTACATGAGCTACTGGTAAAGAGTCTTCACAGTCATCACCTAGAACTCGGATGAAAGCTAGATTCTTGGTTCCCTAAATGCAAGGGAGGTGACCATGGAGAAGGGCAGGGAGAATCGGAGAGAAACGGTCTTAGGAGAAAGTGCCATGGGTCCCCTTCCATAAGGTGGCTTTCCCAGAGACATGGCAGGGAAATGGAAAGGGGGCAAATGTCCACAGGATGGTCCTCCCTGTATGCTTTGTCTGGCCTTTTGAACACTGTTGTTTTGGTCCTCAAGGCTAAAAACAAACAAACAAACAAAAAAAAAAAACCAAACAAACAAAAAAAGAACTTCAAAACAGCGTTGAAATCCAGTTAATAGGTGCCATGCCTTTTTCAGAGGTAGGGGTTAGCAATTCTGAAACTACTTTGTGCACACCCTAGGAATGAGCAATTAAATAAGTAGATTATGGATAATGGGGACCAGGTTTCTCAGTGTTCAGAGAACAGAGTTACAAACATGGAAAGGGGAGAAAACAGAATGAAACACGTAGTGTCTGATTGGAATTGAAGATACTGATGTGAACTCATAGGCTTTAATATAGATAACATGTAGATAGAGAAACAGATATAGAAGCATGTGGGTACATGTGTGTGTGCATACCTACGCTATTTACTACCTCGGCTGTTGAGGGGGCGATAAACAATGGTACTCTAGTAACAGAACACACCTAGCACCCGTGGTTTCTAAATACCATTCCTCACTGAAAGAAACCAGGGCTCCTTGCAGAAATGGCTCCAGAGCTGAAGCAAGGAAAATACAAGATGTGCCTGGAACATCTTGTTGTGCCAGAAAGTATCAGAAGTACTCAAAGAATGATGGAGACATCTCAAAAGGACATAGGAAGCAGCCCAAAGGGACTCCACTAGCCAAATCTGGGACAATATGAGCATTAAAATAAATCAAGATGCAAACAGATGATAACTTGTTGAATAAAATCAGAATCCCGGAGTTCACACTGATATAAATAAACAAACCACCAGACAAATACAAGGAGGAGATGGAAAGCTCTTCCTTACAGTAAAATCCCAACTGATAACAGTAGAAGGAATGATGGCAACTGGAAAAATTACCATTTGGTAACCATCATAATAATAATTGATCCAAGCGAGAATCATCAATAGATGCTAAAACTGGTGAGTATAAGGTTTGAAGGATAATATATTTACAGGGTCTCAAAATATCTCTCCAAAATCTATGCACTAATTACATACCATAACTTAGAATAACTTTTTGGTACAGAAATCTGGTGGACACCACTTTAACCAAAGTTAACATCACCAGTAATGGGATGCAAGTGCCTCCTGATAACAATACCCTGAGAAGAATATGACATCACTTCCATGGAATTTCTGCTGAAAGTACATAACCCGAATCAAGAAATGCCAGACATTAACAAAAGTATCCAATTAGGGAACATTCTACAAAATAGCTAGGCTGAAAGCTCCCCCAAAATGCCAGTGTCACAAAATACAAAGAAAGACCTGAAACCTAAAGAGACAAGACAACTGAATGAAATGCGTAATCCTGGACTTTCTTTTGACAGAAAGAAAATATTCGGAAAAAAATGGTAAATCTGAATGTCTGTGGATTATATAATATTATTGTGTCAATATGTATACCCTGATTTGGATAACTATACTGCCATTAGGTCAGAGAACAACCTTACTTTTAGTAATACACATTGATGTACGTAGGATTAAAGGGGCATCGTGTCTGTAACTTACACTCAAGTGTTTTGGAAAAACAAAATATGCATGTGCATGAGTTGTGTATGGAGAGAGAGAAAGGAAGAGAAGTATAAAGCAAATGTTAAGATGTTAACCTTTTGGGGCAATCTGGGTAAATGATACACAGAAATTCTCTGTACTATTTCTGCAATTTTTCTGCAATTCTAAAATGATGTCCTCCAAAATTTTTAAAGATCCCATTCTGGATGAAAATGAAATCATTTCTCTCATCTTTCCTTTGGCAGTAAATGCAGGCTACTTTGTGTCATCTATTTTCATAAACCTTCTGTCTTCCACATGACATGATGAGCCTTCTGAGGGCAGAGGCTGGGCCCTATACATCTCTGTGAGCCCAGCACCTGCCGAAACCTGCTGGTTGTTGATAACAAAGATGAAACCAACTGTCTATTACCGAATCACATATATTACAGGTGACTAAAAGGGTCGACTCAACAATCCTGGCTCTACGGGGGTAGGATATAGCTCAAGTGGTAGAGCGTATGCTTAGCATGCACAAGGTCCTGAGTTCAATCCCGGGTACCTCCTCTAAAAATAAATAAATAAATAAACCTAATTACTTACCCCCCCAAAAAAACCAATTCTGGTTCCTTAATCTTGAACTTTATACCTTGTTAGAACACACACACATACATATATCACCTTAAAATATCTCACATTAAATGATAACTGGCTATTCTTCTGTGCCTATTTAATTCCTAGAACAGTTCTAGCATAAGTGCTGAATAAATGTTTGCTGAAAGAATAAATAAACCTCATATACCAGGACTGGTGTTCACCAAACCTTTCTATGCTAATTCACAAAGGGCCCAGACTTGGTAAATCATTTTTTTCCATTTGATTAAAAGGTGAGAATTTTTCTAAAGCCTTTTTAATTTAGTAGTCAAGAAAGCCTACTAAAGATATATATTATATACATATATATATATTTTTTTTTTCCATATGCCTTCCCTGAACTATATTGTTAAGTAGGATTCCTAATTATTCATCATCTGTCTGGAAACTCAGTATGTATATCTGGGGGCTGGGAGTGGAGTGGGGATTAAAAAAAAGACAGCACTGAAATCTTTACAAGCCACATTATCTCCACTCATTTCCAGTGAATGATGTAATGAAGACCTGGCAAAACCAACACTGAGAACGCAAGAATAAGGTTAGCATCCAAGACAAAGCCCCTAACGATAGCATTTAATCCATATATTATAAGCACCTGAATGGCTTCAGGAGGTGCTAACGGAAGAGACTTGGCAGCACGCCTGCCTGAGTGTGTGCAGGCGTGTGTATGTAGGACTCGGTGGTAGGTAAGGGCACACATTTCCATTCAGGACCAGAGAAAACAGAAGCGGGCAGGTGGCTGACAAATCCAGTCCGTGTATAAAAAGGAGGAGTGGGAGGAGGGCAGGAAGTCAATAAACCTAAGAAGCCGAACCTTTCTTCATTGTGCCTGCCTTCCTGGGTTTATTTGCTCTCTATTCAGAGTCCACTCAATGCCCGTGCTTTGTCTTCCACAGGAAATGTTCGAGGCATCATTTCCACCTGTACGCTGCAGCATCAATTCTGGACAACTTCCTCCTTTTGCTAAATCCTCGAGATGCTGCCTGTAAATTCAAAGAATTTCAAGCATCAACAGAAACCCCTACCCCCACCCCCAAACTTAGTTATGAACATCTGTTGTTTACAAGGGTTCAGGCTGAGAGCTGCCAGACTTGTTCTGCAACCTCTACTTTAACACGGAGGCTGCCAGGGAGGGATGTCTGAATTTCATGCAAGGATGCCCTGTCCTAACTGCTTAAGCAGAAATCGGCAAACACAGCTCAGCATCCTCCAGTTGAAGATAATCCTAGTTTGTTTGATTCATTTTCTAATCCTGGTTCTTTAACCAGCTAGACCCAAAATATGTTAAAACAAACAAACAAAGCTATATACATTGATCCTCCCTGAATGAAAACCCGAGGGGCCACAATCCAATGATCGGTGAGGGTGTATAACGGGCAGGAGATAGCAGAAAGGATCTGAACTCTGAAAAACCCAAGCCCTACTTTTTTCTCATTCTCCCTAAATCCTTCATTAATACTGAGCTCTTCCCATATGACTCTGTTTCTCTTCACAGTGTGAGACTTCAGCGCAGCACAGAAATCAGATATTAAAGTCTTTACTTCAATTAACTTGGGACCAAATCTAATTGAGAACATAACTGCTATCCTTTACCTCTCCCTGGCTGAGCCGAGCACGCGTGCCTCCTGAGCCCTCCGCCTTCCCTCCCTTCCTGGTGACTGCGGGAACCCACTTTGCATGAGGTCCTATTTTTAGATACATGTGCCCATGCGCACATGTGTGCTTATTATTCTCTCCCAGCCTGTCTGATTTTCCCCCATTTCAATTATGAGAGTCCTTATGGCAGAGACGGTCTTTCCTTCTTATCTTGTAAACCCTCCCACTTAACACAGTCAGCTCCCAATAAAGATGACATGGCTTTTGCCTTTAAAAGAGAACTGGATCAAAGTCAGTTCACTTAATTGGCTATGAATTTCTGAGAATTAAAGATCCTGTGAATCTGCAGCACATTGCTTCCTGTGTCTACTACAGAATTATTATGGGGCTTACAAGAGCAGAGAAAATGATTACAAAAAGCTCCCTGTGCCCAGCCAGCGCTGTTGTTAAGGGACATGATTACCAGAGTCTGAGCTCCGGTGAGCTGGAAGCCTGAGGTGTGTCCTGCTGCCATTCCAATGGCAGAGCCTGTGAGACACAGGAAGCCCCCAGCCTCCAACATCTTCCCAACTGTGCATAAAAGCATGTTTTGCCCCGACCTGCTCTCACCATTCCCTGCCCTAAAAGGATGATCGGAAGCCATTTATGCAGAAGCTTGGGAGCTTCTGTTTGGCCTCATGAGACAAACAACCCTGCAAACCACAGTCTGCTATGGGTTTGCACTGCCCTGGCCTGCTGGTCTTGATGGTGGCCCCTGCGGGAGGCTGAACAGGACTGGCCTTCTTTTATTTACCTGGCGGTACAGTTGGGACCTGCAGACCTCAATGCTCACATTTAATGATTTGGAAATTAGTGCTCGCTATGAACTCCATGAGGACAAGGACATCAGAGGGTGACAAACATCCTCCTTTTGATGATTATGAGCCTGAATCTAAAAATAACATGCCAGGGCTAACTACCTGGTTCAAGGGAGTTCAGGACACCTTGTCAACAAGACACCTTAAAGGACAAAACATACAATTGCTGGGTTTTTATAGGACCTGGCCATACAATTGTATAATGAGTCACGTAATTACATAGTTCCTGCCCAGTGCATCTGTATCATAAAAATCAGGAGGCAGGAAGAGTCTGTCATTCACCAGGGCCCACGGGGGTCACTGAAGTAAATGAAGACTGACATGATACCCAGGGCCAGGCTTAAGAATGCTTAGCTCTGCACAGGGAGTAAACAGCGAATCTAATCTACTAGGGTTTTACCTACCATAGCTATGTCTGATCCCAACTCCCAAGGACAAGGAGAATTAACCCTGCTATGTACATTTACTATGGGTCAAGCACTGTCCTAAGGGCTTCACATGTATTAATTCATTTAATCAGCCTAACCACTCCATGAGGTGGAGACCATTACCAGCCACAATTTACAGAGGAGGAACTAAAGCAACGAAGAATCTTCATTTAAAATCGCATGGCTGGTAAGTAGAAGATCCAGGATTACAAACCCAGGAAAGCTGATTCCAGAACCTGTGATCTTAACAATCATGCTATATTCCTTCTGGGGTGATGATAATTACACCAGCTACCATTTTGGGGGGCATCTAGTAAGTTACAGGGACTAGGCGAGTGCTTTACATATATCTAGTCTTTAGAACAACTCTTCAAGGTACGCATTACTCTCCACATTTGAAGGATGAGAAAATTGAAGTGAAAAGGGGTTAAGTGACTTGGTCAAGGTCACACAGCTATGTGTGGAAGAACTAAACTTGTCTGGATTAAAGCTCTCAGCTTTTCCTGCTAAGTAATAAAGCCTCCCAAAGAGCTTTCAAATGAATTCTTCCTCTGTTCAAAAGACTGGCCACCACTCTGTCTCACTGACCTCCTCAAACTCCCTTGTGCCTCTTCTATCCCGTTTTATTCTTGTGTGAGGAGACCTCTCAACTCTTCCAAAAAGGACCCAACCACCACCTAATCTTCTATATAGACCAGGCCAAGGAAAATCTCATCAAGGGACCCTGGTTAGTTTCTAAATAAAGGCAGCTTGAGCCATGGCAAAGGGAAGTCAATCCTTGCTCAACACCAGATGCTAATTCTGGGCAACACCTTCCCTGAAGGAACAAACAGCTCCCACATATGTCCAAAATCAGTGAGTGGCCCACTGGTCCCAGGAAGTAAGGAGTTCTTCCTCCTGGAAGCTTCTTGCTTCCTCCTACTTGTCTCCTCAAAGTCACCCCAGGCTCAAAGAGGAACTTCTTGGTCCTCCACCCTTTTCAGATCTGCAATCACAGCTATAATATTCTCCATGGTCAAATGACTATTTTTGAACCCAGTGCTAACCTGTGAGGCTGATGAACAACTCTGAACTCAATTCCAGAGGAGAAATCCATTGACGATAGGTGTCGTACCTGCAGACACAGTGCACATACAAATATGGGGCCCAAGGCCAAGAATGTGGACGCTACAAGAATTTCACTTTAATTTATTGTGTACTTAACCTCCCACTGAAAGGAGTACTGCAGGTCGAATGTCTACCAGATTCTTGAGATACCTAAGTCCTACTCCCTCACATCCTTCCAATAGTTACACACTTGTAGCCAGCCAAATAAACAGATTTACTTTCCATGTGTATTTCCTTAATATACTGCTAATTTAATGTTAGTGAGAATAGGATATTGTCTTGTTCCAATCCCCAGTACCTAGCTCAGTATCTGTACATAATTAGGTTCCCCAAATGTGTACTGAATGAATGCACAAATAAATACATCTTTTAAATCCCTTTTCCCTCGCCGCAATCTGAGTACCACAGACAATACAAAGAATGTTTCCCTTTTTTTTTTTACACTCCTAAACCCTTACTGTTGGAAATCAAACATTTCTACAGCCTCAGCCATCATCTCTCTATGAATATGCCCAAATCTCTACCAACAACCCACACTTTAGCTCTGAATACAGTCCAGATCCTTAGCCTTGAATACAGCCACTCATTTTCTGTCAGTTACAGAAATGTCAGCTTCAATATTCTTCCAATATCTTAAACTTAACACCCCAAAACTGAATTCCTCATATTCCAGCCCTTCAAAAACAGCTCCTTCTCCTAACTTTGGTATTTCTATTAAAGGCACCATCAATCTCCCAGTCACACAAGTCCAGAAGAAACTCCACAGCCCTCTCTCTTTTATGCTTCCAAGATCCCTTGAAACCCGAATCCCATCAGTCAGCAATTCCCATAGATTCTTCCTGCACCAGGTGTTTTCCATCTGTCTCTAGACTGTAAGCTCCAGGAGTGGAGGGGGCAGTATCTGTCGGCCTGGCATGTATCTGGCACGTGGTAAGAGCACAATACATACTTGCTAAATGGACTGAAGGGTCAGTTTTCTATTCTTTTCATTCCTATCATCCCATCCTAATTTAGATCCTTATTACCTCCCGTGGCAACTGGTTTTACCATCTCAAGTCCCTTATCATTTAGCAAACTGCCACCATTAAGGTTAAGGTTAATCTTCCTTAAGTGGGGTCCGTATCTCAGCTTGGACATCTAGCTGTTCAAACGTTCAGCAGTTTCCAGTGTCTACTGTACACAGTGAAATCTCTCAGTCAAGAGACAAGGCTCTCCGTGTTACGGTCCCATCTACCTTTCTCCAGTTCTTCCATATACACTCATCACCCCAACCAAACCAGTCTACTCACTGAGCCCCAAAACTGTTTTGGACTTTCCTCCTGGCTACAACATCCTCCCCCTCCCTCTCTCTCCATCTATCAAAATCCTATCCATTTTCTTCAAGGTCTGGTTCAAAATGCCCATTTCCTCCCTCAAAGTTTCCTGACACACCAACAGGTCATCATTTCTTCTGTAGCACACACTTGGTACTCGCCACATATTACCTTACCCTGAAGATCTGTGTTATTATGTTCAAGCATAATTTATCCTTGCCTAGATTATATAAAGTCCTGTGGGAAAGAACCAATACTTCTACTTCTTTGGATCTCTCTCCTCTAAGAGTCTAAAGTAATACCTTAAAAATGTTCAACAAATATTTGTTGTTGAGGAGAAGGAAAAGCTAGAAGAAAGAAAAGATGTTGGCAGTGGGTTATGAAGTAGCAGAAGGTCTCTGTAAGGAACACAGCAGGATAGAAATGTATGAGTATTCCTCTAAAAACGCAACAGAAAAAAAAATCCTACCTCAAAATAAAAGAAAGAACTGAGTTATTAAAAATAGGAGATCAAAACCAAATGAGCTATGACTGAAAGGTAATTTACAGCAAGTCTATTTCAAAAAACCAACAAACCAGCCAACGCATTATCAATTAGAGTCCTGCTGGGCAATATTAACACAGATTCCACTTAAAAGAGACAATCAAAGGCTTAGCAACAAATGGGAATACATTTAGACGCTTCAAGGAGCCAAAGAAAATGCAAGAACGTCTTCCCTAGGAAGACTTCCTACCCTCACATAGTACTACATCTCTGCTCTTCATCAAACCAGGCAGACAGAATTTCAGACATTAACAGGGTCCTCCCACAATTCAAAGGGATAGAGGAAGCCATATTACCTATCTCAAATAAAGCAGAGTCAGACAGAGTCGAATAATCACTATAGTTCTATCTGCAGGAGGAAGCGGGGGGGTGGACCACAGGGTCAGACTTTGCAATGGAGTCAGAGCAGTGTAAGCTTTAATGAAGGTGTTTGCACTGAGGCAGTGTGGGAGAGGACAAAAGGTGAGCAGGAGAAAAGCAGAATAGGAAGCAAAGCCAAAGAGTGACAGAGTAATGGCTTCCAGGGTAAGAAGTTGTCCCAGAGATGAAAATAGCAGTTCGGCATCGTTTGTCCCTCAATGCGGTCACTTAAAACTGTAATAAAAATATCCAACCTAACCCAGTAGGAGGGGCTGAAATCTAGCCAGGTTGAGAAACTGGCCTGGAAAAGGGTGGGACGAAGCCATGTAGACCAATTTCGGCCCTGGCCAACTACCCCATCCCAAGTTGAATAATTTCCATGGCCCGGAGACGCGTCTGTCCAGAGCCGCTGCTGGCAGCTGCTCTCCTGGCAGCACAGGGAGACAAATTCATGGCATTGCTGGGCCAACAGCTGCTACAGCTCCGGGGGAGGTGACGAGTGCCCGCTGAGATGCTCTGGGCAGAGAATGAACTATTCTAGGGACCAGCCCTCGAGTCAGCGAAATCCAGGCTACGCTTCTCTGGCTGAATGAAAATATAGTACAACTGCTACTCCAGAGACCCAGGAAACCCAAAGCCCTTCCTCTGTCCCAGCTTCCTTGACTTCAGTTGCTTCTTGCCCTCATGTCTGATCCATCTTTTCCATTTCCCAGGGCACGACTTCAGTCTAGGCCCACATTAACCTTAGGCCCACTGCCATCCCTTCTTAGCAGGTCTCCTCCCTCCAGTCTCTCCGCTCCAACTGATCTTATGCATTGTTGCCATAGTTACCTTTCCAAAGCACAGCCATCCATAATTATGCTCAAAAACTATCAATGGCTCTCCCATAGTTTGCAGAATAAAGCCCAAACTCGTGTCACCTGGCATTCAGGGGCCACTGTAATCTGGTCCATTACCAACTTTTCCAGGTTGATGTGTTTGTCACATTTATTACTCCTGTTCTTTACAGCAAAACAGCTGAGTAACCTATCAGCTTTGTTTTTCCCAACTCTGTGCCTTTCCTGACACCGTTCTCTCTGCCTAAAATGCTTCCTTCCCGATCTTTTTATCTTCCTTTTATAACGTCTGCGTTGTCTCCACTGAATTAAGCTTAAAAACCAAATACGTTGCATCGGCACTTTTATTTTTCCATTTCCCATTCACAGAACTTCACCTCGGTAAAGCCCTCACTTCTCTGTGCATTTATGGCACTTTACATAGCGGCCATGGTCTTTCATACACCTGCCTCCTCAAACATCACACAGACAATGCGGCAGAGGCTGATAATTGTCCCCTACCATGTTTCCCCTCCTTCGATATTAATAGAAACTCTACTTTCTGGTCACTAGAATAATAATCACATTTCCCAGCCTCCCTTGCAGCTCAGTGTAACCATGCCAGTTGGATATGAGCTGAAGAGATACATGTGCCACTCCCAGACTGCACCTGAAAAGGGGAAGGATGTACCTGCCCCTTGCCCTTTCGCTTTTCCCACTGGCTACAATGGGGACACAGTGACAGTGAGCCATCTTGGGTCACACAGACAAGGGCAACACTCCTGGGATGGAATACGGAAGCTCCACACAGCCCTGGATGGCTAACACCCAGATGACAACACGATAGAAAAAAAATCAACCTCTATCTTGTGTAAGATACAATTATTTGGGTCTATGACAGCTGCCAAACCTATATCCTAACCAAAACAGATATGCCTAAAAAGCCCTTCCTGGGCCAAAAATGTCAATTTTCAGCTGCTAACAAATATTTCGAGCCTGGCCTGATGGTTCTGCCTGCCAAGGGCCAGTTCAGTTTCACCCGCGTGGCTGTCCCTACAGTGACGCTTGTGCATGCAAACATCCGGAGACTTGGTTCCTTCTGCAACACAGAGGTGAGTGGAAAGTGGGAAAATGCAAGCGCTGTTACCAGTGATACGCTGAGAAGCAGAGTCTCATCCCTGGATTAACAACACAAGGTTACAGATCGTCAGCCACGTGGAGGCCTGAGATGCTCACTGGACTTGAGCAGGCAGAACATGAGTTTAATTATGACAAAAAGAAGAAAATTACAGATGAGATACAGAATGCTAAAAGTCTATCAGATGAGGTATAACCCAGATTTTCACATATATATTTATAGTAAGAGAACCCCCCCTACTCCATGTAAAACTGTGGTCTGACGTCAACCATCTGACTTTCCTGCACACGTTCAGGAATACATTATCTATGAAAGGAGGATGTTGCCTTGGACTCCTTTTTGAGCTTCTCCCTGATTAACCATCTTGCCTGTGTTAAATGCACTTGTGTGCGTGTCTCATCACCTCTTCCACTAGGCTGTACCACATGAAATTGCCACTATGGCACCATCTTTGTCCTCCAAACATCAGCAGTTTCATATGCTTCATACAACTCTTTCGTTTGGGGCTCATTTAAGTCATCTTTGCCTCTCTCGCAATGCCTTATACCTGGGAGAGCAGCAATAAGAAACTGCTGGGATTAACTTTACAGATCTTCTACTTGAAAGACTCGTAGTTCCATCAGACAACACGATCCCACCTTACCTTCCATCTTTTTAAGAGCTTTAAAAAAAACCTCCCTCTCTCCTTCCTCCATTTCCTTCTTCCTTCCCTCCCCTCACCTCCTCCTGGTAACTTTGACTACTTCCTAGAATTGGTGTGCCCAAGCCTTGGGTCCTGCTTTTAGCTCTTTGTTCTTCTCTTTCTCTCTCCTGAGTTCATATAATTTCATATCTTCCATAATCACTTTTGTATTTCAGATCCTGCCCTTTATTTCTAGTCATTTCTGTCCCTCGCCACCTGGATGCCCAAAAGCCTCCCAGTGCCCCAAACCCAATGTGTCCAAAATAGGCTCACTATTCACAACGGGTCTTCCTACAACATCCCCACTTCTGTTACAGATGCCACAGTTCTTTCAGGTCACCAGGTTAGAGATACTGGGTCACCTCTGATCATTAGAATTCTTTACACAATCCGTTATCCCGTCCTTTTCAGTTTCTTGGATACTTCTTGAATGTATTCCTTCTTCTCCATTCTTTTTGGCTCTCATGTTGTACACGGATTATCCCCTGAAACCTCCACCTTGGCCTTTTCTGGCATAAAAATTCATTCTTCTGCCATCTTTCCTCATGTCTCTCTCCCCATGTAAGAACCTAGAGGGCTCACTGCTATGTGGTCACATCGAATCCAAATCCCCCTGCTTGTCTATCAAAGAACCATCACTTGGTGTCTGTTCTACTTATCTAAACCTCATTTTCCACTGCTTTGGAAAATATCCGTGTTCTCATAATATTTTGCTCATCCCTCTGCTAAAGCGCTTTTTACATTGTATTATTTACATGTCTCTTTTCCCTGTTAGTGAAGATTCCAGAGCTTATCTTAGTCTCTGTAGGAATGATCACAGAACACAGTACCCAGCAGCCATTTAAAAGGGGTCTGTTGAATAAGTAGATTGCTACTCAGGATAAAGATCAGACAGGAAGCTATTACAGTAACCTCATCATAAAGTGACGGCCAAAGGAGTGGCGAAGCCCCCTCTACGAGTGTTTATAGCCCTTTGTCCTTTCGTTTAGCAACACTTAACTCATCGCACCATGTGATGTGTTCAATCCCTGTTTCCTCCTTCTGTTGTAAGTGCCACGTGGAAGATGGTGCTTGTTCATTGTTACATCCCAAGGGACAACGTCTAGCCTGAAGTTCAAGCAATGTGCAATGGGACATTTGTTGAATGAATGCACAAGAACCTTCCTTTTAATGAAACTGGATCTCTCACCACCCCCTTTACTCCCTCACCACCAAACATTCCTGCTTCCTCCCTCCTGCACGTGCTGCTCTCTCCTACACAAATCTGCCTTTAAAGCCTAAGTCCCACTCGCTTCATGAAAACGCTCCTGACTATTCCAGATCCTTTATCTCTGAGGATTTATTGCTGACCTCTTATCTATATTCCACATAAAACCAATGATCTCTTAATGAGACCATTATTGCCTTAGCCTCTAATTACTTCCTGAATTAAAAATCTTTTCTCCTCAACCAGACATGGCTCCCTATGGATACACACAATAAACTTGTCTTGTATCTTCCAATACCTGTACATACCTGGCTCTCAATAAATACTTACTGGTTGTTTGGGGATAATGAGGCCAGGTACCAGCTTTATCAGAGGGGAAATCAATTCTTCCAGCCTTGGAGAAAACACCCTATTCTTTGTATGTGATCTTAATCAGAGCAATTCAGCACATCTGTACATGAATTTTTAGCTAATATGTCCTTAAGCACTAAAAATCAACTACTATTCTAAACTTAGGAGGAGTTTGTCAAGAGAACAAATCCAACTTTGAACCATTTTTCTAAAGCAAATAATTCCTCCTCCCAATCATCATTTATCACATACTAAAATAACATTTTATTCTCCCAGGATTGCTTATCATAAAGAGAACAGGATTTGGAAAAGATAAGGGACTCTGAGGACAAAACATCTGGAGGAAATTCTCATTCTGGCTTAGAGTGAAAGTGTCATATGTTCTCCTTAACCTTAGCTCCATATTCATTGATCAGAGCTTGCCTGTAAAAGTTAAATTGTGTCCCAAATTATTAGGGCAATAAACAGAAATAGAAAATAGAGGGAAATAAAAGATACACCGGGCATTGATTCTTAAATTCACTCATTCATTTACTGCTCCAATAATATTTAGTGAGCATCTATTACATATTACGTATTACATTAGGTGCTGTGAGAGACTGAAAGATGAATCAGAAAAGCTTATACTAAGGGAAGATAACATAAAGCAGACAGTGCTGGATGCCCTAATAAAAGAACAACAACAACAACAAAAATGCTGTAAGAATTGAGAAGAGGAAGATACTCTTCTGGGAGAATTGGGGAAGTTTCTTGAAACAGGTTGCATCTGCCAAGGGTCTTACAACTTGGGTATGGCTTCGACTTGCAGAGATGTGAAGAATGGGCACCAAACTGTACATAACAGGATAAGCAAAGGCCCAGTGGAGTTAGTGTTCCCTTTGGCTACGGTATAGTGGTGCAGAAACAGGAAATAAGGTTGGAAAGCTAGTCAGGCCAGATGCAGAGGGGCCTGAAGACCTAGCCAAGGAGCGTACACCTTTGCACACAGAGCAGCACTTCTCAAACTTAATTGTGCATACAAATCACCTGGGGATCTTGTTGCAGCAGATCTGGCGGTGGGACCTGAGATTCTCCATTTCTAACTTCCAGGTGGTGCTGATATTGGGAGACCACATCCTGAGTATCAAGAACACAGATGGTGGGGAGCCACTGCACAGAGAAACTGCCTGATGCCCCAGTGTGATCCAGGAAGACTAAATCTGACAACAGTGGATCAGGCAGATTAGAATGGGGAGAAGCTGTAGCATGTGGTCCTCAACACTGGTTGTTTCTTAGAATCATCTGGGAAGATTTTATTCCACACTGTTACCCAGGCCCCACTCCCAACAATTCTGATTTAATTGATCTGGAGTGGGGCCCAGATTTTAGTATGTTTAAAAAGTTCTCCAGGGAATTCTAATGCACAGCTAGGATTGAGAACCTCTGCTGTAGATGATACAGTAAGTACCGAAACCATTCAGGCAAAGATGATGGAGATCTAAACTAGGCCACTGTCAGTGAGAACAGAGTGAAGAGGCCAGGGGTATAAAATACTGGAAATGTAGAGGGAAGTGACCTTAGCAACTGTCTGTGCAGTGACTTAGATGTACAGCTACAACATTCATTTCTTCTGGTTAAAGACAGTTTGGTGAAATGGTTAAGAACACAGACTTTGGGGTCAGAGACTGCCTGGGTTTGAGTTCCGGTTCTGCTGTTTATTTACTAGGGGTGTGTGCATCAGAGAGAGAAAGAGAGACCTTGAGCAAGTTCCTTAACAATTTCATGACTCAGTTAACTCATCTGTAAATTGAGGATATAACAATAACCAACATATGGAGTTGTGAAGATTAAGTGAGTTAACATATATGTAAAGCCCTCAGAACCATACTTGGCACATTGGAAGAGCTATAAAGGCATTTGCTCTTATTATTAGCATGGTTCATTATCTATTCTGATCTCTCCAGGATGTCAAATTGCATGTAACACTGATCTGGAAAAAGAGAAGTCCTTGAGGGCTCTCAACCCTCAGCCAGTCCGAAGTCACTGGGTTGCCATGGGTTTCATAAATACAATCGGATCCCGGTAGCAAACCCTGCCTCCCTCCAACCCAGACCCTATTCCCAAGAGCTCTAAAAGTAACAGCCATAGAGTCCCTACTTGAATTGCTGGTCCTTGGTGCTACGTGTCTTGGCCAGGAAGCGCTCTGCCAGCTTTTCCAGGTTGCGGGAATAGTCCATCTCAATCTCAGCCTTCTTCCGGAAGAAGTCCTGGAGGTCCTGCAACAGCTGCACGCGGAGCTCACACTGCTGGTCCAGGCATTTCATCTGCTCCGTGAGCTGAGCGCGGATCTCTGCAACCAAAGCCAGGTGAGGCAGTCAGACAGAGACCCCTGGGAAAAACCATAATGCTGACATTTACCCCTTCCATTTAGTTGGTCCTTGTCCTCCGGGGGAACATAAAGCCTTTAATTTAAAAAAAAGAAAAAAAAACCTAAACTGGCCATGTGATGTGAGGCACCACCAAAAACTCTCCAAGTCTTTCCAGATCCTGAAAGAACATTGAAACCGGGAATCTGCTAAATCATTTAAGAGAAACTGCTTCAGACACAATAATATTCATTTATTGAGCAATTTACTGTGTTTCCGGCACAGTGTCAGAATTTGGGCTCTCTTCTGGCAGACAGCCTCCCAACCATCTTTCAGGTAGGTAGGTAATGCTTTCATCCTTGTTTTAAAGATGAGAAAACTGACCCTTAAAGAAGCCAAGCTAGTAGGTGGTGGAGCTGGGATTCAAACCCAGGAAGCTTGACTTTAGGACCCAAACTCCCTACTTTTTATACTTTCTCCCATGATTTCAAACTGTTTTTCTGCATCTTTATGAAGCAGGGTGAGGGGTCAGGATATTTTAAGGGAGACAGAAAGAGCCATACTCAAGGGCAAATAAATAATGGCAAATCAAAAACGAAACAAGCACCCGGATTTCTAGGCGAGCAAACCATTCACTGTCAGTCAGATTCCACAGTTTCCAGTACCACCGAATGGAAATCAGTCTTCAAGAAGTTGACATTTTCACCAACAAACAGCACTTAAATCTCTGTTGTTTCATCCTCACTGATGCTCAGAGCCTCTGCTGTGTCAAAGCTAGAACTATTTCTGGTTGAGCGCTAGCTTGGCAGATTTCTGGCTAGCCAGAATCCTCCTACAGGGCTAGCAAACCCCCTCTGTGGAACTGCAGCAATGGAAGCTCCAGATACAACCAGATCTGCCGCAAATGCAATACTGCATCAGTTACTGACAAGAGACCTGGCACCCGCAGGAAACAGCTGCCAGAGCCAGACTGCTGTTCAGCTCAGAGAAGGCTTGCAGTGCATATCCCGCTGAAATGACGTCCCGATCCCCATCTGAGTCACAATGGAGTCATTTCTTTCACCCCTTTTCTCCCCACCCCGCAAGCCTGCTCAGCTCCAATGCCTTAGGCTGTGATTGTGACTCCAATTCCACAGAAGAAGAGTATCTGTATTATTATGCCTCTCCTTACATATGCTCCAAATCCATTCCCCAATAGTAGAGCTGTGGGGTTTCCGCCTATGCTCTGTAATGCATGGGATGGGGGGTGCGGAATCTAGAGTTTGCATCTGAGCTGCAATTAAAGCAAAGGCAAATCGAGAAATGAAGCTATGTAGCCACTATGGAGAATAGTATGGAGGCTCCTTAAAAAACTAAAAATAGAGTTACTATATCATCCTGCAGTCCCACTCCTGGGCACCGGAAAAGACAAAAACTCTAATTCAAAAAGATACATTCACCTCTCTTATTGAAGTAGCCAACAGGTGTAGCCTGGTATATAATAAGGTGTGTAAATGTTTGCAAAAATATATATTCTTTCCTTGCAAAGTAAAAAGAAAAAAGATACATGTACCCCAATGTTCATAGCAGCACTATTTATGATAGCCAAGATATGGAAGCAATGGACCTAAATGGTCACTGACAGATGACTGGATAAAGATGTGGTATATATATATATGTGGTATATAAAAGGATATGAAATAAAAAGGAGTGAAACAATGCCATTTGCAGCAGTATGGGTGGAACCAGAGATTATCATACAAAGTGAAATAAATCAGACAGTAAAAGACAAATATCAGAGGATATCACTTATATGTGGAATCTAAAAATGACACAAATAAACTTATTTACAAAACAGAAATAGGCTCACAGACACAGAAAACAAACATACAGTTACCAAATGAGAAATGGGAGGGGGGGCGGAAATAAATTGGGAATTTGGAATTAACAGACACACTATTATATATGAAATAAAACAACAAGGACGACTTATAGCACAGGGAACTATATTCAGTATCTTGTAATAACATATAATGGAAAATAATCTGAAAGATAACATGTTATGTTTTATATAGTCATATATATATATATATATATGACTTAATCACTTTGCTGTCCACCTGAAACATGGTAAATTAACTATACTTCAATTAAAAACACACACACACACACACAAATAAACTCAGAAACAGACCTACGATGTCTGCCAACCACTCCTTTTATGAAACAATGGGCAAATGGTGCATTGAGATTTGCCTTGGAGAAGCTGGGGGCCCATAATCTCTCCCCATCTTCATTTTTGCTTCTATTTTTACAGGTATAAGGATGGAGCACAAGTATCTGGTCCCTTATGGGTGATCTCAGGTGATCTGTAAGTGCAGTTCTCACCTTCTGTCCCCCGCCCCCACACCTCCCCTGTGCCAACCACCAATGCCAACCAGGCCTGCAGTAACCTCACCTGAACTGAAACTGAGCACCAGAGGATTGTTTCAAGCAGACAGAAGGCTGCTCAGAAAAGCCGCCTACCTCATCACTCATCAAAGCTCTCTTGTTCTGTGTTTTTTTTGGAGTCTGATTACAAGGGTATTGAGGGGAGAGATCTGCAGAGGGCATGTCAGGCATCTGGTTCTTGCCAGGGATTTCTGGGACTCTTAAAGGCAACAGCCCTATAGCGACTATTTCTTGGGCAGCTGTCCCTCTTCCATCTTTGACAGGTAGAACTAGTAGCTGGCGGTGGTAGCCACGGAGTGGGCAGACTGGGTGGAGAGGAACTTCACAGTGCTCATTGACATGACTTACAACTTGTCCATTAAATAAGAATCAGGGCATCTTAAGGTAAAAAGGCTTTCCAGGTACCCAGTTAGTAACAGATGTGCGAGAGGATGTGGATAGGCAATGAGGCTGTCAGCCCTCTCTGAGTTACCTGTAATTCATTTAAGACTTTGCCTCAATAATCTCTCTAACCGGGGGAGCAGAAAGAACACAGCAGAACGGGTGATGCCCACTTTTGCCGAAAAAAGAGTGGGCTAAGCAAATTTCCATGACACCCATGAAGTCCCAGAGGTAGACCACTCCATGGTTGTCCTGTCCGAGGAACAAGCCCTTCATAGCAGGCCTTTAAGACACATGTATCAATCTAAGAAGCCCCGAGGTGCATCCAGCCAGCATGGAATTCCACCCTGACCTCCTCCAGTGCCTCAGTGAGTGGGTCCTGTTACCCAAAGTGCACCTCATCCTCAGGCATCCCCTCTGGGCCACCGAAGGAAAGAGAGCTGGTGTTTACTGAACACCCCTGATGGGCCTTTAGATACATTACCTCATTTAATCTTAACAATATGTCCATAAAGCTTCCCCAATTATCCTGATGGCCCAGAGATGAGAAACTGAAGTATGACTCGTTACGTAATTTACCAAAATGTCACACAATTAGGTGCAAGTGGGGCTGAAGCCAAATGAAGGTTTGCCTTGACTTGTCAGAGGTTGACAGTGCGGCAGGGAAACGAGAGAAACAGAACAAGAATCTGGAGTCACTGAGGTACTTCTGGGGAAATCACTGTGTCTCAGGCTCCCACCCCTGGAGAGTCCCCTTCCCCACCTTCCAGCTGAGGCGATGACTCAGACCCCAGGGTCAAGTCTGGCGTAGCCCAGTGACTCACTAACTAGCCCATGTTTTGACTAGTCCCCAACTGGGCTGGATCCCTTCCTGCTTCCTAGATCTACTCTACAGGGCAGCTCTGAAGGAAGTGAGACTGTGGTATCCCCACTCCAATCCAGGAAAAGGAGTTTCTGCTAATAGACTCCACCTGCCACTGTGGTTAATGTGTGATGCGGCACCCCTGAGCATCTCCCCTCCGAGGCAACCCGCCTGCAAGGAGAAGCCACCCTGGCTCCCACCCTCAGAGTCTGTGCACAGACTCTTAAGGGAGGCGCCAACCACCCCCATCCCCAGGCCTGCAGCTCCCAGACAGAATGGCTGCTCTGTCCAGGGCAAAATGTGCTGCTTTAGGCTTTTGCTGCCACTGCTGCAAAGACAAACAATGGTCCCCAAGAAGGCAGCTGTGCCAGTCCCAGTCTTCTGTCCATCCTCATAAGGGGCAGGAAACAATGAGCCACTGACTGGCAGCACGCCTGGGCCATGTGCCCAGGCTGGAGGCCCCTCTGCACCCTGGCCTACCAAGAAACTACAAGGGCAGAAAGAAGAAAGGAGCAATTTATCAAAACATGGAGGAATTCCTCACAGTTCCATCTTGTGCTTAGGCCAGTATGCACACACATACGTGGACTGCAAATCCAACTTACGGTTAGAGGAGAGTTCCTGGGAGCTGGAGATGATGGGGTCTTGGTGGGTTCTTTCCCTGGAACTACACTGGAAGGAGCCGAGTTCTCTCACTTTCTAGAAGCAGCTACATCTCAGAGCTGTAAATGAATTCCATGGCCATCCAGAAAGCCCAAGTACAAAGGTCACCATGAACTGGGGTGATACATGCCAAAAATGACCTCCCCATGGCACCTAACACAGCCCATTCATTCAGTAAATCTTAACTGAGCCCCTACTGGATGACATACAGACCCTGTCCTAGGCGATGGTGACAGAGGACAAAAAAAGCCCAAACCCTCCCCTAATGTAGCATGGTTTAATAAGAAGCGGAAAGAAAAGAAAGCAGTCTTATTGCTTTTGCTTTAAATATTATTTATTAAAACACAGCCATGGTATTTGTGATAAGCCCTATAAGCTAGCCATCTCACCTCTAGGAATAAAAAAAAAAAAAAAAAAAAAAAGACCAAAGATTTAAAAATCATCAGTTACAGGCAAAAGATGTCAGGTAACCAGCCTAAGAAAACTTCAAGGTCCTTTGACGCTTTCTCTATTGTGTTTTTTTTTAAATGACCCTTGAATAAAAACTGCAGCTTCCCTTGCAAAAGGGACCAAAATTTTAGAACAAGTTCAACAAGAGAATCAGAGTTGACCTTTGATAAGCATTTCTTTCAAAGATTCAAGTCAAAATTTAACCCCACCATTCTGGAACTAGATGGAATCGATGGTTACACAATCTTGTGAATATACTGAAAAAAAAAAAAAACCCAAAAACACCCCACTGAATTATACCCTTCAAAAGGGTAAATTTTATGGTATGTGAATTATATCTCATTAAAAACACTGAACCCCCACCAAAGCAGCATGTCCCGCTGAATACCATCCTGCCAGCTAAGGGGAAAATAGCCCAATAAAGAGGCACCAAAAGGAGGAAGGATTCCTTCGTCTCCGTTTCTCCACTTGCATGGGCTAAATTTCAGTTCTGCATTGAATATTCTTAAAGCAAATCTTGGACACTGTCCCTTAGGACAGCAAGCTTGGCCACGACATTGAACTCCACTGGCAGATCACCATTCCATCATTTCCGAAGGGTGTCAGATCAAAACCTGGCAAGGAATGTCTTTTATGCATGAGTTCATAGCCAGGATCAGCAGACACGCCCAGAAAAGCATCCCTGAGGCCATGTGGACTCCTTGCTCATACTTGGCCAAGGCTGAGATCCTAACTACACCTGTCCTGGGAGTTACAGGGAGGCTCATTTCCCTTTTAGAAAGATGCTCGAAGGGTCACAAAATGGATGAAATTCAAAGAAAAACCAGACCTAATAGGATGTCAATCATAACAATAACAATCAGGGCCCTGCCACCGCGACAATCACGTAGACTCTAAATTATCTAACAGCTGCCAATGCAGGTGACGCAGTCCTCTGAAAACTGTCCTCACTTCAGACAACAGCCAGGGAATTCACCCGTCAGCAGTCCTGAGGATTCTGTGTGCTTCTGATGCAAACATATTAACCTCTTTCTTTTTCTTTCAAAATTCATCTGATTAAGGCATACAGAACCCCCTCCTATGAATCCCACATTTCTGAGGAGAAAATAAGGGTGAGAAGGCAGACCGGGAGAAAGATGCCATCTTCCAGGAGAGGGACACAGGCACGTCCTTCCCTTCTCCTTGATGTGCTGGCAGCTGGCGGACCAGCACTGCCACTCCCACAGGGTCTGTTCAGAGCCCTTGAAGCATGAGATCAGCCCGTGTTCCCCATGGGGAGCTGGGCCTGACTGCCAGTCTTTTTTTGCACAAAATCTGCTTCACCTGCTTTTAGCCTTTCACAAACACATGATGTCACCTCAGCCATCTCAGGGATAGTAATTCCTAGTACCTTTCCAGCAAGTGTTACATAAGAAGACAATTGAGGCTTTCACCAGCCTCTCCCCTCCGTATCTCTTACCAAGACCTCTTATCACAACAGTAATCAGCTCCTCTCAAAACTGTTCCCCCGGAGACAAAATGCTGGAATGCTTTGCCAAGTCTTGCTCTTTACCTGCAGGTTTAATTTCTACAAACACAGTAACGGGAGGGCATTTAAAATTTTTTAGTGGACAGATGTGAGAACGAAAACCGGGGGAGGGAAGGGAATTGCTGGAGCTCACACAGCTATTTACCTGCAGATCTAGGGCCTGGAAGCCAGGTCACTGGGTTCCTACGCCAAAGTTCTTTCTTACTCTTATTGCAAATATTTATTTGAGCACCTTCCAGGTGCTCTGAGAGTACAAAGACAGAAGTCCTCCGTCAAAGTCAGCAGAGTAGTCAGGAAGAAACAAGTAAAAAGCCTATAGCAAACAAGGTGAAATAATAATATAAATAAACGAGGCAGGCACACAGTGAGAGCAGAGAGAAGGGAGACACATTTCATCTCATTTCACTTGCTACACCTCAATCCACTGAAGTCATCTTCCAGTGACTGACATTACTATTCATCCCTGAGTAGTCAGGATGCCAAGAAAAGGCCATCAAACTACCCTTACTAAATCAGAAAACAGCAAATAATCTCCCTCAATGAGTGTGACGATGGCCTTTTTTCCTCATCACTTTACCCTACTGAATACAACATAGAAACAGACATGAGTTAATCCAAACAACAACCAACAAATAGTTACCAAGCTTCCAGAATATGTGGATGTGAGATACTTATTGTTTTGCCTTCCTTGTATCCATATTCTCCCCCACTCTCAGTCCATGTGCTTTTGATAAAGCAGATTCCACCTCTGCCCTCCCCATCTTGCTTGGGAGCTACAAGACCTGAGGACAATAGCAGTCCAAGACCAAGACGATGCCACCATCTTGCTACCGCAAGTGGAAGGCCGACCTGGAGGAAGTGGAACTGAGAGATAGGAAAAGGAAACTTGAGCCCCTGAATTAAGTCATGGCTAGATGCCGGTTCTATTCCTGGCCCTTTCCGTCACACAAACTAGCTCATTCAGCTTCTGTTTAAAATAGTTTGCATTGGGTTTTTGGTCCCTTGCAAACAAGGAAATCCTAGAGGATAAAGTGGGGGATTCTGAAGAATTCAGAAGCATGAAAGTCCCTGTTCTCAGGGAACTTACAATCTTGTGAAAATGTGATCAAAATATATAATACATTTTCAAAAACTATATAATTATTTCCATAATTTATTTCCATAATTATGCAAGATACATAATTCAATGCTATATAAAATGTTTAAGTTATTATATACTGTAAGTACATGAAATTCAGAATAAATACAAGTAAAAGTCTTTAAGACTCAGCGCAATGGGACTAACATTATTAAAGTAAGGCTTCTTGAGAAAGACTAAACTCCTTGAGAGGAAGAAACTGTTCGGTTGGTTCACCAACATACTCCTAGACCCAGAACAATACCTGGCATATAGTAGGCTTCCAAATTTGTGGAAGGAAGGAAAGAAGGGGGGGATAAAAAGAAAGAGAACACAGGAGGAAAGAGAAGTTTGGACTAGTATTCTGAGGATTTTGGTAAATTTTCAGTAAATGGAAGGGTGAGGAGACAGTATTTCAGACGAAGAGGAAACGTAAGCCAAGGGATGGGAATATCTGAGCATGGTGACCTCTTTGTGAGGTTGTGAGGAGGATGGTCTGGCCAGAACAAAGGGGGACGTGAGGGCCGGGTCAGAGATAAGGGTGTCTAGGGAGGAGCAGCTCCAAAGGCTAACAGAGTAGTTTGGATTTCAAGAGGCCAGAAATGGAGCTGGTGACAGCTTGTATCATGATGAAAACAGAGCAGAAGGAAGATCAGAGTGGAGGAGGTCTGCTGGCTGGATTCCTAGGCCTTCTCAACTCAGAGATGGAGTGAGCATTAGTGAGCAATCCAGGCGGAATGGTACAGAGGTCAAAATGAGTAGGAGAAGTCCATGAGTGGAAAACCCCTACACATACTGACACAAATCGTTCGTAATAATACATACTTTAGAGACAGTGATCCCAAAGCTAGGGATTCCAAACTCTCTCTCCCAATACAGTAGGGAGCAAACTGGACAAGTAAGAGAGATCACTGGGTTCAAAGGTAAGACCATTATCTTGCTGGGAGGAAGGGGGTGGTGATGGTGGCAACTGGAGTGCTGGCCTCTCTGGCTTTCCTTTTACCACAGTTCTCTCTGCCAAACTTTAAGTTTGACTGTCTTTGAAACTGTCTGCCCCGTGCAGCAGATTGTCCCAAAGTTATGAAAGAAAGAAACTTTCCTCCCCTTGCATTAACCCCACATTACCTAAAAACAATGCATGCAGCTTTGGAGACAAAGAGAAATCAATCAGGGGGAAAGAGGAGGAGAAAAAGGGCCTTAAGAATTTCCAAAGGACATCCATTCATTAACTTTCCAGCCCCCAAGTGAAGACACAGAAAGCCACCTCATAAAGCCAATGAGGCAGGAGAGTGGGAACAAGAATATCTCAATGAACTTTAATCATTGGGATTGCTCTTGGCAGGCCGCCTGGGTTCTTTCAAATGACTTAATAGAAAGTCAAAGACAAAAGGCTCCCAAACTACCACGTCAAATGCCAAAGTAGTAATTTTCACTCCTAGGCCTTGCCCAAGACGTTTAAGAAACAGAATTCCTGAGGTACAAAGTCTAGAATTAACTTGTACTACAAACTAAAGATTTGGAATGAGATGACCAACAGCTCCTCTGGGAAATGTCACCTAGTCTGATGCCCCTGATTCACTGCTAAAGGCCAAGTGGAAGTCAAGTTCCAAGGACCACAATAACCGGCCAACAAATCCAGCAAATGTTTGTCTCACACCATCTCTGTACAAAGGTCTGATCTGTCCCTCAACAAATCATTGGCACACACGAGAAAATATAAGACATTGTCTTGCTCTCAAGGAGCTTATAATCCAATTGGAAAAAGGGGGAACTAAATGCTAATGTACTCAAGTGTATCTGATTGTGCGTGCTAAGTGTCAAAATAATGGCCCCAGACCACACTCAGAGAGGGGATCAGTATAAACCAGGGTGGGCCTGCATTAGTTTTCAGGCCTTTAACTGGGGAGGATGTAAGAGTGATAGAGGGAGGAGGGCTGTGATTATTAGAGCAAAGGTGAGAAAGCAGAAATGAGCAGATTAAGTTCAGGAGGCTGTGTGAGCGTATTTTACTCAGGAGGGTATGGAGAACTAAAAAAAAAAGTTGTGAGATAAATATATATCATCTATCTATCTATCCACAATGGAGTATTACTCAGCCATAAAAAGAATGAAATATTGCCATTTGTAGCAACATAGATGGACCTAGAGACTAGCATACTAAGTGAAGTAAGTCAGACAGAGAAAGACAAATATCATATGATGTCACTTATATGTGGAATCTAAAAAAAAACCAAAAAGATAAATTTTATTTACAAACCAGAAACAGACTCACGGACACAGAAAACAAAGTGTGGTCACCAGGGGGTAAGGTTGGGGGATGGAATAGCTTACGAGTCTGGGAGTAACAGATACACATTACTATATATAAAATAGATAATAACAAGGTCCTACTGTATAGCACAGGGAACTATATTCAATTTCTTCTAATGAGCCATAATGGAAAAGAAACTGAAAAAAATATATGTATGTATCTATGTATATGTATAACTGAATTGCTTTGCTGTATGCCTGAAACTAATATTGTAAATCGACTACACTTCAATAAAAAAATAAGAATTAAAAAAAAGATTAAAAAACAAAAGACTGTGGAGAGAAAGAGGAGGGTGGAGAAAAGCAAGAGAGGGTCTGCCTGCCTGATGAGCAGATCAGATATGCAGTTCCAAAGGGATCTGTAAACAGTGGACAAAGCAAGGGGAGAGTCTTGAAAAGCAAAGGACAGCACAAGGAGAGTCAAAGATCCGAGGAATTCCCTACCAATCAACTCCCAAAAAAGGTTGAAGGTTTAAATGTTAATGTAAACAAGTCTACTATAGTAATGGACAATGGTAGACTGTATGTTACTTAAGGCTCCAGCACAACTGAAAGGGGGAAAAAAAAAAAAACAGATCAATATTAAAATCCTGACCCTAAATTCCTAGAGAGCTGGTTCTGGAGGATTTATTTTATTTTGTGCAGTACCCAGCTTGGCATAGAGTATTGGCACATTGTTTCAGGTTTAGTACCACAAGCATGGACCAAGCACCTGTTAGTTGTTGAGAAAAGGGACAAAGATGGTTACACAGGATCAAGAGATGCACTTGGCTTTTGAAGTGTCTGTGGAACTTCCTGGTGGAAAATGCAATTTTGTTCTCCAGTCTGGAATTCTCAGGAGAGGTCAAGTCGGGAAAGAGACATCTGGAAGCCATCAGCAAGTAGACAGGAGTATGAAGTTAGCCATGGAAGTGAATGCAGCTGCCCATAGAGAGCATGTAGAACGAAAGAGAAGTGGACCTAAGCCTGGGGACACCTCTAGGTGGCATGCAAAAGAGGAGATAGGAAAGTAGGCTGAGAATGAAAAGAAATGTACAAAGGTGTCAATAACTGCAAATCACTTAAAGAAGATAGCAGGGCAAAGAGTTTGTTAATTTTGACAATTAGGAGTCTCTCATTATTGAGAGCCTGCCATGCATCACGCTGATAGGCTGGACCAGTTGCAATGGCTGTTCTAGTCCTTCATATTGGTGGTGGGCCAGCCGGACAACACCTGGCTTGGTACCTGTGCTGCATGCCTGTCAAGTCCCACCCCAGGGTTTCCCTCTTGCTGCTGAGATGTGAGATTTGGAGGGCCCTGCTCAGCCACCAGCCATGCCATGAAGAAGCACAGAGGAGTCAAAGCTCCATGATGTCAACCCCTGATTAATAGGAGATGGGAGCCGAAATCTTCTCCCTTCTTCCCCCAGTGGACTGTTCACAGATGTAGTAGCTGTAATATATTTTCTCTGAAGATGCCCCACAGGACCAAACAATCAGTCTCTCGTGAAGCTGTGGCCAGCCTATAAGCAGTCCCTTACATCTCTGCCTCCCTCCCTTTCTCACTTCCCTTTTATCCTTGTTCCTTCCTCCCTGTGATGGTTCTCACAAATAAAGGTAGGCTTTTGCCTCTAACTCTGTTTTCTAGGGAATCCAGACTAAGATACATGTGCCAGGCACTGTTCTAGATGCTGGATAGACTGTCCCTTCCTTGATGAAACTTATTCCAATAAAGTATCTGCTTAGTAGAGCCCTGACAATACCTAACTATTTTTGTTTGTTTAATTTTTTTTATTCTTTTAAAAATTTTGGGGGGAGGGAATCTAATTAGGTCTATTTATTTATTTGTTATAATTTTTTAAATGGAGATACTGAGGATTGAACCCATGACCTCATACATGCTAAGCACATAATCTACCATGAGCTGTACCCTCCTCCCCTATTTTTCATTCTTATTCTTTATTGAAGTGTAGTTGATTTACAATGTTAGTTTCAGTTGTACAGCAAAGCGATTCAGTTATACATATACATACATACTCTTTTTTTCAGTTTCTTTTCCATTTCTGCTTACTGCAGGAAATTGAATATAGTTCCCTGTGCTATACAGTAGGTCTTTGTTGTTTATCTATTTTATAGATAGTAATGTATATCTTTAATTATTTTTCAAGAGCTCAATATTATTTGTGAAGTGACTAGCTGCTTATAAGAACTGATTCAGTTGACTACAGTTTGTTTTCTATGGGAAGGTAAATGGTCTCTACAAAAATTATGAGCAGGTACGTCATATACAATCAATAGTGATCACAAATGCCATTTATAAATACTTTCTATGTGACGCATAGAAAGTTGAGTCACCATTCAAGTGTAAAGGTACACTACCTCATTTAATCCTCAAAACATCCCAGTGGGATAAGTTTGCAATAAAGCAGAGTGGTTAAGAGCACAGACTTTGGATTCACAAAGACCTGGCTTTAATTCTAGCTCTGCCACATGCTAGCTCTGTGTCCCTGAGTAAGACATGTAATCCCTCTAAGTCTGTTTCCTTATCTATAAAATGGAGCTTGTTACAGCAGCTACCCTAGTGGACTGTGAAGAGTAAAGAGATAATATATATAAAGTGTTTACTATATTATGGGCATCTCGTAAAATTCCATTAAAATTCAACCACTATTCCTCCCACTTCACAGATGGGGACCACCGAGGTTCAGAGGGATCCATTAATTGCCTGAGGTCACCCAGATAGTTACAGATCACGACAGGATTTGAACCTTGATGTGTTTAATTCTAAAATCAGTGCTCTAAACCATTCTCCTACATTTTTTTTTTAACTAGGCTGAGATACAGGCCCATTTGGTTGTCTTTCATACTGGAATCCTGTATTTCTAGGCTGGCAATACTGACTGGTTAACAAAAGAGATCCCTGAATTTCCTCGACTTTTCAGACAAAAGCCCTCATTCTCACTGCCTTAACTCTGAATGTTTAAGTATTTGTGTTGGGGTGGAGTAGGGAAACACCTTTATAATTTCATCTTGAAGGAAATATAGCAAACAGTTCATGCTCACCTAGAGATGCTATCAACTGAAGAAGGAGTACAGCAAAATCTGAGTTACCACTCAATTTCCTATAAGCTTGCTTGGCACACAGAAAGTATTTAATAAATAGCACCTGTGATCACTACTGATCTTATACGACATGCCTGACTATAACAGGAAAACAAGCTGCCTACAACTGGAAACAAACCACCTGGGTTCAAAGTGGGCTCTACCACTTACTAGCTGTGTGATCCTGGGCAAATTACTTAACTTCTCTGTGCCTCAATGTCTCCATGTGTAAAAGTTCATTCATAATAGTACCTACCTCTTTGAGTTTTTACAAGTTAATATTTGTAATCAGAATAGTTTCCGGTACGTTGTAAATACTATATAAGTTTTTGTTAAATACGTAATTCAAATTTGTCCTATAGGCTCTTTGATCCTTTAACTTTCTAGACAAGAAGATATAGAAAGTGACAGGAATTGAAGAGAATAAATTAGTGGCTTCCTAACTTTTACAAGCCAACACATTCACACATGAAACAGAAGTTTCATGAAACAATACATATGCCATAAACTCTGATATTTTTTACATGTTTTAAAATGCTTGTTGCGGTCCACTAATTTGATTTCATGACCTAGTAGAAGGTCTTGTCCTATAGATTTAAAAAGCCCTAGAATAAACCACATGGCCACCAAAGGCAGAATTAGGACAGTCTTCAAACCACTCAGCTCCTTCTTCATGTTTATTATTAAGTCAGAAAGGGCTTAAGTTTCACTTCTTGCTAGAAAAGAAACCATACGTTCCCTCCTATTCCATCCACAGTTCATGTGAATGCTAGAAATTTAGAGAACACCAAGGAACCAAAGGCTACTTCCTGTCTGTGCAGCTCCTGTCACTGTTGCCCAATCCAGGGTGCCACCATTCTGCATCAGGGAGAATCCCCTGGCCTGTCCTCTCAGTTTTGTCTTCTTGATTTTGAGGTCCAGCAACTGTAGTCACTGCACCCTCAGAGCAGAGAAACTGCTGATCTAACACAACAAAGCAAGGTCATTAGATATTTAATAAATGGATTCTAAACAGAATAGATGAAACATTAATGGTTAAGTTAGAAAAAAAAAGGAGTTCTTATCTCTTAGAGATAAATACTGAAATACTCAAGGATGAATAATGTCTGGTATTTGCTTCAAAGTGATGAAGGGGAGTGGGAGTGCGTGGGGGGTACAGATAAAACAAGACTGGTCATGAACTGAGGATTTTTGAAGCAGGGTGATGGGTATGTGGAAGTTCATAACACTATTCTCTCTTCTTTTGTATATGTTTGACATTTTTTGTAATTAAAGGTTTTCAAGAATCGAATTAATGGCATATTTTTAAAAAGGCTTAAAAAGACTCATAGTAAAGGCAAAGAAGATCAACAAAGTAGAAAAAATACCCAGAGATATAATACAGAGTGATTTCCTTAAAAAGAAGGAAAAGCTGAATCTGTAGCTAGAAAAGGGATACTATATACCAGGAAATGTACATAAAATAATCAACATCAAGACATATGCTGTTTAAATTTTTGAACTTCAAAGAGAAAGAAAGAATTATTTAAAAGTAAATGGAGAATGGAGACATAAAAATGGCCAGTAGGCACATGAAGAAAAAAAAAACACTCAATATGGCTAATTACCAGAAAAATGCAAATCAAAACTATAATGAGGTATCACCTCACACCAGTCAGAATGGTCATTAAAAAGTCTACAAACAATAAATGCTGAAGAGAGTGTGGAGAAAAGGGAACCCTCCTACACTGTTGGTACAAACATAGTTTGGTGCAACCTTTATGGAAAACAGTATGGAGATTACTTAAAAAACTTACCCTATGATCCAGCAATCCCACTCCTGGTTATATATCTCTAGGAAATGCTAACTTAATAAGATACACACACCCCAATATTCATAGCAATACTATTTACAATAGCCAAGTCATGGAAGCAACCTAAATGTCCACTGACAGATGACTAGATAAAGAAGTTGTGGTATATATATATATATATATATATATATACACACACATACACACACATATATACATATACATACAATGGAATACTACTCAGCCATAAAAAAGAATAAAATAATGTCGTTTGCAGCAACATGGATGGAACTGGAGAGCATCATACTAAGTGAAGTAACCCAGAAAGAGAAAGAAAAATGCCATATGATATCACTTATACTTAAATCTTAAAATTAAAAAAAAGGACACAAATGAACTTATTTATAAAACAGAGGCAGACTCACAGACATAGAAAACAAACTTATGGTTACCAGGAGGGAAAGGGGTGGGGAGGGATAATTTGGGAGCTCCGGATTTGTCGATACTAAGTACTGTATACAAAATAGATGAACAACAAGCTCCTACTGTATAGCACAGGGAACTATATTTAATACCTTATAATAGCCTATAGTGAAAAAGAATATGAAAAGGAATGTGTGTGTGTGTGTGTGTATGAATCACTATGCTATACACCAGAAATAACACAACATTGTAAATCAACTATACTTCATTAAAATAGAAAAAAAAAATGCAGTGCATCTCAAAACAAAACAAAACAAAAAATGAATCAATGGAGAAAAAGCACAATTTCTAACAAAACTGGGGAGAAAACCAAGGAGTCTCAGATTTCTCCATAGCAACATTGGAGGCCTGAAGAGCCACATCCTAAAAAGATTCTAAGGGAGAACAGCTGTGATCCAAGAATATTATGACAAGCTGAGTCACCACTCAAGTGTGAAAAAGGCTCAGACATCCGCCAACTTGAGAGCCTACATAGACCCGTGAGCCCCTCCTGAGAAACAGAAATCCTGCACCCAGTAGATCAATCAAAACCGAAACCACAGGAACAAAGAAGTTGTGGTTAAAAAAAAAAACAAAACTCATGGTAAATATAGCACCAAGATCCCCAAAATGGGAGCAGGCAGGTCAGAATATAAATGTTGGAAACATTTCTGAGGGAAAAAATCCAGATAAACTACAAAAACTGGGAGATGGGAAAGAGGTACCGGGAAGGGTAAGACTATGCATAACCTAGTCCTTCCAGGCAGGAATCAGCCAGTCTGCCAACAAGTGAAGATTTAGCTAAAAATGTAGTTAAAAATATTAGCAATGACTTCAGCCTCCTAACAATTTTCATAATCATTTTCTTAACCTTAAAGAGAACTTATGGGACTATGATCTGTAGTGGAGAAGAAATATTTATCTGAAGTTCACCAGTTTCTTAACTTTCACTTCAGTTTCTTTTTCTTTTATTAAATTCAAGTGAAATTAAATGCAACTGATTGTATTTTTAAAGCACATATGGCATAATGCCATTCTTATAAAACTATGTTGCTCTCCCCAGCCACTCTTTTGTATCTGTGTGCTGAATGTTAACACTGGAAGAGAAAGGCCACATGCCTGGCACCAAATCCACTGCGCCCACCTTCTCTCCCCATCTTCTCTGTCTTAGCGCCTATCCTAGGTTCATCCTTCCACCTGCACAATAGAACCCACCCCTTCTTTCTCACTCAAGGCCTTTGCTCCTAAAATACATGCTTATATTCTGTGTCATCATTTCCCCCTCTCTACTGGATCACTCCCATAAGGAAACAAACATGCTCTATGTCCCCTCATCTTATTTAAAAATCAACAGGGTTTCCTTGATCGCCCCCTTCTTCCCCAGCTACTTTTTCATCTTGCCTTCTCTTTATAATAAAACTCAGAATGGTTGTTCATACTCCCTGCCTCTATTTTCTCTCTTCCCTTCTTCTCTTGAGCCCACTGTAACCTAGCTCTTGCTTTTTCTACTCTCGTGGTGGGCTGCAGTTAACCTCCACATCACCAAACACAGCCAATTCTCAGGAATGGGCTTACTCCACCACCACTGGGACTGGACAGAGGGGCTCACTCCTTGGTCCCAGGACACCACCCTCTCCTGATATGCCCTGGACACACATTCTCCATCTCCTACACTCGACCTTCGTCCTCTCTCCCAGCCTCCAACTGCTGACACCCCAGGGCTCAGGCTAGGACCTCTTTTCCATCTCTACTTGCTTCTTAGTAAATCTCTTCCGGTTCTGTGCCTGGTGATCGCCAAATCTGTATCTCCAGTCTGGATCTGACCCTGACCCTGAACCCCTGCCTCCTATAAGTGACTTAAGATTTCCTCTTGGATGGCTAACAGGCACTTAGAACCCAACATGCCCAAACCTGAGTTCTTGATACTCACCCTGATCCCTACGTTCCCTGTCTCAGTAATGGCACCACCATTGACCTGCCAGGCCAAAAAAACTGAAGAGTTACTATTGATTCTCCTCTCTCTCAGACTTCCAATCTAACTCACAAGCAAAATCTGTTAGCTCTACCTTCCAAATTCAACCAGAATCAAACTACTTCTTATACCCTCTACCATTCCCAGCTCAGTCTGACTCAGCATCACTTTGTTCTGAGTTACTGAGGTAGCTTCCTAACTGTTCCTGCTGCTTCCACCTTTATTCCCCTGTAATCTATTCCCTGCCTATCATCCTCCAGCAGCTTCACACTGGAGAAAAAGGCTGAAGGCTTTCTAAAGCCTTACATGGCCAAGCCCCTGCTATCTCTCCAGTCTCTCTTGCTATGTTCACCTTACTCACTGGTCTCCAGCCACATTGGCCTCTCCGTTCACAGAACATGCCAAGCATGCTCCCGCCTCAGGGCCTTTGCACATGCTTTCCTTAGTCTTGAAGCACACTTTCACCCACATTCACATGGTTAGCTCCCTCACTTTACTCAATTCTTTGCCCAAATGTTGCCTTCTCAGAGCAACCTTTGTGGCCACTCCATTTGAAAGAGACTTTGACACTCTCCATGCCCTTATCCCATTTTATTTTTCTTTATGACACTTATAAATCTATTGAGGTATTTGTTTATCATCTTATCCTCCCACCAGAACATAAGCCCCACCATAGCAGGGACTTTGCTTTTGTTCACTACTGACCTCTGGTACCCCAGTCCCTAACACATAGTAGGCATTCAATGAATACTCATTGAATGAATGAACATAGAGCTCTTATGGTGTAATGGAAATGGACAGTTTATTGCTGACCTCTTCACTTTTCAGTTTTGCTTGGATTTTTTTAATGAGCATTCTTATTTTGTAAGAAAGCAATAGCTATTCCTTTAAAAATTAAAACAAAAACCAAAAGGAGAGATGCATTATCTAATCAGCTCTGCTATATTTTGACAAGTGTTTTTGCCCCATTATTTATGATAGACACAAAAGAATTTAGAGTGTAATGCCCACAGGGCATTTTTCATAATTAATGAAACTTTAGGAGGAAACTTTACTAGAACAAAAGTTTTAACTGCCCAGGGCTGGCCAAAGAGCGCAAAGACAAGTTTCCCAAGTCTGAAGAAAACTGGCAAGGTTTTCCTAACTATCCCTTCCCACTATAATATTTTTTCAATACTGCTGCCATAAGCTAGATGTCAGAGTCTGTTAGCATCCCACAAACAAAAAAGGGTGGTGGTCTTCGGTAATAATTAAATAGAAAATAAAAGTGTCACTTTCAAATAAGCTGACACGTCTGAATATGTAATAACCAGGGTCACAGACTCACAGAGGGCAGTGAGAAGATTTAAAAGGGCCCCTGTGAGCCCCAGTGACACACAAGCCACCAGGAAAATTCCTGTCCCTGTCCCTCCAACCCACCCGCAGCAACACCCAGCAGTGTCATTCAGCAAGTGGCCCCGGGGAAAGTGGAGAGCACAGGACCTTCCCCTTGTCGCTGATGAGCGAGGCCCAATGGCAAATCCAAGGCATGAGCGGCACACAAAGCAAGGTCATGGTTCAATGTCTCTCCTTCACATCCTCATCTCCAGTGTTACCTGCATCTTCTGCTCTTTTCAGGATGAGGAAGGAAGCAGCAATAGCCTGTTCACTCTGGAAACATGGACTGGTGACCTGGCATCATGGGACACACTGTAATAGTTATGTATCCTGAACAGGATTCAAACCCTGGTCTCTAATACTTCCACCTATGTTTTCTAAGGCTGTCGACCCAGCAGGAGACTGTGGATCCCAAACAGTTGACACGTCTTCCAGGGTCTTTGCATGACTCACGGCAGTCATGGCAGCTACTTCATTTTTTAAAAAATCAATCATCTAATGGTTTTCCCAATTTTCCCTTTACCACTGGATAACTTAGAACCTCTGTATATCACAGGAGTGTGTACAATGTTTAGTGGCCACGAGTCAAACATCATTAACTAGGCAGAGGTGATTTTTTACTGTGGTAAAATATACACAATACAAAATTTACCATTTGAACCATATTTAAGTGTACAGTTCTGTGGCATTAAGTACACTCACACTGTTGTGCAACCATCACCACCATCTCCCTCCAGAACTTTCTCATCTTTCCCAACTGAAACTCTACAAGCATTAAATACCAACTCCCCATTCTCCCCGCAGCCTCCACTTAGGCCAAGGTGATTTTGCACATTCTATAGTTTTTCAGTGTTTTAATTCTTTGCCACATATCATAAAATTTATAACCATAGCAGACTCTAAGTTAAAAACAACAAGCCTAAGAACACTATGATGAAGTACAGTTGTCAGTTAGAAGCATAAGAACAGTATAAAGCCATCCAGTTCAGACCAAGATGATCTTTACCAGTTCACTATGTAACATGCATCTGATTCAATCTGATTAATCCAATGTTAAAGACACAGACATAGGAATAACCATAACTCTCTGGCTTTTTAATTGTTGGAAGAAAACCATTCCATACTTACAATGTGTTATTCCCTGGAAGATATGTAGCTAAAACCATCTGTGGTATCTCACTATTTAGAAATTAAACTTATAAAATTACATTTTAAAATTAAAATTACATTTAAGAAGAAACATTAAAATTACATTTTTAGAGTGCAAAATACAAAAATTCCAAACATTAGGTCTAGAAATCAGGTTTGTCTTTTTTTAAAAAACTATGTTAGCAAGTCATCAAATTTCCAACTACATTTTAATGAAGTTGCTCCCAAATTAAGCACAATATTTTATTTTTAATTTTATTTTGACAAATCACATGCTCTCATAATTTATTTAAATAAATAGTGCATCATTTGTTAAATGAGAAAAGAAAAATTATCTTTATATTTACAACGGAGGACTATGAAATTTTAAGTCGCTGTTAGAATAAACTGTACCCTATAATTTTAAAAATGTGATGTAAAAGAAAACATTTTACCTAAATTCCTTATCACAGTTTATAAAACTGACATTATTTTTTTAAATTTCTGAGGGGGTTCTTTTATACTACTACATTACACTACAAAATTATACTGCTCTGAAAGGTTCACAAATCTTAAAATGTTGCAAAATGCCAGTCTAATATCAGTCTTTTTGATCAGACTCTAGTAATTTTAACCAACTTTTTTCTTGACCCTGGGCCTACCTTCCCAAGGAAGCCAATGTACCAGAGAAAGACTATAAAGTAATTGCAGTGTGATGAGCCCAGAATCAGAGGGAAAGAGGGTGCTGTGGGAACACACAGTAGATCAGCCTAACCTGGTCTAGGAGCTCCACGAGGGGCTCCCAGAGGGCTTGGAAAATCAGAGTGAGCCAGAGGATGACGGCAGGGAAAGTACTCCAGTTCAGAGGAAACAGCATGTTCAAAGGCCCAGAGGCAAGAGAGAGGAAGCCACATGCTAGGAATTGACATAATCTAAGAAATTCAGAGTAGCTGAAGCATAAAGTTTAAGTGAGAGGGTGAAAAAAAGATGAAACTGATTAAAAAGAAGAGAGGTAGGGGTCAAGCCCTGGAGAGCACTGCAAATAGTATGAAGAAGAATGGAATTTTTCCCAAAAACAATGGGAAGCCATTATCACACAGAGGAGAAATTAGATAAGCAAACTACAGTGTTTTTAATGACAGAAAGTGCTCCACTCCAACAGAGAGCAAAAGTAGAAGGGAAATGTGAGACTTTTTATTTTCAGAGGGCTCAAGGGTTTCAAGACTCTTCTGATAATGACTCCCTCAACCTGAACATTCCAAATGAAGCAAAATGCAAATAACTGCACAAAACACAAAAAGTCTGACGCTTCCAAATACTAGCAAAAACCCGACCACCCGCTCTGATCTTGCGAGTGATCAGCACCATCGTTCAGACATTAAAGGCAGCAGCAGGGTATGTGCCATGAGTCAGGAGACTTGGGTCTCTGGGTTTCACTTTCTTCATCTGAGAAACTGAGAAGTACTTCTCGGCCTACCCACCTCACACCTTTTGAAGGCCACGTCTCAAACAATCCAGATCTGTAACTTGCACTGCTACTTCTTTTGTTGAAGTAGTCATGATTTTACATGTCCCCAAACGTTATTACTGATTTTAAAGATGAAAGAGAAAGTAAAAGCAATGTGTTGTGGGTTCCATCAGAGAAAACCCCTCAAGTTCCTATTGTTTTGTTTGTCAGTATTTTTAAAGGACATTATAGAGAATCACTTTAAATTATTTTATGTGTCTCCAGACTTTCTGGGCAAGGATTATGTCAAAATTTATCTTTAAAAATAAAAGACATGAAATAACACAATAGCCTGCCTGGATGAACCCAAATCCCTTAGAAATTTCATTTTCCTTTTCAACAGACTGACTTCCCCAACTTTTAGAAAAGAAACCCCTGTTTCGGTTCTTTATTATTAAAAGGTATGTTTCTCAGAATAAAAGGCTGAGAGCATGGTTCCTCTAATTCATAAGCTCCATTCCAGAGCATTTCATATACACTGTCTACTATGACATTCAGCACAATGTACTGTAATTAGCAATTTACATCTATCTTCCCAGCCAGGCTAGGAGCATTGTGAATCCAAGACCATGTCTTATTCATTGTTACATCCCAGCACCTTGTGCAGAGCTGGCATAAATGTTGAACTGAAATCAATGGAAATGAGTTGTGCTTCCCCTGTTTTCAACAATGAATGTTTGGCAGATTCCAGCAAAGCCTCAGAGTTAACTACGTGCAGATCCTGGGTCAGCTGGACGCAGAATGAAGATTTCTGCCTAACTGCCTCCTTCTCACTCTTCCTTCCCCTTCCCTCTCCACCTCCAGAGGGAGTTCCCACTGGAAATTGCACAACTCTTTGTGCAGAGAGGAAACAACCAGCTTAGTTCCTGTTGACCTGAACAGCACAATGCTCTGGCACAGTAACTTCTACCTTCATAGAAGAGTAACAAACCCAATCTGGTTGTTTTTCTAACTAAAAACTCCAACTTCTACTTTTATCTCAGAGAGACATAATCCTCCAAGGCACTCACTTCTCCTCTATCCTCACCAGTCCTATAATAAGCAAATACAATTTTTGGACAGTCTAAGATAGCATTGAACTTTTTCTGACCATGACCTGTAATGAGCAATACATGTTACACTGTGACCCAGTATACACACTAAAAGTTTGAAGCAACAGTATTTACTCTTTCTACATCCAATGCACTTTGATATTGTCTATCCTTTTTTTTTTTAAATCTTATTCTATTTATATTTTCAAAAATCTGCTGAGTGGGCAACAAAATTGGTTTTGTGACCTGTTTGGCAAAGGGGTCACAATCTGCAGTCAAAAAACACTGGCTATGGACAGGGTTCTGGTCAGTGTTTTCAAAATCCATCTGGGGACTTTAGACAGTAATACAATGGCACTTAAATACAAAACAAATAGAAAATCAGGTCCCTAAGATGAAATTCTCATCTAGAGTAAACCATTCCATATTCTCCTGTGGAAAACCACACCACCCCTGGACTTCTTAGCACAAAGAAACACAAGGACTTGGTAAAAAGGTCAGGGCTAGTCTGGACCCAGATATGCCCAATATCCAGCTTGGCCAAGAGAGAGAACTCCTGCCCCTAATGAAACGTCTCGGCAGTGACCCCCTGGCTGTGCTTTTCTGGGTATGAAGGTGGATAAGGAAGAGAGTGATGCTTCCTGCCCATGTCTTCCTAGAGTTTGAGTTTCAAAGGGCTTTCATGTCTATTTCTTCACTTAAACGCTGTTGGAAAGTTCCTTTCCAGAATTAGAAAGAATCAGGTAGGTGGTATAGAAGAGTGTTTCAGGATGCTCTCTGGAGCAACAGGGCTAACAGTGGGGAAACACCTTGAGAAACTGGCCAAAATTATGCCAAATAGGCCAAAAATCTTATTTGAGACTCTTGAAGCAGAAAAAGGGGAGAAGCTGGGTTAAGAGATATATGTGGATTTCCTATTCTGTGTGCCAGAGAAGGGTGGGTAGGAGGAATCTTACGAATGTACCACATCTCAAAAAGCCCAGGTGCCAGGTCTCTATCTAAGGCTTTGGCACAAGTTTCTCTACATCTTCCCTCACAATCAACCTCCCTCCCACCCCCATTCCTAAAGAGAGATCTTCTCGAGTTAAGAAGATGGGAGAAATGGAAACTGTAAGATCTGATGGTGCCTAGTGTGATGCAGATATAGATGTAGATGTAGAGACAGAGATATATGCATGGATATTTACAGAGTAAAAGCCAGCAGTCCATATGGCATATCATGATCAGACATTGCCTTCCCCTACAGACCCTACCACCTCCTCTCTGACCTCATCTCCTACTCCTCTCTTATCCCCACCAGACACTCTGCTTTAGTCACAGAGGCCTCCTTGCTATTCCTCAGTTACACAACCACACTTGAACCTCAGACCCCTGCCCCAGGGCCTTTGCACTGGCTGTTTCCCCTGCCTAGAAGGCTCTTCCCCCAGTATCCACTTGCACCCTCCCCTCCTTCAAATCTGTGCACTACAAATGTGACCTACTTTATAAGACCTCACCTAAAAGCTCCCCACCCTCCCCATTTTAAAATGCAACCTGACCTCACTATCCTGATCCTCTTTATAGTACTTATCACCGTCTAAATACTAAGTAATTTACATCTCCACCATGTTTATTGTTTATTTCCCTCTTCCCCCACTGGAACGTTAACCCACAGAGATCTTTGTTTTATTAACTGATATAAACAAAGCACCTAGAGTAGTATCTGGTACCTGACAGATGATCAATGAACTATCTGTTGAATGAAAAGATGAGTAAATCAATAAAGGAATGTATAAATCTATAGCATAGAATAAAACTAACTTCTCACCCACTTGGTGATGGCTAACACAGAACAGAGCCTTCGAGTCACAGATGGAGATGAATGACTGAAATATAATGTTTATTTACACTAAAGGGTAATGGTCAAACCAATAGTATAAAATTAATACTGTCAGATCCTCTTGGTTTTTACAGAATAATAAATTTTCTGCAGGTGGGAATGACAGCCACCACAAAAGGAGAAAAGAGCAAAGAAAGAAGAGATGTCTACCAAAAAAACAGGAAATTTTAAAAGTTTAAAACTTATCCATGAGCTATTTCTATCTACCTTTACCTGAGAAAGAACAAACAGAAGTTTTAGGAAGATGTTTTTGTCAAATCTCTGAATGCCTATTGCTCCCTCTAGAATGATTTATGAAGAAATATATGTATGCGCATCTAATGCAGACTTCTTTAGAGAGCAGCATGGCCCTAAAACATAAAGAACAACAACCTCCCCTCATTTGGGCAAGATCTGAAATGAAATTTATCCAATGGCCAGACTGTGAAAACCAAGACCCTGAGTGTGTCCACTGGCCCCAGGGGTGATACGTGAACATTTTGGGGGCTGGCCTAAAAGCCAACAGCTTGGATTTCCAACCCTGAAGTTTAACAGGACTCAGCAGCAAACATCCAGCTGCTGTGCAGTAACAATTCAGGATCCTGAGTCTGCTTCTCTGTGTGAAGATGTCACCCAAAAAATAAAATAAGGAGAATCCCCACTGGTCTTCTCATCCATGTCACTGAGGAGCTAGTGCCCTGGAGAGGGCGAGACTTACTTCTCACCAGCAAGCACAGTCCCCAGCCTAAGGAAAACCCCAGACAGGATTTCAGGCCACAGGGGGGCAATTTCAGAAGGATGAGGCCATAAAACAATTAAAGAGGGAACAGGTTAATCTGTAGCTGGTTGTAATCCATATGTCCAGAGCTGATCGCTGCAAAGGGCAGTCTCACATCAGTCACTGGCTTTTCAACCCAGGCGATTTTCCTTACACTCCCTGTTCCTCCCTCCAAAAACAGATTTTATGATGAAGGAGAGGCAGAAAGAAGGCAGAGAGGTAGATTCCTCATATCGAAGCCCCTCAGGCAACCTGAATTCACTGAAGCCACTCTCCAGGGAGGGGGCACATTGTGACCAAGCTTCCTACAGTACCTCCTGCCATCTGCAAAATTAAATTAAATGGTCCTTCGCTTTTGAAATCCTGCCATCAGTGTACCAAAGGGAACGTTCGAGTATACTAGGCAGGGATGATGGCTTTTCCTTTTAACCAACATACACAAATCATTAGGAGATTAAGTCTCTGAAAAGCTAATATGCATTTTCATAAAGAAGGAGAAGTTAAACGCTCAGTCTAACACCCACATAGAAGGGGTTGAAAGGGACTGGGAGTACACTTGCGGCCGCCTTGGGAAGGTGATGAAAAGCAGGGCAGACAGAAAGCTCATGGCTTTTTCACCTCACTTTGACGGGGTGAGGGGTGTGGGAAATGGACATGAGAATCCCAGAGTGGAAGGGGAGGAGAAAAGGGCTGCTGTAAATCTAGAAGGCCCTGGGAAGGTCCCCTAGAGGGGAGGAGTGCCCCCCACCCCACCCCATCCCACCCCACCCCACAGGTTCTGTTCTCTGTGGGCATTAAACCCAAGGACCCTGGAAGGCATGCAGTCCCCACACTGCAGATGGACACTCTAAGGCAAACTGGGATTTAAAGCAAAGCAAGGTATTTTCTGCTCCACCAGTTTCCATTTTCTGACCCTAAAACCCAGACAAAAGATTCTGACAGTTTTAGCCATCCATCTCCCCTCCCCTCCTCTCCTCATTCATCTCCTATCTTCCTTTGACTGAACAAAGTTCTTTCCACACCCACCTAGTCTCACTTCCAAAACACCTAAATTTGGAACAATGGAAGCAAGTGGGTGAAAAGAAACCAGGAAAGGAGAATCCAGGAAATGACAGTCTTCAGAGCGGCAGTATATAATTTGAAAAATAACTCAGACAGGGAACAGATTTTATTTGAATATACAATGACACACAAATCATATTTAATTCCAACCACTTCAATCGAACAAAATCTTTATTGAGCACTTACTACTGTGCCCTGTGGGGAGAGACAAAAAAATGTTTGGTCAGCGCTGTGATCAGTCTAAAACACAGCAGGCTCCTTTTCAGGCACCAAGAGGGGACTTTTAGGCAAATCTAATAGAGGTTCTTGGTTAGGGACAGATGCCTACCTCCAGGTCACGCTTAACTTCTTTGTAACTACTCGCCACCCCACCCCTTCCCCAGAGCAGACAAAGAGGAAAGCTAAGGGGGCAAGGGAGAAGCAGAGACAAACCAGATGGTTGCCAGCAACACTCAGGAACACATACATGCTTCTTGATGAGGATTCTGGCAAGAAGGTTGATGGAAAGAATCTTTACATCATATTCTTCTCTGAAAAGTTACAATCTGCGAGGGAAGCTACACACCAAAAAAAAATTTTTTTAACTACCATAGTTATCTCATAAGCCTGTTTCTCTCTTTTCCCCTGGCCTGTTCTGAAAGATAACAGAATTTTCAGAGCCAGAATAAGGGATAAAAGTACCCTCTGGTGTGGGATATAGAAGAAGATACTTGAGTATCAGAATTGACTGGGTGAAAGGGTGGGGAAAAAAATCAGAAATTGGGAGCAAGGGAATCCCTGTCAAGCTTTCTGCCTCACTGTGTCTACTTTCCCAAGCCCAACATCCAGTTGCCTTTGGAGAAACACATACCTGACATCACAGAAATGGCATCAGCTCGGACAGCTCATACATTCTCACCTTTCAACTACAGGAGGGTTTTTCTGAAAATGAAAAGTCCTCCCAGAAACCTTAACTCTGCGGGTCATCAAAACTAGGACAATCTCTTTTGAGCTTTCACACTGCTGTCCTCAAGAGGGGCTGCCCCTTATTCCTTCTGTCATTATTTGCCAGGAACTAGCCAAAAGCACAAGTCCAAAGCCTTCAGGCAGAAGGATTCTCACTCTGGATCCCAGTTCTTCTCTGACAAGTTCAACAGCATGAACAATCAGTATTTCACAACAAAGAGGTTCCACCCTAAACACGCAAGGACTGAGAGGAAAGCCAAGATGAAAGAGCTCCAAGTTTGGTAGAAAACACACATCCCTAGACAGCCCCCCCCGGCCCGCCCAAGAGCAAAAGCTGACAAGGTGTAAGGAGGAAGAACTCGTGCACAGTCTAGTACACCTTCTGCTGTTCCTCCCAGAAACCACCCTCCTTGAGAGGTGACCAGAGCCAAACATCCTGCAGAGATGCAGTGCCTTCTCCCATTCTGCTTCAGAGCCAAGCCGGCGCTGACCGCTATACTCGGGTACCCTTATAACACAGGGTTCCAGGGCTCTGGCTCTCTGTGTGCCAGATTCCAGACCCTCAGAGATGCAGAAAGTGGAGCAAAGGAGTTTGTGGCTGCAAAGATGGAGAAACAATGACAATTTAAAAGAAAAGTTTAGGGGGAAGGGTAGAGCTCAGTAGTAGAGCGCATGCTTTAGCATGCATGAGGTCCGGGGTTCAATCCCCAGTACCCCTGTTAAAAAAAATAAAAATAAATTTAAAAAAATAAACAAAAATTAAAAAACCTAATTACCTCTCCCCCCAAAAAAGGTTAAAAGTCTCTCTTGATAATTATTTTCTCCATTTTGCTCTCCTGTATTTTCCAAATTGTCTATGATAAACGTGTTGCTTTTCTAATTAGAAAAGAGGAATAAATGTCACTTAAAATGTTTTTGAAAATCAGTACAAGCACTATTCAGAATGCTTTGAGGCAGTCTCTGGGGGTGCCCCTTGATGGGAGTGGAGGGGGATCAAGGGGCGAGACGATGAAAGAGAAAGAATATCCAGGTGTGTTTGTTTGTTTGTTTTTTAAAGGAGAAAATCTAGGGGGTTGGGAAAGGGTAGGAATTTCCAAGATTTAGTGTGCAACTTTAAAAAAAGCTGAATTTGTAACAGAAGGCACCTGATTAATGTGCTGGATAAGAAAAGACTCACTATTTCTGGGTATGTTCTGAGAAGACAGATTTCTACCTCGATGTTTTTACCCCTGGGTGTGTCAGGCTATAAGACCCTGCTAGATCCAGCAATCCCACCCCTGGGCTTATATCCAGAGAAAACTGATTCAAAAAGACACATGCACCCCAGTGCTCACAGCAACACTACTTACAATAGCTAAGACACGGAAGCAACGTAAATGTCCATCAGCAGATGAATGGATAAATACGTTCTGGTGTATACATACAGTAAAATACTACTCAGCCATAAAAAAGAATGAAATAATGCTATTTGCAGCAACATGGGTGGACCTAGAGATTATCATACTAAGTGAAGGAAGTCAGAGAAAGACAAATATCATATGATAGCATTTATATGTGGAACTAAAAAATGATACAAATGAACTTATTTACAAGACAGAAACAGACTCACAGACATAGAAAACAAACTTACGGTCACCAAGGAGGAAAGGCACAGAAAGGGATAAATCAGGGGTTTGGAATTAGCAGATACAAACTACTATATATAAAATAAATAACAAGGTCCTACTGTAACAAGGAATTATATTCAGTATCTTGGGATAACCTATAATGGAAAAGAATATGAAAAAGAATACATGTATGTATAACTGAATCACTATGCTATATGACAGAAACTAACACAAAATTGTAAATCAACTATACTTTAATTAAAAAAAAAAATCCGTAGACCATAGAATCCTAAAGACTTAGGATTTCTGTAATGTCTCAAAAGCCTGCCTCCTGTTTCAGGAGGGTCAGAAGCAGATAAACCAGGAGCATTACTCCCCCTTCCATAGAGAGACCTCAGCTCACCCTCATGGCCTCCAGGAAGACTAGGGTCTGATGAGTCTCCTGAGAGAGGCTTCTAATATTAATTCAGTGCTACACAGCCCGGGCTGGGGCTTGGAGGAAGTGCACGCCACAGTGAAGGGAGAGACAGATGCCAATTTCCAACAGAAACATCTGTTGCCTTCCATCTCAGAAAACTCTGTTGGCAGAGATTAGTACAGGAGGATTTTTTTTGTTGTTACAAGAAAGCTAAAAAGCACACCACAGAAAAATGGACCAGTCCCATTAGGATACAACCAATCCTCCATGACTTTGAAGAGAAGGAAACCAAAATCTTCCTTCCAGAACTCTTGCCCATTTTTATGAAAGCCTGAAGGGTATGCCTCACCCCAGCAAAGCTGTAACTCTGCCTGGTTAGAGCTCTCTAACCAGTGTCTACTGCTACTGGCTAAAAACCCTAGAGTTATACAAGGGAAGTTTATGTAGGTTCTTTTCCAGGTAAAGGTCTATAGCTGCCCATGGCAAGACCCTGCTAGGCCAGCAGACCCTGGGAACTGAGAAACCGTGAAGAGAATTCAGATTCTTAAACAGCACCACCACCCCACCGCACACACTGGGTTGCTCACAAATCTACATGGTCATGTTCTGGTTGCCACAATGATCAGAGAAGTGTACTGGCGCTTAGTCCAAAGGGACAGAGATATACCCAAAATGCCAACAGCGTCTCTGCTAAGAATTACTACGGACAGGAGAAGTGGTTTTGTCTTGTTTTGTCTTTTGTTTTCCTAAATGGGTGTAACAACCAACAGTACAAAGAATGCAAAACAGTAAACACTGAGAAATTTCCCTCCTATCCCTTACCCTGCCTTAAAATTCTGTACCTCTAAGGAAACATTGTATTTTCTTGTATGTTCTTCTAGAAATATTCTATGTGTATATAAACATCTGTGTATATGCCCCTCCCCCTGGACTCTCTACCATGGTTTTTTTTTTTTTTTCCTTTAATGGCATATGCTGGAGATTCTTCATATTAGCACTCCACTGGATAGCTGTGCTTTTTTTATTCAACTAGTCCCCCCTTTTGATGGTCCTTGCCATTGTTTCCAAGTTTTTGCCATCATAAACAATGCCATTCTGACTATGGACATGAGAATATCTATAGAATAAAGTCTTGGAAGGGAATTGCTAAGTCAAAGGATATACACATTTTAAATTCTTTAGATACTTCCCAGCCAACAGGGTATACGTGCCTGCTACCTTCCTTGAAAACACAATGTATAAGCAAATGTTTTTATCGAATATGTAAAAAATGATTATGTGCTGTAGCTGTAATTTCATTTGTGTTTCCCTATTATGAGTGAGATCCGGGTATCTTTTCCTGCATTGTACATTTGTATGTTGCAATGTCTTTGTGGTTTTGGTTTGTTTGTTTAAATCAACAGTTCATGTTCTTTGCTCATTTTTCCTTTTGGATTACCGGCATTTTTTTTTTAACATTTTGTTGATGGTGAGCTATTTGTCTGTAAAAGAAATTAGTCCTTCGTCATGGGGTTTAAATATTTTTCCCAGTTTATAATATAAAGTCTTTTGACTTTATATTTTTTTAACCATGCAGAACTTTTTTAAACGTATCCATCTTTCCTTACATAGCTTCTGAACTTTCTGAACTATGGTTTAGATTATATTCCATGATTTTAAAAAGTATTCTCCTGTGTTTTTAGTATTTTTATGGTTTCATTTTTTACTTGTATATTTTAGTTCATCTAAAATTTACTTTCATATAAAGGGGAAGACAGGGATCCAATAAAAATTTTTCTAAATGGCTACTTGTCTCAAAACCAGTTATTGAAAAATCCATTCCTCTCTCCCACTCCACCAATTTGAAATTCCATAGTTTAGTCTCTGCTAAATTTCTGTGTGTATTTAGATCTGCTTCTGAATTCTCTATCCTGTTTTTCTAGATTCTATTTTTAATTTGGAGATGGCAAAAACAAATCTAGGGAGAAATCTTGACAGCTCATAAGGAAAAGAAAATGGCTTCAATAGCCTAGAGACAGTGTTCATATAAACTGGAATTTAAAATCACTCTCTCCAATGATTAAGTCCAATATTCCATGAGACTTTACCCTACACTTTGTCTTTTGCTTGTAAACAGTTTATATTTTTTAATGTAGGTCTTTTATTAAAATGTAACGTACACACAGAAAAGAACACAACTCTTTCAGTATCCAGCTTAAAGAAATCCCATAAAGGGAACCAAACCATACAACCAGCACCCAGATGGAGAAATACCACCCTAGTGCTCCAGAAGCCCCTCTGCATCCCTTTCCAGTCATTACTCTCCTGCAAGGGGGACCACCATCCTGATCACTATCTCTATAGATTCCTTCTGCCTGTTTTTAAACTGTATATATTAGATTTATATTATATACATTATGCATACATATGACATATATATAAAAACTTCACGTATCATACGATGTTTACATTACATATAACATGTTACGTATATAACATGTTATATGAAATTTTAAAACAGGCAGAACAAATCTATGGTGATATTAATCATCTATGTCACTGTATTATGTAACTGAAATTTGCTAAGAGAGTACAACTGAAATGTTCTCACCCACTTACCCCCCAGAAAAGATAAAGATGTGAGGTGATGGATATGTTAATTAACTAGGGGGGGTTCACAATGTATATTTCTATCAAATCACCGTGTGGTATACTTTAAATATCTTACAATTTTACATGTCAATTATACCACAGTAAACCTGAAATAAAAATGACATAAAAAATTTTTAAATGGAATCATATACTATGTACCCTTGTTTTGTGCCTCTTTTGCTCAATATTACAACTATGAGATTCATCCATGTTGTTACCTGTACTTCTACTTTGCATAATCTTATCAGTAACTGCAGCTGTGTGAATACAACAACACAATTTATATTTATCTCCACGCATTTTGGTTGTTTGAGTCTTAGAAATAACACCACTAAGAACGTTCTTGTATATATCTTTTAGTCATCCTGCTAATTTTGCTTCTCTGAATTCTTTTGTCCTAGATATGTCTCTTGTATACAGCAGAGTTATATTTTGCTTGAGAGCCAAACTGAAAATATTTTCCTTTTATTTAGGTGAGTTTTAGCTCATTTATTTATTTATTTGCCTTTTTATTTTTTTCTATTTGGGAGAGTAAATATTTTTGTTCTAGTGGTTACCTTTATACTAATATTTTTTGTAATGTCCATAGACTACTTTTCTCCTTACTATTTGGCTTGTCAGCTTTAATGAATTCTTGGACTCCTACCTGTTAACTTTGTGACAATTGTACTGTCTTCTATGTGTCTTCTCCCCTTCTCATTTTTATTTGCTTTATTTCTATTTGTCAGAATATATGTATAATTTACATATCTTATTCTTCCATTCTTAACTCTACCTTTGCTTTTGCTTATCTTAAATTATATTCCATGAACACTTTAAAGATATTAATCCATTTTTTTTTCTGGCTTCCTTTTTCTTCCCCTCAATTGAAAACTCGGCTGTCAGTCCAACTCGGAGTATCCACTGAGTATGTCTTTTTTGCCTTCAATTACTCTTAAGATTTTCTCTTTGTCTTTGTTTCTTAGGCAGAAGTGTGGTTTTCTTAATTTATTCTGCATGTTTCGAAGAGTTTCTTGAATATATAGTTTGAATATTTTGTAGTGTTTGACAAACAACTCAGCATTATCTCTTTAAATATTGCTTTTATCCTGGTCTCTCTGTCCTCTCCTTCTGGGCTGCCAATTATTAGTGTGTTAGATGTTTTCTGTCATTCCTTATATCCCTATAATTCTTTTTTATAATAAAAAATAATTTTGGTCTCCATGCTTCTTTTAGATATTTTCTTCTATTGCTAGTTTAATAATACTTTTACCCAACTACATGAGAGCTGCTCAATACATTCTTACTTTCATTTATTACACTTTTTAGTTTGATTGTCATTTTATCCAGTTTACAGTTTTCAGATCTCTGCCAAAATTATCCATTTTTTTCTTAATCTTAAACATATTTTGCAAAGCTATTTTTTAATCCATGTCTGATAGCACCATTATCTGGATCCTCTGTGGATCTGTTTCTGTTGCCTGTTATTTCTCTTGTTTTCAAATCGTATTTTCATATCACTTATATCTGCTTGTTTTTGGTTATTTACTGAATGTTATTTATGAAAAATATGGAAATAATTTAAGACACAGCCATCCAATCAGGATCCTTAATCCAATTAGGCAGTTAGAGGGTATAAAGCTGGGCCTCAGTCTCTGGAGGGGCTAGTCAATTTCTAAGTCATGCTTAATCCTAAAATACAGCCCTTCAGAGTATCAACCCAAAGCTCAGGATATTTACTAGAGCCCACTCTACTTGGCAGGTCCTGAATACAACTTTTTTAACCCCTAGTCCCCTGAGTAAAAATTCCACTAGGTTTCCAGCCTCTCAGCTGCACCTTCCAGATGCCCCTAGGAGAAAAGTTGCCCAGTGACACTCTCTTTTGAGTTTTTCTCCTCTCCTGGATCTTGACCCCATAATGTCTTACTGCTTTGTTGCCTCTTCATGACTTCAAACAGATTTTTAATTTTTTTTCTATTGGTTGGTTGGTCTATGTGGAATTACCTCGTCCATGATATGCAGAAGCACTGTAGTGAAGAAGCCTGGAGACAGGAACTGAATCGCTGGTGAAGCACCTTAATGATGTAATCAGGGATTCAGGGCTCCATTTGTTATTCTTCAGTGAATTAGCATAGCACTTTGTATCACAAAATGGCAACTGAATTTCCAGGCATCACATCATATTTCAAGCAATAAAAAGGATGGTACATGAAAGAAATGGGCCATGCCAGCCAGGTCTATTTCCCTTTCCATATATATTTTTTAACTATATAAGAATTTTTTTCTTTGGGTTCTTTTTGCTCTGTCTACAATGTCATCTTTTCTTTTGTATCGGGAGACTAGGAACAAGTCACATAACCTCTCTGGATCTCATTTTCTGTCAAATGAGTGACTTTTACTAGATGACCTCTAAGTTCCTTCCAGCTCACACGTTCTTAGATTCTATTAATTCACTTGTCTTCTTCTTATTATTAGGAGAAAAGTAGAAAAAAAGAATAGGAGAATTCAGTTATTTAGGAGATAAGAACTGGAGTCTGAAGATATAGAATATCCAGAGCTTTATCCCCTAGATAGCAAAGGTCTCGATTTAAATTAAAGCAAGATACTAAATCCTAGATTTAAAAATTAAGTTGGAGAGAAGGAAACATGTTCACTTTAAGAAAAATTATTCTAACCTTCCAGCAGGTCTTGTTATAATGGTTTCCTAATACCTTTAGGTTATGATTCGATTTACAGTAATTCAATTTGCACACAACTTTCAAAAACATCCATAAGCTCTTTTTGTTCATGCCCAAGGACTACTATTTTATTATTATTTTCTTGACACAGACCAACACTCCTTGGCTTGCATATCACCAAGATTATCAGACACTCCTTCTCTTTGGGTATTTCTCTGATCACTCGTCTATGATTTTAGGAGCAATTTTCAGAGTACTTGTCAAGCCCAACCCAAAACTTCAGCTATCAATGAACATTCAAATAAAAATCTTTAAACTCCCAACTTGAATTTTGACATATTTACGTCCTGAGAGGTAGACTGTTGAGAGATTCCATATATTTGGTTAAAAGAAATATGAAAAGATTCCTTATTTTTCCCCACCCTTCCTCACATTCCTCATGACCAACTCCCCCATCCGCCAAAATAGGGTATAATTTGCCTACATTATGCCAAATATTTCAGCTTTATTTTCACCATGGAAAAAGCATTAAACTCAGTTGAATTATTCATGAGACCCTAGGTAACATGATCGTTGTTTTTGGCCTTAGGCTTCAATACTTCAGTCTTGCAAATCATTTTAGGGTTTCTGAATGGGGCTAACAAGGGACTTTGCTAAATACATCATTAAATTGTTGGCATGTGTCCTGGCACAGAAATTTACACTGTATCAACATACCCATATATTTGCAAGGATGTGGGGTAGTTCTTACTTTTATCCACTTTTCCTACTTCCCTAAAGTTTCACCCAGATGGGATTTTCCAAGCACGTGCCAACACGAGATGACTGAAATATTCAAGATGGAAAAAAAAAAATGTCTGGGCTCCAGCTCAGAGATTCTCAGTCTACTTCCGAGGATGATCATAAGACTAGTTTGACTGATGAGGGGCAAACATCATGCACAACCCTCTGGATTCCATTTCACTGAGGCTGCAAAAACAGTTTTCTGAATTTGCTCATAGAATTCAGCAGTCCATACTCTACTAATGCCCAAAGTCTTTTAATGAGTCAGTTCTCCTTTTAACTTTCATTTAAATATGCCTCCTCTCTTGACCTTCCTCCATTCCGATTGCTCTTGTTTGCCCCAAAGGAAAGGAAAAAAGGAAAAGCAGATAAAGCTCTCGTCCCCCATTACAACTCCCAAGTACCACTTTTCTCACTTCTTCCCATCAGAGTGGAACAGATGTTGCCCACTCCTGTACCAAAGAGATCTCTTCCAGTCTTACGGTCACACAAAATAAATCACTGCCACCTGGCAACGGAACCACTGTCCCTCAACAACCAGACCTGAGCTCTATCCCTATGCTTCTTTCAGAAAAAGCATAACCAGTCTCAAACTTTTACTGGGGACACTTATGGAAATTTTAAGGGAATATTTCATCACCCTATTTTCTTCCAAAATCGTATTAGGTAAGATACAAGGATTACGCAACCATTTCTGTTCTACTTCTCCTCCAGATAACAGCCAGGTTAACACTACTAAACTGACCAGTGTCCACCAAGCAACCAGATGGCAGGACAGTCTGCTGACGTTGGGTACTCTCCATGAGGGACTTAACACAATACATAATTAAAACTCAGACTTCATCTCCCAGCAAACCCAGTGGGATAGTAATGAGTTATCAAAGATGAAAAGCAAACTGGTATTATTTTTGGCTGTCATTTTATTTTGGAATATACTAGCTACTTAATTTTGTCACAATGCTACCAAGTAACACGACACATTTCCCTTTTTTAGTGTTATCTCTTCCAAGGCAAATGAAACTCCTCTGGAAACACCCAGAGTCTTAAGAATATCAGGAACTATTAAAGAACAACAGCACGGGTTCTGGGGGAATTCCTATTTCCTTTTCATGACGTCCTTACTCTTTGGAGACTTGTCTATCACATGATCTTGTTTGTTTTCTTTCACAGTGCTTACCTCAATTTGTAATTATCTTTATTCATTTGTTTACTTATTTATTGTCTGTTTCCCTTATAGAAAATAAGCTCCATGAGGGAAGGGGTTTTGTTTGTTATGTTCACTGTTATATTGCAACCTAATGTGTCCAGCCTGCAGCAAATAGTCAAAAAATATGCATTAAGTGAATCCTGAAACAGTGAGGATGTGCTGGGTTCTGCTGTATAACAAACATCCCCCAAATCTCAGTGGCTTAACACAGCAAAAGTTCTTTTCTTGCTTATTCTGTGTGTCCAATATGAGTTAAAAGGGGAGACTATGTCCATCATTCTTATTCAAGGACCCAGACTGACAGCAGCTCTGATTGGTCACAAATTTTCATATCACCAAAGCAGGAAAAGAGAACACTGCTTTGTCTCATACTGACAATTGCTTCTGCCTAGAAATGCCATCTATGGCCACATTTTGCTGGCCAAAACAAGTCACTACACCACACTTAACTTCAAAGGGAAGAAGAGAAATAGGTATGAGTGCTGGAAGCCTATAGAGAATTAAAGAGCAAATCTAGAGTCATGCTGTTGTAAGGGGGTTCATTTGGTCTGTTCCTCCACATCTGGACAAGGCTGCAATTAGAAGAAGGTAATAGATAACAGCAGATGTACTAAAGAATCAAACTAACAACAGATATTATATACATCATACCAAAGAAGAAAAAAAAAAAAGCTTTTCAAAATCAGTTATGGAGTGATATTACCAGAACAGCCTTTATAAAAAGAAATTGTATCTTAATTGTCCAATCAAGAGGAAATACCTGCATTCATCATGTCATTTACCTCAGGAACAAACTAAATGATTAGGAGGTACCCAGTGCTCATGCTGTTTGTAACTGGAACCTTCTTGGGGACTGATAACCAATTGCAAGAAAAGGTGTGACAGTTTGATGTCATGGTTTTAGATGACACACACAAAAAACAACCTCACTGAAATCCCATTTATAGATTTTTTTTTTTTACACAAGTAATACCTGTGAACAAAAGCAGCGAACTGGCAGCAGCATTCAGGCGCATATAGACATACCCCCCCCCATTACCATGGAAGGACTGCACTGCATTCTGACCCACGTACAGAACTTTCTCTAGAGCCTGTCTCTTGGTATCTCCTGCAGATATAGAGTGTGATTTCATTCCTGCTAGATGGGTCTTTTTTTTTTATCTCCACCAGTCAGACTCTTACAGTGAGATAACCTCCAGTCACAACTCTCCCTTCCAAATGAATTCCCAAGTTGCCATGGTTACTAACACCTTCCTCCAAACTGTCAATATGTTTCCCAATCTTAAAGGCAGCCCTCCTGATTTACTGCCAGAAGTACCAGTCTCCTCACGCAAGAGAAAGCACCTTCCTTCTCTCCAAGTCTATCAAGGAGCCCCTTTAGAAGATTCTCTGCAATTACAGTAGCAGCCCCCACCTATTAGAGCCTACTTGCATCTATTATCTCATTTAATCTTTTTAAAAAAAAAAAAAAAACCCTGTACAGTAGATATCATTCTCCTTATTTCACATAGAAAAATGATTATAAATCAAAGGTTATATAATTTGGCCAAAGGGCAGATTAGGATTTGAACACAAAATTCTCCAACCATACTGTCTCTGAGCGCCCTCCCCGAGCACAGCCTTCCCCAGCTCAGAGGAGCACCTTCACCTGTCTTGTTCACTCAGCCTCCCCCTGCTTTTTCCCAAAAGGACTTTCTACATTCCAAGGCAGTTTAGTTTGCTTTAATATTAACACAACATGACTCCAAATCCAATGGTGCTTTATGGTGTGTTAATGCTGATGAGACATCGAGAAAAAACAGACTTCATTCTTCCGCTTCAAGGGCTTTGGTGGGGATGAACCAGATAATGTGTATTAAGTGTTTTGCACTGAGAATGAAGATACAAGATCAATATCCCGCAGACGTTAAGGCATCTACCATGTGACCAGGTGCCAAGGGATGTCCCTAAGGGTGGAACTGTAGCCAAGTCTCCTGGATTGGCTTCCTTTGGTTCCTCTGAAAACCCCTCTTCCCCCTGTGCCCACACGCCCACAATTCTCCCCTAAACACAAACTGAGGACACACAAAGCAAGCACTGTGCTTACTTCTTAACTGATCCATCCCCTCCCCCAGCCCAACACACAGGCAGACTATGTTAGCCTTGTAAATAAGAGCGGAACACTTACCATCCCACAGACATTTTTCCAGTCTGCCTTTTTTTAAACCACTCACCTGGCAGAAACTGTTATTCCCGGGGCCAGCAGCTATTTGTAAAATGGGTCTGCCTGCCTCCTGATTTTCACACCAAAGATAGGAATTCTTTAGGAGAAAGGGGAATATTCTAAATAGGATAATTAGCAAGTCACCTAGAATCTCCACCCACTCTACAGAGGCACACAAACAAGAGAATTAACTCTATTTGTTGTCTATAATAAACAGGACGCTCTACCCACCACAGAGCCCCAGAGGCTGGTACAGAATGACTCATTCCAAGTAGGAATGGCTACAGTGGCCCCATTCCCTATTTTGTAAAGCTATGTGCTGAAATCCAAAAGGCACTCCTCCCCCACCCCCATCTTCCCTTTCATACTTCTGCATATCAATCCATTAACAATCTGAAGTGTAATTTATCTCGTTCACTATTATCCTGTTAAATTGCTCTACAGCTGCCGTGGCAGTAATTGCAGTGATCAGTGATTCAGACTTCTTGAGCCAAGGGCCTTAAGGACGTTTCATTATTAAAACTGCCAAAGGTTTTATTATTAAAATAAACCTGAGATAGAGCAGCATGCCTCCATGGGGCATTCATACTGATGAGTCCTGAATTAAGAAGGGATGTCGGTCCCATCATCAATCTTTCACTCATGAATACCAGTAATGGGGAATGTATCAACCAATAAAACCAACTAGTATTCTAAAGATGAAGAAGAATCTCATTTTAAGTAGCACATGCAGTGCTGTGCAACCCTTTAAAAAGCTGCCTTTGTTCACTGAGGTATTGCTTGTAACAGCAAATACTGGAAACAATGCAAGTGTCCATGTATAAAGGACTGATTCAGTCAACTAGGATGCAGCCATCCACACAGTGGAATACTATACAGCTCTGATAAAAGAATGAGGAAGCTCTCTCTGTACTAATGTGAAAAGATCCCCAAGATACACTGTTAAGGACAGAAAGCAAGTTACAGAACAGACTATATAATATGTTGCCTTTTGTATAAAAGAGTAGGGGGAAATAAGAATAAATACTCATATTTGCTTGTATTTACATAAAGAAATACTAGACAGATATATAAGAAACTACCAAGTGGCATATAATACAGGGCAGGGAGTCTGCTAGGTGGATCAGAGCTGAGATGGAAGTAATTCTTCTCAACATATACATTTTAAAATAATTTTCCAAGTTTTTAATTTACCTTCACTGCCTACTTCATTTAGTAGTGGGAGTTAAGAGACTATTTCCTCCACTTTGGGGACCAAGTAACCCAGCTTCAGACTTCTTACCTCAGCCTGCTGGAAGTCATTAACCTCAGAACAGTAAGAACTTAGGTGATCTATCAACAGAAAACTAGATAAAGAAGTTGTGGTGTATGTATACAATGCAATACTACTCAGCCATAAAAAAGAATAGAATAATGCCATTTGCAGCAACATGGATGGACCTGGAGACCATCATTCTAAGTGAAGTAAGCCAAGAAGAGAAAGAAAAATACCATATGATATCACTTATATGTGAAATCTAATAAAAGAAAAAAAGAAAGACACTAATGAACTCATCTTCAAAACAGAAAGAGACTCACAGACATAGTAAACAATCTTATGGCTACCTGGGGGGAAAGAGGGTGGGAAGGGATAAATTTGGGAGTTCAAGATTTGCAAATATTAACTACTGTATATAAAAATAGATTAAAAATTTTTTTCTTCTGTATAGCCAGGGAACTATATTCGATATCTTGTAACAATCTTTAATGAAAAAGACTATGAAAACGAATACATGTATGTATATGTATGACTGAGAAATTATGCTATACACCAGAAATTGATACATTGTAACTGACTATACTTCAATTTAAAAAAAAAAGAATTTAGGTGAGAGAAGTAACAAGACTATTACATGATGGTATCCTTAGGAAAGGAGAAACTGGTAAAACACAAGGGCCCATAAAATCTGAACATTAAACTGAAGAGTGGGTTAACTCAGCCTTCTATAAATGTGCAAACAGCAGAAATGTGACACTAGGCTAAAAATGGGCGCGGGGGGAGAACTAGGTATAGAGTGGCCCTCCCCTTCTCCCTTTCCAATTTTGATTTTATTCTTGGGTATTCATAATGGACTTTTGTGAAGAGGGGAGATTTACATCCAAATCTAGGATTACAACAGTCTTAAGGCCCCTTTCCATACAAGTGCATTTTTATAAATTGTTTCTGTGGTTTCCCTTCCCTAGACAAGAAGAAAGACTGGAGGAGGAGAGGGGCACGTCAGGGGCTTCTCGAGCTTTGTGGGTTAAGAGGACTGGCACCAAAATGAAGCCCGTTGTCTAACCCTGATGGCAAAGAGCTCTTGCTTTAACAAAACTCCTTGGACAACAAAGACCTTCCTAGCTGTCTGTATCCTCAGTGAGATAAACACAGGCATGAATCAACTGCAGAGTTCAAAGGCCACAGATGTTCCAGTGTTAGGAGGGAGTCTGGCAAGGAAGGACCCCTACAGCTGCCCTAGTCACCCCACTTAAGAGAAGGAGGTTGGCATCCAGGAGAGTGAGGAAGGCAGGTCTCCACAGAAAAAATATTCTATAGTCACAAGACCATCAAACTAATGGATGCAAACCATCCAGACAGCTAGTGTAGCTTTGCTTCTTCCCTGGATCCAAGTCTGTCTAGGAAATAAATGCCACTTGGACTCTAGCCCTGCCTCTTCTAGGGAGAGCCTGCTTTAGCGGATGACTTTAAAATTCCTGTCACCACCAGTCCAGCCCCATGTCACTGAGTTCCAGACCTGTCTTTCAGCCATCTTTTAGACATCTCTGCCTGGATGTCCCAGTGTCCCATGGGCTTCTCCCTGGCAACACATGCTCTTTCTAGCTCCACTGTCCCTGCCTTGTTAACAGCATTGCCACATACAAGAAACCTAAACCAGAAAGCTAAAGGGTGTCTTTCACCCAGTCTGCCTTGCCCCTACTTCTATACACCTAGTCAACAAGAAACTATGGATTTTTTACTTCCTAAATATCTCTCAAAGCCTTGTTTCCTCTTTATGGTCACGGTCATTGCCATCAGCAGTATCTCATCACATATCCAACAATATTTAACAAGGATAGGTAGGAGCTAGGTGCTTTTAAACAGAATAAAAGCAGAATGACCCCCGCCTTCTGATGCTGAACATCTAGGTATTTCTTATCTGAACTATTCAGATAGACTCCTTCTCCTACCATTCATTCTCTACATAACACCCACAGGGTCTTCTCAAAACTTAAATAGATCATTTAATGTAGAGGTCAGCAAACTTTTTCTGTAAAGGGCCAGCTAGTAAATAGTGAAGGTTTCTGGGCCATATGTTCTCTGTCACAACTACTCAACTCTGCTCTTGTAATGTAAAAACAGCCATAGGCAATTCATAAACCAATGGGCGTGATTGTGTTCCAATACGCTTTATTTATAAAAACAGGCAGCAGGCCAGATTTGACCCATGGGCCACAGCTTGCCAGTCTCTGATTTAATTAACTGCGGTGCTTCTTACTCCACTGGAATTCATCCGAATGCCTTCCCATGGCCCACGAGATCCTCCGACCGCATCTCAGTACCACTTGCCTTTCCTTCTAGGCTCCAGCCGCCCAGATCTTCTTGAAGGCAACCAAACACTGTGTCAGTACTCTCCCATCTCAGGGTCCCTGCCCTTGCTTTTCTTCCCATCAGGACCACTCTTCCCCACATCTTCCTGTGGCTGCCTCTGCTCAAATGTCACCTCCTCAGAGAAGCCCTCGCTAAGCACCCCAACAGGTCAGCACCCACCCCGATGCCCATTCTAACTCCCCCGGCTCTATTTCTTTTCTTCAGATTACTCATCACCATCACAATAATATCATTTGTTGCATATATGCTGTCTGTCTACCCGACCTCACAAACACCACTAGAAGGTAGTCTCCCTGAGGGCAGGGACTGTGATCTGTTCACCCCTAGGTTCCAACACCCAGAACTATGCCCACCACTAAACAGGGGCTCAGTAAACATCTGTTGCCTGAACTGTTATTGCTTCCAGCCTCACCCCCTCTGAATCACTGGTATCCTCACTGCCACCAGTCACCAGTGATCTTTCTAAAATACAAACTGAATCATGTCACTCCTCTGCTTGAAGTAATTCCATGGTTCTCCACTGGTTTGAGATACAAATGTAAATGAGGTGGCAAGACTACGATAGCTCTTGTCACACCTTCTGATGCTCTCCCCCTGTTAGACTGTGAGCTCCAGGTGACAAGGACCATGTCTTGTTCATCTTTTTATTTCAGGGGCCCAGCATAGTGCCAGGAACTCTGCAGGGGCGCCCTAAATGTAGAATGAACTCAATCAATCAAAAGGGGCACCCTAGCACAAGGCTAAATTAGACTGTGATAACTCAATAAATACCAAATTTAAAGCCAGTGAAGCAAGATTTTGTACAAGGCTCTTCCTTGTATTTCTTTGTAAGCAACCTGGGCGGGGGGCTATGCTTACAATTCTGAATCTAGTTTGGGATTTTGTCACCCAGATTCTACCTGGCAGGCAGTCACTCACTATTTGCTAAAAGAATGGTAGGAGGAGGCTGAGAGAGAAGTAAAGCAAATCTATCTGGGCTGGTTCCTGTGAGCAGCTCTGGTAAAGGGTTAGGAAAGGAGACGTAACGCCTGGGCTAAAGTGCAACTCAGGGAGTCTCCATGAACTACAAACGTCCGCAAAGAAAACCCAGAGCTGGCTCTTTGGCTTTACAAAGTAACGCAAGACGTTTGGGGAATTTCTGCAGACCTGTCTTACCAACAGAATGGAAATTGTTACTTCTAGAAGAATTTCCATTAGCCCTTTGAAATCCTTCAACATGCATTAAGGCCAAGGAGTTTTTACCTAATTCAGTCTGATGGGTGCGAGAACAGAGTCTTTCTAGGGAATACAGACTCCAAAATCGTTCAGCTGGGAAGCAGGGAGGGAGTTTATTACTCAAAATCAAAGGGAAATGAAACGGGGCCAACCCAGAATGTTATTACTCTCTTTCTCAGGCAGGGATTGAGTTCCAGAGTCATTCTCTTCCGTCCCATGGCCTCCTTACTTAGCATCTGAAAGCTCGGGGTCTTGGGCACAGCCAGCTAGCTTGTCTTCTAATGTAACAGAATCTGCTTTAGCAAGCTTATGCCGAGCTATCTCCAGACTCCAGAAATGATACGCTATAAATTACCGTGTCTCCCATTTGATACAATGAATTGCAAGTTAGCACAGTCCTGAATGACCACTCCACAGGCTGCTCTGCGTTGCTGGGAGTAAATCTGACTGAGGACTGGAGCAAGCACAAAGCAGAGCTACGTCTGGGGTGACTTCATTTCGAGCCTGGCTCCTCACGACTCACCTATGGGTCCAGTCACAGAACCCAAGTAAGGGCTGGGGGAACAAGGCTCCTGGGTTTTTCAATCCTAATGTCTGCTTCTCTTCCACATTTATTGTCCTCATGTTAGGAAGCCAAACAAGCTAAACTAAAAGAACTCAATGATCAAATCTTGTACACAGAACCTCTAGAGATCCACAAAACTGCATTCAAGACAAGGATGCCAAAGATAAGTAACTGACTTTCCTCTGAAGTTAAATACAAGTGATCTGTCAGATTTGGGGCCATTCAAAATTCCTGTCAATCATCTGCCAATATGGGAGCCAAGAACCAGTTATTCCAATGGGCCCTCCTGCCAAGCCTCCTTACAAGGCCATCTCCTCATATTAGTCCATTTAACAAAACCACAGCCATTACCTATCCTTAAATCCCTTTGTCAATGGTACAGAGCCAGAGCATCCCACTCCCTGGCAGAAAATCAACAGGATAACCTACCAGACATCATTCTGAAGGTGCCAAAACCCATAGATTACAAGAGGAAAGAAGAAGTTGAGAATAAGTCAGCCAGGTACATGCTGTGCCTACAGCACACTCTAACCCCTCACTGCACCCTGCCTAATCCTAGCTGGGTTGCTACTCACCTAATGAGACAGACCTATAGGGTCTCAAACTGACACAGGAACACCTGAGCTGGTTCTTCAGCACCCAGGAAGCAGCAGTAAATCTTTAAAAATCAGGTAAGATTTTGATGAGGAAAGGGAGAGTTTCAGATGAATGGGATGCTGGGAACTGGTGGAATACAGGGCCCAGAAGGACAGAATTTAAGCTGAGCCTAGACAGAATCTTGCTTATAGGGTAACAGGCATGGGCTGGGGTAACTCTTTTAGCCTGGGATGCTGGCCCCAGTGAGAAGAGCTTGGCAGTCCAAGACACTGCATGCACAAAGCTAGCAAAATTCAGGGTGATTGAAGTGTTAGTACCAGGGGGTTGAGCACAAGATTCTCAGAACTGAATCCTTACCAGAGTGAGGCAGAACTCCACAGTGGTTGACTGTTGATCTGTTGATTCACAGCAAGAACCTCACACTGGCTACGATCAGGATAGAAGGCTGGAGTCCCCGAGGAGGAGGCTGACGATTGACAAAAGTAATTTAGTCCTAGAGCCCAGACTGCATTCTCTACTAAAAGGAATCAAGGTCCCTGGAGAAATGGCTGATTCTACATCTGGTACAGGATAGAGAGCCTGGAACATCTTGTGCCAGAAAGCAAGGACGCTAGCAAAGTTTAGTGGGGTCATGTCCAAGGAACTGGGGAGTCAACCTGCAAGGATGCCTACTGACCTAAGATGAGACAATGTGAGCATCCAAAACAATTAACAAATAACGAATGCAATGGGTGGAAGAATATCAATTACATAATAAATCTATGAGCTCATAATGATATTCAAAAAAAACTTCTGGTCACCACTGGAGGTTACTGGATCCCTAACTCATTATTCTGAAAAGTGATTTTAAAAGATGGATGGGGTGGGGGATTAAGTACTTATTTAGTCTTTCCTGTGTAACGGTGTATCTTTAAGGGTTTGGGGGAAGATGAAACAAATATAACAAAATGGGGATGACTGTTTTATCTGGGTGGTGGGTAAATAGAAATTCATTTCTTGTGTGTATATTTGAATACTCTCCCCACTACCCCCACCAAAAAAAGAGCAGTTCAGAACTTGAATCAAGAGCTTAGGGTCTAGGCAAAGCCTCTGCCTCTAAGAGAGACTAGGATATGACGGGCAATTTTAGCCCTGATGGGCTGAGCCAACTAGGGGGATTTGGGGAGATGCTAAGTTACAGAGGCATCATGGTACCCAGCCCTTGATCTAGAATCCCAGATCCCAACTCTTATTGGCACCATGGTATACCAGATGGTAGATCTGAGGCTGCTTGCTTTTCAGTCATAATTGGCTCAGGAACTAAAAAGGAGCCTGGTTTTGAAAATGGAGCCCTTAAATAAATTCAACCCAGAGGAGATGGGGGGATTATAGGCGTAAGGAAGGTGGTGAGGGCTAGCAGAGAAGCATGCATAGGATAAGAGTAAAAGTCACATGGAATCCTGTGGTCTGGACTACTTCGCCGAAAGAAAAAGAAACAAAAAGAGACCTCTCACTCCCCCAACTCACCCAGTCCACATCTCAAGGGCCACCCACAGCACCACCCAAGGCAGCAGAATGAAGATGGAGGCCTCCCACCAGTCCAGCTGTGAGTATCCAGACAGGAGACTGGCCCCAGCAGCTCAGAATGCCCCGCCCTAACCATCGCTCAAGTAACCAGCTGGGAAAGCATTCAGAAAACCCGCATCCTGAGACACCACTGCCAAACAACTTAAAACAGCAGAGCACAACCCATCTAAACAGCAGTGCCGCTTGCCAGGAAAAGTTTTGTAGGGACAATGAGTAGAGGAAAAGCGGATCCCCTGGGGCCCCGTAAGACCCAGTCTCCTAGCTTCAGCACTTTCAAACGCGGAATCCATCTGCTTCTGGGGCCTGTGGAGCCCTCACAGGCAGGTTGTCTCCTTCCATCTCCTCCAAGATAAATGAGCAGGCGAGCTAGCCAGAAAACCACTCAGGGGCATTACTCTTTAAAGAATCTTTATGGGGTCAAAGAGGACTGGGTCTACAGGCTGTGTGTATTCCCCACAGATGCTGGGGATGATGTCAGAATCCCTTTCCAGATGTGTTTAACACTTTGTGGTCACTTGTATGCCTGCCACTTAGAGTCAGTGCTATGCTAATTGGACGGATCCCTGCTCAGGCTCACCCTCTTCCCCGGCTCTGGTTCCCATTAGCTGAGACTGTCAGCTGGACTGTAGACTTCCAGAGAGTCCTAAAAACAGCTCTTCACCTGCTCTTCCAATTCAAGTAATAACGTCCACCAAAGGAATACAGGGGGAAGAAAAGGTTGCTAGAGAAAATACAATTAACATACTACCAAGAGGAAAAAAAAATAAAGCTCGGCAAAGACTACGTGGGTTCACGTTTATTTCCAGGGCTGGGTTACTATCCTTTTGCTTTTGTCTAAATGAACAGTCAGTTTAAAACTGCTACTGGAGACTGTGGTGATGGTTACACAACCTGGTGTGTATACTAAAAGCCACTGAATTGTATACTTCAAATGGATGAATTCTTAGTATGTGAATTATATCTCAGAAAAGCTGTTTAAAAAAAAAAACAAAACAAAAAAACAAAAAACTGCTACTGAAAAAAGAAAAAGAGAAAGAAAGAGGCAGGCCCAAATCTCAAAGTGTAACTTCTAGCACAGAAAACAAGAATGGGTGAGAATTCCATTTCCTGTTTTTTTTTTTAATGATGGAATTCTTATTTATTTATTTATTTAATTGTAGCATCATCAGTTTACAATGTTGTGCCAGTTTCCGGTGTACAGCACAATGTTTCAGTCATTCATATACATACATATATTCCTTTTCATCTTCTTTTTCATTATTGGTTACTACAAAATATCGAATATAGTTCCCTGTGCTATACAGAAGAAACTCGTTTATATATAGTAGTTAGCATCTGCAAATCTGGAACTACCAATTTATCCCTTCCCATCCCCTCTGCCCCCATTATTGAAACCACAGGCTAAAGAGTTGCTTCTGTCCCTAAGGATCAGGGTATTTGATGACAGAGCCCAAGTCAGAATCCAGCACAATCCCCGACAACCCAAAACATCAGGGTGAGTTACCCTGACCTTGGGATTGCTCCTCCAGCTCTTTGGCAAGAAAATGGACAATAACCAAGAGGAGAGACCCTCCCACCACTACCACCCTAGCTGTGTGAACTCAACTACTCAAAGTCCATCTTGTCCAGATCAAGGACTCCCATGAGTGACTACGACCCGGATCTAAGAACCACCCAAGTCCCGCAGGGCTAAAAGGTAACCTTACAAAATCTGAAGATGTAGAAGGGAGAATTCAGTGGTGCTCAGAAATTCCACCAGCCCAGTTTGAAAAGAAATAATCTGTAAATAGAGTAATTCCTGGTTCCTAATTATAAGTCTTACTGTTTTGCTGAGTGTCTTAGGGCACAGCCCAAAACATTCAAGCCTTTAATATTTTGCTCACCTAATGTAAGAAAACTAAACTAAAATAAATTTTGCAACCAAACCAAAATGAAGCTCTCTAGGTAATATGGCTACTGTACTCAGGATATTAACCTTCCCTTGACCCAAAAATGGCTACCTAGAAATCAGCATCCCCAGAGTACTTTTCATACCTAAACTGGAAATACATTGAAGTAAATTAAGAAAGTCTAGAGCCTTTGTAAAGACAGATGCAGCAAAAACATGGGCTTTTTGCGTGATTGGCAGGTAGTGTTAAAGAGGCCACTGAGAGTGGAATTAATATGACACATTCTTCATGTCTGATCAAAGTGTCTTCTAAACTCAAATCGCAGCACCTTATATCACAAGAGATGACAAGAAATTAATCAACTCAAGCCTTTTTTTCTGCTGTCCCAATTACAGCTTGGTCAGTTCACAAACCTGTTCTAGCAAATGCTGGAAAGTCTTTCTCTCTTTTAGGGTTCTCTCTCACTTCACTCGGCCTAATAAAAGACCACACAGGCACTTCAAAAGAGGATGGAGGCGGGCCAGCTTCAGGACACATGCTGCAAGGGGGGGACCGGACCGTGGCAAAGACAGGGCCCTACACCCCTCTGACAAGTCCACAATAGCCTGGCTAGACACAATCGCCTGAAATAAGGAAGTCCATCGAGAAAATGAACAGTTGGCGACATCAAGGCTTCTGGCCTAAAGGGCTTGCAGCTGGTCTGGCCATTCATCAAAAATGCTGAATTTAAATGGAAGACACGTTCTGACTGTGACATGTAATAAAACAACTGGGGCGGCAAAGGATCTTGATTTTGGTTTCCTTTCCACCCTACACAGCTCCTGCCAATGGAAGAGCAAGCCCGCCCATGGTGCCCCTGGCACATCTCGGGTAGTTCCCATTCACACTGGTCAGTCTTTGGGATTTTCCACATATGACAAGGGCACCACCCAACTACGCTAACCCAGAATGTCCAGATAAAAGCCCCTGTTTGGAGTCTGGAGTGAAACTGTCAAATCTGAAAGTCTGTGAGCTCTCTCAGCCAGAGGACACTTGATGCAGTAAAGATTACAGAACAACCAGATGTCAGAGGCCTAATTTCAGACTGACCCCCCAACCAGCTTCAGGACTCTGGGCAACTCACCTACTTTCTCTAGACCCTTTTATTCTCACATCAGTAAGAGAGAGACGTAATGTTCTCCCAGAGCCCTTGCAATCTTAACGTCCCCTGATTTTATGACTAAAACTGTGGCTTAAACCCAACAGAAGCCAGTTGGGGTCATGCTGAGAAAAACTCTGTTCCCCATTAAGCCAATCTGAACACATCCTCCCCATACCAGCCATCAGACAGATGTATACCACTGGTCCAAGGGCCTCCTTCAACAGGGGAGAGTCACTGAGTGACAGCAACACACTGATTCATCCATTCAGCCAACAAGTATTTACTGAAGACCTTCTAGGTATTAGGGATACAGCAGTGAACAAAACAGGCAAACTCCCTTCCCGCATGGAGTCACAGTCTAGTGAGGGGAAGGGGGAATCAGACAGTAATCAAACAAGAAGTACAAGGTGAGAGTACATTTTATAGAGAGTGGTCAGGAAGGACCTGCTGACAAGGTAACTTTTGAGTGGACATCTGAAGTAGTGAGCCTCAAAGATCCCAGGGGAAGAATGTTCCAGGCAGAGGAAAGGGTAGAGCCCCAAGACAAGACTGTGCCCTATTGACTGGCATGTATGGCTGACATATTAAAGGAACACCGTGAACCCAATACTGACAAAGAGAAGTCAGAGGGGGCGAGTAGCAGAAGGCAAGGTCAGATAGATAGTAGAGGCCAATCGTGTGTGGAATTTTTCAAAAAACCACTGGTGGCTTTGAACAGAGGAGTAACATGATCTGAATTCCATTTTTTAAAGATTGCTCTAGCTGTTGTGTTGAGAGTAGATTCAAGGAGGCAAGGAGACCAGTTAGGAGGCTGCTGAGACAGTCCAGGTAAGAGATATGTAGGCAGCTGGGCCCAGGGGTTATGAGGGACAACCAGAGAACCACCCACTCTGAACTAAACAGGACACTGGGGGACAGGATCTTGGAAAATCCTGGAACTCCTGCAGAATCTAATGGATCTAAATGACACTACATTTCAGCATCCACTGTGAGATCTTAAGATGTAGGGGTCTGTTCATCTCTGTCACCCAGTGTCCAACACAGTCCCTGACACAGGATGGATATACAGAAAATGCCAAATGAAGAATTTGGGGACTGAAGGTATTATGAAACCAGATGTGCAGTTTGATAGGTCATCAGGAAACTAAAAGCATTTGGTACTAGACTTATTTTACTAACAATAGATCTTATCCCCTAGGTGACCATCTCTTTTTGTAAAAAGTTTCCCTTTATAACTCTGCAGTCTAAGTAGTGAAACTGACCGAAAACTTCATGTAATGTAGCTGACAATCTGAACCACTTGCCTTTTCCCTAAGAGACCACATGTAATCCCCAAACTTCACACCACCTCAGCACCTCCCATCTAAAATATAGGGAGAAACATTCTATGAGTAATCTCATAGGTTTTAATGAATCCTGAGTCATGAGGGTCACTAGAAAGGTATGATTATGCTAACAAAAGAGGAATAACACAAGCCAAATCTGTCCTGTTCCTACAGGACAAGGTTATCCTTGAATACGGTGCCCTTCATCTCCGAAGCCAAGGACAGGAATTTCTAGATTTTTCCCCAACCCCCTCAATAGCACTGCTCTGAAAAAGGTAACAATTCCCAACTACAGAAGCTTCTCTGTCAAGGTGACTCCTTGAGAGTCCCAAGGTTCAGAACCCACAGAAACTGACAGTGTGCAATATATCGGAGCAGAAAATTCAGCGTCAGGGAGAAATAACAACAAAGGTGTGTTTATAAACCATATTCTGGCAGCAGTTAAGTCATTGATCATCTTGAAGGGCTAAATTAAAGATCCAACATTAATCAGGAAGTAGGTGTGAGAAACATCTTATTTACCAAATTAGAAAAAGGAGAAAGGAAAATAAGACATGGAAAGTGAAAGAGACCAAATTACACTGTAAGGGAAGCTGCAACATTTGGGAGACCAAGTTCTAGACAGATTTGTCAGCTGAGTCGGAAATCATCTGATGTGACCTTGGACTAATTATTTAACTTCTGTGCCTCTGTCTCCCATCTGTGCCTGAATCTCCCACTCACTGCAGAGGAGAGCAAATGATTTCAGACCCTCCTGTTTTAATAGGGATGTTTTGAAGCTGCGGTCTTGTCTCGGGAAGCCCCAGGGGGTTTCTGGAGAAAGACACCCACAAACAGAGGACAATGTCTTTAATAAGATAATTAAGGACTCAGGCTGCTCTTAGAAACACCCTCCCACCATGCAGGCTCCCAGCATCATGGCTTCAGGCTGGAGCAACCAAAATACTGCATAAAATGCCAAACTCAGGGTTAGGGCTAACCTCTCTGCAGATAATATCAGGAGCCATATTGTGAATCCAGTATCTCACATATATAATAACTACATTCAGGTGTTTAATAAACATTTAATGATGCCTTTAAATCATCAGGTTCTTCCTGACATGACCCCACCATTGCCTATCTGTAAGGAGAGACGGCATGCAAGGTATGAAATAATAGAAGGCCTGTGATCATCAACCCCTGGACAAGTCCTGACCCTTAATTTCCATCTCTGTATTATGGGGCTAAAAATAATGAGGAGTAAATGAAGTAACATGTGAAATGCACACCCCTGGGCTCATAGAAGGAGCAAAGTAAACGCCAGGGCCCTCCTCCCTCCCAGGGCTCTGCTCAGTAACTAACAAGTGTCGTTAATCCGTCCATCACAGATACAGAAGAAAAAAAAAAAAAAAGAAACAGGAAAGGGTTCACCCATAAATATCTCATCTGCCTTTATTTTCCTATAACTCCTCAACTGGAGTAAACAGGCTGAACTTTAATTAGGATCATCCATGTGGGGTGTCCCAGGTAAGCCAGGCTCATAAATTCCAGACAATTAGGAGGAGACTGGCTTTTCACGGACTGCCCCAAATCTGGCCTGCTCAACGACAGAAGTAGACCCAGTCCTTTGTCCCAGCTTCCCAAAGAAATCCATTACCAGGCACACGTGGCTCCAGTGGGATGTCGGGTCAGAGGCTTTCTATTCCGGCGATTGTGGGCTAAGAATAGAACTTCCAAGCACAAGGCAAATGGATTCACAAGGATTGTGTTCATCTACTATTCAAGTCACCATCTGAGGACTATTTAAAGCACAAGGCCAGCAAGCCCTCCTCTGAACGGGAGACCGAGAAAGGGAAATGAGCGGGGTATGTTTTTAATGTAATTCTGCAGCGTATACCTACAGCACAACTTGGAGAACCCCAGTTTGGGACCCAGGATCCATCCTCACCAGCTCAGACATCTCACTTGGCTCCCTGCCAACCACTGAGTAGCACCGTCAAGTTCATTTCACCCACGGAAAAGTGGGAAGCATGGAGCAACAGATGTGTGATTATGAAGTCCATTGCTCATGACAGAAACAGCTAAAGTTGACATGTGCTCCCGCAAGCCGGGCCCTTCCTTGGCCCTCCACTCACTCTAACATCACAACCGCCCCACAAGGCAAGCAGTTCTTTAGCTCACCTTTTACAACGAGAAAACTGAGGTTCTAGGGGATTAAGCAACGTGCTCAAAGTGACATGGCTTAGAGATGGCACAGTCAGGACCTGAACCCAGGTCGCTCTGACATTAAAGCTTGTTGTTCGGGGTTTTGTTTGTTTCTAGTTACACCACACTGCCTCTCTTGGTTTCTCTCTGCTAACTTAAGAACCCAAGGAACCTAGAATCCAAAACCAAATGATCTTTAGACATTAGAGCTCATGCCTTATTACTGACGTCATCAATTTGGTGAGCAAAGAGATAGGTAGTCCAAGGCCAACAGCAGTGTCTTTAGGGACAGAAACCAGACCGTAATTCCAGTCAGCCAGACAAAACAGATAAATCCCACATCAGAGGAAACCTTACTAGAAAATAACAGAAGACCTTCAGCCTCTGATAAAACTTCATCTCATCATTTCTCCTGTTCGGACACCCCTTCACATCCGCTGGCTTCACATATTCTGGATCTACATGGAAGACTGATCCAACACCTTGCCATCATGAAACTCAAAGGCAAGTTCTTTGGGATTGCATCAATATGAATATTTTATTTTATTTCATAAAGCCATTTCCCTGTCCAGCCTCCCTGCTATATATAGCTCATGGCAGACCTCACATTTTCCAGAACACATCCAAAGTGACACCTCCGGACCTGACCACGTTCAACAGGACTGATCACGGTTTGTCGGATCGGGGCAAGATCAATCCTCTAGCCTCTTGCTTCCGAGGCTCTTAGAGAAAGTTATCTTCACTGGAATTTTTGGTGCCACATAATTTATCAACAGCAATTGGGAGGAAAAAAGCATGCAAACAAAAAATCAGTAGCAAATATAAGCCAGGAAAAGCAAATGTGACACATTCCACAGTCCAGACCAAATTGGGCACATGTTCACAACCCCTTGGAAATGACTTTATCTGAAGGCTGTGTGACTCATTCAGCTCAGCACTAAGATGGTGAGGTCTGCAGATCCAAAAGGGCTCCCAGCAGTAACGTCAACGCTTTTCCAAGCTAGGTCCCTGGGACTGGCTCTGATATGGTTACCACTTCCATGGAGAAGCTTCCAATTCTGTTCTCTTTTTCCTCCTCCCCATCAGGCGATGCTAACTGACACTTGTCTTACCTAAGGAGGCTCCCTTGTAGCTGTGATATTGCGTGACAACTGGAAAGTACAGGGACCTCACATAGTCAAAGTGCAGTTACCACAAGCACAAACAATAACCAGGTTAGCCGTTGTCAAGTCTACAGCCGGTGTTTTCCCTACACTCATTTCACACAAATCTTAAATCAAATCAGGAAAGAGATAAGAATAGAATCTGAGGTTCCCATGTATCCACTCTTAAGGAAGAAAATTTTGTCTTTCTTCTAAGAGGGGTGACCTAGCTGTCACAACTTCTGGGGTTGCTGAATGGACTTAGTGTCCTGAGTAAGAAAGAAAGAAATGAAAATGAGATTTTTTTTTTCCCATTTAGAGAAATGAGGAAGTGGAATGGTTTTTATCCAGGCCCAATTCCTTTCAGAGTCTGCTTGGAGGCAATGCCACAATTTCAGACCCTCCTTGAAGAAATCCCATCTCCTATTGGGTTCAAACTAAAGACATGCTCTTTGTAAATGCTGACTTGCAGTTGTTGTCAACATTAGATAATAACCATATAGGGTGGGGACTGGATACATATCGTCTTCCTACACCCAGCCTAAGTACGTTCACCATAAAGATCATTCAGTGGTAATGACAGTGACAACACAGATCCTGGCTAATACTATCACTATCCTAACCTAGGAAAATGCTTCCTGGAAACATTCTTCTCTATCAATCACACCTTCAGACAGGGAAGTTGGGTGACTGGTCCAGCTTCCAGACACGGATATATTCAAATCAATGGGCAGTCACTGAGTGACTCAAAAGTGGCCAGCACTCCACGGTGGCTATAACATACATTAGGCATTTCTATTCCCCGTCTTTAACTTTCAAAGGCAAATCAGGTTCAACCTCAGTGTGAAAGAATGAACAACATATCAACACTTAAATTGCTGAAAAAAGTTGAATCCTGGCAGCCAAGGCACCTGGAAGCTAAACCACTCAGAGCGAGAAGGGGTGCTCCATCCACCACGTGGATGCCGAGCATCCCTGTGGAAGAAGTGGGGCAGGTGGGAGGTCCACTTCGCCAGCCTTTCTCTACTTCCTCTCCACATCCCTTAGAAGAGAAAGCCATCCCCTCCTCCATCTCAGTGTGAGGTACACAACATGTGAACTGTTCTACCGAAAGAGGAAGGTCTGGAGGACACTAGCAGCTACCATGAGTTTCTCTATGACTCAAAGCCCCTTGGCTCTCACCCGGGGCAGCTGGAATCCACATTCAGAAGCATCTTGTTTCCTGTTCTTCTCTAGGTTAGAGTCCCAGCTAAGAATAGCGCCCCATTCATGCCGCTGTGTACACATCCTTTTCGCTCACTGTTTTCTTATATATGCATGAAACCCTGTTCTTGTCCGTTCTCCAAGGTAAACAAAAATATTTTTAAATGGGCACAGAGCAGCAGTTTCATTCCATGTCCAGTCTACAAAAAGGCACTGCCTGGAGGAATTCCACTCCTAAGCTAAGAGTCACAGGAATAGTGGGGGCACGGGCTCCCTCTCTGAAGCTCTAGAGACTCACACTGAGAGATGGAAACCCAGGGGCAGTATGTTTGAGATGCCCTATACCTGCCCAGGACCTCACCTCTGTGCATCTCTTAAGCCTAAAGACCAGAAGGCTGTAAAACGGTCTCCATTTATTAGGCTGAACCATGTGAAATTACCTACAAAATGATGATTTCATATGATTTAAACTAACAGAATCCTAAAAAGCAAATCAAACATTTTGCAATGAGCAGGAATGCAAAATCCATTATTTTCCAGGTGTTCCACCCAAGACCATTTCCTATTAAGCTTCAGTAACAAAAACATTTTGCAGGAAGGTTAAAACCTATGGGACCTCTTGTAAGACAGGCCTGACATTGGTAACAGACATCCTTCCACTCATCCGTTCCATATCCGGATCCATTTCCATGTCCATATCCATTCCTGGCCTTCAAGAGCTCACAGAGGGACAAACAAGTGAACAGGCAAACAGAACACAAGATAGAAACGGTTACTTTATATAGACAAGTACAAAATCACAACTCTGCATATAGCTCAACTACAACATTCCTCACACGGAATTTGTCTGGTTGCCTGTATGTGGGCCTCACAATCAGGTGATACACGCTCGGGGGCAGGAAGTGTGTTTTCTCTGTCTTTGAATCCCTGGCATCCAGCACAGTCCTTACATGTAGTCAGTGCTCAGTGGTGTTTGTTGAATGACTGAATGACTTTTACAGGCAGAGTGGCATCTCTATAAAATGAAGCAAGTAAGCAGTAGTGTTTCTGCTAAGAACTTAAAGGTTCTTATATTTTAGACCAGACTACAAATTATAGCACTAGAAAGAGAAAGCAGACTCCTGATTATAGAACTAGAAGGAAGGAAGAAAAAAAAAAAAAAGAAGAGAGGGCACTACACTTTATAATCAAATTAAGTCTGAAATTACAGATTAAAAAGTCTGCCTCTAGCTGGGAGTGTGGCAGCATCTTTTTCTCTCTTAATTTAACATCTTTTGATTTCAATTCATTGTCCTTACTTTACAAGTTCAAGACCATTAAGAGCAAAGGAAAAGAAAGGTGCTTTATGAACTAAAGCAAAGGGGACGAACCCAAACCACTTTCCACCTGTCTTTTGGAAAGGAGTATTCACTGGAGGGGGCGGGGGAGTATGATTCCCTCTGGGGCATGGACTGTCTTTTATGAGTTCAGAAAAAGAAAAAAAAAATCTAATTCATATGGGCACCAAAACAGGCAATTAAATGTTGAATTAAAGGATCGAGATGAGGGAAGACATGAGGCTGATGGCCACGTGGTCAGAGTTGAAGGAGGTAAAACACAAACACACACAAGGTCTGTCAAACTCCTCCCAAACTTCAAAAAGTCACCTTTTAAACCTACAGAGCAACCATTTCTGAAAGAAACAGCAGGTAGTAAACTAGCCTCAAAAAAAATTCATCTTTCAAAGCTGAATATTTTGATGTAGGTTCAAGAAGTCTTTCCCTCTCGCCAAATAATCGAAGCTCTGGAAAAGGGCAGACAGATCTCTTCCCAATATGAAATCTTTTATCTGTACATTTTCACTTCTAAATGAGAGAGACTGGCCGGAGCACCACACTGCTTTGGAAGTAGAGGAAGTCTTTATCCTAATGAATTGATCTCATCAATTTAACTGCACATTTGATCCTAAGACCCCTTTGTGGGCCTGACAACCCCAGGGAGGCCCTTAAGTGAGGCTGTTCCCCAGGGTGGTGCACTCCTTCACAGCCACTAGAAGACAGGAAAGGGCCACTGGGGAGGTTCTTATTTTATTATGTAAATCACAGGAAGCCACGTCTAGCTTCTCTCCTCTGTGCAGCATCCTTATTTCTACCCAGTGGCCATCAGCAGCATAAACAAAAATGACAGGGCTGGCTGCTCCCATCTGACAGCGAGGGTCCCCTGCAAGCTCACAGTTAGGTTTCTCTTTTTCTGTCTTACATCCATTTGAGTTCATTTATTTCCATGGAATGCAAGAGGCAAGATAAATGGCAAAGGGTTGAGGTCAAGTTCAGAAGACCTGTGGGAAAAGCACAGGCTTTAAGTCAGACTTTGGAATCCTGGATCTCAGCTCCTTAATCTCTGTGACCTTGGGCTTGTTACTTAATTTCTCTGAGCCTCAACTTCCTCTCTGTAAAATGGGGATAATAACAGCCACCTCCCAAGACTCTTGTGATGATTATGTTTGAGGGAGCTTTTAAGGCTAGTGGTTTTGTGAGGGCTATATGACTTCATCCTGTCTTAGGAAAGCAGAAACCAGCTATGAAACTAAAGAAGAGTGACATCCAGATATGACCTAGGTGTGAACAATTTCTGCTTACGTGTGTGGCTGGGATGCTGGTGTTTCAGGAAACCAGCTCTGCAAGCTCAAAGCCAAACTGGAGAAGTCTTCCACCATGATGGGGGCGGCACATTTCCATAGACCTGACCCACACCATGCAACATCCTCTCCCTACTCTAGAATTTCTGAATTAGCCAGCTGTATCCAACTGAGAATAAGACCCAGAGACTGCCAAGACCAGTCAATGTCTTTCTTTTCAAGGAACAGAAAGGAATCCAAAAAGGATCCAGACAATTCATTCTAACATGAAATCAGCCTTGCTAATAAGTAATATCACTCTCCTCAATCAGAACCTACATTCTTGTCAAGGCATCTGTCAAAAACTGTAATTGCTGCAGACAAGTAGAAAAAATGGCCACACAGCAGCATAAAGCCCTTTGGCTGAAAAATACATCAAGAATCCTTTCATTTCAATTCCAGGCTAGGGGGTCTTTATATTAATTTAAAGCCAAACACAAAATCAGCTACAGCTTTTCTTTTGAGAAGGGGGACTAGAGAAGGTGACCTCCAAATGCTATCTCCTTCCAACCAAAAAAAAAAGGATGAGTCCAACATACTGATGTAGCCTTGAGAAGAAAGGCCTGTTTGCCAGCCCACGGGCATTTTGTTTGTTTTTCCTTCTGTCCCTTTTCTCGCCCTCCTGACCAACAGGCCCACAGACTAGCACTTTTTAAGATTCATTTCTGTCTGTGAGTGAATTTGTGAAGATGAGAGTTATGGTATCTGTCAGGTCCCGAAAGTGTAGACAGACCCAAGACCCTACCTCTCTCTTAAATTCAGCACAGAACCAATCTCATGCCAACAGCTAGGAAAATTACTTCCATCATGCCTGCTCATAAATGGAGCACCACCCCCACTCCCTGCCACCCTCTGCCCGGCTCCCAGCCCAGGCTCCCGGGACCCACACTGCTGTTTGTATTGGCACCTGCAAGCATCTTGTTCACACACATCCAGACCAGTGGAGCAGGAGGGGTTCAGAAGGGCCCTCTGACAAGTGAGAGGCGTGGGAGGAAAGGGACAGGCAGGATCCAATGTCCCACAGTAGCTTGTTCTCACTGCCACCTTGGCTTTTCCTTACCACCTGCCAGGAGCTGTTCAAACACTCACGCAACACTCAGTCACAAGGAGCTTTTTCATTCTCCAGACTCCAGAGAGTGCCTACCCTGGTTCCCAGAAAGACAAATGCCAGTACAGCTTCTCCCTCTAGGCCATCTCTTTAGATCCAAGGGGTCCTCTCACCCCACCTAGAAGGACCCACAACCTCTGAGAAGCAGCACTCTGAAAACAAACTGCACTCGTCACCCAACTGTTTCCAGACTAGACCTTATTCCATATCCTTGCCGGCCCCCAAAGCTTGCTCATCTGTAAGTAGGAATAAGAAGAGGATTAGCTGAGATAACATACACTTAGCCCAGTGCCTGGCACGTAACATGCACTCAGCAAATGTCAGTTATTATTGATACTATTTTTATTATTCTAAGAATGAAGTATAGTTATTATTAAGAAAGGACCTTCCTAAAAGACAAGTCATTCTAACCCAAGTGTAACAGCTCCACGGTCAATTTCAGTTTCTCTTGCAAACAGAAGGAACGAGGATGGCCAAAAAATCTAAACAACAGTATTCTAAATGGCCTTATTTGGGTCTTGAGGACATTGTGTGCAGTGATACACACACAGACCCATTTACTCAGAAACAGCTGCCTGGCACCAACCGTGTGCACAGCACTACACTAAATCTGCATGTGTATATACACATACACACATACACAGAATAAGTAAGGCCATTTACACTTTTAAGCATCTGCAATAGGTCAGGCACTATATTAGGCACTAGAAGTACACAGATAAATAAGACGTGGGCCCTGTCCACCCTAAGCTTATAGTCTAATAGAGGAATTACAATTATAGGTACTAAGATAAAAACTCCCTATAGTAAGCAATAAATGCAAAAAGGAGAGAAACAAATACAGACAAAGCTTTCTTAACAGCCTGCCAGCTTATCTGCCATACTTTACTCTCTGCGCTACACTGGCTGAGTTGTTAGTGGGTCTTTTCTTGTGTGTATCTGCTCCCTTCTGCCCCATCAGCCAGGCTGGGTGTTTCTCCAAGGTCAGCAATCTGTTCATAATAGTTTTACTTATTATTTTAGTGATGTATTATTATATAAACTGATTAAATATGAGTATAAAAAAAAGGCATGTTTGTGAAAAATAAATTGAATACTTTGGAAAGACTTGATGAAGGCAAGTTGCTAAAAAAATACTGCTGAGGAACTAGATGTGAGCAAGACAATGGTTAAAAAAATTGTAATGGTGGAGCTAAAAAGTCTAGAAATATTATGCATTTTATTTCTCAAATGTATTAAAGAATTCACTTCACTGAAAGAAAGTGAAACTAGAAATCACAGATGACATGTTAAGGGTGTAGTTAATGAAAGAGAAGTCAACAGAACTCTTCTCAGAAGACCCTCACTCTAAGAAAAAGCCCAGGCCCACATCAAAGATTTGTGAAGGTGCATTTATATATATTTTAAGTTTAAATAAAATGCTTAGGGACTGTACCATTTTTGTTGTTGTTTTTTAAAGATTCTCTGTTGTAACTGACTTGGAGGACTGACTGACCAACTACTGGTCCAACTGCTCCAACTCCTCCAGATTAAGAGGGTGTCCCCACTGTATCTGCCTGTTTCTCCTAGGTTGATAGCAAAATGAGTTTATATTCCCTTGGTCCAATCTAACTAGGTAGCAGAGAAGGCTGGTCTGGGATTTTATAAAATAGACCCATTCAGTGTCTCTCAAACAGACAAAGTGTGGGTGGAATATTGAATTTTAGCCGTTATTTCCAGAGACTGAGATGCTAACCCTTGTAAGCATGAGCTGCACACTCACTACTTGTAACATGAAGCATGGACCAAAAGATGAGGGGTGCTCCAAGTGCCACTTCAGCTTTGGTCACAGTTCCAGACACAGCCTATTGGTTGATTTAAGCATCTGATGTTCCAACCTGACACGTGATGCCACGTCTGCAATGTCTCGGGTGATGTTTTTTTGAGAAAAGACACAAGTACTAACTATCAAGGAGGAGTGAGATCCCTTCGCAAGATCCCTTGATAGTCAGTCTAATATGTTTCTGTTGATTTGCATAGAACGCAGGATTTCTATCCCACATAACAAGATTCCAGGCACTGAAACTGAACTGGCATCATTAGCGTCCCACCAGAGCTTTATGCCATCAAGATGCAATCTGTCAAGGGAGGCAACTCGGGGCCTTGTGTCAAGAGAAGTCTGTAGTAGCAGAAAACCAAGTGAGGGAGGCTGCAGAGTTTCAGTCCTGTAAAAATATTTTTAAAAGAGATATTTAACATATAGAGGATCCCATTGACGGAGGAGAGAAAAATACCAACACTTTTTTTTTCTTTCAAGACAAGGGATTGGTGTGAGAGGAGGGAAAAGAACTGGGGAAGCCTTTGTATATTGAGAGCTGAGTTTATTTTTATTCTCTCTGTCAACAGAGGCAAGGTAATTCTATAAGCATCATTTAACTTTCTCACTAGAAACCAAATAGAGGAAGGCAGTTAATGCCTTGCACTCTACATCTCCAATTCCAACTCCAGAATTACTTGTTTTCCCCCCAGAAAATTAAATTGATTCTCACAGAATGGCACCCAAACGTGTGCTTTCAAAAGCAGAGCCGCAGAAGGATGGGATCGTCAATGAGAGGATAAGAAGCGATTTTCCATTTCAATTCAGAGTCAGGAAATCTGTGGGGCTCATTTTCTTCATTATGGGTCGGCCCTGATGACCTAGAAGATCCTACTCCTTGCAAAGGAATAAAAGGAAATGAGTTCAATTACAGCTGTCAAATTGTAAGTCAGGTATCAGTAAGAAATTCCTAATTTGAGAGCTGTCAATCAGCGGAACAGATTTCAAAATAGGTTGTGGAATCTTCTTCCCTGGAGACAGTTAAAAATAGGCTAGGCCACCATCTGTCTTGGTAGGGTGCAGCCCTTCTAAGAGGCAGGTGAACAAAACCCTTCTTGCCTCTGAGGGAGTCTATGAATACGAAGTGATTAGGCTGACGAGGGAAAAAGGAAGAGGCAGAGTCCATTCAGGCCCAGGTAAAGCTGAGACTTCCTGTGGAAAGGGAAGATTCCAGCTGCACAGAGGAAAGTACGAGGGGAAAAACAGGAAATAACCACACAGCTCTGAGCTCTTTGGGGAGAGCTGAGCCAATCTGCTTCCCAGCGGCGGCAGCTCCGTTTGGTCCTGGGGATGGGGAGCTCAGCCACACATCCTTGGGGAGGGTATTATTCCCCTCCCTAGTTCCCAAACGAGTGTATACATGAAGCCTAAGAGGGAGATGGGAATTGTCAACTAAATCCAACACCTGTCCCCAGGTGAGCAGCAGCACCCACAGAGCATCTCCAAAAAGTTTTCCTTTTAAAAGACTCTCTTTTTGTTTCTTTGCCACCCTCTTTGGCCATCTGTAATCCTACCTATTTCCTGCATTTCTTTCACCACTATGGAAAGCTCTCTTGGGACATGGAAAGGAATGAAACCTTCATGGACCTTCGGAAACCTGACTCCAACGGGAAATGCAAGAGACAGCATCGCTCCGGCCTGCAACCTCTGCAAAATTGGAACTGTCCCTCTCTCTGCAGACGTGAGCAGCCCTTTGACCCCATCTCTGTGCAGCCATGTCAAATGGACACACTGGGGGCTCTCAACTAAGTCTTTGTTCTAACACTGTCTTCCCACAGCACACTGGAGTCAGCCACATGGCGTTGGCCACAGGGGCCTTCGGGTACCCAGCTTTGCTGGTAGACAAAACACAGGAAGCCCACTGTTTTCTAAGCCCACATAGTACAAGAGGCCCCTGCAGGAGGGCAGCGAGGTCAAGGAGTCAACACCAGGGACTCACCGAGCTGAAGCAGGCAGCAAACTAAAGATGGAGGTGAGAGATGGCCACCAGCTGTTGAGAGCTAAACATAAGGGTGTACAAGGCAAAACCTGTGCCTGAGGGTTAATTCTTTAAAGAAGAATTTTTTTTTTCTGGCGGGGGTTGCCAACTAAGGAGAAACCTGAAGCTCAAGCATGCAGCCTGGTGACTTTCTCTCCCCCTCCAGCAAAGCCAGAGAAATTTGCAAAGATAACTAGAAGGAAATCAATCCTGCAGGGCCCCAGATTTAAGCTGAGCTTTTGCAGAGGAGAAATCAGAGTCTGTTTTGTCCTTGCAGCTGTCCTAATCACATGAGATGGGGCTTTTACATGAATATAAGGTACTAGAAGAACAAGGAGAAAATGGATAGGAAAGGGCCCTGTAAACTCATGCAGCCCAAAACAAATGAAAGGAAGGGATTATCATCGTTGCTAATGGCACACGGGCTGTCCTCAAACTAGGTGGCGAAATGGGAGCAATGTCACCTAGAAAAGCAGAGACTGCATTCTGGATCATCCCCTGTGGCCATTCTAGAGGTTCAGCTAGTAGGGTACCATCTCGCATCCTGCTGTTCTGGAGGCAATGCCAGCTAGAAAAAGGAGCAGTCAGTCCCCTTCCCTTCCTTTGCTGGATGTCACACAGCAACTCCACAGAGCACCTGGCCAGACATCCAGACCCTCTGAAATGTGCTAGAGACTCGACAAAATCCAGGACTTGGGAACAGCGTATCGGGGAAGTGTCTCTCCTCTTAACCTAACTCAGGTGCAAAGGGAGGGCTCTCTCCCAGACCTGCCCTACATAGCTATGAAATTCACGGTTTGCTCATTTTTCAGAGCTGGGATCTTCAATACCTTTGGGGATTCATTCATCAGATATGGGATTCAGACTGCTAAGGCCTTGGGGAACTGCAACTAAGCAGCCGAGCTGGTTTCCATGGAGGAGACTGAAGAGACGATCCAGGAGTCCCGGGCATCCTCTAGAGGTCATCTCCTCCACCACCCCATCACCTTCACCCTACTGCTGACTACAGGGAAGCCAGTACAGACAGGTGAGTGGGAGTCCTGTTCTTCAAGCTCTCCTGAGAAGAAACCCACATTAACTTTCTGTAGCCTGGAGCTGGTAAAAGGAAAGGAAGGGACCAACAATGGAGTAACCAACCCACTGGCTTCCCATTCACTCTCATAACACAACACAAGGAGGCTAGCCCACTGCCAGCCTGGATTCTCTGCAGCAGGATAGAGCTGAAAAGACTGTCAAATCGGAGTTTGGAATAGTGAAGAGAGCACTGGATTAGATATCAAAAGATTTTGGGTGGGGAGAGATCAAATAATGCAAAGGAGCAGGAGGGAACTTTTTGGGATACAGAAATGCTCAATACATTGATTATGATTGTTGTTACGCAATTGTGTCCACTTGTCAAAACTCACTGAACTCCAGGTTTTAAATGGATGCATTTTCTAGTATATAAATTACAAACCTGTTTTAAAAAGAAAAAAATCTGCATTCTATATATCTTTTTTTATTGACGTATAGTCAGTTTACAATGTTGTGTCAATTTCTGGTGTACAGCACAATGCTTCAGTCATATATGAATATACATATATTCATTTTCATATTCTTTTTCACCATAAGCTACTACAAGATATTGAATATATTTCCCTGTGCTATACAGTATAAACTTGCTATCTATTTTATATATACCAGTCAGTATCTGCAAATCTTGAACCCCCAGTTTATCCCTTCCCACCCCCGTCCCCTCTGGCAACCACAAGTCTGTATTCTATGTTTGTGAGTCTGTTTCTGTTTTATATATAAGTTCATTTGTCTTTTTTTTTTTTAGATTCCACGTATGAGTGATATCATATGGTTTTTTTTTTTTCTCTTTCTGGCTTACTTCATTTAGAATGACATTCTCCAGGCCATCCATGTTGCTGCAAATGGCATTATTTTATCATTTCTTATGGCTGAGTAGTATTCCATTGTATAAATATACCACAACTTCTTCATCTAGTCATCTGTCGATGGGCATTTAGGTTGTTTCCATGTCTTGGCTATTGTAATAGTGCTGCTATCAATATTGGGGTACAGGTGTCTTTTTGAGTTAGGGTTCCCTCTGGATATATGCCCAGGATTGGGATTGCTGGGTCATATTGTAAGTCTATTTTGTCTTTTGAGGACTCTCCAATACTGTTTTCCATAATGGCTGCACCAAACTGCATTCCCACCAACAGTGTAGGAGGGTTCCCTTTTCTCCACACCCTCTCCAGCATTTAAAAATCTGCATTCTAAATCCTAATTCAACCCTTATGGGACCTTGGACAAGTCACTTAGCTTACCTAATACTTCACTTTCCCCAGCTATTAAACGGAGTTAATAATTTCTGCCCTGCTTTACCTCACAGGGTTTTAAGGTCACATGAGATCATATATGGGAACTAATTTCAAAAAGCACAAAGGCTAAGCCATTATGAGGTAACTGTAATTATGTTTGTTCCTCAACACTCAGGACCTCCTTGCTATTTATTTCCTGATTTTCAGGTGTGAAGGGAAATTCTGTTCTACTTAATAGCCGATGGTTTGAAAACCTTCCCTCTGGAAAACCTTGACCTGAGTATTCTTTCCGCTTGCCCACCTCTTCACCATGTAAAGGTCACTCCCTGTGAGCATGGAGGCCCTTCTGGTTCACACAGATAAGCACCCCAACACGGAGCACAGCCACCGAGCACGGCCGCCCGACCAGAATGCAGACACCACGGCAAATACTATTCTGGAAGCCTGCTCTCTTCCCTCCCTGGGGAAATTAGGGAGTTAGCATTTTACACACAGAGAGCGCTTGCAAGTAGAGGAAAAGGAAAGAAAACACACGATCTCCTCATAGAAGGACAAAAAGGAAAAAAACTCAGAACGCTAGGCAGTTAGGTACAAGCCTACTCAGCTAAAATTAGCTAAAAGGGACTGAGATCATCGAATCCAACTCCTTCATTATGAAAATTACAAACCTCATTCTCTGAGAGGACAAGAGTTCAAGGCTAAGCAAAATTGTTAAGCAGGTTCAATTGCAGGTGCCTCAACCTTCTGGTTCTAGCCACGTATCTAGAGTCACTTTCCCGAAAGATGCTCTCTTTGCCTAATTTGGCATCTAGTAATCTCAGACCCTCATCAGAACCTCTTATGGTAACAAATGTAATCTCACACCAAAGTGTAAATAAACAACGAGCACTTTTGAGTAAGGTGAGGAAGGAGACCGCTGTAAACAGGTAGAGCTAATAATGGAAGAGATGTCTTCAGCACAGCCCCCGGACAAGAGAAATTGGTATCAGCCCCGAAATCACACCCAAAAGCTGGTTTTCTGCCTGGCCTCAGGCAAATAGAGAACTAAAGCTTGAAACTGTTCCAGATAAGTTCAAGTGGATTTACAAAGAAGTTCAAGTGGGCCTGCAGAGTCGTGGGTCTTATCTGCACGCTTGCCGGGTCACCCTACAGAGCACGCGCCTAAGTGCCAACACACTCCCGCAGAAAGGTGAGTCCTAAGTCCTGCGTTACTGGGAATCAGAGCTCCACCTACACTCCTGACACTCGTCCTTGCAAATGCTCCTTTTAAATCCATTTTAAGAATACCATTCATTCTGGTTTCTCCTGGTGGAGAGAGAAAACAAGTCTCACATCTGTCCGCTTTTCACTGAGTCCGAGCCACCATCATCTCTCATGTGATTACTGCTAAGAATCCACCTAGTGCCCTTCCTTCCACTTTTTACCGGCTAACATCTGTTTTCTACCCAGTAAGAAGCGTGACCTTAAAAAAAGTTAATCAGATGTGCCACTCCCCTGCGGATGCCATCCAGTGGCCTCCCACTGCACTGGAATCAGTGCAGAGTCCTGACCGTGCTCTCCCGGCTGTGTGGTCTGATCCTGCCGGCCTAGCCCACCTCATTCCATATTCCTTTCCCATTTGCTCTCTACCTCTGGCCACACAGATCTTGCTTCTGTTCCTCAAACATACACAGCTCTGTGCGCCTTTAGACCCTGGCACCTGCTGCTCCCTGGCCCCCAGATCTTCCTTTACAGAGTCAGCTGGGAAATCACCTCCAAGAGACGTTCCCTGACCACACACAGGTTAAGTAAGCTCCCCTCCGTCACTGGTCCCTGCTAGCCACTCTTGAGCCCATCACCTGATTTCTGTTTCTTTTGGAACACTCGGCTACCTTACACTACCCTATTAATTGACCCATTTATCTGTTTGCTGCATACTTCTCCCACTGAGATTACAGCTCCATGAAAGCAGCGAGTTCCTCTGTCTTGTTGGTAACTCTGTCTCTGGAACCAGACCAGCGCCTGATACACAGTGGACATGCATCACCACATTTTGAGTGCATGAGGGAAAGAATGAATTAATAAATTAGTATCTTTTAAACAAATCGAATCAAATGTCTCTAAAAACAGGGTCAGGCCCTCTGGTAGGCCCCACAGAGATGGTGTCCTGGGTCACTCCTATACTCAAAAGAAATGCCAACGTTGGCACACACTTTACCAACAGGGAAATAAATACATCTCCAAGATGCCGAGGTAAAATCACGCACCTCCATCAGGCATTTCCATAATTAATCATCAGCATTCACAGGCTGAGCTACCTCTAATACCAACTGTAGCATTGATCTGAAGGAAACCTATTCATTTAAACTGACAAAAACATGCTGTCGTTTTCATTTCCATTACAAAGCGTGCCAGTGTAGCAGAAGCATTTTGATTGATTGAACATCCTTCTCTCAATCCAAGTGGCAACTGATCAGCTTACCAAGGGACAAATAAGTTCAACAACTCCAGTCAAAAGCCGAAAAGCCTTTTCTTTCTTTTTCTCTTTCTTCCTTTCTTTCCTTATGAGGCATAAGATATTTAAAATATGGAAAATGTACTAATAGGTAAAATTCTCTTTTAGGAGACACTAAACTGTGACATGTTATCCATTTTGTTTGAAATAAAGTAAGATGTATATGCGTGTGTGTGTATTTGTGCGTGCATGCTCGTGCATATCTGTGTGTATGTATATATGTACCAATCTATCTATAAATCAGGAAACAACGAAAAGAACTCATACTGTGACTGCCTATATAACACGGACTAAACAGCCCAGTAAGTGATGCAACCACTTCATCTCCTCCAACAATTCAATTCCTGCTCCTACAGAGAATAAATAACAAAACTAAAAGCACTTTGAGCCACTGAAAGAAAGAAGCCATAGAAATCCTGAAAGAAAAAGAAAAAAAAAAAAAAAAACCCCAAATAGAGTCTCTGAGGGGAAAAAAAAAAAAAAAGACCTTGTATCAATAGAAAGTCAAGGTGTTAATTGCAGAAGAGTCCTTTAGGTTGAAGAGAGACATCCTTGACTAGCCTTCCATCTCCTTCTTTTCAAGGAATCCACAGCGGTCAGGTCTCCCATTGCAATCAGTCTGTTTATTCAGTGGCCTTTCGACAGACAGCCGAGATGCTCGGAGCTGCTCAGGTGCGGTCCAGCCAAGCAGGCCTGCACAGGCTTCCACCACCACACCCAGGTTTCAGCTTGGCAGGAAATGAAAACGGCCAAAAGAGTTTTAATGAGTTGTTAATGATTTAAGTATTCATGGTGATATGCTTGCAAGATAAGACAAAGGGAACCTCAGAGCAGTGAAACCCAATCAAACCAAGAATACTTTCAACAGTAGTGAATGCCACTACACAACCCTGGCACAAAGTTAGGAAGCTTCCGAAATGGAACTCAGACTGCAAGATCCTATGGTCCAGCCTTCCGCCCCAATTCAGATGCAAGCCCCACCCCCACCCCATACCCTAAAAAAAATTCTGATCTTTAAACTCTCTTGAACAGAGTCTTTCTTTGTAGTTTTATTCTATTGCTTCTCAAAAACCTGGCCTCTGCCTAATATCAACCCTACCTCTCAGCTGCTTACAGCTGGACTGGATGATAAGCTTGAGTTATAGTCCAGCCCAACTGTATTGTAGACTAAACTTGAGTAGGACAGGACTAAACTTGAGTTGTTTCCTGAAGACAAAAGTACAATGGGTGACATTAAAGCTCACTTATTTGAAGGAAAACTGGTTTTAAGCAGATTTAATAAACTCCAAGCTTACAGGTTCTCACATTTGGTATATTTTTCTGAAACACTCCCAACAAGATAAGAGGTTGGGACATGGTTCCCTGGGCTGGTTAAGAAAGGTTGTCATTTCGTTTGCATAACAATGTGAATGTACTTTATGCCACTGAGCCGTACACTTAAAAATGGTAAAAATTAAATAAGCTAGTTCATTAAAAAAAGATGATTTTCAGGTTAACCATCGTGTTCACTACAGACCTCTTCAGAATTAAAGTGCTGCTTTATATATTAAATTGAAAAAAAAAAAGACAGGTTGTCATAAAAAAAAGAATCACCCTAAGGAACAGGCAGACACATGCCATTCTTTTGTACATTTTCGCAAGCAGATTTGATTTCCTTTATCCAAACATATCCACCTTTGGAGATTGCAAGACCAAAACTGATGTATAAGAAGGACCTACAATTTCCCATTCTTGGCTCCATAATAAATGAGTCAGTTTTAGATCAAGTCAAGACACAGAGATTGCTGCTAAATAAGAATGATTCCAGGTCATGATTAAGATTGCTTTTCAAATGATCAACAGTTGTATGTCTTAATCACCTATTAAATGCCCAGCACTGTGTAAAGCATCAGGGGCACGTACAGAAGAAGTATGAAATAGAGTTCCTGGTACCCACACCTAACAATGGAGAGACAGCTCTCAATTAATCCACCAACAGAGTATGTTGCATAACAAGATTATTTGTAAGCTGTGTTTGAAGTTCAAACACACTTCACTATAAAAGGCACAAGATAGTGTTTCAGTTCCCAGGCTAGCAGAAAACTGACTTAGCCCACAATGTAACTGAAATATGGAGTATGTGCAAAGGAAACATGATACAGAAAAACCAGTGTTAACAATAGAAATACCCAACATGAACATGGTGCTTTATTAGCTACAAAGAGTTTTTCATATATATAAACTTCACCATGACACTGTGGACAGGTGGTATTTGGCAGAACGTGGTGATATTGTTAACAGCTGAGGAAACTGAGGTACAGAAAGCCTAGAAACTTCCTCAGAGTCACACAGCTAAGTGGCAACAGGACTCTAATGTTAGCCTTCTGACTCCAAATCCTCTTCTCTTCCCACCGGTGCAAAACTGAATAAGAAATAGGTGTGGAGGGTTTTGTTTGCTTTGTTCTTTTAAGACTGGTGCCTGAGACAGAAGAAATTTCATTTGAGAAGGAAGAGGAGGTAAATGGGAACTTTTAGGGATTCAAAAAGAGGAGGCTTAGGGGCACATTTAGACATTTGCAGCATTGACAAGCTGGTGCTTTATTGCTTTCACTTCACTGCCAGCCTTGTGGAGGGGCTTTCCTCCTCCCAGGTTCGTGGCTAGTGCTTCTCAAGTTCATCTGCCATGATTAAGGTCTGTCAGGGGAAGGGTGTTTAGTTTGGGTTTTAACTCATGATGAGGAATGAGCTGTCAACGAGAAGAGTTTGAAAAGACATCCTTGATAAGTGAATAAGCATTGGAAAAGGGAAGGGAAGGGAAGGAAGACGTATAATGAAGAAGACATAGGTGTATATGAGAAAGATAGCCCGAGGTAGAAGGGAGGCAAAGGGGATGGGGGCTGAGGGAGGCCATTACTCTATTAAGAGACCACAGGGCGGTGTTGAGTCACTGCTCACCACTGCACCATCAGGCCAAGGCAGCCTGGCCGGAGGCGGATGAATGAAGCAGGAGGCAGCAGCTGCCACCACCCAGCTTTCCCTAAATATGGGTCTCTCCCCACAGTAAGGTCTTCTCTTCTACAGCTGAGAAGACATCTATAAAAATTAGCAGATGACAGCACAAATAATTACGCTTCTACACCTTCCACAAAAATCCCTTTAGCAGAATAAATGTACAAGTTTCATTCATTCATTCATTTATCCAATAAACCAGTAAACATTTACAATGTGCCAAAGCACCACAGTAGTTGCCAGAAAAGCAAACATAAACAGGGACAGTGCCTGCCTTAAAGGAACTCACAGTTTAGTAGGTGAGAAATATGTACTAATATGTAAGTGCAAAGTAGTGCAAATGGTATGTATGTATTTAGTACGGACTACAGCACCAGCACGGGACACTTCGAGCACAGACAGAGCCCAAAAGGTTCCCCAACATGCTCTACTTGGCAGACTTGTAGTTTCTCATTTACCCATCCATGTACAGAGGCACATACCAATATTCAGGCCAAATCTACATTATTAATCACATATTTGCCTGCTGAGTCACTTTCCCAATGTCTACCCTGCCCAAGTCACTGTTCTGTTCCTAAGGGGGAAGAATGGGTGTGCACATAAATCTTGCCCAAATTGTGTAAGAGCAACCTAAACTTGGGGCGGTGCAAAAGAGGTTCACTGTAACACGGCATGTCATTTCAAGTATGGCCCAGAAGGCAACGGGTGACTCACTTTAACAAACATCTGAGTCAATGTTATTTAGGTCAAGTCCCATTAAAACACACTCCAGGAGGCTGCCCACCATTTTCTGTCACAGCAAATAAAAATCTGAATGTATATTTGCTTGGGCTGTGAAATTTACAAAGCAGATGCGCAAGCATCAGACTATTTAATCAACACAGCAACCCCTACGTGTGCTTATCACATGCTCATCTTCTATCTGAAGAAGCTGAGGCCAGGACAGGTTAGGGGTTTACCCAGGGCCATGTTAATGCAAGGGTCAGAGCCAGGCCTGGTAGGCAAGCCTTCTATCCTCCACTTGGGTGGGGTTTTTTTCCTACCACACTGCTTAAAATTTGGTTGCCTAAAATTCCCAAGCTAACTGTGGGCAATCTTTGTTAATCAGAAAGAAAAAAGAAACGGAAAATAATAATTCCTACAATCTCCTTGGATTCAACACATTGGATGAGAAGCAATCACAGGCCATTCTGCTCAAAATAGAAATAACGCTAAAAATTCAAAGCCTTTGGAGGTGATGATGGAATACATTCGGTTCAACTGCCAATATCTAAATTATATTTTCCCATAAATAGCTTTAGCCTGGTCTCCTCTCTCAACAAATTCCACCTCCCAATCTCCCATCAAACCCTCTATCTCGCCATCCCAAAGTTATTCAAATTAAGACCATGAGCCACTCCTGCCTCCACACCTCGAAACAGCACCAGCACCACCCAGTCACGTTGTGCTGAACTCAGCCTCTCCCACACTCCCTGGGATGCTTTTAAAATAACTTGTTCATTTGCCAGCTCTCCATCAACCGTGGGAGCTCAGGTGGTGGAAGGGGGTGACTTAACTTTTCTTTCATTCACAGGCTGACCCTTAGAAGGGGCCTCTGACCAAATCTCAGGGCCAGAGAGGCTTATCAGAGGAGAACAGAGCAGCTCATAACTCGAGTTTTTCCTTTCCTTGTTTAGCCAAGCTCATCCCTTACAGGGCACAAGGAAAGAAAATGCTATTAATTCCCAAACACGAACGTTAAGTCCCTTCCAAAGGAGAACATTTCTCAAACTGAAATATAAGGAAGCTGCAAATGAGGTCAGGTATTTGGCATGTACACGAGGTGTCATCTAGCTCACAGTGTCTCTGCAACATTCCCAATTTAGAAGAAAGGAAGATGACAGATTTAATGAAAGTGGGGTAGGGGGAGTAAGGAAAGGATGGCACTGTCACTTGCCTGGTGCAACTCCTGCTTGAATGGAACTGTCACCTCAAACTCAGGATGTCTAAGATAAAGCTCACTCTCTCGGCAAGTGCAGCGTCTCCTCCCAAGTTCCCCGTATCTATTTCTGCCATCGCTACCATTGTCCTCTCTGTCTCCCGAGCTAGAAACCTCAGGCATCCCCAACTCCTCCCTCGCCCCTGGCTCCCACAACCATTTCTGTGGCCCATTTTCCCACCTTGGTGGTGTCTCTGACTATCATGTGGACAAACAGGATACTAAAGGGAAAAGAAAAAGCCAGCTTTGGAGTCAAACAGACCTGGGTCTCAGTCACCACTCCAGCCCAGGTCACCTGTCATCTTGGTTCATCTGTCTGAGCACAAGTTGCTAGATCAGTAAATGGAGAATCACACTTCCCTCAACAGTGGCGCTACGAGTTGGTCACATTTAGCAACAGCCTCGTGTACACAGTGTGGGCAAGAGCAAGCCTCCCTTCCCAGCCCAGAGCAAGCAGGGAGTCTCTTGACACACGACTGCACAGCCCCATTTTTCAACCCAGACTGCCTCTATTGTTCTCCAGTGCGTCAGCACAGAGCCAGACTGTGGCTGAACTTCAGGATCATCAAAACCCATCGAGCCCGATCTTACTCCCCTGTCTCTCCTCAGCTCCAGCCAAAGTCTACTCACTCACTTACTCAGCAAACATTTCTTGGGTGCCCTCTGCATGCCAGCATGGTGCTGGATGCTGGGAATACGGAGATGAAAGGCTGCCCACCCTGAAAGAACTCACAAGCGCCTTTCTGGTAAGGAGTGCGTGTCTGCGGGAAGGGACACAGGGTGGGGTGAGGGTGGATAGAATCATCATTGTATTTACGGTGTAGGAAGTGATGCAGGAGGGGTGAGCATGGTTGGAGGGGGCAACACCACCGAGGGAAGCGCACACACTGCTTCTGTTCTTTCCTCCTACTCTCCAGTGAGCCAAATCCTACTCCGTAAGTCAAGGTCTTATTCATTCTAGCCCACACCTCTCCGATCTCTGAATTCCTCAAGTTCTTACCAACACTACTCATTTTCAGTCATCCACTGGCTGATGTCATTTCCTGTATTACTGTGAGTTAAATTATTTTTTAATTTCTTTTCGTATACATTGTTTTTCTCCACTGGTTTCTGTGATCGTAGAGGATACTCACTAGACTCTAGACAGCTCCAAATCTCTCAGGGAACCTACATATTAATTATTTGTGGCACAGGTGACATATTTGGGACCACTGACAATTACAGAATCATGTATTTATTTGGCAAACACATTCTCCCCTGATTGCTAGGTCCTGACTTCCACGTGGCTTATCCTTGGAATCCAACCCAAGACAAGAGAAGACCCCTAGGTATCTGAAATACTTTCCAACATATAATTTACTAAAACTGTAGTTTTGAAAGCATTTTAAAAAAATGTTAAGTGTAAGAAGTTCTTCAAATAAAATTTTAGGTGGACATCCAATATAGCAAACATGAAAGCACAGCTGTCCTGGTTGGAGCCATGGTGACAGCCTACCACTGCCCATGTCATGAGGGAGACATTTAACTCTTCACCAGCAGCCCCTGCCACACGTCTTTGGTGGCACAGTGTTAATGTACTACAGCATGATGGCCACAAATATGTGGTAACTTGATAAAAGTCCAAATGTGACATTACAAACCAATGGGGGAAAAGATGGCCCCTTTCAATAAGTGGAACCAGAACAAATGGTAAGCCAGACAGAATACAAAATAAAGTCAGATCCCTACCTCACACCATTCACAAAAATAAATTCTGCAATTATTCAAGGCAGATATGTGAGAAGGGAAACTTAAAAACCTTTAGAAGAACACACTGGGGAATATCCTTATGATTTCAGGATAGGGAAGGTTGTGTGTATGTGCATTTTTAAATAAGTCCAAACAATAAAGGAGAAGCCAGATAGATTTGAGTATATTAAAATTTAAAATTTCTTATGTATCAAAGAATCCAATAAAAACAATGAAATGAGAAGCCAACTCTAGGAGAAGATATATGCAACCATAACACCAGTAAAAGATAAGTAACTGGAATATAAGAAACACCTACAAATCAATAATAAGAAAAAGAAAGACCATCTAAAAAAGCTATCTCTAGACTGCAATTCAAGAACTTCTCTGGGCAAAGCTCCAGCTCATATTCTCCTAGAGACCATAGTAAGGTGGCATCTTGTCCTACTTAGAAATGTTTACATTTTATTATAGTTTATATATATAACATTTGTTGCCATATATTATTTCAGTTTATCAATTCAAGAACCCTGGGATGTAGGCAGAACATATATTATTTCATTGATGAAGAAATTGAGACTCAAGAAGTTAAATGATTAATTTCAAGAATATATATACATCGCTTCCTACTGAATGGCAAAACTGATTTTTCACCTTCTAATCCACAATCTTTCCATTAAAAAAAATTCTACTTTAAAAAAATACCTATTTACACAAAAATCTGGACATGAACATTCACAGAAGCATTATTCATAATAGCCAAAAACTGGAAACAACCCAGCTGTCCTTCATAGGGTAAATGGGTTAACAAACTGTGGTATAGCCATACAATGGAATGCTATTCAGCAATAAAATGGAATTAACTAGTGATACACACAACTGGATGGATCACCAGAGAATCACACTGAGTTAAAAAAAAAAGCGATCCTGAGGGGAAAGGTATAGCTCAACTGGTAGGGTGCATGCTTAGCATACACAAGGTCCTGAGTTCAACCACCAGTACCTCCTCTAAAAGTAAATAAATCAGTAAACCTAATTACCTCCCCCCATCCAAAAAAAAATTTTAAAAGCCAATCCTAAAAGGCCTTATACTATATGATTCCATTTATATAAGTCTTGACAGGACAGGCTTATAGGTGTGGGCAACCAATTAGAGTTTCCAGGAGTTAAGGACTAAGGGAAGTGAGATGAGGAGGTGAAGCAGGAGACAGGACTATAACAGGCCAACATGAGGGGCTCCTTTAGTGATGTCCAGCTGTCTGACTGTATCAATGAAAGTGTTCTGGCTGTGACACTGTGCTGGTTTTGCAAGATGTTAACCATTGGAAGAAACTAAAGGGTACGTGCAAATCTCTCTTAATTATTTCTGACGACTGCATGTGAATGCATAATGACCTCAAGATAAAATATTTCAAAAAGACAAAAAAAAAAAACCAAAAAGGCCTGAAATCACATTGCCCTGTTGTAGTATCATTCAGAGTTTAAATGAAATAGAGTGGGATAAGGCACGTCTCAGACTGCTCTATTAGTACTGAGAGGCATTCACCAGCCTCCTCCCCCACCAGCCTCATCCCCCACCAGCCTTATCAACTTTACTCTTTGTCAGTCTGTTCTCTTGCCGCTGGGCCTTCTGTATCCCTCCACTCTGGTCCCATCACTGTACCTGTGTAATCTGTCCATTCCTTTTAATAGGCTGAAGCACCTTGAAAACCAAAATCTTGTTATTTATGCCCACAACCTAGCCTACATCAAGCACATAGTAGGTACTAAACAAATGGGTGCCTTGAAATTAGTTCTTGATCTTTTTGTTTAATACAAGGTGAACCGAAACTGGTGGAAGTGAAGAGGGGAGGGGGCTGGGAAGAAGAACACCCCAGCATGTGTGAGCCAACGCCTTGGAGGATTCATCAGTGACCTCCTTCCCTGAGCCACCGAGAACCCAGATGAAGCAAAGGTCTGTACAGAGGGTGTGGCGGAGGCAGGAAAAACATGAGTTCAATTCATCAGGCCTCCTTTGTTATCCTGTTTCTCGCTCTGCAAAGGAAGGAATTGACCATTTACAGTTTGGGTCACTGGAACAAGATGGAAAGGTAGGCTGTGGTGTACTCTTCTGGAAAAGATTTTAAAGGTTAGCTGACAGCCTTTTTCCTGAAATGATTAGACTGAAGAATTGCCCCGAGGCAGAAGAATGTACTAAATGATCTGTCAGGATCTCTCAGAGACCTCACACTCTCTGCCTGGGCAAACATATTTGACTCGTGGGGTGGGGAGGGGTTCCCACGCCCTGAAAACAATGCTAACTCCTTACTCCTCCTCCAAATACTTTTCGCGCATTAAAAAAAAAAAAAAAAAAAGCACAAGCGAGTGCTTTGCTGCTCCTAATGTTATCGGATAATTTTTCAAATTCTTACTCAATTACATATCACACTTTTATCTGTAATCTCCACAGGCCAAACAGCCGGCTTTCACATCATGCCCACTGCGCTTGCAGAACGCAAGTATCCCTCCCAAGTAATTCCAGCTCTCATAAACATGAGATCGTTTTACATTAAGTTTTGTAAGAGTGTGTGTGTGTGTGTGTGTGTGTGTGTGTGTCCACAAGTGCCTTGTCTTCTATGAAGAACAAGGCAGAGACTTGAGGCAACAGAAGATTAAAAACTGGGGAGGATTGTTTCTGCCTGGACAATGATTAACTCTTTTTGCTGCTGAATCCAGGAGAGCTAGCATTTCTGGGCTGCCAGTCCTGCTCCTTGGCCCGAGGGAAAGAGAGCTCCCACGCACGGACTCTCAGAAAGAGCTCACTGGCACGGATGGGTTTCAGGCTTTGGCAGTGGGGCCTCGACTGTAGTTTTTTAAAAAGAGGACTAGGTGTTTTAAAATTGGGTTGTCACTGGTCTTAAAATATCCTAATCAAGAACGTCATTAACCAAAGCAACAAATACCAGCTACCCAAAATGTTTCAATGTTTTATTTAAAATTGCTGACAGCAAAGCGCTGAGATAACTTAGCATCACAATCACTGACTCAAAAAGATTGATCGAGAGATACAGCACAACCTACTCCAAGGACGTCTGAAACAAAAAGCCTATTAACGTCATTTAAAGATGAAACCTTAGCCCAGAAGTAGGAGAGATGAGTAGAAGGAAGCTATGGTATCCACTCTGTGGTTTCTAGCCTTCCCTCAGGACAGTAATCAACATGTAAACTCTGTGTCAACTCATTTTATGATAACCATTTTGGGGTAATAGTCCTAAAAATGATGAAGCAAGGAACTAGTAATCCATCTTTCCAGCTGAAAATCCCAACAAATTGTCCAACATTACGTAGCTAGTCTTCCACTGCCCTACAGCCCTCCCTTCCTCCCTGTGAGTGATATTTTGTAAATGCTGTAATGATAAAAATATGAGCTGTCACTATTATTAATAGTACTCATTTTAAAGCAACAGACTGTTACTTAGCCTATTCATTAGGTGAAAAGAAAACAAACATAAACGTGGAAACACTTCAACTCCAAGCATCTCCAGTATTACAGCATCTCTCATCACAATCCACAAAGAAATCCCTTAGCTGACAAAGGGCCCAACATGTGGAGGGGGTATAAGAGGCAAGAGGCCATCCTACATCCTGGGAGAGCCTGAAGTCACTTACCCCACGGCCCAGATGTCTAGATTAACCCTACCCAGATCCACATCCACAACCCCCCACCCCCAGTTTGTCCCAGCCCAGATGTCAGGGATTAAAAGCCTCCCACTGCCTTATTTCTTTCATTTTAATTAAAGACAATCACCCAACTCCCTTTTTCTTTTAAATTCAAGTTCTGCACACAACATATATGTCTCTAATACCAAGAGTTACACAAGTTCCATCTCTGGCCCACCACCAACATGGATGAGGAAAACCATATACACCAGTAAAGGGAGAGAATTTTTTCATTCTGTGAGTCTCTGAGCTTACTGGAAGTCCCAGCTTTAATATATTTATCCTGATTAAAGCATTTATTGTCCCTAGTAATCCAGGCACAAGTCCACGTCTAGGCCCATCAAGTAACTATCCCTGCCCTCAATTTCTTCAGCTGTGAGGCACATTTTCCTATCAAATAATGATACATAACCAAGCATCACTTCAATGGTTCTCCTGGCCAGCCGCCACTGTGCCCCGACTGGGGTCCACCCTCTGTATGTGTACAACAGCCTGATAAGCCCTGGGACTGGGGAGAGTGTCATTCAGAGAATACAGTGGGTTTTGTACTTAGAAATGAGGCTGCTTAATAAGGACAAAATTGTCATTTTCAGTATCTTAAATAAGCAAGACTCATAAACCATGAAAGCTGGGGAAGACCTTAGAAATTTTCTAATTTAACCCCTAATTTCCTAGATGAGAAAAACCAAGGTGTAGGCAGAACAAGTATACTAGGAAGACATTTGGAACTTTGTGCATCAAGAAGTGATAACAATCAACTAAATGTGTACAGCGTTTCATAGTTTCAAAGGCATTTGAAGTGAATTCTTTCATGGGAGCCTCACGATAGTGGCAAGTCAGCCTGGGTTCACACTCTGCCATCATCACTTACAAGCTGTGTCCTTTGGAGTAAGTTATATAACCTCCCTGTGCCTCATCTGTCAATTGAGAATAATAATAGTAGTTACCTTATAGGGCTGTTGGGAGATTTCATGAGTTAAGACTACGCGTAAAGCACTTAAAATACAGTTTAGACATAGGAAGCACTCAATAAATGCTAACCATCATCATTATCATCATTAACCAGCACCAAGAATTGCTGTCCCCATTTTACAGATGAGGCAACTAGAGACTTTCAGACCTGAGATGAGTTACCTCCCAAAATCACAGTAGTAAATGACAAAGCCAAACTAGAACCTGAGCTTTCTGCCTCCAGATCCAGCACGCGTTCCTCTAGAATCATGCTGCCTCTGTAGAACCCTGTAGTTCAATTTTTATGGCCCCAAAGAAAGATTGGTCCAAAATAAGCACCTCAGCCAAGATGTTTCCCCAAAGAGCAGTTTACTCATCTGACAAGATCTGGTCCAATTACCCCCACCATCCCCTACTCCCACCAAAATAAATAAACACAAGAAAGAGACTAGTGGGGGAAAGGATCAGATCTCCAAGGGGTTTCAGTGTTTGGAGAAATTGTTGCCAACTCTTCAGAAACAGGATGTATTTCTTAAAGCTCCTGGTGTATCATGTCTTGGCCAGCTCATGCTCTTGGGTCCTTTTGTTTTCTGTGCTTTGTCTTCCTGTGGAGCCCATGGCTGGTGAGGTCACCTTCTCCAGGGAGAGCACTCAGACCCTGCCCATCACACTATGATTCAAAATGCAGAATCTGGGCTCAGACAGCCAAGACAAGGTCCCAACTTTCATGATGCCTTTTGGGTCACCTGGCCACTGATTAGTGCATTTTTACAAGAAAAGGTTATTTTGGGTCACCTGGCCACTGATTAATGCATTTTTACAAGAAAAGGTTGAAAAAAAAAAAAAAAGACTCAGCCTTCTCCCTAACAGATGGCATCCTAAAATACCCACAGAAATGGAAGAAGTGCACTTCCCAGCTGCTTTCCCTCCCTCATGAATATATTTCAATATATACGGAACCATTCATTCACAACGTATAAATAAAGTCAAGGCTACTTAATACCAAATGACTTGAAAAACCAGAGGGGAGAGTTTTTCTGTTTGTCCCTTTGGACCATTCTTGCCCTTTTCACCACAGATCATGCAGCTGCTTTTAATGAGGCAACAGCTCCCTCCAAACCCATGCTTCAAAAAATTATCAGAGCAGCTCCTCTTCCAAGTCAATTCTGTTCTTAATTCCTGGTTAAAGTAGACCTAAACTTTCTCAATTTCAGTCTCGGAATATCTGCTTTAAGTGATGAATAATCCTGGACAAATGTAGAATATATTTTGCTTCCATTACAGAAAAGCTTCCTTTGGTTTTAAACTCTTTGTTTTAAATTTCAGAGTTAATATTTTCCAAAGTTTCCAAGGAAAGAGAAAAGATTGAAGGATTCAAGTATAGAATGATTCTAAAGAGCACAGTGGGGGTAGTAAATAAGGAAAAATTTACCCCATTGGGGAGCTTTCACAGTGTTACATAGTTCACAGTTGTGCTTGTATAATGATAACATTCACAATGCTTGATCTACTTTGAATTTCAAATAACATTGACATAAGGAGAAGTCTTGTGCCTGGAGTATGGGGAGAAATGCAAAAGCAAGGCATCGTGGCAGTGTCACATTCAACCTCAACTCAGGAAAGGTTCACATTTGATGTACAAGCATTTTAGTGCTTACTATCTGCCTAGAAGCTGGATGCATGAAAACAAATAAAAGACAATTCTGTGTGGTGTAAAGGAAGAGGTTACAATGTAATATGATGAGTGCAATAGACAAGTAAACACAAAGACACTGCTGAGGAGATGCTAAAGGTGCTGTTGATTAACCCTGGGCAGAGATGCTGAGGAATCCTGCTTGGGATCCTGCACAGGGTCACTACCCAGAGAGTAGGAATAAGCAGGGAAGACTTCCTGGAGGTGGTGACATCTGAGCTGAGCACAAAGAATGAAATAACATAACATGGTAAGGAAATGAGAGGCAGTTTACCTTTCTGGTGGGATAATACATGAGCAAGGTAAGTGACAAGTGATGGATGTAAACCATCATTTACACTATGACCTTAGCCAAACAGTAAGTTTCTTTTTTAAAAAAATCACTTTGGTGGTATTGTGCAAGATATATTGTCAAGATCAAATTAAGAAACTATTTCTAAAAAAATTATTTGTAGTAGTCCAGGTTATTCATTTATGTATTCATCATTATAGCTAGTATATATTTACTAAGAGCCACCATTTAGGCTATAATACCATTTTAGATATGTTTCCTATCTGAAGGGACCCCCATAATAAAAGCTACTTATTTAGCAGTTAGTATTTGCCGTACACTGAACTAGCAATTTACACACATTTGCAATAAACCAGCAAAGTAGGCTTGGAAGAGAAGTTGAGTCACCTGAGCAAAGCCATAGAACACAGAAGTGATGCTACAAGAATCCCACTAAGGACTACTTCCAAAGCCTATGTGCTTTGTATTGCATACAGCCTCAAAACATTCCTACCAAAAGTCTAGGAGAAAAGAGAAGACTGAAAGACAAATATTTAAAACCTAAGACAGGACAAGATCCATGCCATGGCGCTATGTGAATAAACAAAAGCAATGAGTCATTTCTGGTCAGTGTGACCACGGAAGGCACCCCAGAGAAGCTGGGCTTTACTAGAAGGGTGAATTTCAGTAGGTGGAGATGTGGGGCTAGGCAGGGACAAAGAGGTAGTTCATGAACAGCGTTCAGAACTCGGACTCTGGACCATGGCCAAAAGTTCTAATTCCTGTTCCATCATTCACCAACTGCAGCCGCTTGGTGAGTCGCTGAATCTCCTACACCTCAACTTCTTCAGCAGCAAAATAGGATAATAACAATATATTCCTCCTAGAATTGGTGTAAGGATTATGACATAATCTCTGTAGAGTGTTGAGCAGAATATCTAGTACATGAAGCCCCAAACAAACAGCAAAATGTTAGCTAATAGTACATGCCATCTAAAGAATGGCAAATAGTCCAGATAGGCCTCCAGTCCTCTTAAAGTAAAATGAAAAAGAACGGTTGAAATGACAGGTTGCAGCCAGATTGAGGACCAAGTAATGCTCATCTTGGAAATGTGGTCTGTATCCAACAGGCAACAGGGACTCAATCATTTGAGGAAAGAAGCCATGCTCCTAACAGTCTGTGCAGAACTCCCACGGGAGCCCCCAGCCCCTCCCCTTGGCATCTGGCTCACTTGTGACCCCTTCAGAAGAGGCGTGAGGCCCAGCGGACTGATTCCACTCTCCAACTTGTAACACGTGCAAGGTTTTTTTCTTTTCTCTCTTCCCCTATCCTGTACCCTCCCCTCCTAAACAGAGTAATGGCTGAGACACAATGATTAGCCCAACTTCGCTGGGAGATTGTCCTTATTCACCAACGGAAATAAATTTTCCCATCTGGGTGGCTTGGATCATTATTTATTTCTTTTTAAAACTTGGTAATATCCAGCTTTTACTTATTTTTTAGCTGTTATCATTTCTTTTTTTTTAAATATTTTATTTGTTAATTATTTTATCATTTTATTTTGGCAGGGGGCAGGTAATTAAGTTTATTTTTGGAGGAGGTACTGGGAATTGAACCCAGGACCTTGTGCATGCTAAGCATGTGCTCTACCACTTGAGCTATACCCGCCCCCTGATATCATTTCTATAATGCAATATTGTATTACATTATATTATTATATTATTCATTTATTAACACATTATGATGAAAAAACTTTTGGTGGTGATGGTTTTGTTCACTTATCTTGATTATGATGGTTTCATAGGTATATATGTCAGAACCTATCAAATGTTTAAAGGACATCTTAAACACATGCAATTTATTGTACGTTAATTAAACTCCTATAAAGCTGTTAAAATACAATAAAAGTTGAGTCATTTGTGCAATTATTAAAAGGTTTAAAATTATTATTAATATATAATGCTATAGTATGAACATACATATTTATAATATATATTTATAATACGAAAATATGAATTATATTTAAATTTTAACTCTAAAAAATTTTATTAGGATAGTGATTATACAGAAATGTATATATAGGCCTGTTAAACTTTGGTGCAGAGGGCTTTTTTTTTTCAGTTTTCAGTTTTATTAGGTAAAATAATAGCAGAGGACATTTTTTTAAAAATTGGAATATACCTATGTTCCTAGCAGCATTATTTGCAACAACCAAAAGCTTGAAGCAACCCAAGTGCCCATGGAATGGATGAATGGATAAACAAAATGTGGTTTATACATACAATGTCCTTAAAAAGGAAGGAAATTCTGACATATGCTACAACATGGATTAACCTTTAAGACATTATGCTAAGTGAAATAAGCCAGTCACAAAAGGACAAATACTGTATGAGTTCACTTATATGAGGTACCTAGAGTTGTCAAATGAGGGGTGGGAGGAGTCACTGCTTAATGGGTACAGAATTTCAACTCTGCAAAATGAAGAGTTCTGTGGACAGATGCTGGCGATTGTAATTCAACAATGTGAATGTACTTAATGCCACTGAACTGCACACTTAAGAATGATGATGATGGTGAGTTTTATGTTATGTGTCTTTTACCATAATTAAAGAGAGAGATGAGAGGTCCTACACATTATTGTAAAATCAGTACAGGTGTTACTTTGTAATTTCTAAAAATATTTTTAAGTTCTCACATTATTTATTTTTATAGCGAACAACTTCAAAGATAACTTGCTCAGATTCCCCTAAAGGCCAGTTCTGTAGCTAACACCAGTTAGAACTACTCACTTGCATTTCATTACCAGTAGAAATCTAAATATCAACTTCTTTTCCCTGCAACATGACATCACATTTTCCTAACAAAGAGGTCTAGGGTCTAATGTAAACACGACTCCCATGAAGAAAACCTCTCTTCTGGAAGGAGAACTCTACAGGTGCCACTGGCAGCCCACATTTATCTAGAGTGAACAGCGGGAGTTTATGCGTCAGGGGCTGGGCACCTGCTGATTTTAAAAGGGTGTGGACCCTACATACCAGCGCCAGGTCAGACTCTGTAAACTTCAGAGATGTGATCAGGGCTTGTCCAGGCTTTCAACCTGTGTGGTGCATGATGATGTGGCCAAAACTACCAGATGGGCTTCTCCAAAGGAAACTTGTTCCCATTCCCCAAGAGGATGCCTGAAACTGGAAAAGCTAAGGACTCCGCCCAGTTTCTAACCATTGCTGCTTTGCACAGTACACAGCATCTCCAGCTCCCTGCCCACCACCTTCCTCCAGGGCCTTTTAACTCTGAGATACAGAGTTACAGTACTTGAATTTTTCCAGGAGCTTCATTTTCTTCCAGGAGCTCATAGTACTGCAGAGTCCTATTTTCCCCAAGCAAGGGAAGAGGTGCCTTCAATCATCTCACGGGAAGATGATAGCATCTGTTTAGGGATTCCAACGAGATGTTTTACTGCAGCTTTTCACAAACTGATTATATTTAAAGCTCCCTTGAGGAATGGGGGCTGGGAGGAAACAAGCTTCAGAGAAGACCTTTGTTGGCAGGAATGAAGAACCGCTCACACCTCCCTGGGGGAGCAAGCTTGTTTAAATACCAGCAATCCGCATTCCCAAGTGCATGTGCACACACAATATGTCTAGAGTTTTAAATTTCATCTCTTGCTCTGAAAGGGTCCTGAATGGGTTAAACTGTTCCAGGCAAAAGCCTGAGGCTTTTCTATCAAAATGCTCCAGATGGAAATTACAAAATTTCACTTCTCAGCTCTGTGGTGCACACACACTGTTCTTCTAAGACATTAAAAAAAAAAAAAAAAAAAAAAAGACAAGACCCCTAATGTTCTGAAGAAAGAGAATTTGACGGCTCAGTACACAGTGCCACTCTGTTTCAGATGATTCCTCCTGGAATATTTGCATTAACTGTCGATCTCAAGTTTTCTGGGGGACTGGAAAAATTCAAGGTATGGAGAGGGTCTAGGAAAGGGAGCTTTGAACAAGGCCAGGACAATGGCTGGGAAGGTCTGCCATGAATGGGAACTCACCGAGATAACCACCCAGATTATCACCTCCTGCAACCATGCCCTGCACCTTACCACCTTTCGCTGCTCCAATCCCAAAAGATGCTAACAGGCTAGGGGCCAAAAGGTCTCAGGTATGACCATGAATCTGACCTTGAATCTGTCAAGAATTTCTGGAGATTAATGCATATGAAGCGCTTTGTAAATTGAAAAGAGCCACGTACAAGTACTAAGAATATTATTGCTTCGAGTCAGAGATTGAAAGGCATGAACTTTCAAAGGAATCTGAACACCCACAAACCAGAAACAATGATGGTTTTTAAGAAGGCGGCTCCAAGGCAGGCTGACTGAGGAGGCACGCCCCTCCTAAAACCACACTGGGGTAGGGTTGGGACTGCAGTCTCAGAAGTCCTTCAGGGCACACGCACACAGGTGCTTTAAAGGAAGCCAAAAACCCCAGGATAGACAGGGTCCCCCGAAGTCCATTTCGAGTCCCCTTGATTCAAAACATTCTGACTCTGCAAGCAAGACCCAGGACTCTGGTCAGAGACATACAGAACCCACAAGTGGCCAACAAGTAGACAGTTTACCTGCTCATTTTATGGAAAGGGAAACTGAGGTCTAAAGGGTTTAAGTGACTGACTCAAGAGACCCTTCGCTACTACTGGAGGAACTTAAACTAGAACTCAAGTTTCATTCCGAGACTTGCTTCTTGTCATTATAGCTGGCACTTAGGGAGTGAATAGGAAATGTGGACTTAATGGTCAGCCTAACTCAGTAAGGAGGGCTCACTGACAGAGGAACACACTGCACTATTACTGAGTACTTAAAGTGCCAGATACTGTGCGAAATGGTTTTGATATACTGTCTCCTCGAATCCTCACAGCGACCTTAGGTAATGCATATTATGTTGCCTGTTTTCCAGGTTAGGATACGGAGGCTTGGACAAATCAGCTAACGTAGCCAAGGTGTGAGGCAAGCGAGTGACAGCACTGAGATTTCAGCCTGGACCCCTCTGACTCAAAAACTTGCGCTCTTTACCACCAGACCAAAACAGCAATTTTCTGTTTTATCTTGGCATCTGTAAAACAAGACTGGCACCACCGCGAGTCCCATACAACACATAAAAAGCTGAATGTCATAAATCTGACCAGGAGCCTCCAGCTAGTGGGGGTGCAGAGCCAACCCCGAAGCCAAGTCCTTTGTCTCCAAGTTCTGTGACCTTCCATGGAGAACATGGACTCTAAAATGCAAGCTTCATGAGGGAGGGGACTTTGTCTCGTTCACTGCCACATCACCAGTCCCCAGAACCCATTCATGGCACTCGATAACTAGCTGATGAATGAAGGAATAGCCACTGTTATCTGGCTGTGTGACCTTGGTTGGGAGGGTTTCTTTATTCTCTCTAAGCCTCAGTTTCTCCGTGCAGGGAATAGAGGACGAAGTAATATCCACCTCTAAGTTTGAAGTCAAGATGAAACGGGCCAGTTCTTATAAAGCACTTGGGACAAACTGGAACATAATGAGCACCCAAAATGTAATCTATTCTCATCACTATTACTATTATCCATTGATAGATTTGGGTTTCTTAAGGATTTTTTTTTCCTACTCTGGTCAGATGAGGTTTCATAGTAAATATGAATAGAATAGAACAGAATACAGAATTGGGAGTCAATAACCTGCTTCTCTTTTCAGATCTACCACCACCTAGCTGTGTGACCTTGGACAAGCCTCCTAATTTCTCTGTACTCGCCTGAGCTGTAAACGAGGGACCAAACCATTCAGATCAGTTTCATAAGCATTTACCGGGCGCCTTCTCTGAGTGAGACACCATGCTTGGCCTCCTGTAAAATTCTATGATCCTGAATAGTGTTGATGAAATAATACCAGAGCAAAGAGAAAGAGTCCCCTGCTTGTGGCAAGGTTGAAGAGAAACCCCAAATAGCCAACTGCATTACATCATCTCAGTGAGCAATGTTTGTAAATACACAAAGTGTTTGATTTTTAGACACTTGTGAGAAATCCTTCACCAATAAGGACTCAGCAGACACAGTTCTATTAACACTTATCAGCCCTGAACCTTCCAAAAAATAAACATGGAAAATCACTTTGCACCTCAGTCAAATGGCGTGCTCCTGGAGAGAAATCAGGGAAAGTCAAAGTTATTAACACTCCCTATGGCAACAGTTAAGAATAGGATGTATTTTTAAAAAATGACATATCTGATTAAAACTGCAGGGGGGATTCCAGGAGTAAAATGCAATGCATCTGGAAAGGACACTGTGGCCACTGGCCTATTGTTACAAAAACAGGCCAGGATTATGAATAGTGACAAGAGGCCAAGACCTCAATTATACCTCACAACCACACCTCTCCCAATCCCAGTTCAACTGAAGCTATCCATCAGTCAACTCCCCCATCTCTGTAATAAACCCACCAATATTTGCAGCCAAGTGGATAGACGGTCCCTCAGGGCACCTCCAGCATTGACCAAGCTGATGACATTAAAAAGATCCTGTAGGCACAATGGGGACTTCAAACTACCTTTCAACCTTCCAAGAGATAAGGTAGCTGCCCATTTCAAACTCTACCCCTACCCACACCCCCAGCAATCATTAAGGAAGAAACATGGCCCTTTCCAAGTCCTCTATGATAGGAAGAGGTCTCCTTGCATTGGTGCAGGGAAAGAAGGAGGGCCCCTCCCTCTGTACTCTGAAACAAAGGAAAACCCAAAGCTCCAACCATGTGGTGTAACATTCAAGGCCACCCACCTCTCCCAATCCCCAGCTGAGGTCTCAATGGGCAACAGCCACATGGCTCTTTCTGGACTGGCCAGGAAGGGATGGTGTCTTGCACAACCATATGCTGGGGCTCTTTAACAGGCAGGATCCCCTTCTATGAGAACTGCTGGTTTAAAAAGGCTATCTGGGAGGGGGTTTTGATTCATGTGCCAAGTCAGGCAGTCTACTAGATGTGCCGACAGGTCACTTGCTTTCTCTAGGTCCACATTTTACTTTACCCCTCACATTTTTGCAGAGAAGGAAGTAAGCAGGTATTCGGGAGCAGAGGACAACAGTACAGAAGGGTTAAACAATTATGTCTTCCCATTCTCCAGAATCAGCACCACCCAGCAACATCCCAACTCCATTCAGGTTTAGATGAGGGCGGAGACGGGGTGTGAGTGTCCTTATTCTTTCTGTTCTCTGATCTCTGATTGAATGCAGACAACCAGAGACGACCAGGCAGGTACAAGGTGCACCCAAGGTGTCCACACACTTTCTGTGTCTGATGCCAAAGCAAATGTCATGTTTTGATATAGTGCATCAGAGAAAAACCCCGCCTCTCCCAGGGCTCTCCAAATGGTACACCTTCTTTCTCAAGGTTGCCTTTTTCTGCCTGGACTCTTCGACCTCTGAAATAAATTCCCAAACACCTGTCAGATTTCAGTTGTCCTTCAAGGAAACCTGACCCAGACACCCAGGGGCAAATTGCCGCCTTTCTCTCTCCAAGAACCTCCTGCCCCTCCCCCCACCCTATTTAGCCTGGGGGAAAGGACTGCCAAAATACTGGCCAGCCTTACAGACAAATCTAAAGCCCACTCCGAAAATTCCTTTCCAGAGCCTGTGGTCCCTGGCATGGACAATCCCTCGGAGGCTCAGATCCACCTATGGAAACCACCTCTGGGGTCAGCCTGCCCCCACCTGCTCCACCCGAAGAAATGAACATCCTGCACATCAGGATGGAAATACATGTCTCAGTGGTCCACAGAGCATATGCATTATGCTGTTTTTCAAAGCCCTTACCTTTGACCTGAGTATCGTACTCTGCTATTATCTCCTTATCCTTTTTGAATTTGGCTGGAGACGTCATGTTTTCCTTCTTTCTTCCAAATTCGAATTGTGAATTGATAGATCCACGAAAAAAATTCAACCACCGAAATCAATACCTCCAAGATCGCTTCTCCTGAGGCCAGAAGGGGCCCCCCGCGGTGGTCTCCAGCGCTCCAGGGAGGACTGGCTGCCGGCTGGGCAGGCGGCTACGGCGGGCACATGCAGACGGTGGGCGCTGGGGCCGGGCGCGGCAGCGGTCGGTTCCTGTGCTAGAGCCCGAGCCGCAGCCTCAGCATTAGCCGGGAGAACTGCAGCGCCCGGAGGCTGGCCTGGGGTCTGACATCAACGACACAGGCGGGGAGTGGAAGTCCTTCCGCACAACATGGTGTGGGGGTGCGGGGGTGTGGACGCGCCCAGCTGGGTCCCTGGGAGGGAGTGGGTGCGTATCGGGGTGCCGAGGGAGAGCTGGGCGTGCTTCGCGGTTTTTTGTTGCACAGGCTCGAAGATGCTGCAAATCAAATCCCAAACGGGAGCCGCGGCAGCGCAGACTGGATCGGAAGTCGTTTGCTCCGATTCACTTGCCTGTAAATGCAGGGAAAAGGGGAGGGGGCGATCAGCCCCAGCGCAGATCCTAATCGCTGCGGGGGTGGAGTAAGGGACGTCGTCTCCAGCCTGGCCTGGGCCCATTCATCTCGGCCAAACGCCGGCCACCGGGCCCGCAGAGCCGGGCGCAGCGAGACGGGGAGGAAGGAAGCTCCCTCCGGATTTTAAGGCTGAAAGAAAACACTTTCGAGCAGTCGCCTTCGCGGGCTTCGGGTGGGGACTGCGGCGGGAACACTGGTCTCCGGGCGGGGACTGCGGTACCTTGGCGGCCTCCCCAGCCCCGCCAGCGCTGGGCAGCCGCAGCCGGAGGAAACCCTCCCGGCCCTGCCTCCAACGCGGCCCCCGACCCCCGGTTGGGGCAACTCCCTGGACTTCAAAGGGGATCAAAGCCAGAGAGGGACAAGCTACCAGGGCACAACTTTTCTTCCCCTCCCGTCCCTCCTTCCAGTTGTTTTGTTTTTGGTTACTAGCTTCCCTTGGCAGCAAAATGCTGGTCGTGGGGGGAGGTGTTGGAGGGGGAGATCTGCAGGAAAAAGCCTGCTCGGCACGGGACACATCCAGGAAAACAATGTGGTCGGCAGAAGCAGGAAACGGGTTAGAGGCGAGGGTCGGAGTCGGGAAAACCGGGAAGGCGGGGGGCGGAAGGCAGCCGTCGCCTCTCCCAAGTCAGGGAGCAGAGTGACTTTAAATGCCACCCTCAACTGGTCACCAAGCCCAGAAATTCCAGACACGGCACCCAATCCTAGGCTGAGGTTTGTGGGGAGGTCGGTGAGGGTCGCAGTCCCGACCCCTCGCACCAGGCGGTGCGCGAGGAGACCCCTCTCCGACCCAGGCTCAGGAGGCGGGGGGGAAGCGGGCGGGAGTGCAGATCCCGGCGTTTCGCTCCCGGACGCGCCGCAGCGGCGACCCTCCCTCCTTGGCCGCCCCTTTCCCTTTCCGCGCCGGGAGTCTTCCACTTCCCGCGCCAAGAGAAAGGGCCGCACGGAGGGAAGAACAGGGAGCAAAAGCGGCGTGGTGGTTCAGGCCGGCAGGAAGCGGGGAGGGGGGTGAGAGGTGGGATCCTGAGGCTGAACGGGAGCCGGGGATAAGTGGAACTTCTGCACGCGCTTGATAGGCGGGGAGAGGGCAAGGCGAGGATTACCTTGGGTGTAAGGGGGGAGTTAGGAGACTAACGTGGGCCGCGATGTTACATGGAGCACTAGGATGTTAGCAACTTCGGGGACCCAGATACAGGTCTGGGAGCGGGAGTGCATGAAGAGGAGCCATTCGGGGCGGGCCAGGGGCTGGGACAGGGAATGAGCCCCGGAAGCAGTGCGGAACACCCATTCTTCTGAGTCCAAGGCTGTAACCCGGCTGTCTGCCAGGGCTTGGAGACAGACGAAGAAGGCAGACGATGGTTACCGGTGATGCCAACGACGGTTGCCCAAAGGTGGACCAAGGCTGCTCGTGTGCAGAGGACTTGGGGAGGGGGCTGGGTGCGGACTGCGCGGCGGCATGTGAGCCAAGGCAGAGTCCCAGGCAGTACCGTAAAGGGTGGAGATGCAGTCCTGAGAAGTACTGTGGGCTGTACTGGGAGATTGGGAGTGGGTCGAGGGGTAGGAGGTCTGAGGGGTAGGAGGTCTGAGGGGTTCCGGACAGCAACGCTAAGGCGATGCCGAAAGGAGCATCCGCGCCCTCTCCTTCCCGCCTCTGCCCGGGTTTGTCCAGTCAGGGCTCCAGCCCGGTGGCCGGGGAGAAGAAAGGGGAGAGGGAAGGAGCCTTTACCTGGCTCTGACGCGACGGGTCTCAGGCCCCCGGCTCCGCTTGCCACTCAGAGCTCTCCTCCCCTCTCTTCCCCGCCACCCGCTTCTACGCAGATCGGTCCCCTAGTCCCCTGAGGAGCCTCCGCCAACTCCGCGGGACCCCGCCGGGAGGCAGGACCCACCCCCTTACCAATCACTGACCGTTTTCTATCGACCGATGGAGCCAGTAGCCAATAGGAATAGCTGATCCCGAGAGGACAGGCGTGAGAAGGAGGGGCTGGAGAAACTGGGAGGTGTGACTAGAACTACCGAGGCGTGGTCTCAAAGTAAGCTCCTCCCGGGGTTGCCGAACCCCAAAGCAGAATTGATGGGCAGGATTAAGACAGGACCAACAACCTAACACAAACTCCTAAGAGAAGTCACGACCAATTGGACCTGGGTAGAGAGGAGAGGCGTTGCGGAGAATTTTAGCCAATAGAGAGTGGAGACCGGCTGGGACTGTAGAACGTCTTTCAATAAGAAGCGCGAAGGGCGTGCCTTTCTGCTTTCACTGGGGCGGGAGTAGGATTCGCCCAAACCTCCTGGAGCCGGCCAATGAGATTGGAGGTGGGGGCAAAGTATGGCCAACCAGAAAGCCGAACTGATCTAGGCACCGTTACTTGGGCGGGGCGTACGGTCACCTAGCCACTAGGATCTCGTCAGGGGCAGGTTCCCGAGCCTTCCAATGCGGAACGTGGGCGAACTCTAGTTCTCCCAATCAGTGCGCCGGGCTGGCAATTCAAACTGACAGCCGGTTGGAGAAGCAGAGAGAGCGGAAGAGGGAGCAAAAAACGACTTGTGCGGTGACAGAGACCCCGACGCCAACTGAGCCCCCAAAGCGACTTCTGCCCCACTCCACCAACACCACCGCGCGCTCTGGAGCGGCCGCGAGGGAGAGACTCGAGGGAACCGCGGAGGGCACTGGGGAGAGCTGAGGGGAGGGAGACGCAAGAGGAACGGCGCGAGAGCCCGCATGCTGAGTGAAGCGAGGGGCCGGCGAGCGGGCAGAGAGGAGGAGGCTCGCGGGAGGGCTGAGGAGCGGTTGGGATCGTCCCGGTGGGAAAAGCTGAGGAAATTTCTGAATCCTGGGGAGAGGAGAAAGATTTCCAACGAGGAGGCGTGAGTAGGGCAGCTTAGCCTGAGATCCAAGAGAGAGAAATTGGAGCGCTCCGAGGGAGGGGCTTAAAAGGAAAGCCTTTAGATAATGCGCCTGTACCGGAGAAGCCCAGGGAATTGCAAACGGGGCGGGAGCTAAAGAGTAGAGGATCCTTCTAGACGGGAGAAAGGGAAAACTGTAGAGAAGTTCCCGAGGCACCTTGCGGCTTGCCTCTTCCCCACTTCAAACTCCACTCCCTTCCCCGAAAGTTAAAGGGAAAGCCAAGTTTGCTGCTTCTCCCCTCTTCCCCCCTCAATAAATATTACTTTTACTCTCGCAGGGGAAAACAGAAAAGAGCTCCTTTCCTTCGCAATTTTAGGGCTTAGAGAAGTTCGAGGCCTCGCAATTTAATTTTTTGGCCTCGGGGAATCAAACTAGGAAGGGTATTGCTCTTGTTTTCCATTTTCAAAATCCCACACCTCATCCTTGCCGGGACGCCATGTCTACTAGCAGCTGTAGTTTCAAGGACCGGCGCGTGTCCATCCTGTGTTGCAAATTCTGTAAACAAGTGCTCAGCTCTAGGGGAATGAAGGCTGTTTTGCTGGCTGACACTGAAATAGACCTTTTCTCCACAGACATCCCTCCTACCAAGTAAGTCATACTAGTGGCGGGCAACGGTAGCCTTTAACTAAATGGGAAAACTGTATGGCTTGGACCCCTGAGAGTCAACAGGGAGGTTATCATTTTGGTGTTCCAGCCACTCCCAACAGTCTGATGATCCCTTTGGAGTTTGACTAAGGGGGCAGACTGTCTGGACTAAGTCTGTGGTTTAGCCAGAGTGGTCAGTCCTGATGTAATGTTTCTAGTTCAATTATAGTCATGTGGTCCCGTAAGTTGGATCCCTGGCGCTGTGCCCTGCCCAACCATCCTCTCACTGGATCAAGTCCATGACCGAGACTCTAGGTAATTCAGGCAAGACTTTCTGTACTGTTGAGAGGAGAGGTCACTTAAGGTTTTCATTTTTACGCATAAAGTTTTACATCAAAAAACATTCCCTAGTTTTTTAGCATTATTTGCTATTGACATGGTGCATCAGATCCATTGTCCATCTAATTCTGTATTATTTTCTTATAATCTCCCTCTCTTCCTCTCTCTCTCTGTTTCTGAATGAGAGAAACTTATATAGATGAAATAGAGACTTAGCCCTAAAACAATCTTGTCTCCCCTAAAGCCTATTTTAGATATTATGCATTCGTTTGCATACTTAAATCCTTTTTAAATTCTGTTTTCAGTCACTGCCCACTTTTGGGTGTAAAGTCCTTAAGAATTTGCTTCCTATTTGAAAAAATAGCCATTTTATTTGACTGAAATATACCTTTTTCTAGCTCTAAGAGGTACTTCCTCTTTCTGTGGTCAACATATATGTGCCCTTACATGGTTTTCAAGATTTTGCTCTTTATTGAAAATTTATCATTAAAGTGAAAGAGTGGTTTTCCAAAATATACATGGACAGCTATTCTTTGGACACAGAGCCAAAGAAGGCAGGCTAATAATCAGAATATTTTAAAATGAATTTCATGATAATAATAGAAACTTTAAATTTTTTAAAATACACTCAAAGCTGTGAACTCTTCCTCCCTTGAAATCTTAACTATGTTGGTTTAAGTGTAGTCATGCCAAATGGCAAAGCCTAAGGCCCTCATTTATGGCAATGATAAATGAGTTATTATTTTAAGTACCTCTGCACATGGGTATGTCACAAAAAGAAGCACTAGACAATAAGTCTAGAACCTACTGTTGCAAATGTTCTATGATTTGTGGTCCAGTGCTTTTTCTTTCTAGTAGCACATACAAAAATTTTAAGTATTAACCCATTCATCTTTGCAATAGCTGTGGTAAGTATAAGATAGTCATAAGCAGAGTTCAGGTATGTGAATTGTTAAAGTTTAAACCAGAGTCTGGAATGCAATCAGGTCTTTCCTCTTGTCTATTCTTCCTTGTAGGGGTTATAATGGTGATGGATTAATGTGCTAAGATGTGTGTGAATCAGTGAACACATAGGATTTTTTTAAATGGAAGTTTTGTCATATTTATAATGAGCTCACAAATATTAACTGACTCCTACAAAATATACTAGTTCACTTATAGTCTCTCTTAGAGTCTGTTTCAGCTCTTTGGGTCTACAAAATTCATGCTAAATCACAAAAGCACATTCTGTGACAAGGATATGGAAAAATTGGAACCCTTGTGCACCGTTGGTGGGAATGTAAAATGGTACCACTGTTATGGAAAATAGCATGGCAGTTCCTCAAAAAAGAGAAAATTGAATTACCATATGATCCAGCAATCCCACTTTGGGGCATATGTACAAAAATTTTAATGCACGATCTAGAAGAAATGTTCGCACACTCATGGTCTTAGCAGCATTATTCACAATAACCAAGAGGTAGAAGCAACCCAAATTCCCATCAACAGATAAATGAATAAACAAAATATGGTATATGCATACAATGAAATATTATTCAGCCTTAAAAAGGAAGGATATCCTGCCTGTCACATGCTACAACACGGATGGGCCTTGAGGGCGTTATGGTAAGTGAAATAAGCCAGTCACAAAAAGACAAATACTGTATGATTCCACAAATCTGTAGTATTTAAAGTAGTCAAATTCATAGAAACAGAAAGTAGAGAGGTGGTTGCCAGAGGCTGGGGGAAGAGGGAAATGGGGAGTTGTTCTTCAATGGATAGAGTTTCAATTTTGCAAGATGAAAAAGGCCTGGAGATTCATTGCATGGAAATGTGCATACACTTAGCACTTATGAACTGTCCACTTAAAAAGGATGAAATTAGTAAATTTTATGTTATGTGTATTTTACAACATTTTTTTAAAGTGCCTTTGACTGCCTCTACACTTTTCCCTCTCCAGTGCAGTGGACTTCATTGGAAGATGCTATTTCACAGAAATCTGCAAATGTAAACTAAAGGATATCGCATGTTTAAAATGGTAATTTGTGACAGTATTCCAAATAACCCTGGGTTTGGGAGATGGATGTTGACACGGAAGCACAGAGAAGGGTTCAGTGGGCTGCATCGAGCACTGGTTATAACCCAGGCAATGAGCCTTTGAAAAACCATTTGTTACTTAGAACTGTTTTTTAAAAGGCTCTTGTGACACTTTACATTTGTATATGATTTTACAATTTTTCAAAGTGCATTAACAAATATCTGCTTTAACTTTCAGAGAAAGGCAATGTAGTTTAGGGGGAAAAAACCACTTTGATTTACAGTCATAAAAATCAGGTTTGAGCCCTGGCCCTACACTTATTCTCTATGTTATCTTGAGTAAACTCCCTAAATCTCTAAACCTATTTCCTTATTTAATTTATGTTTTAAGAAAATAGGCATCTTCTTAAGATAGATAGGTATCTTCTTAATAGAAATTAAAATGTCTTTTGTGTTTACCTTATAGAGTTGTTGTGAAGGTCAAGTGAATTATGACTATTAAGAGGCTTGATAAACTATAAGTTACAATGCAGGTGAAAGCTATTACTATTATCTTTTGAGAGGCAGACAGGCAAGTGTTATTAGTCCTATTTTAGAGAAAAGAAAGTTGAGGTTTTTTACTTAAATGGAGTTTAGATTACAAATTATAATCTTAATTTAAACTAGCAAACTCCTCTTTTGTGGTCATGACTATTTAATTTCTCTCATTCACTCATTCACATTATATATTGAGGTCCTACCACGTGCTAGTCATTGTTATAGGGGCTGGAAATCCAGCAATAAACAAGATAAAGTCACAGGCCTTTGGGCATTATATTCTAGTAGGAGAACAAGCAATCAATCAATAAGATATTTAAATAAATAAGATCTTGAATAGGGTGGAAAGAACTCCAAAGGAAATAATAATAATAAATGATAGAGAATAATAGAAGATGAGAGTGGCTGAGAACTGTTTTAGACAGCATGGTCAGGGAAGCCTTCTCATGAAAAGGTAATATTGGATATTCAACAATCCTAAAGGATAAGTTAAGGAGCCAAAGGAAGAATGTTCTAGGCAGAGGGAACAGCAAGGGCAGAAAACCCAAGGCAGGAAGAACATGTCCAAGGAATAAAAGATGATGGCCAGTGTGGCTGAGACATTGTGAGTATCGGGCAAGAGTAGTGTGAGTAGATTAAAGATGCAGGCAGAAACCCAGAGAATCCAGTGCAGCGCTGTCCAATAGAAACGTGCAAGCCACAGAAATAATTCAAATATTTCTAGTAACCACCTTTTACAAAGTAAAAAGAAACAGGTGAAATTAATTTTAATTGTATATTTTATTTAATCTAATATATCCCCAAATATTACCATTTCAACATGTAACCACCAAAAAATTCATTAATGAAATATTTTACATTCTATTTTTTAATCTTAGGCTTTGAAATCTAGTGTATTTTTTTATACTTCCAGCACATTTCAATTCAGGCTGGCCAGATTTCAAGTGCTCAATAGCCACGTTTTAGACAGCACAGACCTTGGTACAAAGGATTTTGGGGCTTTCATTTTTGGCCAATGGGAAACCATTGAAGGGGTTTCAACAAGGGAGCAAAATGATCTGATGTGTCCCTACTAGAATGTTAGTTCCATAAAAACTTTGTTCACTGCTATATTCCTAGCAGCTAGAATGGTACCTGGCACATAGTAGATGCTCTGTAAACATTAGTTGAATGAGTGAATGAATGAATGAATGAATATGGGTGGTAATTAAAGCTGTAGGATTTACTCTTGCAATATAGTCTTATGAATAACTGCCAGTCCTAATCTAAGAACAACTTTTGCTTTCATTTATTTGCCTTTCAAGCAGATTATGATTAGAAGACATGTTTTAGGTGGGCTGGTACCTTTTATAGTATTTTTTTGTAGAACTTTCACAAAAATGACTGACTCTCACATTTCATAGGGTAGGAACAAGCTATTATAATAAGAATTTTTACAATTCAAAGTTTAAGCATTTCATGTTGTTATTAAAAAAAAAAAAACCTACTAGCTAAAATATTCCCTGTATATTCACTCTATATAATAGTGACCAGATTTGGGGCGGGGGAGAAGGAAATCTGTGGAAGAATGAGGTATTTCTAATCAGAAGGATAATCCTGAAGACAGTAAAAACTTTTGCAACTTTCTCTAGAAGCTGTGTTTTTGCTTCATTTCTGAATTCCTTCAAAAACACTGAAACTAAAATTAGAGCAGCCAGCTTGTTGGGTTTTCATGGGCCCCTGCTGTCTTCCTTCTCCTCCATCTGTTGAAACAGTTTTTAGGTGCTGGCATAGAACTAGGACATATAAGAACCCAACTTGCCACAGTCCTGGGATGGCAAAAACCTGTTACCCACAGGTCTGAGTTTATTTAATCTATTTTGTCTCTACAGACTGTCAATTTTGAGTGCTTTACGGAACAATCACAATCTTATGGCATGTGGAAGCTAGCTTCTGAAGGGAGAATGCATAAAACAATACTAGCAAAGAGATAGAGAATGTGTTATTACTATTTCACTGAACTTAAAGACTATTTTCTCTCTTGACAGTAGAGCTGTAACCGTTATCAGAATGATTCCCATCCCCAAAATCCCAGCAGTGGAGGTTGTTAGGAGGAACTGAGGTCTTTATGTGGTCTATCTATTCATATTAGTATGTAAAAATGCTTACATGGCCAGATATTACCTTGTGTCTAATAATAATTACTTTCTTTTTTAGTGGGAACATTGTAGGTTATCACGTGATTGTTCCATGTTGTTCCTGCCTCCTTTCCTGCAACAACGGACACTTCTGGATGTTTCACAGCCACGCCGTTTATGGTATTAACAGACTCGACTCTACCGGTAAGAAACAATTGACTTAGACGTTCCTCTAACATTCATCTATCAGTTCTTGAGTGAATTTCTTCATAGATCATTTCAGGATTCCCTCTGAGACCTTCTCACCTGGTTTGGACCCACTAGAGTAAAACGTCAATCTTTTCAATCCCTAACATCTTCTTATAGAGACTATGAGCCAAAATTCATTGCCATTTCTAATTTCATCATGGTATTTGAGAGCCTCAAACTTTGCTGGACTTCTTGGCCTTTTAAAATTAATATTTATAACTGCTCTAAATTGCTGCCTTGATACATATTATGACTCCAGAGAATTGTGGAAGAATTTAAATTTGATAGTTCTGTGTGTGCATGTGTGTATATGCAGAGACGGAAGGAGGGGAGGCTGGGGCTGTGGGGAATTGGGAGGAAGGGGGACTAGGTAACCTCTGTATTTGGTGATGTTGCTTCAGGATAAAAATAGACATTTTGACATCTATGTTAATAAATTATGATCAAATTTTAGTCAAGGGAAATATTTAATACCGATATGTTGTACTGATTATTTTAGTAGGAAAATATACAACCAATTCTTTTTTTTTTTTTTTTTACAACCAATTCTTAAAGGATATTTACATAATACATTTGATATTGTCTGGAGCCTTTCAGTTTTGTTATAGGACACATGTTCTCAGTGTCTAATATCTGCTTGCACATCACACCAAGTTGACTTTTAGTGGGACTTTTTGAGTGGGAACTAAAATTTAAAATTTCTGCCTTTCGTTGACAGAACAAATTTAAAGAACTTGACAATCCAAGTTGGTACTAATAGTCTCAGGTTTTTTAATGTATGTTTTAGTCTTCTTCAGAACTTAAAATATATTCTTTTTTTTTAAAGTATGATTTACCTTCACAGGCTAAGAGATCATGAGTTATAAGCTAGGTTGTCATGGTCTTTAAACCCTCCAATTATGCTTGGGTTTTTATAGACTCTGATTTTTTTTTTTTTTAATCACCTGGCATGGTGGCTCACAACCCATCATTTGGAGGCCTTAATTTAAGACTCTTGTATGTTAAGGAGGCCATTTTTGAGCAAGGACTTATCTGAACTCCCCTAAGTGAGATACAGACTCCTAATTTAGGCCTCCAGTTTTATATCTGTGTTGCTCATAGGACACATTAAAGGAAGTTTCTGCTTTGATACTATTTTTCCTGCTTTAGAGAATTCAAAACACAGGGTGGAGATTTTTCAATTTTGATTTACTTTTTAATATTGGTCAATTTTTCAAAGATAAAAGCCCAGCATTCTTCCATTCACATTGAATCTAATCCATGAGAAACAGATGTATCACAGGATTTCCTTCCTCTCTTCTTAACAGAGAAAGGAAGGTGCTGCTTCTGTCAGATCCAGTCTCTTAGTTTATTTTTTCTCCTTTGAACCAATTGTGCTGGACCACTCGTGTCTCTGGGTATTGACTCCAAGAATATCAAACTTCTCCTTTGTAACCTTAATATTGTGATTTAAAGCAAGATTTTCTAGATGCTTGGTATAAAACAGGTTTTCTTGTGGCACTGGAACTGTCCTTGAATCACTTGAATCAGCATCATCAAAGGAATACGTACACAAGCCTTATAAAATTCTAGAATGTTTAGATTGAAAGGACCACAAGAAGTCTACATTCTAGGTTAGCCTTCACTTGTAGACCTGATTTCCTGAGGCTTTTCTGAGGAGGCTTGGGGAACCTTAGTTCAAATTGCCTGGGACTGGCAAATGCCCTCAAAAGCAAGTTGATTTCAGCTCTCCATTTACCTTTCTGTGTTCTAATTGTCCCTGAGATTTTGGCCCAGTGATTCCTTCCTATCCTGTCATCTCTTCAATGCCGTATTACCAAAAACAGAACATCATTCATTCTTGGGGGAAGAAAGGTGTTTTTTATTGTAAACAACTCAAACGTACAAAAGAATTACAGAAAATAGTATGATAGGCATCAATATGCATCAAATAGTAACCTTTAATAGAAAAAATATGAAAATGAATATATGTATGTATATGCATCACTGGGACATTATGCACATTGTAATTGGCTGTACTTCGATTAAAAAAATGCATCAAATAGATGCTAACTTCTTGCCTGATTAAATCCCATTATCTCAACCAAGAGAGACAGTTGATTGATTGTTTCCACTATTTCAACAATGCAGTAGTTTGCATCCTTGTACATGTCTCCTTGGACACCTGTGCAAAGTGGGCAGTTAGGGGAAAGAATAAATGATGGGCCCTATTTGGGACAGATAGAGTTATTTTTTTTAATTCACACAATGGAATGCCCTACACAAATAAAAAGAAATGAGTTAAATCTATACACATGGACATAGGTAAATCTCCAAAACATAATGTTGAATGAAAAAAGATTAGAACAATACATATAATTCCATACTGTAAAAAATTTAAATACACAAAACATTAATATATCTTGCCTGTAATTACGTACTTTTGTAGTAAAAGCAGTCAAAACATCCATGGTGTACTGGTAGTGGTGGAAACTGGATTCAAACCACATATCCAAACCCCGGCTCATTCCATCCGACCGTGTAGCCACTGTCTCAGTATGTATGGAGTGGATCTCCAGAGCTGCTAAACTCTCCTTGTGCCCACACGGATGACTGGACAGCTTGAAATTTGCCTTCTTGTTGGCTCTCCTAGAGGTCAATTAATAACTTTTTTTTCAGTTTAGTGCTTTCAAATTATAAAACGATACATGCCCAGAATAAACCATCTCATTATCCTCTACCAAATGTGTGGTCTTGTACTATATACCAGTGCTGGATTCTTTAATATGATATCTATCCTTTCACAATGAGGCTTTAGATTTTTATTTTGTTTATTGTACTGACAGCTACAACCTGGTCCTAAAGTTTATAGTTCTACCTTGACAGCCTCTAGCCTAAAACCCACATATATATCAAGGATTACTGTTCATATTATAACTGGCTCCAAAATCTTGCTTTTTTCTTTAACCAGAAGAAAGGCGCCAGCTTTCCAGTGGCTGTGATGAGGAGACTTATTCAGGCCTTTCCCACACACCTCAAAGAGACATTTAATCTAAAAAGATCTTGTGAGGGCTCCATTCTTAAAAATCATTAAAATACATTTGAAAATCATCAGTGTAGAGTGATTACGGCTTAATGTAGCTGGAGGCAGGGTTCGAGTAAATGGACCCCTGAGATCCTTTTGAGTTCCAAGATTCTAGAATTGCTTAAAAGGTTTAAAGAATATCTGTTTTAGAGGTGAGATAATTTTAATATCTAGATACTGATCATTTTATTTGTGGTTCATTCTTTAATGGCTTTTCTCTTAACTGTTAACACTATGGTTTAATATAAGAATGTTAACATATAAGGTTTTAGATATCACGTTCTGAGTTGTAACAGTAGTCAGCACCAAACAATTTTATGATCTTTTGTTTTCAGGTGTAAACTTCCTACTTTGGGGCAACTTGCCAGAAATAGAAGAGAGTACAGATGAAGACACGTTAGAGACCTCAGCCGAGGAGTGTATTAGATGAACAGAATTATGATATATACATATGAAATGTTTAAACTTTTTCCTATTTAAATTATATATTCATGGATCAATTTTTAAATTGTTAGTAAGGATTTGCCAGTGATTTCTTTTTATGGAAAACAAAAATGGGGCATTTGTTGATTTATTTATTTGCTGTCTCAAATTAATTAGCTGAGTTTAATTTGAACCAATGTAGTTCTTTTCTTCTACTTCTACCCTCCTTTCCTCTTCCCTCTGCCTGGCATAGGTATATTCTTAAATTCAGATAGTAGAAGATAGTAGATTCTTTTACATGTGACTCAGCTATCTCCCAATTAGAGAGATTTTTTTCTTACAACTATATGCCAGATGCCATTAATCTTACAGTCCTGAATAAGAGGCAGTTGGTACCCACACATATATCCATGCATATATATGTGTGAAGGTCAGCTGAGAATTAAAGCTTAATAGGGAATTTTTTAAAAAACAGACTGTTAGGTTTCCATAGGTAATGGTTATCATATGTTATATTGGTGATAACTATGTTAATATAGAGCAAGACTTTGTAAATCAGCAAACAGAATAAATTAAAATTTTAAAATGTATGGAGAAATCCTCTTGAGTCCTTAGCATAATGTTAGATAAATGAATTTGTCAGAAAATTATCAACGTATACTGTTTACCAATATTATTTATTTACATTCTCCTAAAGTCATATGGATATTGTGTTATGAAAGCCAGATAAACTAAGCCTCCATCTCTAAGTTATCCCATTCTCTGGGGCTTTCTCTGTAAATAGCAAATTTTGGATGAGTAGTCTCAGTCCCAACCCTTAAATAGAAAAAAATTAAAGAAGTGGTTTGCTTAAGCCATTGTACATTACAAAGAGGGTTTGTTTTGTTTTGTTTGTTTTGTTTTGTTTTGTTTTGGCTGCATTGAGAGCCACACAGGAATAGGAAACCGGGATAATGTTGAGTTCTTGTTGAGTGTATAGCTAAAATCAATGTATTGCCTTAACTAATATCTCAGTTGTAGGCATTTAGTCAATAGTAATACCAACACAGACCAAGTTGCGGTTTTGTAAATAAAGTTTTGTTCTGAATACAGCCTTCCTTTCAGTTTTTTTTTTTTATTATATTCACTTTTCTTACCTAAAAATATAGAGAAAAATATTTATGTACCCATTTTTTCTTACCTAAACACCTAAAAGTACAGAATATAAGAGCTAATATTTATTAATAGTATACCTACCGTGTACACTGTTCTAAATGCTTTACACATTTAATTCACTTATTCCACACAAGGAACCCATGAGAGGTGGGAACAATTATTATTTCGTTTTTACTGATGAGGCAGGTGACACATGGAGGTTAAGTAGCTTGTCTGAGGTCACATAACCAGTCAGAGGTGTGGCCAGATTCAAACTCAGACAGACACAGACTGACTCCAAAGCTCCTGCTCATAATCTTCATGCTGTACCCCCTAAGCACCTTCAGACATGGACCAGCTATGATTTTATTCAGCCAGGATACCTTGTTATGTACCCCAGGTAAGGGCGTCAGTGACTGATGTCAAGGTTGAACAAACTCACACTGGGTCTTAGGATAAAAGTGACCTGTGGGCATTGACAGAATCATTTGCTGTAAACCAAAATAAAAGATAAAAATTAACCAGAAATGTTGTTACGAGTAGTGGCAAACTTTTCCAAAAGTCTTCCACCCTGACCATCAGCACTGACAGCAGGTCACCAAAAGAACCAAAGGGATGAGTGTGGAACAGTTCGGTTTTGGGTGTGGGTTTCTTTCTTTAACCTCTCTTAATAGCTCTGGAACAAGGTAGCATAATGAACAAGATAAAAAATAAATTGATACTACATTATGTACTTCTTTAGCTAACTTGTTCAATTGGAGCAGAAAAGTTTAATGCCAGGGTAGGGAAAGTGGCAAGTTTAGAATTCAACAGGGTTCGTCTGGTTTTCATTCCGCTCGTGCCTTCAAAGGCTACGGTTGACTGAGAGGCTCTTTGAAGAGCAAAACAAGACAGAGATGCTCGGATTGAAGCAAGCCCCAAAGGTGATTCCACTCCAGCTGGAGAGTATTTCAAATTACTCAGCTACCTTTTTGCTAACTGGGTTATGGGGAGGGCAGTTCTAAGTCAAAAATGAATTAATGATGTTTTATCTAGAGACATACATTCATGACATTGTTTTTTCATAAAAGTAAATTGCTTGCTCTCTGGTTAAGTCCAAGAGCAGAGTCATTTATGTGGATTTAGCATACACTTTCCGGTCCTAACATAATTCCCAGGCCTAGAAAATCTATTTATGCTTTGGCCCCCTTCTAATATTTGACTCAATTCAAAAAACCTGTAGTATGCGCCTCTGGTGTGCCCAAAATTGCACAATAACAGTCTGACACTTGCCCTCATGGAGTCTGCAGTAAGTTTGGGAGAGGATAGAACCCTATGAGTCTGTTTAACACATGGAATGCTTAAAGTTCAATGACTTTATAGACAGAAGAACAATCTTTCTGAGTAGTAGGAGAGAGTGGGAGTTGAGAAAGCTACAGAGAAGAAGTCATACTTGAGCCAGGCTTTGAAGCCCAGTTAGGAGTTCGCCAGCTGGGAACAAGAGTTGTGGGCAGAGAGAATTGTGTAAAAAAATGGACCAAGTTTAAAAAGTATCTGGCTTATTTGGTAAATCATAAGCGATCCCCTATACCTTCCAAGATATGCGATAAGAATTAACTAGAAGACGAAGGTAACAAGGAAGGTTGGGATCATGCGAAGACTATTTCATGCCATCATAAGTTTAGACTTGATCCAGTAGCAACGCAGAGTTGTCGAGGTTTTTAATCAGGAGAATAAAATGATCAAATTTAGGATGATAGCACTGATGGGAAAATATAATCAGGTTTAGTGTTCCAAGTGTCCTTTCTTTGATGCACTTAACAACTTGACCATGGAAATTTCGTTCATTGCCTTTACCCTAAGAACATACAGAGGTCTTTAAGTTTCCTTAATTTCTTGTCTTTCTTGGAACATCTGGTCTGCAGTGGGGCACTGCCTTTTTCCCCCTCATCCATCTTGTCATTCCTGAAGTTCAAGGAAGGGGCAGTGAGTCATCAGCTCACCCACTATGGCTTTTTTTTTTGGCTCCTTTATCTTCTTCCCCAAGTCAGTTTCTCAATCTCAAAATTGGGCTCTGTTGAGACATCTTGGGTGGGGCGTAATTGTAAAGCCATGATATTTTGAATAATCTCTGGCACTGAAAACTAGGTCTATATATTTATTTATCTGCTTTAAAAATTTTTTTCATTTTTAAATTAAAGTATAGTCAGTTATAATGTATCGATTTCTGGTGTACAGCACAATGTTCCAGTCATGCATACATACACATATATTTGTTTTCATATTCTTTTTCATTAAAGGTTATTACAAGATATTAAATATAGTTCCCTGTGCTATACAGAAGAAATTTGTTTTTTAATCTATTTTTATATGTAGTGGTTAACATTTGCAAATCTCAAACTCCCAAATGTATCCCTTCCCATCCCGTTTCCCCCAGAACCGTAATTGTTTACTATGTCTGCAAGTCTGTTTCTGGAAAACCAGGTCTTTAAATACTGTTAATCCAGGAAGATTACCCTACAAAGAGCAGCTCTTTTGACCTCTGAATCACATATGACTGATAAAGAATAATCTATATTACTTTTCTTTGGTGAGGAGAAAGTGACCATAATACATAAATCATGATGTACAAAACAACTAGCTAATTAGAACAAAAATGGGGCGTGGGAAAGGTAGGAGAGGATGTGGATTGAATAGTCTTGCCTCGGGGGTGGATTACTCGATGAAGGCTTTCCCTATTCTAACGTTCATGCTTACAAAAGGAAGTACTTTCTTTTTCTGCCTTTTTTTTTTTGTTAAACTTTAAATGCAGCCTAAACCATAGTTTCTTTCTTGCCTGGTATTGAGTGTATGCCAAATCTACCCTAAACTGCACAGATGGAAAAAATTAGTCTATGTCTGTGGTACCTCTGGGGTTGAATATTTTTAGTACTTAAATCTTTAACTAAAGCTTCTTTCTTCCAAGACTCTCATAGCATCATTTGACTGTCATCCAATGGATAAACTTCCTGGGATAAAAATTAATAATATCATGTGTTTGTATATCCCTTTATAGTTTATCGTGATCTTTCACATACACTTTAATTTAATCCTCAGAATAACCTTGGGAGTTATATTTTACAAATCATGAAAGAAACCCTTAGTCTCAACACCAAAGACTTAGAAGAATTTAAGCCTGAATTTTGGTCTTCTCATCTTAATTTAGGGTTCTTTCCCACTTCCCTAACCTACCTTCAACCGGAGGTCTGTATTTCCCTCACTGGCTAGAAAACGTAGAATACTGCACTTCAACAAAAAATAAGAATTAAAAAAAAAAAACATAGAACAAATTCTCTCTCACTAAGCCTCAAAACCTAGCCACTTTCATTCATTACTCCATTCAATAAATATTTATTGAATGCCTACTATGGGCAAAATAGAAGCCAAGGATTCAGAACTAAATCAAGCAAAGTCTCCATTCTCCGGTGGAGCTAACACTTTGTTGAGGAGAAAGAAGAAAGGGAACTAACATTTATTGAGCGTCTACTGTATGCTGTTTTAAGATTAAGTGCAACAACCCTAAGAGGTAGATCCAATTATCCTCACCACACAGTTCAGGAAAGTGAGGTGTAGAGGGATGAAAGAACTTGCCCAATGTCACACAGCTAACAAATGACACCACTTTAAGATTTGGGAAAAGCCAGAATTAATTAGCCTAGTGACCATCTTTCATTTTCATTTTTCGCTATCCAAATAAAGTCAAGTTTTCCATGAGCTGTCTTCTTGAACACAGCCTTCCCTTGGTTGATTTTTGTTTTAAATTAAGAGGATGATGGATGGAGGGTTTAGCTCAGTGGTAGAGCATGTGATTAGCATTCACAAGGTCCTGGGTTCAATCCCCAGTACCTCCATTAAAGATAATTAAATAAAAACCTAGTTACATCCCTCCAAATAAAAATTAAGAGGGTTACAACAGCATCTCCCTTTTCAGTAGGGAGACTTGGTGTACTGGCATATGGATAAGAATGCAATTCTTACACACTCTGGAGAAAGGCAAAAAAGAAAAAAACTACAAAAACTCTTCATTTCCAGCTTTGCTATATCTCTATCTGGAAACAAAATCATTTTTACTCACCCAGATTTTTACCTTACAAGCAACAAAAGTTCACTAAAGAGTAAATACCTGTATATGTATGACTGAAACATTATGCTGTAGAATGGAAATTGACACAACATTGTAAACTGACTAGACTTCAATTAGAAAAAAGAGTAAATACATGTTCTTTAAACTTTGTGTGTGTCTCAAATATTTTATAATAAAAAAAGGGAATTAAATGACCACCTTTTGCAAATGGCTCTAGTCTCAGCCTTCCTTATAAGCTTGTGTTTAAAATCTACTTATGTGGAATTTCGGAAGCAGTCTTGCCTCAAATGAGCACTGCTGAATCTTCATAACAGATTAAGTATTTATTATGAGAGGAGCAAAAACAGGTATCAGATCCATAGTCAAGTTTTGCTTTTTGAAACTTGTGGAAAAGTGGGTTGACAAATAGCTAAAGATTAATTGGATCTGCCAAATATGGGCACCATCGAAGTTTGCCCACCAGAATGCATGTCTACACCTCCATTCACACAATCCACTTCCTCTGGAAAAGGGCCCATGGTAAGAGTAGGCATATGGGAATGATTCACTTGGGGAAAGCTGTACCCAGAATATCAAAACAGTTTGCTTTCTGTCTCTATATCCTTGCCATAATTTTTCTACCCAAAGGAACCACCTGCTATTATGGCTGTGACACCTGAAAAGCTTTCTGTATATTGCAAGAGATTGCTCATGTGTGGGTGGATTTACAGGCTGTTCAGTGGTATTTTCAAAAATGTTTTTTTTTCCTTGGGAAAAACAGTCTCAGAGACTGGAACATTGCCTTGTCTTATCAAAATTGCTCTGTAGCCTTGTCCATAAATTCATTAAAACATTGAGCTACAGATGGAATTCAGTAGAAGACATACTGAGCTAATTTCCTTTGCATGATGCTACCCAGAGAAATCAAGCTGTCAGTATCCTGAAGAACCAGCCCTCAAAAAGAGATGGTGGCCAAAGCCATGGAAAGCAGGAAAGACTAAAGAGCTTGCCCTTCAAAACTTTTTTCCATCCCGCCAAATTCATTTTTTAATAGAAATTTATTACACAAGAAAAGACTCAATGTGTTTGACTCAAGATGGTTGCACAGTGATAGTCAAGATGACAAGTAGTAGGCTGTGAAAAATCTTGAATTATAAATCTTTCTTGATACTCCAAGGTATTTTCATAAAAAGGAATGACAGAAACAGGATTTGGGGCATACAGAATGTCATACTGTAGGCTGATTAGAGACAATCATCTCTAAATCATGCCTTTTCTTTATCAAATTTGATTTCAGTCACTTAACAAATATTTAATGATCATCCCTTATGTGCAGACATTATATTATATTAGCTGTTATAGCAATGAACAAAACATTTAAAAAAATTCTCCCCTATGTGCCTTTCAGCAAGGCATAGCGTAAAAAGCTAAAAATTACATTTCCCAGACTCTCTTGCAGCTAGAAATTCAAACATAATTTACTTTTTGCCTGTCAATATGCACTTGCACAAGTCTTGAATTCAGAGCTAACTTAAGTGGGAAAAAGGCAGTGATAGCACATCAGTTACCCATTTTGCTCATGTAAAATGACTGTGGTATGCCTCTGCAGCCCACAGATCTTGTAGAGACTTCCTGATGCTGGGATCATGGATGAGGTGATGTGTTTCTGGAACTACAAAGTAGTTGGTGGCTTTCTGACCCCTGTCTTCTAGATTATGGCAGATGTAGAAGTTCCTCTGGCAGGCCAGTTCTGTAGGCATTATATTCTGGGATCATTCCTGATGGCCCAGCCTAGAGCATGCCTCTACAGCCCTTCAAGGTTTGCAAGCCCTAACTTCACTGACATTTCAGTTATCTTTGCTGTGTAATGAACACCCTCCGAACTTAGGTTGGCTGGGCACTTCTGCTGATCTCACCTGGGCTCACATGTGTGGTTGTATTTAGCTGTCAGCCATGCCAAGCTAGAAGGTCCTAAGTGGCCTCCTTCATATGTCTGGGATCTTGGCAGGGATGCCTAAAAGTCTGAGCCCTCTCTCTTCACGTGGTCTCTCATCATGCAATAATTCAGCCTGAGCTGCTTTATATGAAGGCTGCCTTCCAAAAGGGTGAAAATGGAAGCAAGAACCTCTTATGGTCTGGGAGTCCTACAACATCACTGCTGCCTCATTCTACTTGTCAAAGTTAATCAGAGGGCTAGCCCAGATTCAAGGGAAAAGAAAAATGGATTCCATTTCTTTTTGGGAGTTGTAGCAAAGTCACATTGCAAAAAGGTATGTGGGGTGGGAAGGACTGTTGTAGCATCAACCTACCACAACTGTATTAAATCCCTTCCTGCTTCAGATAACTTGAGTGGTTTCTGTTATCTGCAACTGAACTCTGACTGATTCAGAAAGCAAGCAGGGAGACCAGATAGGCTGCTGCAGTAGCCCATGGGATAGAGGAAGATTTGGGGCATATTTGAAAGAGCTCACAGGACTCTAATGGATTGGAAGTGAGTATGAGAGAAAGTGAGGAAGGTGTGAAGGACAGAATTAAGAATGACTCCAAGGTTTTGTGATCTCATTTACTGAGTTGAGGAAGAACATGTTCGGAGAGAAAAGAGTTTGTTTTTGAACAACAAAATCCTACTGTATAGCACAGGGAACTATATTCAATGGCTTTTAATAATCTGTAATGAAAAAGAATATATATATATGTATAACTGAATCATTATGCTGTACGCCAGAAACTATCTCAACACTGTGAATCGACTGTACTTCAAAAAAAAAAAGAGTTTGGTTTTGAATATGCCTATTGGACATTGATCAGGCAGTTAGATATAAGATTCTGGTGTTTTAGGGAAGAGGTGTGGGCCACAGATATAAATCTGAGAGCTATTTGTATATAAAAACATTTAAAGGCATAAGATGATGCAATTGAGGGAGTAGATAGAGGTAAGATTGAATCTTGGAACAGCAATGTTGAGACTTAGGGAAGATGAATAGAATCCTTTTTTAGTGCTTATCAGAGTCCCTGGATACACTTGTTAACAATGTAGATGCCAGGATCCCACTGCCCTCAATTCTGATTCAGAACACACAAGGAGGCCTGGCGATCTGCATTGCTGACAAGCTCTTTAGGTCATTCCGAAGAGGGTAATTTGGAAGTACCCTTTGAAAAACACTGACATAGACTACCGTCAATCTAAGAAAGCATTTTAACGGGTCCTTAAGTTCAAGAATACTTCTTAGTGGGGAGGGTATAACTCTGTGGTAGAGCACATTCTTAGCATGCACAAGGTCCTGGGTTCAATCCCCAGTGCCTCCATTAAAATAAATAAATAAACCTAATTACCCCCCCCAAAGAACAACAAATAAATACAAAAATTTTTTAAAAGAATACTTCTTTTTTCCTCCCCACTTCCTCTAGTGGATCATACATGAAAGACCGGTGAGATGCTGAGAGGGAAAGTGGGGCCTTCTCTTTTTTCTAGTTGCCTTTTACAGGGTGGGTGAAGGCGATCTATGAACTTCTGCCTGGTAAGTGGGAGAGGGTACAGGCCTAAACATAGTGTCTACCCTCCAAGAGAGAAGTACTGCTCCTTTATATACCCAACTTGCTGCCCAGTGATAACAATTTATGAAGCAAAACTAAAAGCAAAGCAATATTTATTTGGCCCCTAATTATAAGTAGCATATGCTCCTTCCATATCTCAGGGAGAGACGAGCAGTCATGTTCTTCTTGTTTCATGGAAGCTTTAGAGAAGATTAAATGAAAAGCAAATGCTTAGCAGCTGTCTGCAGCTTTTACTCTCCTATCAAAATTAATGCTGATTAGGCCCCTGTAAAGGGAAAATGCCCATCACTGTTTATATCATCACTGAATTCTTACTGACAGTGAGCCTGTGTTTCTCAAATATAAAAATGTGAATGTACTTCCACTTGGACCTCATCTGGGACTGTGAGTCAAATGTGGTGGTGGTGAAATTAAACGGACATATTCTCCCTTGTGCAGTTCAGTGGTTGTAAGGGGGCCTGAAGCTGCAAGAGCCATGTGCTAGGATAATGATTGCATTGATTAAATGCCAATTACTCCTGGACCCTTTTCAAAGGCTTCTGCTGCCGAGTTGAAACTGGGCTTTCTGTCTCATATTAGATCAGATCTCTGTAATCCAAGGTGATAGCTGGTTTGGGCTCTCTGGCAATTACTTGTGTCATGTACTTTAATCAACAGCGTGCTTACTATTAGAACAAGTCTCCACACCCACTATGAAGCATTACTCAGGCTCTGTTCCCCCGGCCCCCACCCCACTCATGAACCTGAGCTTTTGACCCATACATGACTAAGTCACTGGGAAGAATCATCCTCAGTGGGATGGGGTTAGACCTCCAGCTGGAGCTGGACCTTTACCACAACCAAATGCCTGTCTGGAGGGATGACGGATCCTATCAGCCCAGCCAGAGGTCAAGTTACCTGTCTCACTGGGTATCAATCTTCAGGCTGGCACCCAGCAAGCAATTAATTCTCCTGTTTAGCATATGCTTCCATTAGCAGATACTTAGAAAGGGCCTATGCTTGCATATTGTCCTCAAGGTAATTCTTTCCAACAAAGTTTTGGATCTAATCACCATCATAGGCTGATTTTGCCACCATCTTTGAAATATCCAGCAGACTACACAAGAATGTGGAAGGACTGAGGATTGAGCCAAAAGGGTGACTTAAGTCACCAACTTGCTCTGGGACCTTAGGTATCTAATTTCAAAACAAGGGTGTTGGGCAGTTTGTTTTCTGAGATCCCTTCCAACTCTAGCATTCTATGGATTAATTTCATTTTTGCAGAGAGATTCTCTTTTTTTAATGAACAATTTATTTGTTTTTTATTGATGAACAATCAGTTACAATGTGTCAGTTTCTGGTGTACAGCACAATATCCTAGTCATGCATATACATACATACATTCATTTTCATTTTCTTTTTCATTAAAGGTTATTACAAGATATTAAATATAATGTCTGTGCTATACGGAAGAAATTTGTGGGTTTTAATCCATTTTTATATATAGTGCCTAACATTTGTAAATCTCAAATTCTCAAATTTATCCCTTTCCCCTGGTAACCATAAGATTGTTTACTATGTCTGTGAGTATGTTTCTGTTTTGTAGATGAGTTCATTAGTGTCTTCCTTTTTTACTTTTTTTTTTTAGATTCCACATATGAGTGATGGTATTTTTCTTTCTTTTTCTGGCTTACTTCACTTAGAATAATGATCTGTAGGTCCATCCATGTTGCTGCAAGTGGCATTATTTTATTCTTTTTTATGGCTGAGTAGTATTCCAGTGTATAAATATACCACAACTTCTTTATCCAGTCATCTGTTGATAGGCAGAGAGATTCTTATTCATTTGCCAGGGGCACTGATTTGCTAAGGCTGCCATAACGAAGTGCCACAACTGGGGGTCTTAAACAACATCAATTTATTATCTCACAGTTCTGGAGGCTGGAAGTCCAAAATCAAATGTTGGCATGGCTGGTTCCCTCTGAGGGCTGTGTGAGAAGGATCTGCTCCAGGGCTGTCTCCTTGGCTTGCAGACAGCTGTCTTCATTTTCACATAGTGTTCTTCCTTTATATATGCCTGTCTTCAGATTTCCTCTTTTTAATAGGACATCAGTCATATTGGATCAGAGCTCATCCTAAAGGCCTCATTTTAATTTGATTACCTCTCTGAAGACCCTTTTTCCAAATAAGATCACGTCCTGAGGTACTAGGGGTTAGGACTTCAACATATAAATATTTGGGGAACATAATTCAACTTATAACAGCAATTAAACATCAACTATTGGTAAGGAATAAAGAATAATTATTTGACTTTAAGGCTGATGACTGACAGGGGCACAATCAGCTAGCAAATAAGTATAAATTGTTGAATTTATTTTGTATACTCTAATGACTTAAACCCACACCAATATTAATCTTTATCTCCACATATGGATTTTATGTAAGAATCGGCTTTGAATCCCTTTGTACCTGAAACTCTCAGCTTTGCCATACTTCATAATGTTTTCATTTGTTTTTATAATTGAATGTGAAACTTCTTGAAAAAGTCCTATGATTATTTAACCAATTATTGCTCAAAGGAGCCTCATAGGATTTAACAAGTGATAGATGATTATTTAATTAAATGACCTTGCCGAGGTTTGATTGAGTTTGGCCATCAGAGGATATAATTATGAGTGGAATATGCTTTTCTGTGCTGATTGAGCCTCCTGATCAGATAGTGCTATTTATGTTAAGAAGAGAGAAAAAGAATGCATTAGATTATGCTGACTCATACCTACACATTTGGCTTTAATGGAAATAAATGAAAGAGCTCATTTCAGTATGAACAAGGACAGACTGGGGTGGGACAGAGTATTGTCTCTAAACAAACTGGCTGAAGTCCGGATTTATCAGCAAAAGTACACCCTTTTCATCACTGGTCTCTTCTCAGAGCCCTCTCTAGCCTGCAAATCCACTAGGTGGAGCAAAGGCCCAGGAATGAGCTGACCAGGAGTGCTCACAAGCAAATTTACAGCCCTTCCTTTTTCTCTACAAAATTTAGACAAAGGTTGGGGGAAAATTGGGTTTCTGAAACTGCTTAAGATCAAATGCTCCCTGCTCATTAAAATGGATAGTAGTCCAAAAATAAAGAAACTCAGCTTTGCTGAGCTGGACACGATTACTAAACACACAGGAGGCACACCCATCTTGGACTCTTTCCTCATGGCTTGGCTCTCATTACACATTTCCTTTCTGCTTTCATTGGTGGCAGATGGAATTTGGGGCAGACCTTTTACCCAGGCTCCTGTAGTCAAAAGATCCTACGCTTAGATCATACATTTCCTTTTTTTTGCTTGTGATAACCATCCTAAAGTTCTGGTGGCAACCTGGTTTCTATTTAAGCATATTCTCTTTGATCCCAGGCCCTTGGATTAACACTTCCTTCCTTAGATTCCAATCTTGTCTTTTTTTTCCTGCACTTATGGATTGTTGGTTAGCTAAGCAGGGGCCAGGAACTTGACTGATATTTATTTCAGGGCTTTAAAGGTGTAGAGGGGGACTATCCTTGGTTCCCCATCAAGTTTTTGTCCCTTCTGCAAAACCTAATCTGTATGCCTTTGCTTTCAAACTGCAGGGGTTAAATGTCTTGTGTCTCAGTCCAAATCGGCTACCAGTGGAAGACATGGTTTTATTTATATATTATAATCATCATTCCAGAACCACACAAGTCCAAACTCTTGCAGAAGGAAATGATGAAGGAGGTAAATTCCAAATCCAAGATTACTCTGTTTTCCATGGCTATGACTCTGTGGCAGGATAATTTATTGAAATATGAATTTCTCTGCCTTCTTCCTATATTTTCTCCTCCCCTTTGATCGAAGCAAGTTAGATAGGGCCTCAATAATTTCTCATTTTAGAGATGTTTTGTAGAATGATCTTGCTGTCTTTAGATAAAACCTGAGTTCACTGAAGAGAGTATTTGCCATGTCTTTGAAGGAAGCAGAAAAAGAGAAGGAGAAAATTTCCCAAGAATATGAAGAATTTTGAAGTGTAGAGGTAAGAGTGGGTAAGACTACCCACCGTAATTGGAGAGTCTTGAATCAGGTCAGTGGCCAGCTCTGGGGTAACCAATGTTGGCTGACAACTGGCAGGGTTTGTACCAGGCAAGACCCCAGGACCATGCACAACCCTTGAAGGGGGGATCCCCAATAATGATTATATTTTCTGCCAATAAAGCTGGATGGGGACTCAGAATAGGATTTAAGTTGATTCAAAGAAAATTAAAAAGTGAGATGATTCTTGCATATGTGAGTTTGTTTTCTAAGCTTCATATTGGCTACACTATAGTTAAGAGTTCATTATGGAGGTCTGAGATTGACTAGGAGCTGGGTAACATGGTGGCTAGGACTCTGGTCTTAGGACAAAGGTGCCTGGGTTCAAATCTCAGCTCTGTCATGGACTAGGTGTGAATCCTTGGGCAAGTTATTCAGTATCTGTCCACCCCAATCTTCCCCCTCTGTGAAATGGAAATAATAATAGTACCCACCTTACAAGGTCCTGGTTGAATTAGATCAAATCATACATGCAATGTGTTTAGAAAATCGGTGCCTGCATAAAGAAAGATAAAGAAGGACATTTTATAATGATTAAAGGAGTGATACAAGATGAGGATATTACACTCACTAATATATATGCACCCAATATAGGAGCACCTAAGTACATAAAACAATTACTAACAGAGATAAAGGGGGATATTGATGGGAATACAATCATAGTTGGAGATTTTAACACCGCATTAACATCACTAGACAGATCTTCCAGACAGAAAATAAATAAGGCAACAGAGAAATTAAACAATACAATAGAAAAAATAGATTTGGTGGATATTTTCAGAGCATTACACCCCCCCAAAATAGGATATACATTCTTTTCAAGTGCACATGGAACATTTTCTAAGATTGATCATGTACTTGGGCACAAGAAACCTCAACAACTTTAAGAAGATAGAAATTATCTCAAGCATCTTTACTGACCACAATGCCATGAAACTAGAAATCAACAACAGAGAAACAAAGGAGAAAAATAGGAAAGCATGGAGATTAAACAATATGTTATTAAAAAACCAATGGGTCAATGATGAAATCAAAGTTGAAATTAAAAAATACCTTAAGACAAATGAAAATGAAAGCACAACCACACAAAATTTATGGGACACAGCAAAGGCAGTGCTAAGAGGAAAGTTTGTAGTGATACAGGCCTTCCTCAAAAAAGAAGAACAATCTCAAATAAACAATTTAGCCCACCAGCTGAAAGAACTAGAAAAAGAAGAACAAAAAACCCCAAAAGGCAGCAGAAGGAAGGAAATTATAAAGATTAGGGAGGAAATAAATAAAATAGAGATTAAAAAAAACATAGAAAAAAATCAATCAAACCAAAAGCTGGTTTTTTGAAAAAGTAAATAAAATCGACAAACCTCTGGCCAAACTCACAAAGACGAAAAAAGAGAGAGCACAAATTAGCAAAATAAGAAAGGAAAATGGAGAAATTACAACAAATAAAATAGAAATACAGAATATCATATGAGAATATTATGAAAAACTATATGGAATCTAAAAAAAACCCCACAAACAAAGCATAAATACAAAACAGAAATAGACTCATAGACATAGAATACAAACTTGTGGTTGCCAAGGGGGTGGAGGGTGGGAAGGGATAGACTGGGATTTCAAAAATGCAGAATAGATAAACAAGATTATACTGTATAGCACAGGGAAATATATACAAGATCTTACGGTAGCTCACAGAGAAAAAATGTGACAATGAATATATATATGTTCATGTATAACTGAAAAATTGTGCTCTACACTGGAATTTGATACAACATTGTAAAATGATTATAAATCAATAAAAAATGTTAAAAAAAAAAAAAGAAAATCGGTGCCTGACATACAGCAAACTTCAATTCATGCAAGCTGTCATTCCAATAGATTTGTGTGTGTGTCACTATTGTGGCTGTTGACATTTAATTACTTATAAAAATATACCACACAAATGATATAATATCCCAATGTTTAAAAAGTATACTATGAAAGATAAGGGTGTAAAAGGGAAACTGTTTCCTGATTTCCCACCCCAGTGGCCACCTGGGTCACTAGTTGCTGAATATTAAACAAATGATTAAACAAATTACTCACATATGTTTCTGTACCCTTTTCCCCTTTAGCAGTACTTCATGAAGATTATTCTTTAATAATATTCCGTTATATGGGTATGCTCTCGCTTACTAACTTACATAACCAGTCTTCTTCATAAACCTCTAAGTTTTCCTTCCTTTCTTTCTTTCTTCCTGCCTTCCTTCCTTCCTTCCTTTCTTCCTTCCTTCCTTCCTTCCTTCCTTCCTTCCTCTCCTCTCATAAATAATTCAGCAATAAATACCTTTATAGTTATGTCTTTGAGCACATGTCTGGAATATCTGTGGGATAAATTCCTCGAAGTAGAATTACTGAATCCAAGTCTTTGTGCACTATAAAATTTAATAAATACTGTCAGGTTGTCTTCCATTCCCCAAATTATACTCCTAACACCTTTATGTGATCTTTTCATTATTCACTTTTGAAATTCTTTGCCAATCTACTAAGCATTCTCTTGTGATTTTTATTTGTGCTTAAGTGTGAGATTGAGCAGATTTCTAAATATTCCAAAAATCTCGCTTCTAGTTCCATTTTGAGAAACAATCTATTATAAAATGGACTGTTCAGAAGTGAAAATAATACATCTGCTGGTTTTATGAAGATCCTTCCAGTCTCATTACTATGAAAAAATACTTCCACCATGACGAGCTGCCTGACAGCTGCATTATACGATATACTCTGAGTTCTTTGTGATTGCCCCTCAGTTCCATTGCAGAGCTTACAGGAGAAGTCTCTTGTTTCCTTTAGTGTGTTTGATAGTAGAAGGTGCCCAGGGATCAAAGGATGGAAGTGATAAGGTGCTTTCTTGGATGCATCTCTAGAAGCTGTCACCTGCTTAGAGAATTGCAGAATCCAAGAGCAAGAGAACTTGAATAAATCTTTTACATCCAAGACATCCCAGTGAAAGTATTCAGAGCTGAGAGAAGCAGAGAAATCATATTTCACAAAGTGTCAGAATAATTTAAAAAATGATTCTCTTGTGCTGTTACACTCTCTACAGGTTTTCTGCAAAAGGAGTGGGTGAAATGAGAACGGATCAATCAGATGTCAGCCGTTTATTAAAAGAACCTCAGGGAAACCATCAGCTCTGTCGTCTCGGCTGTTATCTGGGAGGGGAGAGGCTCCGAGAGAGCTGCACAGTCAGAGCTCACAATAAGCCAAGGAAGAGGGAAAAAATAATCCGAAGGAGCTGCTCTGTCTGACGCACACTGACTGCTTCTGTTTCAGTGCTAACTAGGAAGCCAAATCCAAATTTAGGATTTAATTAATCTTCTATTTGAAAAGTACAATAGAGATGATCATTGCCTACTCTGAGGACACCCTCTCTGACACGCTAAGCATCAGCACACCTGGGTGTGTAATTTACCCAGAAGGTGAATTGCTATGCCGACCGCTAGATGGGCAGAGCCAAACATTTCCAGGATCACCTAGTTCACCATTTTACAGATGCAGGCATCTAAGCTAAGAGCCATCAGGCAGCTCTCCAAGGCTATACTGTGGAGAGTAGGTACCATTGCTAAAATTAAAATGCAGGCTCCCCACCGTAGTTTAGTATAGAGCTCTTTCCTTCAGTAAAACCATCTATGTACCCATGCAAGGTTCCTATTTCAAATATGTATTTACAAATAAATCTGTGTTAGTCTGCTCAGGCTGCTGTAACAAAGTAACAGGACATTTATTTCTCACAGCTTGAAGACCAAGATTAAGGTGCTGGCAGATTTGGTTCCTGGGGAATGCTCGCTTCCTGGTTGTAGATGGCCACCCTCTCACTGCATCCTCACGTGGTGGGGAGAGCGCTTTGGTGTCTCTTTCCCTTCTCGTAACGGCACTGATCCCATCATGGAAACCCCACCTTCATGATCTCATCTAACCCCAGTTACCTCCCAAAGGCCCTGTCTCCAGGTACCATTGCACTGGGGGCTAGGGCTTCAACCTATGAACTGGGGGAGAGGAAGCGAAGAGGACACAATTCAACCCACAGCCATGTCTATGCATTTTCTGTTGTTTGCCTCTTCCCACCAGGCAGTAAGCTCCATGAGGGCAGGGACTTCCTCTGTTTTGTTGACTTTGGTATTTCCAACATGAAACAGTGTCACATATTGAACCACAGCTATATTCAATAAACATTTGTTGAATTAATGGATTTATTGAGTGCTTACTATGTGCCAAGCACTGTTCTAAGCATTTGACATTAACACACAGAATGCTTACAGTAGCCTGATGAGATGGCTATTAGTGTTCCCTTCATTGATCCATGAGGAAGCACAGAGAGGTTAAGTAGTTGTCCTGGTTGCACAGGAGGCAGAGCCAAGCTTTGACATTGGACAGCCTGGCCCCTTGGTTCATTTTCTCATCCATTACACTGTGAACAGAGCATAATTTCCCTCCAAAGCTAACTAAGATGCCTATGGAGTTGAAAATTGGCACGAATTTTAAGTGCAGTGTTGACCGACATGGTGACATTTTATCTTTATATTCTGTAGCTTCTAGAAATGTTTCTAATTCTAACAGCTCAAATTCTCTGATATAAAAACTGCTGTTCTGGTGGGAGCAGTGTTCCCATCGCATCGTTGTCATCCAGGGTTATACTGTAGACATGGATCATTGAGTAGTCTTGTGTTTAAGTAGCCAGGGAGAGGGGTCCCTTCCACTCAGATTCTTCCCAATACAGTAAGGCCATTGACTAATTTTCCATTTTCAAGGAGTTTCCATTGCTGTAAAAGGTGATAATAAGGTTGTTGATAGAAAATGGGCTTGTGGGTAGGGGTAGGGGGCAGTAGAGAAGACCTTCAGAGTCACAGAGTAATAGGAGAGCATGACACAGCTTGGTTTTAAGAGAAAATGTCTTCTTGTTGGTAAGGCTGGACATTCCAGGAAAATAGCATATGTACCATTATTTACTACAGGCTAGGCATTTTCATGTTTCATGTTAAATCATTCTCCATGAGATACGAATATGGAAGAGGAACTGACACCTCATAGCCAATAAGAGGAGGATCTGAGATTTAAAAAAAAATGGTGTGGGAGGTAATTAAATTTATTCATTTTGTTTTCTTTAATGGAGGTATTGGGGATTGAACTCAGGACCTTGTACATGCTAGGCGTGCCCTCTCCCACTGAACTATACCCTCCCCCTGGATCTGAGATTTGAAACCAGGCCTGTGTGACTTCAGATTTTTGCTGTTTCTACTGGCCCGTTCTGTCTTCTTTCCAGAAGGAGCATGATCCCCTAAAACAGTGAGACAACAACCTCTCGCTTCTCGTCACTCTTGAAGGTGAACAAGTATTTGCGGTTCTTAGGAATAGAAAGTGTGTGACCAAAGCAGGAAGCATATGGTACCATTATGATGTCGCCTCCTAAACAAAAAGTAAAGTTCCGCCATGAACCAGAGTCATACTTCTAACCAACCTCCAATTCTTTTCTGTTGCAGCTGCAGAGTCTTTTCCTCTCCTATTGAATAGTTTTTTGAGGTTTATTTTCACTTGAAATTCATTACTGATCGAAGTATACTTTCCCTTTTCTCTTTTTTTAAAAAAACAGTTTTATTGAGATACTTTACATACCATAAAGCTCACCCATTTAAAGCGTACGAGGTCGAATTGTTTTCAGTGTATTTATAGAGTTCTGCAAACATCGCCATCATCTAATTTTGGGACACTTGTAATCACCCCCAAAAGAAATCTTGTACTCATTAGCAGGCACTCCCGCGTCACCACCTCCCCAGCCCTAAACAACCACTAATCTATTTTCTGTCTCTAGATTTGCCTGTTCTGGACATTTCCTATAAACGGTGTCATGCATTATGTGGTCTTTTGTGACTGTCTTCTTTCACTTAGCATGATGTTTTTGAGGTTTATCCATGTTGCAGCATATAGCAACCCTGCATTTCTTTTTATTACCAGCAAGATCTTTCTAAAAACCCCTTTTTCGTGCATAAACTTGTTCTGAATTTGGGCTAACTTCCAGTGAGTCCAACCCTGATCAGAGCCTGTTTCCTGGTGAACGTCTTCACCAAGGGCACCATCAGGACAGGAACTCTATTCAAGGCCAGACGGACCCCAGGTTCCTTTCCAGGCGACCGTCTGTGGAAATCCCAGCACCCTTTGGAAGGACAGGGTGTGGCTCCGGGGACGGCAGGCAGGGAATGACGTCGGGGGTCTGCAGTGGCTTAGGCTGATGACACAGCCGTTCCTCATTCTGTTTTGGTTTTGTTCTTCTGCTGAGCTTAGATTTTTAGATGAAAGGTTTTTACTAAAAAGCTGCTTCTCTCCTCCACTGAGAACCATTTGAAGCTCCAGAAACTTCTGCTCCTGAAAAAGCTGGATTCTACTGCCACCTGCTGTCCTTAAGCCAGAAATCACTTTGGAAAAGATGAGGCCTTGATCAAAACGTGGTTGAATAGATCAGTTCTAAAAAAGGCTTCCCCTGATGCTATGCTTATATGTTTAGGCCTCTCCTTTGTGTCCACATTTTTACATTTTCTACTTAAAACATCTGATCCCTGGAAAATAGATCGTCAGAGTCTCCCACTAAAGCTTTGTCAATAGAAAAGGTCCACATAAACTTTGTGTTATTTAACTCAGACCTCAGGCATGGCAGCAGTGACAGTGGCCAGGGATCCTCCCCAAAGAGCTTCTCAGCAGAACCTGAGCACATGTGGGCGGCCTCCTGTTGGCCTCGGAGATAACAGGGGAGATGCAATTCGCAGATTCTGAAGCCGGGCCAGGTGGTCAGCACCATGTAGCACTGATGTTAATGTGGCCTCCCTGCTGCCCATGGGCATGGGAAGGCCAGGAAAGTCTGACTGATGTGCACGTGGGGACACTGAAGCCCACAGAGTTTAGGTAACCTGCCCAAAGGCATCCAGCAAATAAGCGGTGAAGAAGCCACATGTTCTGCATCTTTGCAGCCTTTCAGATTTGGCTCCTGAGTGGGAGTCTGCTGAACCAAACTCAGAGAAGTGACTTCTTGCATTTTCTTATGCAGCAGGACCTGGAAAAGAGACAGCATTGACATATCTGATCTGTGTTGAGATCAGCTTCCCCCAGCAGGACATGCAAAGCCCCAGGAGGCCCATTAGGGGAAAGTAGCCAGCTCAGGTTTTTACTGGCTGTCCTGAAAAAGAGGCCCACCCCGCACACGGGCCATTCAGGCCGGGGCCTGTCTCTGCAGGCCACAGGGACATGCAGCCCACCTGGACTTTCCTCTTGCTTCATTCGGGCCCAGATGTTAGAAAGACCCAAATATCACCTGCCCCAAGCTCATTTCAAAAGTCTCCTACAACATTCATTCCATCTGTCAGCCCACAAATAATTACTCAGTTCCAATTTTGCATCCCAGGCACTGTCCTAGACTTGAGAAAGAGAAAACTCACTGGCTGTGCTTCCAGCAGCTCTCAGCCCCGTGAGGGAGGCAGATGGACTAATGGATATTTCCCGTGTGGCATGGTAAGTGCTGTGATGCGGGACCCTCTGGACTCTGGGTCCCCGGAGGAAGGGCCGGTAACATAGACTGGGGAGAGGTTCTCAGGTACATTTTCCCGGAAGAGGTGACATAAACTCTAACTTGGAGGACAAGGAAGAATTCGCCCTAAGGAGGAGCAGCAGCCTGTCTCAACTGAGGTGTGACAAGCTTAACAGTATGAGAGAGTCCACAGTTACTGTGTGATGGTTGGAGCCACAGAAGAGGAGATTTGAAAGGTGGGCAGGGGCCACACCACTGCAGGACCCTTCGTGCCATCTGTCTGGTCCTGGGATCCCCCCAAGAGCAGAGCCTGAAAAAGGGCTTGCGTTCAGGTAGTCCCAAGAACTGGAGTGAGAAACTGGGGAGGTGAAATCACTGGGGAGGGAAAATCAATCCAAGGGCGTGTATGGGGCTGCCCATCCCTGAAAGCCACTGGACCTTCACCCCACAGGGATCAGAACCATCTGCTTAAGAGATGAAAGAGGGAGTATTTATCCACCAGCCCCTGGCCCTCACTGGCCAAGAGCTGTTGTTCCACATGCAGGGTGATAATTCCCCTGTGCTTCCCATCACACACACACAGAGCGGTTGAGTGGGTTCCCACAGTTGTCCCACGTGATGGCACTGGCAGAGAAGCCCTGGGACAGAAAGCGACGTGTGGACAGCTGAGGAGGGCTATTGTTGGGTCACATTTGCACACAAACTGGTTGCTGCAGCCCTGGCTGGAGTAAAATCGTGGGTTGAGGGGTTGTGAGAAGTGTGCGAAAGGGAGGTTGGAAATTTTCCTGAAGGTACTTAGAATCCCACTTTTTTTTTCTGAGTTCACCCTGGCAGAAATATGGAGAGCAGTTTAGAAAAGATTAGGATGAGAGGTGAGGTCTGGAGATGAGCTTCACAGGGTTGTCTATTACATATAAATTATTGTGCTCATGCGCCCATGTGGTTCTTTTATTTTTAGCCAAGAGGGTTCAGAATTTTCATTGGCTTCTTAAAGGGGTCCATGACCTGAATAGAGGAGGGCGACCATCAAGGTATCTTAGCAACAGAGCAGATAAGTGGTAACAAGAAGCAAGGCTCTGGGTGGGGTGGCCAGGTGGAACTGGCATATCAGCCAGGAAGTCCAGTTGAGTGCGTGAATTCAGAAGAACAATTATTTGGAGCCCCCAACTTCCCCAACTATATTGCCAGAAGGGGAGGCTAGGCAGATACCCCTTGCGTGTCTTGGAGCTGCTGATGGGCTGTGAACGTGGCAGGCTTAGGGCGTGATGGAGACACGTGAGGCCAGGTCCCACCCACCTGGCAGACAGCCCCATGCTGGGCACATGACTTGGTGAGTGAAGAGGCTCTGTCAGCCTCTGTAGGCGCCATCTCCATCACAGGCACTGGCTGCTCTGGGTTTGGGACTTTCTGTGGAGAAGTGGTAGATAAGGTGGGATCCTTGCTAAAATGTGTCCTTTCATCGCCTCAAAGAGGCATCTATTCCATAGCAGGAGCCTTCACGTCTAACTCCTATAGGGCTGCTAAGGGACCAGGTCCCTAGTTTAGTATTTAATCTATTTCCTCATCTCCGCTTTATGGGTTGGCTGAAAGCAGAAGCGGCTGTCACTTTCTTGTAACTAAAAGGTCTCTGACGGCGACCGGAATACCGTATGCAGTTAAGCAAAGATAAGGTTCCGACTGTTTTGTTTCTATATGAACAAATAAGATAAAAGGTTTCAGGCTGCTATTTATAAGCACTTTTCTGCAAATAGCACATTGTGGGTGTAGAGAGTCTTCGTCACCAGTAAATGAAAAGCCAAACGGGATATAGGCCGCTATAGGATCCACCAGGGGCCCCCTTGAACTTGCTCTTGCAGTGCAGACAGTCTAGGGTTCCAGTTCCCACTGCAGATGCCGTAGAGGTGGGGTGGATTTCTTGCTCTGAAGAGTCCTCTGGTTTCCTGGCTTGGGTCAGTTTTGGTTTGGTTTGGTTTGGTTTTGGAGGATTGCAAGTCAGTCACACACAATGGCCCTGGACATCTATTCACTGATCAGTTCAAGAATGTAATATAATTTCAACAACAAGCAAGCAAAGATGAGGCAGAGTGACAGTTGAGCTGGACTTCAGGCAGCAGGGCAAGTCTGGGATTAGCTGTTTTCAGTTCCAGTTGTGATGGTGTCGCAAGCTGATTCAGGATGTGGAGATTCAAGTCCTTCCCAGAGAAGAGTAAAGCAGTGTTGGCTAGTCTACTGGCTCGTGACACCTGATCGATTTATCACGTGGTTCCGTGGCTTCCATCCTTAAAGTGGGATCAGTGTCTAATTCACTTTTTAAAATTCTGTTAAAAAATAAATCTGTATCTCAAATGCAGAATGAAAAGGATAACACCTCAAGCCTTGAACTTCAGTGTCAACTTTAGAATGAAAACCCCCAACCAAACACTGTGGAGCATGCCTTTTAAAAGTCTTATTGGTGGCAGAAGGCTATAGCTCAGTGATATAGCATGCACAGGGTCCTGGGTTCAGTCCTCAATACTGCCATTAAAACAAACAAACAAACCTAATTATCTACCCCTCTCAGAAAATAAGAAAAAAGATTTCAAAACGAAAAAAAATTTTGAAGTCTTATTTGTTAACTAATCAGTCATTCCTTTTCATGCAATTAATTTAAAGTAAATCAAAGAGCCTGCCTTATTAGTTAATGAGGAAAAGCAGGGCATTGTCTCAATGTTATGGTGAAGATTACAGTAAAAAGCACATTATTATGCAATCCTTGATCAAGTGCTATTTAAACAAAATATTTGTACTTAAAATCATGCCGTTATGGCATACTTTGTGTCAGTAGCACTGGTCATTCTTTCTAGCCGTCTAGATGCTTTGAACACTCTTACTGTATTTGGGAATTCTTCCGTCTAGTGAGTCTGCCTTTTGAAAAGAGCCAAATTTTCCCAGCTTCCCTTGAAGCCAGGGCTCAGGGACATGGCACAGGCTCCTCCCATCAGTGCCCCTGCACATGATTTCAGTGTGGAAGACAGTGCTGGGAAGATGAGGCTGTGGTGGAACGCATTCAGGTGAGAGCACGGAGGTGGCAGACAGACATCCAACCTCTAGACCTAAATAGAGACTGGGGCTTGGCATAGTGTCCCTGCCCAGCGTTGGCCTGTCTGGCAGCTGGACTGGTTCTGGCTGCCCAGACCCTAAGCTTGGTTTTCTGGTTTCCTCTCCTCGAGATTATGCAAATGACCTAATATCCCTTAATATAGTGATCTTTAAACATTTTAACTTATGTGCTTCCAAAATAAATTTAATGAAGCTGACTTTCTAAAGTGTTCAGATCTTTATGTGCTAGATCGCATTTTAGGAACATTTTGTTCTACCCAAGTAAATGTTCCACTGAAAATGCAGTTTAATCTACCTTGTGTAAAGAAATAGCCAAAGGAAAAGAAGGTATTGAGCTACTGTTAAGCGTGGTGCTTACAAAAGGTATAGTAATTATTATTTTAAGTGCATTATTCACAGTTGAATTCACCATGTATCTCCATTAAGTTAATCTAAATCTAATGAGTACGTAATATGAATGACTAAACCAGTAGAAGGGTGGTTGACGAGGAATAGCAGGAGACTGCACCCCAGTTAAAAACTGAATATGGGTCTATAATATCAATAATCTTTTGATCAAAATGAATGAAAGTATTTCTTCTACAAGTCTGAATGAGTGTTTCAGAACATATGGAGTGCCTCTATTTACTTCTGATAGCTTTTCCTTACTTGAAGATCTAATACTGATCTGTTGGCCATGAGTATGGGACTTCTCATCTTCTCTTTGAGATAACACAAAATTTTCAACTGAGATGTGGGTGGATGTAGGTGAAGTTTTGTAGCATACTGCTATTCTCCAACATAAATGTTTACAAATTTTACTGTCTTAATTCTAAGTTGTATAGGAAGACAGAAGAAAGAAAGGAAGGGAGGGAAGGAAGGAGGGATAAGTCACAGCCTTGACTTGCCATGAGTTTGTCACCTGGATGAAACGACTCTGCTAAGCTCAATATTTTGACTCTCTCTTCTTCAGTCTCACAGAACTCTTCTGTAATAATGATGCATTCTTTGACAACAACCAGGGGATGGAAGAGGTAAGAGCATTGAGCAAAATTTGCCATCACTCCTGCCACTTCACTCTGAAATATACATGGATTCAGGATATCCCAAAATACCTTGTGTCCATACTATGTTTCACCCTTATTGTGGAATTCAGGTAGAACCTTGAGTGTCATCTAGCCCACCAGGTATTGAACCTGGTCATCTAAGCTTTGAGTCTTAACCTTCCAAGTATGGAATCTCGATCTCTGAGCATGGAGCCTGCACTATTAGCACTGAATTTGGCACTTTATGTATGTAGAACCTGGGATGGTTAATTTTATGTGTTATCTTGTCTGGCCACAAGGTACCCAGATTAAACATTATTTCTGGGTATATCTGAGGGTGTCCCCACATGAGATTCGCATTTGAATCCATTAATTCAGTAAAGTAGATACCTCCCCTAGTGTGAATGAACACCATCCAATCTTTTGAGGGCCTGAGCAGAATAAAAAGTGGAGGAAGGAGGAAATCATCTCTTTTCCCCCCAATCACCACTTCAACTGGGAATTCTCATTGCTTCTCCTGTCCTCAGATTGGGATTTACACCACTGGCTCTTGGTTCTGTGGCCTTGACACTCAGACTGAACTACACCATTGACTTTCCTGGGTCTCTAAATTGTGGTTGCAGATCACAGAATTTCTCAGCCTCCATAACTGTGTCAGCCAATTCCCAATAATAAATAAAAATATATATGTATATCCTATGGGATTCTGTTTTCTGGTTCTGTCTCTCTGGAGAATCTTGACTAATACAGATTTTGGAATCAAGTGTGGTTCTAGAAAACAGAATTGTAAGGATGAGTTTTTGAATTGGTTCTGGGATTTGTGGAATTGACTTTTTAATCTCATTAGATTAAAAGATGCTTAAGACTGTATTTCCTGTGGTAGATAGAGTACTGATAGTCCGCAGTGTGAACTGTTTATAGATAAATGCAAAATATCAGCATTGGACACCTAATTAACCACTTATAAGAAGCAAGGAGCTGGATGACTCGGTATATGATACTTCTGAATATTTTTGGAAAACCAATGAATACAGTGACATTGGTTGACTGCTCTTAATGTTGCTGGGCAGAGCAGTGAAAGAAAAGATGAACTCAGGGATTCAAATTCCCAGCTTAAGCTCTACAAAATGACCTGAGAGCTTCTGTATGTGCTCTGAAAGAGATTCTTATCTCCTGTAGCCACAAGACTGAAATTACTGAAAATCAAATATGGAACCCCATCCTGAGACTGGCTGAATAGTAATGCAAGTTGAACTCCCAGTCTCACAGGGAGTCTAGTGTTAAACTGAAGGCATTGGTTGGGAAGAAATGGGATCTTATAAGTTGGAATGAGAACTTATGGGAAGATTCTGATTAAGCTGTGAACACTGAGCTTCTAAATTCTGATGACCTTTTTTTTTTCTTTCTTTCTTTCTTTCTTTTTTTTTTTTTTTTTTTTTTTTGCCAGTGGACGAGGTCTGTCTCTTCATCTCTAGTGGTGGTACCATCCCAACCCCCAAAGGCATTGATTTCTCCACCCACAGTGGTATCAGCCTTTCCACTTCTGTCTGAGGAGGATACCTCAACATTCAAGCATGGAACCTGGTTGTACAAGCAAGAACCTTGGCATTAAGTGTATAGAATCTCAAACTCTAACCATGGAAGTTGGCATGATCAGGATGGAACCTGGCACTCCATTTATGAAATCTGAACTTTCAGGCATTATTTTTGTATTCTAGGTGTGAATTCTGCCTTTATAAGCATATAATTGGGTCCTCCATATGATACCCAGCCCTGCAAGCATGAAACCTGGCATTCTTTAAGAATTAAACCTGGCCCAACAAACATGGAAACTGGCACTCCATGTATAGAAGCTCAGTCACTAAATATGGAACATGTCCTTACAAGCGTGGGATATTTCACTCCAAACGTGAAACCTGGGAGCTCAATAATAGAAGTTTGTTCAAGAAAATTGAACCTTGCCCAACCATCTTATATATGGAACTGGGTATTCCATATATAAAATCTTATTCTATGAGCTTGGACTCTGACATTCTATGTCTGAATGTCAACATCCAGTCATGGAAAATAGCCCAGTAAGTGTGGAACCTGGAACTCCAGACATGGAACCTGGTATCTGAGTCACAGAAGTTGGCTCTATATGCATAGGACCTGGTCTCCCAGGCACTCCACTTATGAAATCTGGACTTTCAGGAATTGATTTAGCTCTCATAGGTATGAATTTTCCTTTCTACCTTTTCCTGCATGTCATCTGATCCTCCAAACAAAACCTGGCTCTGTAGACGTGGAACTTGGTTTTCCAAGTATGGAATCTGCCTTGGGCTTGGAAAGTGTGTCCTGATATAAATCCTACCTCTCTAGGCACAGAACCTGGCTCTCTGGTTGTGGAATATGGACTTCCATGTGTATACTTTGGCCCCCTAGATATGGAATTAGACCTTCCGGGCATGACATGAGAATGAACTGTCTCTCTCCAAGCTTGGAACTCAGCCTTTGGTGAAGTGAAACCAGAACTTCATGGAATGTCATCTAGCTCACAAATGAGAAAATTTAGGCTCACAGTTAAGTAATTCTCCCAAGTTTAAACAATTGGTTTTCAGTAGCTTGGGGGCTGGAATCCAGGCCTCCTTTCCATCCAGTGCTCACTGTATAGAATGAGTTCTGCTTTTCTTGCCTCTCTCCCGAGTGATGTAGTGAGAGAAAAGAGAACTAGCAAGAGCCAGACTCTGCCCTGCCTGTCTCCGTGCCCAGCTGCACTGGACTTCACCACCCCTCATTTCAGACAAAGAGGGAGTCAGACAAGATAGTGGCTGCGACCATCCCAGCCCTTGCATTCTGTTCTCTGCCTCTATTTTGTGCTTTTCTCTATTAAGGGCCTCTTTACCTTGTCCTCAAACTGTACGAGGCCCAATCACCGTGGGGCAAACTGGGCCAGCTGAGCAAGAAGCAACCAGAAGATTAGCTTTGATCCCACCCTGACCTCTCTTCCCTCCTGTGGTTTCCTCCATTATTTCAGCTGTTGCCCAAAGAAGATCTTTTTTTATTTGGTTGAAGTTTCCCATTCAACCCAGAAAATCAAATACCATTTTAAATGCTCTTGACTTTGGAAGTTAGCCTTGCAGCTGCCTGGGGCGCCTCATGATCTCCCTCTGTTCAAAGGCCTGTCCTTTCTTGCTCTCCACCTTACAGCTCTTGTCTGCGCCTCTTCCTTCTGTTTGGATGGGGTTGGTTGCCCAGGGCTTCAGATCCAGCTGCCGCCTGGGTCCGAGTAGAGGAGAGTGTTGGGGCCCGTAGACTGATCTAGAGGGGAGTGGAGGAAATCTTTAGAGCATCTCCTGTCCTTTCCTCCAAGGGAAACCACTTTGAATTCTTTGCCCTCCATATATCTGAAAAATAAACATCTAGGACTTTGTCTTGAATTTTCGATTTTAGACATTATCTATTAATTTCTTTCATATCCATATACATGCCTAATTCCTCTCTTCCCTTCCATCTACCCAATATCGTGTTTAGGTTTTTATGCCCCTGAAATTCTGTTGACCCCAGGATATATCATATATCTAATTACATTTATTTTCTTCTCTAGCTTTGCTCTGCCGAGTTTCTACATTTCCTTCTTTTCTCTTGTTCTGTTTGCTTTGATCCTTGCCTTATTTTGCCCCCAAATCCTTATCATCTCACCTATTCTATCTGGCACCTTTCTTCCTGAAGATCTCCTATGCAGAGTCCTCTGTCAAGGAAACACTTTACCATGTTTTAAAAACAGGCAAGGAATCCCTACTGATCGCCAGGGTTTCGTCGGTGAGTTCAGTAGGTTCTTACCAGTTCTTTCAGCAGCCATATGTTGCGTGCCTACTATGTGACAGGCCCTGGTAATACAGAGATAAGTAAAATATGGTCCTTGTGCCCAAGTAGTGACTGTCTTTCCCTTGCCTGGGGGAGGACCTCTTTTGTTTCCAGCACCTAGCCTGTTACCCTCAGTAAATGTTTGTTGAGTACATGATTGGGACCCATTTATTACACCCATTTCCACTCATCTCACCCCAATTCTGCCTCCCACAGGCCCCAGACAAGGTGTTCTAAGCCGCATTCCTGGCACAAAGTCCTTTCCCACAGAGCTGTCCCTGTGGTTGGCAGAGTACAGGGGATAAGGATAGGATGGCGAAGGAGAGCCTGTGTATCCATCCTGCTTCCAGGTCCGCCAAGCCTAAGGCAGTCCCTGCTCCTCCAATCCTCTGTTTTCCTGATCATAAAGCTGTGAAGCAAGACCTGCCTTCTCTCCTTCCCTGCGTGCAGTTCAGGACAAGGTCGAAGTCCTTGGCCACCCAAGGCTGCATGAAGCATATTCATTGACTCTTTAGGAGGATTTTGCTTCAGCTCAACTGTACTCTGCAATTATTTTCCAGTGACAAAGAGTTTATGTATGCATCAAGAGATGGTTCCCTTCTCCAGCCCGGAGGGTGTCGGCACCTGCTCATTCAGGACAGGCTTTTCTGCAGATTGTCCCCTCTGCCACCTTCCCACCTTAGGTCTCTGGTTACCTGCCAGAACCATTTAATCCAACCCTCCATCTGGGTAATAGATTAAAAATCCCCACATAGTGCCAAGGGGCTGCTGCAGATGGCCGTGCACCTGGGACTCCCGAGTCCCTGGCCCACAGCGCCTGGCTTTGGACTTCCCTGCTTGGCCAGCAGCCCTGGAGCCTTGAGCTCATCTAGCAAGGAGCTGTAAAGCCGGCCCCTCATTAGAACAGCCTGCAGGCCAGTCTGCATCAAGAAGAGATGTTCAACTGATGTGTGTAACTTAATATCTGGTGAATTAGCCCCCACGGGGCACAAAGGAGACGCAAGCTCAGGCACCTGTGACCAGCATCCTCTCCCCACACATGGCCTGGCTGGCTCCTAATTTTTCATGTTTCAGCTTAAACATCATCTTTGAGGCATCCTCAATGACTCCTCTGCTCTTACTCCCTCTTACACCTAGCTCCCTGCTCTTCTCCTTCAATTTATTTAAAACAATTAAAAAAATTGTAGTATAGTCAGTTTACAATGTTGTGTCGATTTCTGGTGTACAGCATCATGTTTCAGTCATACATGTGCATACATGTATTCCTTTTCATATTCTTTTTCATTATAGGTTACTACAAGATACTGAATATAGTTCCCTGTTCTCTACAGTAGAAATTTCTTTATCTATTTTATATATAGAAGTTAGTATCTGCAAATCTCAAACTCCCCATTTATCCCTTCCCACCCCTTTTCCCCCTGGTAACCATACATTTGTCTTCTATGTCTCTGAGTCTGTTTCTCTTTTATAAATAAGTTCATTTGTGTCTTTTGTTTTTTGGATGCCACATGTAAGTGATATATGGTATTTTTCTTTCTCTTTCTGGCTTACTTTGCTTAGGATGACAATCTCCAGGTCCATCCATGTTGCTGCAAATGGCATGATTTTATCCATTTTTATGGCTGAGTAGTATTCCATTGTATAAATATACCACAACTTCTTTATCCAGTCAACTGTCGATGGACATTTAGGTTGTTTCCATGTCTCAGCTATTGTAAATAGTGCTGCTATGAACATTTCCTTCAAATTTATTTTTAATTGCACATTATTTTTATTGACTTATTTATGCTATGTTTCCTCTTAAATAGTAAGCTCCTGGAGGGAGGGGTCGTGTCTATTTTAGCCAACCAGCCTCTGACACAGCACATGGTACACAGCAGTTGCTCTGTACATACGTGCTGAATGTCAAATGAATGAATGTCAGGAAATGAACTCAGGTCAGAGCACTTCAGGGGTAGCAGAGCCTTTTAGAGAAGTGGTCTCAAACTTTGTTGCATAGGAGAATCACCTAGGTGGGGGGATTAAAATCCCCATAGCAATTAAATCAGACCATCTGGGAGTGAGACCCAAGCACCAGTATAGTTTTTCTAAATTCTCAGGTGATTCCAATGTGTGGCTAAGAAGCCCATGTTTCAGAGCAGAGGCTCTTAAATGTAGCCCCTGATTAGCAGCATCAGCACCACGTGGGGACTTGTCAGAAATGCGAGTTCTCGGGTCCTTACTCAGACCTACCGAAGGGGAAACGCTGGTGGTGAAACGCAGCAACCTGCTTTTAATGAGCCTCCAGGTGATTCTGATTCCGGCTAACATTTAACAGCCACTGCTTTTAAAAAGGGTTGTGTTGTCTCTACTCACCTGGACTCCTTTTGTTGGCTTCAACAGTAGGAAAACAGGATGGTCTTTAGTAGGGTGGCCACTACCCCAGCTTAAGGGAGACTGTCCTGGATTCACAGACTACTACCTCTCCCTTTGTCCTCTTCCCAGAAAACTTTATTCTTACAGTCTCAGGAAAAAGAGAATAGGGAGGTCTGCCGTATATGTGCACCGAGTGGTAATTGTGCAAATGCTTATTTGCCATTCTATCAGGAAAAAAAGCCTGCTGGGCATGTGTATCCTCTACTAACCCTCCATCCAAGATACAGGGAGGAGCTGTCTTCCTGGACAGGCTAAGGGGCCCCCACCCCTTCTCCCGAAACACCCAGCTGCTTGACTTAGGGGAAACTTAGGTAAACTAGTAATTACAGCAACCATGCTATATTTTGTCTATGGAGGTCTTCGCCAAGTAGTATGGACTCAGAGAGAAGAGAGGGACTAAACCTGCCTGGGTAAGTGGCGTCATGGAGGAGGTGACATTTGAGATGAGTTTTGAAGGATGGGCAAGAGTTCTTAGTGTTTTAAAGTTTCTCTGTGTTAAGATGTTACTACCAGTTTAGAATTTTTCATGTTGACTGAAGATTCCATACAACCCAGACTTTTAAACTTTATTCAGTAAGTTGCACGACCAAATTTGAGCTGGTGAGGGGATGACAAAAGAATGTTAAGATATGGTCACTATCTTTCAGGAGCTTGTTACTGAAGTCAAGTTCTTGTGCCCACTGAGGCCAAACAAACTGAAACATTGAAGTTTGGAGCAAAGAAAGGCTTATTGCAGGGCTGAGAAAGGAAGACGGGGTGGCTCATGCCCAAGAAAACCCCAAACTCTTCAAAGGGTTTCAGCAAAGCATATTTAAAGCCCAGGTGAGGGAGGAGGGTCTCAGGGTATGTGAACAGCTTGTGCACAATCCTCTCATTGGTTGATGTTGAGGTAGCAGGACAGTCAATACTGTCAACCCCCAGGTGCCAGAAGGTCTGGGGCCACTCACTCTGGATCATCAAGTGGTTAATTTCTTCCCTTTGGTGGTGGTTTTTAAGCATCTGAAAAACACAGGAAATATGCATGAGATACTATTCTCTGGGTACTTCAGAGAGGAGCTACAGTAGAGGATATGGGAGAGGGGTCTGACCCTGGAAGGCCCCACAGGGGCCTGCTCAGTTACAAGCTTACTGTTTTGTGCAGACAGCATACCCACACATGTAACAATCAAATCAGTCTCAAGACTGGTTTAAGTGTTAGAATGGGAAGGGTGGCCGTCTCATTCACTGTGATGTATCTGGTTCCTGGATGTTGCCCTTGGCATGCACTAGGTCCTCAGTAAAGCCTGGTTGAGTATCAGAATGAATGATGAATGGTAAGTGTGAGGGGAAGACTTGACTTGGACTTTGAAGGCAGGGCCAGGTATGAATAGCGGCAAGAGAATATACTCTCTTGTGTGACAATCTTTCTCATGGGTGGATCTGTATCACCAACCAGATCACAAATATCCCAGGGAAGAGATCATAATTTATGTATCTCTTAAATCCAGAGAGAACTAGGTATTTGGTAGGTACTCATAAATATTACTTAGATTCAAAAGCAAGTTAGAGTTTTTTTGCGGGGGCTGGGGGGGAGGTAATGAGGTTGGTTGGTTTGTTTGTTTATTACTGAGAGGTACTGGGGATTGAACCCAGGACCTTGTGCATGCTAATCATGTGCTCAAACACTGAGCCACACCCTTCCCCCAGGCTAGAGTTTTACAAGCCCTTACTGAGAAATTACCAAAATATTAGTGTTGGGGAAAGATGACTCAACTCAAATGTTCCCAAGCTTTTCCTCTGCCCAAACTGTGTTTATTTGTGTATAATCTACATATTAGTGGATAGACATATGTTCATTGTTGTGTGTGTGTTCATATAAAATGGACATTGTCATCATCTTCATGGAGCTCACAGTTCTGCAGTTGAACAGCGCAGACAAGATAGATGGATATCATCCGGTGAAATGTGACTTCCAGACCCTCAAAAGCAAGCTGAGTGTTTTGGCAGGTTCATCGGGGCACATGCTCTGAAGGAGGAGAAAGGTCTTGAGCTGCTTGTTATTGAAAGTTGTGATTATTGAGGTTCCCTGAAAAGATCAGAATTTCCTAGAATCTCTGACTCCTCTTCGTTATCCGGGTTTGTCCTCTTTTGGCTGTTAGAACAGCAGCCACAGCCCCTCGCTGGGTCCAGTTGCTTGTGTGTTGCGTCTGTGATAGATTACACTCTTGCTTTGCAACTGGTAGGTCTGTGTTATCAATGCTCTGTGTTAACCTTGCTGTGGGAATGCCTTGCTATGACAATTAGAAGTTTGGAAGACCATTCCTCCTACATCAGGTTTCTCAGAGTGTACCTAGGAAAGTCTAAAGTATAAACTGAGCCGGGAAGGGTTTCAAAATTCATCAACCTCAGGGTGTGCCAGGCTGCTTCATGCATGAACAAGAACTAAGAGAGATTCCTAGAGTGAGTCTAGAAAGGGAGATGGCAAAATGCTAGTAAGATGTGTTAGCACCCAGGGGAGAGACACCAAGCGGACCCAAGGTATTTCAAGCACTAGTAAGGTCTGCTCTGGGAGTCCAAGTTCATGCCCAGTGGGAATAAAATCTCTCCTTTTGTTGGACTCTCTGCCAAATCTCTCTACCCCCGACCCTGGGTCCCCACTATCCCACCACTAGGAAGTTATCCCTTTGATTTAAGGCAGTTACAGCACCAGACATTCTCTTTAAAATTTTGAGAAAAGTAATGCCTTGTGGAAATGATTTTCAAAAAAAAATTTTTTTACCAGAAAACTCCTTTTGTTCCCGATAATAAAACCTGCTCTGGCTGAAGCAGGAGTGGAGGCCTGGTCTCTCCCATCAGCCTCACCCTTGCTGGTCTCTGAGACATTTGGGCAGAGGCCCGAGGCTGCAGGGGAATACTGCTTAAAAAGCTTTGCTGCAACAAACCAACCATACAAACTCATTCTTGGGACAATTGGGGAAGTCTGAATGTGGACTGAGTGTTCAATGACATTGTTTGTTTGGTTAGGTATGATAATGCTATAATGGTTATGTCAGAAAATGCTCTTTTTTTAAGCTTCATATTTCATGATGTCTGGAAATTTGTATTAAAAAGAAGTAAATATGGCAAAATGAAAATAATGTTAAATCAAGAGGGTGGGTATATGGGGTTCATTATAACAGTCTTTCTGAAAAACAGCAAAAGCAATGGTTAATGCTGTAGGAGTCATTGGCATCATTGTAGAAACAGATTTATCAGCACAATTTTCCTCTGAGATCACAGCGTGGGGTGGGTGGTCTGCTGCATCTTCTCCATTCACTCCCCATCCACAGGGGAGGGCGGGGTGGAGTGGGAAAGGGGCTGGCAGGACACTAGACTAGACTCAAACGTAAAGGATGTATAGCATTTTTAAACATGATGAGCAGGGCTGGCCCCAAGCACATCCTGTCCAGTGTTGGGCAGGCAGGAGTCCCTCGGTGCCCTGCTCTAACCTGGCACCTACCTGCTGCTTTGGAGGATGGCCAAGCTGATCAACGCGTTCCTTCTTTCTTCCCCCACCTCCCCTCCCTCTCCCAGGTATCCAGGGATCCCAGGAGAGCGCCTCTCCCTCTCATCACCAGGAAGCTGAGAGATATCTGCTGGGGCAATGCTGCCCTTTCACTTCAGAGCCGCCCTTTAGCCTGCCCACTGGCCGAATGCCAGCCCTGTTGTGGCTTCTTCTTGCTCTGCCCTCTGCCACAGTCAGCCTAGGAAGCCAATTGTAGAATCCGAGAGTAAGGACCTCTGGAATCAAGAGTACAGCCTCCCAGGCAGAGCAAGAATCTCCTCAAGCATCTCTGATGGGGGGAGGGGCAGGCAGGGGGAGTTGGAGGTGGGACATCACCTGGCTTCTGCTAAAATATTTCCGTTTGAAATTCTTTCCATAAACATTTACAGAAGGCTCCTCAGTGTCAGGCACAGCACGAGGCACTAATCACGATCAGAGACCAGTTACATCTCCCAGGGACAGTGAGAGCTCGGGAACAAAATAAACCAAGAAACCCTGCAGCCCAGGAAACAGACCTGCTGGGCGGGCCCACCTCCCTGCAGCGCCGGCAGGGGACTCTGTCCTTTGGTGAGGATGCCACTCGTCAATGTTCTGTCCTCAGCTCTGCACGGCCAGGAGCTCAGTTTTATGAATTCAGGTCCTGGGGGATACAGGCTTGTGCTAACCACAGTGCACAAGAAACATGCATTCCAGAAGGCCATTCTACAAGTGAGCAATGCAGGAACCTGGCTCTCCAGTGACCAGAATAGTCACACCTGCTTTTCAAGACACACATTTCCCGAATGGAATTTATAATCAGGAGGCTGCTTAGTGAGCGCAGAATTCATCCAAAGGAAGGATGTGGCTGTTGAAGGAGGTTTTACTCAGGCTGTAGAAGAGACCGAGGAAGAGCCCCCTCCAAGGATGGTTTTACACCTAAAATACCCTTGGGTGCACTCTTCCTCTTTCTAAATACCTTTTGTTAGCCACGTGACACCCTCTCAAAAGATTACAACTTTCTTCATGTCAGTTATATTCCAATCATGCTTTCCTGAGATTGTCTTGAGATTCTGGGGGAGAGGAGGTGACTTCATGGCCACCTGGGCAATGCCCCAGCCCAGGGCTCTCTGAAGTGCTGGTTCTGGCATTTCTACACCCAGATGTGCAGGTGGGAGTAGTGGGGGGCGCAGCCTGGCAGCCCTTTCCTTCACGCGGTTCTGTGTGACATGAACAGATATCGACTGTAACAGGGCACGCCAACTTAAATGCTGCAGGGACCAGGTGTGTAGCATAAAGGAGCGAGACAGGCTGAATAAGAGAGCAATTTCAATAGCAATTTGAGCATAAATATGCTTCTTACTGCTCTTTGCTGTGAGAAAAAAGCAGCCCAGGTGTGATGGTAAATGGTAACTGATGCTCAGTGGGGGAGGGGACGGTGTGGGTCCTGGTGCCTCTGACAAACTGGGGAGGGCACCCCCTTCTCACAGTGACCACTGCTCAGCTCCACTGACTGTGGCCTAAGGGGTGAGGTCTCTAAGCCTCCAGATCTGAGTTTTTTCAAGAGAAGTTGGTAATCTGGATTTTTAGGTGAAATCACCTGATTTAAAAAATATATATATTGACAACCAATTCAAAGTTTTAAAAAATGCTCCTCTAAACAAACAAAACATGTCCAGGGCCAGAGTCAGTCAGTTGGTTAGTTTGCAACTTCTGCCTTATATTTTGAAAGAATCCCATGATGAAATGTTTTAGAAAATGCTGGTTAAAAAAAAATAAAATAGGCAGAATTTGTTGTTGTTTTCTAATTGTAGAACTTACCTTGGCCTATTAGATTCTCTGTGTGTGGATCTCCAACTCAGGCTCTTGGCTTCATGCAGACAAAGCATTTCCCCTCGGTGTCTACAGAGGCCAAGTGTATCCATTTCCAGTTGACCAGGCTTCATGTTAGCCTGTGACATTTTCTGGCCTTTCCCCTCAAGTCAAGGGGTGCATTCTTCTGAGGTCCCAAATCCCCGTGCAGCCAATGCTGACGGCAGTAGAGCAGAACAACGAAGACAGCCCGTCCCAGTCTGGAAGGATATTCACCCTTCTTAGCCAGCTCACTTACCTAGATTCTAGAACCCTGTGGGCTGAGTTCAATTTTATCCAGAAGCTGCAGTTTTTCTGCCCTTGTCAGTTTCACCCCCACAATGACTTTCCTTCTTACTTTTATTCTATATTCACCATCCTGTGTGAAATCCGGCTCAAAACTCACCACTGCCAACCCCTCCCAAAGTACCCCCCTGACTTATTTCTACCCACCTTGCCTCCCCAGCTGGTTCTGGTAACTTCATAGAAAGACTAAGCCTGTACTTAGGCCCCAGCAAAGCAGAAGAAGCAAAAAAAAAAAAGAAACAAAAAACAGGAAAGGGCAGCTCTGGTGAGTTTATCCAGAATATTGCAATTGGAGACTCTAGAAGGAAGCTTTTTAAATTTCAGCATCCATCTGAGCCTTCAGTGTTGTTTTATTTTAAATCACACTCAGAGAAAGCAGACCATCCTCTTTCCAGGGCTCGGAGCCTCAAACTAGCAAAACTGGATCCATTTTTTTTCGCGCTATTTCATGCTTTTTATTTGTTTGCCAGCTACAGCCTTCCAACTTCCAGAAGGAATTGGTGACCGCCTGCAGTAAGAACGTACATCTCTGATGCAAGCTGCCATGCGGCATCTGTCTCCCCTTTTCAGCACCTCCAGCCCTTATCTCCTCTCGGCTTACTGCCAACATCTCTGCATAGAGCTCCTGCCTCCAGCTTCCCAGTCAAGCCAATCCTGTTCACTCCTGCCAGAAGGATCTTTCTAGAACACACAGTGATTATATCACCTTCCTGCATTTTTATCAGCTCCACCTATATTGCAACCTGCCCAAAGATATACACTACACTCCTTTGTATTTCCTATGTTGCAGTGATTCTCAGACTTTGGTGGGGAACTTATTTAAAATGTAACTCCCTGATTCTTACCACCAAAGATGGATCTGGTAGGACTGGGGTGAGGTCAGGAATCTGCCTTTTGTTTCCAGACAAGTAACTGCGGAAGGCTGTCATGCTGGAGATCTCCAGGCTACAAATTGAGAAGCATTATCTTTTAAATCTAGTAGGGACCTAATAAATGGATAGAAGTTGAGTTGAGTTTTTCTTAAATCAATTCACCTCTATTTCTTCTTCCCTGGGAAGATTTCAGTTCCCCATTTCCTTCACCCCAGCATCTGGTAGAATGTAAATTGTTAGTTTCACGCTGAACTGATTTTTAAAAATACTTCAGAGGAGGGAGGAGCTTATAAATGGCTTTCACTGCACACCTGGGGAATAGCCAGGTGATAGTTTAGAGGCAAATGGTCCTGTCAGTGATGTCAGGGTATAACCCAGGCGCTCGGATCACAGATAAAAAGGTCTTTTCCATCTCTCCTGCCTACACCATCACTTACCCCTCCACAGAGAAATGCCCAAAGAAGCTACAGCTAATGGAATTATATTTTAAGTCCTAATTTTCAACCTGCATCTCACTTTCTAAAAAGAGAAAAGGGAGCCAGAGCCAGGAGGAGCAGCAGGGAACAGCAGCAGCGTTAACAAAATAACATTATGTACGTTTCATTGAACACGTAAGCATGTACTAAGCTCCATCAGGCACCACAAACATAATCTCTAATCTTCACAATAACCTGCCAGTGGGTATTCAGTGTCCCCATTTTGTAGATAAGGAAACTGTCTGCCTACCTCCTATGACATCACCGTGACTCAAGCAAGGGCAATGGGGAAAAAACAGAGCATAAAATGATAACCACATATTCTAAAAGTAGGCCCTGGGCATGTTTGTAATGAAGTTCCAGAGGGAAGAGGGCCTAAAGAGGGAAGGAAACCTCGGTCTAAAGGCTCTTCCTAAAGGCATGGGAAGTGATCCTTCTGATCCCAAGTGCTCACAGGTTGCCTTTACCTTAAGTGGGTATCAATACCCCAAATGAGCTTTGAAGTCCTTGGAAACTCTAGAATCAGCTCCTTACTGGCTAAAGATGAGTTAGTAAAGGTAACTGACCCTTTCTTGGGCACAGATTCCATTTAATTGATCAATATTCCATATCTCAAGAACAAAAACCAAAAATACAACTCTCTGGCTCAGACCAGCAACATTGTTGTAATCCCAGGCTGGAAATCTCTGCTCATCTTGGGATCCTCCTCTTCTGTGCTTCTGAGCTGTAGTCCTTCTGGCCACCTGGTGGGGGGGTTCCCTATCTGTGGTTACCCATGCTCACCAAGTGGCTCCCAGACCCTTGGTTTGGCATCTCTCCCCACCCCCTCTCCCCCTCCCCCACCTCTCACCCTTACTCCAAGGCTCTCCTGTCACAGGACTGACATGCTTGGCCTGCTTGACAGGGACGTCCCTCCTGCCTCCACGTAGACGGGCTCACTTCTCTGTTCTGCCTCCATAGTTTCCCTGCTGAGAGCAGCCCCGGTGTTAGGATCTGTTATAGGGTCCCCAGCCAGGGTGGCCTCTGCTCTGTCCTCCAGCACATCTGGTGGCAGGGCTCTTTACTTTAGCTTGTTCTACCAGTTCATAAATGTTCCTCTCCTGAGGATCCCAGCCCAGCTGGCACCTAGGCCCTCTGCGCTGTGCAGCTTTCAGAGTCTCACGTGCACACACTGACTCTCCTCCTCTCCTCCTTGGATGAATTCCTTTTCCATCTGGGACAATGTCTGGGAAGTTGGGAGAGGGTCATCGATCCCCAGAATCTCAGGGTCTGAGCCTTGCAAATAGCCATCAGCCCCAGTGAGTCTAGTCATGAAGGCTCCACAAAGCCTGGAGTAAATAGAACTTCCAGCCTACCAATCTGTACCTGCCCACCAGGCCCAAAGTTGTAACGGGTATTACAACTGAGTTCTTTGCTGCGTGTAGTCTTTGAATCTCACTGCCAGCATTGAGTCTGTATTTCCTGAATCCTAAATTAGGATGCATGATCGACGATAAGTTTTGCAAGAAATTGAGTACGTCTCAGAGAGCCTGGGGCAGGCGGTCATTAGTTACTTGAGACGTGCGAGACATCTATCAGCAGTCCTCTGCATCACAGGATGAATTTACAGCTTTATCAGGGAGGCCTGGAGAATTGAGCATGACCAAGTTCCCCACATGATCAAGTTCACCTACACTGCGAGGTTGGGCAGGAGAGACTGCCCTGCTATGCGAAGCTGTGGAGGAGGGGAGCCTTGAAGGCTGGTAGGATTTGGATAAGTCTGTTGGGAGCAAAGAGGATTTTTCCTTTTAGTTTCCTTTTTTAAAATATTTTTTGAAGAGTGATTTTTTATTTATTTGGGTTGGCTTTTTTTTTTTTTTTTTTTTGAGGGAGGGATTAGGTTTATTTCTTTATTTTTAGAGGTGCTGGGGATTGAACCTAGGACCTCCTGCATGCTAAGCATGCTCTCTACCTCTTGAGCTATACCCTCCCCACCCCCCACCCCACCCCCAACATTTTTCAACTGAGAGGAAAAACAAAGCCAAGGTGTGGGGACACAGGCAGCAGTGTGGATGGAGGGGCAGAGGGAAAGCAGCCTGACCAGGGCAGAAGGTTCAAGGACAATGGTGTGAGAGGCCAGGCTTGAGAAATTTGGTTTGATTTAATAAGCAAGAAACCATGTGGCTACCTGCACAGGGAAGAGTTGTAAACGGTGTTTCAGGATAAATAATCAGGCAGCAGAAAAAGTGGGATTTGAGGGTAGCTTAGAGACAGGGAGCCCAGCGAGGGGCTACTGCACTAGTTTTGGTGGCAGCTGGGCCACCTGCTCCTCAGGATCTAGAGAAGGTGGTCTGTACCCCAACCCCACAAGCTGCAGGAGATCCGTAAGCCCCCGCTGACTCCTCGTCACCTTGGGCTCCGATGTCCAGCTCTGCTAAATGCTCATTTTGCATCTTACAGTTTTGCCTTCTTCTGCCTCAACATTGATGAAAATGTAGGGTGTAATCTTTCCCCATCCTCTCAAATGTCCTCATAGCAGGCAGCTATGTGTAGGGGAACGAGGAGGGCACGGGGAGGACAGGTGTACATCAGAGGTCCATTGGAGCAGGTAGCTGGAATGAGACTTCCCTGCTCTTGAAAAGCCCATGTTCCGTTTCTGCTGACTCTGCTACCAGCCTGCAGGCTAAATCCTCGCTCTCTCTAACTCCTCCTCTCTCTTCTTCCCTTTCCAAATCCTGGCTTGTTTTTTATGCTAGTGGTTTAATCATCGCTTCCTTGCTGCCTTCCAAATCATACCATCAGGGTCTTACCTCTCTCTCGCTGCGTTTTGTTAAGCCTTTTCCTAAACCAAGGCAAGTTCCATGTGAGAGACTCCAGTGCCAGCTTTACAAATAACAATTTTTCTTAGAGCCCCCACCCTCAACTTGACCTTCCCTTTGCCCCCAAGGCAGCCCCTGGGGCACCTGTGGGGGACTCCCAGACTCCACTTGGAAGCCAATTTTGAGAGTCCTTCCATGTTTAAAGATCCTAGGTCTATGATTCCTGTATTTCAATTCTGTGTCACTAGGAGAAGGGCAGAAATGCAAAGTTGAGATGACCCAGAGCAGTGATTTTCAAAAATTCTACTCTCAAAATCCCTTTATACTCCTTACGAAGACTCCAAAGAGCTTTTGTTTTGTCCCTTATCTCAGTTTTTATGTCCTGGGTGATCGTGGCCTGGAAATGAGCTCTTCTGAACCTCAATATCTTTCTCCTTAAAATTGGCCTGAAATACCCACCTGAAAGGACTTTGGTGAGATTTAAATGAGATAATGGGAGATCAAAGTAATTTTTCAGCTCCAAGGGGTGTGTAAATATTGGTTGTTATCAGCATTGTTGTTTTTATTAAGTAGATAATGGGGATGTGGCAACCTTTTCATGTCACCTCTTCCAGATACCTCAGAGCAGCATATGAGAGCGGACAGATTGAGTTCTGGAGTCTTCTGTCCCTCACTTCCTGGCTGTGTGAGGAAGTCATTTAACCACTCTGAATCATCTCAATTTCTTCACCATTAAAGGAGGAGGCGGGAAAAGGATAATAATGCAGTGTTTATTTTCCAGGGTTGCAGTGAGAATTTTAGAGAATGTACGTATAATGCTGACACTCAGTAAGATATTAGAAAACAAACAAACAAAATCAAGTCTGTACATCTCTCCAGATCTCGTTTGCTCAAATCCATCCTCTTATGTAATCCTTTGTCCAGAGTATCTTCCTTCTGTTCATTAAAACTTCACTGGAGAAATTGACAGGCAATTCCATTTTAAACAATGGTCCTTAAAAACTATGTGTTTGGCTATACAATGACATCCTTTGAATTGAGGCAGTCAGGATCCCCAATTCTGAAAGTAGAAATATGTTAAAGACCAGGTGTGAATTGAGGTCGACCTGGGAAGGGCACGTGGGCGTGGGCCGGCGTGGGAGGCATCTCACAGAGCAGCATTACTCTCAGGAGGGGGTCTCTGACCTCATGTTCCCACAACACCCCGCACCCGGGCCCCACTGCCTGACGTTCACACATCCTCTGTGGGACACTTGCTGATCCTCGCTGCTGATCAGGACTCTGGCTCAGATTCAGTCCCCATAAAACTGATCTGGCCCATGACTTTGAATTTCCTGGTCCCGTTGGCTCTACATTTCAGGGTTTCAGCACCAAGAGGAGAACTTAGGGTTCCCAACTTTAGGTTCGATGATATTTCCATTTCTTCCATCCATTTTTCCAATAAACATTTATGGAGCACCCACTCTGCCAAGAACCATGGTATGAGCTGGGGATATGGCTGTCATCAGGGATGAATGAGAGATTCTTTGGCCATTTCATGCTTCCTACCTGTACGCATTAGCAATACCGATGAATGAGCTCCCACCACCGCCACCCAGTCAGTGGGGCACAGAATAGGTCAATGTGGATGAGAAGAGAATTGAAGAGGAATGTCTCTAACACGGGCTGCCACCTACCCATCCACCCACCCAAAATGGGCAGTAAAACTTGCCATGGGGGTCCCTGGGCTGCTGGACAATTTTTATTGGGAAGACGCAGAGAGGGTGGGGCAAGAACAAAAAGAAAAGAAGTGCAGATCCCTGAAGGCCGGCTTTGGAGGGCGCTGAAAGCAAACCTCCCTCCTCCCACGTAGCAGAAGAAGGGTAGGGTGGGGTATGTCTGGGGGCCTGCTGAATGATGACTTCTGAGCTCTACTTCTCTGTGGGAGGGGAGCACACTAGAGGAAGAAGCAGAATTCAGCAACTGTGCCCCTCCCCACTCCTGTCCTCCATCCCCTGCCCCGAGCCCCTCTCTCCAGGGCTCCTAGCCTCAAACAGCCTTGCCCACTAAGTGGGCTGGGGCCCAGCTTACCTGGAAACTAAAAAGCTATGTTATGTATTTATCCTCTGTAAGTCACTGCATTCATTTCATTAAACTTCAAGGAAATTTAGTGGAGTTCTGATAGCCAAGGAGCTTAAAAAAACCAAACTTATGGACTGATGATAATTAATGGAGAAAGTGTCAACCATCCCCCAAAGGGAGTCAAAAGTGGCATTATATGAGCATCCCAGGATCACCTCCTGTTCTAAAAAGCCGTGCCAAAGATCCAAGTGCCTCTGGGAGATGTCACTGCACTCTCTAGCACTAACTGCCTCTCCCCCCTTGGAGCTGAGGTCTGCCCTGGGGCCAGGCTCGGAGAACGTGCGGATTGTATAAAGGGTCCCCATCTTCAGCTGTCTGCTATGTTTCTGGCCATGAGGATGCCTGACCCCTGGATCCCTCCACCTGCACCTCTCACAGCCACATGTTCAGGGGGATGTGGTCTGAGAGGTTCCCAGAGATACTGCACACAGGTAACCTGACCCTGGTCTAGTGGGGCTGTCGGAATTCTCAGCAGCATTAGAGTCCCTAATCTACTCTCTAGAAAACCTCTATGAAAAGACAAATTTTATACTATACAAATTATTATACTGTTCTCTCTATTTTTATAAATATTTTAAAATGTCTACAATAAAGTTGAGAAATAAAATAAGGCCACGTTAAATGGTGGGGATAATTCATTGACTCATTTGTGCCCATTAAATTGTGAATTAACTTTCGACAATAGCTAATGGAGCTTCTGCTATGGGTCAAGCACTGTGTTGGCTTAATCAGCCTCAGTGTTGAAACTTTTGCTTTAGGGCAGCGGGTCAGAATCTCTGTGCCTGAGGTCTGGGCATTCTACAGTGCATTTAGGAGATTCACAAATGCAGCCAGGATGGAGAACCACCACCCTGAGGGCGTGATGGAGAAGAGAGCACATGGACAGATGTGGGTGCTGGTCAGGCTCTCACTGTCGATATCCCTGTGATGTCGAGAACCTCACTTGTGTCTCTGGCTTTCAGGTTGGACTTTCTTCTGGACCATGAGAGAATGGGACTTGATGGTCCTTGAGATCCTTTCCATCACTCCTCAGCCTCTTAGTCGGAACCAAAATATAAGTCCCTTTCAACCCCAACATTTTATGACTTTACAAGATGTTTTGTGGTGAGAGGGACAAAGTGGAGGCTTTGGGAGAGTCCCTGAAATCAACACTGGTTCAGCTGACCCTCCTGTCCTCTACACCAACCCCTTTTACCCATTGGCTTTCCATCAACCTCAGGGTTAAACCAACTGAACAGAAAGACGATGGCGACACCAAGGCTGTAAAAGATGCATTAGTTTCCATAATGGCCCATCTTCCTCAGACTGCTTCCTCCATCTAGACATTTATGGGGCAGCGAATCAAGGGTTACCCAGGGAGACAGAAAGGCCACTGCCTGCTGGATAATGAGTGTGACGGCAAGGGACCATGCATCTCTCTGAAATGTCAGCAAGTAGCTCAACACACTGAGAGGTTCTGAGTCTCAACCAAGAAGAGGTCTCTGCAGGTCAGGCACCCAGAGGCTGCAGGAGAAAAGGCCCACATCTACTTCCTTCTGCAAAGGTCATAGTGCAGCACAAGAGGGACACAGACATCCCCCACTCTTCACAGGCCAGGAATAACGTGGGGAGGACTTTTAGGTCACCCTTTTGGCCAAAATGGAAGATTATTAAGAGAAGAGTTATTGATAAATATATAAATAAATTTTATTTTTCATGACAGATCTATACCTGAAAACATGATGGATGTTCAAGCTGAATATCAGAAAAGAGCCCTTCTTTCTTCTTTAACTGAAGTGACATCTAACAATTTCAATTTGATTTCTCCACATCTTAGTCTACTAGTTAGTCATGTAGAAACCAACTTTCAAATCCATGGAAACAAATCCTTTTTTTAAAGGATTGGATTAAATTATTTGAGGATGAATCATCTTTCTTAAATTTTTCAATATTTTGGGCAAGAGGCTCCAGAAGTTTTTATTACTCTCTAAAGATTCAACTTTCAGATCATACAAAGTCAGTGTCAGATGGAAACTCGCAGGTCACTATTCCATCACTCTATTGGGAAGATGGGAGTACAGGAAACAGGCATGCGAGCAGTGGGTCTGTGTTGAAAGGGTGCTATATGCTCAAAAGAAAGATCAATAAATAATGCTTAAAATGAAAACTAAGAAATTATTACCTCTAGGGAATTTTAAAAAATAGGGGTAGTGTGGGGGGATTACTTTTCTCATAACTCCACTATAGAATCATTTGACTGTTTATACTGTGTGCCTATAAAAATTAAGTATATTTCAAAAATTAAAAAGTGAAGAAGATCTACGATAAATATAATACTTAATGGTGAAATTTCAGAAGCATTCTCATTAACATCAGAAATCGATGATGCCTGCTTTTCAGCATTGGAGTGGAGACTTAGCTATCATAGTAAGACAAGAAAAGGAAATAAGAGCTAAATAGATTCAGAATAAAAGACACAAAATGATTGTTGTTTGCAGACAACAATGCATGCATAGAGAGGCCTAAGTAATTTACTAATATAAGAGTGTGCAGCAAAATTGCTGAGTTTAAGAGCAAGTTACAAAAATCAATATTGTTCTGAAATACCGGCAATTATTTTATTAACATGAGTTTTTAAAAACAAGCATCTATACTAGTATGGGGGGGTGAGGGTGGGAGAAGAGGGGAGGCCACAGGAGGGCAGGGGGAAGGAATTCCGCTCTATTGGTAATAAAGCTCCAGGTTTATCCCATCGTGGATTGTCCCCCAGAGACATGTGGTCCTTAAAAATCCTGTACCACTTCTTCAATATGATCTTGTTCCAACAGGCGCCAGTGTGGGCTACAATCAGCTTCTTAAGGTTCCCGATGGTGTCATCAATATTACACTTAAGACGGACCTTCTTCCCCAGATGGTTGTTGCAAACAACCTTGCTCGTTTTGTCTGGAACCTCCCGGAATCAGCCAACGACACAATCTCCTCACTCCAGGACAGAGCTGGGACCATGGCTACATTAAAATTTAAATTTTCTTTGTAACAAATGACCCTATAAACAAAATTAAAAGTGACAGATAAGAGGAGATACCTGCAACATATTAGAATACATAAAAGATTCATATCAGAACATACAGAGATTTCCGACAAACTGATAAGAAAAAACATCTAATAAAGATTTGTGCAGAGGATATGAACAAATCACAGAAGAGGAAATCCAAACAACAAATAAATATATGGCAAGATACTTCAAATAATTAGTAATCAGAGAAAAAGAAAATAAAAGCAAAATGAGATGCTATTTCATACCAGTCAGATTGGTGAAAATTTGAAAATCTGACTATGAGGATGATGGGAAGGAAACTCAAATGCAGCTGGTGGGAGAGTGAACATATATAAGATTGTTCATTGTAGCATTGAAAAAATAAGTAGCAAAAAAAAAAAAAATCTGGAAATAACCTAAATAATAAAAACAAGGTACTGGGCAATTCCACACCTGGGTATACATCCAAAAAACCCAAAAACACTCATTCAAAAAGATACATGCACCCCAATGTTCATAGCAGCATCATTTACAATTGCCAAGATATGGAAGCAATCTAAGTGTCCATCAATAGATGACTGGATAAAGAAGATGCGGTACACACACACACACACACACACACACACAAAAACATACACTGGAATACTACTCAGTCATTAAAAAGAATGAAGTTTTGCCATTTGCAACAACATAGATGATTGGAGGGCATGATGCTAAGTGAAATAAGTCAGACAGAGGCAAATAATGTATGATATCACTTATATGTGGAATCTAAAAAATACAACAAACTAGTGAATATAACAAAAAAAGAAGCAGACTCACAGATACAGAGAACAAACTAGTGGTTACCAGTGTGGAAGGAGGGGAAATATAGGTGCAGGGGAGTGGGAGATACAAACTATTTAGTGTAAGATACACTCAGGGATGCATACAACATGGGGAGGGGACGCCACAGGAGAGCAGGGGGAAGGAATTCTGCTCTATTGGTAATAAAGCTCTAATATTTTATAATAATTGTCAATGGAAAATAACCTTTAAAATATATAAAAGTGAAAAACATTAAAAAAAAAACCCAGGGTAATGAATAAATAAAATGTGTTATATGCATATGCTTGAAGAGTATGCAGTATGCAGTCTACACTGAATGAACTAGAGCTAGCCAATGCATTCTCATGGACAGATCTCAAAAATAAAATAGAATTTAAAAAGGAAGTTCCAGAATGGTACATAGAGTATGGTATCATTTATGTAATATGGGACATTTTAAAAACATAATGTATATAGTTTAAAATGAATACATCAAGAAGTGAATGATTGTGAGCAATAACATGGAGACAAGCACAGACAGCCCTTTTAAGTTTTGCTGTGAAGGGGAAGAGACTGTAACAGTGGGAGGTGGGGGTCTAGTGTCTGAGGTGTGCTTTTAAATATATAAATGTATGTATATATATATGTATATATACATATTTTTAAATGCACAACACTATAGTTTGTTTGCCGGCTGATGGGAATGATCCAGTAAAGAGACTTAAAATAACCTTTTACAAAGAGTAAAATCCTTGAGAAGTTGGGGCTTGAGCTACAGAGCCCAAAAGGAGGATGCTACAGTATTTTAGGTGAGAAGTGGTGAGTGTTTGAACTGCAGCAGGGGGATGAAGCGGAGATGAATGTGTAGGCTGTTTAGGATGGAGACGCTCCAAGATGTGATGTTAATTGGATGTGTAGGTGATACTGTAAAGGGTGGGGGTCTGGTTTGATTAAAGGACAAGACAAGAGGATCTCTGGCACCATGAAGGACCCTGCCCCTTCTGAGTGTGGTAGACTGGGCTGTTGTCACTCCTAATGAACTTCTAATCTGCTCTGGAGAGTCCCAGTGATCCACCTCCTATATGTACCTAAAAATAAAGTGAATTCTACAATCAGTACCACTCACTGCTTTGTCCGCTGAACTGGAGGCTTGCTCCGGGCGCTGGTGGTTTATTTTTATTTGTACCCTCTGCACCAGTGGCTCTCATATACTGGATATTAGTCAAGTCTGCTCTCGAAAAAGCACACTGGGTCTAGTCCTGCCTCTCCTGCTTTACTAGTGCTGTGATCTTGCTAAAGCAAGTCATCTAATTTCTATGGGCTTCAGTTTACTACCTCACAGGGTGGTTAACTGCCTTTAGGATACTGCTCTTGAAAGATCGAGGGTTGGGGGGAGGCTGCGGGTTAAGACTTCCCCTTCAGAGGCAGATTCTCCCATCCACCGGTCTCATCATCTTGGATCTAACTCCTCCCATCCCCACCTTCCTCCTGTCACCACTATTGCCCCCTCTCTGCCCAAGTCCTCGCTTTCTTTCCCCCTCCCCTCCTTTATGGATCCAAGTCTCCCACCAGTGTCTGCGGTCAGACGTCCCTCCCAAGAGCTGAAGGCTCCGTCTGGGGCCCTACCTCACCCACCTGCCACCCTGGCAGATTTTGGACCCTTCTTGTCTAACGAGGAGCCCATGACAGGGGGCGCCCAACAGTGCTGCTGGTCTTAGAGTCCCCACGTGGGTGGGTAGCCATACCCCATCCCCGGGCTGTGCACCTGTCTTGGGGGACAGTCCAACGGTTCCAGGACCAGCGAAGATGAGGTTATGTCTGCCTACGGGTCCATGAGTCCCACCGTCTGGTGATGTGCTTGCTCGAGTCGTCCGCTTCTCTCGCTCCCTGTTCCTGGTCCACCGCCAGCTCTGTCCCTCCTCCTGAGCCTCCGCCGACATCCACCCCAACTCCTCCAGCCAGCCTCTCGATCCTCCCGCCAACGGGGTGCCTGTGAGTGTCACTCCGCCCTCCTCCGCGGGAGCCAACCGGCGCGCCGAGGGGCCGCTGCTCTCGGGCTGCGAGCCCATAAAACCCGCCGGGGCCGAGCCGCTGCGCTCCCGCTGCCGCCGGTCGCCGTCCGACCGCCCGGGCGCGCGGGCCCTGCTGGAGCTTCCAGCCTGGCGGGCGCTGCCAAAGCCCCGGACTGCGCCTCCAAGCAGGCTTAGCGACATCCGCTTTCCGCTTCCAGAAAAGTTTGGAGAAAGTGAATTTGGGGTGGATTTGGGAGTAGTGCCAGCTCCCCCAGCCTTCTATCCTTTCCAGAAGCCTCACTGTGCACAGCTTCATCCTTTCTTCCCTTCCTGACACCTTGCTTCCCTGACCACTCCCCACTTTCCCTTCTGGGTTCCTCCTCCCCTCTCTGGGATCAGCATCTTCTCCTTCCCGATCTCATTCTCCCTCATCCTCTCTATCCCTGACCTTTTAACTATTTCCACCCAGTTTCACCCTTCTCCCTGTCATCCCCACATTTCTTCTTTCTTCCATCTTAAACCTTCCCCTCCCCACGTCATCTCATTCATCGAACCCCTCCACTTGCATGCACAGTCCCCTCCATCCCTTTCCCTCCTCCTTTCCCCCTCCTTTTCCCTCCCAGCAAACTTCCACCATGGATTCTGGGCCTCCTTGGACCGCCAGCCCCACACGCAGGGGCACCCTCTCTGCCCCCAATGCCACCACACCCTGGCTGGGCCGGGATGAGGAGCTGGCCAAGGTGGAGATCGGAGTCCTGGCCACTATCCTGGTGCTGGCCACCGGGGGCAACCTGACTGTGCTGCTGACCGTGGGACAGCCAGCCCGGAAGCGCTCCCGCATGCACCTGTTTGTGCTGCACCTCGCCCTGACTGACCTGGGCGTGGCGCTCTTCCAAGTGCTGCCCCAGCTGCTGTGGGACATCACCTACCGCTTTCAGGGCCCCGACCCCCTCTGCAGGGCCATCAAGTACCTGCAGGTGCTCAGCATGTTCGCCTCCACCTACATGCTGCTGGCCATGACCCTGGACCGCTACCTGGCCGTTTGTCACCCACTGCGCAGCCTCCAGCAGCCCAGCCAGTCCACCTACCCACTCATCGCTGCTCCCTGGCTGCTGGCTGCCGTCCTCAGCCTCCCTCAAGTCTTCATTTTTTCTTTACGAGAGGTGATCCAGGGCTCCGGAGTACTGGACTGCTGGGCAGACTTTCGCTTCCCTTGGGGACCACGGGTCTACATCACCTGGACCACTCTGGCCATCTTCATCCTACCTGTGGCCATGCTCACGGCCTGCTACAGCCTCATCTGCCACGAAATCTGTAAGAATCTAAAAGTCAAGACACAGGCCCAGAGGGTAGAAGGAGGTGGCTGGAGGACTTGGAAGAGATCCTCACCTTCTGTCCCAGCCGCAGCCACGCGGGGGCTGCCATCTCGGGTCAGCAGCGTTAGCACCATCTCACGGGCCAAGATCCGAACTGTGAAGATGACCTTCGTCATTGTGCTGGCTTACATCGCCTGCTGGGCACCCTTCTTCAGTGTCCAGATGTGGACTGTGTGGGATGAAAATGCTCCCGATGAAGGCAAGTGTGTGGTCTGGTTGGGGCCAGGGTGGGGGGTAGAGTATGAGGTGGAAAAATGCAGAGAAGGGAGAGGAGGAGGATTAGAATGAGGTTACAGTGGCTCCCAGGGCCAGGCAGGTAACAAATGAGTGAAGCAATTAAGAAGGATGTGCCTGTCCCATGTGAAGGGGGCAGCTGCAACTCCCAACCAGCTAGCTGATGTCATGTGAGTATCTTTGATGTGAAATTTCCATATTTAAAATTGTGGTTAACTAATTTAAACATTTAAAAATATTATATGGCAGGGGGAGGGCAATAGCTCAGTGGTAGAGTGCATGCTTAGCATGCACAAGGTCCAAGTTTCAGTCCCTGGTACCGCTATTAAATAAATAAATAAATACATACATAAATACATAAATAATCCCCCTCAAAATATTTTTTAAAAAAGAAAAATTAAAAAGTAAAATACTATGTGGCCCCACTGTAATATGCCCATTAGTAGATTTGGCCAAGCAACTGACAGTTTGCTTGATGTTTGAAAGGGATGTTCAAATGATTCGGTCCGGGATGGCAATTTGTTGCCCAGGAACTGTGTCTCTTAGCATCCTTCCCCTTACACCTGAACACAACTTTGAACTCCTTTTCAACAGCCACTTCCAATTGATTAGCCTTAGTGTACAACCCTGAAATTCCAATTTCACCTCCTTCATTTTACAAATGAGGAGGCAAAAGCTCAGAGAGGAAATGTGAGTTTCCCAAGGTCACACAGCTAGAAAGTGGCAAAGTGAAGAGTAGAACCCAGGCCCCTCTCCTTGTCTTTTTCCTGAACTCTGTGCCCCACACCTTCATAACCCTGGTTCTGAAAGTGATGAGAAGAGGGGCCTACCTCCTATGTGAAAAATAAAATGGGACCCTCCAAGAGGACTGTGTTCCGGTGGGCACATGGGAGGCCTTGTTCTGGTCATTGTTTTGGAGTGAGGTAGATGGCAGCCTTTTAAGTTTTAGACACTGCTGGATAGTCAGGCCATTTGAAGGTGATCTCATTCTCAGAAAGATAGGTGTGGTGCCTGGGAAGCCAAAATGTTGGAGAGTGATATTCAAAGACATCTGTTCCTGTTCCCCTAAGAAGAGTAGGGCGTGGGGACAAGTGCGTGTTGACCTATCTGGGTGTCTGTGAAAAGGCGTGACGGTGTGCTCCGCAGCACACTGCATCTTGTGCGCAGCTCAGGGTGTATGACCAGTGGAATGTGGGAGGCCCTGTGCACAGGCTCCTCTGGAAACTTCTTGAGGGTTCACTGGCCAGGAGACCAGGCTACCACTTCCTACCAGCTTTTAAGGAGTGGTCCCCCTTCCCTGTGCTTTTGTTTCTAACCTCATTTTGTTCATCCTATGACACACTCAAGCCAAACACTTTGCTTTTGTAGAGAGATGAAGTAAGGGGAAGGCGTTCGTGAAATTAACAAGAGATGAGAAATTAACATGAAACTCTGCAAGAGAAGTGTGACAATAGTACTAAACTATTGCAGTCCCAACGTACCCCTTCTTAGCCACCTTTTAGACATCAATCTGGACAAGGGACTATTTATAAATTACCCTTTAAGCAATGAGCACATTAATCCCGACCTCCCTGCTCTCGTCAAGCACAGAACAGAAGCAAGGAGGGCTTCCTAGCGCCAAGCACGTTCAGGCTTTGTGCTCCTTCGAGGTGGCCTTCTCTGCTTTACGTCTGAGTACTCTGAGACTCAGAGAGGTGAAATAATGGGTCCAAAGTGCCACTGCTAGTAGGAGATGGGGCCAGGACTCGAGTCAAGGTCTTTGTGGGCCAAGCTTTAGCCATAGCGTGGCTTTATTCCCAGTCACAGCTTAGCTGATGGCAGCGGGGTGAGATGGCCATTCACCCCTTTATCAAGGCACCTATGAAAAGATGGGGATCCTGCCGCTTGGCCAGTGCAGGCTTTCCTGCTTGCCTGCTGTGCATCAAGAGCCTGTCCCTCAGGACCATGTGCAGAGTGATTTACAACTTACCAAGGGCTTCTCTGAGAAAGGAGTACAGGAACAAAGCTTTGTCCCTTAGAGAATGTGCTCCTTCAGAAAAATGGAAGCTCTTGGGGGCCCTTTGAGTTAGGCTGACATTCATTACTTTAAACTTACTTTCCAGTAAACCCAGTCTCCCTCCACAGCACACTGGCCTCTTGGCTTCCTGTCCCCAAGTCTTTGGTGAAAGGCTGTCTGTCTCCTCGCCCTTTTCCCTGCCCTTGACCATCAGTTGAGCATCTGCCAGGACGCAGTCAGCGGCTGCCTGTGACTAATAGTGGATCTGCCTTTGAGGGCTGATGGGTGGAGCCTCTGCGGACTCCAGCCCCTACACTGGGCCTCACTCAGATGAGGACAAATCAAATAGACCCTTCCCAAGTGAGAAAGCTTGTGGGGCCCCTCAGTCTCTGGCCTAGGCACTAAATAGACGTCGACGGAGCAGATGGGATGAATACTACCCCTTAGCCAAAGCAACTTCCCAAGTCTTCTGCAGCCCCTGGGTAGAATGTTAACTGGGGGAGCAGGCTGGAACCTAGGCAAGACTGAAGGAGGCTGTGTTTGTTGTGGAGTCTGGTCCCTCCTCCACTTACGCCCTCCTCACCTTCACTTCCGCGCCCTCAGCCTGCCCTTCCAAGCCAGATGCCTTCAGCTTCTCAATCTTATGATTCATGTCTTATCTCAAATATTCTGACCCTGTGTCTTCCCTTCTCTTGAACTATGAGTGGCCACAACGGGGAGCACACCCACAGAAGAGGCACACGAGGCCCCAGAATTTCTGGAGCTTTCGTGGTGCCTTACAGAACAGGCACTTAAACTTTGCCTTTGGGTTTGTTGGTCAAAATGGTGGCAGGGTGCAGAACTGCTGCCTTAAAGCAGGAAGACTTAGTTTAAGTTTCCTTCCAGCTCCAGCACTGCGCTCAGTGATTCTGTAACCTCCACCGAAGAGCGGGTAACTCAGTGTGCAGCCCATGCTGCAGCTGTAGCCGTGGTACGTCTAGCAGGAGACCGGGGCCCATCCCAGCAGCTTTCCTCTTGGCATGTGGAGTTTCATTTCATCTTCAGAAAAGAGTATTGTGTCTGGGAGGAATTTTATCAGAGTTGTTGCACTCTCACATTTTGACTGCCCAAGAGAGAAATTGGTTTTCCCCACAGGACAGTGCATTCTCTGGATATCATCTCTGAGGACAGAAAACAAGTACTGCTCTGGAACGGGATGCTTGGATGCCCTGTACCTAGAAGCTGTGCATCTGGAGATGACGTCATGGGACCTGTAGGGACGTCCGCTTCCACCGATTGCCCTACCAGGCCCCTGGCACTGGCCTGGCACAGTTGATACTCATGTGCTCAATGACTGAATGGCAGAATGAGTGGTTCTGACCCCAAGGGGTCAAGGAGGGCAGAATCCAGCAGGCAATGTGCACCCATATCTATGACACAAATGGGCTGGGGGTGCCTGATCTTAGCTTCGAGTCATGGTCATTCTCCCTGCATGCTTTATAGAAGTTGCCTCATCTTAGGTCTACATCCATTAAGGGATTCAAGGTCTCGGTTTTAGAGCAAAGACAGTGTCTCCTATTTGGGCTGGTCCTGTCCCTAATCATGTTTACACCTCTAAAATCAACCTGGAGCAAATTTCAGCTCTTGCCAGCACCCTGCAGCACAAAACAAACAAATAAGCAAATCAGAGAGGCAAGACTCTGGAGTCAGCAGTCCCAGGTTCGAGTCCCAGCTGTGCTCCGTTATAATTATAGAACTCCATGTGAGTCCCTGGTCCTCTCTGGAACTCAGTTTCCTTCTCTGTTCAGCAGGGACGAGGACTCTCTTTCTTGTGCCTTCAAGCTCTGCAATCCTGGTGCTTCTCTCTTGGCAGATTCAACCGATGTGGCTTTCACCATCTCCATGCTTTTGGGCAACCTCAGCAGCTGCTGCAACCCCTGGATCTACATGGGCTTCAACAGCCACGTGTGGCCGCGCCCCCTGCGCCGCCTGGCCTGCTGTGGGGGTCCCCGGCCCCAGATGCGCCGGCAGCTCTCCAATGTCAGCCTGTCCAGCCGCCGCGCCGCGCTGCTGACCCGTTCCAGTGGCCCGCCCGCCCTCAGCCTCAGCTCCAGACTCAGCGGGAGGCCAGGGCCCGAAGAGTCACTGAAGGACTCAGAGCAGGTGGTTGGGAATGTCACCACTGAGATCGGCATCTTTTAGCAAACGCTCCCCAGATTGTGGTGCTGCCCCAGGGGCTAGTGGAGGATCTGCTCATCTCAGCACTGGGCGTAAATGCTGGGAGCATCAGGGCTGGAGTTCGGGGATCCCAGTTTGGGGCAGGGTGAGGAGACCAGAATGGCTGCTCCTACCCCTGATTGTACGTGCCCTCATTTGCTCCCAATCACACATGCTGAGAGTCAGGGAAAATCAAACTGCTCCCCTGATCCTGCCATATTCATGGGGTGTCTGGGGACCACCTAGGTGGTAGTTGTGAGGCCCCAGATCTGGGCCAGGCCTAGAACAGTCCTGTCTGGGGTTCACAGGCAGCAAGAACTCAGAGGCTGGTCTCCTCTGTTGGTTGCTTGACCCAACCTAACCTGACTAGCACATCCCCGTTCAACCAGGAGAGGGGAGGAATGAAAAAGTGTGAGGAAGACCCTATTTGAATTCTTGATTTTTTTATTTTTGGTAGAGAGAGGATGTTTAATGAAGAAGAGTGAATGGGATGGGGGTTCACCTGCTATGTCCCCCTGACTGCTGCAGGGAGGTTCAGGGTTAGCAGAGCACTTGGTAATGAGGAAAGTCCGCAAATGCTACTTCCCTTCTCTCCGTCCATCTTGCATTATAATCAGGGTGGGTGACAGGGGCAAACGATGCATATTCTCAGTGTAATGACCTGCTGCGAGTGCGTGTGAGAAACAGAGGGGGTGAAAGGAGGAGATGAAAATGGTCGCAATAAAAATACGAGTGGGAGGGAGCGTCAGAGGCGGCAGGGACCCGTCTCTCTCTCTCCTCCCCTCAAGGGACCCGCACTGCTCCTTCTTCTGAGGCTGCATGGAGGAGACAGCCTTTGAGAAAGTAGCGACTTGGCCGTGGCTCTGGATTTATTGGAGGCTCTTCAGAGCTTCCATACATGTCACGTGTTTGCTGTGATCAAGGCAGAGCCCAGGGTTTGAAATTTGGCTCCGCCTTCAGGTATGACCTTGGGCTAGTCGCCTCCCTTTCTGGGCCTCAGCCTTCTGCAGGACAGAGATGAACTGTCTTCGCCAGCTCTACCCCTTTCATGACTTGGCAAGACTGGTGAAAGGTTCTCTAGGGATATTCTAACCAATAGGCTGTTAGAAGAATTGTTGAATTTTCATAATGATGTTTATGCCTTTTGACTCAATTCTGGTGACTGTGGGTCCTGCCATGGCCATACCGTTCACTATTGGCCTCAGTTCTGTGATGCTGATGCCGGGAGAGACAGCCTGGTAGGTAGAATCTGGGGCTTTGTCCTGTTCATCATTATCTCCAGTGGGATTTATACCATGGGATAACCTCCCCACCGTGATTCTGGTTCTCATCTGAGAGATGGCCTTGACAGTGGAAAGAGCATCAGCTGAAGTCAGGAGAACTGGGTCCTGGTTCTGCCACTGCGCCACCAACCATGACCAACATCAGGAAAATGCTGGCTAATTCTTGGCTGTCTTCATTATGAGGGTCAAGTAGGGCTGTGGATGGGTAGGTGGTTTGTACACCCATGAACTACACTAAGCCCATGAACCCATACCTTGTAGGGTTGCTTACCTAATTAAGAGCACCTGAGAGCAGCTCTAGGGAACAGACTCACTCTGCCCTCCACTTCTAGGGAAGCTTGGAGGAGTGCCTTCTTTAAGAAGCCACTTAGCCCTAAGAAGACCCCTTAAATTCCCTTAAAAGAAAAGAACCTAAGCTGAGTGTTGTGGATGAACAAAGCATCCCAGCCTTTCAATACATGAGAAATGGAGAGTGGAACATGGGCCCTAATGGGACCGAGGCTCAAGGGGAGATGTGGGAACCCACTGTCTCTCTTCACTGCATCCTGTTGCTCATGTCAGTCCCTGACGTCCAACCACCTCTTCCCTGTCCATCTGCCCTGAAGGAGCTGGGCTTAGGAGCCTCCCACACCAGCCTGAGCTGTTGAAGTTGCTTGTTCCTCTGCTTACGTAAGTCACCCTCACTTCAGGCCACAGTTCCTGACCCTGGTGTCCATACTAGGTACCAAGTAAACATTGCTCATTGTGATGACTGGGAGACAGAAGGGATATTAGCCTTGTATCCCCAAACCTGGGTTTGAGTCCTCATCTCACGTCTTTTCTACCTGTATTGATGTGGGCAAGTAGTCCAATCTCTTGAGCAACAGGTTCTTCATTTGTTAAACAGAGATAAGGATGCCCACCTTGTTGGGAGGGATCTGTGAGGCCATAGACTGTAGAACACTCTTCTGTTGTTAGAGAAGATAATGGCCTGGCTCAGGATTGCATCCGGAGGGTGACTTCCGGGGCACTGGGCCCTGAAGACTCTCAGGAGAGAGGGGAGAGGAGTCCTGGAGTCAAGGTTGGCCAGAGCCCCTTCCATATCCACTCCATGCCTTCTCTAGCAAAGAGTAGCAAATAATACCACGATTATATTTCCAGCTTTGCATCATACGAGGGGATTTACTTGTGGTGGTGGCTTTGGGCCCCTCACTGTTCCTCCCATGGAAAGGCTATACTTGATCTTTTCCAGAGAGCTGGTGCTGTCGGATGTTGAGGCCAGTGGGACAACTTGACACTGGGATGGGGATCTTGGGGGCCTGTTCCAGGAGGCTCCTGAAGGAAATGGCAGGATTGTGTCTGGATCTGTGAATGACAGCTTTTGCAGTCCTTGTAGGAAGTGCTCACAGACATCCTGAAACAGCACAAGGACCTTGGCTAGGGTTCAGGGAGGTGGGCCCCTGTGGGAAGCAAGAAGAAAGTTCCGTGCTCTCTGGGTCACTCTCATTTCTGACAGCTCATCCCAGGAGAAATTGAATGATGATGTCCCTGGGCTGAGCTATCCTGTGGACGCTGTGAAATACAGCACTTCAGTCCCCTGGAACCCTTGTGGGAGCAGTGGGGTAAGGGGTGGGCAGGGCGGAGGATGGCAGGAGGAGGTTAATTGCTTGACTGTGGGCATTTCTCAGAATGGCTTTTATGTTTGGTATAGGTCAGGAATTTTCCAGATGACTCTGTCTGTGTCTTGTATGTAATAGATGTTTTACCTGTCAAGAGGCTATGTAGCCCCAGCCTCTGCCGAAGCAGCTCACTCCTGGATCCAGAAGCCAGAAATGTGGTTGAAATTGACCAATAAGACTCCTTAACAACCAGGAAATTTCTGGGCATCTTTGTTTCCTATAGGCAATGACAATTGTATGCAAGCTAAAATAAAATTGTGATCTCCTTGAGTAAGGCGGGGCAGGGGGAAGGTTGAGAGTTGGGGAGCCACCTTCCTGGTACCCCTTCACCCACTTACGAGGGAAAAGGAAGCAAGAGTGACCTGGCATTTGCCCTGGGGCCACATGGTGGCAGTATGGAGCTGGAAGTGAGTCTGAAGCAGTAAATGACCCACAGGAGCTGACTGGGAAAGTCACACAGATTCCCAGCTCTAAAGCCATATTAACTTTCCCTAAAGTTCTAAACTCTTGGCCTCTCATTTGACCCAGTTCTCCTGAGATACTTGAACATGTGTTTCTTTTGCTCTAAGTTCATGGAAGATGTATTTGACAAGGAAGGGCAAAGAACAAGAGGTTCCTTCAGTGGGATGAGGGCCTGAGTATAGAAATTCCTGCCTAGGAATTTAAGGAGTATAAAGATTCCTTAAATTAAAAATAGAGTTACCACATGATCCAGCAGTCCCACTCCTGGCCATATATCTGGAGGAAACTAATTCAAAAAGATATGTGCACCCCAATGTTCACAGAAGCACTATTTACACTAACCAAGACATGGAAACAACCTAGATGTCCATCAACAGATGACTGGATAAAGAAGTTATGGTGTATTTATACAATGGAATACTACTCAGCCGTAAAAAGAATGAAAGAATGCCATTTGCAGCAACATGGATGGACCTAGAGATTAGAATGAGTGAAGTAAGTCAGACAGAGAAAGACAAATATCATATGATATCGCTTCCATGTGGAGTCTAAAAAAAAATGACACAAATGAACTTATTTATAAAGCTGAAACAGACTCACAGACAGAAAACAAACTTTTGATTACCAAAGGGGAGGGGGTAGGGATAAATTAAGAGTTTAGGATTAGCAGATACAAACTACTATATACAAAATAGATAAACAACAAGGTCCTACTATATAACACAGGAAACTATATTCAATATCTTGTAATAACCTATAATGAAAAAGAGTATGGAAAAGAATATATATATGTATGTATAACTGAATCTCTATGCTGTACACCTCAATTATACTTCAAAAACAAACACAGAAAAAGAGATCAAATTTTTGATTACCAGAGGTGGACATTTGTGGGAGGGGAACTGGATCAAGGCAATCAAGAGGTGCAAACTTTCAGTGGTAAGATAGTAAATGCTAGCGATGTAACACAACACGATAAATATAACAAATGCTGCTGTATGTTACATATGAAAGCTGTTTAGAGAGTAAATCGCAAGAATTCTTATCACAAGAAGAAAGATCTTTTTTCTATTTCTTTAATTTTGTGTCTATATGAGATGATGGATGTTCACTAAATTTACTGTGGTCATCATTTCATGGTGTATACAAGTCACATCATTATGCTGCACAACCTAAACTTATCCAATGCTCTATGTCTGTTATATCTTAATAAAACTGGAAGGAAAAAAAGAAAAGAAAAGAAAAGCTTTCTAGGAGATGTCGTAATCCCTGTGGACTGCCATAACAAAATGCCAAAGACTGGGACGATTATAAACAACAAGTATTTATTTCTCACAGTTTTGGAGGCCAGAAGTCCAAAATGAGGGTGCTAGCATGGTCAGTGAGTGCCATCTTGTGGGTTACAGATTTCTCATTTTATCCTCACATGATGGAAGAGGGGAGGGAGCACTGTGTGGCCTCTTTTGTAAGAGCACTAGTTCCATTCAGGAGGGTACCACCCTCATAACCTAATCACCTCCCAAAGGCCCCCACCTCCTAATACTATCACCTTGGATTAGGATTTCAACGTATGAATTTGAGTCGAGGGTTGGGAACACAAACGTTCAAACCATAGTGGGAGAGGAATAACAATGCACCTAAAAGGTGTAGGGACACGTAGACTGGGAAAGATCTCCTGCCCCAGGAATTCAAACCAGAACCATTTCTTCAGATCGTCTTGAAGATGAAACCAGAAAGATGAAAGCCGCCCACCGCTCTCAGTACCAGGGCTGCAAAGTTTATTTCCAGCCAGCAGATGAAGCACAGTTAATAAATGGCCTCTAGAAACCAACACCACTCATCGTGGTTTGAATTTGACTAGGAGTGTTTCTAAGGTTTCTATTTTTGAGTTGTTTGTTTAGCTATTTGAGCAATTTTTGTTTTCATTTCATGTCTTAATTAGCTGTTGGAAAAAGTACATTATCTATTTATCTAGTCACTCCTTAACTACGTTATCAGTTTTAAAACATTGACGTTAATTCCCTGAGGTTTTCTAGGACTAGCGTATTGCAAACCATGACAAATTTTATCTTCCTCTCCAATAGTTATAGCCCCTATTTTTGTTAACTGTTTTACTGCACTGGTTAGAATTTCCAGAGCAATGTCAGATAGCAGTGGGAATGGCATGCTCGTAGAAATTCTTACTTTGTTCATGATTTAATAGCATTGCATCTAGGACCTTACAGTTAAATATTATGCAAAGAGCTGATTTGAGATAAGCTAGTCTTTTTTTTTCTTTAATTGAAGTATGATCCGTTTACAGTGTTGTGTCAATTTCCAATGTATTGCATAATGTTTCAGTCATACACATACATACATATATTTGTTTTCATATTCTTTTTCATTATAGGTTACTGACAAGATATGAATATAGTTCCCTGGGCTATACAGAAGAACTTGTTTACCTCTTTTATATATCCTAGTTAATATTTGCAAATCTCGAACTCCCAACTGAGATAAGCTTTTCTTAATCAAGTTAAGAAAGTGTCCTTTTACTACTAACTGGTGATAAAAGTAAAAACAATAAGAAACCAAGAATGGATACGGAAGTTTATTGGATTGAATTGGAAGAGATTTTCCCTGGAATAACAGGTTGTGATGCTGGTTAGCGTTTACTAGAACTCCGTTACCTTTCATTCCTAGGAAACAGCAGACTCAAGGGTTGAATGACGGTGGGCTTTCCAAGTGCACTATTTAAAGTTCTGAGAGCAGAGCAGGATTACTCAGCAGGATACAACCCAGAAAAAGGAAGCGTATGCAAGGTGAGGCCGGAGGGAAAGGGGAATTGGTGGTTGCCGTTTTACTTAAAACGTTTAAGGAAGTTGTTTATTGCCAATAATTAAAGAGCTCAGAGAGACATTTAATCCTAAGGCATTGATCCAAACAGAACTCTGGTATAGCTGATGAAAATCTTTAAAAATTTTTCTACGGAGGGAGACTTCATCACTTTCTCTACTGATTTGCCCAGTGTTTTCATACTTAACGGGAAGTTCTCCCTAACGTCTGATCTGAATCTTTCTTGCTGAGATACAGGTTTATTATTTTTTTTTTCCTATGCCTTGCTTAAACAAACAGAGAGACAGACAGACAGACAGACAGACAGACTGTAATTCCCCCACAAGATAAGTGCAAGAACTCATCGGGAACTGTCACTCCATTAAAAAGCCGAGAATTCACACTGCCACTTGAGTGTACTCCACTGGTTCAGAGACAGCAGGGTTCACAAAAGTCCAGAAATTGGGCTTGTGGCTTTTTGGGTTGACATTAACATAATCTGTGGTTTCCTTTATGTTCTCATAGTCCAGGGCAGAGTCATTTCTTCGTCCTCCAGGGGCTGAAAAGACCACTTGTGTGTAGTTCACATCCTTGGTGGCCTTAGGGGGGGATAAAAGAAATATGGGTCAAGATTCCAACCACGTTTGGAGGAGCTATTGAACTCTCACTCAGAGAGGCTTGCCTTAGGCTGGATAGGAAAAAAAAACCGGGTCCTAGCAGTTGTGGCTGAGAGCAGGGCCAGGGCAACGAGGAAGACTGTCCATGACTTTGCTCCTCATGTCTGTGGGAGTGAATGGCTTTAAGGAAGAAAGACGCAGGAGACTCAATCCGGGTGAGGTCAGGACTCAGAGCAGACCTTGCCCAGTGACTGGGACATGGGGAGAAGGAGGTTCCCCGCTTGCACCTCTATTTTTACAGCCCACTCAGACCCACTGTGTCTGGCTGATCTGTGCTGATAGGGCCTGTGAGTGAAAGCCAGGCCACCCTCACCTAAGGATGCTGTAATGACTCCAGAAGCCCCTCCTCCCCTGCTCCCATCTCTGGAGCTGAGTTGAGCCCAGACAGCAGTTGGAGGAGGGCTGGGTTCCCCAGGAGGGTCCCTTACCTGGTGGGTGGGAGGCGAGCTGTCTGAGCTGTCTGAGCTGTCCGAGCTATTGGAGGATGTGTCGCTGTCATCTAGAGATGAAATAGAAACTGTTCTTCTTCTAAAGAAAGCCAGATGGTGTTAAGAGACAAGAGCAGCAATGGAAGGGAGAATGAGACAGAGACAGAGGCAGAGCCAACAACTCAAAGAGGAGGGGGGAAGAGAGATTCAGAGCCCCCCAAAGAGAAAAGAGGAGTAAGACAGAGAAGAAGTGGGGAAGGGAGAGGGTCTCCCCAGATAGTCAGGAACGTGTCCGAGGGGCCAGGCACTGCTGCCCTGGCCCGTTCCTTCTGAAAGTGATGTGAAACCCACTAGGCCGGCCTGTGTTTGGGAAGGACTGTCTGTTGGAAGGAGGAGTAGGTGGGGACCGGCTGAGCCACTGTGACCCTTGCAAACAGCTCTGGCCCCAGAAGTCACAGGCACAGCTTCTAGTCTAAACAAACTCCAGGCAGGTGACATGCCTTTTTGTGCCCTGGTTTTGTCCCCTGTAAAACAAGAGGGTTGGATGATGATCTCTGAGGTCCCCGCCCACCAAAAAGTCTCTGATTCTGCCCAGACTCCAGTGATGCTTCTGGACCAGGGATGGTGGTGAGGCCAGTGCCTCTCTCATCCCACTGAAACCCTGAATTAATGCGAGTGGTATCCTCTGATTCCCACACGCGCCGAAGCCTTATTTATCTCGGTGCCGAGGAAGCCTGACAAGCAGATTTCTCCAACTGCGAAGATAAAATTAAAAAGACGGAGCAAACTCAAATCAACCAAGAGATCAAGCAGCGGAAAGAGCAATCTCTAGCGAGTGAGTCTCTTGCTGCGGAAGCAGCAGTTTCCATTGTGTGAATAGTGACCGGCGGGTCTCCAGAGCCAAGCGAGAGAAAACAAGAGGGTGGTGTTCCTGTTGGTTCACTTGTGGGAGGGGCTGTAGATGCCACCATCACTAACGCTTGTATTTATTAAAACACCCAGATGCTACGGCTGAGGGCAGGCAGAGGTGGTTGAAATCTTGGCTCTGCTGGCAGGCGGAAGAAAAGATGCTATAGTGTCATAAAGACAGGACCAGGGATGATCCCCAAGCCCCCCTGTAGCCATTCATATATGACCAAAGCTGGGAAAGAATGCAGATCCACACAAACCCAACATGATCTGTCCCACTGGTGAGGACCTTCTGAAAACAGGGGGAGGTGGGGCGGGTATCGGGACCCATTACTGGGGAGGGTGAGGGGAATCCTGGGGCTAGTGGTTTGGATGGGATGCACTGGGGCTGCCACAGGGAGGCTCCTAGGTGTCCAGACATAGAGAATAAGCTTTCTGCCAGGTTCTCCCCTTGCCCCCAGCCCCGGTACTCACCCTGGTAACAGGGCTCAGACACAGGGGTGCTTATCTTTGCCCCAGTCTCCTTTACCTCCTTGGCAGCAGGTGGGTGGTGGTGGGCAGAGCTGGAGATCTGGAGCCTGGCCCTTTTCAGTATCCGTTCATTCTCCTTGACTAGAGAGGGCAAAGGTCAAAAGTGGAAGTTCACTGGGTCAGACCCATCCTATCTCTGAGCACAGCTCTCATTAGGGCAAAATGATCAGTGGGATCTCTTCAAATCCCAGCACTCCTCTGCTCAAAGCCTTGCAACGCCCTTTCCTTACTTGGTGTAAAAGCCCAAGTCCCAGCCTGAAGGTCCTCACGGCCTCACTCCTCCTGCCTCGTCCCCGCTGCTCCAGCCACCCCTGCCTCTTTGCTCCTGCTCTTATGAGCAACCACTTTCCTGGTTCATGGCTTTTGTTGGTGTGACTCACTGCTTCACATCCCCCAGGTTTAGACTCGCACATTAGCATCTCAAGGATGCTGATCCCCAGCCATCCACATCTCCTTGCTTTGTTTCATTTTTCTCTCCCCAGCACTTACCATGACCTCACACACATTTTACTTCTTTATCTTTTTTGTTGTCTATGTTCCCCATGGAACATAAGGTCTATAAAGGCAAGGATTGTTGCTTTGTTCCCTGTATATTGAGTGAATGAATGGATGACTAGAGAAGTCTGGACTCACACCATCCTGCCCGATGCCCTGTCTTAGCGCAGCCAGAGCAGTATTATTTGATTTTCCCTATTGTAACACCTTCCCAGGACAGAGCTTCCTACTTTCCACTGTAAATCAGGTTGAGAACTGAAGCTAATCTCTTAGTCTAACCATACTCCCTCCTGTTGCAATTCAAGGCCATTCTTCACATCCAGTCCCTCGGCGGTGATAAAGAAAACTCACTAGGCTCAGTGGTAGAGTGCATGCTTAGCATGCACGAGGTCCTGGGTTCAGTCCCTGGTACCTCCACTTAAAAAAAAGATTAAAAAAATTTCCAAGAAAGAAAAAGGAAATTCATTAGGCTCAGGTTAAGTGAGCCCACCCTCGAGAGCATTGCAGGAGCTTGTCTCCAGGTAGAAGGTCTGGGTGTTGGAAGGACTCTGGACCATCATTCCCAACCATAGTTAGGTTGAGTCAGAGTGGGGATTAACGCTGAGAGGTTGGCAAAGTGAGGGGGCATCTGGCCAGCGGATGCTCAAGTAGGTTTTCAAGTGATGTTCAGCTCGGAAGGGGACTCATCGTGCTGCAGGCTCAGGAGTGGTCCCTGAGGGGGACCAGGAGGAAGGAGAATGTTAAGCCAGTTAGTTACCTATGTGCCTGCTGAGCAGGTAGTTGATGGCTGCGAGGAGGCAGGCCTGCAGGATGAGCGACACCGCTGCCATCACCACGCCGTGCCAGAGCTTCATTTCTCTGTTGGGAGAGGCAGAGGGTCAGGTCAAAGGTTGCAGAGATGCTGAGACAGCTACACACCCATCCCTGCCCCCAGCTAGAGGCAGCCTGCAGGTGTTGCTGTGTGTCTCGGGTCCCTTTCTCTCTTGGGAAGGTTTAGGAGCTGGGGAGGGTGGTGTGCACGCTCAGAAGCCAGGTACATCTGTCAGCAGGATTGGAACCCGAGCTGGCTCTTCCTGGAACACTCACTCCGTCAGCATCATGAGCTCCTCGCAGGGCAGCCGCGGGTTGTGAGTGCGGCTCAGGCTCTCTCGGAGACAGCTGGAAGGGATGTGGGTGGAACCACCTGGGTACCTCGTCTTCACGTCGTGCTCCCAGTGGGCTGTCTGGGAGACCTGCAGGAGGCTGCTGAGGGGTCGTTTGCTTTCCTCTCTCCAGATTTCAGTTTCTGAACCTACAAAATAGGCAGTGACAACATTCGCACCTGCCAGCCAGCGGGCACTCGGTGCCAGCCACCATGCTGAGCTCCCGGCACACCCGCCAGCCTATCTGATTTGTAAAATCCCATGACCGATAGATCTCATGACCCTCCTTTCATTAGGAGTGATGCGAGGACGTGTCTGCGATCACACAGATCTAAGATCTATGTCCACACCTACATCCCCAACCATTCGTCTCTGCTCGCGAGAGCCTTAACCTGCTGCTGGAGGCACAAAGGGGTCCGACTGGAGTGAACGCACTGGGAGAGATCCCGTGAAGAAGCTCAGATCTACACACACTTATACAAACACACACACACACAAACACACACACACACACTCACACACTCACGCACCCTCCACAGCTTCGTTGGGCTTTAGGCCCAGGACTGTGGATGATGCTCTTCAACCCACACGAGTAAGTTTATTTTAAAACTCAGCTAATAATTTCCATCAACGTGTTGCTGAATGCGGAGTGTACTATGACAAAGCCAGGATAGTTTCCAAGCCTTTGAAATGGTGCTTACTTAGCATAAGATGGGGCCGCACAGCGCCCACTGTCCTGGTGCAGACTGTCACCGCTGAAAAGCCTTCTATTGCCCATAAGGCTTATTTCCCCAATCGGGGTTTCCAAGTGATAAGAGCAGTGTGGAGAGTCCGGGCATTTCTGTTTTTCCCTGTAGTTCTCACACTGGGGCTATCCAAGTGGGGCTTGGACCGAGTCGGGAGAGAGGGGAGGCAGTAACCAGGGAGGGAGGTTGCAGGGTTTGCCATCACCGCCTCCCCGGGGCCTGTGGGTGTTGGCCAGCTGGAAGTCTCCAGAAAGGAAATACCACCTTCTCCCCTACACTCTTCACAAGCCAACGAGCCGGTCCTTGGGAATTAAGTCAAAAGTTGGGAGCAACATATACCCAATTTAGTCAGCAGATTTGTTTAAGCCCCTCTTTCCTACATAATAAATTCTAGACACATTTTCCAAAGGAACTTAACTCTATCCACCCTTTGCTTTTCAAATTAGATGAACAATGTACACCTAACATCCTCACTCTTAAAGAGTTCTATTTAGTTTAATTTATAAAGATGGATTCAGGATCCAGACTTGGATTCTTTACGTATAGACTCAGCGCGTGAAAGGGGTCAGGGGAGATGGAAGGTGGGAATGTTCTAAGTGGGAGAGTTCCCCTTTCCCTCCCTCTGCTTCATCCCAGCACCCAACACCCTGGTGCCGAGAAGCGCCAGAAAGCCGCCTCCTGCGCGTCAGGGCTTCTGAGGACCCTCCTGTAGGACGGCTGCATTAGCTCGCTCTGGTGCAGGTAGGAAGGGGCCATCGCAAGGCAGGAGGTGGGCCCTGACCCAGACGTCAGGGAAGAGAGGACCTCGAGAAATTACCCGCCTCCCATCTCCTTGAACTCTCAAGACAGGTGGGTAGAAATCCAGCATCCCCCAGTGATCAGCAAACTCCTAGAAAGTAAGCTCAGGCACAGGGTAATATTTACAGCACCAGAACGCTGGAAATAAAACATCACAATGATGAAGATGAAGTGAGAAGGCAATTATTCACAAAAACCCGTGATCTTGCAGGATAAGAGGACTTGATTGAAAAAATGGCATTGATATATTTTAAATGCCCTGTTCTTGTCTTATTTTGGATAAGCCTTCCTAAAATTTCAACAGATACTGATTTCTCAGGCAAACTTCAGTACCGATCTTGGGGTAGAGGGTATAGCTCAGCGGTAGAGCACATGCTTAGCATGCACAAGGTCCTGGGTTCAATTCCCCTGTACTGCCATTAAATAAGTAAATAAATCAAATGACCTCCCCACCAAAAAAGAATTAAAAAAAAAAATCAGTACTAATCCTGATTTCTGGGGCAGCTGCAAAAAGAAGATTGGACTTTACCAGGAAAGTTTTATTATATCACAAAAGACAAGAAAAAGAATCATGGAAAAGGGCTAGAAACTAGGCCAGCGTGTGTGGGGAATTGACAATGTTCTTTTTTCAAAGGCACTTTAGTACTGATTACCTCATATTGTGTCTCATTTGTTCCTTAATCATAGAAATGGTTCCCCCTCTTCTATCAGATGGGTTGGCTAAGAAGCCACCATAAACCGTGCTCCAAGTTTTAATTCTTTTAAAGCCTCCTCTTTCTCTTTATTTATTAAAAATTAAACAACTAATAGGTATTTGTAATACAAGAATTAAAAATGCAAGTAAGCAAAACATTTCACAGAATCACCCCAAATTTCATTCCATAAAGTTTTAAAATTATTTTAGTAAAATATATATATATATATATATATATATATATATATATAAATCTACGTACATATATAGTCAGTCTGTAGCCATGTATAAATATACATATATACAACCTATTCTAAACATGGCATCATACTGATGAGCAGCATTTCCTCTTCACTTAATACATCGTAAACTTGTCACCAGATCAGAAAAACCTCCACTAAAAAGCCCCAGTCTGGGGCCCCACAGGCCGAATTTGATGCCTAGATGATTTTGTTTGATAACATGCTTTAAGGATTTGTGCGTGGATGCCCTAAGGTGGGCAATGTACTTTTCAGTCCCTGACTGATCCCCGAAGGCATTTGAGTTTGCCACTTTCAGTTTTACAGCATCAGTTAAAATTACTACTATTCCACGTTACCGGTATTTTTCTGATACCCTCTCCAACATTCAGAGGCAGACAGTTCCTCGTTGTCTAGAATTGTTATGCGGATTTCCAGACACTCAGCATCCTGGGAGACCACCAGTAACAGGTGTAACAGGTTAATGTGACAACCAAAATGACCAATAATGACCTCACACATTTCCAAACGTCCCCCTGAGGCAATCGCTCTTGCCCCTAGTTGAGAATCACTGCATTAAATAAATGTTCCATCATTTAAAAATCAGTATCTTATTTTGTCTGTTTATGCAAAACTATGTTGCTTACCCTTCCTTGCATAATTTTAATATACTACGAGCATCTTACTGGCCAAATGACACACAGTACCTGTCAACATATAGCATAAAAATCCGATCTCAAGGTGGATCCAAGTTCTGTTCCCTTCTAGGTGTAAATTATTGAACGTCTCTGTGTCTCAGTTTCTGTACCTATAAAATGGGCCAATGGTAGCATCTACCTCACAGAGTTCTTGTGTGGACTCAGAGAGTTGTGATGTTTGTAAAGACCTAAATACAATGCCCAGCATGTGGGAAGCACTCAGTAATTATCAATTATCAGGTTTTATTCAATCCTAAAGCATTTCACCAAGATGGAGACTCAGAGCAGTGCAATATATTAAAATTGGGTTGGTCTATTTTAGGAAACTTATGCACTCATTTTGAGTACAGTTTGTAGATAAAGTCTGGGCAGGATGAGGTATGAAAATTACGACAGATGTCATTATTTAAGTGGCTAATGGCCCCTAACCGCAATGAGCAGGTTGCTCCTTGGGGTCCAATTGCAGATTGCTGATCAGACAGGCGGCAGAAACATCTGCTCCTTTGCGTGCGCACGCACACACACACACACACACACTCACATACACTAGACAACCGGGAAATGAGCAATTTGAGGTAATTATGTTGTGAAATTATGCCTGGACCATGTGAGAGTTTGGTGTGCCTCGTTCCATTGGCAGGATGGAACTGTCCTGCCCTCTTTCGGGTTTTGACACCCAGCCCCACATTACTGTAGTGTCCTGCCAGGTGCCGCCAAACCACGTGTCAGCAGAGGGCTAAGAGCATTTCTTCTGTTTGCTTCAGACCTGGTGGCAATACTGAGACTTCCAGTCAGGGATGGATTCTATTTTATTGTTTCCTTTTCTCTTGATAAAGAGCTCTCTCATGCTCTTTCTAGTAGGCACAGCATAACAAAAGAGGTGAAATAAAGAGCTTTGCTGTCTGACCCCATGCTTTCTTTGGGTAGATATGTTCTAGAAAGAGTGCTTTAAAACAAAACCACAACCATAGATGATTTATATGAAAATCATATGGATTAAAGTAATTGTAATTAGTATTGCCAGGCTGACTTGATCAATCTTTTATCTTTTCTTTTTTTTTAATTTTTCTTTTGGTAGAGGAAGTAATTAGGTTTATTTATTAATTTTCCTTTTTTTTTTTTTTTTAAATGGAGGCACTGGGGATGGAACCCAGGACCTTGTGCATGCTAAGCGTGTTCTCTACCATTGAGCTATACCCTCCTCCCACAATGAATCTTTTAAAATTAAGTAGTTGTAAGGATTTTTTTTTTTAATGGAAGCACAGGGAATGGAACGCAGGACCTTGTGCATGCTAAGCGTGTGCTCTACCACTGAGCTATACCCTCCCCCACCAAAGGGTTTTTTTATAAAGCTTTTAAAAAGAATTTTTGGTAATCTTCATTAATTTATTATTTTTAAAATGAACACTTTGAGCTATAACACAGGTGTATGCTATAGTAGAAAGAGAACAAGACAGGGAGACCAGGGCCTGGCTCCTCCTCCTGGCTGTCATTTGCCACCTGCGTAACCTGGGACAGGTAGCGGTCCTTTCTAGGCTCAGCACTTGACAGTCTTCCTAAGATTCTTTCTAGACTGAAGTAGAGAAGCAGAAAGGGAAGTGTAGTGGGTGGAAATGGAATATTTTGAAAGAAAAAAAATTTGTTTCCGTTTTATAATCTCATCCAGCCTCCTTCACATTACTAGACTTTTCCCCGCTAAATTAATATGCAGTTTTGAAGAATCAAGAAAAGAAGGGAACATAAATAAACCAAACTAATCATGAATATAACCACAGAAACAGAGGAGGTTAAAAATTGTGAGATTACTAAGATTGTCCTTTCATGAAACCTCAGTAAAATTAATGATTTCCTAGAAAAATATAAATTAGCAAAATTCATTCCATAAGGCAGAACAAACTTAAACAGATGAAAACCAAAACAAAATAACAAGAAAGCAGGCTGGGAAGCAGCCTGGTATCCAGCTGCTAAAGGCAGAGAACTTGGAGCCAGACAGCTTGGGTTCACATCCCAGCTCATTCTCTGCATGAGTTTGGTCTAGTCATTCAACCTCTCAAAACCTCTGTTTTCTTACCTATAAGATGAGAGTGATAATAACTAATTCTCAGGATTAGATAAGATGAATATAAATGACATCTACTTCTGAGGATGAAATAAGATTAGGTATGTGAAGCAGCTATTATAGCTTCTGTCACATAGCAAAAAGCGTCCAACAAATGGCCACTATTACACTTAATTTTTATGCTATATGAGAAGATCCAAGGCACAGAGAAAGATGGAAAACTCTCCATGCTCATCTCACTTATGAGTACAGAGGTAAATACATGATAATATCAAAAGTTATTACAAGGAATGTCCAGGAAATCAATTATTACAATAATGAGAACTAATGTTGAGTATTTGCAATGTGCTGTTTTAATCCTCTTGCTCTAATAGACGTTATCAGCATTTCCTAGATGAGGACAGTGCAGCTCAGAGAGGTTGAGCATTTGCCCTGGTCCCCCCACTGGAAGAGTCAAGTTTTAAACTCAAGCCCATCTGACTCAAGGGTCTAACTGTCAATCATGACATACAACTGTTACAGCATATAAATACAACAGTGCAGTTGGGGCCGGATTTTTAAATGATGAATTTTTAAATGATGATCTCAGTAAAATGCCCAAGAACATTCGATAAAATTGAATGCTCGTTTTTTTTTAAGTTAATAAAATTAAAATGTGAGGATTGTTTCTTCTTCTAATAAAGAATAGCCCTTCTATACCAATAACCAACATCTTACCCAATGGTCAAATATCTCAGCAGTTATGTGAGAACAAGGATGTCTGCTGTAAGCATTTTTAAAAGTTAGTCCTAGAAACTCTAATTTCTAGAAGTTGGAAGTTCCTCCAACCTATAATAATAATACTGAATATTTATTGAGTGTTATTTTCTGCAGCAGACGCTTTTGCATGTATTAACTCGTCAGATTCTCACAACCACCGTAGGAGGTAGGTAGTATTATTATTTCCATTTTACAGAGGGCAAACTCAGACTCAGAGAAGTGAGGTAAGTTGGCCAAGATAATGAGAAGAGTTAATGGGGTTTTGTGCCCAGACAGGCTGATGATGGAGCCTCAACTAAAAACTGATGTATGAAAGAAATGGGGCAAGGAAAAGTCAAGTTTCTCTTTATTTGCAAAAGATGCGATTTTTTGAAGACATCCCCTCAAAAATCAATTGAAAAACTAGTGAAATTAATGAGACTGCTCAGGAATGTCCTGAGGGCATGATGAATATTCTCAAGTTACCAGCCACCCTTTCTATTATTCTAGCAAAAGACAGAAAATGGAATTGGGGGCAAGGGGAACCAGGAGCCTTAGCAACTATCACAACCAATGTATCTAAGGACAATTTTCATTATAAGAAAGTTATTGTGAAGAAAATGGTAGAAATTTACTAAGAAATCTAAAAGACTTTAATAGAAACGCAGTTATGATGTTTCAGATTGGGAGGGTGGAGGCTAAGAAAAAAATCACTTTGAAACCGATTTATTGGTTCAATATAATTTCAATCAAAGTTAGAGTGAGAATTTTTTAGACCTCAAAATTATTCAGAAGTTTATCTGGGAAAAAATAATTACAATTCAGAAGGGTTGAAACAGGTTTGACAATGAATTGTGACAAAGTGGGTTCCAGACATACCACTTTTTAAAAGTAGTCTAGACTTGTGAAATCTGCCTATATGTATAACATATATTATAGAAGTGGTTCACAAAGCAGGGGGAGGGAAGGAAAGTTACCTAAGAAATGTTGCCCACAGGGTAATAGTTAACTACCTAGAAGGAAAAGAAAAATATCTTAGATTCATATGTGGCATACCAAAATAAATTCCAAAGGGACTATGGAGGTAAATATTTTTAAGTTGCGATATTAAAATTAGAAGGAAATAGAATTGGATATTCACATATTCAATAGTATTCATTAAATCCCCAGATGAGAGAAGAATTTCTCAGTTTGTATGAACAGTAGAAATCACAGAAACCAAGAGCGGACGAGGCCGGAGCCCACACCACACATACTATTTAAGAAAAACAGATTCTGCTCTAAAATATTAAAACTTAATATGTTAAAATAAAATTTAAAAGCAAACAGGCAAAAAGAAAAACTAGAAAAAGTATGTACAACACATAACTTTAAAAGATTTTACTTTTTTTTTTTTTTTTTACAAAAATTGTTAAGAAAAACCCTTGTACTTCCCAAGTGATAAACTGGTAAAATTCCTGAAACAAACCATTCACAAACAATCTGGAATGAGACCAAAGCTGTCACTGCAAGGTAGCTCTACCCAGAGTGGTTGATAAAAGTGAAAAAAGCAGGAACAATCTAATTGAAAACCAAAAATGAAGTAAATTAGGGTAAGGGTATAGAAGGGGATACTATACAGACATTTAAAATTATGTTTAGGAAAAATTAATCTGGGGAAGCCTGTTCTGTGAAAAAGTACAAGACGGTTATGTCTAGCCTGCACTTTATTGTGTACATATGATCCACAATATGATCACAACTCTGTAAAATGTAAACATAAAAAGAATGAATATTTGTAAAGGAAGTAAACTCTGCGTTATCAAATATTTTTGTCTCTTAGTTTAGCAATAACCCCCACCATCAATTCACCTGATTCAGTTCACCAAATCCAGATTAATTGGTTGACAATAACTTTGCATATCAAATATAGATTTTCTCATGAATACAAATTTATGGAAATTAAATTGGGGCTTCTCTTTAAATATGCTTTGTTCAAAAATGGAAAATGGAGGGAAATGTACCTAAATGTTAACAAAACTGGGTATTGAAATGTTGTGAATGATTTTTCCAATCAGGAAAAAAAAAATATTTTAAGAGCATGGAAACAATCTCAGAAATTCTCAGTAGCTTAAATTAGCATGAGACCAAATTTATCTACATAAACATTCTATTCACATCTAAATTGTATCTCACCATATTAACAGAACATTGAGATAATCAGCTGCATGTCTAAATTTCAGTCAATCAAATACGTATTGAATGGTCTGTGTTGCATGTCCTGAAATACCCTGATGGCCATGAAGAAGGGGAGGATGCTATCTGAACTTCCAAGAGCTCATATTGTACTGGGAAAATCAGGACATTAATGTGCAGAAAATCAAAACACACACGAGATGCCACAATGAAATATGATGAATTGTCAGAAGGAGTGGTATCAATAATATGTCATGTTTCAGAGGAAAAAGACATCTCCAAGCAATAGGATATTCAGAGAGGAGCACTGAGAGGGTATCATCTGAAGAACAGGCAATGGCTGGGTTGAGTCAGGGGCATCATACTCCAGTTAATGGTGTCTGCCAACCCCGGCTGTAGGGGACAGCTTTAGTGGAACTGATTGTCTTCAACAAGGTTCAGTATAGATTCGACCACATGGGAATAAGAGGACAATGAAGAAAAGCTCAGTACATCACCAGGCAACGTCACAGGTAGGGGCCGGAGAATGGCGCAGTGCAGGGACTTAGTGGCCAGAGGGACTGGGCTGGGGATTCCAGTGCTAGCCTTCCTTGCTGTGAGTTGCTTTCTCTTCAGGCCTCAGTGTTTTATGGGAAAAATGAGGATGTCACCTGTTTCCTTTTTTTTTTAACTCACACATGTCATGTGCTTACTACTCGCCAGCATCATGCAAAACATTTTGCTTAAATTATCTTACTTAACCCTCAGAATAGCAACTTTATGAGATAGATAACTGTTGTTGTCCCCATTTTACTGTATGAGACAACCAGGCTTGTCTTGCTGATTTAGTCTTGGCACTAAGTTGCATGCATCTCAAGTAATTGTCTGTAAAAATGCTTCCCCCCAAATCACCAAGTTGCATTTATCTCTAGTATGTTCTTGCAAAAATGTTTTCCCCCAAATTATGAATTAGAAATGTTATGATTATTTGTTTCCCTCCTAAAAACTGGCAGTGCCTGCACCTATATACGTAGTGACTGGAGGTGTGACTTCCACACATGGAGGGGAAAGAATTGAAACCCAGGCTGGTGGGGGCTGGAGCCTTCCCCACACCATGCGCAGTATTTAAGAAGCTTAGTTGAGTGCCTGGCATATGTAGATGCTCAAGAAGGGGTGATCCTCAGACCAGAAGAGAAGATTCAACCCAAAATTGGCTTAACTGTATAAATGCACCCATTTCCATAGGGCTGTGTAAGAAAACTGGGCTCACTCACGATTTTCAGGTGGGAGGTATGAACAACTCAATGTACAAAGCCACATGGTCTTGGAAAGTCCTTGGTCCTAAACAGTCCCTGCTCCTATGACTGTCGCTATGTTCATGTACTGAGGACAGAGAAGGTCAAAGTACCCAGTTGTGAAAAGGAAGGAGATAGGGTCTGTCAAATGCCGCAGAGAAGGGGAGAGCAGAGGGTTAAAGCGTCACCTTTGTCCCGAGTGTCAGGGAAATTGTCTCTGGATTTCCAGTCAGCTCTGGTCAGCATGGCAGGGGCCTCTCCCGAGGCGATCGGGACACATCTGGAACAGGAAAGGAGAACCTAGATCAGCATTCCAGCTCAGCAACTTTATAAATGCAGCCACCATGGACACATTGCTTCCTCTCTTGGAGCCTCAGTTTCTCTGTCTCAACACTGGGGGAGGTGAGCTAAATAGATTTAGTTCTGACATTTTGTTGTTCTAGAACACCATGAGTCTAAAATGGACATAAAGGGTGAGACTCAAATTAGCCAGAAATAGCAACTGTGAGTCTCAACCAGATAAGCCACACCTCCAGGCACATGTGTTTATAGATGTGGGTCCTGACAATTTTTTAGGAGGAAAATAAGTCATCCAAAATTTCTAATTAGTAATCTGGGGGAAAGCGTTTGCAAGAAAGTACTGGAGATGAATGCAACTTGGTGACCTGGGGGAAAGAATTTTTACAGTGACTTGAGATGAATACAATTCAGTGCCAAGGCTAAATCAGCAAGACAAAGAATTGCAAGCAACTTAAGCAGTATTCAGGATTCATCTTGCTAGTTCCTACAAAGCTCCAGGTGAACGGGAGGGGCCAATAAATTTTAGAGCAACTAGACACCTTCTACAGATTATTCTCAGTTTGTGAGCACGTTGGTGGCTGGGATCAGGTCTGGTCCACACTTTAGTTCCACAATCCCTGGCTCAACACTTAGAGACAATGTGTGGGCAAAAGCACTTTGTAACAGTCTGTACACATTGTAATTAAATCAGCTTGCATATAATAAACACTGTTTAAGTTGGCAGAGGGTGGTCAGCAGACAAGCTTAAGGTCCCTGAACCTCATCTTCTACCTTTGTCAATCAGAAAGCCAGCGATCTCCCTCCCAGAATTTGTCAAGAGGGATGAGACCATGGAATCTTCCAGCACTCTTCCTGCCTCATTTTTGGATGTCAGGCCTGTGGGCATGTCTCCTATGCAGTCTAGTGGGGTCTCATGTTTGGAAGGGCCCCCTGATCCGTTTAGTGCTCTGCTGTTGCCATCCTTAAATTCTTAATAATTTTAGACAAGGAACCCCAGATGTTCACTTGCAGGGGGTCCTGCCAGCTATGCAGCTGATCCTACCCAGGGCATTGTATTAAGTAGAGTTGCCAAAGCTCACACAACAAGGTCAGTACACAGAATAAGAGCAGGGCTGGCCAATCACCAAGTCTTCCCTGAGCACCTAGTCTACACTTCTGAGCTGCAGAGATGATGGGGAGAGGCCTGCTCTAAGAATACTCTTCTGCGCTAGAAGACTTTCTGTCACTGACTTCAGTCAAGTTACTCAACACCTTGTGCCTCAGTTTCCTCAACCATAAAGAGAAGCTATTAAAAGCACCTTTGTTTTCAGGGTGGTTGTGAGGATTCAGTGCATTAATCTGTGTGACACCTGCAAACCACTAAGGATCAACTATTATATTCTGCTGTTGTTGCTGCTGGTTTCTCCTTGCATGGATGTTTACATGACTTCTTTTCTTTGACAGCATGCATTCTCTGATTCCCATTCATAACATTTTTAAACTGCCAGGCTGGTTCCCTTCCCTCCCCTCCACATATTCCGTTTTTTTTTTTTTTTGTCGCTCAGAATGAGTCTTAAGGAAAAAACTCCTGCAGGGAGATATTCCCTGGGAGCCAGTTCCCAGTTGACTTAAAGAGAGTAATTTATGGCTACTATTGATGGAGGACTGGACTGGGGCAGTAAATGTATATTGCTGATAATCCTCATAGCAACACTGTGAGGTGGGTGGTTTAATACCCATTTTACAGATGAGGAAACTGAGGCTTACAAAGGTTTAGCCTAGCCGGAGCCTGGAAGGTTACTTCTGCTACTGCAGACACATTTCAGGTCATAGGAGCAAGAGATTAATGCCCATAAAGCACAAACTGCTGAATCTTAAGCTCAATTCAAGCTGATGGCAACTGAATTTCACACCCCAGAATCCCAGCACAGAAACGGAGAATCTCCTCTGAAACTTCTGCACATACATGCTCACAAGCAGACACACACCCCTCAAACTAATTTAAAATCCTACCTGCCCAGATAATACTTACCCCCAGAACCATGAGAAAGGTCTGATCCCAGCCTGTGTTTCAGTGATGTCCTGATGGAAACATCTCCCTCACCACTCCCCAGGCCCCCCCTCGGAAGCTTCTCTGTCATTGGAGGTCAATCACAAATGTTTCATCATTTCCAACAGGGCGAGGGCTTGCTGCTCAGAAGATAATAATCTAGCTCAGTTGAGGAGAGGTGGGGGGAAGCGACAGATAACACCTATCTCTTTCAGAAAGGCTTTACCCTACTGCGCTATGCAGTTTACGTAAACAGAGGTTAGTAGTTTTTTTCTCTCCGTGTGAACACACTTTTTTCAATACCACGAATATGCACACAGCCTGGGAGAGCGGAAAGAGCACTGGAGGAGGAGTCAAGAGGCCTGGGTTCAAGTCCCTGCTCGGGCACTAACTTGCTGTATGAGCTCAGAAAATCACTTTCCCACCACGGGACTCACGTTCTTCCTCCACAAAATGAAGAAGTGGGTCTCTAGATATTAGCAAAGGTCCCTTCCAGCTTGCCTCACCTCCGAATCTGTGTGTGATATGACCACAAAGGACAAAGAGAGTGTGTTTGGGGCATATGGCAGCTGATGAGAAGAATTTCTCGAGGCCTTCTTTGCCATCAAACATTAAATGAGGCCAGCCTAAGACGGCTGCTTGCAGTTTATATGATAGATACTCTCAGGAAGGGAAGGAAGTTCGATTGTAGGCTTTTGGGGGATATCAGGCTAAACCCCCAAGATCTAAATTTGGGAGTAAAGAAGAACAGGAGGAGGATATGATGATATACAACAAAGACAGCAGAACTTTATGTACTTCTGTGATGTCACCTCCCTCCCTGCTCGGGACAAGATAACCAGTGTAGAATAATGGCTCCTGAGTTAGATATGTTCAGATGTGAAACCTGTCTCTGCTACTTGGTAGCTGGGTGACTTGGGAAAAGTTACTTAACCTCTCTGATTCTCAGTTTTCTCATAGGTTAATAATAAATATCTAATTTTTAAAAATCTCTTAAGTTTGTTTAAAGTTAAATAGTACAAATAAACAGGCAAAGCACTTCACAGTAGCTCCCTTCTGTGGTAAACAACAAATGGTAGCTATTGACATTTTTATTCCCTAACTTATACTTAGAAATCTACCCCTTGGGCTGAGTCTTATTCAGTGTTTTCTGACTTGTGATGTATCATGAGCTCACTGTGGAAATATGTCTGTAGCTGCAGTTTTCTTTCCTTTACATAGTGTATGTTAAGAACACAAAGCCCCAGGTACAAATGTTGTGGTATATTTATACAATGGAATACTACTCAGCCATAAAAAAGAATAAAATAATGCTATTTGCAGCAACATGGATGGACCTGGAGATTGTCATTCTAAGTGAAGTAAGCCAGAAAGAGAAAGAAAAATACCATATGATATCACTCATATGTGGAGTCTAAAAGAAAAAAAAGAAGAAGAAGAAAAGAAAAAAAGAGGACACTAATGAATTCATCTACAAAATAGAAACAGGCTCACAAACATAATGAACAATCTTACAGTTACAGGGGAAAGGGTGAGAGAAGGGATAAATTTGGGAGTTTGAGATTTACAAATGTTAACCACTACATATAAAAACAGATAAAAAAACAAATTTCTTCTGTATTGCACAGGGAACTATATTCAGTATCTTGTGATAGCCTTTAATGAAAAACAATATGAAAATGAACATATGTATGTATACGCATGACTGGGACACTGTGCTGTACCCAGAAATTGACACATTATACCTGACTGTACTTCAACAAAAAATATATAAATAAGTATTTGCTGAATAAAAAGGAAAAGCACAAAGCCCCACTTTTACTCAAAATTTAAGAATACATGGAACGCTGGAAGCTATACAGAGTGATTGCCTAACTGGGTTTTCCACACCCTCCAGGTTCCCCTGCTACTGACGACATACACCTCTCTGCCGAGGTCTCTCAGTAATTAACTCTAACTATAGTTAATCTACAGGAATCAAGCCAAAATTTTTGACCCATTGCTTTGATTCCCCTTTTACCTGAACCCGCTGTAGATATGGCAGCAGCCAAAGTTGGCTAACATTCACAACACTCTGCTCTTCTGTGTGGACCACTCCTGGACCAGAACTTTCCATGATGCCACTCCACTGCTTACAGTATCATGTAGGTGTTCAGGATCTTTGAACATGACATATTTTGGGTCCTCCGTGTGTATACTCTCACTAGGACAGTGTGACAACAATACAAAGTCCACTGAACTTGGACCTCAGCGACCTGGAGAACTGAGGCATTTGACCCCTCTGGACAGCGATTTCTTCATATATAATTGTAAGGAGTTTCAATTTGATCATCCACGACTCTGCTCTAAATTGAGGGTCTATGTCTTACTCTACTGATCCACAGTCACCTGAACTCCACCTGCTTCTAGTAGGTGTTCAACCAGTGTTTGTGGTTTGGATAAGTGAGTGGATGTTACACACACCTGGCGCAGGCCCGGCATCTCACACACTACCTAACTACATGCAAACACTTGCTGAAGACGAGACGATGATTTGCTCTGCAAGGCACTTAGTCTCTCCTCCCCAGAGGCCACTGGTGCTCCTTGGGAGGTCAGCACCCAGGCCTCCTTCCGCCAAGACCCGCGTGAGATGGTCCTCCTCTCTCTGCTTTGAGCTGACAGACTCCAGGCCTAAAGGCAGGATTCGAGAGGAGATCAGACAGTGATAAATGAAGCCCTAACATCTGTACCATCAACAGGAAGCTACTTCTGAAAGCTTATCATCTGGTGGAGAAGGAGCAGCGGCTGATGGAGGTCGATAACTCACTTTCACATCCCATTTCGTAAGACCACATCCCTCCCAGGCTTTCCCGTTGCACGGTGCTGCTGACCTTCGTGGGGCGTGGTGTCTCACAGAGAACACAGCTGCTTTCTACAGGAGAATCAATTCTCTCTCCCCGCTTTTAAGGGAGGGAAATGATGTGTCAACAGGATTCAGGAATTTTTGGAAAGGGGAAAAAAGTAAACTTACTCATGACCCAATCATCCTATACATTTTCACATAATGCTTTCCCTGCCTACTTGTGTGTGTGTTTTTAAAAATAGCTTCCCAAATTGTTTTCCACATTATAACGAATGAGCTTTTAAAACCTGCAATTCTGGTTCTGTCACTCTCTGCTTACAAGTCTGCAGCGGCTTCCTGTCGCGCTTAGATCCTGAAGGAGAGCTACCCTCTTGGCTGGACCTCAGGTGCTTTGCTTGCTTTTCTCTTTTCACACTCTTCCAGGCTCCCTCCCACCTCAGGGCATCTGCACATGTGGGTCCCTCTGTGCCCAAACGGTTTGCATGGCATTTAAAAAAAATCATACTTGATTTATAGTATCATGTTAGTCTCAGGTATACAGCAAAGTGACTCCATTATACATATATATGTACGTATCTATGTTCTTTTTTTTTCAATTCTTCCCCATCATAGTTTATGACAAGATATTGAATATAGTTCCCCAGGCTATACATAAATCCTTGTTATCTATTTTATATACAGTCATGCACATCTGTTAATCCCATACTCCTAAATTATCCTTCCCCACACACTGACCATGGCATTTTTATTGGTTGCCTAATATCCCACCTTGCTGATATAACCTCAAATTCCAGACCATTCTTTGGGGGCATCATTCAGTCATTTTCAGTGTTTTTACTACTGGAGACAACACCGTAATGGGTAACTTTGTACATACTGACTTGTTGTTGCTTATTTCAGACTATTTCCTTTGGATAAAGTTCCAGGAGGATATTTAAGACAAAGGAGAGTGATTTTATGGCTTTTACATCATACTGACCTTCTGCTTTCAGAGCACGTGTTCCATTGGCAGTGTTTGAGCATGTCTATTTCACTGCAATCCGGATAGCAATGGATCCTCATTTTTCAGTATATAGAGTTATTTCCTTGTCTGTTTGAATTTATTTTTTCAAATCTGTTTCTTATTAGTAATAAATGCTACACTATTCATTGAGCGCCAGTGTATATGAAGTTGCTTCGTATACACTAACTCCTTTAATCCTCAAAACAACCGTGTAAGGAAGATCCTACAGATACTGCTTTAAAATTTTAAAAACTGAACATTGGGAAGATTAACTTATATTATTATTATTGTCATACACCCAAGCAGGTAGATGTATGTGTCTGTCTGTAGTTGGAGACGTAGATTTCAGTGACATCAGCAAGCAGATGACACAGAAGCCTTTGGCAGTACAGTGAGAGGACAAAGGGCCAGGAGAGAGCCCAGAGGTGCTCTGATATCAGAGGGACAGATGGAGCCTGCCAAGAAGACCCCAAGAGCAACCAAAGATTCAGGAGGAACTGGGTGAGAGTGTAAGGATGCCAAGCCTCAAGGAACATTCTTCTAACACATGGAAAGCTCTGCTGTCCCCCAACTTTCCTTGTGTGGTCAAGAATGCCTCAGCTGGGGTGCTTCCAGGGAACACTGGTGAATTTAATATATCAAGCTTTTAACATTTATGCCCAGAAACATATTTTCAGAGTATATTAAAGAAGTGAACTATTTTCACAAAGCCCGAAATACACCCCCTTATAAAAACAGGAATCCTTTTGGAATGAAGGACATCTCTCTACACTCATCAGTTTCCTAAGTCTGGACCTTTATACATTCAGTATATCTTTTTCTCCATCTGGGCTAGCCTTCTTTGCATACAATTTTTTTTTCATTGTTTTGTGCCTGTTTTAACTCCCCTTAGATCATTGGCTCTTAAGGAAGTGAAAAATTAGGGACCCCATGATTTATTTACTTGTTGAGTCCCTGTTTATGAGGAGCTGTTGCTGAACGGTACTTGGCAACTTCTCAAAAAAATGTTCTGATAGTGGCCATCCCATCTAGTGATGGTGAAATTGTCCTGCCGATCCAGTCCGTTCAACTGATCAGTGAGAAATACCTCCTTGTGAGACAATCAATTGTCCTATAATCGATTGATAACAATTTTTCACACTTTCTACAGCTTCTTATAATCTACAGAATATTGTCATATAATGTCATCTGATAACACCTATCCGTGAAGTAGTCACAGGTTACTGAGATAATTATTTCAACTGAAATTATTATTTCTGTTTTACAGAAGAGAAAATCTGGACTTAAAGAAATCAGTTAACTTGCCGAAGGTTGTACACGGTAAGTGAAGGACCAAGACTGAGAGCTGACCGGAAAGTGAGCGGGACGGGGCAGGGGGGTGGCAGGGAAGGTGGCAGTGGGAGTTGCCCATCCTGGAAGCAGGCGTTAGGGAGTGTGTTCTCTGCGAGGATCTAAAAAATAATGAAACCAACTAAAAGCAGTCTGCTTTTTACTATCACCACTGCACCAGTAATTCCAAATAATATCAGTAATAAAATACTCCCCCCTGCCGGGTACTGAGAAGCTGGCTTTTTCTATCTGCTAATAGAATCATTAAGGGAGCAAGTGAGCCTCATTTCCAGTCATACAGAGAGATTTTTCTCAGGACTTTGTAAAGCATTTCATGTTCCAAATCCCTGCCCTTGTTAAAAACAGATACATTTTCTTTGGGGCTGTTCAGAGCCTTGCAGAATTACACTTTCCTGGGAGAAATAACAATCACCACGTAACCAAACATCTACAAGCTCCTCTGCCTACTTAACAGAGAATCTTCTACAATAGCAGCACCCATTCACTCGTTCAGCAAAATGCACCAAACAGCTCCTCTGAGTGTGATGCGAGGCAAGAGCCGGGGATGCGGGCGGACCAGCAAGGTGAGGATAGCTACACCCACCAGGACAGTGGGTGGCAGACAACTTCTTTTGAAGATGAGCTGGAGGGACTTGCCCACCACCTGAGCTTCCTTGGAGTGTATAACTTACTTGCCCTCTGGGCTTCAGCTGGAAAGGTTCAGAGTTCTCCCATCCTGAGAAGGGCAGCGGCTTGGTCTAAAATCACAAGGGTTGATTCAGCAGCGGAAAGTCCTAGCTGCTAGCAGCCCAGCCCCGAGGGGTCTCCTGTGACCTAGAGCTGTCAGAGCTAGAGCTGGGACAGTCCCAGGCAAATTTGGATAGTTGCTCATCTATGCTTTCAGTTGCTGAGATTTTTAAATCATTATTTAGTGCTCATCTTACTTTTGTTGAAATCACCGTGGGTCCCAAGCTTGGGGCATGGAGAGCCTGTGCAGCATCTTCATCATAGGTACGTACAGGAGCCAGCACCAAGGCGGGCTCACACACGAGCTCCAGGAAAAGCCAAGAGCAGGGCTTCTCAACAGCAGCATTATTGCCGTTTTACACAGAATAATTCTATTTTGCGAGGGGTTTTCTGGTGCATTGTGGGATATTTAACAGCATCCCTGACCTCAAGTCACTATATACCAGTATACACGCACACACACCACTCCGTTGTGATAATAGAAAATATCTCCCAATATTTTCAAATAGCACCTGGGAGGCGGAAGCAAAATTGCCCCCAGCTGAGAGCTACTGCCCCAGAAAGATGTCTCTGATGGGCTCACTACAAATTTGGAGCTGTTGTGCACAAATCAAAGCTGGAAGAAGGGGTGTCCTGCTTCAGGCAGGGCACAGCCACCCCAGCTGTCACATGACACTCTAATAATAGTTACTCTGCACCCCCTCCAGGTAGAAGCAGACTCGGAGTTTGCCTGGTCGCCGGGGTCCCCCGTGACAATGGGCAGTACCAATGACAATACATGCTTAAACAAGGATGCTACAAGGATTACTTCCTGTCCTATGGGGTGCTTCCTGGGGAAATAAAAGGGAGTTTTAAGACTACTACATGACTATTCACAAAGTACATTACAAATTGAAGGCTCTGAGAAGTCTCACAAGAAAGAAACCTGTTGAAATTTTACAACCCAGATGCATGCCAAGGTCAAACTGTCCATTGAAATACCATTGTCAATCTGCCAACTGTAGATTCTTTGAAAACTCTGGTGCCCTCCCTGAGATTCCTGAGAATTTTCAGAGAGTTTATATTCTTGTGTTTACTTTTGGCTCTGAGTTTCACCTCCCTTTGAATTGTCCAACTCATTCATATCGCCCCTCTTACCACTTCTCTCTTATTTCTGCTCTGTGCTAACCAAGATGTGGATCCCCATCCCCTTTCCATGATGTCCCTTTCCCCAAAGTGCTTGCACAATTCACTGGTGTGTTCAGTGGGCATTGCTGAGGTTTGCAGTGGTAGAAGACTTTCACATGATTTTAGCCCCCCCCCCCAAGACTTTCCTCATTATCTCCCTAACTCACCGTTCACGCAGCCTCCTCCACCCCCACCCCAGCTCCATCCTCCTCACTTTATTGTACAAAACATCTTTGCTTTCCCCTCTTTATTGGTCTTGGGTTTGCTTTCGAATTTTCAAAGCCTGGTTAACAGATGACCACATAATTTATCATCCAAACTATGACACTTTTGAGAATGAAAGAGGACCTAATAATAATTTTGCTGGGACAAGAAGTGTATACCAGGAAAGTCCCTAACAAACCAGGGCACATGATCACCATACATCTTTGCTAAAACAAAGGAGTTGCCTATTATCAACCCAGAAAAGGTGGCAGAGGCTTAGAAATCTTCGTGTTTCCCTCCTACATTTTCCTCCCCTCTCCAGTCCCTAGAAATGGAATGGAGCCAGAGGGTATGTGTTTTCTTATTAATGGAAACGATGCCGTCCTTCTCCGAAGACAGAGGTGGCTTCCATCAGCTTTGGCTGTAAATGAAAGTTTCTTTTTCTCCATTCTTCTTTACATATTCATTATTTCCCAAACTTATTTGGTCATAGATCTCTTTTTCTCTCTCCATCCCAACACCCATTAACAGCTCCCATAACTGGAAGAACACACTTTGGGGAACTTTGAGCTCAGAGGTAGGGAGGACCATCTCCACTGCCACTGCAATCACCTTGGGTGATGACAGGATTAGGGTGGAGGGGAGACCAGGAATCCCCTATAAATGAGGGGAATATCTGGAGATTAACAGATGAGAGGATCAGGAGCTCAGAGAGTGGTACAGCCAGAGGCATAATCCTCAGAGGACCAGGGACTCTATACTAACATTCCATGGACTATGCTGTGGGAAAAACTGCCTTAGATCACTGATTCCCAAACTCAAGCTCGATTTGTTGCACAAACCTCATCACTCCATACTGTCCCCCGCCATTCCAGACACACTCATGTGCTTGCTATTCTTTGACCATGTAAGGTACATGTCCACCTCAGGACCTTTGCACTTACTGTTTCCTCTGCCTGAAATGCTCTTCCCCACTTACCAAGTCTCATTTTCTCATTTCCTTTAGGTCAAATATCACTGAGGCCATCCCTGGCCATCTAATACAAAATAACAACCCGCTCCCACCTGGTGCACCCTACCTCCCATGACTGGCTTTATTTTGGTCCATAGCACATGTTTCCATCTGACAGTCTGTGTATTTGTTCATTGCTTGTCTCCCCCTACCCCAGAAGGAGAGCTCTGTGAGGACCAGTTTTGTCCGCTGGGTTCACTGCTGTATTCCCAGGATCTAGGATATGGTGGTGTTTAATACGTGTTTTTAAATGGAGGGAAAAAAGAGTGAATCAATTTCAAAGTTCCAGATATCTTCCAAAGTCCCCACCAGGCAGATCCTGGTTGGTGGTGACAAGTACCCCCTGGGCACTCCTCTCCCAGCTCCTGTCCCAGATGGCCCCCTCATTCTTTGTGGGAGCTCGCCAGGTCTCAGTCCCTCTGGAAAAGTGCTTCACACATACCTGCAGCTCCCACATGCCTCCTCCCCCTACACTTGGTACATCTGTCCAGCAGAGCTTTTGCAAAGACTTACACGGCAGTCAGCCATTCACATCTCCACAGGCATGAGCATGACTCGTGAATTGACCTCTACCGGGTGTCAATTCCTGACAGGGCAGAACAGGAAAGACAAAATCTAGACGCTGGTCCCTGAGTGACATGAGCCCCCTTCCTCAGCCCTAGCCTCAGGAGGGGCAGGGGCTAGAAAGGGCTCCTCTATTGGCCAGTTTCTCTCAGGAGCCTGCTTCTGGGGCTCAGGGTGGCCCAAAGGATGGTGTCCCTTGTCTCTCATATGTCACTCCTTTCCATCAGAACTGCACTTTGCTTCCAATAAATTAGAAAAAACACCCAGCCATTTTCCTTCATCTGAATGTGTTTTATGCATTTTTAAACACACACACACACACACACACACACACACACACACACACACACACCCCACTAAAGCAAAAGCCACATCAGGATCCAGCTAGGGCATAGGTCTGACCCTCCACTCTAAAGCATCTCGCTGGCTTCCGATTGGCTTCTGATCAGTGGAATACAATGGAGGCGTATTCCACTTGGTCTGGTGACGTCCTCCTGGGGCGATCAAAACGGGGCACATTAGCATAGACAGCGAAGTCATCCTCTTCTCCAGGAGGCCAGGTTGATCACGTTGGAATATATGGCGTCAGCATGGCAGGAAAACTCCTTTAGAAACAGGACTCAGGTTAGAGGCAGATGGCTGGGCACCAGCAACTTCCAAAGACAAAACCAGCTACGGGGGTCCCCTACCAGACAGCAAGTGGAACACTGGGTTCTTGCTGAGCAAGGCCTAGATAACCCTTGATTTTCAAAAACATTTCTTTTAGGGCTGTTCTCTGCCTCATCCCCCCAACTCCCTGTGTGGGGTCTATCTAGGAACAGCATGAAACCCTGGCAGAGATGACCAGGAGCCCCTATAGGCAGGACTCGACAATTTCCTTACCGAGGATTTGTGCAGAAAGTTGGTCTGATGCTTCAGCTGTTTCTTAAATAGTCCTAGAAAAATTAATTAATTCAGAGTCAGCCTGAGGTGGGATAGTAACCATCTTTATTTGGTCGACTGCTGGACTTAGGGTTGAACTTTGAAATGCAAAATCCACCATGTTCAACCCATTTGACCATTTGGCCAGGAAGTGGGGGGATGTGAGCACTGTCGGTACACTTTATAAATTTTGGTTATTATTTAGATGAGATTATCTGGCATCAATATTTCTTTTAGTTGATGCATGTAAACCACATCGAGGCAGATTGCTTATATGTGGCTTGTAGCATAAAGAATTTGTACCAGAAATAAATCTTGTTGCTGTGGGCTGAGTCCCTGGCAATCTCAAGAACAGACCCTACAATCTGCCCCCTTCTCCCCTCCTCTACGGCTGCCCCAAAGGAAAGATACCCCATCTCTGCCCCTTTCTTCATCCCCAGTTCCAAAGCCAGCCATTCGACTCACTTTCCTGCCTCCATTTCTTCAGAGTCATGGACAAGAGACCCGCCAGGAGCAAGATGAGGGCCACGATGCCAATGGAGCTGGAAACAACCGTGACTACTGTGCCTAAGCTGAGGGATGCAAACAAGAGAATAAGGATGCTGCAGCTGCCCTGGCTGGCTTTGGTGACCATCCACAAAATTGCCCTGGGGCCTCCCCGCTTCTGTAGGATCTCTCTCACCTCTGGGTTTCCACATCCCCAACAGCCAACCATCTCCTGTCTCCATTTTGAGCCACTCTCCTCTGCTCCAACCTCCATGGCCACGGTCCCACCCCTTACCAATGCCCACATCAGGGCCAGTCAGCCCCTTCTCCAAGATCCCTGACCCTCCTCCTCTGTGAGAGTCTTCCCCTAACCCACCTGATAACTCCTTCAGGTTTAGGCCCTGGTTTCACAGTGGTGATGTTCTCTGTATAAAGGGGTGGAGAGGAAAAGGAAAGAAAATTTGAGAATAATGCTTAAGCACGTGTAGACGTAATGTTTGTGTCCTGCCAAAATTCATGTTAAATCCTACCCCTCAGGTGCTGGTATTTGGAGGTGGGGTCTTCAGGAGATGATTAGGTCATGAGGATGGAGCCCTCATGAATGGGAATAGTTTCCGTCTAAGAGAAACCCCCAGAGGATCTCCTGTCCCCCTTCCAACCTGTGAGGACACAGCAAGAAGACGGCTGTCTATGAACCAGAAGTGGGCTCTCACCAGACACTGAGTGTGCCAGGGCCTCAGTCTTGGACCTACCAGCATCCAGAACTATGAGAAATAAATATCTGCTGTTTATAAACCATCCACTCCATGGTGATTTGTGAAAGCAGCCCAAACCGACCATAGGCAAATGAATTCTACAGGATCCATAGTATTAGCTACCTTACATTCGGGGGCTTAACATGTGCCAGGCATGTTCATTATCTCAGACAGTGAGGTTAGGGGTCATTATTATTCCCATCTGACAGTAAAGAAACCAGCTCACAGAGATGAAACTTTCTCAAAGTCACAGAGCTAGGCAGTGGCAGAGGTCAGACTTGAACCCACGTCTCTCTGACTGTAAATTGTATGTTTCTGAATACTACACTTTGCCGTCACATGCGATCATTTTACTCTTGAGTTCTACCATGTTTACAAAGGGTTAAGGGTTATCAGATATGACATGATGTCCAGAAAAATGACAACCAGGAGGATGCAGGTGATCCGTCCCCAAGGAGGGGCATGTGAGGGGGTGGGAAGGGGTCAGGACACCAGCTAGTTGGGCTCGAACTAGGCAGAAGTGACAGCTGGGAGAGCCTGGCCATGCTCTGGTGAGGGCGGTGGTGTTGATATTATCCACACTGTGAAAAAATTTCTCCTGCATCAAGGGATGGAGACACCAAGCCCATCCCCTCTCCAGCCACAGGCTGTCCCTGGATTCTCAGAGTTAGAAGGAATCTTAAAACATATCTAGCCCAACTCTCCTTCCATGCAGATCCTCAGGGTAAGCCACTTGCCCTACCTGTGTGCTGGAGCCAGGGCTGGAATCCATGTTTTCAACTCCAAACACAAAGCTCTCTTTGCCTGCCCTCAAGCCTCTTCCTATTCCTTCCATCATAAAGTGGAGCTGTGTGGTTCACTCCCTGGAGCGGGGAGCACCTCTCCAGACATGGTGGGAGCTGGCTCCTCAGACACACAAATGCAGACATTGCTGCCAGGGTCAGGTGGAGGGAACCTACTGGATCACTAAGGCAATCTCATACCTACTGATGACACAAGGTTTCTGGGGGTGGAAGTATGAAGAATTACAGCCAATGAGAGGGGAGCCCGGGGCACCAGCTGGGGGACGCTGGCCGGGGAGGGCACACCTGCTCAGCGAGGAGGCTGGACCACATAAGGGTGTCCATCTAGGGTCAGAAAGGCAAGGACACATCCTGGGAAGCCAGAGGAGGGTTGGCAGGAGTGACAGAGCAGCATGAAGGATGATGTCATGCAGAGTAAACAGTCTTATGATTACCAGGGAAAAGGGGTGGGAAGGGATACATGTGGGAGTTTGAGATTTATAAATGTCAGCCACTATATATAAAAATAGATTTTTTAAAAAGTTTCTTCTGTATAGCACAGGGAACTATGTTCAATATCTTCTAATAACCTTTCATTAAAAAATATGAAAATGAGTATATGCATGTATATGCATGACTGGGACATTGTGCTGCACACCAGAAATGGACACATTGGAACTGACTGTACTTCAATTTAAAAAAAAAAAAGGATGATGTCATGAAAGAGCCTGAGCTTTAGGGCCCAGTGACCTGAATCTCGAGTACTTCTAACCGTGTGATCTTAGGACAATCACGCAGCCTCTCTGAGCTCGTTTTCTTCACCTATGAGATGGACATAGTATGAATACCCCCACAGGGTTGTTTAAGAACTAAATAGTCAGATTATTATTTAATAGTAATTAATAGCCACTTTGCCCAGGGCTGGCTTTCAGCTGATCCTACCCAAGCTGGGCAATTGGGTAGGGTTGTCTAGGAAGTCACCGATGGCTCTGGGGTCCTGGAACCTACCGTTGGTCCAATTCATCTTGCCAAAGGGTCCATCCAGGGGGCCCTGTCCCAAGTACCGAGGTTCCCAGGACAGGTGGTCCCCTTTAGCTGAAAGCAGTTTCTCAGAGGTACTGAGCAGCAGCTGGCAGACACAGGACCCCAGGGAACTGCCACCTCTCTTTTTCTCCATGTCTTTCATTCATCCTTGGGAACCTGTTGGATGCGGAGAATGTTAGACTCTCACTACTGGACAGAAAGGCCTCAAAAGGCATTGGGATAGCATTTCCCTCTTAAGAAAGCCTCTTCAAAAGCTTCCCCAAGCACACGGCCCAAAATCAGCTCCCCAGCCTCTCAGCCACATCATCCTCTGATCTATTAATTAGTATGTGAATTTACTGCAATCATATGCTTGTTTACTTGCTTACTGTCAGTCTCTTATCACAAGAACGTAAGCTCCAGAGAACAGAAGCCTTCTCTGTTTTGATCATCACTATGTCCCCAGTGCCCAGAGCTGTGCCTCCCCAGTGAATAGATGCAACAGGCATTTGTTGAGAGAAGGAATGAAAGGCAAAGGCCCCTTCAGGGCACCCCGACCTGGGCCACCCAACCTCTGCCGGAAACCTGTCGAGCCTCCACCACAGGCTTTGAGTCCCTAGTTGAGGCCAAATCTTTATCCTTTCAAGGAGAGGTTGATTTGAAACAACCCAAAGTCACTGTGAACCAAAGTGTGGGACAAAGCAGGTGATATTGATCTGGCAAATGCTCATTTGGGAAATAGAGGCACTATGCCTACCGGACACCAAGAGCGGAGCCTGGAGGAGGACGCCCTGCCCGGCGTGCGTAGCCCAGGGGAAGAGAGGGAGGAAGATACAGTGGCACAAGCCAACGTCACAAGCCCGTGTACCCTGCCCAGGCCTCCAGCCCCGGATGCAGGTGGGAAGTGAGGAGAGAAGTGTGTTCAGGACCAAATGAAAGAGGATCTGCCACCCTGTGTCCCCCACCCACTGCCACATCCCCCACAGAGAGACAGGCAGGAGCAGTCAGGACATCCCCTAACAAGGTGAGAGTTGGACCCAAGAGCCCAGATGACACGGATGAGTCACTGAGTCCACCTGGACTCAGTTTCCCTATTTGTGAAACGGGGCAAGGGTGAGAAGAATAAGACACAACTACAAAAATGCCTAGTCCTTTTCACAAATGTATCTCATTGTAACCCTTCTAGCGTCCCCTTTGCATATGTCGCCATATATATTGTATATTTCTTCTAATAATCACACGATTGCTCAGGCAATACTAAGAACTCTTTTTGGAGAATAGCCTTTCTAAGTGTTAGGAATTGTTTTTTGTTTTTCATTTTGGAGGAAGAAGGGTATGTCATAATTTTTTTCAGTTTGGGTCTCTTAAATGTTTTCCTTTTATTAGGTAACATTCACATGGTTTAGAATTTGAAAGGTACAAAGGGATAATCCTTGAAAATCTGCTTTTCTACCCTCTACCCTAGGCAGTTCCGAGGCAACCAGTACTCCTAGTTTATTGTACACCTTGTGTTTTCATGAGCAAACACAGAGACACACACAGGCATAGAGACCCACACACAGAACAGTTTTGCCCTGTGGCTGGTAGCACACTGCATACATTGCTCTGCCTCGTGCCTTTTCACTTAGTATATTTCGGAGTTAATTATTATCAGTACGTATAGAACTTTCTCATTCTTTTCTTCAACTGCCAAGTGTTCTATTCCATGGATACCCATGGTTTATTTAACTGGTTTCCCAGTTGCAGACATTAAGATTTTGTTTCCAATTTTTGCCGTTCAAATGATGATGCAATTACTCAACGTGTTCCAAAGTCATTTTGCACAGGTATGAATCTACGTGTAGAACCAGGGGAGTGGTTATTAAAGTAGATTTGCAGTCCAAATTTTAGGAAATCAATGTTACTTTTTAAAAATCCAAAAATGTAGTTTACCCAATGGCTACCCATATTATTAACCAGATTTCACTCTAAATGGCCTTTGGCTGTTTCCAAAACTCAAAACACTCCTCAAAGAACAAAGATCTGAGACCACTGAGGGTGTTCAGCAGAATCACATCACTTTCAGAGCCGTCCTCTGCAAGAATCCAAATGCCAGCAGCCGCACCAAGACTAGAATAAGTGCATGTTACCCCAAGGGAGCTGTGAGAGGGATAACGCTCAATGATACAGATACAGTGTTTCCAGCAAGACTGACTGAGTGCCAACCACAGTCTGCTTAAAATCCAGGCCATAAGCGTGAGCAGGGAGTAAGAAACCGATGGTTGAGTGGGGAGGGATATGGCTCAGTGGTAGCGTGCATGCTTAGCATGCGTGAGGTCCTGGTACAATCTCCAGTATCTCCATTAAAAAAGAAAAAAAGACAAAGTGAAGACACCAGTGGTCTAGGGCAGCAGGCAGTTCTCCAAGTGGGGTCTGGGGACTTCCTGGGGGTTCTGGAGATCCTTTGAGAGGGTTAGTGAGGTCAGACTCTTTCATAACAGTTGCTAAGATGCTAGCCGCCATTTTTGCCCTCAGTCTTTCTCAAGGTAGAGTGGTGCTTTCCAAAGGCTGCTTGACGTGTGAAACGGCAACCGACTGAACGCAGGGGCAGATCTGAGAATCTAGGTCTCCTTTATCAAGTCAGAATATTAATAATGAGATTAGCAAAAATGTAAAACAGCACCTCCTTTCTCACTAAGTTTTTCATGATTTGTGTTAATATATTAACATGTAGTGGTTACAGTACCATTTAAAAAATTAATTTAAGACATGTTTTTGATTGTCTTAGTTTTCTTTCTAACATGGCAACTATTAATGGATACAGCCTACATAAACAATTGCTCTTCGGGTTCCTGAATAATTTTTAAGAGTGTACAGGGGAGCTGAGACCAGAAACCATTTGAGAACGACTGGTCTGAAGACTCATGGTGTTTGTTCACCAGAAGGTAGGCGAGGGGCATTTCACCAAGGGTGTAATTAGGGGGTACCAGCCCAAAGACGCAGGAGAAACAGAAATGGGCCTTCTCAAGGACGGCAGATAATCTCTTGGAAGAGAGAACTCTCTGGGGCCTCCTGGCTGGCAACGTCGCAGCTGTGCAGACAGACTCTGCCAGAGAGGACAGAGCCCAGGGCAAGGCATCAGGCTCTCAGGTCGGGGGAGCCTGGAGAGGAAGCGGAAATCATGTGTCAGACCAACCTGCCGCCTGCCTCCCCCTTCAAGTCCAAGGGTCACCTGCCCTGCCCCAAAAGAGTCCTCCCTGGCTGCTGGTCTGGAACATGAAATTCCAGTGAAGAGTTTCATTCCCTTGGCCAAAAGGCAAACTCAATGCCAAACAATGCCAAGTGTTCAAGTTGACGTGGATATGTAAATAGCCTCGCGGTTATTTAGATGGTTTAGGGGATTGCACTTTAATAAAACAGGAGTGTGTATCTACAGCGGGGGTGTCATGGTTGGGTGGGATGGAGGGGACTAAGTATGGAGATCAAAGAATATTAAATAAATAGACCATAAGATGGTAGAGTGCCACCCACAGCTGAGTTTGAGCAGGCTAATTCTGGGCAGCTCAAATCGAAGAAAAAAAATCAAATCCAGCCAAATTTTTTTTTAGTGTATGGTATGTACCCAGCAATGTAAGGCAGGTTGCAAGGGTAGAGAGGAACTGGACAAGGGCCCTGGGCTCAGAGAGTGGTATCACTCCCCCGCCGACACACACATCCTGGTCTAGCAGGGAAGGTTTCTATTGACCCCAATAGCCGTAAGAAAAGGGAGGTGTGTGGTTAGTGCTAAAATGATGTACAAACAAAAGCCTATTGGATCAGAGAGGAAGGACAAGTCATTTCTGACTTGGATGATGAGGGAAGGCTGCACGGAGGAGGTGGCATTTGTGTCAATCTGGACAATGAGAAGCATTTCTAGAGGCAGTGCTGAGACTCTGAACAAACCAGGGTGCTAGGAGCAAAGGCAGGGCAGTTGGAACATGTAGTCGTTTTTCCCTCAATGAACATCTGAAATCATTGGTAAAGCAAGGAGTCCTGGACACCAAGGACCAAAGGAAGCTGTCCCCTAGGATGGCGGAAGGAAGGAGAGACAGAATGTGGTGTGGGAAAGACAGTCCACAAGCTAGACCTCAAGAGCCCTGTGTGGACCAAGATCATGTCTAATTTGACTCTTATCAGCACATAAGCAGGTACCTGGTACATAGCAGGCCCACAGTAAATGCTGAATGAGTGAACGAAAGATTGGACACACTCTTTTTTTTTTTTTTTTTTTTTTGCAGGCCACAGACGTGCTGCTATAATCAAGTGGGGTCATCAGAAAAAGAGGGGAGGAGGATGTTCAACCAAACTTCCTCCTGGTTTCCTCTGAAGTAAATATTTGCACCATTTCTGGGACTTTAACTGCTTTCTGGTTGTTTTTGCAAAATTTCACTTCTCAAAATAGAAACCCTGCATCCTCTTGAGATTTATTACAGAGCCATTTATTGGTTGGGGATTGCTGCAAAGATCACCTTTAGGTTTGCAGTTTGCACAGTGGCTTATTTGCAAGCTTCAGGCAATTGCCTTAACATTTCGCTTCCTAAGAATGTCAGAACGTCTGCTGCTCAGGCTCCTACCGAAGATCACTGGACATGTGAAACTAGCAGCCGTCCACAGGAGACTTACCAGAAACTGATCCCAAATTCACCAGAATTACTGTCTTTTATTGGTTCTGCACATGTACTTCATTCGATTTGAAAAATATAATACAATTTTTTAAGAAAGCACATTTTTATCAAGTGCAAAACGGAAACCTTATGAGCATCTCATGATTACATTTACTGCCCAGAACTGGGGACATCGCTCATAGGCTTCCAGGCAGTAGTCTGAAGGATTACGTGTACTTTTCCCCATTTCTAGACGAGGTGACCGAGGAGTCCTAGGGAGTAGTGAGTGAATTGCCCAAGGTCACAGCAAACATAGTGACTAGCATCCAAACACAGGTCTCAGGCTCCCTTAGAAACTTATCTCTATTTCCTACACAGGCTGTTTCTATGTATGTGGGAGTATTTTGTTAACTGTAATAACCATATAAATGTCTAGAGTAGCCAAGGGCAGTTGTTCAGGTTGGGTATTGCTCAAGGGCATGACCTCTAAGGCCACATCATAGATATCATTATTATTTTGAATTTCTCCACATTTTTATTTGACTGCTGATTCTAAAGGTAGGTGATTTATATTACTACAATAATTTTCTGGAAGATAATAAAATATTTTTAACAAAAATCTGTTTATTGTGATAACTTTATGAGAGATGGAAATAAATAAAAAGACTTTTTCTAACAGTGTTGACATGTACTTGTTTCATAAGTTGAAACAGAATAAGGTTGATGAAGATCTTGCTGACTTGAACATCTACAGTGGGGGAGGGTATAGCTCAAGTAATAGAGTGCATGCTTAGTATGCAGGGGGTCCTGGGTTCAATCCCCAGTCCTTCCTCCCAAAACAAATAAACCTAATTACCTCCCCAACTAAAATAAAATCTTTAAATATAAATAAATACAAAGTTAAGAAAAATTTTAAAAATGTGACTAGTGCTACTTGTCTCTGAAGTTAAAAAAAATATCTGTAATGACTAGAGCTTCCAAACAAGGAGTTATTGTTTTCCAACTGTTATTTTGAGTTTTTATCTAAATTTTAACGTTTTCTATTAGTATTTGTATACTGGCTAAATTTTAAATGTTGCCTTATAACTCATATGCAAATTATATAAAATTATTTTAATGCATGTATAATTAATTCTGCCTGAATGATAACTCAGAGTTCCTAATTTTAATCTACCAGATTTTCATTATAATATAACTCACTTTTGTAGTAATGAATGTTCACTTACTGTTACATATCCACCAAGTAATTATTTTATATTCATAAATTAGAGACTGCTATATAATAAACTGCTAATTAAAGCACAGCTACTGCATATGGGCTGTTAAAGGAATTATTTTCTTCCAGTTTTGTTGAGATATAGTGGACATTCAGCACTGGATAAGTTTAGGGTGTGCAGCATAATGATGTGACTTAAATATATCATGAAATGATTATCGCAGTAAGCTTAGTGAACATCCGTCATCTCATAGAGACATAAAATTAAAGAAATATAAAAAAAGGTTTTTTTCCTTGTGATGAGAACTCTTAGGATTTACTCTTTTAAGAATTTTCATATGTAACGTAACAGCAGTGTTAATTGTACTTATCATGTGCATTACATTGTTTATTTATCTGATAACTAGAAGTTTGTACCTTCTGACTGCCTTCACCTAATTCCCCCTTTGCCCACCCCCCACCTTTGGTAGCCACAAATCTGACTTCTTTTTCTATGAGTTTGTTTTTGAAGTATAATCTACCTACAAGACTGTTAGTTCCTATTTCACAACATAATGATTCGAAATTTCTATACATTTCAAAACGATCACCACAGTAAGTCTAGTAACTGTCTGTCACCAGACAAAGATGTTACATAGTTAAAACTTGACTATATTCCCCCCACTGTATCCCAGTGACATTTATTTTGCAACTGGAAGTTGGTACCTCTTAATCTCTCTCACTTATTTCTCCTCTCCCCTCACCCCATCCCCTCTGGCAATCATGAGTTTGTTCTCTGAATCTATGACTCTATTTCTGTTTTGTTATGTTTGTTCATTTGTTCTGTTTTTAGATCCCACAGTATTTGTCTTTCTCTGTCTGACTTCTCTCACTTTAGTATAATATCCTCTAGGTCTATCTGTGTTGCTGCAAATGGCAAGGTTTCATTCTTTTTATGGCTGAGTAATATTCCATTACATTTCCTCCCTCCCTAGATAAAGGAAATTTATTTAGGACAAAAATTAACTGCAGTTAAATTTCATAGCTTGCTACATAGTATTTTTTAAAGTTACAAATTCTAAAATAAAATACTAAGCTAATATATAATTTCTCCCATGATATTGGAAAGAAAAAAGGATATCTAACTAAAAACAGAAAATGAAAAGCTGTCTACAGAAGAAATGAAATAAAATGATTTGTACTGTTTAATAAATTAGGGGACTAAAAAGCCAAAAAGATAAAAATAAGAGTGCTGAGATGTAGATTTCAGTTAACGTGTCACAGAAACGTGAGCAGGATGTGAATTTACTTCAAAAATTCCACTGTCAACCGCAACTGACAGATTTCAAGGAAAACTGGAAAAAATGCAAAGAATCCAAATACATGGCTATGTAGTTTGAATATAAAACAAAGGCGCACTCTTGTTGAAAATTATCCACCTCAAGTAAGTTTTTACTCTACATAAGATAATACAGGTTGGAGTTTAGAGAAATAGAACGAACACACATTTATCTAAATGGTGACGGGAATAAAATCAGTAGGTTCTGATTACGTTATTAAACTTCAAAGACTTCTGCATTTTGGCAGCACTTTAAGAATGAAAAGTCAACTGGAAAATAAGAAAGAGTGCAAAGATTGAGAGCATTTAGCACTATTTTTTTTTTTGGTAATCATGAAGAATCTGAAATAAACACTGATGAGAGTACTCTGTATTCAAATTTCAAATCAGATTTGAAAAATATGTAATTACTAATGCTGCAAAACAGATTCTATATAATAAAGAAGATATTGGCATGCTCTTGTTGAACACATAATAAATACAATTATGTTAGCATGACATTGTCTACCTTTCAGAGGATCATCTAAGAAAATGTATGAGTATTCGAACAAGAATTTCCTTCATTTGCAGAAATCATAGAAGATTCATAATAGCAGCAGAGCCGAACACTTATCCAGGATACAAACACCAAATAACAGTACATAGTATTTAGCAAATGAAAACTAAAAGTCAAATAAGTAAATATAGTAGATTTGTTGACCAAAATAGCTTTGAATATTGTAAGAAATGCTAAATGTTATACAGCTGAATACCTGAGGCACAGCTCTTGTTAGCCAGGTGGAATAGTTATTTTTAGATTTGTAAATTTTTTAAATGCAAATATACTTACATGAAAATGTTAAAAAAAATTTTTTTTCTCCAGTAAATGATATTGCTGGAGAAGGTTAAACAGATTTTTAGCAGACCATACACATACATGCACACAAAACACTGAATCTAGACCATAATAATTTGACAGGGCAGGGTTATGACAATGACAAAAAAAATTTTTTGACAAACTTTAATGGATTTCAACATAAAATCCCCTAAAAAGTTCTAAGGCTGCCCATTATTTAAACCTAGTAGTGAATAATATAGCAAAAATTTCTTTTGACATCACTGAATTCTGTTATATCATCCAAGAACTGTTTGACTTCAGTGGAACATTAGAGAGTACTGAAAAACAGAGTAATCAAACATAAATTTGAGACAACTATCAAATAAATGATGAAAAAGTCAATCGAAAACCGTGACCTGAAAAACTCAATTAGAGACAGTAACATTCTTTCAGAAATCATTAGTAAAGAGATAGATTCTGGAACACAAGTCAAAGCTATATTTTGAAAAAATATTTTAAAAATATGTCTGGCCAGCACTAATTTGGCATAAAATTTATGATAACATATGTCAACATAAATACCAAAAAAACAAAAATCAAAAGTTCGTGTATATAATACCTTTGAAGACATTACAAGGTTTAAGAAATTCTTGGGAAAACACACATTTTCCCCCAGTTTATAAAACAAAGTTAGTGAAATATATATTATTGATGTCAAACAAATTATAGCCTCTGGACACTGATGCCAACTTCTCCAAGATAGAAAATACTAGAAAAAGGAGAGAGAAGACTCGTTTTAACTGTGAATTCGATGACCAGCCCTTTTAAAATCCAAGGGCCAATATCAAAATCAATTTTTTTATATTGGAAACAGCAATATCTCTTTAGAAGAAAAGCTTTTGACACTTGAAGTATATCAGTATTTCTAGACTTTTCAGTATTCTAGATGACATGTGCAATTTGAAAAATGATGATAACCGTGAGCTTCTACAACCGTTACATATATATGATTGAAATGGAGGAACGTGGTAGGAAACATGATAATGCTGAGATACTGATGGAAGAAAACTCCTTAAGCTACTTTCTCAGATCTAGTTGACTCAGGTGAGTACCTCAACATATCTGCAGAAAGAACATAGTGGATACGTTTTACTAAAACCATGGTAGCTCTCAGGATACAATAACCTTGGCAGTATCAGCCACCAGTGGAAAATGTAGCTTCTCACATTTAAAATTAATACCAAACGACTTAACATCCACAATGTCACAAGAAATGCTGTCAAATCTAGTGACCCTTTCTACGGAAAATAAGATATTGGAGCAAGCAAGCACTGACATTACCACAGGAGCTTTTGTTTTCATAAGAATTATTTTGTGACTGAGACTACCTTTACAACAAATTGTTGTATCCCCGAGGTTCGGGATTCCTAATGACTGTGACTAAAAACACTAATTCGCTACTATTTTGTCTTCAATAATTTTGTGTATAATTTCTGGAGAATCAACTTACGTTTGCTTTGTCTTCACTGAGAACATAATCTACTCACTCGAAGGGATGGTACTTGAGAAAGGGGCAAGTCTCCGTTATTCCTACAAAGGCGCCATGGGGGCCAGCAGGAACCCTGCACCTTCTCATGATTTGCGATCAAGTGACTGGGGCAGAATCCAGCCAGCGAGGCATCCTGGTCTCTTCTAGAAGCATGCTGCCTCACGTATATTATAATTGTGCTTAAATCTGCCTGAAAGTGGTCAGTGTCTCCCAGCCATTCTCAGGATATTGTCCAAAGGCATAGAAAGCCTGTCACCGTCTGGGCCTGCCCACACCTCCAGCCTTGTCTCTTACACCTGATGCTACAACCAGATTGAACTTCTTAGTTTCCCGAAACCCTGTGCCCATCTTGCCTGCACCTAAGCCCCAGGACACCTTCCTGGCCTCCTATTCTTCCATCAGGACTATTCCCTCCTCCAGGAAGTCTTCCTTCTCCAGTCCCCACCCCACAAGGTTGCTAGGCTGGTGACTCTCCCACACAGAACCTTGTACCATATTGCTTATTGCTTGTCACTGACGGCTATAATCTTCTGTGACCTTGTCTGGTTTTGCTTCCCCACCAGACTGAGACCCCTCCCCAAAGGAGCCAGGACTCCCAGTCACTGCACACCACTGTAAGCTCAATCTCTGGCACCTAAATGATGCTCGAGAAATGTTTGGACAAACACGCATGCAAATGGCTAGAAGCATACATTTTTAAATAATTTCCATCTCTCTAATAACTGAAGAAAATTTAAACAACAATTTAAAACCACTTTTAAAAAAAAAAAGAATGAAAATACTCAGCCTTGGCAAGTGTTCTGAAGACTCTCTGGCAGGAGAGCAAATTGTTAAAAATCTTTTTGAAGATCAGTTTGTAGGTGTGCATCAAAAAGCCCTCAAAATGTCCATGCTTCTTTGACTCCAGCAACTCCTCTTAGAGGAATTCATCCTGAAGAAATAGGCCAGGATGTGTGCAGAGATTCAGCCATAACAGGGGTGCCTACTGAGTCATTTACAAGAGTGGCAGTGAAGAAACACTCTTAATACCCAGGAATAGTGGGCTGTCGTGTCAGCCTGTGGGACATTCACAAAGCAGGATTAAGATTTAACCATTGAAGTGACCTGTGGAAACAGATTTATCGACAGGGAAAGATTCCACACCATATTGTCAAGTCAACACAAGGCAGGTAACACAGCACAGTGTTAAATAAATACTTCATTAAAATGAAGACACTGTATGTGTGAGTGTCTGTGTGTGTGCACTATTTTTTTCCCCCACTTAGCAATATATTATGGCCATCTTTCCATGTCCACATCACAGAAAGGAAAATACCCAAAATGTTCACAGTAATTATCTCTGGATGGTGAGGTTCCTCATGACTTTCATATTCTCCTTTCTTACACCTCGGTGTTTTCCAATTTTTCTGCAGTGAGTGTATATTGTGTTGAGAGAGGAGAGGAAAAAAAAGATAGAAGAGGAGAGAGCAGGTGGGGAGAGAGCTGCCTCCCACCCCCCCAGGGCGTCAGGCCCTCTTAAGGTTGATTTTCAAAGGGAAGAGGGGTTCTCCCAAGAAGGAAGAGAATTGAAATTAGGAGAGCGGGAGGGAGAGGCATTGAGAACTCTGAGACCTCCAGGACCGAGATAACAGAAGCTTGGGAAAGTGAAGATGGTTTTTCAAAAGAAATGTTCAGAGGCGGATGGAACTGCCAAAAGGTACCCTGGTCATAACTGAAGCTGCCTGTGAACCCAGCGGCTGGAGAAAACAAAAAAATTCTCCTGACAGTAAAACATCTTTTCACAACGCCTCATTTTCCCCTTCGATTTACAGCTCCTGTCTCTTTGCATCTAACAAAGCTCAAATTTATCTTGGGGCTCTGACCTCTTTCTAGTAACGCCTGCTACTTTTAATATACGTCAGTGAAGCAGCTCTGCAATGGACCTGTTTTCCTGCCGTGAATCTATCTTGATGTGTGATGAGCCAGGGTGAGACGATCTCCAGTTTCCTACAATCTATTTTAGAGCACATTTCAGTAAATGTCACCCTAATCCAGTCCACCCAGTGCCTGAGTCACTTTGTATTTAGCTCATTTTGAAATTCAAAGCTGTGTGCAGAGTAGACGTTAAATTAACATGTTATAAAGCAGGAGGGGCCATGGGGAAAGAAAGCAAGCTGGTAAAAGCAAGAGCGAGGTTGGTGGCTCAGGGAGAATCCGCGCCTGCAGCACGGACTTCGGTTGGTTCTAGTCCCAGATCTCCTGGCCTCCACCTTCCATCACCAGCCAAACATTCCAGCCAGTTTTTCTGGGTCTTTTTCTATTTGTGCTGCTTAGAGGAAGGACTTGGATCGCCCGATGTGTTGTGGGGGAAGGGGGGTCAGCATCCTATCAGGCCCCCCTGAAGCCCTTTCCCCAGGCTCTGCAGCACCCGCAGCATCGGCCCCAAGGGAGCTGTCCTCTGTCACCCCTTCTCCACTGCCTCCCTGTCTTCATCCCCCACCCAGCACAACCAGAACAGCACTGCCACACCTGCTCTGTCAGGATTTCAAGACTTGCATTCAAACAGCGACATGTGGCTGAGCTCTTAGGAGGGGTGCTTGGCCTTCTCTCCATCACTCTGTGGACCACTGAATGGACATACGTGCGCCCTACTGCATTTTTCTATGTTTTTGAGTACGCAGAGCCCTTCCAGCAGCTTTAGGAGCAGGTGAGAGGGCCAGAGAGTGACAAGTCAGAAGATGGCTGACTCCTCACCACCTCCTGCTCATTCAGCATTTATTGAGTGCCTACTGTGCACTCCCTGCTTTGAAAGGCTCTGGACCCAGTTAAAAACAGACATAAATTTCCCTCAGCGGTTTCGGAAAGTCAAACTCTTCCCTGGGGTAATGACGCATCCTTACAGCCTTCTTAAGGTTAAGTCTTTTCGTTTTTGCCTTTCTTTTTTCAGAAGTAGCCCCTGTTTCTGAAGGTCATGGTCTTTTAGGGGGACCAAATAACAAGCTTCAGCAAAACTGAAGAACATCTTTATCTTGTTCTTCCCATCAAAGCCGCTGTCTACAAGTTTCAGTTACCCCCTGTGGTCTTTTCTTATATATTCTCACAGACAAATTTAATTTGAAGGTAACCGAATGCCTTGACCATCTCCACTGTTGACATGCTGAAAGATTTTTTAAAAAGCTAGTTTGTTATTTGTTTTCCAAAAGTAACTTAATAGAACTTTTGTTCATATAAAATGCTTCCCTCCCTTTTTTCCAGCCACTCAGTGTTAGCCAAGGGTCCCTGACTAGTTAGTAGGCATGGAATGCATTGAACAATAGACAGACACCTGCTGCTGGTAAACACACTTAAGAAAAAAATAGGTTTTGAAATCCTTTGTTGGTCATGTATGGAGGACAGTATGGAGGTTTCTTAAAAAACTAAAACTGTGCTTGCCATACAATCCAGCAATCCCACTCCTGGGCATATATCTGGAGAAAATTCTAATTCTAAAGGACACACGCACCCAATGTTCATAGCAACACTATTTACAATAGCCAATGGAAACAACTTACATATCCATTGACAGACGAATAGATGAAGATGTGGTGGACAGATAGATTGAAAGATACATAGATAGGTGGACAGTGGAATATTACTCAGCCATAAAAATGAAATAAGGCTATTTGCAGCATCATGGATAGACTTAGAATTATCATATTAAGTGAAGTAAGTCAGAGAGAGCCAAATTTCATATATCAGTTATATATACAGAATCTAAAAAAATGATACAAATTTTATTTACAAACCAAAAATAGACTCATGGACATAGAAAATGAACTATGGTTACCAAAGAGGCAAGGTCAGGGGAGGGATAAATTAGGAATTTGGGATTAACAGATACATATTACTATATATAAAATAGTTAAACAACAAGGACCTACTGTAGAGCACAGGGAACTATAATCAATTTCTTGTATTAACATATAATGGAAAACAATCTGAAAAATTTATGTATGTTATATATATGTGTGTGTATGCGTATAACTGAATTGCTTTGCTGCACACTTGAAACTAACATTGTAAATCAACTACACTTCAATAAAAAATAAAATTAAAAAATAAAAAAGAAATCCTTACTGACAGTTCTTTCTGTCCCTTTTCCCCACCCCACCTTGGTACCCCAGAGCCAAGTTTCAAAGGGATTCAGATAAAGAATGTAATCCCTGGCCTATTTTTTCAAACATGAAGTCCTCAAAGACCAGCAGTGAATTAATGTAGAGCTCTGCCACGTTGGAGCGATAGAAGTCACTATTCACTCCAAAATCCATTTAGAACTAACTACGGTGGGGCACTTAGATTTCTCCTCCAGAGACTGAGAACAAGAAATGGTAACTCATTTGGAAAATTTGCCTTCCTAGGCCTTCTTAGCAGCAGGCAGCAGGCATTGAATAAGGAGGCTTGAGGAAGGCCTGAGATGGGGTGGGGGGGCAGGGGGCTTAGGGAGCTCAGTGGTAGACTCGAGCCCCCAGGCTGGATTCACTTGCTCTTTTCATTCAGCTCTGACACTGCGAGAGGCTGTCAGACGCCTAAAGAGAGCACTTCTCAGGGCCCCCAGCTTTGATGCTGCCGTAAAGCAGCTTTTCAGGGAGGATTAATAAGCAGGTTTGTGGGGAGACAGGCATTCCTCTCCGATCTGCTAAACAGATAATGAGGCTTTCTAGTCATTAGAGCAATGATATCAGATCAAAATTCCCATGACACGCACCAGCATGAAACTGCTCTGGAAAACGCCTGCCGTGTGGGCGGGCAGCAAAAGCCCCCTGATCCTTGAAAATGAACTTGAGGTTTCCTGCCCACCCACACAACATGGGCTCCCTGGTCTGGAACTTAGTCTTCAGCATCTTCCACAGACATTTGGACGTGAGCAAATAATAAGTTCTCAGAGTGCCAAAAAAAAAAAACTTATTAAAAAAAAAATCCTCTAATTCCAGGTGTGCACTTAATCAGTGATTAAGTGACAAGGGCAACCTAATTGGGTTTCCCCAGCCAGCAGACCTGAGATCACAGCTGTAAAAGTCCCCTTGTTTTTCTCATTTTGTGTTTTTTTTTAACTTTTTATTTTAATGGCGGTACTGAGGATTAAAGCCAAAACCTCCTGTGTGCCAGGTATGTGGATCTACCACTGAACTATACCCACCACCCTCTTGAGGTCCTCTTTGTTTTTACAGAGGTGAAGGCTACTTAACCTAGGCCACTTAGGAAGTTAGGGGCCAAGCCAGAACTAGAACCCACCCAAGTGTTCTGAGACCCAGCTCCGGGCTCATTTTTTGCACCACCTAGAAACCTGTGATAAAAAATGAATTGTTCAGGAGATCCTTTAAGAAAAAAAAAAAACACTAAAACTAGACTTACCCTATGATCCAGCAATCCCACTCCTGGGCATATATCTGGAGAGAATTCTAATTCGAAAAGATACATGCACCCCAATGTTCATAGCAGCACTATTTACAATAGCCAAGACAGGGAAGCAACCTAAATGTCCATTGACAGATGACTGTATAAAGAAGTTATGGTGTATATATAGAATGGAATACTACTCAGTGACAAAAAAGAATAAAATAATGCCATTTGCTGCAACATGGATGGACCTGGAGATCGTCAGTCTAAGTGAAGTAAGCCAGAAAGAGAAACAAGAATATCATATGATATCACTTATATGTGGAATCTAAAAACAAACAAACAAACAAGACTCAAATGAACTTATTTACAAAACAGAAACAGATTCATAGACATAGAGAACAAACTTATAGTTACCAGGGAGGAAGAGTGTGGGAAGGGCTAAACTGGTAGTTTGAGATTTGCAGATACTAACTACTATATATAAAATAGATAAACAAGTTTCTACTGTAGAGCACAGAGAACTATATTCAATATCTTGTAGTAATCTATAATGAAAAAGAAGTATGAAAACGAATACACGTATATACATGTATGACTGAAACTTTATGTTGTACACCAGAAATTGAGAAACACTGTAAATTGACTATACTTCAATTAAAAAAAAAAAGGATGTATTGTCCAGGGTCTCCTTGGTGAGCCCCTTCCATGTGCAGGCATAATAGGACCCACAGATAAGTGGGGGGACCCCTGGAGTCTCATTTCAAATGATGCAAAAATGAAACCTCATACTAGTGCTAGGGGGGAATCTTGCCCTTGAGCCAAAGACACCAGATTTCAAGTTCTGACCCCACTGCCTCCTGTGAGGCAGGTAATCTTGGGTAGGTTCCCAGAGCTCTCAGAGCTTCAGTTACTTTATAGCAAAAGGTAAATAATGCCCACCCCACAGAGCTGTCATGGAAATAGATTTAAAGGAGATAATATTTGTGAAGTTGGTAGCCCTGGCTGCTTAATAAAAGTTGGTCCCCCTCCTTCTTGCTGTAACCTGAATTTCTTTATCCTAGAACAAAGGGTGTGGTTGCAGATTACATATGTGAGCAAAGCATGCTACAGTGTAATCATGATTTAACAAACATAAAATACACAGGAGATCTTACTCTGGCCAATAACAGAGTCTGAGGGCTTTAGATGCTCAGGACAAAGGGAGTCTAGTCTGATTAGAGATTTGAGGGGAGCCGGAAAGTGTGGGAGAAAGGAAGCCAGGGCCGTATAGACCAGAGGTCTCCAGTAGAAATATAATGCTAGCCTACACATGTAATTCCAAATGATCTAGTAGCCACATTAAAGAAAGTAAAAAAGAAACAGATGGCATTTATCTTAGTAATATATTTATTTAACTCAATACATCCAAAATATGATCTTTTCAACTTGTACTGATATAAAAATTATGAATGAGATATCTTATGTTCTTTTTTTTTTTTTCCTACTAAGTCTTCAAAATCGGAATGCACATTACACCTCTAACACATCTCAATTCAGGCTAGCCTCATTTCAAGTGCTCACAGTATTGGGCCACGCGTGTGTGTAGACAAATCCCCACATGCCAACCCCTTGCTGGGTTAAGGTCCAATTTAGAGCATGGTTCCTGGCCTCAAGGGACTCACTGTCTAGTTTAGGATCTTGGGAAAAACGGGGAAGACTTTTTTACCCAACAATATACATTTGCCTGTGGGTCCCCAAGCTACTTATCATAAGACACTAAACCTGCAGCTCAATCCTTTTCCTATGAGCCTTAGACATACCTTAACCCCATGGACAACATCCCTTCCCATCGTCTACATAAACAGCTGTCAGATTATGCTGTCTGGCTTGGGGGCTGGCGATACACAGAACCGCAGGGAGCAGTTTAAGGGAAGCGGGTGCCTCTCGCATCCTTCTAGGCTACCTAGTGCCCACTTGATCCTTGTTGAGCTCAGATTCCAGACATGTAGGAAAGAAACTGAAAGTGAAGTGTCAGCCCTCCAGGGGACCGGTTACCTGTCTCCTGGGCGAGCAGCCGCAGCGGGAGGAGCCATCCATGCTGAAGGGGCAGCGGCTCTCACTGTCTGCTCTCTGCCACCCTGCCTCAGCCTCTCTTCCTTGCCCCTCCCTTGAGAGCCTCTTCATTTCCTCCACCGCCTGGCTGCACTCAGAGGGAGACTCACACCGCCCCCCCACCCCGAAATGAACCGCCAGTGGCTGGTGCTGCTTGCTTCGTGCTGTGGCGACGTGGGTTTCAGCAAAACCACAAATTGAGGTTGGCTTTAGATTCCCTGGTGTTTTTTGGAACCCCTCTCTACATTTCCACTCCTGCTCCCACCCTGAGGTCCTTCTTTAACTGCTGAGAAACTATTCCATACTAAGGAGATAGTGACTCAGTGGGCCATCTATCCTGGGGATCTTTGCATTTCTAAAAGACCAAATAAAAAGAATAGCTAAAATGTACTGAGTGTTGGCTGGGTGCTGGGCGCTATGCTGAGAAGGTAATGCCTCACTCTAGGGAATCAGTGGACAAGGGTGGAATTTCAAGCAGGCTGACACCAGGTGGAACAGAGATAGCTTTCTCATGCTTTAAAATCAGACTCTGTAGAGAACTCGTATGCAGCCCTATGTGGGGGAGTAGTCAGTGGAGGCTATAGAAAATCTGCACTATTTTTCCCTTAACTTTTAAGTCGTAGAGCCATCTTCTTTGTTTATGGATTGGGGGTAAGGGTATGGATTATTCGTTTTTATTCACTCTTTCATTCAACAGAGACTTATTGAGTGCCTCCTCTGAGCCAGGCACTGGGCTGGGTGCTGGGGATACAGCTGTGGACCAGATGGCCAGAGCTCTGCTCTCCTGGGGCTCACGGGGTGGTGGGGGAGACATAGGCAATTAAGAAACAATAAAAAAGAACTACAGATTGTGCTCATCCCTGCAAATGAAATGGACAAGGGAACGTGATGGAGATAAACTGGCCCAGAGGCCTCCTGGAAGGGGTAACGTGGTTTTCTTGCATCATCACCATGCTCGTCCTTGGTCCCTATCTGCTCCTTCTTCCTCCTTCACCCACTTGCGGGCTTCTGCTCTTCTAAATCCATGCACCTTCCTAGGAGTTCTAGGCCAGTTGAATGGCTTTAGCTACTTTCTATACATCTCCCAAATTTATATCTCCAGCCCCAAGTTTCAAGAGAGAACCAGACCTGTAAATTCAAGTGTCAAACTGATTATCACCCCTGGAAATTCTACTAGCATCTCAAAATTAACATGCCTCCTAAAAGACATAGATTCTCCCCCTCTTTCAGTTTGTTTCTGCTGCCCTGAGCCTGTACTCAGTAAAGAACTCCGCTATCCTCTCCAATAGCTCAAACCAAAAGTTTAGGAGGCATCTCTATTTTGCATTAAATTTTTTTTTTGAGTAGGTCATTGTGGTAGGCAGAAAAATGGCCCCTAAAGATGTTCATATTTCAAATTCCTGATATCTGTGAATATGTTACCTTGCATGACTAAAGGGACTTTGCACATGGGATTAGATTACGGACTTTGAGATGGAGAAATTATCCTGGATTGTCTGGGTGGGTTGAATCTAATCACAGGAACACTTGGAAGGATCTCTTGCTGGCTCAACATCACCAGTCATCAGTGAAATGCAAATCAAAACCGCAGTAAGATATCACCTCACACCTGTCAGGATGGCTTTCATCAAAAAGACAACAAATAGTGAGTGTTGGCCAGGATATGGAGTAAATGGAAACTTCACGCGCTGTTGGTGGGAATGTAACCTGGTGCAGCCACTATGGAAAACAGTATGGAGTTTCCTCAAAAAACTAAAAATTGAACTACCATACGATCCAGCAATTCCACTCCTGGGTATTTATCCAAAGAAAAGGAAAACACTAATTAGGAAAGATATATGCTCCACTATGTGCATTGCAGCATTATTTACAGTAGTCAAGATATGGAGGCAACCTAAGTGCCCATCAGTAGATGAATGGGTAAAGACGATGCAGTATAAATCTAACCAAGGAGGTGAAAGAATTATACACAGAAAACTATAAACCATTGATAAAGGAAATTAAAGAAGACTTTAAAAAATGGAAAGATATCCCATGCTCTTGGATTGGAAGAATCAATATTGTTAAAATGGTCACACTGCCCAAGGCAATCTACAGATTTAATGCAATCCCTATCAAATTACCCAGGACATATTTCACAGAACTAGAACAGATCATAATAAAATTTATATGGAACCATCAAAGACCTAGAATTGCCAAAGCATTACTGAAGAGAAAGAAACAGGCTGGAGGAATAACTCTCCCAGACTTCAGACAATACTGCAGAGCTACAGTCATCAAGACAGCATGGTATTGGTACAAAAACAGACATATAGACCAATGGAACAGAATAGAGAGCCCAGAAATGAACCCACAAACTTTGGTCAACTAATCTTTGACAAACGAGGCAAGAATATACAATGTAATAAAGACAGTTTCTTCAGCAAATGGTGTTGGGAAAACTGGACGGCAGCATGTAAAGCAATGAAGCTAGAGCACTCCCTTACACCATACACAAAAATAAACTCAAAATGGATCAAAGACTTAAACATAAGACAAGATACAATAAACCTCCTAGAAGAAAATATAGGCAAAACATCATCTGATGTACATCTCAAAAATTTTCTCCTAGGGCAGTCTACCCAAGCAATAGAAATAAAAGCAAGAATAAACAAATGGGACCTAATGAAACTTACAAGCTTCTGCACAGCAAAGGAAACCATAAGTAAAACAAAAAGACAACCTACAGAATGGGAGAAAATTTTTGCAAATGAAACCGACAAAGGCTTGAACTCCATAATATATAAGCAGCTCATACAATTTAATAAGAAAAAAACAAACAACCCAATCCAAAAATGGGCAGAAGACCTAAACAAGCAATTCTCCAAGGAAGACATACAAATGATCAATAGGCACATGACAAAATGCTCATTATCACTAATTATCAGAGAAATGCAAATCAAAACTACACTGAGGTATCACCTCACACCAGTCAGAATGGCCATCATTCAAAAATCCACAAATGACAAATGCTGGGGAGGCTGTGGAGAAAAGGGAACCCTCCTACACTGCTGGTGGGAATGCAGTTTGGTGCAGCCACTGTGGAAAACAGTATGGAGATTCCTCAAAAGACTAGGAATAGACTTACCATATGACCCAGGAATCCCTCTCCTGAGCATATATCCAGAAGAAACCCTACTTCAAAATGACACCTGCACCCCAATGTTCATAGCAGCACTATTTACAATAGCCAAGACATGAAAACAGCCTAAATGTCCATCAACAGATGACTGGATAAAGAAGAAATGGTATATTTATACAATGGAATACTACTCAGCCATAAAAACCGACAACATAATGCCATTTGCAGCAACATGGATGCTCCTGGAGAATGTCATTCTAAGTGAAGTAAGCCAGAAAGAGAAAGAAAAGAAAAATACCACATGAGATCGCTCATATGTGGAATCTAAACAAACAAACAAACAAACAAAAACAAACAAAGCATAAATACAAAACAGAAATAGACTCATAGACATAGAATACAAACTTGTGGTTGCCAAGGGGGCAGATGGTGGGAAGGGATAGACTGGGATTTCAAAACTGTAGAATAGATAAACAAGATTATACTGTATAGCACAGGGAAATATACACAAGATCTTATGGTAGCTCACAGAGAAAAAAATGTGACAATGAATATATGCATGTTCATGTATAACTGAAAAATTGTGCTCTACACTGGAATTTGACACAACATTGTAAAATGATTGTAAGTCAATAAAAAATGTTAAAAAAATAAAAAGAAGATGTGGTATATATACATACAATGGAATATTACGCAGCCATAAAGAAGAATGAAATTTTGCCATTTGCAACAGCATGGATGGACCTAGAGGGTATTATGCTAAGTGAAATAAGTCAGACAGAGAAAGACAAATACTGTGTGATTTCCCTTATATGTGGAATCTGAAAAACGAAACAAATGAACAATCATAACAAAACAGAAACAGAGTCATAGATACAGAGAACAAACATGTGGTTGCCAGAGCAGAAGAGGGGAGGGGAGTGGAGAAATAGGTGAGGGAGATTAAGAGGTACCAACTTCCAGTTGCAAAATAAATGAATGACAGGGATGAAATGTACAATGTGGGGAATATAGTCAATAACTATGTGACATCTTCGTATGGTGACAGATGGTAACTAGGCTTTTTGTGATGATCATTTTGAAATGTATAGAAATATCAGATCACTATGTTGTGTAATAGGAACTAACACAGTGTTGTAGGTCAATTATACTTCAGACACAAACTCCCAGAAAAAGAGATCAGATTTGTGGTTACCAAAGGTGGGTGGTGGGGAAAGGGGGAATTGGATGCAGACAGTCAGAAGGTACAAAGTTCTAGTTATATGGTAAATAAGTACTAGGGATATAAGGTACAACATGATAAATATAATGAACACTGCTATATGTTATACACGAAAGTTGTTAAGAGAGTAAATCTTAACAATCTTAAGTTCTCATCACAAGGAAAAAAAATCTGTTTTTCTATGCCTTTAATTTTTGTATCTATACCAGATGATGGATGTTCACTAAACTTATTGTGATAATCATTTCATGGTATATGTAAGTCAAATCAGTATGCTGTACACCTTAAACTTACACCCTGCTGTGTGTCAATTATGTCTCAATAAAACTGGAAGGAAAAAAAAGGACTTCTGTCTGTAGTCAGAGGGACATATGACTATGGAAGGTTGTCAGAGACATGCAACATTGCTGGCTTTAAGGATGAAGGAAGGGGCCACGAGCCAAGGAATATGGGTAGCTTCTAGAGGCTAGGAAAAGCCAGGCAACAGATTTTCCTCTAAAACCTCCAGAGAGGAACACACCCCTTCTGACACCTTGACTGTAACCCAGTGAAACTCAGGTCAAACCTCCGACCTACAGAACTTTATGATAATACATTCGGGCTGTTTTAAGCCAACACATTTGTGGTAATTTGTTATAGCAGCAGTAGAAAACTGATAAAGTAACATAGTCACATGGTTCAATACTCAAGAACTACAAAATGATATACAATGACAAGCCTCCTTCTCACCCTGCCCCCATCTACCTAGTCCTCCCTCTCAAAAAGTATCCAATTCTACCAGCTCCTTGGTATATCCTTCCAGAGATATTTCAAGCATATACAAGCAAATGGAACTCATGTATTTTTCCCCTCTTAATGTATACCAATGGTAGTATACTGTACATACTGTTAAAACATTTTTTAACCCAACAATATATATAGAGGTTTTACTTTGGAGCTTTTTCATTGTTTTATTCTGGTTCCACAGCGTTCCATCGAATAGGCATACCATCATTATTTAAACAGTCTCTTCTTGATGCCTATCCCCAAGCTTTCCCATCACAAGCAATCCTTGACAAAGAAACAAAAAACAAAAAACCTTGAACTAGCAGCATTTTGCACAGAACAAAGTGTGTCTGTGGGACAAATTCCAGGAGCCATCCCGATCTTTCCGCTCCATTCCCATCCAATCCAGCATCACATCCTATGAGTTCTATGCCCACTTCTTTCCTAGTGCTCCATCCCCACCCACTCAAAGCCTCTGTCATCTCTGGCCAGGGACAGAACAGTGGATGCATCTGTGTGAGAATTTGGTGTAGAAGGCCCTCCGTTTCCTAAGCTTGCATCTTGCCCTTTTGGGGAAGAGGTCTCTCGGGGACTTGGATTTCTTGTCTCTGAAATAGGATCAATGAGACTAGGTGCCCTGATTTTTGTATAAAGAAATGAATGGTGTTTGCCAAGACTATAGTGATGGGGCTCCACTAGGAGGCTCTCAGATAAAAGAAGCTTGTGAAACCTGAAAGGAAGCTCAGATAAGTATCTTGGTGTCCCAGAATAGACATCATCTTAATTGCATCTCTAGTGTATGTTTTCCTTCTGTAGGTTTCCAAAACGTTTAATGGACTAGGAACAAATATGAGTTTCTAGGAGTGGAGACAAAGTCACTTTAAACAAGATCCTGAGATTAAAATTCTGCCTTTTGCCTATTTAGCTACTGCCTAAATCCTACCCTGTGGGTGCTTGAGGAAATTCCAGGATGGGAACTGATTCAGAGAGTCCAGCAGTCCTGGTAGAGGAAATAAAACATTCGAGAAAGGTGCCGAGATGAGACCGCCATCATTAGAAATCTGAAAACGAAACCCAGGGAGATAACTGAAGGAAATCATTGGATTTCTGTCTCGTTTGCCTAAGGATAATGTATCTTTCCTTATAATAAAATTTTAAGCAAGTACTTTATCTATCATTTACTGTGTGTCACGCAAAATCTTCACATATACTTGTATTTAATTTTCCTAACAGCCCCAATTCACAGATAAGGAAACGAAGGGTCAGAGAGTGTTTTCATTCTCTAGATTTTAAATAGTTTATTCCCTGATCACATAGTAAAAATTAAGGACAGGTGGAAGCCTTGATAGTATTCTTTTTCTTAAAAAAAATTTATATTGAAATGTAGTTAATTTGCAACGTTAGCTTCAGTTGTACAGCAAAGTGATTCACTTATACATATAATACATATTTATATTTTCTTTTCAGATTCTTTTCCATTATATGTTATTATAAGAAAATGAATATAGTTTCCTGTGCTATATAGTAGGTCCTTGTTGTTTATCTATTTTATATATAGTAATGTGTGTCTGTTAATCTCCAATCCCTAATTTATCCCTCCCTGCCCTTTCCCATTTGATAACCATAGTTTGTTTTCTGTGTCCATGAGTCTGTTTTTGTTTTGTAAATAGAAGTTGTAACATTTTTTAGATTCCACGTGTAAGTGATATCACATGATATTTGACTTTCTCTGTATGACTTAACTTCACTCAATATGATAATTTCTAGGTCCATCCATGTTGCTGCAAATGGCATTATTTCATTATTTTTTATGGCTGAGTAATATTCCATTATGTATACATATATATGTGTGTGTGTATATATATCACATCTTCTTTATTCAGTCATCTGTTGATAGACATTTATGTTGTTTCCATGTCTTGGCTATTGTAAATAGTGCTTCTATGAACATTGGGGTGCATGTGTCTTTTTGGACTAAGGTTGCCTCTGGTTATATGCCCAGGAGTAAGATTGCTGGATCATATGGTAAGTCTATTTTTAGTTTTTTAAGGACCCTTCATTCTTTCCTCCATAGTGGCTGGACAACACATAGAAAGCAGTCATCCTGAGAATAGTCTCCTAGAATCCTCACATCATCCGACAAAGAACTCATTCTTCCTCTTCTACAGAGGACGAATCCAAAGCTCTAAAACAACCTGGATGTCACATAGTCATCTCAGTGGCAGTGTTGGAATCCAAACCCTGTTTTGTCTGCTTTCAAAGTCTGGGCTCAGTGACAAGCGCAGAGGCTGGTGTTGATGGCACGTGTCCTGCTCTCTGGTAAACCCAAGACAAAATCTGTTCCTCCAGCTTACAGGTGCAGGGACCGTGCACACGCACACACATGCACACGCACATGCAGTATTCAGACCAGAAACTTCCCCAGTGCCTGTTCCTTTTGCTGACTATACCCCCAACAGTTTCTGGTCTGAAAGGCACTTTCTCACAATAGACTTGACAGTTGTTTTGGAAATGATTCAGACAAATTGAATTCTTGATAAGGCGAGCTGCTGACGTCATTGGCTCCTTATTTCCAACTGCATGAAAGCAAGAGATTTTGCCAAACCAAAGCAGATCAAGCCATCGGGGAGAGTACTTGTTTAGTGCCAGATGCTCTTTATAGCAATAAGCAAATGGTCTTACTGCCTTAAACTTTTGGTTTTCATAATTCAGTGTCTGGGGGACGGTAACAAGCAGAGGGGTGCGTGGTGGAATTTCTGCACCTGTCAGCAATACAATAATGATCTTTGCAAAGAGGATCCTTGAAGTCAAAACAGAAAATATTTGCAAAAAATAAGCAATAAGATTTCTCACCACACAGCTCCTCACCATGTCCCCCACTTTCTCTTCTTATAATTGAAAGGTCTCAAATTTCCCAGCATGCAGGAAATTATTCTGTCTCCCTCTCTCCTTCCTCCCTTCCTCCCTCCCATCTTCTCCCTCTGTTTTTCTCTTCTGGAAAGAAATTTTTGCTTGTCAGACCCAAGAGATCATCCAATACAAACTACCAACTTTAAAGTCAGGCCAGCATGGGTTTGAATCCTGGTTATAGTACATTTTGCAAGTTACTTAAACCCTCGATGCCTCAGTTATTTCACCTGTAAAGTGGGCTTAAAAATAACACCTCCCTGATAGGACTGGTGTGGGTGTTGAATGAGCTAATGCTTGTAAGGTCCTTAGGGCAGATCCTGGCACCTAGCCTGTGCCCCTAAAATGTTCCTTGTTACTATCAGCCGACCCATCATCTTCATTTTACAGACAAGAAACTAGATTTAGAGAAAATTGGTCTATCCAAGGTCACATAACAAGTGAGTGGCAGAGCCAAGTCTAGATCCAGGCACCCCATCTGGCCCTCTTTCTTCTGTACCACATACAGCATAGTAGACTTCCCTTTGGTCATCAACTTCAAGCAAAACGAGGTTGGGATGTTTTCTAGATGGTCATGTCCATGCTGAGCTGGTGATGTTATCAGAGCCAGGGCCAAGAGCATCCCGGGTTGCTGGCTCCCCGGTGGTCAGGGGCCAGCTGAGGGTGAGGGGAAGCCCTGCTGTGTCTTACAACGATGCATGGTCCCCAGGACTATCAAGTCCTGGCCGAGTTGATTTCCACAGAGTCCTGAGCAACCGTCCTCTTACTACTAACTTAGCTTCTAGAAGTCGAAGCTCCAGAAAGAAGTTCATTGGATAGTGTCATCACCAACGGCTTTCAGATGTTCTGATAAGAGACAAAACCTCCCAACCAGCCTCCAGTCCACATTTCTGGGAGCCTCTCCTCTCTCTTCCTCTTCCAGGACCCTCTCTCAGTGCTAAGAGACTGGGTCGTTGCCTCTACTATGGCCTGTTTTTGCCTACATGGTATCATTTCACCCAAATGTTCCTCCCTCTCTCTTTCCTTAAAGAACACGCATAAACAGCAGAAAGACAAGACCACTTCTATCTGAAGAACTCCTTTAGGGTTTCACGGAGGGGTCAGCAGTGCCTGAGCCTTCACGCGCATGCACACAAACACACACACACACAAACACACACACACACACACACACACACACAGACATGGGGTAATCAGGAGGAAGCAGAACTAGATTCCTGCCACATACCTAGCGCTGTACTAGGCAATGCAGGAACTCAAAGAAAAGTAGTTCAAGTTTCAAGCTGAGGATAAGTTCCTGCAAATGAACAGCCATGTGCTAGATACAAAAGCCAATAAGCGAGAGGAGGGTATAGCTCAAGTGGTAGAGCACATGCTTAGCATGCCCAAGGTTCTGGGTTCAATCCCCAGTACCTCCTCTGAAAATAAATAAATAGACCTAATTACCTCCCCACCCCCACCAAAAAAAATAGGAGGAAAAGAAAGCAGATAAAGCTCCAATGTTTACCGTCTACTGAGGGTTTTTCAAACTAGTGGTTTACCTATTTATGTGTCATGACATCATTTAGGGGACCATGACCTATATTTATTTTATTTTAGTTTTTATTGAAGTGTAGTTGATTTACAATGTTAGTTTCAGCTGTACAGCAAAGTGATTCAGTTACACATATACATACATACATATCTTTTCTTTTCAGATTCTTTTCCATTGTAGCTTATTACAAGAAATTGAATATAGTTCCCTGTGCTATACAGTATGTCTTATTGTTTATCTATTTTATATATAGTAGTGTGTATCTGTTAATCTCAAGCTCCTAATTTATCCTCCCCTGCCCCTTCCCCTTTTTTTCCATGTCCATGAGTCTGTTTTTGGTTTGTAAATAGAATTTGGATCTGTTTTTAGATTCCACATATAAATGATATCATGTGATACTTGTCTTTCTCTATCGGACTTACTTCACTTAATATGATAATTTCTAACTACCTACATTTTTTAATGAAATGGGATAAAATAGAAAACATCAGAGTGCAATTCACATATTAAAGTTAAGTATGGATTCATGAAATTTTTATTTTGTGTGTGTGTACTGGGTCAAGAGGTAAATATATTTCCTGCTGTGAATCTCAGCCCCGAAAATTGAGAAACACTCACATGGCAAGAGAGACCAAAATGGAAAAAATTACTCATGTGCTTCAGGGTAGTAGAGATCCCAGCAGAGAGCGAGGGCGGCTGGGGGGTCAGGGAAGTTCTGGGGAAGGGAGACAGGAGGCGTAAGTGTGGAGTGGTAGGGGCAGGGGTGGCTGACGATGCTTTCTTTGTCTTCAGAATCCAAGCGGGAGGCACGGTGATGATCTGCTTTGAGAGCTGCCAGGCCATTGTAGACACAGGGACTTCCCACATCACAAGCCCCTTGGACAGTATCAAGCAGCTGCACAAGGCCAGTGGGGCAGAGCCCACAGAGGGAGAAGTGAGTGCCTGCCTGCTGTGGGGAGGGGCTGGGAGCAGGGGCCACAGGCCCTCCTGGGAGACGAGACGCCTCTAAACGGATCCTCTAGATCCTCAGGGTTGTAGTTTCATCTGCCGTGTAGTGTGTCAACATCACCATCTCGCCAGCTGTCACCTTTATCACTTGATGGAGTCCCCTGTACCCTCCAACCAACTGCCTACACCCTGCTGGTGAGAACTGTTTCCTTATTCTGCAAGTCACAGAGCCCTCCCCACATGCCTGCCACTTCCCCTTTTCAAGCAGTTGCCCTTGCTCAGGCTGCCTTTATTCCAAGCCCCCTCTCCCATCTTATCCAGTTCTGATGCAGTGTTCCCTCTGGGAGGGGTGCAGCTTTCCCTGGTGGAAACACCCTGGGCTGGTCCTCTCTAGTTTCCTGTTCTGCCACGAAGCAGCAGCAAACCTTGGACAAACCATTTAATGAGGCTTTCTGACATTGTCAAATAGGACTTTTCAATGGACAAAGTTTAATCCCCCAAACCACCAAGTTAGACTGGGATGTATTATCCCACTTTATAGGTGAAGATATTAAGACTCAGAGAGTTAAATGGTTCAAGATATGAGCTGCTTGGGGGTGGGGGGCGGGATATAGAATAAGGTTATCACTCTTCTAATCTTCAAATTAACATTCTCCGCAAACCAGAAAATGTCTTGTTGCAGCAGATTTGTAAGTTTGGAGGGTGAGGTAGAAAGGGAACCCCTGGGTGTTTTGAAAATCTATGAACCTACATTTTTCAATATTGTGATTCTTTAGCAACACATTTTAATGCACCAGCTTTGCCCAAGAGTCACCTGCAGCATCAGGTGGCTGTGCCAGGGTGGAAACACTAAGGTGTAAACTGAGGACTTGACCTACCCCCACACCTTGATCTCCAATAACCCCTTCCCAAAACCACCAGGTACAAACAGACAATACGAGTGAAAACAAATGTTTTGCTTTAAAACACAGCTTCATGTCAAGTCCCCTAAGCTCCTCCAACAAAGGAATTCTGGAGCTGCCACTGTAAACACCATACTGAGGACAAGTTGGACATTTCAGCTGCGCTGTTTGTCAGTCTCTACTCCGTTCCCACTCCAGCACCCCCATACACTGCAACTTTCACCCAGTAGGAGTCCCTGCTCGCCCACACACCCCCTCTACCCAATATGGTTCCACTGTCCTTTTATGCCAGCAGTTTTTGATCAGATCCCCTCAATGCATCAAGGATGCTGTAATAACTTTGTGTTTTTATCCCCTTCCTCTCGAGAAGTCTCATGAAGCCTTCAGTAAATTTCCCCAAACCCTCATCAGCAACCTCAAATTTCAGATCATTGTTGGAAAGACAATTCCTGCCTTTTAGACTCCAAGTCTTTATCAAACTAAAAAATAAGGCTGGGGGAGGTTATGCTCTTCACACAGAACAGTGGATGCCTACTTGCCTTATAACCAAAAGGAGTCACTCAAATGATTCTTTGCAGAATATCAACAAGAGAGCGGCAGTGGCTAGTCACTTACAGAGCAACCACTTAAAAAATTAAATTTGAGCTTTGCTAGAAACGAAAGAAACCAGAATTTAAGTCAAGATCTCCTAATGCCAACCCTTTTGCTGTTCTGGTCATGCAACAAAGGTTTCAGTTTTCCCGGTTGTAAAAGGGTGGTAAGGGGTAAGGGGGTAGGACATGTGAATGAAAAGTACTGCAAACCATATCGGTAAACAAAGAAGGCTGAAGCCATCGAGTCATCAGCGGCTGCCACCACGCCCCTGGTGAAGACGAGCCCGCAGCCCGGCCTCTGCAGCCACTCACAATGGTGCCCTCCGAGGGGACTCAGAGTACGAAAGGACGGGACACTGGCCCTAGATAGCTAGGTGCTTGTCAAAGGAATGAATTCAATGAGCCCAAATGTTTGCTTCCTCCCATACATAGAAAAGCACTAAATTCTGTAACTTGAGATGCTTGGTTTTCTTTAGATAACAAGTAATCTTTCATTGTTCCAACTACCTGGTCTTTGCTGTAAAGCTCCTATACATCCTAGCTACTCCCCTACCTCTTCAGAGCAGTCCCTCAGAGCGATCTGAGAGGCTGTCATTCCGGCTTGAGTCCTCCCGCCAAATAAAACGTAACTCTCAACTTTTAGGCTGCGCATTTATTTCAGTCAACAGACAGATGAACGATTCTCAGAATTGTAAAACTTAGAAGCCCAAGCCCACATATATGAAATTGTTAAAAACACTTTGTTGAGTAAACAGTTATAGGTATATGAAGTGGGAAGAACTAAACAAAATTGTGAAGCAGCTGTCCAAGGCCATTTGGTACAGCTACCATGACCACACAGTACAGCCTCCAGGCAGCACTACTTCCTTCTTCTCCAACATGTCACTTACATTCTTCTTTCCAACCCCAGGAATTTGTGATGGAATGAAGTTGTGAATTGGTGGCTTTCAAGGTTCTGATATCCAACCTCCAACTGGGCGCTTCTGGACCCTAGGTGGTATCTTCATTAGATAGTTTGACTCTGCCTTTGACCATGGAAATAGCTGTGTGGGGCTGGCCCCAGCAGCTCCCTTAACAGGGGCTTTTGTCTGTGCCTGCCTGCCTGACAGCCCTTGGAAATTCAACTGGGCCTGTTAGGTCGGAGTCCAGCTATCAAAGTTATTTTCAATAGAATGCAGTCGTTCCAGAGCTGGACCCTGAATTAGGACGAAACAGCATGAAGCAGGGAGGGTACAGCTCAGTGGTAGAGAGTGTGCTTAGCATGCATGAGGTCCTGTGGTCAACCACCAGTACCGCCATTAAAATAAATACATGCATGCATACGTACATACACCTGATCCCCTCACCCTCCCAAAAAAAGAACCAAGAAAAAAACCCAGCATGAAATATATGCACACGCACACCCACATACACACCACCTCCACCAACATCATGATGGAAGAATTAAGTTGTATATTCATACTCTTGATTGCCTTTTGCTAATGTTTTAGTATGGAAATCTTCAAACATGTACACAGACATTATGGTACAATAAATCCCCGTGCCCCCATCCCCCACCTCAGCTTCCACAACCCACCTGCTCACGGCCAAGCCCATTTTATCTGAACCACCAGCCACTCCTCTCTCCAGCCCCACATACCTGGATGATTTTGAAGCAAATTCTTAGTATCTCATCATCAACCATCACATCAAGAATTTATCCATAAATCCTTCTAATATAGATACCCCCTGTTTTTCAAAAATTTACTTTGCATCATTTTGCTTTTATGAAAGACTTACATTAGTATCTGTTTTTCCTAACCCAAAGAAATCCAAAGAAGATTTTGGGAGTTTGAGATTTGCAGATACTAGCTACTGTATTTAAAATAGATAAACAAGTTTCTACTGCATAGCACAGGGAGCTATATTCAATATCTTGTAGTAACCTATAATGAAAAAGAAGATGAAAAGGAATATATATATGTATATGTATGGCTGAAACATTATGCTGTACACCAGAAACTGACACAACATTGTAAACTGCAATAGTAAAAAAAGAATATAATGAGAGGGGCAAAAAAAAAAAAATTAAAAAAAATTTTTTTAAATTCTTTCATCAACTCTTTGTTCATTATGAGGTACAGCTCATACAGGAAAGACAAGATGACTTGGTTTTTTTTTCCCCTTTATTTACCAGTTTTCAGAATAACGAATGTTTTTCAACTTACTGCCATTTTTTAACTGCTCAAATCCCCCCACTTTTAGCCAGTGGGCACCCTTTCAAGTTAGTTCCTGTAAACTTTTGGCTTGACTTCAATGCAAAGAGATGTTCCGGGCCCATTTTCCCATAGTCCTGACTCCTTGCAGTGTGCTCACGTGTCTGTTGTAAACGAAAATATTTCCTAGTACATGGGGGCAGGGGTTAAAGAGAAAGAGAGAGGGAGGGAGAGGCTCTGAACGAACCCTTTTCACCTTTGGGACCCAAGGCCCATCCTGAGGGAGCTGACATGGGGAATCTGGGTCTAACGAACATCCATTGCCACTGGAAACAATTTGTCTTTCTTTTCTTTGATTTCATTTTTTATTTTTTCAAAATGGAAATATTTTCAGGATTTTTCTTCTTATAAAATATATGAAATACCCTCCGTGAACTTCTTCTTCAGAGAGAAGCATTACAATGAATTTGAAATTGTTCTATGCAGGCTTTTTTCTTTCTTTTTCTTTTTTCTTTTCTTTTCTTTTTTTTTTTTTTTTTTGGTTGGTTGGTTGGTTTTGGGGGGGAGGTACTGGGGATTGAACCCAGGACCTCGTGCATGCTAAGCACACACTCTACCACTGAGTTATATCCTCCCCTCCAAAACTTTTTTCTTTACATATATAAACAGAAATGGCTGTTGGTAAGGAAAACTTTTTCTTTCTACAGAAAAAGGAACTGTGCTACTTAAGCTCATCTCTAAACTGCTCCTCATTTAACAGTAGATTTCATGTCAGTACAGACCGCTCATTCCTTCTAACATCAGTACTGTGTCCATTTATTTATCAAATTCTCTCCTAATGAACATTAGGCTCATTTGGGGTTTAATTCAATCCAGTTCAATAAATATTTGTTGCATGCCAGGTGCTAAGCAGGGCCCTCTAAGAACTGTAAGACATCTGGGGCAGGCCCTGGCTATCCCTTTCAGCAGCAGGGGTCATGGAAAACACAGCAGGCTTACAGTAGGTAACTTGGATCCACATCTGTGCTCCACCCTCATCTATCTGGTGATCTCAGCTAGTCACTTCATGTCTCTGAGTTATTTTCCCCAACAGAGCTGTTGGGAAAAGTCAATAAGCTTACCTGGATGGAAGCCCTTGGCTCAAAATGTTAGCTTCAGAAATAAAAGCAAAAATAAACAAATGGGACCTAATTAAACTTGTAAGCTTTTGCCCAGCAAAGGAAAACGTTAAGTAAAACAAAACCACCACCTATGGAATGGGAGAAAATATTTGCAAAAGATGCAACTGACAAAGGCTTAATTTCTAGAATATATAAATAGCTCATACAATTTAATAACAATAACAACAACAAAAACCCAATCCAAAAATGGGCAAAAGACCTAAACAAGAAATTCTCCAGTGAAGACATACGGATGGCCAATCAGCACATGAAAAAATGCTCGATATCGCTAACTATCAGAGGAATGCAAATCAAAACTACAATAAGGTATCATCTCACACCAGTCAGAATGGCCATCATTCAAAAGTCCACAAACAATAAATGTTGGAGAGGGTGTGGAGAAAAAGGAACCCTCCTACACTGTTGGTGGGGATGTAGTTTGGTGCATCCATTATGGAAAACAGTATGGAGATTCCTCAAAAAACTAAAAATAGACTTACTATATGATCCAGCAATCCCACTCCTGAGCTTATATCTGGAGAGAATTCTAATTTGAAAAGATACATGCACCCCAATGTTCATAGCAGCACTATTTACAATAGCCAATGGAAACAACCTAAATGTCCATTGACAGATGATTGGATAAAGAAGTTGTGGTATATTTATACAATGGAATACTACTCGGTGACAAAAACGAGTAAAATAATGCCATTTGCAGCAACATGAATGGACCTGGAGATTGTCATTCCAAGTGAAGTACGACACAAAGAGAAAGAAAAATACCTTATGATATCACTCATATGTGGAATCTCAGAAAAAAAGAAAAGAAAAGAAAAGAAAAGAAAAAAGAAGATACCAATGAACTCATCTACAAAATAGAGACAGACTCGCAAACATAGTAAACAATCTTATAGTTATGGGGGAAAGAGTGCAGGAAGGGATAAGTTTGGGAGTTTGAGATTTACAAATGTTAACCACTATAGATAAAAATACATTAAAAAACAAATTTCTTTTGTATAGCAGAGGGAACTATAGTCAATATCGTGTAATAACCTTTAATGAAAAAGAATATGAAAACGAATATATATGTGTATATATATACACATGACTGGGACATTGTGCTGTACCTGAGAAATGGGTGCATTGTAACTGACTATATTTCAATAAAAAATAAAAAATGTTAGCCTCCCTTCGCTCTAAGTATCAGGATCCAAGTAGATCATGGCTACATACATACCTACACATTTTTGTTTTGTTTTTACTTTTTTTACCTTTATATATGCATGTATTTTAAACTAAATTATTGCTTTCAGAGTGAGTTCAGAACAACCCGAGCCAAATGCACTCTCAAAGTAGCACAGCGGACACAGGGTTTGTGTCGGGCGGGGGACCACTGCCACTCACTAGGGAGCATCCTTGCAGGCTTTGCCCTCAAGGCTGATTGGCACAGGGCTGGCTACCTGATGTGCCAGCCTGATGCCTGCGGCCCAGGAGCCTGAGTGGCGGAGGCTGGAGTGTGAAGTGGTGCCTCCGTCACACCTGTAAGAAGTGAAAGCATGCTCGGTCCCAAGGCTGCCCTAACCCGGTTCTGTTCTGAGCACGCCAGCCCCTCAAGGCGGAAGTGATACGTTCAGTCAGGGTGGACTGAACCCCTGCTGCCTGAGTAAACCTACTTAGCCCTAAGAGCTACTCTGAGTTTTCCAAAACTGACCTTGGCTCTTTGGGACCTTCCCATCAGAGGCATTAGCTCTGAAATCCAGGACCCTGTCCAGCCTCCCATGTCTGATACTAGGTCACAGCCTCTCAGGGGTGGTGGGCCAAGAGCTTTGGCCAAGCTTCCCCCTGCCTTGGGAGTTGTTAACGGAGGCTGTTTGCATTTCCAAGGGGCTGTGGTAACCGAGTACCACACACTGAGTGGCTTAAGACAACGGGTATCTATTGTCTCACAGTTCTGGAGGCTAGAAGACCAAGGTCAGTGTGTCACGAGGCCATGCTCCCTCTGAAACCCTAGGGGAGAATCCTTCCTCACCTACGCAGGCTGCCGGTGGCGGCCGGAATCCTTGGCATCCTTTGGCTTGCAGCTGCAGTCTACGATCTCTGCCTCCTGCCCCTGTGTGTTTCTGTCTCTTCCCTCTTATAAGGACACCAGGGCCCACCTTACTCTGGTATGACCTCATCTCAATTTTAATTGTATCTTCAACAACCCTATTTCCAAACAAGCTCGTCCTCAGGTACACGGATACAGACCTCAACGTATCTTTTAGGAGAACACAATTCAACCCAGAATTTTTTTGCTAACTAACTGCTCTTATATTTGACTTTTGGCTTCTTAAGTTCCTTTTAAGAGTTTTGTTGCTCGTTTTTTTTCTTCTCTTTCCCTTCCCTCATGACAAATCTGTAAATTAGGCAGAGTGGTTTTATTACCCTGTTTTCTCAATGGGGAAATTGGAGTATAAAACAATGAAATGATTTGTCAAAAGTAGAGATGAAAGTAGAATCTATGTCTCCTGCTTCCCTGTTGAGCAGAGGTAAGACACCAGAGAAAATATACTTCTGATTCTATTTATATACTTTTCAAACACAGGTCACAGTAATCAATGATGTTAGAAGTCACTATCCTTGCGGGGGGGGGGCCCACTGCTTCTAATTTATAGTCCTTCCCCCGCCAGGTAGCTGCCAATTCAGGATATCTCAAAGGAATAAAAGGATGAAAGGTAGATTCTAGCCAGTTCCGCTAACAATGTTTACTTGTTAAAACAGAAATGTACATGGTGCTGAAAAGTTAATGGTTGCTGACCCGAAAAAGGACCCAAACAACTTCCTCTTGTCTGTTCCACGTATGGAAATAAGACCCTGCCAAGAGGAGTCTAGAGAAGCTGCTATTGGAGGGGGGGGCATCACTTCCTTTGAGGAATTGCCCCTCTCCTGTTCTAAGTCCTTGTAGCCTTTCCTGATGGGCTAACGGTCCTGGGTTCCTGTCACCAGCACCGCCGACATTGCAGGGGAGGAGCCAGGCCTCAGTTCACACCTGTCAGACTCTCTCTCCTGGGAAAGCAAATCCTGAGTGGGACCACAGGGCGGGTGGGTGCCTGGAGCTGAGTCGTGCCTGCTAGGCACACACAGAGAGAGCTCCCAAGCCCCCAGTGCCGAGCTCGCCGGGGCTACCCTGCCTCTGTCCTTCCTACTGTTTCTGTTGCTCTCGACCCAAGCGCTCTGGGGCACGCATCTCCCTGCAGGAGGGAGGCCAGGACGACTGTCCTGCGTGGGGGTCAGCAGTCTCAGGACTGTGAGGTCGGCCCTTTTCTCTAAGTGAAGCTGGAGAGCGTGGCTCAGCGACTTTGGCTGAGGAACTCTCGAGGGAAGAACACGTGCTTACAAGGACGGTGACGGGAGAGGAGCCAGATGAGAACTTACTCAGCAGCCCACAAACCCCGAGTGTGTGAAAGACAGGCCTCGGGACCATCACATGCCCCCCGCTCCTCAGCTTTACCCTCTGCTTCTTGTCTTTTCAACGCCGGCCAGGTTCTGACGTAACAGTAACTTCTATAAGAGAGAGCCCCAAACCTCAGTGTCTTAACACAATGCAAGTGTGTTTCGCACTCACGGAGGGCCCAGCTCAACAGCCTGATGATTCAAAACCTTGGGCTCTTTCCGTGTCGTGGTTCCCACATCCTCTAGGACCTCAGAGTCACTCCTACTGCCCTGTGGACAAAAAGGCAGTGTGGCAGCTCCTGGGAGAAGTCGTCACAGGCCAGGTTTGAAAGAGGCGCAGGTTGAGGAGGGCATAGCTCAGTGGCAGAGCACGTGCTTAGCAAGCATGAGGTCCTGGGTTCAACCCCCAGTACCTCCATTAAAATAAATAAATAAATCTAATTGCTCCCTCCCCCAAAAGCAAACAACAAAAAAAAAAACAAACTGAAAAAACTTTTTTAAAATAAACAACAAGGACCTAATGTATAGCACAGGGTACTATATTCAGTTTCTTATAATAAGATACAATGGAAAAGAACCTGAAAAAAATATATTTCTGTATGTATATGTATAACTGAATCGTTTTGCTGTACACCTGAAACTAACATTGTAAATCAACTACACTTCAATAAGAAAAAAAAATTTTTTAATTAAAAAAATTTTTTTTTAAACACTGGAAAAAAAAAGAAAGAGGCCAGATCCCAGCAGGACAAGAGCAGGAACTCTTGTCTTGCTCACCATTCTGTCCGTTGGCTAAAATGTGGCCCATGGACACACCCATCTACAGGGACTGGAAAAGCCAGTAATCTGTGGTCAGGCAGCTGCGGAAGGGGGCGTTAATGAACACTGGCCCTCTCTGCCTCACCAGGCCTCCAGCTGGGATCCTTTCGGTTCTCCTGCTTCTTAAAAGTGAGTGCGTCTCAGATTCCGCCTTGGCCCTCTTCCCTCTCCCTCCCTCTTTTTCCTCTCTCACACCTGGGAGACCAGGTGCCTCTGCTGGGTGTAACCTATGGAGACCATCCCTGTGTCAACATTTCTAAGCAGGCAGCCTCTAAATCTGTGACCTTTGTGCACTAGCTCCTATATGTATCTTTGTTTCTCATCCTGCACTATGTACTCTGAGCTCTGGTCCTACAATTCATTCATTTATCCAACAGATATATATGAAGCCCTATCTCAGTCCTGTTTCCTTAAGGGGAATTTTTTTCAAATGCCTGAGTCAGAAGCTTATATTTAACACTTTATCAGGAAGTTTAATTCAAAGGAAGCAAGAGAGGGGGAAAGGGAAGTGAGGAAGAGAGGAGGGGAATAAATCCAAGGAGGTGAGTTTCCAAGCTGACTACAGATTTGCAACAACCTCAGCTGTTGCTCGGTTCCATGGGCATCGCCAGCAAGGCCATGGACCAAGTGCAGCTCAGAATGGACCACGGGCAGGGCGGTGGGGAAGAGCAGGGGTGAGTTTGAACTTCTATCTGCTGGCATCTTTTTCCCTCCTATCTCTGTTGGTCAGAGCCTCTCCCATGGGGATTTGGTCCCTGGACATCTGATCTGTATCCCTGTCCTCTCTGGGGAGCTGCTGGGAAACCAAGGCTTCTGCGGTCCCACCAGCCGGGGTGCAGGCCCTGTGTCCTCTTCTCAGTCGGTACTCTGCTTGCAGGCTCCTTGACCTGAGGTGGTAGCATCCAGAGATGTGAGACCGGGAACCGACAGGAACCATCACCGCACTGCTCTGGCCAGAAGCAAGATGAGGGGTGGGGGCTGGGTGGGGGCTCGGTGGGGGAGGAGAGGCAGGGCCGAGCACAGAGCAGGTGCCCGGCACCGTTGCTGTGGTCTGGGGACAGAATCGTGCACAAGGCACGTAGAATTTGCCCTCATGGAACCTGACTGGTGTCATGAAGATGTCCTGCTGGCATCTCAACCCCAATTTAGACAAAACGGAAGCTCAGTATCCCCTCCAACCTCACTGTTTCCCACCTCAGTTAGCGGCACCACCACCCCCTCACCTCAAGTCATGCAGGCTCCATCTGCAGGGCCAAGGCTCCTCCAGAGTCCACCTTGCACCCCTCTCCACTCCCCGGCACATCTCCAGGTTCAATCAACTTTTTTTGATAACCCTCTTAAGTGCTGGAAATGAGAGAAGGCAGCATCTGGCTCCCACTGAATACAAGCACCCAGCTGAGCGCCTGGCACACAACAGGGCTTCCACGACCTCTGCTGGATGGTGGAGCAAGTCAGTGATTTAACTTTCACCACAGCCCTGTCTGTTCCATCACAAAATCGCTTCTACCACTTGTTTCCTTGTCCCCTAGCCGTTACCTTCCACCAGGAGTATTTCAAGAGCATCCTGATGGCTGGGTCTGGTCCCTCCTCCTTCCAGATCCATCTATGAAGCCCGGCTCCAAACTTCCCAGTGGCTCAGTCTCTGCGCACCTCAAGTCCAAGCTCTCGACTCAGGGCTCTGGAGGGCCTTGCCTCCACTTGACTTCCTGTCCTTCGTGCCCCTCTCTTCCACCCGGGACCACACAGAGCCACCCCCATTTTCTCTCTTGCACACTTTTACTCCCAAGATTCCTTCTACCCCATTCACTAGAGAAGCACGGTCCCCAAGAGGACCCTTTTCAATGGTTGTTAAGATTATGGCTGTGAGATGTCAGATGCAGTGCAACAAAAAACCAAGCTGGAGTCTCAGTCCTGCGGGATACCCACTGTGAAGGTGCTCAGCCCTGACCAAAGACTTTTTTGTGCGCTCTCTCTTCTGCCAAACAGATCCAGCCTCTTCGCTCCCCTCCACCGAGGGCCCACCCTACCGTAGACCACATCTTATATGGAACCTCACCCTCTTCTGCTTACCACATGTTCTATGCATCCTCAACTCCAGTTCAAATCCTTCCTTTCCACAAAGCTTTTCCCTCCTTCAAATCCTCTAAATCCCCACAACTTTTTAGCTATGTTTCTTAGATCATTGTTTGCACCTCCTCTTATTCCCAGTGATAAAATACAGGTACACATTTTGTGTCCCCTCAAAGGAAGGGTCTGACACACTCAGATTATTGAATGAATACATGCAAGAGGGAAGAAGGGAAGGAAATTCAGTGAACGTAGTGTCAGGATTTCTTCCGCAGGGTAGAGGCTGGACGTCATTTTCCACTGGAACACGTGTCAGAGAAAGAGAAGGGAAGTTGCTGACTTTAATTCAGATAGACAGAGGAAGTGGGACCGCAGCCTGAGGGTGGTTGATGACTTGGCTTCCAAAGGTGTTAAGGGTAGTTCTGCAAACATCCCCTAAAAGTATAAGTTTCAGTCCCATGTTCAGAGGCTGTAAGCACTAGCCGAGGACAGTCCACTTCCCCTGCCCAAAAGCACCTACAGTGGCCTGGGGGTCTGGGGTAACTTGTACATGTGCTCTGAAAGAGAGTCAAGCACTACACCACTATACCTCTACAGATACTCTTCTGTCTGTCTGTCTGTCTCTCTCTCTTTCTCACACACACACACATAAACACACATACACATCTAAAACCTGGTCTCAGAAAAGTGGAAGAATCCTACCGGGGCAAGGTAGGGGCATTCCAAAGGGCAGCAATTTGGGGGGGGGGGGGCAGGGTGGGAGGTAATTAGGTTTACTTATTTTTAAAAGAGGTGGGGATTGAACGCAGGACCTCATGCATGCTAAGCATGCACTCTGCCACTTGAGCTACACCCTCTCCCCATCAAAGGGCAACAATTTAAGAGCAAGCTGGCTGTCACAAGCCAGTGGTTGCCCTGAGGGGCGGACTGATGCACCCTTTTCCAAAGTAAGTCAAATAGAACTTACACTGGAATTTTTCCTTTAACATACCCCGTCCAATACTCCACTTCGTGGAAATCACTGCACCCTCCAGCCAGGCATGTTTGCTAATTGAGATAAACAAATCAGCTTCAACTGGAGCTTTTGTTCCACCAAAACCTCCTCACCAAGGCCTCTGCCTGCCACTGCGTGTGGCCAAGTGTGGGTTCAAGGACCCTAGGGCTGCCCTTGAGGAGTGCAGAGTCCAGCTGACCAGACAGACGTGGACAATAGCAATGGAGCAGCGTTGGAGACTCAGATTGGACAAAAGGAAGAACTTTCTGACAGGACTATTAAAGAAACGGTGGGCTGCCAAGGAGGGAAATCCCATCCTGGAAAGAATGTGGGGGTGGAAGCGCATTGAATGTATTATAAACCTTAAAGGGATCCCCTGGGATCTAGTGACCCACTTCATCTGGACGTGTCTAAACTCACTTTTTTCCACTTTTATCTGCCAACCGTGGTTACCTGAGGCGTGGTTCCAGGCAGCTCAAATCAGCCTCACGCTAACAGCATTTTTAACTTGCTGTGGTCTCTGTAAGTAGTTCAGGTTGGGTCTGACCTTCTCATCCGAGAGGCCCAGGGAAATGTCAGGACTTGCCTCCCGTCTCACAAGCCTAGGGGTGTGTGTGTGTGTGTGTGTGTGTGTGTGTGTGTGTGTGTGTGTGTGTGTGTGTGTGTGTGTGATGGTCACGTGATGATGTGATGTGTCTGCAGTGTGAGAGGGCAAGGCACGAGGACCAGAACCTCTGCCCACAAGGCTGATGGCAGGACAGAATCTACGACACGTGTGAGTCTTATAATTCAAGAAAGAAAAGGGCCCCTTTACTGGATGGTTTCCAGCCGCTGAGGCAGAGGCTTTTTCTGGTGCCCACAAACCGGCGTGCTACCTTGCAGACCCTCTAACCCACCAGCTCCCACCCTCAAGCCTTCCTTCCCTTCCTCGATCCCCCCAGGCCCTGTAAACTACATCCTCACGGGGCCCCAAACCCAGTCAGCTCTGAAACCGGGCTCTCCCGTTCCACCCCACCCCCTCCACCCACACGGCTGAGGTCACCCCGGCCCAGCCTCTTTTGCAACTTTCCCAAGTTTGTGCATGTGAGGGAGTGGAGGAAAACTCAGAAGGAAGTGCCTTGGCCTCAACAAACTCTTTTTTGGCTCCCAAAGCCCTTTTCTTCTGACCCGGCCGAGACTGTCAGTCTAAGAGAAGACCCCCAGACTCAGAGAGAACCCCCACCAGCTGTCGGAGGCTGAAAGGGCCCTGGAAGTTTTTCTCGGTTCCTGTCTGTTCCAGCAGCCCCAGAGGTATTTGGGTTTTGCGGTGCGGGGAGGAATGGAGGCAAGGGAGCCTTAGAATCTGGCAGCTGCGGGGTTTAGATTCTGCCCAAAGACCCTCACGTCTGGAGAAACTCCCAGGAGGTGGCAGCCAGCCAAGGCAGACAGGAGTCCCCGCCCAGCCCGGGAGTTGGGGCCCCGCTCGGGGCTCTGCACAGCCCGCAGTCAGTGGCAGGACCATGCAGCCGGCGGCACAGTCAGAGGAAGGCCATCCAGAAACCGGAGGCCTTCAGCAGGGCTGGGTCCTGCTCACACACAGTCCCCTTCCCCACTGGCCCAGTACCTTCTGAGATGGAACCGTGTCAACCAAAGCGTCTCATCAGGGAAGGGGGAACCCCTGGAGTAGGAAAGTGTCCCTCTGATTCTAAATATGTCTCTCAGCACAGCTCTGCAATGCGAGGGGAGCCAACGCACAGAGTTGGACAGACCTGGGTTTTTGTCCCAGCTTGCCGCAAATAGGTGTTTCTGACTCTGGAATCCACTGGGCTATGATGGCATTTTGTTAACTGCAAAATGTCCTCTAATTGCTAGGCGTTATATGTTAATAAAATTAAGTTCTTTGGACTTAATCAATCAAGCCCCCACCAGACAAGTCCCTTGGAGACAGTAACTTGTCTATATCCTCAGATCTACATGCTGATATGTGGTAGGCATACATGTACTGGATGGATGGATGGATGGATGAACAGATGGATGGATGGACGGATGGATGGATGGACAGATGAATGGATAGATGGACAGATGGATGGCTAGACGGATGGACAGAAAGATGAATGGATGGATAGGGATGGATGGATGGATGAATGGATGACTATTGAAGACTCAACATTCCAGTGTAGGTCAGGCTCTTTGAAGGGATACTGAGAGGTGTGAGGCACTGTCCTGCCCTCTGGGCACTGACAGTCTACCTGGGGAGTTAGGACTAATAACCTCAAAGAACTTAAGAGCAGGAGTGCTAAGCCTCCTGAAACCAAGGCTATGGTTACACTTCCTGGAGAGAGCAGGTCTAGACCTGCTAGGACTTGGGTGGGTGAGGCACACTTGTACGGCTTCCTGAGAGGCAATAAAGACCTGTGCTCCCTGGATAGCCTCTTTTCAAAGACGAATTTACTCCCAAGATTGTAAACCCCATAATTTTTTAGGGTGGATACATCTGTCATTTTCCAAGGCATGGGGGCAGGGAAGGAGGGGCTGAAAGTAGGGGAAGAGAGTGTGCGGCGGCTGGGGGGATTTTGCCTGCTTCAGGATTCTCATCTGCCCCTGCTCACTGCCCCTCCTCCCTCCTCCTTGTCAGCAGACATGACACCTCGCTCAACATGAAGGAGGCAGAAGATTGTGTCTGGGTCCTGGTTGGGGCCAGCAGGGCAGAGAGAGAAGGGAACTGGGAAGGTGAAAACAGAGCAGGTCTAAGAGTTCTGAGAAGACCGGTTTAAAACAAAAATTTGTGGCGGGGTTTGGGAGTCATCAACTCAGTCTTTCTTACTCCCTGGGCACTGAGCTACGCTGTAGCTTTGGCCGATGGACAAGGCTAGGGCATAGATGCCCTGCCAGGCAAGAAGAGGAGTTTTCTGCAATGTCACGTGCAGTGGAGAACAGTCCCGGCCGATTCTGCTCTGTGTGGCTCTGCCCTGGCTGAAGGGGAGCCATGCATTCCAACCTGCTTTTCACTGTTATTTAACAGTGGAGGGTGGAGACTCAATCTGGCCTCTAGGAGGATGCACTGGTTCAAAGCCTCTGAGTCAGCTAAATGGGAGGGAGGAGGCTTAAAAGGACGGCCATTATCAAAGCACAGCCAAAGGCAGAGTCCAGAGGACACAGGAAGGGACTTCGGGCACAGTCTGAAATCTGCACACACTTCCTCGGTGAGCCCAGCCCGTGTCTACCCCCAGGCCACCCTCCATTGTCGCTGATGCAGTCTTGGTCACCCTCTTGCTGCTAATTATCCTGGGACCAAGGATCGGGATAGTTTATTTTATTATTTTATTTTTCAAACAAAAAGGCTCACATAGTTACTACTGAACCAGCCTACTAGTCCAGAAGCATAGAAACAAGGAGAAAGATCATCTTCCCAATAGAGCATGTCCAGCTACCCAGATAGTGGTGATGTTGTCGGCTAGATGTATTAAGATGCCAGTGACCTTGAGACAGCATCAATATGTGTGCCATCTTGTGTGTGATTCCTTACGACCCAGCCTGGTTCTTCTCCAATGTCTCTTCTTGGAGTAGAACCTGATTTTACCCCCAGTTTTCATGTGAATCTCTTAGGGAGTGGGACAATTCTGCTTTTGTTTCTTGGCCAGGGAATTGACTTGATCCTGAAAGTCTTATAAGAAGACATGGTGAGGAACAGAATCCACGACACGCACACACCAAGGTGGAGGAGAAGGAGAGAGAGAGAGAGGCTATTGTAAAAGCAAGTAAAACTCAAAGAGAAGACTTTAAATCTTGGGAGGGCTGGCATGTAGCAGAGGAATTAAGCATTTTTCCTGTGGCCTCCAGGAGAAATCCACGCCTAGTGGAGGGAATGAAGTTCTGTGGGGGCAGGTCTGGCTCCATCTTTCCATGAATATGGTGGAGATGACTCAAGCAGTGGGTGGGAGGTTGGACCAGATGTACTTTGAGGTCCTTCCATAGTGTACTGGGGCAGGCGCCACGCTGGTAGCTTAAAATCAGCTGTGGCAGGAGTATTTACACCCCAGAAAGTGGCAGGCACTACAAACCATGTCCCCGTCCCCCACCACGCTTAACCATTTATCTGAATCTTCCCAGTTTGCTATAGGAACATGACACACGCCCCTCCATAGAATAAGCCACAGCCATGAGTGATGTCCATTTTACCCATGAGGGAACAGACTCGCCAAGGTTAAGTAAATCATCCAAGGTCATGAATGTCTGGATGTGGGATGAGAACTCTGACTCCAAATCTCATGATCACTCCATGCTACCAGGAGGCCTCCTTCTCCTGCCCGAGACACAGAAGTGACTTGTCCTGTAGGAAGCTACACTCAGATGACTTTAGGCTACAGTCCATCCACGTGTTCTTTTTAAAGAAATGTTGTCTTTATTTGATATTTTTAATTACAATAACAACTTAGGCTTGTGTAATAAATTTTAACGCAAGACATATATATAATAAAACAACAGTTTCCGGCCTCTCATCTACCTTTCCCCACTTCTTATTAATCGTTTAGCGTGCATGTCTCCATAGCTTTCTGTGAATTATAGGACAGGCATGAATATAATATTAAACATAGTCATATACAAGGGGTTGTTGTTTGTTTTTATACAGTTGTAATCATAGTATAGAAAATGTTCAGTGATTCTTTTTTACTTAAATTACCATATTTTCCACTTCATTACTTTGCTCTTTTTAAAACTGCCTAGTATTCCAGAGTATAAACGGATTATAATTTATGTGAAAAGTCTCTTATTGACAGACAGCTTAGAGTGTTCTTCAGCAATCAGCTTTGTAAAAATGCATATTTGAGCATATGTGTATTTCTGTTGGATAGACTTCTAGACTTAGAATCTAGGCTATGTGCATATTAAATTACGATACTGTCAAATCGCCCTCCAAAAACTCCGGTGCCCATTCATAGTTTATCAGCAATAAACAGGAGTGTTGCTAGGGGGAGGGTATAACTCAAGTGGTAGAGCACATGCTTAGCAAGCACAAGGTCCTGGGTTCAATTCCCCACACCTCCTATAAAAATAAATAAATAAATAAACCTAGTTACTTCCCCCTGCCAAAAAGAAAGAAATTTTTAAAAACCCAAAAAGAAAGGAAGAAAGAAAGAAATATTGATAAAAAACAAAACAAAACAAAAAATACAAGAGTGTTTCCCCTACCCACCTGTCAACACTAAATATTATTATCAATCTTTTTAATTTTTGCCACTCTGGTGGGTAAAAAAAAAATTGTATTTTTCGACTTTGCATATCCTTAAAAATTAGTGAGGTTGAGCAACTCTCAAAGCTTACTCCCTATCATTTATAAGATCTCTCTACTGGTTACTTATTTGTGTTCTTTGCCCTCTTTTATGTTCCATGTTGTCTGTGATTGTCCGTAGAGTGCTTAAATGCAGTGGATACACATCTGCTTCCTGCCTCCCCTGCCCTCACCCCTGGCTTTCCCTGCCTATGCACACCAGCTCCACAGCACCATGTCAAACCCAAACCATCCAGCCCTGAAGCATCTCTGACAGGGGCACCTCGCGGCAGGGTGTGTGATCCTCATTCTAGTTTCACAGAAGGCAGAAGGACCTAGTGGCTACAAGTTGTGGTCTCCGGAGTCAGGCTTGGATTCAAATCCCAGCTCCAAATCTAGGCTCTCCCACCTACAGGCTGTGTTTTTAGAGATGAACTACATACTCAACTTCTCTAAACATCTGTTTCTTCAGTGATAAAATAGAGATAATAACGGTGCCAATCCCACAGACTATTTTTGTGTGTCATAAAATAGCTAACATTTCTTGAGCCCTTAATCTGTGCCAGTAAATGTATTATAACAATGTGCTATGTGTGCTAAATGTAGTGTAATGTATTCGTTCATTAGCCTCACAATGATATGCATGCTCTTTATCTGCATATTCGCAAAGTCCCCCCCCCACCCCCCCGCACACGCCACCAGGCAAGTAAATGCTAGCTTATAGTGCGAGCGAGTGTCGAGGATGCATGGCGAGGACATGTGACTGGCTCCCCTCCCCTGTCAGCACACCCAGCCTGGACCCCTGTTGCCAGTCCTTATATAGCAGCCCTGTTCCCTCCTCTTCCACTGTGCCCCTTGTCACTTTGGCTGCCTGTCTCTGGATCCTCTGACAGCTCTACTGGGGTTCTGTTGGGGTTCACCAAACCCAAGCCGAGTGCCCTGGGTCCTGTGCACACAGATTCTGGGGGTCAAGAGGCAACACGGCATAGAGCAGCCTTCTCTGGCCTTTGATTCACCCGTTAAGGCATCCGCTCACCCGTATACTATGCGTGTGGTCTTAAACTGAATTACAAGTGACTTGGCTTCTTTGAGCCTCCCTTGTGCTAGTCTCATAGGGCTATTGATTGAGCTGATTCCCTAAGCCCTGCAGAGGATGCAGAACAGCGCCCCCTGCAGGTGCTCAGCCAATGGTGGTAACTTTCCCACTTCTGACTCACTTTCTACGGCACTGCATCGGCTTGTAAAGCTAAGTTAGCATGTTGTACCAAAGCCTTTGGGAAAGAGCTCACTATCGCCTCCACTCCCCTCCAGGGTGTAAATGTAGAGACACGTGCCTTTCAGGAATTTCTGTGTCATTTCTCCCTTGGCCAGTTTCCTTGAGGGCAGTGACACCCATTACAAAATACCCACCCCAGTCGGTACCTTGACTTCTCTTCCTCTGTAGGTCTGAAGCATAGGAAATGTTTGACGAGTGAATAAATGAATGACAGGACCCTTGGTCTGATATTCACATCCCATCTTAATCTTGCTTCCTCTCCAGGCTTTTCTCTCTCCACACCCTTCGCCTCATTCCCTGAAGCCAACCATCGCCTTCTCCGAGCACCTGTTCAAGCTCTGATTGTTTCATTCCCTCCTCTGAAATATCGCCCCCACCAACCACATGTGTCATTTCTTCAGGGCCCAGATGGATGGCCGGCTTCCCCTCCACCCCACCCTGAATTCCCACAGCACTTTCTCTGGGCCTCTGTCGTGACATTTTACAATTTGTCTCTGCTGTAATCACTAAGCCCCTGTCCTTTCTCCCCTAATGACTCCCTGGGGTGGGCTCCAATTTGCTTCGTCTTTTTGCTCATCTCAGCTTCAAGATCAAGGCTTTGCACGCAGCAGACATGTAGGCATTTGTTGAATGAATGCATGGACCATCAAGAAGACCTTTTGCCCATCATGTCCACCCAGCCCTCCTGGGTTACAGAAGACGGTCCAGTGCCACCAACTCTGGCTCCTGGGACAGGCAGCTCTGAGACAGCAGAGCCTCAAATCACCTTTGGGCCATGACATGGCTCATGGAAGAGCGCTAACAATCCTAGGTCTCCCGGGGTTTCTGTTTTAACTAACTAGGCACCCCCAGGCCAGGCTCTCAGGGCCCAGTGAGTTACAGCTCCAGTAGATACAACATATTTCAACCAGAAGGGGCCTTGGGCCTTTGGGTCCCAAATGGCTCCTTCTCTAGTTGAAAAGTCAAGACTCAAACTGGCCCAAGGTCACACAGTGGCAAAGTGAGAACTAGAACCAAAACTTCAGGACATCCAATTTAGAGCTTTTTCCCAGATCCAAGCAGAGTCAGATCAAGGTTAAGGCAGTACGTCTAGTGCATCCAAGGTTAGAAGACCCAGGAGTTGGGAATAGTATATATGTGTGCGTGCCTGCAAAGGTAGAACCAAAGAGCCAGTGAAACACGATTCCCTGGGACAGTTTTGCTTATTTTCTTAAAAATCATCATCATAGTAATAATTATATATATACACATATGTAAAACACACATATAAGTGGTTTTCTCTTATAGGAACAATACATATTTGACATGTTGGTTATAAAAATAAATTTGGAACATGCTAAGAAGCATAGAAAACAAAATTGAAATCATGCAGTTGCCTACCACCCAGAATTAACCACTTACGTTTTTTATATATTTCCTTCTAGACTCTTTTCCATGCAAGTAGGAATTCATTTTAATACTTGACGGGGGGGTATGTTCAGTAAGGGGTATGGCATGTACAGTTTGGTGTCTTCTGTTTTTCATTTAGACCCTGTGGCATTAGCCTTTTCTCACATTATTATACTATGCTCACAAACTCCATTTTAATGACTGCTTAATAGTTCATTGTATGCCATGATTTCTTTAACCATTTCTTTATTGTTGGATATTTATAAATAAATACTGGGAAGTGATATTCTTGAACAAGAGTCTTTGCCCGCATTTCAGATTTTTTTAAGGACAGATTCCTAGAAGTGGAGGGCAGGGACATCCTTGCTGCCAAGCAGCTTTCCAGAAACATGTACACCCCCTCAGCTGCAGCGGAGAAGAGCCTTTTGATTCTGCCAGTGCAGCAACCCCTCGGGCTGGGGGAGGGCACACTTCCATCCAAGCCTCCCAGCAGTGCTAACAATGGACCCCTTGTCCCATTCACCCCCATCGCCTCTTCCCACACTGCCCTCCATCCCTGGCTCCAGGCTTGACTGTCTGCGAGGCCTCTGTTCAGTCCAGTCCAGCCTTCTGGGTGCTCCTGGCTGCCTCCAAGAGCAGGGCTGGTAGAGCCGAAAGGTGAGAGGTGGACCTGTCCAGTGGGGCCACCATCCTTCCAGCCTCAGGGAGACCCCCAAGGAAGTGAGGGATGGGCTTGTGATGGTTAGCTGAGTCATTGCCTGGGGTGGGCCCAGGGCAGTGATCTGCACAGGAGGAGGGGAAGGTAGAGGCCAGCCCCAGTGACAATGGCTGTGGGGGGCTCTAGCCAGCATGTGACTTCTGGTTCCCTACAGGCCTTGACACACCTCCATGAATCCCCGGAAGAAGGTGGACCTCAAACTCATCATCATCGGAGCCCTGGGGTAAGCCACATTCTGCGGAGTCTGGGGGTTGGGAAGCAGCCCCTCCCCAAGGTCAGTAAGACCTCCTGGATGTGCTCCCACCTCCCTGGGATCCTTTTCTGATTCAGAGTGGAACCAGGGAGGGCATCCCACTCCAAGGAAAGGAGCTGAGATGGGAGACAGAGGCTGGGAGTCAGGCTGCCTGGCTTCTGGTCCCAGCTCAGCAGTAGGTCCGCAGTAAGTAGCTGTGTGAATCAGGCAAGTCACTTAGCATCTCCCTGTCCTCCCACCTCCTGCCACATACAGTAAAGACTTGGTCATTTTGCTGTGAGGCACTCAGCTCTCTGGAAACTTCTCTGCTCACTTTGGTCCCTCCTTCTAGAGTCCATTTGCTAGTCCCTTGCTACTTAAACTGCAAATGTTAGAAATTCAAAATCTCAGGGAGAGACAGCAGTGAGAGGGGCATGGAAAGATGCTGAGAACGGTAGGGATGTGTGCATGTGTGTGTGTGTGTGTGTGCGCATGTGTGTGTATTTGAGTGGGTGTTCACATGTCTGGGGTTTTTTCCTCAGTGTAGGAAAGACTTCCCTCCTCCACCAATATGTGCACAAGACGTTTTACGAGGACTACCAGACCACACTAGGGGCCAGCATCCTCTCCAAGATTATTATACTGGATGACACAACTTTGAAGCTACAGGTGAGCAGCACTCCCTCTCCACCTTCAACACACATATCTGATAATGACCCACATTCCCTGGACAGCCACTCACACAGCAATGTGCACCAAGAGCTAGAATAGTCTAGAGCATAGATCAGCAAACTTCAACTCATGGGCCAGATCTGGCCCACCATTTGTTTTTGAAAATAAAGTTTTATTGGCACACAGCCATGCCCACTTGTTTACTTATGGTCTTAGGGCTGCTTTTACACTACAACGGAATTGAGTAGTGGCAACAGACAGCAGTATTTACAATGTGGCCCTTTACAAAAAAAATTTGCTGATCAATGATCTAGAAAGAACACTAATCCAGAGTTGGGAGACCCTGCTCCAAGGCTCAGGTTCCCTGGAAAACTTGTCAAGTGGCCTTGGGCAAGTCACCCCCAAGGTCCAAATCTATCAGATGGGAATAACAATGCTTGTCCTAGTGACCCAGGGGGAAAATGAGGGCTCAGATGTGAAAGAACTCTTGGGATGCTAAATGTTAACGCAAAGATACTGTAGTGTACGTGGGTGGCCGTGTGTGAAAGGACTGTGTGCACCTGTGCCAGGGCTATCTGCCCCTACACAGAAAAGGAAACATTGATACGATGTGACTGACCTGGTTGCGCCAACCTCCAGCCACTCATCACAGCCTCACGGGGCGGCTGCTCTTCCCCTCCAGATCTGGGACACAGGCGGACAGGAGCGGTTCCGCTCCATGGTGTCCACATTCTACAAAGGCTCTGATGGCTGCATCCTGGCTTTTGATGTCACCGACCTGGAATCCTTTGAAGCTTTGGAAACCTGGAGGGGTGATGTTCTGGCCAAAACCATCCCAATGGAGAAGTCCTACCCCATGGTGGTGCTGGGGAACAAGATCGATCTGGCAGACCGGCAGGTACCAGTCACTCTTTCATTCATTCAGCAAACATGTCAGTGCTGGCTACGTGCCAGGCACTGGGTTAGGTCCCACACATGCAGAGCTGAATCAGGTGTAGTCCTTACCTTAAGTATTTCACAGCCTAGTAATATATACAGATCACTTAAAAGACAATTGTGATACAATATGGTAAATCATAAGCAATCATAGAGATGCACCTTGGATGTTTGGGGACCACAGTGAAGGGGCACCTACTGAAACCCAGAATAGAGAAAGGGCTTCCTAGAGGAAGTGGGTTCCAGGCTGAAGAAACAGCATGAGCAAAAGTAAGAAATGGCACGAAGTGAGCCGAGAACTGAAGGCAATTTTGTCTAGAGACAGGGAATACAAGAATTAAGGCATCGGAAGTAGGCAGGTGGAACTGAGTTAACCTGTAGAACAGTATCTCTAACCAGGGTGAGATGTAGGGTCTGCAGTTATGAATGCCTGAATCTACACATTTTCTGGGAGAGTAGTAATGTAGACTTTTTATTAGCTTAAGCATAGTCGGCGTCATCCCATTAACCACGTGACAGATGACCTGCCTGCCCCACGGCTACTGTGACCACGCTTACGTAGCTGTCTACCATTGCAGGAGCATTGAGTTGAGCTCTGTTCATCATTGTCTACTACTGAGAAAAGAACAGAAGAAGACTTAATTTCTAAAAGATGCTCTTGTGTCAAATGAAGCCCAAATGACACCAAAAAGAGCCGTTTGAACAAGCTGTCTTAGTGTTTCAAATACAGAAAATAAATGGGGAAGTAAGTCATCATATTTGAACCGCATTTTCATGAGGGTTCAAATAGAGAAAAGTGGTAGGAGAACCGAGGCATCGGATGGGTGGATGGATGGATGGATGGGTGATGGTACTTCCAGCCAAGTTATCACCTCCATAAAGAAGAGCCTCCTGTTCAAAGAGATGAGTTTGGTTTTGACATGCTGGGTTTGAGGAGCTTGTAGACCAGCTAATCTGGGATGACCAGTAGGCTTTAGAGCACATAAGAGTGAAACTTCAAAGGAGAAGTCTGTGCTGGAAATAGAAATCTGGAAGTTATCGATTCTACGGTCACTTCAGGTTGCAAATTCAGTGTCAATTCTCTAATTACAAATATCCAACCTCAAACAGGAATCAAAGTCCTAAGCTCCTTCACAGTCAAGTCCGTCTTTTCCCCACTGGGGCCGCTGCAGGTGAGGACCCGGGGTCTAGGAGGGGCGTACAGTCCTTTGCTTCTCATTGCCAACTTTCTGTGTCCACACTTCCTCCCCTTCTCAGGATAATTCTGATTTCAGACCTTGTCAGGAAAGAAGCAAAAAGAGGGAGAAGAGGTCAGGAGAGCAGGAAGACCCTTAGTTGACTGGTGCTGTCTTAAGATAGTTTGTGCTTTCCAGACCCAGCAAGTATTTCAAGCTGTCTCGTCATGGGTCACTCCTTTGGGTCCTAAAAGCCTCCACGGGGAACATTTAACTGTACCTCCCAGGACAAGGGTCTTGCATTTTCTTCCTTTCTCTCCTCAACTCCTAATTTAGGAGTTTAAGAGCCATTCTCCACCCCACTGTGTTACCTCCTCCTGCAGGCACTCATCCTGATGGGATTTACAACAGCTCCAGGCTGGCTAGTTCTCTGCTGAGCCCGCCTCTCCGTCATAAGGCACACCCGGGCATTCTGGCTCCATTGTAGGGGCAAGAGTAATTAGTTCTCAGTGCAGCCTGTCCTCTCTCTGCCCTGCTGCCTTTTGCCTTAGATCCCTCAGATGCATGTCAGATAGGAATCCGCTGTAGCCACCAACCTGTAGTCACAGGTTACCGTTTCCAAGTGGCCTCCCCTGAAGCCCCCTTTTGGCTGGAGGTGAAGCCTTACGTGTTCTCCCTCTTGATGAGGTTGGGGCGGGGGGTGTACCTACAACACAACTCTCTCCAAAAAAACCCTGTCTAACCCTCCTTTCCAATCTTTCTATATCCGTTCCAGGGGTTTCAGAGTCACCTAACAGATTGTTGGTCATGAACCTTGGGAAATGTGCAAGGTCCTGGGGGTGGTCTATCTCCCAACCAACTTGATATCCGACATCTATCAGATCGTAGTGCTTCTGCCAAAACTTTTATTTTAACGTCCTTCTTCATATGTCTGTAGGTCACAGGGCGGGAAGCTGGGAGAGTTCAAGACTGAGAGTGTGACTTTTCCTCACAAATAAGAGGCAGCATCTTCTGTTCAGAGGGAGGAGGAAGGGAAACCAAGGAGGAGGCTTAAGACTCATGGTGAAACTGCACCAGTTACTCTGGAAAGAAACGAGGAAGGAGCTAGTCAATGACAAAGAGCAGAACTGACGGGTGACGCCAAGGGCTCAGCTGAAGGAGGAGACCGGGAGTCTGAGGTGGAGTCTGTGTTGTGTTTTCCTTCAACAGCGGTGCAGGGGGTAAAAGCCAGGGGCCCGATGGAAGGTTTTTCCAGACAAGAGCAGCTGAAGATAAAGCAGTGGGGGTGCTGAGAAACCATGGAGGAAAGAAGAGAGACAAGGAGAGGTTGAAGGACCAGGGGGCTGTCAGAAGAGCAGGGCAGAAGGAGGGAGGGGAAAGGAGACTGAACTACAGAATGGGAGACTGGATTTAGTGGTTTATGGAGGCACTGGGTCTGGGCCCAGGGAGGAGAAGCTGGTGAAAGAAGGTGAAGGCTGTTGGCAGGGATGAAATGTGAGTCTATCGTGAGAGGTGGGAGCTCCACGGAGAGGAAGCTTCAGCAGATTGCAAGCATTCAGTGAATGAGTGGGTAGCAGGCAGGATGGGAAGTGTAGGGGATGCCTCCAAGGGGCAGAGGGGGTCCAGACCAAGCCACAGGGGGATGAGCTTTGTTCTGCAGAGAGGGGAAGAATAAGAGTTTGAAAGAAGCAGTAAATCCCCAGGCAAGCCCAACCCATCTCTGTGGTCTGTGATGAGTAGGGTGGGGAACGGGAAACAGCCCCCACCAGAGAGGGCAACAGGGGTCCTCCGGGAAAAGGCAGGGCTCAGCCCAGACAGGGAGGTGAGAGAGGATGCTGTAGGAGGAGGAAGGATGGGGAGAGGGGTTGCAGGTAGGCCCAGGGGGAAGGGTTTGGAGGTGGGTAGAGCAGGAGGAACAGAGGTGAGGAAGTGTTAGCAGTAATGAAATGAGCACAGGGAAGTGCAGAGGAGGAACTGGGAGCAGGGGGGAGCAGCGGGACTTTAATCCAGAAACCCAGGATCATGGAGTCCCAGGTGAGACTGGGAAGTGACTGCCTTCAAATGGCACAGACCAAGCAGAGGATGAGCAGAGAGGATGCCAGAAGTCGCTGGCCAGGTGTGGTGTGGAGAAAGGTTATGGGGAGGCGCAGCCGGGCTTGGAGAGGAGGCTGGAGGCAGTACTCACCTGCACAGGGTTGAGCGGATGAGAGCTGAGGACCACCTGAAGGAGCGCTTCTCCGGGCTCAAATTCATGCTCACATTCATGTGTGTCCTTGGCCAGTTCCGGATGCTTCATCTGTGAAATGGAGACCTGACACTGATTTAATGAGGTTGTTTGAGGATTCTAGGCAATGACAGCTATAAAGCAGTGGCAATCTTAATAAATAAAAGTGATGATTATCCTCCTTCTTAACATCACCAAGGTGTGGGCTGGGAAAATACGGAAGCTCTTTCTACTTAACAAAAGTAAATGAACATTTAAAACATTTATGCTGGATTTGGGATGTTGAAAAAGTGCTGGAGATGAGTAAGGGTGATGGTTGCACAACGATTTGAATGTACTAAATGCCACTGAACTGATGCTTAAAGTTAAAATGGTAAATATTATGTTTATGTATATTTTACCAAAATAAGTAAATATCTCACCAGGATAATTTTAAAGAAATTACTGACTTAGATTTAAAAAAAAAAAAACCATTATGCCTTCTACAGAAGATAACTGTCAAAATATATATATATATATATATATTAGTTTGTTACAAAGAAAGCCCTACTAGCATGAATGCTGCAAGGAATTTATTCTCTAGGGTATGAATTCTCTATTCTCTGCTCAGGTAGGCAGTTTTTGACTTACTGCTGATTTATAACTTTGGGATTCTGTTTTCTGAAAATATTCTTTATTTTTGATAGTGGCTTAAAATGTATCTGACACGTGAATTTTAACACACACAGTAGATCACTTTAAATGCATACAAGAAAAGCATCAGAAATAAAATTATGCACAATGGACTAATTTTGTCAAACATTTGACCTCTGATGAACTAGCAAAACTGTAACAGGAAAAGTAAAATGTTAATAATATATTGTCAGCCAAAAGCAAAATTAATGGAGGTAACACATTCAAACGGTTCATACTTCCCTTGTCCCCAGGTACCACATCCCGAGTTTATTTCCACAGTCAGAGCCTAAGTTATAAATAACTGTTGTTTTATAAATAAAAGACAAGGTGATTTTAAAAATCATGACGCTGTAACCAGAATTGGAAAGGAAAAAGTGAAAAGTGCCGTGCGGGGCACTTTCTCCCCAGGGCAGCTTTCTGAAGTCCAGTGGGAGAGGGCAAGCGATATAAAAAGAATGGTAATTCTTTGCAACACAAACTCAACGGATATTCTGGAGTGTGTATTTAAGCATTCCATAAAAACTGGATGGAGAAAGAGTGGGGGACAAGGAGAGAAAATATCTGTCCTAAGAGGGTGCCGGGCAAGCCAGGTCACAGTGGGAGAGACCAGCCAGTCAGGATCAGCGGGGCTGGAGCTGGGCGCTTGTCTTGCTGGCTCTGTCTCTGGGTGACCTCGGGCACCAGTCCAGGCTTCTGCTTCTGGTGCCATGAAATCTCCCTGTCTCCTGGAGAAGCAGAGGCACTTGATTTTGTTTTAATTTACTTCAATTTTTACTGTAATTCTTGAACACCAATGATGTGCCCAGAGAAATGTTCATCACCTGGTGGGGGTGGGAGCTGTTCAGGGGGCAGGATGTAAAGAAGGAGGGAGCGCTAAGAAGTGTAAGTACCATCCTTGCCCTAAAGTTTTTTAAAGGACTTTAAAGGATACAAAACCTTTTGCATTTCTAAGATGCCATCGAGCCATTACAACATGTTAATTTCTAATGGTTATTTATTTGCATGTTACTAGCGAGGACAGTAATAATCAGCGATCTGGCCATCTTTGATCCTTCATCCAAATAGCTGAGGATTTCCCCCAAGCTGTGAGGTACGTGGTTGCTCACCAGGTCTTGGTCATCTCTGCTCCACAGAAGGGAGCAGTCCTGGCCAACCTGGGGGCCCCTCACCCCAAAAAGCAGGAGGACCTTAGAGATCAGAGGTCAAAACCAAGGCCTGGGGTTTCTCCCTGATCTGCTCAAGTGCAGCAGCTCCTGGGAGACAGACCAGGCAGAGCCTGACCATGGTGGGTGGAGGTGTCATCCCAGCTCCCCAAAGGGCAGGCTGCTTAGCTGACCCCAGTTTCTAGCCTCTCGTCTTAGGAAGCAAGCCTGACAGAGAGCAGAGGCTTTGTGAAGAGAGCCTTGAGCCCCTGGGCCCTGCTGCCACTCCTGAGGCCAAGGCAACAAGGACCAAAGAGACAGGGGACCGTGATGGTGCCTTTAGTCCCAGTGAGACAGACATCCCAGAACCTGTGGGAAACATGATAGAGGACAGTCTCTGATCTCCCCTGGCTCCCCTGTGTTGAGGGAAAAGGGTAGAATGATCCTTCGCCACGAGAAAAACCGTGGCTCCCTTAAATAAAGTGAAATGATGGTTATAAAGGACCAGGCACAGGAATTGTTCAGTGGGTGGTCATTTCCTCCTCCCCAAAATAATCAGTTAAACTAAACTCAGTTAAACCAGTTATCATTGGAAGAAACCCACAGGGCTGCCAGGGCATTTTCCAATCCAACATCCTCAAACTGTGACTGGCATTTGCCTTTGGGTAGAGATGTGTTCATTCCGCTTGTATGGTGTGGGATCTGACCCTGAGCTCAAGAAACCTACAGTCCAGTGGAAGACAGAACAGACGCACAGTTCCTAGACAGTGCCCTGCAGAGGGCAGCGCAGACTCCACGGGAGCCCTGAGCTAGGGCTGCATCCAAGCTCTGCCCTTCTTAGCTGTGTGATCTGAGGCACGCTGCTGAACCTCTCTGAGCCTCAGTGTTCTTATCTCTAATGCGAAGCTAAAAACACCCATCTCTCAAGATTATTAGAAGATTAAATGAGTTAATCTGATAAGGTGTCTAACACAGCATCTGGCCCATAGTTGGAGCTTATTATCAACTGTTCCTTGGACTCTACCCTAGGGAAGAAGGGACCTGCATCTCTGCACAGCAGCAGGCCTCCTGGGTGTGGGCCTGTCAGCCAGCTCGGGGGGAAGGAAGCCTTCCCTCCCTGGCTAGTGCCAGTCATGTCTACCTCCCTTTGAAGGGACTGAGGACAGATTTAAGGCAGGAAGAAGCTCTTGGTGTAGACCTTAAGAAGGCAGCATAATGCAGTGGGCTCTAATTCTGCCAAGCCTGTGTTCAAACCCCGCTCAGCCCCACACACCCCAGTCTTTGCTTTCCTCATCTGTAAAATGGAGCTAACAATAGCCACCTCATTGTTTTATGTTTAAAAAAAATGAAAATGAATATATGTATGTATATGTATGACTGAACTGTTATGCTGTACACCAGAAATTGATACAACATTGTAAACTGACTATACTCCAATTAAAAAAAAAACCTCAGAAGGAAGTATATCAAATATTTATTGGTATACGTTAATAAATACAATTTATTTCTAAAAAAAATACATATGAAGTTATGGACACGTGGAAAGTTCTCAAGAAATGGGAGTGGTGGTGGGGAAGGCGGGAATGAAGGGAATGTGATGAAGACAATCATGATGGGGGTGTGATGACGGCAGGGATGGCGGTGATGGTGGTGATGGTGATACAGGAACAATCATCCTTTCTCCCCCTCACTCAGGTGCCGCAGGAGGTAGCCCAAGGCTGGTGTAAAGAGAAGAATATTCCCTATTTTGAAGTCAGTGCCAAGAATGACATCAATGTGGTACAAGCCTTCGAGATGCTGGCCAGTCGGGCCCTGTCGAGGGTGAGTGGCCCCTGCCAGGGCTGTACCCTGGCAGGGGGAACTTAGGACTGTCCAGCAAAGATCATACTGAGTGTGGGTAGGGACGTGGGTGGGAAAGGGTTGCTCATCATCTTAATTAATTAATAGCTGAATAAGCTCAGTGGCGCGTCCTGGAACTACAGAATCCCAGAGGCATAAAGCGTCCATCGAGTACGTAGTCCGTGGTCCCTCAATCTGGCTGGTTACCATTTATGGAGTTTCTCAGAAATAGTCTTGTACCTCACCCGTGGAGATTCTAATTTAGTAACAGTTTGAGAAGTGATGATCTAGATCAAACCTCACTGGTGGGAGAGAAGCCCCGTGGTGCCAAGTATTGGTCCAAGTGGAATAATCAAGCCTGCAGCAGTTTCTGACGTCCTCCAGTCAAAAAGATGGATAGATGTAGACCCCTTGGCATGGTCCTTCAGCAAGCATGCTGAATGTGCCATGTGTGCAGGGCTCGGGCCCCTCGCTCCCATAAGGGAGACAGACAGCACATGGGCGCCTCAGACAGCACATGGTGTGGTGGGGAAGGGACAGTTGATGGGGCCCCAGAGGAGGGGCATGCAGCCCGGGCTGCACAGGAAGGGAAGGAGGAGAGAGGAGAGGAAGAGCAGGGAGGCTGCCGTTCTGATGTGGAGTTTGGAAACTCCAGAGAGAGTCCATGAGAGATCTGCACTGGGAGGAGCTCCACTTGTTTCATTATTCTGCCACATTTAATCAGGGTGGGCTTCTTAGAAAAGGGGAGAAGGCCATCACAGTAGTGATTTTGAATTGAGGAAAGGAGCGAATGAAGAGGGGCGATCGGAAGGCTCCCCTCTTGCAGAAGTGCCTGCTGGCCCTGGTCTGCCTGGCCCTGCCCTGTGGGTTGTCCATGACAGAGAGCAACAGCAGCCACCTCTAGCAGCTGCCCAGGGAGAGTGCTCCGGCTTGCCGTCCATACACCCCACTGCCTTGATCTCAGCGTTTCCCCCGGGGAGCTATTCTTATGCTTCCCCTCCCAGCCTCCAGCCCTCACTGTGGGTGGCGGTGGTGGCAGAAATGAGGGGTCCATCTCTAGCACCCGGGCAGGACGTGCAGCTTTATCACAGTCAGTAATACAGAGGTGCCTGCTCAGGCTGGTCCCTGGAGGGTAAGGATGCCGTTCGACCCTGTAGGGTGATCCGTGATCACTGATCCTAACAAACATAGTCCAAAGACCGCCAGGTGCTTGGTCACGGGAAGCCCCATCAGCCCACAAGCAGTGTCTGGGCGTGGTTAGCAGCTGTCCTTGCTGGAGAAGGGGTGTCCCTCATTCTTGAAGCTCCGTCCTCCCTGCTGTGTCACTTTCATGACACGTAGTGCTAGCAGACAGTAGCTCATCTGCTTGTGGTTGGTTTTATTTTGTTTTGGTTTGGTTTTCATGTGCGTACTTGGCAAAAGAATGAATTGACAACCCCATGTCAATCCCTCACGATGTTGGGGAAGATTTACTGATGAGAAGTCTGGAGCTCACAGGTGTGATACCCACAGTCAGACTGACCTGGGTTTGATCCTGCCCCGGTGCTTTCAAGGGGACCCCTGGGCAAGACGTATGACTTCTCTGAGCCTCGGTTTCCTCATCTGTAAAGTGGAAATAATTCCATTCCATAAACATTCTTGAGTTGTCAGGTTAAGGCTGGACTTCAATGGCTCCACAATCAGGTAGAGGAGTAAGGCATTCAGAGATAGACTGTTACGGAGTAAGTGCCATGGGGGAGGGGTTGGGGAGGGGATGGCAAAGGCACAGAGGTGATTCAGAAGCGCTGGTGATGAGGGTGTGCGAGGATGCCAATCCATGGAAGTGGCGTGTGAGTTGGATGTTGAAAGATGATTCGCAGTTCGCAGGAGATGGGCCACTGGGGATGTGAGCAGGAGCCACAGAAGGGGAGGGAGAAGGGCGTGGCCAGGTGCCCAGGCGGGGCCTGTGGACCACTGCAGGCTCCACCTCTAAGAGGGAGAAATGCGGCATGGAGGGAAGTGGGGCGCTGGGCCAAGGCGAGCAAAGAGGCTCCAAGGTCAGCAGCACCAGACCGTGAGGGTCTGGCAAGCCCCAGCCAGACGTCGGGCTTCATGCCGTGGACCCACGCTCTCCAGACCCGCTGCTGGGCCCCCAGGGCACTCAGGGACCCACCCAGGACCTGAAGTCCAGCAGAGTGTGTCTTCCTGCAATGTCTGTATTATTCAGAAATTCGGAGGAGAAACATTTCACACCAAAACAAACATACTTATGGGGCACAAAATCTAAAAACTCACATGGATTCTTAAGGTGAAACTGGAGTTTGCAAATCTATATTTTAAAGTCAAACAAGAGTTTTCAAGGACATTTTCTACCCAGACCTCTCCCCTCCCTCCCAGGAGGGTCATGTGCTCATTCCCACCTGCCTAGAGCGTTTGGAGAGGAAGATGTGAGAGGAGCTGTTCCTCGGGTGGGAAGAGCTAGGCCCCAAAGCTGGGTGGATCTGGCTTTAAATCCAGGCCCCACCTCTCACTCACTGTGTCCTTGACAAGTCATGCAGCCTCCCTCAGCCAACACTTCCTTTCCTTTAAAGCACAAGTAATAGTGTCTTCCTCATGGAGTGGTTGCCAGGGCTAAATGAAATAATATCGAAGCACAGAGAAGGTATTAAGGACAAGGTAGCTATTTTTAAATGACAGCTACGTCTAAGAGTTTCCAGCTGGGGAGTTCCATGCAGCAGAGAGGATGGGCCGCATGGGTGGTCCAGAAGGCACTGCAGTGGTCCAGGCGTGAGAGGATGGAGATGGCAGGGCCTGGAGGACTAAAGCAGCTTTGGAGGGAGAACCATCAGGGGTTGATGATGGTCAAGTGTGGGAGAGACGGAATCAGGAGCTGCTGAGTTTGATGACGAGGTTTCTAGGTTGGTGAACGGAGGGACAATCGATTAGTGACCAAGACAGAAAAGAGAGGGGCATGCTGGAGCATCACCAGAGGAGGGGGCAGAGTGGTCCACTGGGACGCGTGGCATTTGAGGTTCCCTGAGGTTCCTCGGAATGTCTGAGTTCGCAGTGAGCTTTGGATGGAAAGAGCGATTTGCAAGCAGAGCCCTGGCCTAGTTACCCAGTTTACATTTTGAAAGGAGAGAAGGTGGGTAGTTACTTTAGTGTCCCAATCTGGCTACTTTCAAAGATTAGGATGGTTATTCAAAACATGACTAATACTTCAATTATATATATATTTAATTGAATTAAGTGAAACAAAAACTGAATTAAATTATTTTACAGGAAAAAAAAAGAATTCCTTCATGAAGGGTGGGTGTAGCTCAGTGGAAGAGCACATGCTTAGTACACACGAGGTCCTGGGTTCAATCCCCAGTACCTCCATTTAAAAAAATGATAATTTAAAAAAAATTTTAAAAAGAATGCTCTCATAATCAAAAAGGGACACCCACCTGCTTTGGGGGAATTGGGATGATGTGATTTTGCTCTTACCAAGTTGGCAATACCATCCCTGCTGGGCTGGTCAGCCTGGGCTCTGGTGGTATGAGCCGCAGCGTGGTGGCCCAGGTCCCTTAGGATTCACTGGAGAAGGACAAAGTTGCCGTGTCCGGGAGGGAAGCAGGCTGACTAGCAGGTGAGCTTAGTGAAATTATAGGGCCCTTCTGAGGTCCTCAGGATGCAGAATCTAAAGGCAGGGCCCTGGGGGTGACCAGGCTGGGAGGGACAGACTTGCACAGTCACATACCCACTGAAATAATGCATTAGTTTATTACAGTGTTACTTTACATGTTTGCCAAGAGGACCGGGGTCTGGAGAAAAGAATTACACGGGCGACCTAATTATGGCCTGCCCCATACTTGGAAGTTTTGCAGGAAACCCCAGGAGCAAGATGGTGCCAGCATCGCGTGAGATGATGTCAGGAATGAGAAGAGCTTGGGGCTCCTTGGACCTGGGGAGGGTGGGAATATAACGGGGTGAAGAGAGGTGGCGTGAAGACCTCAGGCTTTGCCGGTGCAATGAAGGAGGGCGTGTCTCACACCTTCTGGGGCAGCAGCCAACAAAGCACAAAGCAGCAGAGAAAGCCCGCAGCTGCCCAGCCCTCGGCAGCCCTCCCCGCAAAGCCTGGCATCGCGGACGAGGCAGGGCTTCGGGTTCCCGGTCCCAGCTGCGCCTTGTGTAGACGTGAGGGTGGGGCACCCTCGGCAGCGGCGAACCCACCGGCCTGCCCCCCTGGGTCCGAAAGAGCCAAGTAGGAAAGTTCCCTTCGGCTTTCACGGTGCGACGGGGAACCAGGGAAGTACCAAAATAAGAGAATCCGTTCAAAAGCCTGTCTTTCCGGGAGAAATGAATCAGTCAGCTTAGAAAGGGACTTGAACAGTAACACTCTGCTCTTCCTTGTCCCTCCCTGGGAGGCTCAGAAATGGCAGGATTTTGGCTACAGTTAGCTGAGTGGCGCGAGGGCGCCTGCAGAAGGGGCCGGCAGGAGGCCGGGACGGTGTCCGGCGCTGGGCAGACCCGGGCCGGCACCCGGGCCTGGGCGGAGCTGGCGGAAGGAGCCTCGGGGCCGTTTTCTCTCCTCAGACACCTCCTCCGGGAAGCACGCTGTTCTCCCAGGGTGAGGCGCTGGGGGAGGCGCGGGGCATGCGGGCAGCCGGCTAGGATCCTCCCCCGGGAGGTGGAGCTGGGGGCGGAGACATCCCCGAAGGGACATGCTTTCATTGGGAGAGACTGCTCCCCGCTCCCCAACACTAACCCTTCCTATTAAAAAAAAAATTTTATATAAAACAAATAAAATTCTAAGAGCTCAAAAGAATTTGCTGAGGGATACTCAGGACCCACCACGCAGGCTGACTAAGGACACTGGGGATTTTCTGGCCCCGAGACCCTACACGGGAGCAGGTGAGAAATGAGGGCTCCCAAGAAGCAGGCTCTGTGAAGAAGGTCTGGGTCCCAGGCCCAGCGCCGCGGGCTCTGTGCCGTCAGGCTAAATTAGAGCTCAGTCTGGAGGTGGCAGTGAGTGATGGGGCCTCAGGGGACCTTCTCATGTGCCTTGGGGGCCCCCATCACAAGGGTGCAGGGGGCAAGCCTGACAGCCTCCTGGGGCCCGGTTCATGGGCGTGAAGGGTTTGGTTGACATTCACCACAGCCAGAGCCCGGCAGACGTGGAGGAGAAAACAATCAGTGAAGGCACAACCGCCATTCTGGAAGCTGTCCCCTCAGAGGGGCACTTGAGACAGACCGCCCCACTGGGGGCTCTGCCCAGGTCAGGTCCACACCAGTGCATCCACTTATACACTCGCTCTCACACATACACCACCAGCTGCAGGAGGAACATTGACCCTGGGAGCTCAGAGAGCGGGGGGAGCTGTGGCCAAGGAAAGAGATGTGACCCCTCTAAGAAGAGACCCTTCCGTCTCCTGGAAGAAGGACCCCTCCCCTTTCCCCCACCCGGGTGGGTCATAGGTGCGGAGTGGCCAACTGGGTGGGGAGAGTCTTGTCAGACTGAGAAAGGGCTTTCTCTGGCTCTCGTTGGAACAGGAGGGTTTGGGAGCATGGGCAGAGAAGCAAAAAGGACCCATAAATACAGTGAATCTATTTTGGGTGGGGGAGCTCCCTGGATGTGGGGAGGACAGAGGGTGGTGGGCGGTTGGGAAGTGGATATGGTGAGAGAAGGTTGGGGTGAGGGGACGCTTGTGGGGAGAGGTCCCCTGCAGAAATGAGGAGCGGGCTATGGCCACCTCTGTCTGAGGTCAAATGTCACCTCTGTTGTCCCCTCTGGAGAATGGAGTTACAGGATCTGATCAGGAGACCTGGGCCCCTAACGCAGCTGCCCAGCTGCTCTGGGGTCCCTGGAAGGAGCTGGAGGAGGGGGCGGGGAAGACCATGGTTTCCTCCTCTGGGCCTCAGTTTCCCAGCAGCACAATAGGGAGGGAACAGAAAGCCCAAGGGCCATTGGTCATTAAGAAATAGCGTGCAGAAGGTGCTCAGCCCATCAGGATGCACACGCTGACTCCCCTCTTCCTCCTGCAGTATCGAAGCATCTTGGAGAGTTACCTCACAGACTCCATCAAGCTTTCACCAGAAGACCAGTCCAGGAGTCGATGCTGCTGACCTTCCGGACTCCTGCTCTGTAGGCCCAGAGACAGAGCATGCCTGGGGCCTGGTCATCCCTGGTCATCCCGGCCCCACCAGCCCCACTGCCTGCCCTGGCTCCACCCAGCGCTCTAGGCTCTGCGGCCAGAGCCCTGAACCCCCTCACGTCTGCACTGGGTTCAGACCTGGAGGGCAACCCTGCTGCAGGCTGAGTTTAGTGACGACAGGGAGTCCGCATGAAACCCAGAATGTTACAGCCAAGTCCTGGAAGAGACCAATTCTCTTGCTGTCTCCAGCTTTTCCTGCTACCTGCCCTCCCCAGACACACTCCTGCTCCAGGAGGCACATCTCTGCAGACAAGCTGCTGTCTCTGGAGTCCTGTTATATTCTCCTGTGGCCTGGCCTTCCTCACCCCATCCACCACATCCCCACAAAGCCCCAGCACAGCTTTGGATAAGGGTGCCACTCAGGCTCCCTCTGTAACTGGGACCGGGGAGTGAGGGTCTACCTCCACCCATCAGCAGCTGTTCAGGCCCCGGACACCCCCGTCTGCCCCCTCCAGAGTGCAAGACAGAGGGAGCCCAGGAAAACCCACCAGGAACTGGCACATTTCTCCATGCTGGGGCTCAGGCTACCCCCAGAAATCTCTCTGAGCCTCGGCTTGTTCGTCTGTCCAGTGGGGGTGGCGTGTGCCCTGTCCACATTAGAGTGCGGTTTTCAGGACCAGAAGCTCTATTTAAATCTCAGTTGCTCTTGTTGAGATACATTTACTATTCTTTCAACAAGTAGTTTTGAGTATCTACTATGTATGATGCCTTGAGGTCCAGTGACAAATGTTACAAAGCCCTTGTTCTCCGGGACCAGACACTCTGATGAGGGAGACAGGCAACAGACACAGAATGTACACAGATATTTGCAAAGAGCCAGTAAGTGCTTGAACAAAGTGAAACAAGGTAATGGGACAGAGAGGGACAGGGAGTGGGTTTGGGTGCTAGTTCAGACAAAGTCATCAAGGAGGGCTTCCCTGGGGAGGTGACATTGGCCTGAAGGCTAAAGAATGAGAAAGATGCTGCCACTTGAACTCTGGACAAAGAGCATTCTGAGGAGATGGAGCAGCAGGGGCCAAGGCCCCAGGGCGAGGACCAGCTTGCTTTGTTCCAGAAACCGTGAAAAGTCATTAATTTAAAAGCTGCTGTCTCAGAGACAGGCAAAGGGGACCCCGCCCCCTGGATGACTCCTTGAGTTTCTGCCAACTGGCCACCAGAGGGCAGCAGTGCTCCTTCCCCTCCAGGCCCGGCAGCCAGCACGAGTTCTTTGGGCACTTGAAGAACGGCTGTTTTCCTGTGCTGATGCCCAAAGCTGGCTCTCTGTCTCCAGGTATTTTCAGCCCTTCGAGATTTGTGGGGCAGGAGAATCCCAATTTCTTAATCCTAGTGAGAGATGGGCAAAAGGTGCAACATCAATGACTCAGGCCAGAAATCTGCGTCGGTGACAAATACTAAAGAGAGGGGCCGGGAGAATTCATGGTTCTCTGTCCCTGCAGACTCTAAGGTCATAAGCTACTTTTTCTTCTGGTGACAGGCAGCGTAGATAGGGCCCATTCTGAAGGGAGTGGGCAAGGTGACCCCCACAAGGTGTCCCATGGCCACATCCATGCCCACCACAGACGTCTTCTGTCTACACGGACATATCCTTCCCCGAGCTCCAAGCAGAGCTGGGGATGTTAGCCTATCACTTCCAAGTGTCATCCGACTCTGAAGATGTGCATAGAGGTAGGGGGGTGGCAGGTGGGGAGGTCAGCAAGAGAATTTGGAGAACGCCTTCTCTCCACACAGCTGTGAAATAAGAACTGCTCATCCTGCGCAGCGGCGTGGACCTAGCATGGGAGCAGGTGGCCCGGAGCACACCTCTGTCTCTGTGTCCTTTGTGGGGGTGGCACTCTGCACATCACACAGGCCCTCCTGGGACTCAGTCGGGCTGTGGATTGGACGTGCAGTGTTTATACAGCAGCTCAAGAACCACAGTTGACATAGGGACCGTTCTAAATGTGCGCAACAAATAATAAATGTGTCTGTCTTTGTTTTAATCCTTTGTGGTATTTAGTTGTTGAATTTTTAAAAAAGGTCTCCATGGTTCAAAATTTAAAAGATACCAAAGAGAATACAAAGATAACAAAAAGTAAAATGGAAAAAAAAAAAGGAAGCTTTTCATTCACACCGTGTTTCATAACTATATAATAGTCTTCAGTAGTTATGACTGTTTTCTTAACCATTTGCTTCAGAGTGGACATTCAGACTGTGATAATAAAAATCTTGTGCATGAATTAAAAAAAAAAAAAAGTAGAACAGACCCAGCCTAGAACTCGCAGGGCCCAGTGCAAAAGGAAGATGCCCCACCCTTTTTCCAGAATCAGTGAGTTCAAAGATGGTGACAGTGGATCATCAAACCACGCACGGGGTCCTTCTGAGCACAGGTGGCAGACACCGGGAAGCCTGAATAAGCACTGTGTTTTCAGCGCCCTCCAAAGTGACAGCGCCCTGGCCAGGCTCACCCGGGCTGCGGACACGCTGCAGCTGGGAGATTAAGTTTCTGGAGATTCAACCTCAGGCCTCGACCACACATTTTGAATCTCCCCAGAGTCAGGAGCCAGGACCAAACATTCTATGCGGGGGTGGAGGGTGGGGGGGCTGAGGGCCCACAGAATCCCTCCTGTCATGACTAGGGGACACACTAGTGACCAATCACCAGGGCAGAGGGAGCTGAGCCAAAACACTGGGGCCACTCCTCACCCCCACCCCTGAGTCAGAGACTGGCCCTGAGAACCACCCAGTAGGGGCAGGTATTGGCAGAGATGCTCTGGACAGCACATGCCCCTGGGCTTGGGAAAAAACAACCAAATCTTATCACCAGATAAACCAGCCTGAGCCCCACTGAGTACCACACTGCCCAGGGGGACCTTGAGAAATGCTGTCTGGTTCTGCGTTGGCTCCTACTCAGCAAAGGCGCCCACTGCCCCGTCCACCAGCCTTGGGCACTTCCAAGCAGAGACAGGTACGTGGCAGGCCCCCACAATGTGGTCTTGTTCCCAGGAGCACACAGTCCAGTGGCAGCCACAGAACTGCCACGCTGGCAGCGACACCCAAAACTAACAGCCACGCACGGCAGACCCAGCTGGGACAGCAGGCCAGCGTGAGGCCAGCCCTGCGGCGTGAGCACCTGTAGGCTCCCTCTGGGGGGTGTGCCGGGGCAGAGGACAGGCTAGGCAGGAAGTTTAGGTCTAGTAGAGGGCAATGGCCAGTACCAGACTGTGTGTGTGTGTGTGTGTGTGTGTGTGTGTGTGTCTGTGGCGGGGAGGGGAGCAAGGGCTTAGAAGATCGGACAGTAGATTTCCTTTGTTGAAGAACAGGAAAGTTATAAATAAGCTCTATGAGCTTGGAAGGGAGCAAAAACAAAACAAAAACAAAAACAAAAACAAAAGCAAAAACAAAAACAACTCCCAGGTAAGAGGGTGTTGGCCGTGGGAGGCAGTAATACCGCCAAGAGCCTTCCTTGTATCAATAAATTCCCAGAACCGCCCACGGAGGAGCCTCAGTTTTCAGATAAGGGGACTGAGGCTTCCTCTCCCTCCCCCTCACATCCCACCAAGTCCCGTCAACACCACCTCGTCACTCTCTCCCTTCACTCCCTTCTCCCCTCATCTTCTGCTCCAAAGGGTCCAGCCGATCACATGCCTTGCCTGGACCACATTGCCCTCCCTTCTTGTCCCTTTCCCTAGCTGTTCCAAATGGCAACCATCACAGTGACATCCACAGGGACAAGTTCTTCGTGTGATCTGCAAGGCCTTCCACCGCCAGCGACCGCCTGCTCGTCAGGGCTCAGCTCTGGCCACAACTTCTCTTGATGCTGCAAATAGAGGACCTGCTCTCAGTCCCCAGGGATGCCTCTCGCTTCCCTGCCCTGCCTGGCAGGCGGGCCTGTGTTGGAAACACTGGCCCCTCTCTGGTGCTTCACTGGGCTAACTCCTCCTCAGCTATTAGCGATCAGCTAAAGCATCATTTTCCTCCAGTGAGGCTTCCCTGATCCCAAGACCAGGGTAGGGGCCCCAGCATGTGCCCCACAGCCCCCACGATCACGGGGCCAGAACATCAGCTCCGCTGGGATGGGAGTGCCATGGGGCTGGGGTTTCCATCCGTGTTTTCATCCGTTTTTCACCATCACCTCCCTTGTGCCCAGAGCAATGCGTGACAAGTGGTTGAGACTCAAGAAATATTTTTGGAAGGAACAGCTTCTGCAATATTGTATCATAATTATTTGGTGTCAGCCCTTAAACTGTAGTCTTCCTGAAGGATGGGCCTGTTTTAACGCCAGCCCTCAGCATAGAGATCGGTGCTTGTAGATGATGAATAACTATTGTAGAATACAATAGAATAAAATTCTTAAAAATAAAATAAAATAATTTTTTTAAAAAAGAACAATGAAACGTCTTGTGTAATAACGCATTGCAATAACTATGTAATAATATATTGTTATGTGAAAAGCAATGGCAGAATCATGGGTATCCCATGCCCTCTTCTACAACAGGAGGCTTAACTAAGATTTTATATCATTTTCACTTGTATATAAAGAAAGCTCTAGAAGGATAGATAAGAAATGGATAAAAGTGGTTACCTTTCAGGGGGGACTGGGCAAGCAGGAGTCAGGAATGGGAGCAAGACTTTTCCTTGTATCATTTTACACCGCAAATTTTGAACTCTCGTAATACATTATGTAACCAATCATTTGCAAAAATGAAAACAAGTATTGGCGGAAGAAAGAACAAGCAGAGAGAGAAACAAAACTCCAACCAGGACTTGGCTGCCTCCAGTCAGTCACACCCTATGGCCTTGAATCCAAGGCTGACAAACTTGGATTCTGCCGCCAGAGAAGGGCACATGCCTAAGAAATCCCCCAAGCCTACGTGCTCTGGCCAAGACGCCAAGTCCCCTGGGGTGTGGTGAGATCACCTCAAGTTCTCTTGGTTCTCCTGTGTCCTATAGGAGGAAGCTGTCTCCTGGAGTGTTAGCTAATAATTGAGCGAATGTTTCCAACCTAAGAAGCTCAGCTCTGGAGATAAACTATCAAGTCTGTGCATGGCTCTGTGAATTACCATATAAATGACTATACCTAGGGGTAGGAATTTCCCAATGTTAAATCTCAGGGCTTACCAGCTTGTCGGCACCCAAGAGTCCCCTTCCCTAAGCCCACACTGACCCCTGAAAATATGCTGCTCTACCTTATGGACTCCACAGTAAACTGGAACAACTATTTTTTGGCTATACTGTGTAAAAGGCACTACATACAGGCCCTCCACCCCTGCAATTGCACCCCTGCATATACACAAACCTTGCCGGTGCACCAGAGGACATGATCAAGAATTTTCTCCCACAACCAACATAATACTAAAAGATGAAAAGCTGAAAGCCTTCCCACTAAATTCTGGAACAAGGCGAGGATGCCCATTCTCACCACTTCTATTCAACATAGTACCGGAAGTCCTAACCACAGCAATCAGACAAGAAAAAGAAATAAAGGACATCCTAACTAGAAGGGAAGAGGTAAAATTGTCATTATACGCAGATGCCATGATACTCTATGCAGAAAATCCTAAAGGCTCCACGTAAAAACTACTAGAACCGATGAATGGATTCAGCAAAGTAGCAGGATACACGATTAATATACAGAAATTGTCAGGGACAAGGCAGGCTGGTGTCACGGGTTGTAAAAGAATTTACCAGAGACAAAGAAAAGTGGAAGGAAAAGTTTGTTAGGGGAGTGCTGCCACAGACAGCAGTGGGCCACACAGACAAGGGGTGCCTGTGTGAGCCCCAAGGGCCGGTTGTTGGGGTGTTTTATAAGATAGGATCACAAGGTGCCTGATCGGCTTGTGCACAAGTCTCTGATTGGTTGTAGGTGAGGTAAGAAGTTGAGGGTCCGTGATGGGCTGTGGGGTTTATCACTCCGATAAAGTGGGCTGAAACAAGCCAGCCTGTGCCACTGTGAGATTAGGCATTACCTCGGGCCACTTGTTAGGGCAAACATGCCCAATGAAGAATGCACTTTATCTGCTGAGGAACTGCAGACAGACATCTGAAAGCCCAGGAATAGGGGTCATTGGACTTAGAAGGATGCCAGTTGGCCCCACATCCCCCCCCCCCCGACAGATTGGCAGTGACAAATCTTTGCAATAGGGGTGAAGGTCTCTTCTTCTGTATCTACCTCTTGCCGAATGAGGGTATCGCGCTGGCCCTGCCTATCACGCCAGTCTGTTCGGGGTTACGGGGTCCTGGCACCCCTGCAGCCTTAAAGGTGGGAGCGGAAGGAGACCCCAGGGACATCCAAGGGCTGCATCACCAGGATGTTGGCTTGGTTCATGGCAGCAATCTTGGTAGGAAGGGTGTGTTTTTTCCTAAATTCTTGGACCTCAAATAGAGATAACCGTTTTTGTAAGAGAGGAATACAAAACAGAACTAAGCATATACCAAGATAAATGGATAAACCCAGCAGATGTCTGAAAAGAAAGACCTTATCTCTTCAGGGATCCAGGAAAAGGCATGGAAGAACCGGTCTTTGCTTTGCTGTAAGCACTGACGTATCTGTATCTGACTCATCCGGGGTTCAGCACAGCACTCAGCACGTGTAACTGCCGGTGTGCCCCCTTGAGAGGCTGTAAGGATGTCAAGAGCCATGTGGTTTTGTAAGACAGCTCTCCTTAACGGCCAAAGCAGATGTCACCATGAATGGCTTTAGTGCCTTTTTCCTAGATATGAGGAGGTGCAAGACTTTGGGCTCATAAAATCTTCTCCAGAAAACATCTAACTACCTGAAGGCCTGTTTTGCCAGTTTTCCCAGAGCACAGAGTGTCTCATTCTTGATCTCCACCCTGAGCTCCTTTCAGGGTGTGCTGAAGGGCAGCGACTTCAGTGGCTGGTGATTTCATCCTCGCAGAGGCAGATGGAACGTGCCCCCGTGAGCATAAATTCGACCAAGGCTTGGGAGGCATTTCGTGGCTATTTTGTCCTATGGTGCTAGGAAAACACATTCCTAGGTCAGGCAAGGATTTCGCTGATAGGTCTCTCAATGTGCTCTTATGGGACGAGGCTTTATTAACAGTAGCAAAAAGCCTCTGGACCACCTGTCTTACTAGTCTGTTATGGCCCAGGAAGTTATTCCCGCTTGTTGCTTCTTCCCGTATCTAGAGTTACGCTATGATCATCACGAGTCTCCCACAAGCTCTACATCTGATTCACTGCTCCATTGCTGCTGGTTGCTGTGATTGAGCTTGAGTAACTTGAGAAGAAAATGTATTTTTACGGCCAGGATCAGAGCAGGAATCAACTGGCCAAGTGAGGGACTCTCACCTAGTAGTATCACTAGGGGCCTGAACAGAAATATAATTTCTTTTTCTTTTTTTTTGAAAAATAATTTTCCAATTAGACCTTTAGAGTAGAGAAATCCTCCAAGGTAACCCAGAAGTACTGGATATAGGTAGTTTTTCATAAACCTAGCAATTGGATTAATTTTAACTCTGCATAAGATTGTGAAAAACATTTAGATGAGTTTTAGAAATAAACCTGGAGCTTTTTTTTAAATAATGTAATTAAACTTTGGGACAAGACAGCTTTTTGCTGGCCGTGTCTTGCCCTCTTCCTTATAACCTAAGGGTAAAGAATGGTCTGGGAAGTGAATCTTAGTAAATACAGACCTCAATTAACAAAACTCGAATTTAATAGCCACTGAAGAATAATCTTTTTCTCTCTATAAGTATCTTTATTTTTATCAAATGTAGACAAATGAAGACTAATAGATCATACAGGCTCTTTTAAATTGGTTGTGTTGAACCTCCTTAGAAGGAGCCTTAGAAGGAATTCCTCAAAATACTCGAGGCCAGGAAAGCCACGCCAGGGAGCTGTCACCGCTCTTACCTTACAGACTGAGGTGAATTCCTCTCTTTTTGAGGTTCCTAAATACCTCAAGATTCCTGTACTTGTTAGAAGGTGATCTTTCTAATTTATCTGATAAAGTTGTTCGGAACTTAAGAGTTTCCAATCTCTGGAGGGATCGGATAGAGAAAAAAGGATAAATGATTTAATTCTGCTTACCAAGGTGTAGTTAGCTCGAGAAGGGTTTCTTTATATTTGGAAAACATGGATTAAAAGCCAGTAATAGTTTAGATAAAACCAAAAATTATAATTATATTTATCACTCAGCTCTCATGTAACTAATCCTTTTTGTTAACAGTCTTATGAAATCAGAGTTTCCATCCGACTTTTTAAATTTCTTACCCATTTCAGCAGTATGATTAAAGTTTTCAGACTCACAGCAAAAGAGAATATGACAATGAATGGACATATGTTCATGTATAACTGAAAAATTGTGTTCTACACTGGAATTTGACTCAACATTGTAAAATGACTATAACTCAATAAAAAAAAGTTTAAAAAAAGAAAGAAATATACCTAAAAAAATAAAATAAATAAATAAATAAATAAATAAATAAATAAATAAATAAATAAAAGTTTTCAGAAACCTGCATTTGTCAAAAAGCCCTTTCTATAAATCTTCCTAAAGAGAAAGCATTTTTCAAAGGCATTAGAGTAAAACCATACCTGTTTATGAATGACGAAAGACTTAAGAAGCATGTTTAAACACCTGGTTACACTGTAACTGATAAAGAAACCTGGTTACAATGACTAGAATTATGACTGGTAACATTTCAGACATACCAGATTTTTAGGAATTCCGTATAATTTTTAGAATATCTATATTAATAACATTTTCCCATACAGTATAACCTAAGAAGATTTATTGCTTATTTCACAATACTTCCCATGCAATTTAACATATCAGATGGACTTAATTAGCTTAATATCTCTCTTCAGCTGTTTCAGGGGCCCTCCGAAGCATCCCAAAGTTAGCTGGAAGTCAAAAGGATCTTAATTAAAATTTGATATTTGCAAAGCTTGTTAAAAAGTTTCAAAACACTTGATCAGATAAAATCATAGTTTAGCACAATTTTGAAATTTTGAGTAACCAAATATCTGAAGAGACTATTTTTGAGTATAGACATTCCTCAAACATAATTGTTTCTAAAGAGTTCATCCAAAAGCTCTTATCTCATTTGCATTTAATTTAATTTTAAGAGTTTCATCACAACAAATCTTTTTTTTTTTTTTTGCTAACGAATTTGCAACAGATATGACAAGATCTTATCTGACTTCTATTAAACCTAGGTACAACAGAAGTATTATGCTTAACATTGATGACTCTTAATTAATCAAATCTGCAAACTTTAATACCAGGTATTAATTTAATACTGAATACTTCCCAGTTCACATGAACTGAAAGTTATTCTGGCCAATTTCCTTTTATATTTCTGAGAATTTATATAAGCGCTTAATTTCCTTTAAGCCAATTAAATAGAGCTATTTTATGAATTTAATTCTGATAACATTTTTAGAGGTAGAAGACGTCTCGTGTGTGTAATGTGTACACAGACATACGTACGTCCAGATAAACACAGACAGAGATAGTTTTCCTACTTGAGTTTTAAACAGCCTTTTTCTACTTTTTCCTTTGGTTTGAAGTTCTACCAATTAACCCAAGGCTGAAGACTCAGGCACAGCAGTCTGCGTGTGTGATGACAATCATAAGTCACAACACAGGACATAGTGTACAAAACACACTTCTGCAATGCGGAGCCGGCTGGCGCTCTCTACAGCCACTCTGAAGTCCATAAAACGTTCACTCCTGGGCTCTCCGCGTGCCTGGAGCCAACTGGCACCCTTAACCCCCACTCCCCACCTGAGGACCTCTGCATAGCTACGTTTATGCAAGATGAAAACATCTTCCCTTGACGTGTGTTTACTCTAATAAAACTACTGCCCCCAGGAAATGGCTAATCTCACAGTATCCTGGGTGGACAGGCGTCACTGCAGAGCCCTAAATCCCATTAAGCAGAGGCGCCCCTGACAAGTCTTACCTCACTGACCACCAGTCAGGTGCCTGTGCACGAACGGATCATACAGCCCCCACCCCTTGTGCTCACAGCCCCTTCCTCCCAATAAAAGACCCTGCCCGTTCACCCTCGGTGCTCACACAAGCACCTCTTGTCTGTGTAGCTTGCTGTTACATTAAACTTTCCTTTGTTTCTGAATCATTCCTTTGTCTCTGAAACATTCCTTTGTCTCTGGTAAACTCTTTGACCACCCGTGCACAGGCCCGCCGTGGCACCCAACATACGACACGCATACAAACACACAAAACACAGAGACCTTACAGCTCCCATTTCAAAATTTTAGCTATGAATCAGGTACAATGATGTAAAACCCATCAGTTACAAAAGAGGTTGGATTCAAATTGAGTTTCTGACAGAAGGAACAAGTCAAAATCATCCAGATGGCTGAATCCTTTTTACTAATACTTATGGGAAAGAGGTAAGATGTCTATTTGTCCTTAACAGGTCAGGTGCCAAAATACTTACCCCCTTTCTCATAATTTGCATTTTTAAAAGCTGGCAAGCTAAAGGATCCTGGAGAAGACATGGGGAGAACACTTGCTTCTCAAAGGCATAGAAAAGCAGGCTCCTCCTGCAGTGACTTTGTTTCCTTAGGGTCAGAACTCTGAAAGGGTATCAAGCTAGTTTTTAGTTTTTCTAACTGTGTATGCGAAAAGAACCAGTTTGGGAATTTTCAAAGAGCTTCCCTGAAACAATTTTCTCTGAGTTTAAAGAATATTGTGGCTGCGCAGTGTTATAACAGCATCTTTTTCTTAGTCATAGGTTCATAACTAAAATCTTTCCAGCCAGACAGAATTTGCCCAACAGGGCTCCATGGTGGGCCAGAACCAGAAGTTTCCATTTCCCAAGACGGCATGACAATCACAGATCACAAGACGGAAGACAAAGTACAAAATACACACAGGCATGGCCATCACAGACTGACCCGCGGAAGCCCTCATCAGGCAGCCCCTTCTAAAACCAGATCAGAGTTTTGAGAGAGAGCCAGGAAGGCTTGGAATATGGGACCTTGGACCACTTGCCCAAGCTGTGACAAAAGAGATCAAGCGGGCAGACTGGTGTTACCATTTAGGGTTTCATTAAGGAGCCAATTGTCTTGATCCGGGAGTTGATATTGTGGCCAGCTGTCTCTTAAAAGTCTGGGGACTGAACTTATCCCAGTTCTTTTAAATGCAACCCAAAGGCGAGTCCTGGGGGGCAGAGGAAGTGTTTCCCACAGCAATTAAGAGAGGTGTCAAAGAGACAAGGAAACCAGCACAGACTCTGTTCTGGGCGGGGGTCCCCCAGAAAGAGAGAGGCTAAACTCCCAGCATCCTCCTACTGTGGGCGTCGCCCAAGAAAATGGAGCTGACAGGCGCAAGGGTTAAAAGCAGCACCAAGCCCACCAGGGCACAAGCCGAGGAAAAGGCCAGTGCAAGGGCTGAAAAGCCGGCACCAGGGGCCCAAAAGCGAGGGAAAAATTGTGGGGGGAGCTCACCCACCCGCGGCTTCTACCTGGCTTGGCCACCAAAGGCAGAAGGCTCGGTCAATCTGGAGGTGCGATCCCCAAAAAGCAGAGAGAAGGCACAGAGGTACACCAAGTGGTTGGGCCTGAGAACTAAGGAGTTTCCTGAGGGCCAGAGCCAGAGGAGGGGGAGGGGCAGAGAAGGGAGTGAAAAGCAGAGTGACAGGAAATGGGTTTCAGGTCGAGGTGTGCTGGTTCTGGGGAGGAATTTCCAGTGCTTTTACCCACTAGACAGGCCTCTCCCTATCATGTGTCCGGGCAGACAGGAGACAGGGTCCTGGGTGTCTCAAGGCACTGGGTGGCCTGTCCTTATGTGTGCCTTCCCCACCGAGACACAGAGCCCCCTCTGACCCAGGGATGGGGTGTGTAGCGGCAAGGAGAAAAGGGGTCAAGTATTTAGAGAAGGGAAGGCACTTCCCACGTGTGTTCACCCTAGAGGGCCTGGGGTGGGGGTCATTCCCATCTGTCAGACTGAGTTTCAGAGCCCGCTGAGAGTAGCCCAGCCAGGACTCCTCAGTCCTCGGCAAGACATAGGGGAAGTCCTGGACACCAGGGAGGGTAGAGACGGGAACAGAGGAGGCCTGCCTTGGCGATCTGGCCTCCTAAGCAGAGATTCCGATCAAGCTGGGGGAGACCCGAGTAGGAAAAGGAGAGAGGAGAGAGAAAGGGAGAAAGGGACATCTGCTCGTAGGGCTCCCCATAACTTGGTTCCCCATACTTTGGGATCCCCATAAGGACTCCCAAAATGTCAGGGGACAAGGCGGGCTGGTGTCTCAGGTGGTAAAAGAATTTACTAGAGACAAAGAAAAGTGGAAGGAAAAGCTTATTAGGGATGCACTGCCACACACAGCAGCAGGCCACATAGATGAGAGGCTCCTGGGTGAGCCCCAAGGGTCATTTGTTGGGGTCTTTATAAGGGAGGGTCACAAGGTGCCCGATCGGCTGGTGCACAGGTCTCTGGTTGGTTGTAAGTGAGGTAAGAAGTTTAGGATCTGTGAAGGGGCAGTGAGGTTTATCACTCCGATAAGGTGGGCTGAAATGAGCCAGCCTGAGCTACTGTGAGATTAGGTGTTACCTAGGGCTTATTAGTTTGTTAGCGCAGACACACTCAATAAAGAATGTACTTTATCTCTTGAGGGATCGCAGATAGACATCTGAGAGCCCAGGAATGGGGGTCTTTGGGGTTGAAGGACGCCAGCTGACCCCACAGAAATCTGTTGCATTTCTTCCCTCTAACGATGTATCAGAAACAGAATTTTTTTAATCCTGTTTAAAATTGTATCCAAAAAAAAATCTAGGAATAAACCTAACCAAGGAGGTAAACGACTTATGTGCTGAGACCATAAAACATTGATAAAGGAAATTGAAGGAAATTCAGGGAAATAGAAAGATAGCCCATGCTCTTGGATTGGAAGAATTAACATAGTTAAAATGGCCATACTACCCAAAGCAATCTACAGATTTAATGTGATCTCTACCAAATTGCCCAGGACATTTTTCCCAGACCTAGAACAAATAATCCTAAAATTTATATGGAACCACAAAAGACCCCAAATTGCCAAAGCAATCCTGAGAAAAAGAACAAAGCTAGAGCCATAACCCTTCCAGACTTCAGACAATACTACAAAGCTATAGTAATCAAGACAGTGTGATATTGGCACAACAAACAGACATATAGATCAATGGAACAGAATAGAGAGCCCAGAAATAAACCTACCCACATGCAGTCAACTAATCTTTGACAAAGGAGGCAAGAATATACAATGGAGAAATGACACTCTCTTTGGCAAGTGGTACTGGGAAAGCTGGACAACTGCATATAAATCAATGAAATTAGGACACACCCTCACACCATACACAAAAATAAACTCAAAATGGCTTAAAGACTTAAATATAAGACATGACATCATAAAACTTCTAGAACAGAACATGTCAGAGAATGTTATTCTGACATAAACCATAGCAGTATTTTCTTAGGTCAGTCTCTCAAGACAAAATAAATAAAGCACAAATAAACAAATGGGACCCAATCAAACTTAGAAGCTTTTGCGCAAAAAAGGAAACCATAAACAAAATGAAAAGACAAGCTACAGACTGGGAGAAAATATTTACAAATGATGCAACTAACAAGGGCTTAATTTCCAAAATATACAAACAGCTCATATAACTCAATATCAAAAAACAAACAATTCAATCAAAAAATGGGCAGAAGACCTAAACAAGCAATTCTCCAATGAAGACATACAAATAGGCAAATGAAAAGAAGCTCAACGCGGCTAATTACTAGAGAAATGCAAATTGAAACCACAATGAGGCATCACCTCACACTGGTCAGAGTGGCCATCACCAAAAAGTCCACAAATAATAAATGCTGGCGAAGATGTGAAGAAGAGGGAACCTTTGTGCATGGTGTCCTCCCTGCTTCATGCACCTGGCACAGTTCTAGGCCCATGAGGGCTACTTTTGGGGAGGAAAGGCCTTTGGTCAGCAGGGGGCTACCCAGATATCTACAGCCTTGGATCCATCATTATTGAATCTGTAGGAGTTTCCCTTGACTTTAAAGTCTCAGTAACATTTGTTTCATACACAATGACAGCTCATGATTGGAGAAAATTAAATGGATTTCCAAACCCTGAAAGTAGGAGAGACTGAGATTTTTAGGCCTTCTGAGAATCTCTGTTAGTCTCTGATTTGAATTTTTTTCCAAACGTTTCAGGCTAGATTTAGGGGAGGAAATGACCTGTGGAATCACAGTGTCATGGATTTGAAGTCAGGTAATTTTAACCACGCCTTTGTGTGATCTTGAGCCAGTACTGTTTCTAGCCTCAGCTTTCTCCCCTGTAAAATGGGAGCAATAATTATTCCTTGCTCACTTCACAAGGATGATAGAATGATAAAATAAAATCATGAATATGTTAGTTGCCTGGAAACTATACAGCTCTGCATAGCGGCATAGAGAAAGGACACTAGGCTTGGAGTCAAGATACTTTGGTGGGTTGGTTGGCTCTTTTTAAGTTACCAAATATGTATTGAGGATTATCATGTATCAGGCAATCTTCTGAGCACTTTGGACACTGGGGCACAGAATCAGTAAGTTAATAAATAAATAAATAAATAAATAAATAAATAAATAAATAAATAAATAAGGCACAGATGTGATATGCTGGGAGTCCATCCGGGTGCAGAGGCAAAGGAGGGCCTGTCTGAATTGAGCACTGTAGAGCAGAGCCCTGAACAGGAAAGAACCTGGCTTTTAGAAGACCTTGGAGGGAGAGCCAATGAAGCAAGGAAGATGAGGTGTCAGTGAGCTGGGAATGTGCTCCATTCAAGCTGTAGGGCAGTCAGTGGACTGACCTGAAGAGTCATGAGAAAGGGGACAGTGGTAAGAGGAGAGGTAAGAAAAGAAGGCTGGACCTGCCAGGCCTCATAGACTGCGGGAAGGAGCATGGGGACCACCCGAGGTTTCCAGGCAGAAGAGCGATGTGATCGAATTTATGCTTTAGAAGAAATATTATTAATAGTATTAATTGTTTAAATAGCATGGAGGTTGCCAATAATAATTATAACAATGCTCAGATGACAAGAGACAGTGAGAAGAAGAGGTCTGGGAAGGTGGATGTAGGCTGGGGGAAGGGACAGTGGTTCAGCAACTGACTTTTGCAGGTGTTTCCCTTCATCTGAGCTTCAGCAGAATTAAGCCTCATTTATCTTATATATGATAATAAAGGGCTGTAAATGGAAATAACTAAATAGATTTCTGGGGCTCTGCTGTGAGAGAGATCAGATTTTTTTCCCTTTTCTCTTTCCACCCTCAAGGAGAGAGGTGGCCCAGAACCCCAAGGGTGTGGGGACCCATCTGCTCTCTGGAGCAAGATATCCACTGAATAGTTTGGAGGATGATTTTTAAGACCAGCGCCTTCTCCCCAGGAGCAAGGCTCTTGATTTCTAGATGCAGTTCAGTCTTGGTCAGAATGCAGCCCGAGAGTCAGGTTTTCTGGGTTTTTATTGTGTAGCCTTGGCTGCCCTCTGGGAAACAGGCAGACAAACCCAGCCTCACTCCTGCTTCGCCACCATGAATTTGTGAGTGGAAACAAGATCCCACAGAATAGGGACAATGGAAAGGGGAGATGGCACTGCTGGGACCTGGTAGAGACCTTGGATGTCTGCACTGCCCCTCTTCTCCAATTCAGATGTCTACACTGCCTGCCTTCTCCTCCCCATCCCCCTCACCATGTTCCTACACAGTCCCCTTCTCCCTCCTGGAGAGGGAGCTGATCCACAATCTTAGGAAGCTGACAAGAAGCAAAGGAAAGGAAACTCCAAGAAAGAAAACTTTTAAGAAACAAAAAGATTGAATTTGAAAACTTCTGGACAACTGAGTTATTTCCCCCATGCAAAGAGATAGAATTATGCAGACTGGAAATCAGTACACAGTCCGATTTCTTCCTCTTTATTTCCAACCCCAGCTTTTTGTACCCTTGGAGGTGTCGGGGGTGAGAGGATCTTGCCAGAATTTCCTGTGCTGATGCAAAGCTTGCAGAGTTGAGTTTTCCAACCTCTCCCAACCCCGGGACTGCAGATTTCTTACTTTGGTTCTGTTTCCCTCCACTCGGGCCACAAGACATCCCTGGAAGGGACCTGGATTAGGGTAAAGGGAAATCCTTTACCAACCCTGATTCCCTCAAGCTAGTCCCTTGTCCCAGTGACTGTACAGGACTTTTATATACTGTATTCAGCGATGACAGGGCAAGTTTGAAGGAGGGAGGAGCTGAAAATAGACTCATGCAAATAGAATCTCTTTATGCTAATAATATGCAAATACAGCTGGTTTCCTTTTCTTGGCCCCCTGGAGCCAAGAAATGACTTGTCTATGTGCAGTGGACCAAAAAGAGGCCCAGAGAGAGAACTAGAGAGAAGGGAAGAAAGAGAGGCCTGAGAGCCCTGGTGACAGCCCCCCTTCCCAGACTCGTGACCCTGGGTGAAGGACAGCTGACAAGGTAGCCCAGGCTGCCTGGAGGAAGCACAGAAGTCAGATGGGTGGGGGTGGGGAGAGTATCACCTGTGTGCTGAGCTTCCAGGACAGGTGCTGTCCCCCTTCATCCCCCGTGGGGAGTGCCTCTCGCCACCTCCCTCCACCTGTGCTATTATCCCCTACAATTGCGCATGAATGACAACTCCCCCAGCGGCCTGCCCAGCACTTGAACTCCTTTTGGCCCAAGCGGCTCGCCTGAGGATTAGCTCCTTTTTGGAGAGTCCACAATAGCCCTCCACATCCTTTGTGACTGTATTTGCTGCAAATATTGAAGCTCTCTCCTGAAACCCATTACAGGCCTTCAGGACAAAGGCTTTCCACGGGGCTCCAGGACAGAGCCAGTGCCAGGATGTTCCTGGATACGGTACCTGCTGCCTCACCTGCCGCTTCTTCTCCAGTTACACCTGAAGGGAAATAATCCACATTCACACCATCATCCCTGCACCAGGGCGGTGGGCAGTGGTGCCCACGCCTGGGCTTGCCCATCACAGGAGAAGTGGGGAGCTGGGCACCCTGGGAGTGAACAGGGGTCACAGACAGTTGTGGGGGGTGGAAAGATCTGGGGCAAGGGAGCCCTGGGTGGAGCTGAGGACACAGCAGCAGATGTACCATGTGCTCCATCTGCCTGGAACATTCCTCCCTCACTCCCCAGCCTAATCTTCAGAGGCTAGTTTTATTCATCCTTCTGGTCTCACCCTAGACTTTGTCTCATCACCTCCTCCAGGAAGCCATCCTTGCCTCCCAATTTTAGGTGTCCTTCCTCAGCACTCACACCTGGTAATGTAACTGCCTGTTCACTGTCTGCTTCCCTTGTTCCACTGACACCCAGGCCTCTGAGGTTCCCAGGGCAGCTCATCACTGTGCCCTCATGCGGCACAGCTCTAAGGAGCATGGAAGATAAATGTGGCTGAACCAATGAATGACTGAATGAATGCAGCAAGTGTGGGCTATGCCTGGTCCTTGAACCCTCTGAATTCTAACTATAATGGTGTTTCAGCCCCACGAAGGGACCCAGGGAGGGACAGACCGAGAATCTCTCACTGCCGTCTATGGAGACTTCTCTGTTTAGCAAAAAGCAGTGGACTGAGTCCACCGACCAGGGGACTCCAGCCACCTGAGCCTTGGTCTGCTCATCTGGCAAAGGGGGAGAATAACATTGGGAAGATGGAGTGAGAGAAAGCTCTGAAAATCGCAAAGGCGTTGATATATGAGCTGTCACATGGGGGGACTTGAAGGACCCTGACTGGAGGCAAAGGGACCGACCCCCTCACAAGAGGAAGGAGTTCTCCAAGCAGGCCCCCTGCTGCTACCCAGGAACAGGTGCTGGGATGGAGACTCGGGGTCCCGCTTCCGGGTCTGAGGGTGCACCTCTGGGACCGGGTGGCTCATGCCGAAGCCTGAAGGCCAGCTCACCCTGCTTTTCCACCTGCCCTTTCACTCTCCCTGTGAAGTAACAAGGCTGGTCAGACAGGCCAGGGGCTGAATCCAACCACTCAGTGAGCAAGTTACTCATTTCTCTGTGCCTCGAGTTCCTCCTCTGTAAAACAGAAATAACAGTGTTGCTTCACAGGATTGCTAAGAAGCTTAAATGAGATAACTAGGTAAAGTGTTTAGCACTGTCTCCAGCCCCTAACAAGTGCCCGACCCACACAGCCCATTGCTCCTGTCCGTCCCTGCACTCACCCTCACCTTGTTTCAGGGAAACGCAGAGATCATCCTCCCGTTTTACAGAAGGAGAACCCAGAGAGGATCCGGAACTGACCAGAGGTGAGCGGTGACTCAGAGATGGGAGGTGGACACAGACCTAGGACGCCCCAGTTTCCACTCCCATTTCCTCGTGGTTTTGGGCTTGAATCATTCTCTCACTACTTCATGTGTGCAGGCCCAGGCTACCCAGTGAGGCAGCGACAGAAGTTTCTCTCGTGTCCCCCTTACTTGCTTGGCAGTGCTGGGCTATAAAAACCCTCAAAAAAGAAATAGTGGGATGGCTGATGTATTGAGAGACAGACAGCAGAGCTGCAGTCCCCTGATCCCTCCAGACTCCCCAGAGAAGCTGTACTAAGGAGCCCCGTGCTGACCAGGGGTGTCTGGGGGTCCAGAGGTCCCGCGGTGGGGAGCGGTGCCCAGGTGACTCTGGCAGCCTGGGGAGGGGCGCTCTGGGAGGGCACCTGACAGGCCTGGCAAGTCAGGCCAGGGGCACTGGTGCTGAGACGGGCTTTCCCCAAAAGGACAATCAGAGGCCGGGGCAGCCTGGGCTGCCCAGCCTGCCGACCCGCCTTATAGTCACATGGAAGGAGGCTTCCACGGAAAAGTGGTGACATGCTTGGGAGCTGGCAGCCAGTAAGCTCTCTGGATGTTTCCCTGTGAGGGCACAGAGGCAGTTGGCGGGAAGTGGGGCACCGCCATCCAGGTGTCTGCCCTGGACGAGGTTGCTCCACAAGGAGGAAGGCTTTCCAAATGGAAGGGACTCTCCACCCGAGCTGCTCGGGAGGGCAGGGCTCAGGCCCTTGTTTGTGGTTTTCCCCCTGTGCTGAACCAGTGTCTGGCACACAGCAGGCGCCTACAAACACCTGAGGAACAACGGGATGAACTGTCCTCAAAAACCACCGGGACAGGAGCTCCCACAGCCTCTTCCGCATCAGGACCTCACAGGCCCCTTCCTCTCACCTCCCCTCAGTCCTTTCAGCTGCCATTTAATCCCCAATTTTTGGGTCAAGAGCTAGTAAGTAGCCTCTCCAAGGTCTTGGATGGAGATAAGCTGCCCCCGTGGCCTTTTCTGGAATAAGTAATCCTAAAAATATCTTTCATCACTTCCTTGGCTCTCCTCTTGGCCCATCTCCAAGCCCTTCCTCCGATTTCCGCCTTGGACCCGACCCTGAGCATTCCTGGCCAGCTCTGCCAAGGAGAGAGCCCCTGTGTGAAGAAGCCTGAGGTGGGGGTGGGGGTGGGGACCCGGAGGTGAGAGCAATTTTCCACTTCAAGGGCCTCCAGCCAGGGCACTACCTCCCTGCCCGAGTTTCTGAAGCTCTGCTCATTCAAGCCGTCTTATGTTACCACCACCAGCCCAGACCCCTTCCTGGCATCCTGGGAGACGAGCCCCTCCCGGCAGGACACAGCGTGATGATCTCGTGCCCCGGCTCTCAGCGCTCCACTTTGACCATTCCTGAGCACTCCCTGGAGGAGCCTGTTAGAATGCAGATTCCCGAGCCCCATCCTCAAAAATTCTGATTCCAAGGATCTGGGTTGAGGCTTATTTTCAGCCAGCCCCCAAGATGCTGATGGTCCAGAAATACTCACGGACCATCTCCCCAGGAAACCAAAGGGAGGCAGGGACCTGGTCTTGCTGCCCATCCCAGGTAGAAGAGGCAGATGGAGCGGTGGGGGCAGGACAGTGGCAAGGACCTTGGATCTGGCCACCTCAAGAAAGTGAAATCCCCTCCCACCATCCTCCAACTCAGAGCCCAGAGCTGCAGGAAGCCAGTGGAGGGAGGAGCAGAAAGCACCCCCAGGAGAAGAAATGTCGGGCAGCTTCTGCAGTGACAGAGTTTTTACTCTGTCCCAGGGCACTGAACGGGCAGAGACTGGCCACCTGGTTGATGGGGAAGGACAGGGCAATGGTCCTCAACCCTAACCCTGGTGAGTGGTCCCTTGGTGATCTGTAAGGCTGTCCAGTTGTCCCTCCGGTCTCTGCCTCTCTGTCTCTTGGGAGTCATTTCGGCCCCTGAAACTGAGCCCAGCTCGAGGCTCCTGAGCTTCCTGACATCCCCAGATGCCCTGTCCACAGATGAGCAGCAAACACCCTCATCACCCCTTCACTCCATTGGTCTCAGGCCCCCACCGCAGTCCCGATGGACCCTTTGATTCTGTCAGGCTCTGTGCAAACCCACCCCATCCCCGGGGAGCTCCAGGTATTCCGGATTTATAGTCTGGAGGCCTGGCCCTCTAACTAGCAGTGTGAGCTAGGGTAGCCTCCCAGCATCTCTGAGCCCCAGTTACTTCATCTGTAAAGTGGGACTGATAATCCCCACCTCCCAGAGAACCCATGAGGATCAAATGAAATAAACCATGTGGAGGCACCTAGTTTGGTATGTTCTCTGTGTTCCTACCAGAGCCCCATCCAGGGAAACCATGAAGAGAGACGTCTATTCAGCTTATCTGATGCTCAAGGAGGTGACTTCCAAAAAAAGATGTCCTCACTGTTGTCCTTCTTCAGGGTGGTACCTGGTACTCTTGGAAAAGGAGTGCTTGATCAATCAAATGTACATTCTGTTGACTAGACATCACCTGCTCAGCCCCAGCTGGCCTGGCCTTGTCACCTGTCCTCAGACATCCTGCCCTCTGCACCACCCCCACTCCCTCCCTCACATACCTACATGCATCTCCCAAAGCCTGCAGACTCCAGCTGGCAAGGAATGCTTTCATTGCTCCCCAAATCAGGGTCACCTGCCAGTCTTTTCTCCCCACCTAGACCTCACATTCCCCAAGAGCAAACTCTAGGAATTGCCTATTTGATCCCAGCTTTAAATGATCCAGTTCCAAAAAAGTCAAATGTCATAGCACATCACACAAACCATTCCCAAATTTGTCCCTCTCTGGGGACTTGGAAGCTAGCAGAGGATTCTGTAGTATCAGGTGATGTCATGATGGCCCAGCACGGAAATTCAGGGTTGGGGATGTCCCAGCTGGTGGCCTGCCAGCCACGGTGTTCACCATTCCTTCTCAGAGGCTTTGGTGAGAGAGACCCTCCCTGGTCATGCTGGCCGCTGACGAAGACCTCTGTGCTCATAGCCAAATGGTATTAATGGTATTATGAGGACCTGGGGCGTTTTGCAATGTACTTTTCAGAGAACATAGAATATTAGAGCTGGAAGGGGTCTTAGGGAACATCTAGTCCCACATCCCTTCCCACCTCCACTTTACAGACAAGGAAACAGGAAGTGACTGGTCCAAGGTCACCTCGGGAGTGAGGGACAGAGCGCAAGTCCAGATTTCCTAGCACCCTGATCTTACTCAGAACCCCGCTGGGAGGGAGCCAGGATAAAGAGCCATGAAATGTACAAAGCCCTGGAACATTCACCTTTCATTTAGTCTTCTCCTCTAGCCTGTGAGGGAGGTATTATCCATAGCATTCTGATTTTACTGTAGTGGAAGAGGCTCAGAGGGGGTATGGTACCTGCCTAAGGTCACACAGCTAACACATCTGGAGCTCTGTTCTTCGGGAGCCAATCAAGACCAGCTCTGGTAGAGACCTGAGGTCTCTGTGTTTCATGGGCTTAAGGGAAAAGGGCCCTCTGCCTCCTAAGTGGGAGTGGGACGGTGGCCATGGGAGGAGGTGAGAGGAGACCTCACTCCGTAAATTCTTACCCTCACAACATCCTGACAGGATTGTCCCCAAAGTTTCACAATCACTGTAAGTTAGTGGTGGCTCTCAGAACTGGGCCAAGCGGAGGTCTTCTGTTGTTGGGCTGTTGCCTCTCCCTATAACCCTCCACCTGTACATAAAAGTCCCATGGTGGGGACAGCTACTGTGAGCCAGGACTTACTCACTCACTTGCTCATTCAGCAAACACCATGTGTCGGGCCATGTGTGAGGCACCAAGCCTGCTCAAGTGGCTAGGACAGTCAGCAGAGCCAGAGGGGATGGGGCTCCAAGGGGGGTTGGGGTCCTCCCTGGCTCTCACCTCTTAGCCACTTACCTGTGTTCTAACGGGGGAGACAGAGACATCAAGGAGGAATAGACCATTCACTGAGGCAGATGCTCTGATAAAGCTGTGCAGGGGCTCAAGGAGCCCAGGAAGGGGCACCTGGTCCAGGCTGGGGGACGGCAGATGGAGAAAGTGGGCTGAGTTCAGAATATGTATAGAGGTAAACCTGGCAAGATAGAGAAGAAAGGACATTCCAGGAAGCAGATGCAAAAAGCACAAGCAAAGGTATGGGGAAACAAAGAGCGTGACGTGCGTCAGCTGCTTGTGCATGCTTACAGAAAGATCTGGAAGGGTGTATCCTCCACTGCTGAGGCTGGTTATTTCAGGAAAATTAGGTTGTGCAGGCTTTGGCTTTCTTATTTGCACGTTTTAATTTTGTTTGAAATGTTTTACAATGAGCAGGAATGACGTCCGTAAGCAGAAAAAAAAAAAAAAAAAAACTAGTACACCAAAACACTAGAATGCTTTGTGGATGATAGAATTTGGAAAAGCATGGTGTTTGGGGAGTGTAAAATTGGAGGAGAAAATGCAGAGAGCGGTCAAAAGTCCCCAGGGCCTGGAGCAGCAGTGGGGTCTGACTCCAGCCCGCAGGCGATGGCTGCAGTGCTCATTAATTGGGCAAGTCCTTTCCAGGAAAGCCGCAGGGCAGCTGGAGCAGGATGTCTTCCAGCTATAGCTCCAGGGAACAAGCAGATCCTTGGGGCTCCGGGTCTCCCAGCTAAATCTCCTAATTTCCTCACGCTGAAGTGAGCTGGGGAGACGGGTCTGCTGGCAGCATCAGGGAATTCTAGGCGCCTCATACGGGTGTTTCTCTTGGCCCCTGTCTCTGTTCCACCACCTCACTCTCTAGCCTGGAACTGGACTAGACCAGTGAAGGACGAAATGCATGAAGCTCTTTAAACAAGGTCATTTACAAAAAGAAAAAATTTTTTTTGATCTTCAAAGGAGTTTTCTATAGACATCTTCAAAAAAAAAACAAAACACTCTCAGTATTAGTAGGATCTTTCTCTATTTGTCCTTTGGGACAAATCGGAAGGAGGGAGTAACTTGCAAGCTGGAACTCAGGTGTATCATTCAAACGCAAGGACACTGGCAGTTTCTTCATCCATTCTGCTGGGTCTGGAGGAAGTTGCTGCAATTTGAGGGGCACCAACAATGTCTCCAACCCAGAATAACCTCTCCTTCACTGGGGTTTGGAATTTTATTTTAGGGTTAGGCACTGCTCATCCTCTTCCTATAGCTCCTCCTTCCCCGCCCCCCGGCGCCCACTACAAATGCCCGGGAAGATCAGGATCTGATAGATCCCAACAACTTGACGCACGTTTGTTGGTGGTGCGTGTTTTCCTCGGCAGAGATCACAGACCAAATTGATATTATTGGTTCTACCGCTTAACGAGCTCAGAAAGGGGAGCGGTCCCTGGGGACAGATCAGGGGTCCTGGCTGGGGTGCCTTATTACCCACGCCCTCCCCACACTGGGGACTGTGGAGAGCCTCCCAAGAAAAGAATGAGAGAAGCCAGGTGTTCAGAGGAAGAGCCTCTGGGTTCGGGGCCAGTCTCCTGTCTGACCACTCCTCTTTTGGCTAGAATGAGGCGAAGCTGCTCTCTCTTCCTGGTGGGGAGGTCTGCCTTCTAGAGCCTCAGTGGATGAAGAGCAGCTCCAGAAGATAGGGACATGTCTCATTCAATGACACTGCTGATGACAGAGATGATGGATTTCAATATCAGGGTGGAAACAGCACAGGAGACTGAGGGACATTTCAGAGAATGATGATTTTTAAAGTGATGATGTGAAAAATCATCTATTACCAATCAAAATCCCATCATTTGTGCCCGGAGAACATATCTGGGAGGCTAGTGGAGGAAGCAGCAGGATTAGGGGTAAGGCAGGATTTCTCTCACCTAACTATGAATTTGAATCATTTACAGAATACTCATGCCCAGGTCCCCCGAGACATAGTAAACTTGAATATCTAAGGACAAGGTCTGAGAGGCTGTACATTTATTTTTTGAACCCTCCAGGTAGTTGTAAAGTACTGCCGAGTTGGGGAATCCTAACTGTGGTTAAGATGAGGATGGGGGTCTGGGGCGGAAGAACCACTGGGTTAGGGCGGGAGGGGGCAGGGAGCCTAGGTCTGAGAAAGGAAGGACAGTGGGGAGGAGGGAGCTCTGCGCCCATTCGTGGGGGCCTCCTGATTCTGGAAGAGCCGGTCAAGGAAGAAACTGGACTTGCTGTTTCAGAAAGAAATTTGCCACAGCGCAGTCCCCCGGGGAAGCAAAGGCTCTGGGGTGGGGGTGGGGTTTGCAGAGAGGCGACCAGACCACTGTGCACCCTCGCCCACAACTAACGTCCTGATAAGTGGGTCAACTTGGACTTCCCTTCAGGGCCAGTGGAGTGGACTTAGAGTGACTTTCTGAGTCCCTGGGATCCCACTTACTGGTTCCCATTTCTTACCAACGCCTGAAATGCCTTTGTGCAAATTTCAACCACAGGGCCTGCTGGGAGGTGGGGCGTGGGGGAGTCAGGGAGCCCAAGCCAAGGGGAGAACCTGGCACAGATCCTAGAGTCTCGAGGTTACGCAGAGATTCAGCAAGGTGTTTTTAGCGGGGGTGGTGTCATATTACCTGACCTTAGTGGTAGTGGGATGTCTCATTCACATGCACTTTTGAGGAAATACACAATTCTTCAATGACACTTCTGAAACCGTTCTGATCACCCTTCCTCCTTTTCACAATTATTGTTATTTTGAGTCGTCTGGCAGCTGCCTTTGGGTTTTTCAGTATGTTTAAATGTATTATGATTTTTTTCTACGTGTCAGTTCTAGACAGTGACATGGCCTCCCCTCAGGGGAAGGACACGGAACTGGAAACTGACATCTCTCCCATTCCACCTTCCGTGTTTCTCCCAGCACAGCCTTGCGTTTATATCGTCAAAGTTTTAAGGCGTCTGTGCTTTATCTATGGTTGATTCTAAGAATGACTGAAAATCTGTGACATCAGGCCCCTGCGGGGAGCAGTCAGGGCTCCCTGTCCTCTGGGGGAGTCAGAGAGGCATGGCGTGGAGAGCCTGTTGGGCCCCACTTGGAGATAAAAGCGGGAACAAGTCAATACCGGTAGAGGCAGCACCTCGGGGGAAGGCGGTCCAGTTACAGTGTAACTGGTCTATCAGTTATCTAGTGTAAATGACTGGTTATCAGATCCTCCTGGTGGGGGTTAGGGAGATGGGGGAGGGCGTGAAGGCAGAGCCCTACGTGCCCAGAGTGGGAAGAAGATATAAGGGGTGGGGGGTGCCTGAAAGAGCAGTTCAATTCGCAGCTGAAGGAGGAGAGAGTGTGCTGAGAAACCTTGCACCCCCCTCCTCCCCCCCCCGATGCCCACCCCCCCACAGATCTCCCTAGAGGCTGGAGCAGGGCAGGCCAGCCCTGTATACCTTTAGCTGGTCAAGGACAAACAGAATGGGTGCTGAAGTGTTGATCATGCTTTTGTAAATACAGTGTCCCTGCACTTAATGAAGGTTAGATTTGGGGACATGTTTTTTGGTGGTTAAAAAAAACAGTCTGACTTTATTATAAAGCAGACTCTTTCTCCAAAAAATGCAGGACTATTATGCTAAGGGAAAGAAGCCTTCCCAGGAGTACCTTCTGTATGATTTCATTTATGTGAATGAAGCCACAGAAAGGCCAAACTACGCGTGGTAGAAAGAAATCAGAAGAGTTGCTGGGCGGGGGTGGAGTGGGGATTTATTGGGATGGAGCAGGAGGGGCCATTCTGGAGTCATCGCCATACTCTGTAGCTTGACAGGGATTTGAGCTGCACAGGTGTATGCATTTGTCTGAACTCATCCTTGGCACACTTGAGATCTGTGCATTTCATCATATGTCAAACTTACCACCAAAAAACCCAAAGTAACTGCAACAAATGCTGAGCCCTTGTTCATGATATGATGCTGACAGCTTGGCCTAGATGGGTGCTCGATGTCTGCACCTAACTTTAAAATGCATCCAAAAATAAGAGGGATGATGGATGAATAGAGCTGGATAGACATGTGATAAAGAAGATACAGCAAAATGTTTTTCTTTTTTTAGCTCTTTATGTATTTTTGTCGGTGGGGAGGTAATTAGGTTTATTCGTTTATTCATTTGTTTTTACTGGAGGTGCTGGTGATCGAGCCCAGGACCTCACACCTGCTAGGCATGTACCCTGCCACTGAGCTACACCCTCCCCCCAAACGTTAATGGTAGTAGAATCTAGGTGGTGGGTATATGATGTTCTCTGGAGAAATCTTTCAACTTTTCTGTAAGTTTAAAATTTTTCATAAGAAAATGTGAAAATAAAAAGAATTAAAGCATCAGGGAGTCGTGCTGCCCCCTTGGGACCCTCTGAGCCCCTCTCACAGGTCTTGGTTCATTTGACTCTGGCTGAGCGAGCAGGGGTCCAGGACTCTTCTTTATCCCTCCTCACCCCACCTCCCTTTTGCTCTGTCCCCTGAGTTCTGGCTCAAGCCAACCTGATGACCACTCCAGATGTTACTGGCACGATGGACTCAGAGAAATGTCATCTCACAGACTCCTCACCATTTCCCTGTTTAAGGACCGAAGAGTCCTTCTTCCTTGGTAACTTTCTGACCAGCAGGCAAGTAGCGCCCTGGCTGCAGTATCCCAAGCCCAGAATTCCCTCTTTCTCTCCCATTCCCAGGCAAGGAAATAAGTAAGGGGTGTAGTTCCCACTCTCCCCTTACTTTGTTCTTTTATTGCTTCTCCATCTGCCTAGCTTGAAGGTGTTCATCAGTAGGGCCTACACACCTTATTCATCTGATTATCTCTGGGCAAGTCTAGTTTTTGTTTGTTTGTTTGCTTCTTTGTTTTTTTGGGTTTGTTTTACTGGAGGTACTGAGGATTGAGCTCAGGGCCTTGTGCATGTTATGAGTGGGCCCTACTGCTGCGCTGTTACCGCCCTCCCCCACCAGCAAGTCCAGCTTGAGTGTCTCCCTCACCCCCAGAAAACCAGAGGGATAAGCATTTCTTTCACATTTATAGAGACTATCAAACTTCCTTCAGAAGATTCCATGCTGTCTAGTCTCTGATCTAATACCCTCACCCCAGGAAGTTCTCCTTTGTGTCTAACTTAAATCCTGCATGCTGCTTTACTATAGAAGCCAATGAGGCCTGGGACCTGGAGTCTGTTCTGCTCTAGACATGTGAATGTGCTCGTGTCAGGTGCGCAGGGCTGTGTTTGTGTAATTGGTGGGGCAGCAAAGTCAGGAACACTGGGGTCAAACCAACCTTTCTTCCCCGCTGGCCTTTATCCTGCACTCCACCCAGGCACCTGGTGTGGCTGAGCCACTCGAGGTGAAAGAGCGAGTCTCCATCCGCCAGTCTTCCTGGGCTGAGGGCTTTCTCAGGTGACACCTCCTCAGTATGGTTCACCCCAGGCATGCCCATCTCAGGGCAGCAGCCCCAGGACACCTCTCCCCCCACCCCGACCCCAACCTCCCCAGATCACTTTAGGTCCACAGACCCATTTGCCTTGTGGTTTTGGAATAAGGGCAGGAACTGGATAGAGACAGGGTGTGTGGGAAAAGCAGCAAATCCTCCACATTGTCTGGGGATGGCGAGGATGTCTCCCCCCCTTTCAGAAGAAGAAACGGAGGGCTGGATTGGCTAAGCGGCTCACCCAAAGTCTCTACAATGCCCTCTTCGATCCTCAGTGTCCAACAGGTTCCAAGTATAAGTCAAAATACATCATATTTCAGCCTGGCAGGATATACAAATAAAAGCACTAGGCTAGAAAGTCAGGAACCCCGAGATCTGATGCAAGCTTGGGCATTTCCTAGGTGCGGGTAACTGGGAAAAACACATATGTAAAACAGGAATAAATAGTCCCTGTCCACGTCACAGGGCTGGGGCCAAAAATTAGATGAGATAGTGCATGAGAAAGCACTCTAGAAACTCTAAGTGTTCTGCAAATGTAGGAGTTCTTAAAGCACCATTTTTTCCCCCTTAACCTCAGTTAGTAGCAAAACTCCGTCTCTTACCTGCTTGTTATTCCCAGGGAGACTCTAAGAGTCTAGACGCTACCAACCCACAAGGCTCTTTTTCAACCCTGAAGACCCCCCGACCCTTCCCCTGTCTTTTCATTATAAGCAGGAGACAGAGGTGAGCCAGGCAGGAGGGCTGAGCCCTCGGCGGGGAGGCTCGCCTTACCTGGGGGCATCCATTACAAAGCACCGGGCTGGGAGTCCCACTGCCCAAACTGGGATCCAGAGACTGGGTGTGTCTGACGAACTGGTGAATCAGAGGCCCTCCAGACATTTATTTACTGGGGAGGAAGAGTTCCTGTGGTCAAGTAGCTGGGGCAGAGAAAAAGAATCCAGGAAATGGACTTCTATATCCTCTCTCCAGAGTCAAGCCCTGGGAATCAGTCCACCTTAGAGGGATGGGCTGCAGGCCTGCGAGCAGAAGTTGAAGGGGCTGTGTTCTCATCACACTCGGGGCCGCTGTGCTTCTTAAAGACTGAACTGCAGTGCAGTCGAAAGAACCTCAACACACTGGATTGCAGAATATAGGAATTTTTCTCTCCTACAGCTCCCAAGGTGGGCAGGCTACTGGAGCCTTTGGCTTCATGAGATCGTTCACAAGCTCAGATCCCTTTCATCTGTGGCTTTCCCTTTTGCCAGGCCATTGTCATCCTGCATGGTCGGTGCTGTGTCACCAGCGTGGCAGGAAGAGGCAAGAGCGTGGAGAAGGCACGCCCAGGCCCTTATGGCTATGACCTGGAAGTGGCTCGCCTTGTTCTGTGATGCTTCGATGAGGGTTCAGGCACATCATAAAGGAGCCTGGGACATGGAGTCCAGCTTGCCGCCATGTGCCCTCCATAACACAGTCTCTGGTAGACAGGGAGCAGTTGGCACCACGGCATCACTAGGGTTGAGCCAACACAATGTGACACAGACTGGCGACAAGCTGCCACCTGGAGTGGTTTCCGGTCACAGTGGGCAATGAAGCATTGGACCCTTAAGGGCTGTGTTTCCAGGAGGCAGCAGAGCAGAGCTCCCAGGAGGGGCCCTCTCTCCGTGGCAGGTGGGCAATGGACAGTGAGAATGATTTTGGAGCAGAAAGCCCTTCCCAGAGACCCTGGGAACCTCGCAAGCCTAACCATAGGGAACTGCGGCCGGGGAGGGGATTCAGGCCCTGAGTCAGAGGGAGGGAGCGCGACAGGCAAAATGTGGGTAAGTCACGATAATATGAGCTCACCAGCTGCTGGGGTGTGGCTGCAAATGAAGCACCTCTTTGGAACCCTTGGCCCTTCATGGAGCATGGCTAAAACCGCAATAAATGATGGCTCTTCTGTAATTGCCCGGGCGCAGGACCCAGGATGGGAATTCAGTCAATAGGTAGGTCAGTCAATAATAAGCACTCTTGTTCATATGCTTAGTACATTTGGTCTGTGAGGGACACAATAGAAGCGAAACACCCAAATCCGATGCTACTGGAAGGTAGCTTCTTGTAAACCATCAGAGCCACATCCCTAAAAGCTCGTGGTCATGTGTCCAGCTGCGGTTATCACCTGAGCAATCAGAGCAAACAGGGTGGACTTCATGGAGGAGGTGTGGGACTTGAGTTGAAGGACTTGGAGAACTGAAAGAGAGGGGAGAACATTTCAAGCTAGACGGGGACAGGGTATAAGAGAAAGGACAGGGCAGGTGAGGTGGGTGCTCTGGAAATTGCCAGACTCTGCACTAAATGCTTTTCATGCATCACCTTGTTTAATCTCCCCAATATCACTCTGAGATGGGTGCTGTCATTGCTCACATTTTGAAGATGAGGAAACTGAGAGCTCAGAGAGGTGCAGTAACTTGCCTATAATCACACAGCTTGTTCCTAGGGAGCCAGAGCCAATCCCAGGACACTCTGGTTGCAGAGTCTGCTGTCAGCCTCATCGCCAGGGCCAGCAGTGGCATCAGAATGTCCCAGATGAACTTGCTGCTACCCTTGGCAAACAGCCCCAACGGTCACCTCGAAGGCTGACGAGCCCCGACTGCTCCGAGCTCCCTGCTCAGTGGAGCAGTTCGGGTCCTGCCCGCAAGCCTGGCGCCCTGCCCGCCCCTGAAGATGCCTTCAGTGCTTCAGTGGGAATCACAGCCAACAAGCGTACCAGCAGGACGAGACAAGCTAAGTGCTCAGGAGGCTGCCAGGGAACAATGCGGCTCTGTAAGCGGCCCAGGCCGGAGCGCAGCTCTGGAGGGCTGACAGGAACTCGCCCCAGCCAACCGAGCTGTCCCCAGGACTCCTCAGAACCCGCTTCTGCTGCGGCCTGTTTCCTGCACTCAGAGGAGTTAGGACATGTGATTCTTAAGCCTCGGACCCCAGAGCCACTCAGCCAGGTTCTGGCATCTCCACTTCTGCCTACTTTGCTGGGAGACCCAGAGAAGTGGCCCCTGGTCCTCTACTGCACCCTCACACTGAACCCACATTCTCGGGGAATTCCATGCGTGTCTTCCATCTCCCTGACTCCCAGAGGGAGACTGGGCTTCAAGCTGCTCAGAACTGACTGGACAGAGGAACCCTGGGTGTGTCCCAGGCTGAAGCCCTGTCTTGGTCCCAGTCTCCTACCCAGAGTGGACAAGCCCCTTCTCTAGGGCTGAAAACCTACCCCTGACCACAGTCCCACCTCTGCCTTAGCCCTTTGTGAGCAGTTCTGGGAAAGAAGAGGTAGGAATCAAGGTGCTAGGTGCCCTGACTTTGGAAAGTTGAAAAAAAAGCCACAATAAATGAGGCTTTCTTTGGGGAGGTTCACTGATAACTTTCTGGACGTGTCCCCTAAACGCAGCCCCTGGGGAAAAACTCAGGGGAGTCACCTTCCCCTCCACCGTCCTTTCTCTCCAGTGTGAACTGATGGGGGTCCCAGCTGCAAGACTATTCTTGCAAGGGCTGCCCACATCTAGTGTGGGTCTGGCCCTAAAAAGTCTGGTTTATTCCTCAGGCAGGAGGCCTCCAGGACGCAGAGGATGAGGGGACACACCCCAACCCACCAGACGGTGAGGCAACAACCACAGACAGATGGTCATGAGGGAGCGTGTGGGGTGAGGAGGGAGCAAGAGGGAGGGTGTATACGTGCCCTGAGGCCCACTCCCTTTTAGAAAAGCATCTCTCCTCTCCCCCAGCACCCACAGCTCGGACACGCACACACACATGCACTCTCAGACTCACACCCTCCCCACGTGGCACCTCCCAGAGGCAGAAGGGGCAGGGGGGCGGGGGCTCCCAGGCCCAGGCAAAGGTAATGCCCAGATGGTTTTGCTCTGCTACAGGAGCTTGGGAGAAGAGCCTTCTTCAACCCATTCTGCCACTTGGCTGCATCCCTGGGAGGCCGTGAGAGAAAGCCCTGTGCGTGGGAGCTCAACATTCCGTGTTCCTGGAGCCAGGGTCATTTGTGGTGCAGCGGGAGAAAGGGTGTCCCTGGCTGGGGTGTGGCCAAGCGGCTGAAGGCAGCAGGTATCCAAGAGATGACAGAGATGGGCAAACAGCCGGCGGGGGCGCAGTCGTGCCCGAAGGAAAGGAGCCTGCCTTACAAAAGCACCTCTTGTTGCCGCATGTGCCCTTTTACAGATGTACAAACTTAGTCCCGGAGGCACGTAACCTGCAAACTCAGAGTTAGGATTTCAGCCTGAAGTCTGCTCTTCTCACGTTATCCTGATGCCTCTCAAGTACATGTGACGCCGTCACTGCCTTCAAAGAGCTGTTGGGGAGGCGACAGCTGGGAGACCTAGAACGCCTGCTCTTTGGCTGGTTGGGGTTTGGAGAGCACAGCTGTCAGCACTCAGAGAAGAGGGGCATGTGTGGTCGCGGGTGACGGGCAGAAAGCGTTGGGAGGACTGGGCTGGGTGGCTAGGGAGGGGTGCCTTCCAGTTTGACTCTTTCCTGGAGCATGCAGGATAGGAAAGGGGAAACGGAGAGGGATCATCTTCCAGTGACTCTCCAAGGTCAATGGAACAGCATCTTCTGGCTGAAACCTCTCGCTGCCCAAGCTGGACCCTGGGGTTGGGTGAGGCCCTGGAACCAAGAAGATCAGTTCCGCGTTTCTCCCGCTCTCTCAGTTCTCCCAGAAATGGGGTCTAGGTCCTCTATAGCCCACTCCTCATGGCAGCCCCTCCACCAGGTTAATATGTGCTTGGCTTAAGGCACCAAAGCCAGGATTGCAGTCCACATTAACAGCCCAGAACTCACCCTCTCCCCACCTCCAGCCTCATTCTCAGCACTCCCAGGTCAGCGTGAACTGCCCTGGACACCCTCAACCACTCCACCAGTTTCTGGTTCTGAGCAGAAGCATTTCTTCTCTCTGGGAGCTGCAAGACCAGCCCCCTGGGGGCCACATCCCCGGGATCCCAGGCCCTGGCACTGCAGACTTGTTTCCCCCAAACCTCTCCCTTAACAAAGGTGGCTGGTGCTAAGCGAGCAGGGCAGGCCCTCTGCAGCCAAAACGTGTTCACTGCATCTCTGGATAGTAACTGAGGGATACTGAGAAGGGGGAGAGGAAGGGGGTTGACAAGTAACCTCCCACCCGCTTTGTGGAGAGAGAGCTTGGTTTGTACTTGAGGACCAGACTGGAGGGGTAGGCTGGGGTCCTGAGCCGAGCTCGGGGCTCAGCTCTGACACTGCCTCTCTGGGTGACCTTGGGCAGTTACCTCCCATTACTGGGGCCACGGGTCTCTCATCTGTAAAATAAGGGAGGTGCCTCAGATCCCTAAGGCCCATTCCTCTTCTCCCCGTTCTCTGGTTCAGCTACACTCCCTCCCCTTCCTCTGGCCTCAGATGCTTGGGGGTCTTGGCTAACTCTGATCTGACTCCAGATGGGTCCTGTCCTTACCCACCACCCTTCCGCATCCACCCTTAGGTTCCTTCCAACATACTGCCCCCCAACCCTGTGACTGTGTGTATCTTGGGGAGCCTCCCTCTACTTTTCAGAGTCAAGGCCTCCCAGGGACTGGCTCTCATGGGTCTTGGGTCGCCAGCACCTAGCACAGAGCTGGACACACAGCAAGAGCTCAGGTTCCCTGAGTTGAAAGACCGAACACAGGTTGGCATCACTTCCGCTCACCCTGCCTCCCTTGTCTCCTGACCGGCCTAAGATGCTCACTGCTGGGGCACTGAGCCCCTGGCTTCCCTGGAGAGAGAAGTGAGAACTGGCTTCTCCTTGGGTATCTCTGCAGCCCAGCCAGTTCCCATGCACTCAGGGAACTGGCAGCCACTGGGCCAGGTCAGATCCTGCCACTGCAGGTCAAGGTACTGAAGACTCTCCTGTCTCCAGCCTTGAGCTGTTTGCTTAAGTCACTGGGCTGCTCTGCTCAAAACATGATACTGCCCACACCCTTGGCACAGGCCTCACGCGAGGCCCAGGTGCAAGGAGCCAGTAGGTGCAGATAAGGCCAGAAGCCCAGGGATGAACAGAGGTGGCAGAATTCATCACCTTGGGGAGGTCTAGCCTCAGTTTGCTCACATAAAAACTAGCTCTTCCTTAGCTGGACCATCTCAAAGGTGATGTGTGTCAGGAGGGTACTTTGTGAGTACTTTGACTTTATCTGCCTAACGTAGTAAATCCCTGAAACCTGTTTGGTTTGAGTGAGTGTGTGTGTATGAGCACGTGCTGGAAGATGTGTTGAAAAATAGGGTTGGGAGAGGATGACTGAACTCTGATCCGACAGGAACACAGGGATGGGCTTTAAAGAGAGAAACTGGGATGGAGTCAGGAGTCAGAGGGCTTGCGGACAAGCTGATAACCCCCTATAAAAGTAGCCCTTCCCGGGACAGCCCCATCCCGCTTCCTCCAGGGAGTGGCCACCTGGACTTCAGAATTCAGGTCTCCTGGCTCTGGCCAAGAAAGGTCCTCCGGGTCTCCTCCGGTTCCCCTACTGGTCTCCTCACCTCCCTGTCTTTCCTTGCAGGGGTTGGGCCTTATTTACATCAGTATCCCCAGGGCAGCATCCTGGCACTGGATAAGGGTTTTAAGTAAATAAATGAATGAATGAATATAGCTCTTAACCCTAGGAGTGGGGGTGGAATAAGTCGCTACCAAAAGAGAATCTGAAGGCTCCTGAAAGAGATTTGGGGTCGACGCTTACCTGCTTTCACTGTGAACAACAGACAATGATTTAACAAGAATCAAGACTCTGACCTGCTAGGATCTGATGCACTCTTTGCCCCTGGCTCTTTGTTTCTGAATCTGCCTCTTCTCTGTGTTTCCCTTCCTGCCATGTGTTACATACCTCTCCATGTCTTTGTTTTCCCTCCGCCAGCCCTAACTCTGTCCCACAATTTAATTCTACCCCAAATACCCCCAAGATGCCCTTTGGAGCCATCAGTCCTCTCTCCCTCCTGTCCTCTGCTTCTCCAGCTTCTGGTCTGACTTTCTCCTTCCTGGGTGTCCCTTCTGTGACCCGTCCCCAGATTCGGAGGTCCCCAGATTCGGAGGTCCCCAGATTCGGAGGTGCTTGGTGACTTCGGAGAACCTTCTGGGCTCATTTATGCTTTCTGTCTCTATTATACAAAATCTGCCGGCCCAGAGTTTTGCTGAGACAGGAGGAGAAGGGTCGGGGAGGAGTTCCCAGCCCTGGCACGTACTCTGGAGGCCTCAGCCGCCTTTACCCATGTTGCCCTGGGAGGTGCGCCCCATGGGGAGGCTGGAAGTGGGGGCTTCCATAAGGCGCCATCCTTGGCTTTGCAGGTTCAAAGACTAAAGTGGTAATAGATGAGGCATGGTATTTGAAGCCATAATAGCCAAACTAGGTTCCTGCCTCATCCATCCAGGTCTTTGAGACCTTAGGCAAGTTATTTCACTCCAGTCAACTTCTGTTTCCTCACTTGTAAAGTGAGAGCAACATGCCTACATCATGTGGTTGTTACGAGAATTAAACCAGATAACCCGTGTGAAAGCCCAGCATCACTACCCAAAGTCAGCTGGGCTCAGGGGAGACTGACTCACATTATCAGAACTCACACTAGACCAGTCAATAGCCCAGGATGTCCATGGGTCATTTAAAAGAGAGAAATGTAACCTGCAGGCAGCCCCAGATACTCCAGTCAATCGGGCAGTGCATTCTCTGCACTGAGGGAACCAAATTACAACCAAAATTTCCCTGGCTGACATGATAACCCAGCAAAGGTCTTAGTCATTTTGGCCACTGTCACCTGGCTATAGAGAGAGTCTGATAACTCATCTGCCCAAAGTTTAGAACAGGTCCGGCTACCCATGCACAGGACAGTGCTGGAGATGGATGGACAAATTCTGGCCCTCTGGCTCTACTTTGTTTGAAGAGTCCATCCCACGGTCATTATATTGACCCTCAGATCTATACTGAGCTTTCACTAAGTGCCAGGCACTGGGCGAGATGGTAGGGATACAGAAGCGAACAAAACAGGCACTGCCCTGCCCTCCCCATGGAGTTCACAGTCTTTGGAGAAAGACTGACAATTGAACGCATGGTTACCATCCATTGTGATCAGTGTATTGCTACCATGGTGAAGCAGAGGAAGCCATGGGGCATGGCAGCTAAGCCAGTGCAGGGGCCTGGGGGAGGGCTGCTGGAGGGATTGTCCACCCACGTCTCCTGCCTTCGACAGGTGACAGAGCACGCTTGGGTGGCTTGCCTTCCAGCTTTCTTCAGTCGTGTTCAGGCCCCTGGCTACACCCCAGCAACTCTGAGTGACCTCGGGTGTTTCCCTAGTCCCCACAAGCAATGCATCTATAAACTCTCCCTTGGGCTGGGCTTGCAAACAATTCATTCTTTCCTTCAAACAACAAATATTTATTGAGTCCCTATTATGTGCTGAAGCTAGATCATTTCACCTTCCCAGCAGGATTTTCTCCTTAACCTCCAGGGTGTCTTACTGAATCACTCCTGTCCCACCTCAGTGCCTCTGGAGTCTTCTGGAGAGATGGAAGGACAATCTAGGATCAAGGCAGTGCCGCCCCAGATGTCTTGAAGGAAGAGACCCCTGGCCCCAGCTGGGGACTCCCCCTCTCAGCCTGAGCTGAGCCACGACCCCGGTGGACGTTCATTCCTGGAAATGACAGAGGCTTACGAGTTAGAGGTTTGCTAGACTTCAGGTCACCTTACACATAAATTGTTGTAAGTCCAGTTTCTTGAGCTCCTTTACCATATTGCAAACCCCCATCTGGCCCCTGGCCCTGCCTGAGAAGTCAGGAGGGCGAGGAACACTTCCCCATTGCACAGATCAAGGCACAGAGCTTACAGATGACTCAAGTTCTCCGTTACAGCCCCAAACCTCCCAAGGGCCCTCAGGGCTTCCTAGACATGGCTTGCCCCCTTCCTCAGGGGTGTTCAGCGTCCTCCTGTCCCCCTCAACACCCTAGCTCTCCAACCTTCAAAGCAAGCAGCCCCAGGACCCCACCCCTCGGGGGGCCTCAATGGGTCCCATTGTCCAAGAGGCTGCTTGGCTTGACCCCAGCCCCAGAGCAGCAGGACAGCAGGCCTGGAGAGGGGTCTGCCTTGTCCCCTCCTCGCCTCAGCTGGCCGCCCTGAGGGAGCCTGTGGGGCCGGGGCCCCGCTGAATGTGACCTATTGTCTTCGGGGTGGATTTAGGAAGTGCCAGGCTCCCATCAAACAGCCCTGCTCCTCAGGTAAAACAAAAAAAGGGCTGTTCATTTGGGACCTTTCTTCCTTATCTCCTTTTCCTATCTCCTCGGGCTTAGCTATGGTGTAGTGTTCGAAACCACTTCCCCTCCGAGCCAATCGGAGGCCAGGGCTCACCCCGTGGCCCTGAGGTAAAGTTATTTATAAACGCCTCCCTGGATTATTTGAGCAGAGCCCTTTCGCACACCTCTGGAACACCTTTCGGCTGCCCGCTCCCCAGACACACCTGCAGCCCTGCCCAGCTGGCTCTGCTCACCCACCGGTAAGCCCCACCCAGCCCACCGCCACCCCCCACCCCGGGCTGGGGTCATCCCTGGAAGAGGGCAGGCACTGGGGCAGCGAGAGGTGGGATGACAGGAACCAGCCTATCAAGGGGATGGCTGTTTGCCACCCTGAGCACAAGTGGCAAGGAGGCTCTGGCCCCTGAGTCTGAGAACCGCCCCCAGCCCTTCACCTCTGAGAAGCCCATGGGGTCCTCACTTCCCTGTAAGGACCTCAGCCGCAGTGCAGGGGGCTGAATGTCTGCCAGACCCCGGGATGGGGTGAGGAGGAACAGCCAGCTCCCTTGCAATGGCTTCTTTCCCTTGCAGAGGAAAGAACAAAAAAATATTGGACCTTCCTTGAAGCGCCAGCCTTTGAAGCTGCTGGCTGCACCTCTCCCTTTCTTTTCAAGTCTTGGAAGCAAAAATCTCTTAATGCTTGGCTCACCCGTCTGTGTGGCTGTCTCCCCCCCTTCTGCCCTCCAGGTGTCCTCTCTCACTCATTCACTTCTCCACCAGCTGGGGGCACCTGTGTGGGCTGCAAGGGATCCCATGTGTCCCCATTAGTCCTGAGAGGGTGGAGGAGGTGGAAGGAGGGGAAAGTGAGCATTAGGAGAGGGCGAGCAAGAGACCAGGTCCAGCAGGCAGGCAGGAGCAGGACCCAGCGACCTGACTCCTAGTGGATGCTATAGCACAGGAGCGTCTGGGCCAGCTCCACTGGCTCCCGGCCTCCTACGCCCTCATCCTGCAGCTCTGAGGGGTCCCAAATCACCCTCAGGCAATGCCCACATTCCTCAAAATCAGCTCACAGGGTCTCCAGCCTAGGCCAAGCAAATCTTCTATCATTCTAGCATAAACTGCCCCACTCACACTTTGACTCCACTGGGTCTGAGCGCAGGTTGGAAGACCGGATTTAAGGCCATGTCCCTTGGAGGGGCACAGCATCCTAACTAAGCAGGGCAGACGAAGGGAGGGCTATCCTCCTGGATGGCTTCACTCACACAGACACCCCTCTCCCGGAGCCTCGTGGTCCTCCCCCATCCCTCCCTTGGCCCTGGCATTCAGAACCCGCAAGACCCTCCTTGGGCAGCACTGAGACCAGCCCACGGCTCCTCCCCCACCAGGCTCCTGGGGCACCCTCCAGAGCCTGGCCGATGTCCTGAATGTTCATTTGTATGAGGGCACAGGTGGACTGTTCTTTCTCTCTTGTTGTCCAGAGACTTCCCAGGAATTGGCACATAGCAGGTATTTAGTAAGTACTGTTGAACTGAATTAAACAACCCAAGTCTGGTCCCAGTGAGCTCCCTGAGGGAATGAAGGACAAGCTAGGCACTGAGCAAGCTCTGGATTCCTTGAACCAGAGCAGGGGGCCCTTCACGGGTCTCCTTGGACACCCAACTGCTTCCAAATGAGACTAACCCTAGTCTCCTTACAGACCTCTAGGAGTCTAACCTTTAGCGTCCGTTTCAGGGACCCATGACCTTGGTCAGGTCTCATTGCTAGAAAGGGCTTTTCAAAGTCTAGCCTCTTTTGATGGCGTTTTGCAGCCGTCCCCAGCAGGGAAAGCAAAGAGGACCGGGAAAGGCCGCCTAGAGATAAGGAGTGGGGATTTGAGGCTCTTCTCCAGGGGGATACCAGCCCCTAGAGCAGCCAGAGAGCAGGAAGGCAGCGAGGGTATCTCATGCTCCCCCTCCCATTACTAATGAGGAAATGAGGCTGGGGTGAAGAGAGGTGGGAAATTTTGCCCCAGAAACATGGGGACAGTCGAAATAAAAGGAGTATTGATAAAATGCCTTGGAAACTCACAAGCCTCTACAGCCTCACTTCTTCCTGCCTGGGACGTGGTCACCAGCTGGGACCCAATCTCTCCTACCCCATCCCCAGTTCCCACCCCACCCACTCTGTCACTCAGAGGAGGCCCTTTCCCTCCGGCTTCCACCCTGGATGAGGCAAGGAGGAACCAGCAGCTAGGGCAGAGGGGAAACCTCAAAGTGACCTTTCTTCTTCCCAGAACACAGCGATTTCCCAGGTAGGGACCAGTGATAAGAAAGCCAGGGTGGGTTGGCCAAGCTGGGGTTGCTCCTGTGCCTGGCACATGTGCACATCAAAGAAACCCCCCCACACATGCATTCACCTGGCAGGACTGAGGACCAAGTCAGCCTGGGCCACAATGACAGGGTCACCTCCAGACCTACCGAAGCCCCACAGACAGGCTCCTCGCCTCCCTGCTCCCCGGATGTCCTGCCCACTCCTCAAAAGATTTTCTGTGTTTCTCTCACCAGTTCTGGGAAATTTTGGAGGAACACGGGAGTGGGGAAGGGCGGGTGGGACACATGTAGGAGCAGATGGGAAAAGGAAGAGAGAGAAAGGCAGAGTGACCTTCCTGAGGTTGCAGAGAAGCGAGGAAGAGAGCCCTCCAGGGTAGAGTAATAAGAACCACACAGTCCGAATCTGTTGCACGTGTACGGTGGGCAGGCACCGTGCCAAACCTTCCTATGCATTAACCTGGGCACTATGCCTGAGCCCACCCCTCCCCACAGTATTCTCAAGGGTGATGGAGAGAGACCTAGCCAGAAATATGACTGGGAGGAGATTCCAGTGGGCTTTCTTTGTTGTGAGCTCACTTTGGAGGAAATTAAGATTCTGATGAGGGTCCTGAAGCCCAAGAGGCGGGTCTGCTCTGGCCTGTGCCCTCCCTGCAGAGTCCATTTCCCCTTCATCCCCATCCCCAGCTCATTTTCTCTGCAAGACCCCTATATCCCCTGGCCCCAGATGTGACCTGCCAAGCCGGGGGAGTTGTCCATACAACCACCTCTTCTGATCTCTGCTTTTCCTTCTTCACCCTTAAGCCCCACAGCCCCCATCTAGGTCTCTCCAGCAACTCAGGACCCTCCTCCTTTCCTCCACAGTGGGGGAGGGGGCAGGGGCACGCTTTTGTCCCTCAATATTGTCACATGGCACCAGTGGGGGATGGGAGGCGGTGGATGGGAGGCCTGGCTCGGTGATACACACTTAAGGCAATAGAGTGCTCGACTTTTTTCAGCGATGCTGACATCACTTGGCAGGGCTGTGTGTTTGTTTAACTAGGGATCAAGTCTTCACATTCCCTATACCTCTCTCCCTTTCTTGCTCCCTCTTTCACCTTCCCACCCCAACCTAGCATTGTAGGAGCCCTCTCTGGGGGTCCCAGGGAGCCCCTGAACTCTCTGAGAACCCTGGGAGCCATCTAGGAGAGGAGGTGCCTCCCACCAGGAGGCCAGCTCACCCTCTTCCGCCTCTCCCATCCCCCTATCCTCCTTGGCCTGAAGGACTGGCTGCGGGTGAAGTAAGCTCCCCTCCTAAGCCCCACCCGGCCTCAACTCCTATTCTTGGAATTAGGAAGTATGACCAGGGCACCTCCTCACCTGGAGCTGGGGCAGCTCGTGTGACTGCCAGTTCACCACTCTGTCCCAGTCCCGGGAAAGCCAAGCCAGGAGAGGCGTCAGGACCCACAGCAGAGCCCAGAAGTCCTGTATCACTGGCTGGGATGCAAGGTCACCAGGGTGGTCCGATGCAACTCAGGGGCAACCCCAGAGAGCAGGATCAGGGTCGTCTCTGGCAGGTCTGGGGCCTTTTCAACAGGAGCACTTGAGCGGGAGTTGAAGGCCTTGTTCGAATTCCCATCCCGCCTCTAAGAGTCAGTTTCCTCAACATGAGAGAGTTGGACCCGCCTTGTCCTCAGGTTCCCTTCTGAACAAATCTTTCTGCGTCTGCTGCTGGATTCCCGTTTTTATATGTCATGTACACTCAGGACTGGGAAAGCTCCCGAAGCCTTCTCCCTTTCAATATCCTATTTCTGGAATGAAGTGAGCTGAGGGCATGAAGAAAGGGACAGATTTTGCATTCCAGTAAAGCAAGGGCGCTTCCCTCCTCCGTCAGCCTGTGTAAGCAGGAGGTCCCCTAGCATCTAACCCTCACCTGTGTAAGGCCCGCCCCCAGAGGGAGAAACATTCCTGCAACATCCACCTGTGCCCTCAGAAGAATTTCTAGCACCATCACCCCCTTTCCTGCCTCCCTTCCCTGCAAGTGACAACCAGCAGCGGTCAAAGCCAACAGTGGAGTACAGGCTGGAGAGGGCCCAATAAAGGAGATCCAAGGAGGCCAGGGTGGTCTTGAAAGGTTTCACAGAAGAGGAAGAGGAGCGTGGGAAGAGGGAGGAGAGGGAGGAGGAGGAACCTAAACAGGTCTTAAGGATGGGCAGGGCTAGAAAGGCAGAATGAGTCAGGGCATCTCGGGGAAGGAGGAAAGTGTGGACATAACTCCAGAGGGAAAACTGAGGAAGCTTGCCTGAGGGTGCTGAGTAGACAGCCTGGATGGAGTGGGCAGATCCAGCCGATACATCTCCTGAGTCCAGCAAATCAGGGCCGGGTGGTAAAAGGACAAACATGCCGCAAAATAAGGAGTCTGGGTGGGCTTGATCCTCCTGGAAATGAGGAAGCTGAGGGTTTCTGAGCAGGGGGCATGGTCCAAGGCTAATGCAACAGTCCAGGTGTGCGATAAGACCTGGGAGGGTGGGGACAGGAGAGACACTGGAAGGAATTAGCAATGGGATTTGATGAACAACTGAATGTGGAGGCTGGCAGGAGGGGAAGGGCAGGAACAAGTGCTCGGGGTCGGGGGGAATGGGGCGGGGGAGTCGGGTTAGTGTCAGTAGGACCAGGTGTTAGCAACCCCCTCTCCACAAACTTACCACCACTAGCACCTTTGAAAGCAGCCTGGGAAGGGGCTTTGGGTACCACCATCTGCTGCTTGGCATGGAAACAAGATCTCCCATCAGCCCCCTTCCCTCTTCTGGTTTAGCCCCCTTGACATTTTTGGCTATTCCTTTACAAGCGGCCTGTTGGGTGGCTGGGCACTGACTCCCCAAACTACAGGTCTTCCTCTGAAGTGGGGCTGGAGCTCTGGATTCCTCTGGAAGGTCATGCCCTCAACTCATTGCTTCCCAAAGGGCCTGCCAGGCAAACCACTGGAAAACTGGACCTTTCCAGACCCTGGGGAGGGTGGAGAGGGGAAGGAGAGGCAAGGTCACCCTGCCTCACTGGAGGCAAAGGGCTGGAAGCCTCTGAATAATCTCTCCCAAGAGGAAAGAGGCACCCTCCCATCTTAATCATAGTAATCATCGCCGTTACCATTTACTGGGTGCCCTTGGAAAAGCAGCCACTGCACACATATGATCTCATTTCATCCTCACGGCAACCACCTGGGACTGTTATTATCCCCATTTACAGGTGAAGAAACTGAATCTTTGAACCCAGGTCCTTCTGGCTCCAAAACTTGTGCTGTTTTCCTCATGCGGCTCAATTTCTCACTTCTCCCACTGAAATATCTCAAATGCCACTGCTCTTACTCTTACTTACATTTCTGCCATGTCTTCTCCAAAGCAGCATCCGTTGATTCACTCAACAAGCATTTGTTGGATGCATACTGAGTGCCAGGCAAGGGGCTGGGCACAGGCGCTGTGGGCAGGCTCCTTCCCCCACTTCCCTGCCAGTTGGGTATCTGTGAGGGGGTGGGGGTTGCCAGGCACCCAGCCCACCCTTACAGGTCCTGGGGGACCCCAGGGTCCTGTGACCACATGAGTGGATTGCACCAGAACAACCTTCATCCACCTGGACACAGTCTTATTCACAATAACAACTCGCATTTGCATCACTGCTTACATGTTACATAACCCTTTCTTGTCCATTTACTCATTGGATCCTCAGAACAAGCCTGTGAGATGATATGTTACCTCAGTTTTGCTGACAAGGAATCTGAGGTTCAGCAAGGTTAATACTGCCCCTTCCACTTCATCAGTGAAGCCAGGACTAGACCCCAGGTTTCTGGGCCTTTACTGCTGTGTTCTCGTCCACAAAAGGTATCAGCCAGCCTGCTCCCCTCTGATAACCTCTCACTCACCCACATTCCCCGCTAGGAAGGCTGGGGGCATCCTGATCTCACTTTTTGGGGGGTGGGTAATTAGGTTTTTATCTATTTATTTATTTAGTGGAGGTACTGGGGATTGAACCCAGGACCTTGTGCCTGCTAAGCACATACTATACCACTGAGCTATATCCTTCCCATCTCAAGTCTTCTGCCAAACTGGCCACAGCCATCCCACACTCCCCACCTCCCGGATGTCAATCTCTCTCTAAGCCTGCCCCATCTCTTCCTCTCCCTCCGTCTTCCTCTGAGGTCCTCCAGGAGGGCTTCTGCCAGCTCTGGGGGGGCGGGAGACAGGAGAGGGACCAGCAGCGGGAGGAGGGAGGAGGGAAAGATCCCTGCAGGGAGCTCCTCTGGGCCTCAGGGGCCCTAGCCCTTAGCTCTGTCCTGCTCAGCTCCAGGAACGTCAGCAAGGTTGCGCAAAAAGCGAGGAGGAGAAAGATGCCAGTACACAAGGGTGGGGGAAAGGTTAGACACAGGAAGCCGTGGGAGAGCCAGCCTGATGTGGACCATCTTGATTTCCCCAGACAGACTATCGTCCCCCTGGGGAAACCTGTTGGTGAAGTTCTAAGCAGCTCCTTTAAGAAGGTCCTCCTGAGGTCACCTCAGCTAAGCCCCTACCAGGCAGGCTGTTTTCTCTATTTCTTCCAAGCTGACTGGTTGAACGGGATGAGCCTTTCTGCCAGGGAAACTGAGGTCTGGGGAGCCAGAGGGGACAGTGGGGGGCACCAGGGGCTGACGCTGGGGGTGGGGAAGGGGCTGACCCTGCTGAATCCCAGCTGTGACTCCCACCTCCTTTTTGCCTGGTGTTCAGCGGGGGTGACAGCGATGTCACGGGTGTGGAGTGCCAGCCACATGTTGGGTGCCAAGCAAAACAGCCAGGGCAAGTATATGCATCATCGGTGCCTGGGAAGGAAGGCCACCAGGAGAAGTGAGTCTGGCGGAAAGACTTGAAAGAAGGAAGGGAGGCACCTTGCTCGCTGGGGGCGGGGAAGACAGAATAAAACTCTGCTGAGCTAGGACTGGAGAGAAGGCCCAGGCCGGCGCTGGAAAGGGATGCCCCTCACTCTCCCCTGCTCTGCTTCTCCCAAAGCTTGTAAATGCCCCAGACATGAGCCAGCCCAGGCCCCGCTACGTGGTAGACAGAGCTGCATACTCCCTCACCCTCTTCGATGATGAGTTTGAGAAGAAGGACCGGACATACCCACTGGGAGAGAAACTTCGCAATGCCTTCAGGTAACGTGGCCCAGAGCCCAGACTCTTCTTTCCTCTCCTTCCCACTAAAATCCTCCTGCACCAGGGGCATGGCTCCTGCATCAGCGTCCCTAAGACAGGACTTGGGGAAGCCTTGGGGAAGTGAGGTTCTGAACCCTGCATTTGAGATCCTACATCTCATCTCTACTGAGACCCCCAAGGAGGACGGGGAGTGGGAGCAGGGACCATCCACAGCTCAGAAGGGTTGTAAGGCATCCCCACCCCCCCTTGGGTGAGGTCTTGCCATATTCTCAGACCAGTTGAGTCTCTCCTGGGTTCTTAAGGGAGCTGGAGAAGAGCTTGCTACCTCCCGCCTCTTCTTCTGTGTCCTGTCTCTTCCTTATCAAGAAAAATCTGAAGCCTCCACCACCTGTGCACTTTGTCCTCTTTCCCTCCTGGGTGCTCCTTCCCTTCCCCAGTCCAGACAACGCCCAGAGGCAGCCCCTGCATTCCTGGGCTCTCCTAAAGTGCCCCTACCAACAGGTGGTCTCACCGGCCCCCGGGCTCGTTCCGCTTTCAGATCCCTGGACCTGGGCTGGGGTGTTGTGAAACCATGCCTATAAAAAGGGGGCTCTGCCAGGTGACCTAAACCCACAGTCTGGCTGCCTGAGGTTATAAGCTTCACCTTCCCCCTTCCCAGACGTCTGGCTGACCTCCCTCAGGCCTCACTGTGGTCTGGCTTACCCATCCTCACTCCCCTGGGGAAAGAGCTGATTCAGTTACCTGGATTCAGGTCAATGGCAATAGCTGAGGTGGAGATGCAGGTGGAACTGGTTCAGGCTGGGGGAATCACCCACTTGAGTCTTCACTGAAAGCCCTGGTCCAACCCTCCCTCTCCTGGGAGGCTCCTTCTCTGCCCGGTTACAGTCAAGACCATGAGTGCCAGTGTCCAGGCACCATTTCTATAGCTGTGCCCCTCGGATGGGTGGGCTCTGCCGGCCTTTGTGTCTAGAGAGTTTAAGTTTGGGTTGTTTCTGTGCTGGAGGGATGAGGGTATCTGCTGTTGTCCTGAAAGGTGAGGATGATGAAAATCATAAAGGGAATTAAAAATTCCCACAAGGCTGGCAGGAGAGCCTTGAACGGTGCCTGACACACAGAAGGTGCTCTGATAGGTATTTGTTTAATGAATAAATGAATGTCTAGAAAGTGAATCCCTCTGTCCATTTCCCGCTTGGCTTCTGGAACCTCTGTCTAAGTGTTTGGCATCTGTTTCCAGCTCTTCTCTTAGGCTTCAGAATGTTTTGCACCAAATATGACAGGCTTGCAAGTAAGGCTGGGCATGTACAAGCCCTCCCGTGGGCTGTTTCTCTTCCCCAAGCCAGCTCTCCACTCACGAGTCCAGTTCCCTGACATGAACAAACCTGATAGTTTCTGAAGGGCAGGTTCTCTCTTAGGACGATGCTTTAAACTAGTCCAAGTCCAACTCCCCATCCACCATCCCAGGGTTGGGAGAGGCAGCTCCCCGCCCTCAAGGAGACCAAGGAATCAGACGTTGATGGTGATGCTGTTTCACAAAGTGTTGGTTGGGACAGAAAAATCTATGCAGACTTTACAGGGTAGGAAGCATTGACTGTGTCAATTTCAGCTTTGGGTGACATCCAGAGGACCCGGTGTCAGGGAAACTACGGTTGAGCAATAGCAGAGGGCAGCAATTGGTGCCGGGCAGGCAAGGAGGCCTAATCAGAGCAGGCCAGTGAGTCACCTGATGGGCCCTGAGTATTTGAGTTCCCTCATCTGGGAGAAGGAAAGCAAGCTCCTCCCACCCTCTTCCAGTCATCAATCCACCAGTTGTCACCCTTCAGACTGAAGGCCCTTGTTCCTACCGCTCCGGAGCTGCTATGAAAAGACCTCAAGGTGCTCAGCAAACAGCAGAGAAAGCAACTCTCCCCACCCTGTGTTGACCAACGAACAGCTCCCCATTCTTCCCTCTCCTGATGAATTAACGGGGGAAAGAACTCCAGCCTTGGAGTCATTGCACACGAAGGATGGTGCGTCAGCAGAGGCGCACCCTGCAGGGACAACGGAACCTTCCTTTGAGGGGAAGTTCCAAGAAACTGCCCCCACTCAAACTAGTTTTAATTCAGGCCCATTCTTTCTCTTATTCATTCATCCATATCAACAGATATCTACTAAGCACCCCAGTGTAATGCACGAGGTATACAAAGACGAACAGACTTCTCTCCATGGTGGGGTTTATTGCGTAGTGGGAGAGATAGATGGAAAGCAAGAAATTACAGCACAAGGTACACACAATGCTGCAGGAGCCCAGACGAGGCTGCCCGGTGCCTGTGTCCCATCCGGCCAGAGAAAGGCCATCTGAGATGGGGGCTGGACTTGACATCTCGGAAGGCTAGGCCACCCCATAATCCATACCTTTAGCCAAAACTTGTAGACTCCACAGGTGAGCAGCCAGCACTCAGAAGACCTCCAGCTGATGCCCAGGAAGTGGAGATGGCTCTCAAGAGAAAGTCCCTGCCTTTACTTCTCAGCATCCCTGCACACCCCACAGTGTGCCTGCTCACTGACTGTTGAAAGAGTTTGGAATGAATGAGGGAGGGGATGAATGGATGACCAGGAACAGGATGTTATAATCTCTTCCCGACTTGGAGTGTCCAGGCTGTGCAGTGCTGACTAGAAACCTGCCTTCATCCCTTCTAGGTGTTCCCCAGCCAAGATCAAAACCACGCTGTTTGGGCTGTTCCCCGTGCTCTCTTGGCTCCCCAAGTACAAGATCAAAGACTACCTCGTCCCGGACCTTCTTGGGGGCCTCAGCGGTGGATCCATCCAGGTCCCACAAGGTGAGGGGATCCCCTCAGCCCAGATTATTCCTCTCCCCGCCCCTACCCTCTGCGACCTCCATAACCTGACCATGCCCCTGGGCCTTCATCCTCTCTGTCCTGTTCAGGCATGGCATTTGCTCTGCTGGCCAACCTTCCTGCAGTCAACGGCCTCTACTCCTCCTTCTTCCCCCTCCTGACCTATTTCTTCCTGGGGGGCATACGCCAGATGGTGCCAGGTAAGTCCTCTCCCCTCTCAGCAGGCAGGGTGGCCTGGACCACAAGGATGGATGGGTGGGTGGCAAAGAGGATTTGGGTGATTTCCCATCTGCATTGTCCTCTAGTTGGTGCTGGGTGGTCCTGGAGGGACTGTCACTGTGAGTGTCAGTCCCAGGTCTTCTGTGACCTTGAAGAAGCCACTTAGCTTCTGTGAGCTCACTTAGCATTAGCTGTTCAGTCTCCCTCCCTGGAATTGTGGGGAAGACTGGGTGGAACAAGATACACCATATGCCATAAAGAGCTCAACAGAGATGAGAAATTACTGTCTAACTCCCAGAGGGGTCCCAGCAGGCCACTTCAGGGACATTTGGAGTCCTCCGGCACTAAGTGAGATGGAGAAAAAGGGCCTGGCCACAAGGTCTATTTTCTGGCTCAGGCTCTGCTTGTATTTCCCAATCCATATCCTCATGTGTCCAAGAAAATAATATTAAGTTGGGGTGAAAGCACCTTGAAGAGTGTAGATCCTGGTTAGATGTGAGCGGTTGTCGTGCAGGAGAGGAGCCTTGCAGGCATGGGACTCCACCCCCGCAGGGACTGGGAGCCCCTCTCTGGTCTCCATGGGTGTGGTCCAAGCCTCTGACTTTTGCTGGCTGGGTGGGGCACCACAGGTACCTTTGCCGTTATCAGCATGCTGGTGGGTAACATCTGTCTGCAGCTGGCCCCAGAGTCGAAATTCCGGGTCTTCAACTATACCACCAACGAGAGCTACGTGGACACGGCAGCCATGGAGGCGGAGAGGCTTCACGTGTCGGCGACACTAGCCTGCCTGACTGCCATCATCCAGGTGAGGGGCACGGCCTCCATCTGCCAGGGCCCCACCTCAGGGAGGCAGCAGCCCACCCTGGCCCTGCCACAGAGTCCCAGTTTTGACATTGAAGCTGCCATTTAGGGCTCTGCTTCCTTCCTCTTTCCCATTCTGAGGCCACAAAAGACCTTGAGAAGTCAGAGTATCTCCTCATCTGCCTCCAGCAGGTGCATAAGACCAGCATCTGCTCTAAGAAAACTGTCCTGAGCTAATGGCTGTCCAGAGGACTCAGGGCCCCTTTCCACTACCCTTTCCAGTGCCCGGCTCTCTGCCAGCACAGTCCTCCAGTTTCTCTAACATCCCTCACCCCGCTCCAGCCTCCTCCGCTCCAAGCCGCAGCATCACCTGCACGATGTAAATTGCCTTTCCACCACATGCAAAGGACTGCCAGGTTTTATGAAGGCACACACAGCTGGACAGAATATCAGAGCAGGAAGCAACCTCCGAGGGCACCTTTCGTTCATTGATTCATTTGATTAATGTTTTTTTGGTTGTTTCACTGTGCCAGGAACTAGGCTAGGCTCTGGGGATAAAAGATAAGAAAGAAAGAGACCCAGTTCTCAAGGAGCTCACAGCCCAGTGAAGGAAGTAGCCAAATCAACATAAATAAATGTGTCGGCAGTGAGATAAGTAACATAATGGAGCTATGTACCAACAGCAGTGGGAACACCAAAGGGAAAGTCAGGGAAGGCCTCTCCTCAAAGAGAGGAGGTGGCATACGACCTCAGCCTAAAAGGATGACTAGAGAGGGGAGGGTACAACTCAGTGGTACAGTGTGTGCTTAGCATGCACAAGGTCCTGGGTTCAATCCCCAGTACCTCCACTAAAATAAATAAATAAACCTAATTTCCACCCCCACCAAAAATTTAATAAGTTAAAAAATTTTTTTAATTAATTAAAGGATGACTAGAAGTTGACCAATAACCAAATGAACAGGGCACAGAAGGACAGTCCAGGCAGAGAGAACAGCACCCCAAAGCACTGAGGCCTGAGAGAGTGTGAACTGACCAGGGAATAGCAAGACAAGGAGTTTGGTGTGGCCAGAGGGCAGGGGGCCTTTGGGAAATGGGCCAGAGAAGAGGCCAGAAAGGTAGGGGCCAGACAATGAAGTCTGAGGTCCCTTAAGCAGTAGCTTTGGGTCCAGTTGGATCATTCAGACCATGGGGAAGATGATGGGTGGGAGGTGGGTTCGAATCAAAGCAGGGGACCTGTTGGGAGATGATGCGAGGTCCAGGCAAGAGTGATAAGGGCTGAGACCAGGGTGGTGGCCATGGAGATGCAGGGTGGACTTGAGGAACATTTTGCCAAGAGCCAGATGAACAGGGCTTGGTGATTGATCGGGCATGAGAGGTGAGGGAGGATGGCTCCCAAATTTTTAGTTGGCCCACTGGGTGGATGGGGGTGCCACCTACTGAGAGAGGAAACACTGGTGAGTACCAGGTTCATTTTACAGACGAGGAAACTGGAGCCAACGAGGGTGAAGTGCAAGAGGCCCGGGCCCTGAGGGACTAAAAGTCTGCTGGCAGTAAAAGACAAGGTCACCAAGGGCGCATTTCCCTGGAGATACTGCCATCCCAGGGCTGCACAGACCTCTGCCCTGGGTGTGGGTCAGGCAGGTGTGGGAACTGCCGACCTTTCTTGGTCTCCTCCCACCCTTCTCTCCTCTCAGATGGGCCTGGGCTTCGTGCAGTTTGGCTTTGTGGCCATCTACCTCTCCGAGTCCTTCATCCGGGGCTTCATGACGGCCGCCGGCCTGCAGATCCTGATCTCCGTGCTCAAGTACATCTTCGGACTGACCATCCCCCCCTACACGGGCCCAGGGGCCATCGTCCTTGTGAGTCTAGGAACACAGCCCTGAGAACAGAGAGGGGCTCGAGCAGGCACATAAGCGGAGCTGACTGTCTTAAGTTGTGAGCGCCTCTCTATGAGATGTTCTCAAGGGCAGGCCGGGTGACCAGCTGTTCAGAGAGGATTTCGAGGGGTTCCGACTTTGGGAGGGAGGGTCAAACACATCAAACACATGACCTTGAGGTTCTCTGTGATTAATCCCTGCAGAAAAGGAGAGGTACAGTCTCCATCAGTTCCCCGTTCCAGTGCCTCAAACCCTTCCTGCCTGGGAAGTCCTTCCTTATGTCTAATCTCCATCCCTCTCCTTTAGCTTGAACTCCTTCTAGAGAAAGAGGATGGGATCAGCAATGCCCTCCCAGTATGAGCTCCAGACGTGCCCTTTGGGAGACGGTGGTGGAAGGTGGGGCGGGGTGCATGAGCAGGGTCTGGATTTTGCTTTGGTGTGCCTCCCTGAGCGCTGACGACGTCCCTTCACTGAGCCAGAAGCTGGGTGAGGGGTGGTACAGGAGGAAGGGGTGGGAGCCCATGGGTGTGATGCTCTCTCCCCAGACCTTCATTGACATTTGCAAAAACCTCCCCCACACCAACGTCGCCTCGCTCATCTTCGCCCTCATCAGCGGTGTTTTCCTGGTGCTGGTGAAGGAGCTGAATGCCCGCTACAGGCACAAGATCCACTTCCCCATCCCTACAGAGCTGATTGTGGTAAGGACCCCACCTGGGACTGAGGTGTTGGGGCCCAGGCAGGAAAGGCTGTGAAAAAAGGGATCCAGCTCCAGCCAGAGCCCAGGGAGCCCCTCCACCCATCCCCACCCCCTGCTCACTGTCAGCCAGTGTGACAGGAAGTAGGGGTGAATCCACTCCACCCACCCCCCATACAGCCCTGGCTCCCACTCGTCCTGCTCCTCGGGTTGCTCCTCCTTAAGAAGGCAGGGCCATGGGAATAGAGGTCCTCAGAGGAAAAGGAGGCTTTAGAGAGATCCCTGCCCTGGCCCCAACTTAGAGCCAATCCCCATTCTCCACTTTGGGGTTTGCAGGTGGTGGTGGCAACAGCTATTTCCGGAGGCTGCAAGATGCCCAGCAAGTACCAGATGCAGATTGTGGGAGAGATCCAACAGGGGTGAGTCAGGGAAGCCTGGGCCCACCCACATCACACTCCCCACCTAGGCTCAGGGGCTGAGATGAGATGAACTCTATGAAGCCAGCTAATGCTGGCTGTTTCAAGAGCAGGAAGTCTTAACTGCCACACAGACCTCCCAAGTCTCATTCAATGGATGCTGTTAAAGCAAACCCTCTCTGATCAGTCCTTCTCTGGTTCTTCGCCTTGCTCTAATGCATTGGCTTTTTTACCATGTGGAAGGGAAGCTATTAGGATCAACATAATTCATTAAGCATCTGCTCTGTGCCAGGTACCACGCTGGGCCCTGGGTGGGGACGGGCAGTGGTGATGCTGCAGAGTTGGACAGGGTGATGGAGAAAAGGCTTCACAGCACTGGGGGCTGTGGATCTGGGGACGGGTGAGCCTAAAGAGTCCGGACTCTGGATGTGAACAGACGAGGCCCTAACACTTCCTAGCTCTGTGACCTCGGCCAAGTTGTGTTCTCTAAGCCTCTGGTTTTTGCTTTGTCAATGGGAGCGATGGAGCTGCCCTGCAGCATGGTCCTGGGGATTCAGACTGGAAAGGGTCATTCCTGTAAAGGCCATGGCACAGAGTGGGGCCCGGCTGTCCCTGTGGGTTGATGAAGGACTCGGAGCCCTCCCTCTCCTCACACCCTTGGGCCCTGCCTCCTTTCTGGCTCCTTGGCAGGTTCCCCACTCCCGTGTCACCTGCGGTTTCACAGTGGAAGGACATGATTGGCACAGCCTTCTCCGTGGCCATCGTGGGCTATGTCATCAACCTGGCTGTGGGCCGGACCCTGGCCAGCAGGCACGGCTATGACGTGGATTCTAACCAGGTAGGTCCGGCCACCCCCGGCAGGGCTGAGCAGGATGGCCCAGAACCAACGGAGTCCTGGCAAGAGACAGCTTGGGGCTCTGGGTTGAGGTGAGGAAGGCTGCCTGCCCGTGGGGAGGGAAGACTCTAATGCCAAGAGGCTGACTTCTACTTGATTGGGAGTACATGGCTTTATAGCAGTAGGGGCGCTCTTGAGTTCAAGATCAAGCTTGTGTTTGTTTTGGCCTGTACCCTGCATCCCATCCCCCATCCACCCTAGCTTCCAATCCCGCCCCTGTGCCCACAGGAGATGATCGCCCTGGGCTGCAGCAACTTCTTCGGCTCCTTCTTTAAAATCCATGTCATTTGCTGTGCCCTCTCCGTCACTCTGGCTGTGGATGGCGCTGGAGGGAAGTCTCAGGTGAGCGCTGGACCAGTGGAGTAGGGGAGGAGTGGGAGGTGACCAGAGCAATTGCCCCAGAGAGAAGGCCAGCTGCATCTCCGACCTTCCTCTCCCCTCCTTAGTCTCCACCCCACCAAAGGCATCTACTGGAAATAAATCAAGAGGGAGAATTTCACACCTATGCCCTACTCCCAACCCTTTCTCTGAATAGATCTCAAGCCTGTGCGTGTCCCTGGTGGTGATGATCACCATGCTGGTCCTGGGGACCTATCTGTACCCTCTCCCCAAGGTAAGAGCACAGCCCGAGAGCAGAGGCCAGCGAGAGGCTCCAGTAAGACCAAAATCCCTAAGAGCTGTGTGGCACCTTACAGATTACAATGTGTCACACTTTGTCCTAATCACAACCTGTGAAGTAGTCAATTCTCCCCATTTTACAGGTGAGGGAAACTGAGGCTGAGAGAGTCTAGGTGACCTGCCCATGGTGATACAGCTCACAAGTGCCGGGCTGGTCTCAAACTGCAGCCTTCAGACCTCAGAGTCCATGCCCCAGTCAGTGCTGACAAGTGCCTGTGGGTGCCTGGCCAGGAGGGCTCTCGGCATGGGGCCGCTTGGGGATGAGGGAGGAGGGGAAGGGCAAAGATGGGCCCTGTGTCTGTAGCATCTGCACTCCCCAGCCCTAAGATCCGCTGCAAAGATCTGGGGGGTCTGCCAGCGGAGGCGTTCTAGAACTGCAGCTCTGTCCTGCCAGGCTGCAGGGTCAGGCATTTGCAGGATGGGCCGGAGGAAGGGGACACCCCGGGGAACAAGGAGCAATGTTCTGCTTCCCCAGTCTGTGCTAGGAGCCCTGATAGCTGTCAACCTCAAGAACTCCCTCAAGCAACTCGCCGACCCCTACTACCTGTGGAGGAAGAGCAAGCTCGACTGTGTAGGTATTGGGCGACCTCTGGGTACCCATCGTGCCGCTGCCACCTTCTCCAAACCCACAGCCCTGTCAGCTCTTCTATCAATGGTCCCTCCAGTTGGCTGCCCCCTAATTAGCATCGCCGGGTGTTAAGAGCTCAAGTTGCAGAGTGAGACATCTGATTTTCCAATCCTAACTCAACCGTGGCCAATTAGCAAGTCCCTTAACCTCTGAATCTCGACTTCCTCATCTGCGAAATGGGTATTTTATACTCTTCACCCACCAGGGATGCTTATGATATAAGATAAGATAAGGAAAGAACATACCATCTGAACTGTAACTCGGGTTCAATAAAACTTAGCTATGACTATTTTTATGATTTACAGTTCCAAAGAAAGCAAAATGAAATCACTTTAAAATAACAAAAAAGCCTAGAACCTAAAGCCAGCGGACCAGGATCTTGAGCAGGTTAAGTTACCAGACTTCTCTGGAGTTCTGTCTCCTCCTCTGTAGTGGCAGTGATAGCCGCGGCTGCATCACACGCTGGCTCTGAGGATTAAACGAGATCATAGTGGGAAACCGTGTGACCATAAAACACTCAGCAGACATGACTTACTGTTTTGATTACTCACATTCCCAGCACATCTTCCACTATGACAGTAGAAATGAGGCTACCTTGTATTGACGCCACTGCATTATCCCCACTTATGCCCCGCCACAAGCTGTGGAAGGGGATTTACTAACCTCCTTTCAAGATGATGAAACCAAGGCTCAGAGAGGTTAAGTAACTCATCAAAGGCCACAGAAGTCGTAAGTGGTAGAGTCAGGACTGGAACCCCAAGTCTTAGACGGCAAACCTCTGGGCTGTACTGTCTCCTAGGGAAGGAGGCTCGCCTGCATGGTAAGGGAAGGACATTCTTAAATCCAGAGCAGTGACTGGTCCATCTGGGGTCCTCCAGTGAATGAGGAATAGGGGGGAAAATGATGTCCCCGTTCCCAGCCCCTAAATCTGCTTTTACCACATCCCAACGACCCCGCACTACAACAATAATCCCTGACATTTACATAGCGCTTTGGGGTCCCCTCTGAGCTTCACAATTCTCTGCAGCAGAGAGGGCAGATTTGTTTCCTTTAGAGGAACCTGGGGGACACTGATGTACCATAGGAGAGAACAGTCAAAACTGCAGCCAGTCCTGCCCCTCCCCACCCTTAGCCAGGCCCCAGGCCACCAGGCCAGGAAGCACAGCTGAGCACGTGTCAGGCACACAGCTGGGTGAAGGGAACTCACATGTGTTGATCGCTCACTGGGTCCCCATCACTAGGCTAAGAGCTTGCCTTCCTTGACTCCTTAATCCTTTCGTGAAGCTGGTATTATTACTCCCCCTTTGTGGATTTGGCAACTAAGGCTCACATAGCCAGTAAGCAGGAGAAGGAAACTTGGAACCCAGACGTATCTGACCCAAGACGCATACTCTCGTCACCACACCGTGCTGCCTCCCTGTGTGTCCTGGGGTTGCTATTACACTCAGTCTAAGGGAACTGGGCAAGTGTAACCAAAGCGCAAATACATAAAACAGTGCAAAAATGCCATGAAAAGGGAAGGGAGGGCCTGAGGTTGTGCGGGCAGAGAATGGCCTTGGCTGATGCAGGAAGACTTCCCCAAAGGGGCAGTTTTCTCCCCGGGCCTGCTCTGACATCTCTTTCCCCGCAGTGCATCTGGGTGGTGAGCTTCCTCTCTGCCTTCTTCCTGAGCCTGCCGTACGGTGTAGCGGTGGGCGTCGCCTTCTCCGTCCTGGTTGTGGTCTTCCAGACCCAGTTGTAAGTAACAGCCCCTCCCACCAAGGCCCAGCAGTGGGGCCCCTGGGCTCCCGTGCTGAGGCCAGGCCCAGCCCTCTGCGTCCTGCCGCCTTCTGGGCCTGGCACTGGAAGGAGAGCCGAGTCCAGCCAGGACTCTCACAGGCTGGGCTGTGTGACTCCCTGTATCCTGAAAACTCAGAAGAAGCCATCATGGTTTCAGAGGGCTGGGGGCCCAGAGAAAGTAGGGGACGACCTGGGTGAGCCTCAGTGTCCTTCCAAGGGCACTGCCAGCTCCCAGACTAAATGGGACCCCACCCCAAGGGAATACCAGGCCAGAGGACAGCTGTGCCCTTCTTATAAAAACATTAAGTAGAACAGACAAGGGGGTCCAGGCCAGGGCAGGAAGGATGCTGAATGTTAGGGAAACCCTGTCTTCTCTTCTTGAGAACTCAGAACCAGGATGTGATGACTTCAAGGCCACTTAAGCTTGTCACCTTGTGTAACCCACCCCTTCTCCCCCGCAAGCCCCAGTCTGGGAGCTATGTCAAGGAGTTGTCTGTCATCCCTCTAATAATAGCCCAGCCACAGGCCACCAGTCACGTGTCTCCAGTGCAGAAAGACAAACACCAGTTCAGAGTGAGGAAGGGACCCTCTGCCCTGCCTCTGACCAGCCCCCAAGCCCCTGCCCCAGCATCACTCCCGGCCCATCCACTAATAGCCTTCTCTTGTATTTTTCTTTTCCTTCTTCATCTAGTCGAAATGGCTATGCTTTGGCCCAAATCACGGACACTGACATTTATGTGAACCCCAAGACCTATATTAAGGTGCGTAATCCAAGCTTATGACCCTTCTCTTTTGCCCTACCCACCCCCCCAATAAACGAGGGCTTTTAAAGAAAGCCAATAAAGACATTGCTGCTCCCTGAGCTGAGTGTCCCTGTTAACAGGCCCAGGAAGTCCAGGGGGTTAAGATCGTCACTTACTGCTCCCCACTCTATTTTGCCAACTCGGAAATCTTCAGGCAGAAGGTCATTGCCAAGGTAAGGCTCAGTCCTCTGGTGAACAGAGGGGCTGGACAGATTGTGCCCAGAAGATGCAAGAAAGGAAGCTGGGAGCCAAGAGCAGGCCACCTCCAAAGAGCGTGGAGGTCAAGGCTGCTCTGGGCTCTCTCCCTACAGACGGGTGTGGATCCCCAGAAGGTACTGCTGGCCAAGCAAAAATACCTCAGGAAGCAGGAGAAGGGGAAAATCATGCCCAAACAACAGAGGAAGTCTCTGTTTATGAAAACCAAGGTGAGCTGAGGCTAGGAAGAGCCCATGCCCTCTGCCCGGCCCTCTCTGGTCTTGTCACCTGGTGTCCCACCTCCCAGCATGCTTCAAGGCAAAGACATCAGGTCTCTGTGGCCGTTGCCTGGTGGGTATCCCCTCCTTGGGGGAGAGGTTGCCAGCCCCTGGGGTAACTGCTGGACTCCCATGGCCCCTCATTTTCTGGCTAAGATAGGATATGCCCATGGACTTATGAACAGCTTCAGATGGGGAGCAGCAGTGATTTTCTGGGGTACCCAACTAGCCAACCTGGAGCTAGCAAAGCAGATGTTGGTGTGGGAGTTCTGGAGAGAAGGCGGCAGATACGGATAAATGCAGAAAGGAGCTCAGTCATTCCCAAGGGGCCTCCTCTCAGAGCAGACTGGGCTGAGGCTTCAGTGCCTCTCCTGGAAGAGTCTTCCAACTTTACCTGGGTGTGAGAAACCAAATGTGCAGGGGCTTTGGGAGACGCTGGTCCTACGGGGTTTTCGGGGCTTGTGTTCACCACCACCAAGTTCAGTGACACACCTCCACTTTTACGCTCTTTGCCTCGGCCTCAGCTACAGCCAAGTCTGGTTGATTCTGATGATCCCTGACTCTGCCCCCTACTCCCACCCTTCAGACTGTCTCCCTGCAGGAGCTTCAGCAGGACTTTGAGAACCCCTCCCCCACGGACCCCAACAACAACCAGACGCCTGCTAATGGTGCCAGCGTGTCCTACATCACCTTCAGCCCTGACAGCGCCACAGCTGCCAGCTGTGAGCCACCAGCCCCTGCTGAGACCCCCACTGAGCCCAGTGACATGCTGGCCAGCGTCCCACCCTTTGTCACCTTCCACACCCTCATCCTCGACATGAGTGGGGTCAGCTTTGTGGACTTGATGGGCATCAAAGCCCTGGCCAAGGTGAGGCCCTCGGGCAGAGGGAGCGCCAGCCCACCCGCACCTGGGCACCTGCACCCCTCCTGTCCCACACCCCCTTTCTTGGGAGGCCTCATTTCAACCAGCTGAGCAAGAAAGCTCGCCAAGGAGGCTAACAGCTCCTAAGATCCCTTTCCTCAAGAGGCCACCAGGACAGGATGCTCTTGGCAGAGCCACCCCTGCAGCCCATGACAGTGAGGGCCTGGGAGAGGTACCAGAGCTCCAGCCCTGCTGGGCCACCCTGTCCTAGCATCTTTCCAGCAGAGGCCATTGCAAGTTCCCTCTCAGGCCACCCCAGGGTCCTCTGAGTAGAGTTCAGCTTGGCCCTGGTTCATAGTCTGCTGCTCCTTCACACACTCACCCAGACACTCTAGCATCAGCTGGTACCGGCCAACCAAGGAAAGAACAAGAAATATTATCAGGGCCCTGCATCCTTAGGCCAAACAGGCAGCCTATGGGACACCTTAAATAAATGAACACATCTGATAACTTCTCAGCAGCCACCTCCAATGGCAAGGAATCAGCAAACCTCAGAGATGGCCCAGAGAGAGGCAATCAGGGGAACCGAGGGGTACAGAGAGCACACAGGCTGATGTCACCATCAGCCAGGTGCACAGAAGGCTCCAAGCCAGCCATGGGCTCAGTCTGCTTCGCTGGCCTGGACCTGGCGTCCAGGCAGGCGAAGCACTAGCCTCTCTGGGCCTCGGTCCTTCCCTGAAGCTTCTGCCTAAAGCCACGAAGTCTGGAAAGAGGTAGAGTCTGGGATTCTAAGCCACTAAAAGAAAAGGCCTGGCCCCATAAGAAGGGGCCATGGGGACTTTAAGTGGCCGTCCCGTTGGCAAAGGGCCACGTCCGCCCCGCTGTGCAAAGCAGCGGGCCGGCACTCCAGGGACAAGTGGTGCGCTCTGTGGCTATTTTTATCCAGGGCTCTCGGGGCTGCTTGTTTGTTTGCTTCCCCTCGGAAGTGCATTTTGTGAATCACTTTTGAGACCCACTCAGAACATTCCTTTCCTTTTGTCTCCTACCCCAACACCCTCCCCGACTCCCCTAGCTGAGCAGCCACCTTCGGGAAGATCGGTGTGAAGGTCTTCTTGGTGAACGTTCATGGTAAGAGGACAAGCTGAGGGGACTGGAGGGCTGGGGAGGTGATGGGGTGAGCACAGGTTGGTGGGACGCTGGATAGTGAGGGGGCTGGAAATAAGAGCATCCAAGTGCTCCCCCAAACTACTGCCTGCTCATGAAAGCTTCAGACACAAGTCAGGAGAGACTGCGGCCAGGTTACACAGACATCCTAGGGGTCTCAACAACAGCGTTGGAGATCGTGGAGTTAAGAATGGACAACTAGGGTGTGTGTGTCTGTGTGTGTGTGTGTGTGTGTCTGTGTGGCGGGGGAGAGGAAATTAAGCTTATTTATTTATTTTTAATGGAGGTGCTGGGGGATTGAACCCAGGACCTCATCCATGCTAAGCATGTGCTCTACCACTGAGCTATACCCTGGTCCCACAATTAGGATTTTCACTTGCTCCATCACTAATTTGCCATGTATCCTTGGTCAAGTCACTTTATCTGTCCAGGGATCAATTGCCACCTATGTAAAATGAGGTTGAATTTGGGAATCTTCGAATCCAAAAGTCCATGAATAAGCATAAAGCACACACATACTATAACTATTGCAGGAAGAGGCAGATAGACATTTTTATATGCACACCATCTCCAAGAGGCACCCATACACAGCCCCAAGGAGGTGTCCGCGTCGCAGCGGACTGTCACCTCGTTAGCGTGCGTGTGGAGTGCAGGGACGTGGACACACAAACACACAAGGGAGTGGGAAGGCGCACACACACACACACCCGGCTGCCCGCAGAGGGCCAGCCCCTTCCTGCAGGCCCAGCTACCCAGCTTCAGCACTGACTGAGCACGGCCCGGGCTCCGTGCAGGCTGCCCTCAGGGAGTCTGTGCTGACGGTGACCTGTTCTGCATGTGCTCCAGAGTTAGAGTCAGAAGATGCTGCCCACCCTCACTGAACCCTCCTCAGGAAATCATCTCCAGGATTTGGTGGGAGTAAAGGCTCTGTGCCACACATTGGACATTGTGGGACAGTTCTAGGTAAACAAGAGGAAAGACAGCCTCTCAAGGGGCAGAACTGGCGGTCGTTTTAGCCTTTCCCTCTGCAATCACCACAAAGTACGGAATCCCTGAATCAAACTGCTTCCTTCTTGCCCTGGGTTGAAGGTTCAGCATCCTCGAGCTCACATTGCCCTCTGCTGTCCAGAACTGATACTGCAAGGCCAATGGCAAGGCCGTAGGACATAGCAAGAGCACAACCGTCAGGGATCTTATCTCCTTCCCTCTCACCATCTCCCCCACCCCCAACTCCAGTCCACCGTGGTGTGACCTTTGAAGGTGATATTTCCTCCTTCCAGCCCAGGTGTACAATGACATTAGCCACGGAGGTGTCTTTGAAGATGGGTGTCTAGAGCGCAACCACGTCTTTCCCAGCATACACGATGCGGTCCTCTTTGCCCAGGCAAAGACCAGCAACGTGGCCCCAGGACATGACTTCCAAGGGGTAAGATGCCTGAACCTGGGGAGCCCTCAGCCCCAGGGCACTGAAATAGCAGGACAGGGTGTAGGGGGAACAATCAGAAAGAACATAGGAAACAGTTTGGGTTCCAAAACCAATTCTGTCATTTAACTTTCCTGAATCTAATTTTTTTTATCTGTGGAATGGGTACCCTAAAGTAACACAGCTACCGCACTGAAGTGTTCTTTTGTTTTTGTTTTAGGATTAACTGATAATTATATCTTTTATGTCACTTGAAAGAGCTTTGTCTATTGTAAAATCCCTGATTATGGAATCTATTGTAAAATCCTTTATTATGAGATAATTTCCAGATCACACAAATACCCAGAGCATAGTAGGTTATGCCTGGTGTCCTGGCATTTCTCCCCCTCCTGCTCCTTCACCCTTTCTCGAAGGGGTTTTGGGGAAGGGAGGGGAGTAAGCCTGCCCATTTTAATTTAGCAGAGCTTGGAGATTTCAGGCTAGTGATGGATGAAGAGTATGGATCAGAGTTTTGTGTCAGATTCTTGACATTTAATTTACTATCTCAGTAAGTGGTATGCAAATGAGCTACAAATCACATTGTCTACAAATAACACTCCAGAAGGTGGGGAGGCAGAGAAAGCCCATCCCACTGGGGTCCCTGCCCAGGGCTCCCCAGCCAATCCCACCACCCAGGCTCCCCTCCCAGCTCATGCTGCCCTTCGCCTCCCAAGACTCTGTGCCGCAGCTCATGATAAAAGCCTCTCCTGCCCTCTGTGGGTCGTAAGAAAGGCTTTTCTGGCCCTAGAGCAACCATTTGCTCTTTGCTTTAAAAGACCGAGCAAGGTGAAGCCATCTGTTCTAAGCACTGAATGCCTGCCCAGGGAGACACGGGGCCTGGCGCCCGCCCACAGCCCACAGAGGGAAACTGGGGGAGCCACCGCCTTTCTGGCCTCATGCACCCTGTCACCAGAGCAAAGGGAGTATCTGGAAGAATCTTCATCATCTGGCATTGCATAAATAATGTCCAGTTAATACTGTCTATATATTCTTTAAACTGTATATTGTATGTATTATATATTTACATATTACAGACTATTTTCACATATATATATGAATTATATACACACAGTTTTCAACAGCATGATGAGGTAGAAAGCCAGCAAAGTGAGTTTGATGGTCCTACTTTTACAGATGAGGAAAGAACTTCCCAGAGAAGGGAAATGGAGCCCCCAGGTCAGGCAGCTAGCCAATCACCCTTGTAAGCTCAGTAAACCTTCCCTGCCTCTGAAATGCCCACGGAGGAAGCAGACCCTGATGCACCCCTGTCTGGTGTGAGGACGAAAACCACAGCTGTGCTGAATTTTGTGAGGCAAATGAGGGAGGAGAGGGAAGGGGCAGGAGGGCGAGTTATGAGTCAGAACACACAGTGCCCCCTCCCAGCCCCCAGCCTGCCCTTGATGCCAATCTGTCATTCCGTTACTGGAGCTCATTCTGCACTGGTTTCCCCCTTCCAGCCTCCAGTGGACCCTGAGCTGTCATTGTATGATTCAAAGGATGACGTCCCCAGCTACTGGGACTTAGAGCAGGTAAGCTAGTGGGGTGGGGGGTCAGGATGGGAAGGAAGGAGACCCTCTCAAACCCGAAGTGTTGGCTGGGCTCTCTCACCTCCAAGCCAGAGCGGTCACCTTGAAGGCAACAACGTTTCTTTCTCATCGTTCTTTTAATAGCAGATCCTAATTCTTCTCACTCCCTGCAAGGCATCGTGGGGGAAGGGAGAGTCACTGGACCAAGTCCTAGAGAGCTAATATCTATTCTTAACTTTCCAACACAGCAGCCACGTGACCTTGAGCAAGTCACGTAACATCACAGCCCAGTTTTTATCTTTGTCAAATAAGGGAAATATGCGTAATACCTGTCCTGTCTACCTAACAAGATTAGTGGGGGATTCTTTTGTTCTTTCGTTAATTCAACTGGTATTTACAGAGTGCCCACTACTTGCCTGACACTCCTCCAGGGTGGGCACACAGCAGTAAACAAAACAAAGATCCCTGCCCTTAGCAAACTTAAATTCGGGTAGGGTCAGATGAATTCTAGGGGTGCAAATTCAAGGGATACAAATATTACTGCAAGTGGACAGGCCTTAAAAACTAAGAATGGAGCCATGGAGGGTATAGCTCAGAGGTAGAGCGCGTGATAAGCATGCACGATGTCCTGGGTTCAATCCCCAGTCCCTCCATTAAGAAAACATAAACCTAATTACCTCTCCCCACCAAAAAGAAATAACCAAAAAAAAAAAAAGAAAAGAAAAGAAAAGAAAGAAAAGATATAGCTTTAAAATAAAAAGAACTGATAGCTATGCAGATGTGAAGTGTTAACTTCACATAGAATCCTGTGATCTTGACATGAAAAGTAGCCTCACTCGATGCCCTGAATTCAGAGAAATCGGATGACCAGGTTTAGAGAAAGCTGGCTTTGAGTCTCTTAGAAATAACACCCCACTTTGTGCCTCTTGCCATTCTTTTTGAGCATGAATTCCAGGGTCCTCTGAACATATCTCTGCAAGTATGGGTGGCATGCGAGAGGCATTAGAAAGTAGAGCCAGGGCCACAAACACTCAGCACTGATTTCTGTCCCCCCGTGGAATCTCCAGCACCTTCCAAAAAACCTGGATAGGACCAAAATAGCTTATCAGAGCAAGAGAGGACTTCAGAGCTTGTCTGAGCTCAACCCTCATTTTACCTAATGAAGTGAAGCTTAAAAGGAGGGAGCGACCTGTGCAGGTCACACAGCACTCCTAGGGTGATTCAGAATTAGATCTGAAGCATCTTCTCTTGTTCCTTCTGTACCAGCTCATCTCTTAGGCTGACCTTGCCTCTCCGCGGTTCGCATACACACGCACACACACTCATACACGTTCCCCCATGGTGCCTCTTTCTGGCCCGGGGCTCAGCCACCTGGTGATCGCAACCACTCTGAACACACTGGATCTAATGCTCTCTCCCCCTCCCCTTTCCTCCCTGTGGCCCTGCAGGAGATGTTCGGGAGCATGTTTCACGCAGAGACTCTGACCGCCCTGTGAGGGCACAGCCGGTTCCGTGCTGCCTCCAGAGCGCCTGGCACCTGGGGCCCCCATGAAGGATGAGCCTGGGATCACAGGGAGTGGCGGGTAGAGGAAAACGCCTCCACCAGGACTCCAGTACCTCTCCATCCTCCTCCTCATCCTCTCCCATCCCCCCACCTCCCTCCTGACATCTGCAGCAGGGAGAGCCACCTCTTCACCCTTCTGCTGATCCTCAGGGCCCCAGCCAGCAACGAGCAAGCCTCCTGCTCACTCCCCCACACCCACCCGCACCCTGTCCGTGGCAGCTGATGGGACTCCCGACTGTCGGCCTTTGAGAGTGAGCCAAGAACAGAGGGGAAACCATGTGCGGACACAGGGTGCAAGCTTCAAAATTATCCTGGGGCCAGCGTGACTTGGTGTCAGATGATGTCAAGCTGTCACAGGACACAGGGATGAACTAGCTTAGGACTCTGTGACTTGCCCCCGCCAGCTGCCTCAAGTCTGTCCTTGGTGGCTCTGCACCCCTAGGACCATGTTCTCCCACAAGGCAGGGATCTCTGTCTTGGTGACTATGTCCCCTTCCTCTTCATCTCAAGGCTGTAAGAACCTCCACTGCTATTTAGCACATCAGACTCTGGCCTGGGGAGTGGCCACCAGAGCTACCTCCCCAGGGGCAGCCCACCAAGTAGCTGCCCCAGCCTCCTGAAGTGTGACCATGCCCCCTGCTCTCAGGGGCTGTTCCCTTCCACTTGAGACTGGGTGGGAACCCAAAAGGGACAGCGGGGTAGCTGGCAGAATCCTCTGGCAACCTAGCAACAGATACCAGTTCTTCGGCACAAAAGCTTTCGGGAATCCCTCTTTGTACCGGAGACACGAGAGGGAAGGGGTGCTAGTGTCAACCCAGGGCAGACTGGTGGGACCTGGGCCCTGACAGTCCCCCTCACCTCAGACATGCCTCCCCGACTTGGGAAATCTGCCTTGTTCTCTTCGTTTGGCAAAGAGCCAATGATTTTAACTCTCCCTTATCAGCTTGGGGCCTGAATCGTTCACCCAGGTGAGGGAGGCTGCCCCTCCCCACCCCAAGGTCACACCCCAGCAGAGAACAGGACGAGGAGTAGGGCTGGTTCAGACTAAGTCTTCCTCCACAGGCATTCCTTCACAAACTTGAGAACTGAGGCCATCTTCTCCTAGGGAAGATGAGAAGAGGGATTAAGTTCTCCATATATATAAGAAGGTAGAGGCACCCCACTGTTGACTTGAAAATAAACAGGCCCCACGTGCGAGTGTTTGGGAAATTCTCCATGGACATGCACAGAAAACTTTTTGGCCTCTCCCCACCGCTTCTCCCAAGCTCTTTCAGTGTAATGACCCCTGCCTCACAGGTCGGGCTGGCCCAGCCTGGAAAAACGTCCGAATTCCCAACTTCAGCCTGACCTGCATTGTGTGGTCTGCGTATGTTGAGTGAAGCGCTCAGCAAGCAAGTCTTCTTAGAGTTAAAGGAGGGGGTGCTGTCGAAAAGCCAACAGATTCTTGGCTTAAAAGCATTGCTTCTCTGAGAATTCATTATGCCATCTGGCTGCCAATTGAACTCAAAACTTGGAAGGCCGAAGACAATGTTATCTGGGGTTCACCGTGCCCAGCACCCGAAGTGCCAAATTTCAAGAGGACAAGAACCTTAGCCAATGAAAACTCACCGTCCCCTACTCCACCTCCTGCAAAGTCCAGCTCAGGCCCAAGAGATGGGGGAAGGTCACAGAGCCTCAGGACATCCCAAGTCAGAGGTGCCCTTTGAACCAAATGTCCAGAACCCCTGAGGACTTGGGGAAGTGACCGTTAACACCCAGGCCAGCTCCAGACCTAAAAGGGATTTCTGACTCCCGGTGGCCTGGAAATGGGGCTCAAGGAGAGATCCTGCAGTAAGTGCAAGGGTGTAAGTATTCACAGAGCCCACGGTGGAGGTAAGCTTGGAAACACTGGGGTGGACGAAGACCGTGAAGAAACGTCACTGTTGGAATACTTTGGAAAGAACACAGATTCACACAGACCACTCACTGGACCTGACCTAGGCAGGAAAGGAAGGCAAGGCAGTGAAACAATCCAGAATTTCAATACTTTTAAATGTTCTTAGTGATACTGACCTGTGATGATGTGGTTCCGGGGGAGACCGGGACTCTTGAGATGTTTGTGTAATTTATTTAATTTAAACGTCATTCTCCTTTTGTTCATTTTGCTAATAAAGTGGTTTTGAAATGTGAACAAATGCATGTGTTTGGGTGGTTTTATAGAGAGGCAAATCCAGTCACGTCCGGGAAAACATGGCCTTGCTTTGCCCTGTGCAGGGGGCAGGCAACTTCTCCATGAGTCTCCCAGCTCCTCTCCAGCTTCTGGTTTTCCACTCCTGGGAATGAATAACCCTTCACGATCCAGCCGAAGAGCAGAGATTGGATCCAGAAGACTGAACTAAAGCATCCTTATACTCAGGACCAATTCCCAGAGCCAGCTCTGTGATGTCTGTGGCCATCAGGGAAGTTGAATTTCCACCATCTCTTCTGTATACATTTCGCATGCTAATCCTTCAACGTTCATGGGATGTTTGTCAAGGGCTATTCCCACCCATACTCAGCAAAGCTTTCAGCACCCTTGGTTTGGGGGAGCACACGATCTAATCCCCCATTTCCCTCCTCTGTTTATGAGACCATGCAAGGAGCGTAAAGCCAAAGGACTCAGGTGTCCGACGAGCTAGGTAGATTCTCAATTTTGTTTGCTGACTGTATGAAACGGGAGGAAATAAGAGGAATCACAGAAAAAGAACAAAGGCATGAAGGAGACAAATATGATGAAGTGGAAAGAGATGGAGGACTAGAAATAAGACAAAGCAGAGGCGGAAGGAAGATCAGAGGGATAGATGCGTGGAGACAAAGAGGTCAGGAAAGCTAGGAAAGACAGAAACAGGTGGAGGAGGAGGAGGATACACTGCAGAGAACTGAGAAAAGTCAGTTCCAAAATGATATCTATGAAAATAAACTAATCTTGCTTTAGCCTGCTCTTTGACTATCCTGTAAGATCTGACTAAATTAGCAATTATCATCCCTCCGTTTTGAATTTTATATATGTGTGTATATATATGTGTGTGTGTATATATATATGTGTGTGTATATATACATACATATATAAAAATTGATGCTATCTTAGCTTGAACCCCTTCTCCCCAGGAAACAGAACATGAGACATGAGCTTGCCTATGGGTATTTGGGAGGTGACCCCAGGGAGCAGGAGTGAAAGGCAGAAAGAATGAAACAGGCAGGGAGGGAAAACCAACCAAAAAATGAGTTACTGAGGTTGCCACTGCGGAGGGCAGCTGGGGCTCCACCCTCCTGGGACCTCCCAGGAGCCCGGTGAAGTGTATCTCCAAACTGTCCTAGAGAAATAATTACCCATCATTTCCATCTTCTATTGGTCAAGGGTGATCCCTTGGGTATTAACGCTCCAACAATTATAGTTTGCACCGATGTGAGCACAGAGCAGTCCCCAAAGGGCATCAAGGAAGTCTCCTGGGGCAGGAAGGAAGAGGTATGCTTGTCTCCAGGGAGGGGCCAGCTGGTAAGACTGCCCGAACTGTCACCCCAAAAGAGGCTTCACAGGAGAGTTTGGCGTGGCACATGGCGGCATCTAAATCAGATGCATTTCCTTAACTTCTCATCTTTAAATCCCATTTTTACCTTTAATTGTAAGACTACAAGATGGCTGTGGCTGTTTTAAGTCTTTAGGGGAGTAATGTCAAAACAGCTATAAAATGTTAACTGCATGTATTGTGGTGATCATTTTTACAATATATACAAATATCAAACCATTGTGTTGTACACTGCAAACTAACATAATGTTGTATGTCAATTATTTCTCAATTTTTTTAATTCTATAAGATGATTGATCATCCCCCATTCTACAGTGGAATGGGGTAATTTAAGACTGTGTATTCCTAAACATGGTGTCTAATGCAATTCCTTACTAAGCGGAACCAAGGCCCCTCTGAGAAAGGGCTGGTTCCAGGGCCAGGGTAGGACAGGCACAAAATGAGTCAGAAACAACTTTTTATGCCAGAAAACAAGGAATCTTTTTTTTAATTATGGAGGCATATCACAAGGACACAGGAATCAGATTCAAGCAACTTCTACTAGCCAAATATAGGATAATTTGGGCACCAAAATAAATACAATGATGCATTTTAAACCACTGAAGATAAGAACTGAGTCTATACCATATACCAGTGATGTAGCCATAGATAGACAGGTAGATAGATAGATAGATAGATAGATAGATAGATAGATAGATAGATAGATAGATTATAGATAATTATGGAGGATTTGTAGAATTTTTAAATATCTGATAGGGTTAGTCCCCACCTATAACATTTTTATGATACAGTTTTCTTATTCAAAGATACAGTATCCCTTTCCATTTAAATCTCCTTTTAATAATCTAAAAAGTATTTTCTCAGATAGATCTTACACATTTCTCATGTCTATTCCTAGTTATATTTTTCTTCTTTATCATCTTTCCCGTTACAAATGGAATTTTTTCCTGTATCTTCTAACTGGTTGTTGTTTGCATAGATCAAAGTTATTGCTTTCTGTATATTAATTTTATACCAAGATTACCTGCTGAATTCTTTTACAACACTAATAGTTTTGTAGTAGTTTGGCAGTTTATTATTTCAAGTTTGCCGGATACACATCCTATGTCTGCACATAAATATAATTGTACTTCCTTTCCAATTTTGTATACCTTAATCTCATTCTCTTGTTTACTTGTCTTGACAAATACCTGCAAAATAATATTAAACAATAGTGATAGTAGGCATTCTTTTCTTGTCCCTGATTTTAACGCTAATATTTCTACTTTTTTCTCATTAAACATGATTCTGGAGGGGAAGATATAGCTCAGTGGTAGAGTCTGTGCTTAGCATTCACAGTGTCCTGGGTTCAATCCCCAGTTCCTCCATCATAAATAAACAAACAAACAAACAAACCTAATTACCTCCTTCCTCAAAAAAGTAGGGAAAAAATCATAATTCTTGCTTTAGCATTGGAATGTATATTTTATCATTTCAAGACTTTTATCACATATTGATTTAGGGCATTCAATGTCTGGTATGACATTATGAGGCGTTACACTGGCCAGCTCTCCAGTGAAACTGTTGACTATTTTCTTAAAAATGTAAGCCTCTAGAAATGATCCTAAGGGCAAACAGCAAATGAAGAAATATTTGTTCAAGAAATAGCTATTTGAAGAATATAGATAAAAGATATTAGAAGAAAACATAGAATAAATTTTCATGACCTTGGATTTGGCAAAACATTCTTAGATATGACACCAATGCCTGAGCAAGAGAAGAAAAAATAGGTAAATTGAACTCATCACAGTTAAAAACTTTTGTGCTTCAAAGAGGGACCATAAGAAAGTAAAAAGACAACCTACAGAATGGGATAAAATATTTGTAAATCATACATCTGGTAATAGGAACTTGTACCTAGACTATATAAAGAACACTTATAACTCAATAATAAAAAGACAAATAATCCAATTTAAAAATGGACAAAACATCCAACTAGACAAGAAAGGTACACAAATGGCCAAGAAGCACGTGTAAAGATCCTCAGCATCTTTTGTCACATGGGAAATGCAAATCAAAACCACAATGAGATACCATTTCACACCTGCCAGAATTGTTAGAATCAAAGTCAGATAAGTATTGACAAGGATGTGGCAAATTCAGAATCCTCAGACATTGCTGCTGGGAATGCAAAATGGTGCAGACACTTTGGAAAACAGTACAGAATTATATCAAATGATTGAACATAGAGTTACCATATGACCCAGCAATTCCATTCCTAGGTACATACCTCAGAGAAATTAAAATATAGGTCCACACAAAATCTTGCACATGATGGTTTATATCAGCATTATTCATAAAAGCCAAAAGATGAAAATCCAAATGTCCACAAATGTATGAAAGGATGAACAAATGAAATGCAGTATATCCATACAATGGAATATTATTCAGGCATAAAAAGTAATGAAGTACTGATACATACTATAATGTAGATGAAACTTGAAAATTATAAGTGAAAGAAGCCAGTCACAAAAGACCAGAAATTATATGGTTTTACTTATATAAAATGTCCAGAATTGGCAAATATATAGAGACAGAAAGTAGATTAGTGGTTGCTTAGGTCTAAGTGGAGGAAGATGGGAAGAATTAGGGGATAATGGCTAAAGGGTATAGGATTTCCTTTTGATGAAAATGTTCTAAAATTGACTGTGGCAATGGTTACACAGCTCTGTGAACATTCTAAAAGCACTGAAATGTAAACTTAAAAAAAAAAAGAAATTTGGCTCCATTGTGCAATGGATAGCGCATTGGACTTCTTAAAAAAAAAAAATTTGACATCTAGACACCTTGTAGTGAAACTGAAGAATACTAAAAACAAAGAGAAGTCCTTAAAAAGAGCCAGAAGGAAGACAGTTCACTACATTCAATAAAGTAGCTTCAAAAAGATGAACACTGGGAAAAAGAAAAATTATTCCAGAAGAAAGGCCTGAGATTCAAGAAGAAAGATGTATATATAACCAGAGAATCTCTTCCATGGGTGGCCCAGGAGACATGTGCAATAAATGCTTATATATGATACCAGAATGCAATATCAATCACAGTGAATGTGACTAGACTACAGTTAGATATAACAGGATGAACAAATCCCACAGACACAATGTGGAGTGAAAACCACAAATTGCACAAGACTATGTACAGCATGCTGCCATTTTGATAAAAGCAAGCGAAACCAAACTCTCAGCTCTCATATATATACACATTTGGCATCATATATATGTGGTAGAACTATTTAAAGCACACACATAGACTCACATAGCTTCAGATAGTAGTTACTTGGGCAAGGAACCGAGGCACAGGGGCACTAGGACACATACCACTTCAATGTTATTGATCATTTGTTGGGGGTGGGGAGGGGGTGGTCACAGTTGTTCACGTTATTATTTTTTTCACATACTCATAGCATATGTATTCACTAAGTATCAAGTATTACACAATAAGAGAATTTAAAGAATATTTAAGAACAGAGAAATATGATAATGCTCAAAGAAAGAAACAGAATATGGGACTTTGCATATAGTACGCATCTGTTTCATTTTAAAACTGATACTTCATATGTGAGTATTTGTATGTGCAGAAAAAAGATTATCATCAAAATATTATGAGTGAATATCTCTGGATATTGGGATGGCACATGATTTTTTTCTTTATACTTTCCTGTGTTTTCCAAATAATTCACATGGGCATAAATAGTCTATTAATTTTACAATTTAAAAAATTTGTTTAAGTTTGGTAGGAATTAAACTACTTTGTATTAAAAATCTTATCCGTGTCCACTTTTAAAAATCATTTCAACTATTTTTAATGTTCTAGGTGTTAAACTGGGTAGTGAATACAGAAATGTTTATTATATTATTCTTTATATCTTTCTAAATGTGTGAAGTGTTTTGTAATATTATTTTTAACTGCTATTGAAAAATAACTACATGATTGTAGGGGAGGGGCTTGCTTATTTATTTTTTTAAGTAGGAGAAATGAAAAAGTCGGAGCAAACCACTCCTTCTCTGAGCTTTGGCAAACACCAGAAGTGTGAATTTGCAGCTTTGGTCATGACTAGTACACGGCCCTACTGGCTGTATAGCAATTATGAATTTCTCTAGAGAATTCTAAAATGTTAATGTGGTACCATATTAAATTGCATCAAGGGATCTGGAAGGAAAGGTTTCTTCTGGCTCCAAGAAATCCAATTTTAAATCTCTGTATCCTTAGAGACTTTTTTTAAGTGATCCTCTACTCTGAATAGTTGTCAAATTTCCGTTTGTTGGATAGACTGAAATTACAAATACATAATCTTTCTAAAAAATTTTTCAGTCTTAATTTATTTGCCTAGAGCTGCAAAAATGTAGTGTTAACACTGATATAAAAAACACTGTCAGGTGTGAGGGTACAGCTCAGGGGTAGAGTGCTTATCCAGCACGTAAAAGGTTGGGTTCACTCTCCAATACCTCCATTAAAACAAATAAATAAAATCTATTTATGCCCCCAAAATAAAATTTTGAAAAGAGGAAAAAAAAAAAAAACACTTTCAGCGAATTCCTAAACAGAGGCAAACCCTCTGATCTAATTCTTCAAAACAATGTCTATAGATTGAGCAGTACTGTTCCAATTTCAAATGAAATCAAGCCAGGGGCCGGGAGAGCTTCCCCAGTGGAATCTGGGGAAATGGTAGGCAAGCCCTAAGCTTCAGAAGTGAGACGTAGATGAAGGTCTGATAAACTCTGTTCATTTATTTTGCCTTTCCCTCCCCGCCCCTAATTTGATCTGCTGACATACAGAAAGAGATTTATGGGTATCTCAAAGCAAAACACAAGTGCAGGCAAAACCTGCGAACTGCCCGGAGCCCAACTTCACCTCTGCTCGGTAGCGGCAGGAAACCACGACCCCCAAAAGGCCTTGCGGGCCTGGGGCGGGGCCTTCCCGTGGATTGGTTGCTCCGCATCCCCAGGCAGGCAATGATTGGCCATCTCTGGGGGTGGGGTGGGGCTAAGGAAGTTGAAAGAATTCTATCTGTGACAGGGAGAGGAATGCGGGATGGGTGGGCGTTTAGGTCCAAACTCCAGCCGCCGACTGGCAGCGTGGACTTGAGAGGAGCATGCCTCGGCCGTACATTTGCCTGCTAGCGGCTGTGCTGCTGCTAGGTATTGCCGCCGTCTCCAGGTCGAAGGGCCTGCTGGGCAAGGAGCATGAGAGGACGCCGCGAATCACTTCTCATTTCAGCCAAAAGGAGCGCGTCACGATGAAGGAGGCGCTGAAAGGTGAACCTGGGTTCCCTTCGCCCACTTATTCTCAGATGCAGTTCCCTGTCTCCTCGAGCTAACCCGTGACTCCCGTCTCCAGCCTCAGAGGTCCACTGTTCGACTTCCGTAACCCCCTAGAGGAGCCCTAGCCCCATTCCTGGCACTTCCTGCCTGCCTTGGGGACCTCACTCTTCTAGACCTGGCTTCCTACGACTCCGGTGTTCCCTGCCTAGCCTGGAAGCTTCAACTTCGCCCGTGTTGGTGTGACTATCACCCATCCTACCCCACCCCTACTTGCCTGGAGCATTACAACAGCTATTTAACCTTCGATAGTTTGCAGTTGTTAAATCTCTTAAGCCAATACTGAATAATCTTAATCTTTTCTACAGATGACGGAAATGGAAGTTTAGGTCAGTTAAATGATCTTCCCCGTCAAGGGGTGTCCACAGGGATGGGAATATCTAGTGCCTGTAGGATCCTCTGGGTTCTAGATGGCTCTGAAAAGAGGTGTGGGGTGTTACAGGTGTGTGGGATGTCCCTAATTCCCTCTCCTAATTGAAGGACATCTCCTCCCCAGACCTAAAACCAAGGTTAAAAACTTATTTACCCTGTCAATCTGCATTTTCCAAGAGAAAAGGGAAAAGTTTTTGTAGAGTTCTAGATCCAGTAGTATAATGAGATCCTTATTCACCTTTGGTCTTAGCGCCAGTCTTTTCCCTTCCATTAAGTAATGGATAAAAAGAAACTGCCTATAGAATAATGTTCAGGCAGATAGATTCAGGGACCAAAAGCTAACCCTTGTTGTTAAATATAAACTGGGCTTGTGCTGGAGTGATCAGCCTGGGAAGCAGAGCAGGGCTTTCCCAAAGCATCATAGTATAAATTGTTCTCTGAAAGGCATTGGGTAGCCACTCACCAGAGTCTCTTTGCAGGAGAGAAAGCAAAAGCTAGGTAAGAACTTAACATAGGGGCCTTATAGCAACATGGCTTAGAGGGGGCAAAACACCTGAGTTTAGATCTTGAGTCTGAACTCAGTCTCATATAGACAGCTGATTTTGTCTTTCTGAACCTCGGCTTCCCCCATCTGTGTGGTGAGCTATGATGTTGATCCTTAGCAAAACTGAGTACAGAAGTCAGAGGCCCTCACCTGACGTCAAGCTCCCCCAGGAGCATTTGTTCCCACTGTTTTTGGACAGCCATCTACTCAAATAATCAAGCCTTCACCAAGGGATGATCTTAGTGGCAATCCAGGAACCAAGACATCTGTGTAGAGTGGATGAAATTATTTATGGCTGAGGAGCTTGTTTGGGAACTTTTAAATTCACACCTTCTCAGGCATCATGTGACCCCAAAGCTGGACTTGGCTGAGAGATCAGTGAGACACTGGATGAGCCAGGCCACAGGGAATAAGGCTGCTCTCTGTACAGAAAAGCACATGAAGCATCATTGGTGTAGGGACCAAGAACAGTGGGCTGCTTGGGTTCATCAAAGGAATGGTGGCTTCAGAGCAGAGGGAGGCCTTAGAAGTAATTTACAGAAGCTTCGAACTTTGGGTCAGGGTGCAAAATCTACTCCGGTCCAATGTCCCCTCCTCCACCCCATCTTGGGGTTTACTTTCCTTTAAGAACCATATTAGCCTAAATGAATGCAAAGGTCATGGGTTTAAACCCTAGTTCTACTGCTTGTTTCTGGACAACCTTGAGCAGCTCACCTAACCTGTCTAAGCTTGTTTCCTCACCTCTGAATTAGGGAAAACGGCAGTGCCTACCTCAAAGAATTGTTTTTCCTTCTGCAATAAAATAATACATGCAACAGAGCTTTTCATGTACAAAGGGCTGTGGAAAAATCAATGGTTGTTATCATCTGTAATCTTCCGTCTCTGACTCTGACAGGTGCCATCCAGATTCCAACAGTGTCCTTCAGCTCCAAGGAGCTCAACACGACAGCCCTGACTGAATTTGGAAGATACATTCGTAAAGGTCAGCCACAGACTGGGGAAAGGGGGTAGGAAAGGTAGCGTTGAAGACAGTTCTTTTACAAGATGATAAAAGGGCAACCTAATTTCCATGAGCCTCTCTTGACAAAAGTTTGTACATAGTGGGGAGGGATAAAGGGAAAGTCCATGAGTGGGAGTAGACACAGAGTGGGGACTATAGATTTGCCCTTTGAAGAACACAGCTGCTGGGTTGTAGTTTGAACTCCCCCAATCTTTGCCCTCAATACGTGTCAGTGAGTAAATATGATATAATCAAAAGATTCAGACTAGGAATTCCTTCTTCCTGTGCGAGTTTCCAGAACTATGCCTCATGCTCCTCCCACTCCTACCTCCATGCACACCTACAACATATACACACACACTTACCCACCCAGACCCCACTCCAGATTCATTACTAGCACATTTCTGAGCTTCTAGGCATCAACAACTCTGAACTGTCACATCAGTCCTCTCCCAGCACCCTACCGTCCATGAGCTAAAGAAGGATGGGTTAGGGTAAAAAGGAGACTTGGAGCTCCCCTTCCCCATATAAAAAGATCTTGGAGAATAGTAAAGCCACCTTCCTAAATCAAATGAAAAATAGCCCCTCTAAAGTCGGCAGGGGTGAGAGGCTGGCGTAGACACAGCAAGTAGCCCCCTCGCTAACATTCTGGAGCAGGTGAGCCCAGGATCAATCCCCAGCAGCCAGGCTGGAAGTCTTCACTAAAAAGGAGATAAAAATCAGGAAAGAAATGTACAGTAACGGTAAACTAGATAATCTGGCTGACAAGATAAAAGCATATTCTTCTTCCTTTTTTTTATTTGTTTGTTTTCAGGTATGCACAGAGGGAGGTCAAAGTTCTTTCTCCCATGTATTGAAGGCCTCCTGTGCTAAGATCTGTCTGTAACCTGAACAGTTGACCCTGGAAACACCCACACCTGCAAACAAAAGTGTGGCCATGTGCTAGACAGAACAATCTTTTACCTACACAGAATGCAAACAGTAGGAGAATTGTTTTGTAAAAGAGAAAAAAATCCCTGATTTTTATATATATATATGATATCTCTGAGATATGTATGTGTCATGTTTGGTTCCAAGTGATTTGGATACTGTGGCTACTATATTTAAAACTTAACAAAAAAACCAAAAACTCAAGGGGGCGGGTATAGCTCAAGTGGTAGAGTGTATGCTTAGCATGCACAAGGTCCTGGGTTCAAGTCCCAGTACCTCCATTAAAAAACTAATGAAATAAATAAACTTAATTACCTCCCCAACCAAAAAACCTAACATAGTCCTAGTCTGCATAGCCTATTCTGTTACAGACATGTATTTGTGACAACATTATAGGCCAGACCGAGCCAGATCTTGAGGTTTTAACTGTCATAATGGAGCGTCTTGACGGGCATAGTAATAGCACATCAAACTATGGGGAGGAGGTATTTTAGGGATGGTCTGGGCAAATCAGAAATCAGACTGGCTTTGTCCCAGAAGGCTTCCTAAAGGAGGCTGCATGTTTTAAAGAAAAAAAAAATAAGGAGAGGGAGCACCAGATGGTAGGAAAACCAAAGGCAACTGTTGAATCTGGCTTTCTCTCATTTGCTTCTAGTCTTTCCTACTGTGTTCCAGACCAGCTTTATCCAGCACGAAGTTGTGGGAGAGTACAGCCACCTGTTCATGGTCCGAGGCTCAGACCCTAGTTTGCAGCCCTACATGCTCCTCGCTCACATAGACGTGGTACCTGCCCCTGACGAAGGCTGGGACGTGCCCCCATTCTCCGGGTTGGAGCGTGATGGCTTCATCTATGGTCGAGGCACACTGGACAACAAAAACTCTCTTATGGTCTGAAATGTTATGTTCCCTCTGCCGTGGGGCCCTGAAGATCAACCCAGGATGGGGGAGCTTGGCTGACCCCTGAGAGGCAGGAGGTTATGGGAGAAAGAGCCTTGGCTCTGGGAGACCTGGGTTCCAGCCATCAGTTTGTCACTTCCCTTTTCTGGGCCCTGAGTTCTCAGCTGTGAAATAGGGATTAGAAGAGATAACCCCCAGGCACCCTTTCTGCTCTGATGCTGATAAGTTTATGCTTTTCTCCAGGTGGGAAAGGTTTTATGTGGAGCTCTACTTCCCTACATCCCATTCCCGGGGACCATTTGAATTTGTTCTCTCTAAAGAGAGTCTATTACATCCTGATCCCATCAGCCCTGTTACAGGCAGCTGAATGTCTCTGATGCCTTGGTGCTCCCACTTAGATAAAAAAAGCCTTTCTCCTCTTCTGTTGTCCTGTCCGCCAGGCAATCATGCAGGCGTTGGAGCTTCTGCTGATCAGAAACTACATACCCCGAAGACCTTTCTTCATTGCTCTGGGCCATGATGAAGAGGTAGAGCCCCCTCACCCTGTACCTACCTCTGGGTCCCCTACTGAGGGAGGGAGCACACTTCATCCTAGCCTGGTTAGTAGCTCCCCAGCGGCACAGTCTCCAGGATACGGCGTGGTAGTTTGCCAACTTCTCTGTTTATCTGTTGCCAGAAATATCTAAGGACTTTGACCAAAATGCAGATCCCTGGGCCCTGGGCCATAGATCTGAACTTGGTTTTTTTTTTAAGACTATTCTTTTTAAGAGCAGTTTTAGGTTCATAGCAAAAATGAGACGGCACAGAGATTTCCCTTATTCCTCCAACCCACACACATACATAGTCTCCCCTAATATCAACATCCCCCATCAGAGTGTACATTTGTTACAACAAATGAATCTACATTGCCACATCATAATCACCCAGAGCTATTGTACACATTAGGGTACACTCTTGGTGTTGTACGTTCTTTGGGTTTGGACAGATGTCTAATGACGTATATGGTAGCATTATGGTATCAGAGTATTTTCACTGCCCTAAAAAGCCTCTATGTTCTGCCTATTCATCCCTCTCTTTCCCCCAGACCCTGGCAACCTCTGATCTTTTTAATGACCCCATAGTTTTGTCTTTTTTTAAATGCTATATAGTTGGAATCATATAGTATGTAGTCTTTTCAGACTGGCTTCTTTCACTTAGTGATAGTCACAGATCTGAATTTTTAACAAAGTCCAACTACACCTTGAGAAACATTGGTGAGATGGGAAGAGACCCAAAGAGAGATCAATGAATGTGTTTTCTTTCCAGCGATGCCACTTACTTTGACCCTGGGCCAATCACTTCACACTCAGGATCGCAGTTTCTTCATTTGTGAAGTGAGGGCGGTTGGGCCCTTCTGAACCTGACATTGCAGGATTGTGTGAGGCAGGATTATTGAGGGCCCTGCTCCCCAGGAAGGAGTCTGGGCGGGAGGTTCTGGAGCCCCTAGCTAAGCTGAATGAGTCATCTCTGGAGGGCTGGCTGAGAAGGACAGTGGCTCTGGGTTCAATGCCTGCAGGTGTCAGGGGTAAACGGGGCTCAGAAGATCTCAGCCCTGCTGCAGGCAAGGGGCATCCAGCTGGCCTTCATCGTGGATGAGGGGAGCTTCATCTTGGACGGTTTCATTCCCAATCTCAAGAAGCCCTTTGCCATGTGAGTACAGTATCCCATCCCCAACCTTGGAAGGTGTTCTCACCCCACGGGAGGTGACCTCAGCCTGGTATCTGTAAGTCACGCTGAGACAGCTCTTTATTTTACTCCTCTTGGCTTTAGTCGCCCTGGGGCAGGTCTGGGGTCCCCTTTCCCTTCCTCCTCTAGTGTAAGTTTTTTAAGCAGCGTGAAGCTGAGATTCTGGCCCACCAGACCACTGCACAGATGGGCCTGTGGGCCGACGGGCTGGTTCAGGGTGGAGGTCAGGGGGGCCCTTTCTGGTCCTGTCCTACAGGATTTCCGTCTCTGAGAAGGGTGCGATGAACCTCATGCTGCAAGTGAACATGACTCCAGGCCACTCTTCAGCTCCTCCCAAGGAGACAAGCATTGGCATCCTCTCCGCCGCTGTCAGCCGGTAGGCGACTCCGGGCCCTGCTCGCCTGCCAGACTCAGGCTGGAAGACCTGGCACTTGCCTACTTTGAGTTTGAGGAGGCTAAGCTTCCTGTCCTGAGGCTGAGAAGCCGCCTTGGGGGCTGCCGGGAGGGCAGAGCTACCAGTATCCAGGCAAGGGCCAAAGGTCTCAAGAAGATCAATGCATGTGACAAGCAAAGGCCAGCAGACGAAAGCTCGGTTAGATAGAAGCTGGAACAGGTCAAAGTCCAGGCCTGAAGTTAGAGCTCACAAGCTGGAAAAGGACCATCTAAATTCTCCCCTTGCCCTGGGAAGAGGACAAAGACAAATAAAGGCTGCTGGCTGTGGGCGAGGACAGCAGGGTCTGTGACAACAGACCTCACCTCTGGCCAGTTTTCTTGCAGAGCGGGAGGAATCCTATTCATTCAGTTAAATATTTAACAGTCTACCATGTTCAAGACTTTGTGCCCAGTGATGGGCATACAGTGGTGGAAAAACCAGACAGTCCCTTTCCTCCAGGAACTCAACAGTTAGCAAAAGAGATTGACAATTTTGCTACCGTGTGGTAGGTACTCTGAGAGTGGGTGATGCCCTGTGGACTCGGTAGACAGGAACAGCCCCTGCTGGTGGGGTAGAGGTGGTCCTACTTATGCTTTGAGATCTTGGAATGGTTGGACTGGTGGAGGTGATGGGGCGGTGAATGGGAGACCTCCTGGCCAGGCCTGTTGAAATGTCCTGTCTCCCTCCTCCTCTTCAGGCCGATGGTCTCAACTGAGTTCGGTAAGTCTTGAAAACTGCATTTCTCTTCCAGACTGGAGCAGACACCGATGCCCAACATGTTTGGAGACGGGCCGATGAAGATGGCTTTGCAGAAACTGGCAAATGAGGTGTGAGAAGGGGTCTCACACGTTCCTGCTTGGCTGTGGAAGAGGAAGGAAGGGTGGCAGAGAAGTTGCCTTTAGAGTAATGAAATGTCCCAACTGCTGACCAGTGCTCTGCCCTTTCTCATCTGTTCCCAGCCAGTGGCTGAGCCAAGATGCAAGGACCTGGCTTGTTCCTTGGGGCTGTTGGTGCTCAGGCCAAGAACTTGAAACCTAATACACTGGGAGCCCTGGGGAGAGCTGGTTTTCCCAATCATCCTTGAGGCCACTGCCAAGGGCCCTTAAGGCAGATCTAAAGTCAGGAGAGACCCGGGCCCAGGAAGAGTGACCCTGCTTTGCTGACCCCTCTGAAATCCTGCTGAAAACCTGCTTCTTTCCCTTTCAGTTTCCCTTCCCCGCCAATATAATTTTGAGCAACCTGTGGCTATTTCGGCCCCTTGTAAGCAGGTAAAGTTCTATTGTCCCGTCCTTCACATCTCCCCCGCCAAATCTACCCACTTCCCAGTTCCCTCCCCTTGGCTTAGCTCCGCCTGACCAACCATCTCCTCAGCCACCAGACACTACATCTAATTTGTATAGAGGTCATGCCTCCTAGTCTTAAAGGTCTCTGAGGTTCGGGAAAGTGGGTAGACCTATAGTCCATTCTTTCTTTCCATTGGACAATGCCTGACTTAGTCCTTTTGCTTTAGGTGGATGGAGAGAAATGACATAACCAATGCACTGGTTAGGACCACCACGGCACTCACCATGTTCAACGCGGGGGTCAAGGTAACACCACCTGGCTCCTCTTACACACCTTCCTCCCCACCCCCTACCGCCCACACACCCCTCCTTCCCTTTATTTCCTGGCTCCTCCTTCCTCCTCTGGTTACAATTTGAATAATAATCGGAAGGCCCAGTGCTGAACTGTCCTGTGTCATCAGATGGATAAGTCTCCAGAGAAGGGGTTCTAGCTAATGTCTACAAACTCTCTGAAATCCCTGACCCAGTTCCATATGTTTCAGGGGCCCCCCTCAGGCTCTTTGTGCCTGCCCCCTTCAAAGACACAAACATCACACGGATGTGAAGAGGCGTTATTTGAGAGTTAACTCTGGTGACCAGTACTCATTCAACAGTAACATACCTACCTAGCATTTCGGTCATGTAAGCTAAAGATTCCCAGCCTCTCCACTGCCTTTTTATTATTCTTCCTTGTATTTTGAAAGATTTATTCACCTAACAAATTTAAGGAATGGTTAATCTATTTTCCCCTAATGTTACCTTAAGTTGAATGAGAGAAACTCACCTGCCATTTTAAAAATCTATAACATTTGTGATACATACAACACTTAAAATATATACATTGTCCAAAAACAAAATGCTGAAAGGAAAAAAATTTATGTATATATACACACACACACATATGTATGTACACATTGTCTTTCCCCAAAGTACACTAAATATTGTGGGGCCTTAGCAAACATAAATTCTATATGACGTTTACTTTTATAAAAAGAAGTTCCAGGTGAACCAATACTTCGATACATTTTTTTCCTAAGAATTACTTTTCAGCAGACTGGTGTACTTCGAGCTGGACTGGCCACTAAGGGGCTTCTCTCTTTAAAGGAACGTGCACAGCCACACTAGTTTGCCTGCACTGAGGCCCTTCAAAATCTTGAAAGGAGGTAGATCATTCCAAGCTCTTCCAGTACCACCAGCACGGCTTCAGGGAGCACCACTCACCTAGAATACAATGTGGCCTTGTGGCGCTCTGCTCATCTGGAGCCCAGGTTGAGTAGAAGTGAGTGGTGCCTCAGAATTAATTGCTGGCATAACTGACTGGAGTGTCCAGTGTGTGACGGCAGACCCGAGCCGTCTTCACCAGCTGCCTTGAGTGTTCACCAAAACAGTAGTACTGTGTCCTTGCATTTGAATGGTGTTTCTATCTGTCCAGACTCCTTTTCACATTTGTGGCTCCATTTGATCCTCCTAACAGCTCTTAGAGGATTATTGCTCCAATTGCCAGTTGAGAGACAGAGGCACAAAGAGGTCATAATTCTTTAAAATCACATGGCTAAATTTGTAACAGCCCAGTTCTCCCATCCCTAGCCAGGCACTTTTTTGCATCATGCCAGTTAAAAGAAAGACACGCAGTTGGGGAATCCGGTCTCTGAGGGAAAAATCCCTCTGTAGCTTAACTCTCTTCTCCAGCTAGTCCCAGGGTCTTCCTAGCCAGATGGAGAACACAGTCAAATTTTGCAGTTGGATGTGCGAAAACACAACCACCATCCTCGTGATCACCCCCGTCGGGGATCCCACATGCCATGGCGAGGCCTGGGGAGGCTCTGGGTGCGCTGTCCTGAGTGAGCACTAATGTGGACCGCTGCAGAAAGGTCCCGGGCACCCCCAGAAAGAGCATGCACGGGAGACTGCCAGTGGCCAAAACAGAGATGTCTGGGCAGTCACAGAGGAAGCAGCCTTGCTCTGAGCAGCTCTCTGTGACCACTTCCAGGGCCAAGAAGGATGAAGCTCTGGCCTGACACGGAGACATACCTCTAGCTTCGGACATAACCACATGTCAAGGGTGCAGAGAAGACAGGGGCTGACTGAGAAAATGAGGTCCTGGATTTTTAAGTCAAATCAGCTTCCTCTCCCCCCTGCTGGTGGTAGTTGGCATTTCCTGGGCAGGGATCAGGTGTGGGGTTCTTGAGGTCGCCTCAGGTCAGTTTGTGGTTCTCTCTCTAGGTGAATGTCATCCCCCCGGTGGCCCAGGCCATAGTCAACTTACGAATCGACCCCGCACAGACAGTCCAGGAGGTAAGTACCCCCTGTTCCCAACAACTGGGTCGGCATCAGTGAGGCGTGGCTCTCAGGACTGGGGTTTGGCTGCAGTCCCAGGGCTGGCCCATTCTCTGATTTGTTCAGCCTTTTTCGAAGGCTTCCTATGCGCCAGGTGCTTGGCTAGGATGGACAGTCTGTGGCTTGGGGGAACTTGGAGTCTGGGGGTGGGAGACGAAGGATAACAACAGTAAATGACAAACAGCAAAGGAAAGAAATCGTAGCAAACACATAGTGGGCTTGCTACGTGTCTGGCCCTGTTCTAACATGTTCACGCACTCATTTCATCCCCACCCACACTATGAGGTAGGAAATGTATTCTCCTCATTTAACAGGGAAAACGGAGGCACCGATCCATAGAGCAGGGGAGTAACATGCCCAGGATTACACACCTAGCGCTGGTTCCAGAGTCTGTCTCTTAGCCCCCAAACTATACTGCACTTGTAACAATTAAGGACAAACAAATTCCCACAGGGCCAGTGCAGAGAAGGGGACGGATGCTGCCTCTGAGGATCTAGAGAGTCTTTTCTGATCACTAGAAATTTGAACTGGGACTTAAAGGACAAGCAGGTCTGTGCTAGAAGTAAGACATTCAGAGAAAGGCTAAAATAAAGTCTAAAGAGTAAGTTAACTTGGGGAGAAGTGATGGGAGATGAAGACGGAACTGTAGTTTGGGGATCCAGGCTTTGTGCACCACGCCGTGGAGTTTGGGCTCTTGTCTGTGGACAAAAGAGAACCATCAGGGGTCTTGTATATCACAGGACTGTGATGTACTCAGATTCTCTTTTAGGGAGACAGTGCTAGTGGCAATGCTGAGGAAGCCCTGGAGTGAGAAGAGACAGCTAAGAAGCTGTTGCAAAGTCATGGGGTGAAGAGGACATGGGCCACGGGTGTGAGAGATGGGTTCAGTAGGATGCGGCGTGTAATGGATGTGGGGGAGTGAAAGGCAGGGCAGCTCCAAGATTTTAAACCTGGGTAGTTGGCCAAGTGCTGCTGCCTTTAACCAAGATTAGGAATTCGGGAAGAAGAGCAAGTTCACCGAGAAATATCATGGTTTAGAAATTTGAGAAGCTGATAATACATTAATAAGCAATTATAAACACCTCATGTGTAGGGAGAGAATGAACTAGAGAGAGAGGCTGGAGTATTATTAATTGAATCCTCTAGAGCCAATAAAATCCTATGGGAAGGATGTGTACATTTTGGAGAGAAAAGGGTTGCAGACAGAGCCTTGCGTTGGTCTGCTATAAACATCAATCTAAAAATTATAAAAATGAATGTATAATTGCAAACCATGATGAGTGCTGTGATGAAGAGGAATGGGGGCTATAAACCGAACATAACAAGGAAACAGACTTTGTCTGGAGGTCAGGCAAGGCTTCCCTAAGGTTGTGACATTTGAGCTGAAAGATAAGGAATGACAGGAAATACACAGAATATATGACACCGGTAAGAAAGGCCAGGTCACTGAAACACCAGGTTGAGCTAAAAAGAATTCAAAAGGTAAACCTAGGGGGGTAGGGTATAGCCCGAGTGGTAGAGGGCATGCTCAGCATACATAAGGCATGCTCTAAAAATAAGTAAGCCAACCTAAGTACCTACACCCCCCAAAAAATTTTTTTTAAAAAAGGTAAATCTGATCCTTCCAAAAATGATCCAAAAAAAAGGGAGGGTACAGCTCAGTAGTGGAGTGCATGCTTAGCACACACGGGGTCCTAGGTTCAATCCTGAGTACCTCCATTAAAAAAAAAAAAGTGATCAAAAGAAGCAACATAACAACTGTCAGATGAATATTATGTTCCAGAGTTAAGCAGGGTGAGGGGCAGGTGGTGTTTCCGGAGTCCCTGGCACAAATCATCCAGGGTCCACCACGCTTAGACTTCTGTTGTCCTTTCTCCATAGAGCCTTCCCAGTGGAGGATTTTGTGCATCCTCACAGAGGGTGGGAGGCACACCCCTGGCCGCAGGAATTAGGGGGACAGGTTGACAGCCTGCCCAGCATCACCCAGCATTGAGGGGGAGCTGGGACAGTGTGAGACCTGGGCTCTGCTGCTTTTCATCCAGTGCCAACCTTTGTCCTCTCCCCAGGGGCTCATGGGGCCAGGAAATCACCGAATTCCCCTCACTGAGTTTCTTTCCACCAGTTTTTTTCCAGCCTCATTCCAACTCCATGCCCTTTCCAAGGGCCGTTTGCCCCCAGCTGGGGCTTTCATCTCCCCGGCTTCTGGCACTCTTCCCTCCCCTCCAGTCCCCTGCCACCATGGCCTTCCTTCCCCACCTATCTGATGAATTCCCTGGAATCCCCAGGCCCATCCTGCTCACCTGCCCCAGTGAGGAACGAAAGACCCCATCGTCCCAAAAGCACACAGCTTTGTCCTGGTCACTCCACTCCTCGTGCTCCGATTCCATGCGTCAGGGACACTCCCTGCTGGTCTGAGGGCCGAGGGTGCAGAGCCTTGGGCTGGGTCAAGTGGGAACTTAAATGGCTCTGAGAACCCTCTCCCTCCATCTTTAAGTGGTCTGTCCCAAAGACAGATGCCAGATAGGTCTCTGGCATCCATCTTTGAGGAACAAGAGCCTTCAGACATGTGACAGACCACTGAGTAGAAAGGAAAGCTTATTCTCAGTGGGCCTCGGGGAGTAGAAATAAGGCCACTGGAAGATGCTTCAAGGAGCACCCACTTAAATATGTTCGAGTATGGCACCTTGGATGGTAATGAGCTTCTCAGAGGATGGATGTCCACCTGTTTGGAGTGTTTTACAGAAAATTCCTTTCTTCCTCCATTTATTCATTCGCCAAGGGTTTACTGAGTGGCTACTATGGGCTAGCCATCCTTCCAAGCACTTGGGAAAATGATGAACAAGACAGCCAAGATCCCCATCCTACTGGGGCTTACATGCTAATGGGGAAGAGGCAGCAGTAAGCAAGTAATCAAATGAATGAACCAGGTGGTTTTTTAAGAAGCGGGGACCACAAAGACGATTGTAGGATGAAGTGTCACAAAGTGGTTGTGGAGGAGGGAGTAGGGGGTGAGCAGCTTTAAATACAGTAGTCAGCCGTCTCTGAGGGCTACTTACCTTGAGACCCAAGAAGGAGCAACAACCTGGGAACAGCATCCAGGCAGCAAGAGCTCAGGCCTCTCATCTCAACAGAGGTGAAATGCGGCTTATGTGTCCAGTACCTGTATTGTGGTCTACATAGAATATCAAAAAAGAAAAGAGAGAGAGAGATGGAGGGAAGTTAGATGCTACAGGAAGCTTTATCTCAGTTCATTATTAGGAAGAAGTTCATAACAGAGTTGTTCAAATGTGGAATAGATTAAAAACACATGATGGTGACCTTTCTGCCACTGGAATTATTCAAGCACAAGCTAATGACAACCTGTCATGGATGCTCTAATGAGCAGCCTTACAGCAGGACGAAGCTGCTCTTGCTAACTAAACACCTTACCAATTTTTAAGCATTCATTGTCCTTTCCTTAGACGAATCTATCATTCACTTGAGAGGGATTCAGGAAAAAAGAGTTTGCTTAAAACAGAAGTCAGCACAGTGTGGGACTAGGCTGTCAGGACTAGGAGCTCAAAGAAATGATGGGTCAGTCTGCTCTAAAGTAACCTTTGAGGTCCTCTTACCACTGATGAGTCCCTCCCCTTGGTCCTATCCTTCTGTCTCTGATTATCACCCAGGGTGGTCCCTCTATTCTAAAAAGGCAAATAACAGCTAAAATATATTGGAGTGTGTGTGTACTGTGTGCCAGGAACCAGCTAAGCACATGGCATATATCCCGGTAAGGGTAACAACCGCCTTACCAGGCAGGTGCTACTAGTATCCTGTGCTAACAGATGAGCAAGCCAAGACATAGAGCTTACGGAGCTTGCCCGAAGTCACACAACTGCAAGTGGCCACCTGAGCGACAAAGTTCGGTGCTTCTGCTCAATTTCTGTGCGTGCTTCTCTCCGTGCTCAGGCTACCCCTTGTCTCTTCTCCGTCAGTCTCATATCCTTCAAATTCTGGCTCAAAATTCATACCACTAAGGAGTTTGTTTTAAATGAAAACCACCGTCTTTCTGTCTCTTCTCCACTCCACCCCAGCCTGTCTGTACTGTGGAAGCAGTAAAGCATCGTCCTTGTGAAGTCAGACAGACCAGGCTAGGGCACACAGCCCATGACACTGACTGTTATAAACCTCGGGCAAGTTACTTAATGAGACAATCCCCACTGTTATTTTTATTGGTTCACATCTTTCAATTTTGTATACCCAACGTTCACTGCATGCCGTTTATGTTCTTGGCCCTGGAAATAGAGGAATGAGGTGGGAAACCTAGACTCTTATGATTCTCACTGAAGGAGGTCCAGTCAGTGTGCCGTCTCGGCGGGGGGCAGCGGGCACAGTCCCAACCCACCTTATAGGGGATGACTTTGGGAACCTCCCGGTGGGTCAAGAATATATCAAGACTTTATATTCTTGTATTAGAGTGTTTTGGACATACGGGCTAGAGTGAAAATAAGCACTGGTGAGTGAGTTGACCTCTCCCCCAGTCCAATGGCAGAAAAAATGGTGATTTCTAAGCCAGAAGTAGGAACCTTCGTTTCCTTTCCAGACTCGGCTCGTAGCATGCTGCTAGGGGACACCGACCCAAAAGGGGTGCTCATGAGACAACGCCCTCCAGCCATGAGACACTCACCCTTGTACAGCAGAGACAGCTTTTTCTTTTCTTTTCGTTTCGTTTCTTTTCTTTTCTTTTCTTTTCTTTTCGTTCGTTTCTTTTCTTTTCTTTTCTTTTCTTTTCGTTTCTTTCTTTCTTTCCTTTTCTTCTTCTCTTCTCTTCTCTTCTCTTCTTTCTCTCTTTCTTTCTTTCTTTCTTCCTTTCTTACTTGCTTTTGGGGGAGTGATTAGGTTTATTTATTTATTTAATTTTTTTTAATGGAGGTACTGGGGGTTGAACTCAACCAACACACCCCACCTACCACTGAGCTATACTCTCTCCTTTTCCCAGAGACAATTCTAAAGCAACTGCCAATCAGATGGGTTGAGACCAGTGCTGGGGCTATCTCTGGGTAGCTGGGTGGGTTTGGGTGGGCCACCCTAAACCAGCCCCCTGGTCCATTCCCACATGGCTCTGTGTGTTCTGATCCTCAGGGTCTGGTCTACATCCTGCCTAGGACCAGGACTTTTGCTGAGTCCTGCCCTAGTCATTTCAGACCAAATTTTCTAGAAGCTTCCTCAGGTTCCTTCCTGAGGAAAGGAGGCAAAGAGAGAGAACTTGAATACCAGTCCCCCAACTCCTGACTTTTTGTCTGTTGAGCTCATCTTCCTGGCTCCGGTGCAGTTGGTTGCAAACAGGAAGCAGGGATGCCCAGAGAGGGGAAAGAAAGAAAAGTGTGTGACCCTTTCACCACCTGTCTGAGGCTCTCCCAGGTTGAAGTGAGGTCATCACATCTCTTCCTCCTGCCTCGAGATGGTTTCCACTGTGCTGTCTCTTCTCTAGTTTCATCCGGCCCATAGCTCACAACCCAAGGGGAAGGACACAGTTTCCTGATTGTCCAATCCCCCGCCTGCTTCGTGGCTGTAAGGCAAGCCTCGCAAACACTTAACCTAAATCTCCCCTGCTGGAGATTTCCAGAAAGACCCAGCTCTTCTATCTCTTACCACCAGTCAGCTGAAATTGAGGTCCCAGTGCTAAAATGAGTCCCCTCTGTAAACCGCAGGGCTCTGCCTTGCTGGAGAGAAAGCAGGACTGTGTCAGTTCACCTGGTACTTGGATGGCAGATCGATAAGAAATTGAACTCTCTTTGTTTCCTCCCTCCAGGTCCTAAAACTAGCCAAGGACATTGTGGCTGATGACCGGGTCCAGTTCCAGGTGTTGGATGCCTTTGACCCCCTGCCGGTCAGCCCCTCTGACTATCAGGCCTTGGGCTACCAGCTGCTCCGCCAGACCATACACTCTGTCTTCCCGGAAATCAACATTGTTGTCCCAGGTAATGACTTCATCAGGGGTGGCTGGGGGAGCGGTGAGGGCTGGGACTGTTTCCTATCCAGTGTTCACTGCCCCACTCCCACCCCAGCTGTTCAGCCTGGAAACAGCTGGCTGCTTCCTCTCATGATGGGACTGGAACTGTATTTTCCCCTCCAAGTGGAAGTGAGAAAGCAAACAGGAAAGGAGCAGAAACAAACAATTAGGTCAACCAAGCCTGGGTCCTTGTTTAACCTAGGCCAGTCACTCTCAGAGGATTCAGCCCAGCCTCCCCCTCCTTCAGAGGAGACGCAGAGGGGCCCAGGTTCCCCCCAAGGTAGGGTTCTGATCCATTCTAGAATAACAGCTCAGCAACAGAGCTCGGAATCTGCAGCCCAGAAAGTCCTCCTGACTGTATCATTTGCATGAACCCCCTGACCTCTCCCGGCAGCAGTGCCTCTCGGCCCCTTCCCCAGTCTTGCAGCGTACCTTCCAGATCTACAGACTGCATAGACAGAGGTTCTCAATTTCCAGAGTAGAAGAGGATCGCCTAGGGAACTTATTAAAATGCAGATTACCTGGACCCACTCCTAAAGATTGGGGTTAGCCAGCTCTGCAGAGGACCCTGGAATCTGCCGTTTTAACAAATGCCCCAGGGGATTCTGACACCAGATGATGGCTGACCACAGTTTGAGAATCTCTGGTCTGTGATGTGAGGAAGAGATGCTCTAATGTGAGGCCCTGTGTCCACTTGCCTTTTTTCTGGGTTTAGTCATGGATTCCCTCATTTTCCAAGCTAATTCTTAGGACCTGCCCCCATGCTAGGTATGGGCTTTTAAGGAGAGTACAGTGAAATTCTGCATCCATAAACTCTTCAGGTGTGAAAAAAGCAGACTTTTTAAAAGTCAACTTAAATCTGACTCACTCCTCAGAAATTCAACCTCAGACATTACTCCAAGCACCCCCACCCCCACCCCCACATTGAATCAGGCCCCAGGGTCTTATGTGGCAACATGGCATCAGGGTCCCTTAGCCTGAGGTCATGGGTCCTCATGGTTACCTCGGAGACATCCGTTGTTTCAGCCACAGGGTCACTGCAGGTTGCAGATTTCCTTTGATTTCCTGGCCCGTCTGGGGAGTGGGATCTTTGACTTTAGACCCAACATCCTTCCTGAACATACCCTCTGAGGTTTGCCACCTCCTTGGACTCCTGCCACAGAACAGGAACTGGGTCCCCACCATCTAGGAACCCCGGCTTTCACACTCCCTGATTCTCCTTTCTAGGCCCTCAAAGGCTCCCTCCCCTCCCCTCTGCCTTCTGGGGCACCTGCCATAATCCCATCAACAGAGTTTGATTTTTCACGGAACAAAGATAGGCAGGCATCAACTGGCAGAAATCCCCAAAGCAAGGAATTGTGAAGGGGCTGATTACCCATTTGAAATCAGGAGTGGAAAATAGAACAAAACACATATCATCCTTAACTCATGCTCCAGGGCGCCTTTTTTCAAAGTCCCCTCCTATAGTAGGGACAAGTCCCAGCCCCAGCTGGGGAGTGCCATGACACTAAGAGCGCAGGACACCAGGAGTGTCCTGGGGCTTTCCAGACCTGAAGTCTGACTCTCAGAAAACAGAGTCCTCCTTCAGAGGACAAGAATACCAGGAAATTTACCCCCGAGAGTGTTTATTTCTGGCCTGGGTGATATACAAGAAAGCTCAGGCAATAAAGAAGTGATACTTAGATTTCTGGATGTCTAGATTTCTAGGATAACCTGGCAATGGGTATGAAATGAACCTATTGGCCTCCCTGGTCATCATGGAGAAGGGTACTTAGCTTTGGACCATTCAAGAGGTGTCTCACTAATGCCCTTGAGAGGAGATCCCATGGTCCTGGCTAAAATGGTTTCTCAGAAAGGTTTTGAGAATTAGTAGCCTGAGGATAAAAATTCATAGCTGCAGGCTCCCAAAGAGGGGCCAGATATTTTTTGGGGTGACTCAGGGGTCCTGATTTTCCAGATAGCCCACCTGCCACCACTGTCTTGGCTTGGCTGCTCTCATAAAGCCCCATTCCTCTTGATTCTCCCTTTCTAGGTATTTGCATCGGCAACACAGACAGCAGACACTATACGAACCTCACCACTGGCATCTACCGGTTCAACCCCATCTACCTGCAGCCTCAGGGCTTCCGCAGGTGTGTGAGTGCAACAGGTTTGGACAGCTTGGTGGGGAGAGGGGAGATACACTGACCTATCTGTTTCCCACCCCATTCTCCTGACAGTCCACAGAATGGGGGAAACCTGGGGTTGCACAAACTAAAATTAAGACATTGTAGAACCCAACTGGCCAACTTCCCTCAGCACCAGAGTCTTGTCACTCCCCAGAGTTTGTGGGAATTGGTGACTATTTTTCAGGGATGGGGATAATCAGATGATTGGAGAGAGCCTGTAAGAATTGGGACCCTTGGGTGCTAATCCCAGCTCTGCCTCCCTTTGAGAGAGTGCTTCCCCTCTGGACCTCATTTTCTCCCCCAAAAGGAGAGACTCCAGAGTTCTCAGTTACCACTCAGTGAAATGCAAACACGGATGAGGTCAAAGGTGGGCTCGTGCTTTGAATCCTCAAAAGAAACACCCACGGTAGGAACCGAAGACATGTTCACCAATTTCAACTACTGCGTGTGAATTACTGCTTTGTGGGTTCTTCAGCGACTTGTTAGTCCCGGGGTGTGTGTGGGGTGGGGGGGTTCCATTTAGCCCTCTGCTCCTTAGCATATCCAGCCCTGATTTCCTCATCGTAAGTCAGTTGCCAACAGAACAAAAATATTTGAATATGAGCTAAAGTATAGATTTCATGGGGGGATGTTCTTTGGTTCATTTTTTCACAGAGGTGGGAGTAGCGAGGGGGTAGCTTTTCTTTATATTCTTTCATCTTTGAGGTTACAGGTGTGGTTTGGTCAGGTGTTGAACTGTGTTATGTTGGGGAGGCAGGTTGTGGGCATCAGGTCTGGTGGTGAAGTTCCCAGTGAAGTAGGGAACCCCGTGGGTACCCTGGGGAGCTGCCCTCCCTTTCCATTTGTGTCCCTAGTAATGTGAGGGTGGGGGTGCTGGCTTAGAGATAAGTCTAGCTGGGACTCTGGCCTAAAAGAGAGAATTACAGAGATCATTTCCTCTCAAAGGAGAAATTATCGAATGGATTCCAGAGCAGGAGAGAATTCTGAACTCCCCAGTTTACTATCTCCCCGCACTGTTCTTTGCCATGGTCAGGGATCCTGGAGTGATGACCAACATGTCATATGAGCCCTCACTTCTTACAAATGGCTGCCTCCGGGGATGTAGGGTGAGGGGGTGCTCTGTAATAACACTTGTACTACAGCAGTGGACTCTGCCCCCCATATCTCTTTCCCTCAGCATCCATGGAATCAACGAAAAGATCTCAGTCCAAGCCTATGAGACGCAGGTGAAATTCATCTTTGAGCTGATCCAGAATGCTGACGCAGACCGGATGCCAGCTCCTCACCTGCACGAACTATGAGGTCAGGGAGCCGGCTGGGTCAGGGATGCCTGAGGCTGGGGCCAGGACTAACCCAAGGCGGAAAGCCAGTGTTGATGAAACCTTGGGTCATTATAATAACCTCGCCCACCTGCCTTGCTCACTCCTCAGACTCACCCAAGAGCAAGGCCAGGGGGAAGGGAGGGCCAGCAGGAATCTGGTTTCTCCTTTCCACCCGAGGACTACAGCCATCCACTGACTGGCATTTACTGCCCTCTTGGCCCGATCTTAGAAGGTACCTGGCTTGTCTGTCTTATACTGGTGATTTAACTGCCCCTTGTTAAGGCCTGACTTAAATGCAGATTTTTAAAATATCAACCAGGTTTTACCTTTTACAAGTGTTTAATTTAGGACATACTTGTTAGGCTGTCTTCATCAATTATATATTTCTTCTTACTGTAACTTCCTTTCCCTTTTTTGCCCCCACTCTCCTTGGGTTATTTAGCTGACTTTTCATCTCTCCTCTCCTGCCCCTACATCCTTCCCCCTACCCTCTAATTTGTTCTACCCCTGGAGCAGGACTTAGTCAAACTCTGCTACCATAATTACCCAAACAGTTGGTCAAATAAAATGATCTATGCAACATCAACTGGTCACTGAGGGGTGAAACAGAGGCACAGGGCTTTGGAGGAACCCCAGACCTCCTGGTTCTGGAGGCTGGAGCCTGGAGAAGGAAGCCTCTGTCCTTGGGCTCCTCCCAAGCGTTCCTGGGGCTTTGCTCCCTCCCCTGTCCTACTCCTGCCACCTGCTGCTGCTGTCCCACCCCAGGAGGCACTAATCTGTGGAAACATTTCCCTGGCACATCCTGCGGGCCGGGCTCCCAAGAGAAGGGCACTCATGACCCAGCCTCTCGTTGGAGCGCAGGACCAGCAGGGCTCTGGCCCTGGCATCATGTCCAGGGAATTGGAGGGCATGGGGTGGGGGACTGGCTTGAGGGGCTCTGCCCTGGCTGATCAGGCAGGAGAGGAGGTCGAACTGCCCTCCCTTTGGGGGCTACGGAACTCCTGCCTTTTTTCTCTGGAATCCAAGCCTGAGCATATTTGAATCTGCTCAGTAGCTGTCAGGTGGGGGGCATTGAAAGGCAGCATTTCTTGGCTCAAGGCTGGGAGCTGTGCTTTGTGGATCACAAGGGAGATGAGGTCATGGAGGGAGACACAGAGGGAGCTGGGACTTGAAAAACTCCCTTTTTTTCTTCTCCAGGCAAGGACCTTCCATGCCTTCCTGGGGTTTGACAGCAGTGGGCTCCTTTTCCCTCTTCACAGCCCCCTGCCCCGTCCCATCTGCCTGCCTGGGGATGTGAGCTGTTTTTTAGGAGCTTGGGCCTAATGGGAAGTTAGAAACACAGTGCAGGGATTATTTGAGGGTTTTTTGCTACTCCCCCTAAGATTTCACATTCCTTCCCTCACCCTCCCTTTTTGGCCAATTCAGTACTTATACAGCCTTTGTTAGAGGGTGAGGGAAGAACCAAAAGGATTCTTCTCATTCGTACAGAGCTGTGCAAAGTGCCTTCATACACCTTATCTCATCGGAGCCCCGTGAAGAAGGTGCCCTTCTTCTTACCAAGGAGGAGTTGGTTCTCAGAGAGGTTATACATCTAACAGGGGGCAGATTCAAACCCATGTCACCTGACCCCAAGCTCATTGTTCTTCCATGATCCTACGTTACTGAGGAAATCTCCTTCCCGTCGATTGATTATCTTATTTAGTGCTGACAACTCCAAAAGTGTCACTCCCCCGGTTTTTACCGTTGAGACAGCTGAGGCTCAGAGTTTAAGCAATTTGCCCAAGGTCGTGCAGGTATCGGGGCAGAAGCCAAAGCCCGTGCTAATAGTCCTAAAGAAGATACTGAGGCTCAGAGAAGCCTTTTGCCCAAGATCACACCATTCTTAAGGGGCAGCCTTAGAAGTCAAACGCAGCTCAAACATTCCCAAGTCCTGTGCTTTGTCAGTTACAGCACACTGCCTGCCCCAGGAGGCCGTGGTGTGTGGCTCGTTCACTCTGATCCAGGGAGACCTCAAGGACAAAGGCTGTTTTGCTGTTGGGTTTGGTCTTAGCTCAAGCTCTCTGGGTTCCCCTGGCTGACCTCTCCCTATTCACACCCCTCCCTCTATGTGCCAACATTCCTTACCACCCCCACCCCAGCTTCTGGGTTCAGCTCTTTTCCCTTCTTGACTCTGGGGACAGCCAGGTCTCTAAAGATCTGTGGGATGACTGGGAGAAGAATGAGCAGGGGACCCTCTCTCCCTCTGGTCTCACCACTCTCTTCTAGCATCAGAAAGGATAGTCTTCTGAGGGGGAAGGAAGGCCTTGAGAGGGAACTGGTCCAAATCCTGGCTCTAAGAACACAGACATACCAGCCTATGGCCCCTGAAGGCTTCTGGAAAGAGCAGCTGAAAGCACTGGTCAGGCCAGAACAACATGAGCCCTAAGATTCTGGGCAGGATGGGACAATGAATCTGTGACTTTCCTCCACCCTTACCTACATCCATCATACCACTCCTCAAATCCACCTTGAAGGAGCTCCAGCAGGGAATCACAAGGACACCGCACACCCCCATCAAGGACTTAGCTCAAGCTTTTAACTCAGACCTCACTCCCTAAGATTGGAAGGAAGACAATTTATTCATAAGCAAGGAGAGTGGGAAGGGAAAGTAGTAAATTTGGGCTGAAGTCCCTTGATTTTGAACCTGGGTTTCTGAAAACTTCAAGATCCAATATTCTTTTCTTCCAGTGGAAATAATAGAAAGAGACAAAAAGTTCCCATTGAAGAGCTGGACACTTCATTCATTTTTTTTGAAAATGTAAACCTAATTAAATATATTGATAAAAATGAAACTATTTGCAATGTTTGTGTTCAGTGTCCATGTGGCTATCAATAAAACGGGTAGGTATCGTGTTTCATGTATGTTACATCCAGAGCTACAAAGGTAAGAATGTTATGACTTATTTAATACTACAAAGTGTTCCTCAGCCACCATGTGCAGTGTAGCACATCCTATACATTCACGAGTGCCTCCAGAACCAGAAATTGGAACTCAAAGAGGAGCAAGAAAATGGTTGCCCAGCACTGCTGGGAAATGACGTGTCCTGCAGGAATCCACTGCAGTCATACTATCTGAGAGGAAGGATCTGACACGTCAATTTTCTTTTCGCTTAGCTAAGCACTTTGACAGCTCAGTTCCACCCTTCACTCCAAAGTTATGTCTGTCTCCCGAGTTCACAGTGACACACCCCACAAACCTTCAGGGCATTTCAGATGCAATTTTTTTTTCTTTTCTGAAGACATAGGGCAATTTATATTGAGAAGTGTTTCTCCGGAGCCTGAGTCTCAGAAACAAGTGTTAATCTGACCAGGTATGCGTGCCAGCACCGAATGCTGAACCCCACGTGACAGAAACACCCCTATGTTTTTAATAGATTTAGGTCTTTTTGTGCTTTTCATCTATGGTACCTTCTAAAACATGAAGCCCAGGGCAAGGCATTCTCTTGCCCATGTCTAACAGATAATGTCTTATTTGAAACACTCCATGGTGCCTGGTCGGGGGAAATCAGGAAGGCTTCTGTGGTGAAGAGGTTATGAGTAAGCTGAGAATAAGAGTTAACAAAAAAAGTTGGGGCGGGGCCGGGAGGATGGGTGGGGATGTTGCACCAGACAAAATCAAGTGTGAAAATGAGAGCACGATGTCTTCAGGAAACTAAAAGGAGGCCTGTTTGGGCCGTGTAAGTCAAGGGAGGAATTCTGGAACTTGACTTAAGGACAATGGGAAAGGGAAGAACAGTTAAGAGGTTATTTTTTCCTTCCTTCCATCCTCTCATCCTCTTCTCCATTTTATTCCTTCTTTCTAACACTTATTCAGTGATTACTATATGCTAGGCACTGTTCTAAATAATTATATCTGTCTATATATATTTGTGTGAATGGATAATCATTTAATCCTAATTACCCTATGAAGTAGTCTATTGCAATGTGACAGTTGAAAAATCGAGTCAGTGGATTGGAGAAAAGTAGGCGTATTAAAAAGTTATTTAGGTTAGTCATTAGGGAAATGCAAATCAAAACCACAATGGGACACCACTTCATATCCACTAGGTTAGCCATAATCAAAAAAAAAAAAAAAAAAAAGGAAAAAAACAAGTGTTAGTGAGGCAGTTGTGGGGCAATTAGAAGCTTTGTACATTTGTTGGTGGGAGTGTTAAATGGTGCAGCTGCTCTGGAAAACAGTTGGTTGTTTCCTCAAAAAGTTAAACATAGAATAACCATTATTCCCCAGCAATTCCACTCCTAAGTATATACTCAAATTGAAAACAGGTATTCAAACAAATATACAAAAGCTCAGAGCAGCACTAGTCACAATAGCCAAAACATGGAAACAACCCAAAGGTCCATCAATAGATGGATAGATAAACAAAATAAATACATTGTATCCATTTTATAGACTGTTAGCCATAAAAAGAAATGACACATCCTGCAACTTGGATGAACCTTGAAATCATTATGCTGAGTGAAAGAAGCCAGACACAAAAATTCACATATTGCATGGTTCCATTTTTATGAAATGTCCAGAATAGGGAAATCCATACAGACAGAAGCTGACTAATGGTTGCCAGGAGCTGGGGCTGGGGTGGGGGGCGTATGGGGAATGGGGAGTGACTGCTTAATGGTTAAGAGATTTCCTCTAGGGGTGATGAAATGTTTCATAACTAAGAAGTAATAGTTGCACAACATTGTAAATACACTAAATGTTAATGGATTGCATGCTTTAAAATGGCTAATTTTATGTTATGTGAATTCTACCTCAAAAAATATAATCCAAAAAAAAAAAAGTCTTTAGGAAGGGGAGTCAATGGATGGCACATGGTGACTGATGGATGGTAGCGAGATGGAAAAGTAGAGGAAGGAGACAAGATGGACTTCCAGCTAGCTGATCTGAGCCAATGGGAGAGTGACTACATTCACTGACATGGGAATTTGGAGGAGGAGGAGATATCCAGGAGATGATGAGCTCCAGGATGTGACAAGTGGGAAGTGCTGATCCATCCAAGTCTGGAGCTCAGAAGAAAAGTCATATTCAGGAGTCACCAACAGAGCACCATAAATGATACTCAATATCTAAGGGTCCAATCGAGGAAGAAGAACCAAGTTTGTAAGTTTAAATTAGGTTGTTAAAGACATGTCTGATAAGAGATTGTCATCCAAAACATACAAAGAACTCTTAAAACTGAACAATACAAGTCTAAACAATCCAATTTAAAAATGGACCAAAGACCTTTGGTCATCAAAAATATATAGATGGCAAATAAGCATACGAAAAGATGTTCCACATCATATGTTTTCAGGGAAATGCAAACTAAAGCAATGAGATGCCACTACACACCCATTACAGTTGTAGGTCAAAAGCCAGAACACTGATAACATCAAATGGTGGTGGGGATGCGAAGCAACAGGAACTGTCTTTCAATGCTGATGGAAATACAAAGTGGTACAATCACTTTGGAAGACAGTTTGGTGGTTTCACACAAAACTAAACATACTCATCATATGATCCAACCATCCTGTCCCTTAGTATTTACCCAAGGGAGCTGGAAATTACTTCTACACAAAAAGCTGCACATGTTCATTTATAACAGCTTTATTCATAATTGTCAAAGCTTGGAAGCAAGCAAGATATCTTTCAGTAGGTGAATGGATAAATAACTGTGGTAAATCCAGACAATGGAATACTATTTAGCACTGAAAAGAAACTATGAATAAAATTTAAGTAAATAAAAATAATAAAATGGCTATCAAGACATGAAAAAGACACGGAGGAATTTTAAATGCATATTACTAAGTGAAAGAAGCCAATCTGAGAAAGCTATGTAGTGTATGATTCTAACTCTATGACATTATGGAAAAGGCAAAACTCCGGAGACAATAAAAAGATCAGTAGGTGGGGAGGAAGAAAGTTATGAACACAGACAGCACAGAGGATTCTTAGGGCAGTGAAAATACTCCGTATGGTATTATAATAGTAGAGCGATATCATTATACATTTGTCCAAACCCATAGGATATACAACACTAAGAGTGAACCCTAAGATGAACTATGCACTTGGGTTATTATGATGTGTCAAATTGGTTTATCCTTGGTGAAAAATGTACCACTCTGGTGAGCAATGTTGATAATGGGGGAAGCTATGCATGGGCAGGGGATATATGGGAAATCTCTGTACCTTTCTCTCAATTTTATTATAAACCTAAAACTGCTCTTGTAAAAAATAGTCTTTTTAAAAAGTAGCATGCATTACCAAACACCACAGAAATTTTAAAACGTAAGGCATTAAAAATTAATATAAATGTAAAAATATAACGTCTCCATCTTCAAGGACTTTGTAGTCTGGGTGGGAAAACAAAACCAACACATAAAACAATAGGTGCATGTGAAATGAGTCTTAAGTTGTATAACTTATATCATCAAAGCTCCCCTTTCATCTTTCACCCTCCATTCCTCTACATGCATGAGGCCACTTGTTGAACAACACCCTGCTGTTCCCTGAAAACGCCACATTCTCCCTTGCCTGCCTGCCGTTTCACTGTTTTCTCTAACTAGAATGCTTTTCTCCTTTGTTTTCAATGCTTTCGGGCCTATAATTCGGAGTGGAATTGCTGGGTGATATGCTAATTCTACGTTAAACTTTTTAAGGAAACACTGAAGTATTTCCACAGTAGCTACATCATTTTACATTCCCACCAGCAAATGCACAAGGGTTCCAATTTTTCCACACCCTCACCAACACTTGTTAGGTTTTCTGTTTTTTGCTCTTTATTTTTTATGGCCAACCTAGTTTGTGTGAAGTGGTATGCCATTGTGGCTTTGCATTTCCCTAATGACAAACCTCAATAACTTTTAAACATACCTACTTTCCTCCCATCCACTGACTTGATTTTGACCTAGTATACTGCAACAACCTACTTCACAGAGTAACTATTCGGATTAACTGAGTTAATGTATAAATCCACACAGGAAGACTCAGTTGAAGCATCTCCATGTCTTTGAAGACTTCCAGAGCCTTCCTAGCATTCAGTGTTTCCTCCTATGACAAAGGCATATTGTTATTAAAGCCCTCCAGAAAGTTTCTAATATGCAGCCATGATTGAGAACCATCAGACTGGGGCAATGTTCCCCAAACAGGTCATATCATAGGAGTCATCTGGGGCACTAATTAAAAGGGTGATTTCCTGGCCTTACACCAGATCTCTGGAAACAGAATTTCCAGGAGAGAGGCCTGGAAATCTATATTTTAAAAGAAGTGCCCACAGGTGATTCCTATGACGAGGCCTATTTAGGAAACCCTGGGCTAGTGGATAATCAAAGGGCAATAAACACTGAGGGCAATTTGAAACCAGATAATCTGGTTTGCAAAATGCGATCTTCTTGCATCCTGTCCCTGGAAAGGTAAAGTTTACTCATCTTTGGCTGATGACTTACTTACTGCAGGAGTGATACCTCCCTGGACTATCGCCCCACCCACATCCGTGTGACAGAGACTGGCCATCTTTAACCCTTTAACTCTGTGAAGTCTAGACTTCAGTGTGATTCCCAGAAAGAGCCTGAGCTTCCCCTTCCAGATGCCTAATTATTATTTGTGGCTCTTCCTTCCTCTTTGGTGAGATCATACTGTTCCTACTATGTGCGGGAAATGTTCCAAATGCCATGATGTCACTAATTCTCACAGCATCTCTATGAAAGAATAGTGTCTCCATTTTTTAGATATGGCCCAGAGACATAAAGGAGTTTGCTCAAGGTCACATACCTAATATGTGACTGAGCATGGATTCAAACCCATGTGATTACAAAGCTGTGGCACATTCCACTCTGCAGCCCTGCCTCTCAAAGATTACTTCATCTCCCCAGTTATAGCTCACCGGACTATTTTGCTTGCTGCTATGTCTTTCCAGTTATACCCAGTGATTTCAGAACTGCAGTTCCAAAATACCTGGAACCATTCAGGCTAGAGGAATCGAGGGAGAGTTCTCCAGGGGGCTTTGGGAAAAGGGAGCTCAATTAGAGAGAAGCAAAGGGCATGGTGAAAGCAACTAGCTGTGAGCACAGATGGCCATACTTCCCCATCCCACCCCCATCACTACATCCTCCTAGAACTGAATGAAGCCGGAAGGGGATATCACCTTAGCTCTGGGCAGCAGGAAAGAAGTTGACCTCTGCGAGGGAGACAGCAAGGGAGGGGTTATAGCAAGGGGAAAAATGGGAGGAGGCACCCCTTCCCTGGCAGAAACAAAAGACAGAAAAGTTTCCAGCCGTGTTAGGCTAGTCTTGTGACTATGCCATGCTCGTTGGGGGATCCAGGATTTACAGGGTTCTGGAATTTTATGATGTTGCAAGATAAGTATCCAGGTCATCCATGGAGAAGCCTTTGGTAGACAGCAACTATCCATGAAGGAAAGTCATGGGACCCGGAGGACCCCAGGATAATGGCTAAATGAACCACATGGTAGGAAAAGCACCAAGCAAGACTGAAGAAGGCTGCTCACAGAGGTCCTTCTCTCATAGGCTCCTCCACTGGCCCCTGGCAGTGATCAACACCTCCTCCTTCTCCAGAATTCTCCACCCCCACCAAAAATCTCATATGCTAAGTGAAACACTGTGCTTGCTATACAAATGCCATTTCATGACACATCATCGCCCTCTCCAACTAGACTGCTACCCCAAGCTTATCCTATATAGAAAATCCTGGAGCTGCTGCTAGCCTCACTGTCTTCTGGAGGACCTTGGATGGGGATGCAGTGAGTTTGTGACCATGTTGCAAGGGGGAAATCTCTCTCCTATAGTAATGGGCGTGGGTCAGAGACGTCTGACCTGAACTGGTATCAGTTATAGCTGAGAGAGGAGAAGGAGAGGATGCTGGAGAGAAAGACAGTGACAGAAGACAGAAGGGAACTCAGCAGGCCTGAGGAAAGGCTTCCTGGAGATGAAGAGACTGGCAGTGGTCTTCCATCTTCTTGATGGACATTACAGGCCATGAGGAAGTTAAAGCCATATCTGAAAAAAAGAGATTTTTTTAATGGGGAAGTAGGGGTGAGACTCTGCAACCAAAGTCTCAGGGCATATCCTTCAGAGAGGCAAAGAGTAGAAGAACTTTCTGGGCTGACAAGCTTTAAGAGTAAGCATATCTTGAAGCCAGAGGAGCTCCTACATGACCTACATAAAGGTCTGCTGTCATGCCAGAGACCCTCACTGTCTCCTTGACACACCACCCCCCCCCCCAACTGAGTCTCTCCTTCTGAAGCATCTGGCTGGCTTGCTACCTGCTGCTAGTTCCTGTCTTTTCATCTGTGACCTCTGCTTCCTACATCCGTGCTTCTCTCTTCACAGACTGTAGCTATTTCTGCTTTTTCAGTAGGGGAGGGCTGGGTGTCTTCCCCTCGCCAGGGTCACAGCGGGCAGGGCTAGAAGGAAATCGGCTCCCCGCAGCCCCTCTCAGTGTTTGGCCCTAGGGATCAGCACAATACAGGGCAAACTACCTGGATGGGTCTCATCCATCTAATCCATCATCCAATCAACATACTTATTTAGTACCTACTAAGTGCTAGGAGCTGGGAACACACAAAATAGACATAGAGCTTATAGTCTTCTCAACATAGTGGCCTTGAGGCTTCAGAAGCTCCCAATACTGACGTCTTCTGTGCTTATATACTCACAGAAATATTTTCAGTACCTATAGCTAGTGAAGAACTCATATCTGAAATGTATGAAGAACTCCTATAAAGCAATAAGACAGAAAGCCTAGTAGAAAATGGACAAAAGAAATGGACAAAGTACTTGAACAGATATCCAAATAGCAAATAAATGTATGAAAAGGTGCTTAACCTCATTGGTTATCAGGGAAACGCAAGTTTAAACCACAATGAGATACCATTACACACCCATCAGAATGGCTAAAATTTTTAAATCTTTTTAGATTGACACTGTAAAGTGCTGATGAGGATGTGGAGTAACTGGAATGCGAAGACATTCCCAGAAGGAGTGTAAACTAACAGGAGAACTTTGGAAATCATTTAGTAGCATTTACTGACACTAAACATAGGTCTGTTCTATGACCTAGTAAGTCTGTTCCTAGGTATATATCCAACAGAAATATAAACTTCAGTGTACCAAAGGACACAAACCAAACTGTTATAGAAGCATTATTCAGAATAACTTCAAACTGGGAACAAGCCAAACGTCCATCAACAGAATAATTGAAAAATAGATTGTGGTATATGCATTTAATGGTGATGAAATATAATTCATATTTCATGGCAAGAAAAGAAAAATTTAAACATACAATTCTTCTCTGCCCTTTGGGCCTCCTTCTTTCCCTTTGGTGTGTATGGTGCATCTGCCTTAACCAGACCTCCTTAGGAGGTAACAGTCCTTCTTGATCTTGTAAGGGGTTACAAGGACCCACTACTTGCTTTGTACTGCAGCTCTGGATTGTACAAACTGTCAATACATCATTTGATGTATAACCCTTTGTCTCAAAAACGTATATAACTGTGCTTTGACCTGCAACAGGTGGAACAGGCCACAGAGCTTTCTGAAAGACTGACCCGCAGGTTATAATCCTCAGGATGGCGTGAATAAAACTGTCTGTTTCTTTCTTATATCGACTATTGATTAACTTTTCATCAATATTTGCAATGACATACCATGCAGCAATGAAAATGAATGAGCTACTGCCACCACATCGTTATGCATCAATTTCACAAACATAATAGTGAGTGAGAGAAGCCAGGCACAAAATAAGACCTACTGAGTGGTTTCATTTATATAAAGTTCAAAAGCAGGTAAAACTAACATATTGGATTATACAGAGGTTAATTTGGGAAGGTGTGTGGGGTAGTGACTGGGAAGAGACATGAGGAGGGCTTCTGGGGTGCTGGTAATGATCTGATTCTTGATCTGGATAGCGGTTATACAGGTATATTTACTGTGTCATAATTTGTTGACCTGCACTCTTAGGATTTGTGCACTTTCCCATAGATCTCATATGCTTCAATTTTTTAAAAAAAGAAACTCACAGGAGAGGGGAAATGCTTTCAGAGAGTTTAAAAAAAGGAGAAGGTGGGAAGAGAATAGAAGGCAGATTAAGATTTTACATACAGGTGGCTGAGTTGTGGCAAGATGAAAAGGAAGCACGGAGGACTGTTGAATGAAGCAGGGCAGGAACTGTTTCCAGCCCCTAACCGAAGTCTCCAGATACATCAGTCTTAATTTCCCACCCGACCCTACATCACCCGTTAAAAAATGGATCTTTTTGGACGAAGCCCAAGATTTCCTAGTTTAGCAGTTACTTCTGTCTCCAGGCAGAGACACTCAGTGTTGGTAGCCAAAATTAGAACCCCAATTTTGACACTAACATTTCCTCTAGTGGGTGCTGTAAGACTGCAGGCAAATGTCCCAGCAGCCAAACTGGAATAATTCTGATTACTAGAGTGGGAGGTGGGAGGCTAGATTGTATGTTTGTCATCCTTGTTCAAGGGAATTACCTGCTCCTGTGGTTGTGTATGCTGGTGTGTGTGTGTGTGTGTGTGTGTGTGTGTGTGTGTGTGTGTGTGTGTGTGTGTCTGTGTGTGTGTAAGAGGCAGGGACAGCCAAAAGCTTCATACCAGTACTGTGTTCTCTTCCGAGGCACACCTCTACTCCAAACCCCATCCAGGGGTCTGGAGTCATGCTCGAATGCCCCCTGAGCCACTTTCGGGAGGAAAATGACAGGAAGGAACCTCTGGTCACAGGTTCCACTGACAAGAGGGGAAAACCTAGGGGTGGCGGTTCCTTTATGGAGGTCACACCCCCTGCACAAAAACATCCCCCAAAAGAACTGGTACCGAGTTTGCATTGGAGAGGTGGAGATACCCCAGGGAGGAAGTGGCAAAGGCGAAATGGGAACACCCCTCTTTGATCCCCTAAGGTGCGTCAGGGAAAGTTGGACTTCGTTTAGCCTGGGATGGAGACAGCTCTTCCCATGCTGCCACCAGGATCGGTGGGTCAGAGGAAGCCAGGCTCCCCTCCGCCCCGGCCTCAGGTGGTGCGCGTGGAACCCCAGCGGTGAGTCTGACCTCTTTTCCCGCCCGCCCGCCCATCCCCACCCCTTTCTAGGCCGGGACTTTATTAAGGCCAGTTCTATCAGGCTGAGCCATGCGCTTGGAGGAACGCGGAATCCGGCGGAAGCGCGAGGTGACAAGCCAGCAGGACAGGAGCTGTATCCAGGAACAAGGTAAGGACGGTTCTCTCCGGGTACCGAGCGCGGGGAAAGAGCGCGGAGGTGGCTGCTTGAGCCCCGGGGGGTGGTCAGAGCTGGCTGGCTCCACAGAGAGGCTGCCCGGGCTTGCTGACGGCCAGAGGCTCAAGGAAACATTCAAGACGCAGGAGTGGACGCGCACAGGCGCACACGCCTCCGAAGGACGAGGGAATGGGCCCGACGCGGCAGAGACGACCTGAGGGAGATGGCACAGCGCCTGGAGGGCAGGGAAGCGGGAACCTCCGGCCGCCAGCGGATGGGCGCTGGGACCCGCGAGCTCGCGGCACCGACAGTCAGCTCCGCGTTCCCGTCACTCCTCGCACTGCGTTTCCCCGGCGCCCCGCCTCCGGGGCACGAAGCGAAGGAAAGGGGCCGGGCCGAGGCTGAGCCCGCCCCCGCCTCGTCCCCGATTGGCTACTGCTGTTGTCCATCTAGAATCTATTTTTGATGGAGTGGGGGTGCCACCCAGTCTGCCCCAGATCACGTTTGCCACTAGCAGCCAACCAGTCGGGCCCAAGTCCGCGGGCAAGAAGCGATTGGGGCGAGTGAGCTCGGCCCCGCGGTCCCCCGTCTGGGTGCCCCCCGCCCGAGCCCGGGGCGGTATATTCTGCCCTCCCCGGCCACCTCCCCCTCGTGGAAGCGGTGCGGCGGCCTCGCAGTAACGCAGAAGCGAAATGTAGCCAGCTGGGTGTCGCGGCTGGACGCTCGCCTTGCCTGGGGGTGTGGGGGTGCACGCCGGGGGCCGAGGAGGACTGCCGAGGAGGAGAAGTGATGAGAAGAGGGGGAACCTTGCACCCCCCGAGACCACGGGTCCTTGCTGCCACTCGCCAGGCGCCCCCCTTCCTCCCAAGCGAGGGGCAGGTCAGTCCTGTTGAGGGGGTGGGTGGCGGAGGGCGGGAGACCTGGCGCGCAGCGCATTTGCTGAATCTGATCGGGGAGAGGCGGGAGGACACCCAGTTACTACCCCCTTCCACCCGCCCCGGGTTTGGGGATACTAAAACGGTCTTTTTTTCGTCCACTCCTCAGGGCATCCTGGGTCACTCTCGCTTCTTTCATCCCAGGGCCTTAGGCCCTTCTGAAGTCTCTTTACAGGAAGGAGTTGGGTGAGGGACTGGCTTCTCTCCCTTCGAGCCCCCTTCCAGGTTAGGTGACCTGCCAGGAAGACGGGAGAAGGAGGGAGGGTCAAGTTTTAGCGGACTCAGAAACTTTTCTGGCACAAGGGCAGTGAACTCTCTCCTGCTCAGAGGTTTGCTTCTGGATCTCTAGTGAGGGTTTTTGAAAGAACCACAGGACAGTGTTTAAGGAGACTGGAAAGGATAGTCCTGGTGACGTGAGTGGATAGAAAGAGAAAACAATTTCCGTGGGCCAGTTACTGGAGTTTGAGCCACCCTTTCCCAAACTGTAGTTGACTAATTGCGTGTGTTTGGAATACTTGAGGACATATTCATCCCTTCCTAGGGAAATTCTCTTTAAGTATATTTTTTACTTGTGAGAGCTATTCTGACGAAATGGAATAGGGTGGGATCAAGGCCTGGGGATTCCTTTAGGCAAGGAAAGTGGGGCCATTCAAGCTAAAGAGACTGTGCATTTGGGGATAAGTGCATTTTCGCTTATGCTGCTTTGGTTTTTGTTTTGCTTTTTTTTTTTTTTCCTCGGTTGGTGCTTTTGTTTTTTGTTTTTGTTTTTGTTTTTTAAGAATTCCATTATATCCAACTCTCAGTAACCCCGGGGAACAGGGCGAACTTAGAGAACCTAAATGTGGGCATAATAACCAATCATTTTACCCTCTTTCCCTTCAAACTGAGATAACACCCTGTCCTATCTGACAAGCTCACAAGGCCAAGAGCAGGGGGAGAGAAGTAGGGACAGAGGCCTGGATCCAAGTCAGTGTCTGAGCTTTTTGTAACACTGTTGACTCTCAAGGGCAGGAGTGGGTAGGCCTCTGGCTCTTGGCCTTGGTCTGGCAGCCTTGCCCCATTGCCCAGGGAGTCCTCCTGGTATTTTTTTTCCTCCGAGACTAGGGCTTTTAGGGGGTCTGGGGACCTTCACTCAGTGGTCAAATTCTCCCTGCTTATCTGCCCTGTGTGGCTGTCTTGTGACTGTAAACAATCACATTCTACAGCGGGGTGGCTGTGTGGCAGGGAGTTGGTGACTGAATTTGTAACTGACCCCACTGGGAGACCACACCTAAATAATCTTGGGTTCTTACTGGGCATTCAAGAAGGGATTCCCTGCCAGGGCATCCCTGCCCACCCCGGGTTGCTGAGAAGGCAATGCCAAGGCCTCCTGCCCAGCATCTTCCCAGTCCCAGGCGGGCCCCATCTCATTGCCGTTGACCATGGTGGTGATCCCTGTGGGGCGGGGGGTGGCCTGTTGGGAGGATGGCGGGAATGGTGCCTGTTGGACATCCAAATGTCTCAGGGCAGGAATGGGTGACTTTAGTGAAAAACGGAAGGCAAATGGCAAACTCTTTATGCCTGCCTCGTGGGAGAATTCTGCCAGGAGGACCTGCCCTTTCTGTATCGTAACATTCTCCTTTTCTTGTCTTCTTTCTTCCCACGTAAGGTGTTCCATACAGATTCTTGTGACTTTAAGGACCAGGGATTTGGGAAGCTACGAGGTCTTCCCAGGAAGGAAGGAAATCTCTGGAAGAAGGGAGAGAGACGGCAGACACTGCCCTGGGACCAGCAGAGCCCGAGGAGCTGTGGAAAAGAGCCCAGCCAGAGGCCGGGGAAGGAGCTGCAGCCCCAGCCCAAGGCTGCCTTCTGAAAGATCTGAACTCAAGCTACTTTTCATGAAAGAAGGCCACCTCAGAGGGCACCCCAGACTTGACTGGGCTCTTCTACTCCTCTGGATGCCCCCTGCTCAGAGGAGCCTGCGCTGAGAACCAAAGAAGAGGCCAGAGAAGTCTCCCCCAAGCCCGGCGCTGGCCGGCTGGGTCAGGCATCTGCACCCCTAGCGGCCAGCTGCAGAGTCTGGTTAAGACTTTCTTGCTTCCTTCCAGCTCGTGGCTTCAGTGCTTGATGGGGCTGCCTGTTGGTGGATCAGTTTTTGCAGCGCCTGGTAGGAGCGGAGAGCCGTGGGAAGAGGTCCCGCGGCAATCAAGCCTGGGTTCACCCCAAGACTAAGTTTTTTCCCAAGTTAGAAAGGGAGAGAAAGCCAAAAAAGAGAGGAAAGCTCCCCTTTCTCCTCCTCCCTTCCCGTCATGTCCTCTAAGCCGGAGCCAAAGGACACCCACCAGCTGAACGGGACTGGCCCTCCTGTTTCACCCTGCTCTTCTGATGGCCCTGGGCGAGAGCCGTTGGCCGGGACCTCAGAGTTCCTGGGGCCCGATGAGGCTGGGGTAGAGGTGGTGGTGATCGAGTCTCGGGCCAACGCCAAGGGGGTTCGGGAGGAGGACGCCCTGCTGGAGAACGGGAGCCAGAGCAATGAAAGTGACGACGTCAGCACGGACCGTGGCCCCGCACCACCCTCCCCGCTCAAGGAGACCTCCTTCTCCATCGGGCTGCAAGTGCTGTTCCCCTTCCTCCTGGCAGGCTTTGGGACTGTGGCTGCTGGCATGGTGCTGGACATCGTGCAGGTAGGACCTGGGTAGGGCAGCTCTTGACCCTGAGCCCAGAGCCACCTTTTCCTCCTGGGAATTTGTCTCTTGGAGCCTTTCCTCCATCCTCCCTGTCAGAAGCAGCTGCTGCTTCCTAGAATACTGTTTCCCTTTGGATCATGTCCTTGGTTTCTTCTTGGTCTAGTTACTTTCTACAGCAGCCCTAGGAAGCCCGGTAGCCCCAGGGAGGTGGTCAGGCCAGTATTGCTTACCAGAAGCAGAATTGGTTCCAGAGCTCGGGCTTGGAAGAGGAGAAATGGAACAGGGTTGTTGCCTGCCATCCCTCCTGGGCATCCTTGCTGAGCCCAGCTCAGTGGGAGACATTTAGATGGGTCTCCTCTTTATGCTTTCTTTTTATGCCTCTACTTTGGGGTTTCAAGGACACCCGTAGTAGAAAGCTCAGTTTCAAGTCTCCCTTCCATCCCCCTGCTGGGCAGGAATTTGTCCAGCTGCCAAGAGGGTCTCAGATTAAGTGGGAATGTTCTTAACGGCATTTCGTGATGCTTGTCTGCCTGTAACCTTGGCAGGATCCCCTTGGGGAATGGGGGTGGAGGTTGGGCACATGCTGTCTGATAACCTGATTTGGGTGGGGGGTGGGGGCGGTGACATGATCAAAGTGCTAATTACGTGACATATATGGAGACAAAATATAACCAAGCCTGGGCAGACCTGTCTCTCCTCCTTACTCCTCACCTGTCTTTCATGAATCTGCTATGGGCAAAGAGAGTTCTTTGTGAGGCTCCTGGGTAGAATTAAGGAGAGGAATTGGTGGGACCCGGAAGCTAAGAGCCAGGGATATGTTGCGTTAGTATATTGTGAGCAAGGACTTTCCCAGAACCTCCAGGTCCCAGAGATAGTTAAAAGTCTTATTTTTAGCTAGAGTCTTTGAAGCTCAGTAGAGCACTCAGAGCTTTCTGAAGGTGCTGGGTTTATCTAAGTTAATCATTAGCATTCATCAAATTCCTACATAGTGCTGGGCTCTGTCCTAGGTACTCAGAGAAATACAAAAGCTGGAGGAGATCTGGCCTTTGCTCTTTGGGATCATCCCCTGTCCTTCCCCACCGCCACCACCCCCCAGCCCAGTGTGTCCCTGACCATGGAATCTCTCAAGAGGACGTGGAGTTCAGCATCCCCTCCTCTTTGCCAAGTCAACCCGACAAACGATGCATGTGGTAATACAGAGTCCTGCTGGCATGTGTCCATGTCTGTGTCCCAGGAACTGAGGGTGGGTGGCTCTGGGTGGTTGCTTCGGTAGTGTCCACCTGGACCACTTTGACTGGGGTCTTTAGGAGAAGCCTGTACCTTTGGATACTGATGAGGATGGTGTTTATGTCACGCCAAAATGCCTTGTGCTGCCTCCTCTCCCCTCAGCCTGTTGTCTGGGGACTCGCTTCTCCTGGAGATGAGGGAGCCGGCCCGGGTCTGGGAAGGTGGGCTTTGGATTCCTCCCCCTGGCGGCTGCTCCTCCTCCCGGGGCAGTTAGTGGGGGTCATGGGAGGAGGAGAAATGAGGCCAGAGTGGCCGTTCCTCCACGTCTTCCTTCCCTTTCCTGTGGCCTTGGTTCTCATTCGCAGAGTTTCCCAGGTCTGGTTTGGTGCGTCCAGTGGGGTGTAGAACCAGGGTCTGGCGGTGAACTTATTTTCTGGATAATAAGAATGTCAGCAGGGAGCATTTGGTGGGTCCCTTCTGTAGGCCTGTAGGTAGAATATAATTTGTTGATAGGTAGCCTGTGGCTCAGAGTCAACAAGTCAACCTGGTCATCTGACTCAGAACCTGCGCCATTAATCTCTGTGGCCTTCACTGCGGCCATGGTTTGCCAATTGGTTAAAGACTTTGGGAGGAGTCTGCTCGCTTCGTCTTTCCCTGAAGAACAGGAGTGGACTGGAATCTGGAACAATTGGAGTTGTATTCTCAAGTGAGCAGGAACAGAAGTTCTTAGAGAGCCCCTCCCCCCAACCCACACACAGAGAGTTCTAGAGCTAGAAAAGGCTTCTGACCTCTTGCCCCACCCCCACCCCTCAGCCATGAGCCTGAGAGACCTAGGTAGGAAATTTGAAGCCAGCCCAGTGTGCCCACAGATGGCCAGCATTTGCCCTTGGTGTGCCACCTCGGCTCACCCCAGAGCTAGGGTCCGGTCGGTATGGATGACAATGACTGGTTTGTCTTTGTCCCCCTCCCCAGCCTCCCTGCTGCAGCTGGCCCGGAGCAGGCCCTGCAGATAGCTGCAGTGATGTCATGGCAGGGGTGGGAGCAAAAAGCCCAGGGCGTGAGACCACAGGGAGACTCTTATTCCACATCCAGAGGGGTGAGAGGGGTGACTGACAGCCTCAGATTCAGGAAGACCAGGACGGTTTCTAAGGGCTCACACCTGCATCCCCCCTTCACAAGCTCAGATGGCCTTCGGTGGGACAGGATCTGGGAGTGCCTAAGAGGCTGGGGCCACCTGCGGGAGCTGGCTATAGAGTGTTCCCAGTGCCTCCAAACAACTGAGCAGAAGGCCCAGTGTTGCTGCAAGATGTCTCCTTGATCTAGGGCCCCCTGTTTCCCTCCGCGGCTGCAGAAGCCCCAGTCTCTCCCCAGAAGGCCCATTTCTGTCTCCTCTTATCTGCCCTCCTCTCCACTCAGCACGTACAGCCAGCCTCTGCAGTGAGATAAGGGGCTGGCGTACCGGCCAAAAGTGGGGAAGGGATAAAGTGGGCTGCGATCTGCTGCATGCTCCCTACTGAGGCTGAAAGTTCCTATAGCATTTGGGAAAGAATGCTGGAGATGCTGTGCCCCGCCTCCTGGTCTGGTCTCAGGCTGCTGCAGAGCATCTCACTCCCCTCTTCAGTTAATATTTTGAGGGATGGAAGTGGCAGGAGGTGGCGTGCCAACCTTCACTGGAGCGTCCATCTGTGTTAAGACAGGTGGGACTCCTAGGTCCTTATCTTAACTCACTACTCACTTGCTGAGGATCCCAAGGAAAGGAGACACCCCTCCTTCCCCCAGATAACCCCTTTTCTGCCCTGCTGTGTATACAGAGGAATCCACCGAGATGAAAGCGGATGGCAAGCTTGGGGAAGTGGAACGGGAAAGAGCATTCCTCTCGTGGCTGGCCTGCCCCCGCGGCTGCTGGCATTCCTGGGCAGGACACGCGGGCTCCACATGACCACCCCTTTTATCACACTTTGTACAGCCTTCTGTACCCAGGCGTTGCCTGGGGGCCCTTCTCCTGTGACACCTCGAGTATGTCTGCGGGTTAAGGGGAAAGCCTCAGGTGAAGGCTGGGTTTACTCTGATCTATTTTGACCCAGCCCTCACCCTGAAAGGTCAACTCCAGCCCAACGTCCCAGGTCCTCCCGCAGCCTGGTTCTTACAGCTTCTAGGGATTTCAGTTTTCTTCACGTCTTTGACGACAGCTCTTCTGGGCTGTGACTTTCTTCCCAGCTGCTCTCCACCTGGAGGGGAAGAAGGCTCAGAGCAGAATGATCAAAGGCAGGGGAGGGTCTGCCCTTGAGGCTGGAGGAAGTGAGGGATAGACGAGCAAGCTGGCAGGACGGGGAAGCAGTAGCGGCAGGGCCACTGAGGTGCGAGACTTAGGCTGATTGCTCAGAATCAGAATTATTTCTAAGTGTCGGGGGCTGCAGTCTTACCCTCACCCTTAAAATATCAGGAGCCAGTGAGCCCCCACTCCCCGCCAAGGACAGAGAAAGAGAAGAGGAGCAGCATTTCTGAGAAGCAGTGAAATCTGGTGTCCCGTCCTGTCCCCACTTCCCACCCAGTGCTTCCTGGAACATGTGCCCTTTTCCATCCCCAGCAGAGCAGGAAGGCGTGGGTGAGCGCTTGGCTGACCAGTTTGACTTCAGGGGCAGGAGCTTCCAGCCAGGATGAACAGGATGGGCCTGAATTAGGCCTAAGGAGGAAGGAGAGACACTGTCTGCACACATTCTACCCACTCCTCACCTCACTAGCCTAACCCTGCTTCCCGGGCTCTTCCCAGAGCTGTGTGTCTGTGTGTCTGTGTGTGTGTCTGTGTGCGTCTGTGTGTATGTGTCGGGGTGTGTGTGTGTCTATGTCTGCGTATGTGTCTGAGTGTGTGTGTGTGTGTCTGTGTGTGCGTGTCTGTGTGTCGGTGTGTATGTCGGTGTGTGTCTGTGTGTGCGTGTCTGTGTGTCTGTGTGTGTGTCGGTGTGTGTCTGTGTCTGTGTGTGTGTGTGTGTGTGTGTGCACGCACCCGAAGGCACGTCAGAGACTCCCACGCCCGAGCATCATCTTTGCGAGGGTTTTGTGGGTGAAGAAAGTATGTGTGTGGGAATTGGCTACTCTGACCCAAGTGCCAGCTCAGAGCTTTGCTGGGCTGGGGGCCCGGGGACGGGAGGTTTCAGGCTGTTCCTGGACAGGCTGGGGAGACTTTTGCATAGGGGCTATTATTGCAGCTGCTGGTTCTCCTCGCCCGTCTATCCCGCATCTCATCACCACTAAAACCCCATCCCTTCCAGGTCCTCGTGTAGTTAAAGGAGAGGGTGCGTGTGTGCTGGGAGGTGGAAGGACCTGGGAGTGCTTACAGTGGCAGCCTGGGGTCGGGGGGAGCACTTAGCTGAGCTTCATACATTTTTTCTCATTCATAAAGACAAACAATATTCCTTACAAACAATTTAGAAAATATTGCTGGCATACACGTGGAGTATTTCCTTCCGGGCTTCTTCACTCTGCCAGTACGTGTACGTATATTACATACGCCTACCTGGAGACCTCAGCTCTTCACAGAGCTGACAGCTTAGAAGCCGGGAGGGGCAGGTGTTTTGCAGTGAGGAGGAGATGTGAGGCTGTGCTCTGAGAGGAGCTTTGAAAACCCACAATCGGCTGCCCTGATGAGGGGAGGGGAGGGAATTCTTCCTCTCTGGAGCTGCGTGTCCAGTTGAGGCGAGGGAGGAGGAGGTGCAAGGCCTTGCCTGCTGGGAGCTGGAACCCCGGTGGTATGCACAGCCGTGTCCAAGAGTAACAGTGCCCGAGTTCCTCCAGGGCGGATGGGGCTCACTGGGGCTGGCTGCCTTCGCTCTGGGGGCCTCAGGGGTGAGAAGGGATTTGCATCCCTCCTGACTCTTTCTGTGGGTGCCTGAAAGTTCAGCAGCAGTTGCCGGGGGAGAGGGGATTTCTTTCCCATCCTTAGTCTTCAGAAAGGGGCTTCTCTAAAGAGTCCTGGGCCTTCCACCCGTGAGGGGCCAGGCCAGGAGCTCAGGGAAGGGTAGGATCTAGGCTTAATGAGATGAGCCCTTCCCAGGGTCCTGGTAGGGACTCACCCTGCTGCCATCACCGTTAACACACCCATACCCAAAAAAACTCAAACAGGGAAAGAGGAGTCCTTGCCTCCATAAGACACCCCAGGGCCCAGCCTCTCCTGGTCTCTAATCCTGGCCTCAGCCCTTTCTGATATCCCTGCTCACCCTTTTTTTTTTATTGTGATTTAAAAAAGAAAACATAAAATTTATCATTGTAACCATTTTTAATGTATAATTCAGTAGTGTTAAATATATTCACATTGTTGTAAAACAGATCTCCAGAACTTTTTCATCCTGCAAAACTGAACCACTGTATCCACTGAACACTAACTTCCCTTTTCCGCCTCCTCCCAGCCCCTGGTAACCACCATTCTACTTCCTGTTTCTAGGAATTTGACTCCTTTAGATACCTCATGTAAGTGGAATCACGTAGTATTTGTCTTTTTTGTGACTGGCTTATTTCACTTAATATTATGTCCTTAAGATCCATCTGTGTTGGGGGGAGGGTGTAGTTCAAATAGTAGAGCGCATGCTTAGCATGCATGAGGTCCTGGGTTCAATCCCCAGTCCCTCCTCTATAAATAAACAAACAAACAAACAGAACTAATTACCTTCCCCTGCCAAAAATAAAATAAAGTAAAACTAAGTTATTAAAAAAATAAATAAATAAAATAAAGGTCCATCCATGTTGTTGCGTGTAACAGTATTTCCTTCCTTTCAGGGCTGCGTAGCTTTTCCCTTGTGTGTATAGACCACGTTTTGTTTATTCATTCTTCCATCAGGGGACACTTGGATTGCTTCTGCCTCTTGGCTATTGTGAATAATGCTGCTGTGAATATGGATGTGCAAATATCTCTTCCAGACCCTGCTCTCAGTTCTTTTAGCACATGGGAGATTGCTAAATCATAAAGTAGTTCTCTTAATTCTTTAAGGAGAGATCATACTGCTTTCCATAGTGGTTGCATCATTTTACTTTACATTCCCATCCACAGTGCACAACAGTTCCAATGTTTCCTCAACCTCACCAACACTTGTTATTTTCTGGGTTTTTTTAATAGTTTCTATCTTCATGGGTGTAGGTGATACCTCATTGTGGGTTTAATTTACAGCCTCGCTCATCTTTAACTATAGCATGTCGGTGGTGGCATTGCCTTTGGGACCATCTGATCTGCCCCCTGAAGTGTACGGTTTATAGTCAGGCGCTCAAGGCCCTTGTAACTTGTCTAAGGTGCCTCCACTGCTCTTTGTGTGAGGATGTTGGGGAGCGAGCACGAGGCCCAGCCTTGCAGTCTCTTGTGGGGGACCCAAGGCTCTCAGTCCAGTTCCCTTGCACATCAGAGCACTTTCCCTCCTGACCAGGATGCTCGGATTTGCCTGCATACCTCTGCCTGGCCGCCTGACCCCTCCCCTCTCCAAACCTGAATGTTTCCCACTCTTAAAACAAACAAAGGAGCACCGAACAGAACCCACATTGCCCTCGGGGCCAGGGAGGAAGCGCAGTCCCAGACTTTTTGCCCATCTTCAGTTTCAGTTGCAACTAAAGTAGCTTTTAAATAGCCCATCCTGGCTCCTGCAGGTTTTCTTCCTGGCGTTACGGAGCGCAGTGCTCTCTGCACCTCAGTTTTCTCGTTTACAGAATGGGGATTGAAATAGCTCCTCCCTCACTGGGAGGTTGGTAGGATGAAATGAGAAAACGCGCATAGAGCACTTAGCCTAGCACCAAGTGCGGACTTAAAAGATGTAGCTGAAGAAAAGGGTGGGCGGAGAGCCAGGGCTGGGGGTGTCTCAGGGAGAGAATTCACATCTCCTTACTCCCAGATCAGTGCTCTTCCTGCAGGGGGACACGCCCCTCTCCTAGCTGAGAGATTTGGGAAGGTCTGTGGGATGAGGGAGTTCAGAGGGGGAATAAAAAGCTTCTTGCAGACCAGCACTCTGAGGTTTGGGGGCCAGGGTCTGACTTCAGAGCCCTTTCTGAAGGAGGGTTGCTGTGGCTGAGGCCCAGAACCCTTGAAGATAGAAACCAAACAAATTCTAATCTCCTCAACCCCAGCCCCGTGGAGCCCAGCGCTCAACAGCTGAGACAACACCACCCAAGGCTGAGGCCACAGAGAAACTAGACTGAAGGTGATTTGAAGGGAGGTTCGCAAAGGGGTGTAAGCCAGCCCAGGGTGACTCAGCTCTGTGGGTCCCCAATGTCTTTTCCCCTGGCCCCACAAAGCATGCAGAGGAAGCAGAGCCAGGCTAGGGTCTCCTGACCGGAAGGGACCCTCTACGCCCCCCCCTTTTCTGGGTGGCAGGAAGGGGGGCTGTGTTGTTCGGAGCACCATGGGCTTGGTTTGCTTCCAGGGTTCCTGGAGAAAAGGCGGCTGATGTGCTCACTCCCTGCTGATTCCATTTCCTCCTCAAGCCCCTGCCCCCAGACTGTCCAGTTGTAACCAAGCAAGGGTGCATGTGCCCACAGCCAGAAAGCCAAACTCTGACAGCGGCGTGTGCAGCCAAGGAAGGGCTTCGTGCGGGGCGCCAAGCAAGGGAGTGGAAGATAGGCCTCCGGTCCACTCCCACTCGGTCTTTGAATTGAGAGTTTTTCAAGGGGAAGAGCAAAGAAGCTGGGGGTTAATCATCATCTTGTGACACTTCTTAATTGTAGTTTCGGAGTCTGGATGCCTACTGTTTTTTTAAGAGACTCTGATCCGATGGTCCATGACCCAAGGATCTGATAGCTCATCTTGCCCTGGAGGAACAACCTGAGTCTGTACTTCAACAGTGTTATCACTGACCTCAGCAGTCCTAGCCACCTGACTCCAGTGGCTTGTGTTCAGTTAGCACAGGACTGAGGAAGAGGGGACAAGAAAGGGAATAAAGTTTTGGATAGAGTGATTAACCATAAACTCAAGAAGGGTACTCGCTTTTAGGTGAACTTAGTTTCACGTTCAACCTCGGTGCCAGCCCTTTGGGGCCCTGAAATTCCTGGGTTCTGTTTTCACCTTGTAGCACTGGGAAGTCTTCCAGAAGGTGACGGAGGTCTTCATCCTGGTGCCTGCGCTGCTGGGGCTTAAGGGGAACCTGGAAATGACCCTGGCATCGAGGCTTTCCACCGCAGTGAGTGTCCTGGCGGGAAGGAGTGGGGCACACAGAGGACTCCGGGCAGCACAGACCCCGACTAGGAGACCGCTGCAGCCCTCTCTCAGCCGCCCGGGGCTGCGGTGTGGGGCTGGGGTAAAAAGGTGTAGGGAGATCCCGGGCTGGTTGTCCAGCTCCTGGGCACGGGCTCCCTGCCCAGAGTGGTTCCCAGGCTCGGTTTCTGGATGTCCCAGCCATCCCTGGACTCTTGCCCCACCCCCTGCTTCGCAACCCACCTCGTGACTGTTTGTGCAGCTTTGACAGGCAAGGCTCATGCTGCTCCCTCCACCTGCACAGATGGGGGCCTCCTCTGATCTCCAGCCCTACTCTGCAGCTGGGCAGGAGCAGAGCCAGGCCTTCCCAGCACCCGCCTCCCATCCCGTTCCCTTTCCCCCATGGCCGCTTGCTTCTCTGTGAAGGAAGAGGTGAAGAGGGGCTGCTCATCCCTCCCCCCACCCGCAGTCGCTTAGATCAGCCATGATGGTTCAGAGACTGAACCAGATACAGGGCCCTGGGCTGGAAGCCATAAAACTCAGGACGCCAGGGGAGCCAGGTGGCAGGGATGTCCCTGCATAACCATGAGCCTGGAGAAGGCAGCAGAGAGAAGTGGCAGCCAGCCTAGCCCTCCCCAGCCGGCCCTACTCCCGGCCGACCCGTGCCACCTCGCTCCCTCCCAAACACTCTTGCAACCTCTGTCCTGCACCCGCAGCTGATTTCCTTCCCTAATAGAGCAGGCTGGCTTCAGAGCCAGGGATCCATCATGTCATTCTAACCCAGGTGGGAATAAGCCACCCGAATGAGAAGGGCAGAGGATGAACTCTGCCTCCGCTCAGTGACTGCCCTGAGAGGAAGAGGGTGGGGAGCCCTGCTGTGGGAGCCCCCTTCTCACCCCCAGCCCGTTGCAGGACCTCAAGTCTCTTCAGCTCCTTCCCTCTCATCCCAGCCCCCTGCCCCTGCTTCACTCTCCCTGCGGGTCGTACCCTGGTCCCAGAGTCTCAGGTCACATGCACTGCCTACTGATCCAGGCAGGGTCCTAACGGACGGAGCTACAGGCCTTTTCCAGCCTGGAGCTCCAGAATCCTTGTCCCCCCTCTCCCAGGCCAACATTGGGCACATGGACACACCCAAGGAGCTCTGGCGGATGATCACTGGGAACATGGCCCTCATCCAGGTAAGACAGCAGGTACCAGAGAAGGTGGGCTAAGCTTCCTCCTTGGTCAGGAATCTGGAAGGCTCAGGTCAGCCCCCCACTGGCTCCTGAGTAAAGCTCCCGCGTCCTGCTGAGCTGGCTTCTCCCAGAGCAACTCTAGGAGGTAACCAGGTTTCCTAGGAGAACAGCAAAGATGGGGGGACCCTAGTATCTCCAGTGTCAGTTCTTGACTTCCAGTGGTCCAGAGAGCTGGTGTCCCCACAGATCAGACTCGGGAGGAGATTCAGGGGTGCTGAAATGCCCTGGACCACTGTTGTCCCATCTCCCCATGAGGCCACACAATTTCCAGACTGGTCTCAGGCCTTGTGTCTGGACTGAAGTCTCACCCCTATCCCCAGAGGAATATTCACTCAGCTAGTAACATGTCCTGGGCTCCTGCAGAGTGCACTCCCCAGTACTGGTGTCTGGTGTGAAACTAAATAAATAAAGGGATTATTCCAGCCTGGGAGGGTTGGACAGTCCGGCCCAGCCTGCCTCCTGGGGCTGCTGAGGGCCAGGAAGAGGTCTGGCTAAGTGCTCAGTGACCTCAGCTAAGAAGCTCTCTGCTCTCCGAGTTACCACTCCCCTCCACAGGTGCAGGCCACGGTGGTGGGCTTCCTGGCTTCCATCGCGGCCGTCGTCTTTGGCTGGATCCCTGACGGCCACTTCAGTATCCCGCATGCCTTCCTGCTCTGTGCCAGCAGCGTGGCCACAGCCTTCATTGCCTCCCTGGTCCTGGGTAAGGAAGGGAAGGGAGGGGCAGGGAGTAGCCCAGAGGTGTCAACTAAGCTTGGCACCTCCAGTCTCTCTTTTTGTTGCTTGATGCCTACTTACCTCTTCTTACTTTGCCTGGCCCATCTCCTTCCTCCCCAGGCATGATCATGATTGGAGTCATTATTGGCTCTCGCAAGATAGGAATCAACCCAGACAATGTGGCCACGCCCATTGCTGCCAGCCTGGGCGACCTCATCACCTTGGCACTGCTCTCAGGCATCAGCTGGGGACTCTACCTGGAGCAGGGTGAGGCTGAGGCCACCGAGTGCGTGACTAGGGTGGACTCCTGTGTGGGGCTGGGAGAGATGGTAGTGGGTTTACGAATGTGTAAAGATTTCTATGTTCTTAACGATTTGGTTGGAACACAGTTTGTAGTAACTCCCTCCCTTCAAGAGATGAGGCTAAGTATTTATCTCAAATTCATGCAGGCAGTAGGAGCAGGGGTGAAAATATCTGAGAAATATGCTTGGTCCTGTGGATTCTTACCTCCCTTGGAGGGGTAAGGTGGGAAAGGCAAAGGAAAGGAACTAAAAGCTGGAAGCTGCTTGCAAAATGAAGAAGAGGAGGGGAGACAGGGATTTCTGAGGATCAAAGCAAGAAACCTGGCATCTGGTCCCTACCCCTAATATGTCCAATGTCTGGGGAGGAGCTTTCAGCCTTGGTTTCCTCATCTGCAAAATGGAAAAGGCTGGCCCTGCCTACCTCCTGGGCTTACAGTGAGCATCAAATGAGGCAGTATATGTACTGGCACTTACCATGGTATTACTGTTGATCTGTTGGGACATTTGCAGGCTGAGCCAAGGGGAGGCTGCGAGCCGGGAGGCACAGTGCTCACCTCCCTCTCTGATCTCTGCCTCTCTCAGGTGTCTGGCAATACATCTACCCCCTGGTGTGTGCCTTCTTCGTGGCCCTGCTGCCTGTCTGGGTGGTGCTGGCCCGACGGAGCCCAGCCACAAGGGAGGTGTTGTACTCGGGCTGGGAACCTGTCATCATTGCCATGGCCATCAGCAGGTAGGCTCGGGCTCTTAATACCCACCCCCATCCTCCCCCGTCCCTGCCATAGACTCTCTTTTAAGCCGTGGAAAAAGGGAGTGTGGCATGGACTCTAGAAATGCCTTCACCGGTGGATCAGTCACATGTCTTTCTATTGCAAGCAACAGAAGCCACCTGAAATGGGTTTCATTAGAAAGCAGAACATGTTGGCTAGGGAACTAAAAAGGCACACCTGCATTCAGGGACATAAATGACATCATTAGGGCCCTGCAGTCTCCATTTGTCGGTTCTGCTTTCCTCCGTGCTGGCCTACAGTTCCAGGTCTGCACTTTTCTTTTCTTATGCTTACTAATTCCAGGATGGGGAGAGAGTTTCTTTCTCTCAACAATTCCACAGACTCCCACTATAGAATTTCATTGGCTCTCACTCAGTCACCTGGTTATCCCCGAGCCAATCACTGTGGCCTTGGGGATGTGCTGCTCTGATTGGATGGGCCTGGGGCCTTGCTATCATTGGAGCACTGTCACTCGAACCACAGTGACTGAGTTCGAGAGAGGTGGTTCCCTGAGGAAAAGCCCAGCACTGTTCCCAGGAGGGGAAATAAATACTGAGCAGGCAGAACAGCAGGCAGCTCCTCGGCCAGCGTTGGGGGTGGGTACCGGAGGCGGCTGCCTGACCCAGCACCACCAGCTTGCTCGGGGCACTGTGCCAATGTCAATGTTAGAACATCAGCTGCTTCTGGCAAAGGAAGCGAGGACTGGAAGACCAGGGACTCCTGGGAGCCACCTTGCTGCCCACAGCCAGATGGGCCTGGTCCTCTCCTCCCAGGGACCGAAATCTTCAGTGATCTTTGTGTCATCTTGTCTTTGTGTCTGTGTAGTGTGGGAGGCCTCATCTTGGACAAGACTGTCTCAGACCCCAACTTTGCAGGGATGGCTGTCTTCACACCTGTGATTAATGGTGAGGTCTCGACGTCAGCTGCCGGTGGGGAGGAGAGGACAGGGTCAGAGGACTCGGGGGCTGTATATCAGTCAGAGTTCTAGCAGGCAAGAGAATCCAACTCAGTTCAAGACTTTAATGACGGGGCTGCTCACAGAGGTGGAAGCAGGGTAGAGGGACCCAGAGGGGAGCAACAACAGGAAGCCCTGGTCCTCAAGGGTCAAGGGGGAGGAAATGGTGTTGCAGGAGCCCAGAGAGAGCCCTTCTCTGCCCCTCGCAGGGGTTAGCCACTGCCAAAAAGCAGGAGGGATCAGGAAAGAAATACCCAACCTCTCTCTCCTCCCACCCTTTCTGTGTACTTGGTGCCTTCTGATGAACAGACCCAGTTAGAAGCAGCCAGCAAGGGAGGCTGGGCGATGCAAGTCTGTGGAAGTCAGCTTCCCAGGGCTCAAAGCAAGGCTGAGGGAATAGGTTGGGGTGGAAAGGCAGAGTAATTAGTACAGTTCCTGGGAGAGGTACCAGAGTTCAGAGCTCAAACCTAATGCTTGAAACTGGTTACTGGAACCAGTGCATTAGCGTTGGGTGGCTGGGTCCGTGCAGAGCTTCCGAGAGGGGCTAAGGCAAGGCAGGGCCCCTGTCCCCTTGGCTGTGTGGGACAGCAGGTGTGCCAGCTGCTCTGGTGGAGAAGGCAGGCTCCCTGAGTCTGCAGATCTGCCCATGTCCCTCCTTGCGCTCTCAGCCACGCCAGGGGTGCATGGGAATGCCACATTTCCATAGTAAGGAGGATGCGAGGAGCCTGGAAGACTCTCTGGAGAAGGGGTACCCTTGTCTTCCTTCTTAGTGTCTCATTCTTCTCCTAGGGACTGGTGCAGGGGCCATGCACTACCTCCCTGGCCCCACCACGTCTCAGGTCTTGTGTGTCTCTGCAGGTGTTGGGGGCAATCTGGTGGCCGTGCAGGCCAGCCGCATCTCCACCTTCCTCCACATGAACGGGATGCCAGGGGAGAACTCTGAGCAAGCCCCTCGCCGCTGCCCCAGCCCTTGTACCACCTTCTTCAGTCCCGGTAACGTAATGCCAGAGTCCCCACCTCCTAGGTTCACGCCATCACTTAAGAAACAGCTATGGCCCAGATACATGGGTTCTCTTTTTCTGTTGGTTCTGGAGGGCAGAGCCCAGGCAGGAAGGCTGTCCTTGCCTGGGACACCCTGGGGGCTGGGAACCACAGGATGGAGACGTAGGGACAGTCAGTTTCCTGCTGGCCCAGAGTATAGCGTAGGGCCTCCTGACTTTGAAAGGCCTCCTGGAGCCAGGTCTCCTCCTTCTCACACCCTCTCTCCCCCGGTCCCAGATGTGAATTCTCGCTCGGCCCGGGTCCTCTTTCTCCTCGTGGTTCCAGGACACCTGGTGTTCCTCTACACCATCAGCTGTATGCAGGGCGGGCACACCACTCTCACACTCATCTTCATCATCTTCTACATGACAGCTGCACTGCTCCAGGTATGGACTGGCAGGGGCACGGGCTGGGGCCAGGGCTGCCCTGCAGACATGGGAGGGGGAGGTCCAGGCTTGGCCCATCAGACACTTGGCCACCTCTTTCTCTGTGATTGGGTGGCCGATAAACACCGGACAGGGGCTCAGGAGAACAGGCGAAGTCACTAACATGCTGTGTGACTTTGGCCCAGTTGCTTTACCTCTCTGGGCCTCAATAATACATTTGTAAATTGAGAGGAATGGACCAGAGAGGGTGGCCTACCCCCACTGGCCAGGCCACGCAGCTCTGCAGGTTCTGTTTACGTGCTGGGCTTCCTTGGGAGATTTCATTTGAAGAAAGGGTTTCACAGCTTGAAAAAGTGTCAAAACTGCTGCACTAGATAATCTGTGTCTCACATCCAGCCTTGCCACTCTGTGATACGATGGTGCTTTCTCCCTGGTTTTTTTTTTTTATTACATTTTTGCAACTTTTATTTTGAAATAATTATATATTCACAAGAAGTTGCCCCCCCCCCAAAAAAAGAATGTAGAGAGACCCCATGGACTCTTCACCCAGTTCTCCTCAGTGGTAACATCTTACATAATTACAGCACAGCATCGAAACCAGGAAATCAGCATTGGTACAGTCCACAGAGCTACTCAGGCGCACTCGTTTTACTTGCACACGTGTGTGTGTGTGTGTGTGTGTGTGTGTGCGTGCAGGGTTATGCAGCTCTATCTATGTGCATTCCTATAACCACCACCACCGTCAAGATACAGAAGTCCATCACCACAAGGCTCCTTCATGCAACCCCTTCATAGCCAAACTCACCCGTATTATTATATTTTAAATTCCTGCAGATTTGTTTTGTGAATAGATGGTAAGAGTCACATGGTTCAAAATTTTTTAAAGGTTCATAGTGAAACCTCAGTGAAAAAGTCTTCTTTTCTCCCCTTTTCCCATCCATCTGGTTCTTTTCCTCACAGGCCACTGGTGTGATCTGTTTATTTTTTTAATTTTTTTAATTGAAGTGTAGTTGATTTACAATGTTTCAGATGTACAGCGAAGTGATTCAGTTGTAATATGTACCTGTATTCTTTTTCAGATTCTTTTCCATTATAGGTTATTACAAGACATTGAATATAGTTCCCTGTGCCATACAGTAGGTCCTTGTTTATCTATTTTATATACAGTAGTGTGTATCTGTAAATCCCAAATTCCAAATTAATCCCCCCCCAGGTGTTTCCTGTTTCTTGTATATCTTTCAAGCTTTATTCTGTACCTATACAAACAAACAGACATGTTTTTCTTGTTTTCCTCCTTTTTAACACACATGTAGCGCACTGTACGTGCTGCCCACGCCCTGCTGTTCTCACTTAACAATCTGTCTTAGAGATCATTCCACATCGATGTGTAAAGAGAAGAGCACACTGATTTTTATGGCTGCATTCTCTTGTGTTGTATAGATGCACCATAATTTCATTTAACCAGTCCCCTGCTGGTTAACCTTTATCCCTCCAACCCCTCATCCCCAACTTATGTGTTAGGACATCTTGGCAAGGGACTGGCCTAGGAATCCACCACATGCAGTTTCTCGCAGCAATTACCCCAAGTTGTCACATTCCTCTGTGCTGGGGTTCAGTGCACTCGGTGGGAAAGGGGAGGGTTGTGTGTGCTGAGGGTCTGTGGCTGGGGGGTAGCCCTCAGCCTACATTGGGAAGGATGTGCCTTGGCTCCATTCCCCAGTAGGAACACGCTGGAGGCTGCTGTCACCTCTGCTGTCTTCTCCAGGCTGCGGCAGGCTGGGGTGTAGCACTTGATCTAAAGGTTCTTCCTGATTCCTTTGCCACCACCTCCCAGCCACGTGTGCCTGGGCCTGCTCGGGAGGCTGGAATGTGGGGACAGCTGCTGCCATTCCCTTCCTGGGGCACATCCCAAAGTCCTCCTGGCCACACGCTCTTTATTTGGGACTTTTTCTGCAGCTGCTGGAAAGGGTGTGAAGTTAAGGGGCGGGGGCAGGGGGAGGAACTGGCCCTCACCCAGGCCGGGGCCAGGGACACAGGAGTCCAGGGCAGCCGTGTGCAGGGCCACGGGGAATGTGATGGGGGTTGGAATTGTAACCCCTGGCTTCCTCAGAGAGAAGACAAGAGAGCAACCAAGTTTGCCTAAAAATAGGTGTCACTTCTGGCTTCCGGATCCCCCAGTGAGCCCTGGTTCCTGTATCTCAGCCCCTTTGGGCAGAATTTGCATAGCACAGTATTTACAAATTACTGTAAAGCCTCCCAGATGACTGTGTTGGAGCTTTACCGTTAGAAACCACCTCATTCTCACACAGGATGAAGTCATTTAGAAAGCCCGAACATCAGGGATCATGCAGGGTATATAGAAGACGCAGGCCCGCCCACTGCCCCGTGGTATTCTAGATCAAATACATCACCAACTTAACAGTGCGTGTGACTCTTGTTAAAATGCAGGTTCCGATTTAGGAGATCCAGAGTGAGGCCTGAGAGTCTGCATTTTTAACAAGCTCCTAGTTATTGTCGGTGCTGCTGGTCCTGGGCCCACTAGCAAGATTTCTAATCTAGATCCTTCTTTATTTTCTATAGTAATGGAAGAAAAGCAAGGGCCCAGATAAACCAAAGCAGCAGATAATCCAAAATGTCTTTTGAATTGCTATGCACTGTCTGCTTTATATTTAGCTGACTTATTCTGAATTCTATTTCGCTAGGACTAATGTTAACATACACTTGCATTCTTTGCGCCCACAAAAGCAGAATGGAAGGGGTCAGGAGGAAGCCAGCTTGGGATAATCAACTGTTACTCAGACAACTGTGCCGGCAGCAGCCTCAAACACTGTCCTTGTCCCACTTGGCTCTGAGGAGAAATCCCTGTATGAAAGGCGAACCCTACCCCCCAGCCCCCTGCCGGGCTCCCAGAGAGGCCAACAGGACGGGAATTGGAGTGACCTGAGAATCGGATGACCCGGTGTTAGAGGCCAAAGGGATGGATTCCTGCAACCAGTCGGGTGTAGGTTAGGAAGCCCCCTGTTTGGTAGGTTTGAAGGCAGAAAGTAATGCGGATATGGGAGACCTCAGGGAGTAGCGACATCTTCCTTCCCAAAGAGTCCAAAATACGCCTGTCTTCTGTTCAAGGTGGTAACTGTGGGGTGGAGGAACATAGAGGGGTTACCGGGTGGAAAGATGAGCTGTCCCAGCTTAAGGGTTGTGGACGGCCAAGCCTTGTGATGCAAAGAATGGGTCCAATCGTGTGGCCTCTGGCTCCCCCTGGAGAGAGGGGATGGCTACAGGCTGGGCCCTTCTGTTTCTCCAGGTGCTGATTCTCCTGTACATCGCAGACTGGATGGTGCACTGGATGTGGGGCCGGGGCCTGGACCCGGACAACTTCTCCATCCCATACTTGACGGCTCTGGGGGACCTGCTTGGCACTGGGCTCCTAGCACTCAGCTTCCACGTTCTCTGGCTCATTGGGGACCGAGACACGGATGTGGGGGACTAGCCTGGCCACTCAAGCTCCTCTCCACCCCTCTGCACTTTCTTTCGAAAATTGGGTTTTGTTCTCCTTCCCCCCCCCTCCACTCCACACTCCCACCTCTTTCTAGGACTTCACTTTGATACTGAATTCTCATTATTTTCAATGGGAATTTTTATACATTGAGCCAAGTTTGTATAGCAAGAATTCAGGCAGGACAGATGGACTGCGATGCACAGTACAAGTTGATTTTTGAGACAATCACCAAGTGCAATTTCATGGTGGGTGCCTCCAGGTGAGGGGCTCGGGGCAGGGGTTTCTGTCTGGAATCTGGGGCTATTTGGTGTAGCTTTAGCAAACTCAGTCTTGCACCTAATGAGGAAACCCTTTGTGAGTGGGCTCTGGTTTTTTCGGTTTTGTTTTTGTTTTCTTTTTTTCTTTTTGGTTGAACAGATGGAGAAATAGCACTCTCCTCTTCCCTCCCCCACATGCATACTTCTTCTAGAAATGGACCAACTTCAGAGCGCTAGGCAGGAGACAGCTTGCTCCTTGCCCGAAATAATCCTAGCCCTATTCTCTGCCCTTCTGCTTTCAAAAAGAGTGGGGTGGACTATTTAATTGTGTACCTGGTTCCCACCCAGTTGCCTGATAAATACCACCAACCCCTCCCTTTGATCTTTTTCCAGCAGATTGTCTCATCCAGGAAGAAATGAGTGGTGGTCTGGTCTCCTTGTTGACCCATGTCCACCTATAGGTTTGCCAAGATCTACATCTTTCCTCCCTGGGCCCAGAGGACTGATTCTTTATCTCTGTTCAACCTGCATCTCTAATTGTCTCTAAGCACTACCTTCCCCAGAGCTTGCTAGGTGGGGTTCCGAGATTAGGGATGGAGAATGGGCATGTGGAGAATGGTTGGGAGGGTGAGGGCAACCAGGGGTGTTTCACTGCTGCTGTTTCTCCTGAGGACATAATCACGTGGTCATCTTCGACTCTGGCACTTCCGAAAATCACTCATTCTTCCATGCCAGGGAGGGCAGTTCTCCTCTCTCTTGACTTCTGCCCATGTTCATCATTCATTCATTCACTCATTCAACAAACACAGCCTCCCCAGTAGGAGTTCTCCTGCAGGCATGGTCTGAAGCTTATTGAGCACTGTTTATTGAGTGCCTACTATGTGTTAGTTACTGTGCCAGGCACTGACTAGCCAGGGGTAAGGGAAACACAGTTCTAACCTGGCCTCAGTCCCCAGATACGAAGGCCGTGTGCCCTTTTCAATCTGGCGGAGAAAGTTTCCTCCCTGTAAGTATTTCTATCTTTATCATCAAACCAGATTCTGCCCTTAGATTTCCCTCCCAGATCCCACCTCCATACAACACTGACCACAGCTAGAGCCCCAGCCCCATTGCTCAGCTATGGTTGATTTCCCTAAACGACCCTTCCTCACCTTCCCTTCCCTCCAACTCTCCTCACCAGCCACCCAAAAGAGGATTCAGAACTAGGAGGCTGGCACCAACCAGCTACTTTTACCTTTCTCTGCCCAGCACCAGAGTGGAAGAACACTGGAACCTCTGCACCTTCCCTGTGACCCTTACTGTGAACAGATCCACATTCACGTGTGTACACATCTGGGCATGAGGATGCAGGTCTTTTCTAGCCTCTCTATCCACAGCCTCCCTATCAATCTTCCCCTCTGTAGCATCCCCAGGGGAAGACTAGACAGTGACCCTGTCTCTTACCAACACCATGCTTCATCCCAGGAACTTGCCCTGAACCTCCAGACACACTTTCCTCTCCCTCCGTTTCTACCCAGGCCACCTCCGGCATCTAGAACCTTAGAATCGGAACCATAGAGGTTACCTCGTGGGGGTTGTGTCCAGCAGAGCTAATTAACACCAGCCTGGGCTTGCTTCTGCTCTTCCTCGGGCCTTTTTTCATCTTCTCCTCCACCTCCAAACACATTTGCACACAGACGCTTTCTTGTACAGACACCCGAACCAACTCCTCTGCCTCCAAGGCTGTGCACCTGTGATCAGCAGTCACTCCTGCCCCAGTCACTCACCCCTCCCTCATCCCTGGAGTTGGGCCAGGCTGCCCTGGAGGTGTCCTCCTTTATGGAAAATGCAGGCAGGTAGGCGTGCCCCATGCCCTGAGTCTGCGTGCGTGCCGAGGGAGGACTGCGGGGTGAGAGGGAAAGAAAAGGAACCTCACGACTTCATGACACTCACAGAAGATGGGTTTCTCTTCCCCTGATTGCACGAACTGCATGTACTTATGGCCGGGCTGCAAGGAGCGACATTGGTTTATATCCTTTACAAAGTTACAGAACTGTGTCTTAAGAGAATTATTTATAGTGACTATAACTGAATTGACAAATGTCAACGTAACTGATAAATTATATTTGGTAAAATAAAGAGGACGTTTATTTAGGTGGTTGGTGGTTCCTATGTGTCTCATCCAAAAGCAACTTCCACTGTTGTTTCGGGGCCCCTCTGTAGTCCGGTTCTCTCCTCACACGGAAGTGGAAAGGGGCCAGAGTGTGGCCAGAAATGAAATATCTCTTAACTACAGAGATACGTGATAGAAAACCAACGTCAGTCATTTATTGAGAACCCGTTTCTCAGTGGTGCTCTGGGACGTATTCCAGAAGCCTTGCTCTGCCCTTGCTATCCACACACCTCTCTTGGGCTGAAGTGCAGGGGGTACAAGCATTTATGGATTAAGATTCCTTCCCTCCAGAGGTTTACAATCTGCTTGGGTCAAAATAACAATAGCTATTATGTGTTGAGTCCTTATCACGTGCCTTCACTGTGCTCAACCCTGTAAGTGCTTAGAAATTTACAATTGACAGCAAAGGATTTAGAGTCAGACAGGCCTGGGTTCAAATCCCAGCTCCTCTGCTTGGACTTGTGTGACCTTGGGCAAATCATTTACCCTCTCTGAGCTTCAGTGTCCTCATCTGTACTGAGACCTATTTCCTCGGGTTGTTAGGAGACTTCAGTGAAAGAATTGACATAAAGCACTAAGCACTGTGCCTGGCACATATTAAACCCTAAAATCCTAGGCGATGTCAATACACTGGCCACAGGGATAAATGGAGGGTGGTTGGGGAGCAGGCAGATGGAAAGGACACCTGAGTCTTGAGGGTCAGGGAAGTCTTGGAGGAAGGCGAGAAGAACAGGAGTTAGGAGAAGAAAGAGCCATCCTGGAAAGGGAACAGTAAGCTAAGCAGGGAAGTGAGCCCATTGCTTTTTGGGAACCACAAATAGTTCATATGACTTGAGTTTGGAGGGCAGGGTGACAGCACAACCTTATGAGACACACAAACGTGTTTTGACAGCAGTTTTTCTAAGACGGCAGATAGGGAAGGGCAGAGCCACAGTGCAGCCCCACCCAGGTCTTTCTGACTCAGAAGCCTCTGCTGGGAACCACTGCCCACCCAGGACATGTTCCCCAAGGATGTACGACAATGTTATACAGCACACGGTGCTGAGCATTACCCATCTCGGTGATCAGCCCTTTTTTTTTTTTTCAGCTTTATTGAGGTATAATCGACAAAGTTGTAAGATATGTAAAGTATATAATGTGATGATTTGATGTATGTATACATTGTGAAAGAATTCCCCATCATGGAGTTAATTAACAGCCAACACTTTGCATTATTACCTTTCCCCCCTCCCCATGAAAACATTTAAGAAATCAGCCTTCTTTTTTTTAAATTGAAGATCAGTCCATTACAATGTGTTAAATTTTTTTTTGCGGGTGGATGTTATTAGGTTTATTTGCAGGTGGATGTTAATAGGTTTAGTTTTTCGATGGAGTTACTAGGGATTGAACCCAGGACCCTCATGCATGCTAAGCATGCACTGTACCACTTGAGCTATACCCTCTCCTGCCCCAGAAATCAGCCTTCTGATACTAACTACTATATATAAAATAGATAAACAACAGGGTCCTACTGTATATAGCACAGGGAACAATATTCAGTATCATGTAATAGCCTGTAATGAAAAAGATTATGAAAATAACTGAATCACTATGCTATACACAAGAAATTAACACAACATTGTAAGCTGACTATATTTTAATAATTAAAAAATAAAAATAAATTTAAATTTTTTTAAAGAAATCAGTCTTTTATAACAGGCCTGGGCTTTAGGACTAACTCTTCAAAGCAGCAATATGTTAGTAAGGCCATTAAGGATTAATGCAAAGGATAATTGCTTATTAATTATTATTTGTATAGTATTTTCACATACAGTATACTATACAATATGATATACTTTTAAATAATAGCCTTATTTACAACTTCAAAAGTATCTCTAATAACACTGCAAAATGGATATTATAAACATTTTGCAAAGGAGAAACTGAGGCTCAGAAGGGTTTAAGTGTCTTGCCCGTGTTCATAGATTCACACCCAGGTTTCTCTCAGCCCAGTGCCTTCCCAGTCACCATGCCTGGAGCCAGATGAAACAGCTAGCCAAGGTGTCCCTGTAGAGGACACAAAAACGTTACTGAAATGATCAAAAATATGCTGCCTGTTTTCTCACTTTTGCCCTCAAGACACCTTATATTGCTGCACAATGTTAACCGTCTACTGAAACAGACAATATCTTCCAGTGGACATTTAAAAGCATGCCTGCCAGGCGCCAGCCTAGCCCTGATGACATTTTTGCAACATAATTACAGGCAACACGACCAACCCTGAGATCAGCTTGCTGACAGTCTCCTGAAATCCCTGTGTCCTTCAGCTAAACAATCCACAGTATAGTGCTGTTTACTGCACTAGAGTGTATTTTATTACATTATCTAGCTAGAAAATATTTTAATATGGCACCCAAGAAAACATATGACTTGGAGAAAAAATTTTTTAAGCTGGTAAGAAAACAAACTGCAGAAAAGTGAGGACCAGTTGGCCAGCCAGAGAAAAAAAATTTAACATAATTTGAAAGACTTCATGGCTATATTCATGTTTAGTTAAGTGTGGTTGACTAATACTGTCTAGCTGTTGGTGATTTTTTTAAAAAGTTAAATGAAAATCATTCCAAACAAGTAAATATTATGTCATACTCAGTGCATAGTATAAATTCCTTATTTTGAACACATTAGGACAAATTTCTCATTTTGAACATTATAGAAATTATTGTGGGGGGACAGGTAGAAATTATAGGTTAGTGGTAGAGTGTGTGATTACATGCATGAGGTCCTGGGTTCAATCCCCAGTACCTCCATTAAAAAATAATAATAATAAAATAAAATAAAAATAAATAAAAGTCTTTCTAAAAATTATTTTCTCTTCACTCTTATCAAAGAAATGTTGAACAAGTAAATAGAGAACATTGCTTTAAGGGAGCTCCAAACTGTGGCCTGGCTGGGACACCCACATGTCTATCTGTCCTTGACTTTGCACAGACTGTCACATGTGTGACTTTCAAGTACATTATCTATGTTGTTGACTACCTCACACGTTACTCAGAAATTATGTATTTGCTTTTTAGGAGTAAGAAATCTGTGGGAAAAGAAACTAAGAGTGTCAAATATAGGATAGTAACGAAGATTGCCAAGCCAAAATTCAAACTAGCCTTCGATACAGATTGGGAAGGAGTAGGAGAGAGATGTCACCATTGCCTGAGAAGTTCTCAGGGGACCCACTCCCAGGTGCAGAACACAGCCACTGATCTTCTGCCTTGGACCTCCCAGGCTACAGAGGACAGAACAGCATGCCATGTGCCCACGCAGTCTGCTACGTTCTCTACCTCTTGGTTTGCTTACCATCTAGGTTATCTTTCCCCTGTGTCAGGGTCAAAGCTGGCAGCCACAGTCCTCTGGGATGCCCAGGGCATCACTTGAATTCTCCTACTCCTCCAACCAGGCACTGCTGCCAGGCTGCCTTCTCCCATCAAGGCAGATTCTTCTTCTTTAAGCTTAGTAAGTGAGAGTCCTAATGTCTGCTTTTGGAATGAGGCAATTCTTGGAAAGCACACTGAAGACGCTCTACTCTTCTTCCAAGAAGTTGCCCTCATGTCCTCACGCAGCTTAATTTTAAATGTAATAACAATTAAGCACAAACTTAAGAGGGAGACATGGATTTGAATCCAGCTCTCTTGGCTGGTGGCCATAATTAGCTTCTTTTGGTCCCGTTGTCCCATTCTATTGTCCCTTGATGGGACAATAATGCCTTCTCTGGGGGGCTGTTGGGCACACAGCAGATTCAATAAACATCAGCTTTTATTATTATTATACAATGTTGATTGAAATAAGAAGAGGAATACTCCAAATATAGATTTGGGGATGACATGAAGGAACTAGTGAGCTGAGAAGTTAATAGGCCTGGATCCACCCTGGGTTTTGTTCATCGGTGGCCTGGGTACAGTTGAGGCTGCACAGCTGTGCAGTGAGGAGGACCAGCCAGCTTCATAGGTTTCCACTGGGTGAATGCACCATGACCTTGAGCCCAGCTTCATCCTCAGAGGCCCAGAAACTCAATCCCATCCAGAAATCATCTCAGGGAGGCCAACTTAGGGCCACAAATTCACAAAGGCCTGTGCATAAGACCAGATGGTCAGTGGGCCAGACAGACATGTCAGCCTGACATTTACTCCCTAGAAGGAAGCACCCCAGGAAGGCGGGGAGCAGAAGGTATCTGGAGACTCTGGAATCCTAACAGACAAGCCTGCCTTGTAACTTGAAAATAAAGTGGCGTCAGGCCTTGTTGGTCAGCTGCGTGAGTTTCCACAATACAGACACCTGACAGCCGGCCAGAAGGTCTCTTAAGACCCTGGTGTCCGTCACATAGAAGTCAGAGCAGTGTGGCCACGATTCCCCTCTTGGTGTCTCCTTTCCTTGCCTCTAAGACTGACCAGCTTCCCTTCAGATCAACACACCTCTTCTTTAGACTTGTTCATACCCTCAGTCCAGTCTCATTCCTGGGAGCCTCTTACTACATGTTGGTTTCAGTGTTTACCTCTGGGAGGCCCAGGAAGGCCACGGTGTTTCCAAATTCTTGGTGGGTAACTAAGGATGGCTTATGGGTACAGTAATCTCTGCCTTGCTCTCCTCTAACAGAGTTGAAAGGACATAGAAAATTAGAATCATCTGTGTTGGAAGGAAACGCCTTCATTTTATAGATGTGACTTTCTCAGTGACACGTTGACATTGGGACCACACACTCAGTTCTTTAAACCCCAAATTCCCCTCTACCCCTTCTCCTATCTTCTTTCCCTGATCCTTATTTGGGGTGGATGGGATGGAATCCATGGAAGGAGGCAAATGTGGTAACAAAAGCAGTAAAATCTAAGGTTAGATGCTTTCCCCAGCTACTCCCAGGCTCAAAGCCAGCCACAGACTCTTGGCACAAGCCTGCCGAGGAGTGAGCCACAAGTTGCCCTTTGAGGATGCCAGCCTCTCTCTAGAGGGTTTCCCAGAGCATCTTGCTGTGGAAGCTTCCAGCTGAATGCTTACCTGAGCCCCAGGCACCTCACCAAGCTGCTTCCTGTGCCTGAAGCAATCACCAAAAAGTTATGATCACTTAAATGAATCTGGAGCCAGGGGCTGAGGGACAGCTATAGCCCAGTGGCCTTACCCTTCTCTCGGTCCCTCCCTCTCCTCCGTGCTCCTGGGCCACTTGCTGTGTCACTTCAGTCTCCATTTCAGGTCACGAAATATCTTCCTGCTCTGTTTCTAGCTCAGTGCTGGAGGCTGTGGCAATTATATAAACTCCTCAGTTTGAAGTCAAGCTCCCAAGCCCTTAGGAGACTTCCTGGTGCTGTGCCACTTCTCTAACAAGTATTTATTGAATTCATACTGCAGGCATCACCAACCTGAAATTAGCAATGCAATAAGCGGTACACCACATCCTTTATGTATGGCTCCTACCAACCACATTTTTCCAGAATCTAACCTTGAGAAAAAGATCAGACAACCCAGAATGTGGGTTGACAACCCAGACTCTCGACGATACAACTGGCCTGGACTCTTTAGAAAGAAAATCAGTGTCGTGAAAAGCTTAAAAAAAAAAAAAAAAAGGCAGAGGATTGTTGTAAACTGATGCTGTCCAATAGAACTGTCTGTGATAATGGAAATAGCCCATGTCTGTGCTGTCCAATATGGTAGCCATTACCACATATGGCAGTTGAGCACTTGAAATGTTGCCAGTGCAACTGATGAGCTGACTCTTAAATGTATTTAATTTTAATTAATTTAAATATAGAACCACATATGTCTACTGGCTACTGTGTTGGATACAGCATAGTCCTCCATTTAAAAAAACTAATGGGGAGAAGTGGATGGTGGTATACCTCAGTAGTAGAGCACATGCTCAGCATGCACAACGTCCTAGGTTCAATCTCTAGTACCTCCATTTTTTAAAAAATTGAAAAAACAAAACAACCAAAGGCAATGCACCAACTTTTATTGTAGTCTGGACTGGGGGGTGGGGAGAATGAGGAAAATATTTCAAGGGATGTAGGTAAATTTAAACTGTAAACTGTTTATGACATTAGAGAGCTATGGTTAATTTTCTTAGGTGTGATAATGGTATTTTGGTTTCATAGGAGAATTTAATTATTAGGGCCTGTGCGCTTAAGTGTTAGGGATGAAGTGTGTGCTACTTACTTTTAAATGTTCAGTACACATACACAAAGAGACAAAGCAGAAGGGGCAAAATCTCAGTAACTGAAAATCCAGAAAACTACCTAAATGTCCACCAACAGATGACTAGATTGTGGTATATTTATACAATGGAATACTACTCAGCCATAAAAAAGAATAAAGTAATGCCATTTGCAGCAACATGGATGGACCTGGAGATCATCATTCTAAGTGAAGTAAGCCAGAAAGAGAAAGAAAAATAGCATGTGATATCACTCATATGTGGAAGATATATTTTTTAAGACACAAATGAACTTATTTACAAAACAGAAACAGACTCACAGACATAGAAAACAAACTTGTAGTTACGGGGGGGGAGGGTGGGAAGAGATAAATTGGGAGTTCAAGAATTGCAGATACTAACTAATATACATAAAATTGATAAACAACAAGTTTCTACTGTACAGCACAGGGAACTACCTTCAATATCTTACAGTAATGAATAATGAAAAGGAATATATGTGTGAATATGTATGACTGAAATATTATGCTGTACACCAGAAACGGACACATTATAAACTGACTATACTTCAATAAAAAAATTTAAGAAAAAGAAAAAAGAAAATCCAGCTGAAGGACATACTGATATGCTTTGTACCCTTCTTTTAACTTTTCTATGGGTTTGAAACATTTTTAAAGAAAAAGTGGGAAGTAAAAAGCAGAGAGGCAGGGACCTGTAGGAAGTGTGATAGAAACAGAGCAAGGCTGACCGCTTTCCCCAGCTGCCAAAAACCTGTGTTCCAAACATGTCCGTGCAGATCCATTGTGTGGCACTCCGTGCTTTCCTTCTGTCTAATTTATAACTGTCTTTCTGGGAAACTGCAACTTACTATGGAAGAAATGTAATACTCCCACCCCCGCCAAAGGAATTGTCACTCTTTTGATAGAAACTCTGTGACCTGAGAGGGGTTGGGTGGGTAGCACTAGGAACTTGCTAATCCTCCATCTTAAGTCCTCAATCCTCACATTTCTGATTTGGAAAACTTAAAGTAGTTCCTCTTACAGACAACCAGGGCCAAAGCGAAAATTCTGTATTAGAAATCCTTGTTTACTTTGCAACGTATTGTCTGCATATAAATTAAACAATTATAAACTGGTCACATAGTTAAAAGACCACAAGTCAAACCGATTGTGAAGGCTCCAGGCGATGAATAAGTTCGGTGATAATAAGGGAAATATTCCTAAATGGGTTAATACTGAAGTCAGGCCTTAAAGCAGCATTTCTCAAAACGGAATCTGGTCTCGGAATCACCTTCATACTTGACAAAACGACAGATTCCCCTGGGTCCTACCCCAGCCTGGCAGATTCAGAATGTCCATATTTAACAAGCGCCCCTGAGTGATTTTCGTGCTCACTGAAGTTCAAGAATCTAAAGGGCGGTCAGACTTAGGTGTGTGAAAAGAAGCCTGACAGGTGTTCTGATGGGTGAAGCACCCAAAGGAAACATACAAAGTCAAAAGGGAAACTGAGATTTACAGAGTATAAGGAGCGTCCCCTTCTGGAGGTGGGAGATTCCCACTGGAGGATCAGGTGAGAGAGGGTTGTTAGGTAGGGAAGGGCCAGTGTATAGAATGCTTTGGCCACCAGTTCAGGGAGGTTGGCCAGTTTTGGGGTAGTTGGTAGACAATGAAGGAACAATGATGTTTCAGGACAATTATCCTGGCTGGTTGTATAAGATGCACTGAAGATAAAAGAAAATCAAGGAGACCAATAAACAGGTTTTTGAAGAGGATCCAGGTATGAGTAATGAAAGCCTGAACTAGAAAAGTGGCACTGGATACAAAGTATAAAGGATGAGTGGGAGAGATGTCATTGGAAGGAAGAATCAGTAGGATGTGGTGACTGACTTTTTATTTTTTTTTCTTTTTTTTTCTGGAGGGTGGGGGCAGGGGGGCTGCCCTCAGGGCCTCTCCTGAACACCCTCCCAGGAACTCCAGTGTCTAGGGCTCATATTTGTGGGAGAGAACGGGGCCCTGGAGGGCTGGTGACTGACTTTTTAAAAGGGAGGGGCTGTAGAGGGATGTGTGTAAAAGGAAATATTAATAATGCTCAAGGTCTGCAAACAAAAAACTAATAACATGATTTAAAAATTGGCTAAGGAGTTGAATAGATCTTTCTCCCAAGAAGATAGACAAATGGCCAAGAGATATGTGAAAAAAAAAGTTCAATGTCACTGATCATCAGTGAAACATAAATCAAAACCACAATGAGATATCACTTCACACCTCTGAGTATGGCTATTAACAACAACAATAACAACAAAAAAGGTGTTGGCGATGATGTGGAGAAACTGGAACCCCTGTACACTGTTGGTGGGAATGCAAAATGGTGCAGCCACTATGGAAAACAGAATGGAGTTTCTTCAAAAAATTAAAAATAGAATTATTATATAATTCAACAACCCCACTTCTGGGAATTTATCCAAAAGACTTGAAATCAGAATCTCAAAGGGATATTAGCACTGTCATGTTCATTGCAGCACTATTTACAGTAGCTAAGATAAGGAAGCAACTTACATGTCCTTTAAAAGACAAATAAAGAAAAGTGGTATATATACATACAATGGAATATTATACAGCCATTAAGAGGAGGGAAATTCTGCAATAAGCAGCACCATGGATGAACTTTAAGGACATTATGCTAAGTGAAATACCCAAGTCACAAAAAGACAAGTACTGTATAATTCCACTTACATAAGGTATCTAAAATAGACTAATTTATAGAATCAAATAGTTAAATGAATAATGATTGCTAAGAGCTGAAGGGAGGGGGAAATGTAGAATTACTAATCAACAGACATAATGTTCAGTTAAGCAAGATAAATATATTCTAGAGCTATACTGATGTAACAGTGTACACTTAAAATGTTGTATTTTTTGTATTGGATTGAATATTTTAAAACTTTAGAGGCAGATCTCATGTTAAGTGTTCTAACCGCAATACAATAAAAATGTTCAGGTCTGAAGCCTGAGTAAAGGGAAAAATGATTAAGCTAGGGACAGAAATATGTTTTTGTGGTGATGCAGTGAGGGACGCTCTCGCAGGACAGCCAATTGAAGGTACCTTTATGGCAGTTAAACAGAACTGATTGGAGATAAAGATATAAATAAAGTTTAGACAAAAAGAAATGTGAAGCCAAGAGCAATTCATTAAAGTAAACAGTTTAAAGAACAATCAGTTCAGAGACCAAGAATCAAGCCTTAGGAAATATTTACTTAGGGGGTGATGGGATGGAAGGAAACCATGAAAGAAAAAGGTGATCATCAGAAAGGTAGAGGGATGAACAAGAAAGAACAGTGTCACGGAAGCCATGTAAGAAACAAATTTCAAGGTAGTGCTCAACTATGTCAAAGCCAATGGAGATTGAGAAAGGGCCACTGAAAAGGGGCCTGAGACAGCCGGAAAGATGAGTAGCCTAGCCTGACCCCCTGTACCTGAGTAACCAACATTTTGGGCTAAATACATTGTGAACCATGCTGAGGTTCTTTCCTCACAGAATGTAAGTAGTAAGCTGTCAAAAGATCCGAGCAGGGCTGTTTTCCCATCATGCTGTTTTTTTCTCTTCTACTCTTGGGAAAAAGCATAGAAAATGGAGGTTATTTTCTGTGCTGTGAAGCTCATGTCCCCTTAATTCCTACCTAAAGGGCAGGCAGGTCAGAAAAGTTACAGGCTAAAAAATTAAAAATATTTGCAAAACTGTAGTTCAATCATAATTCATGAGCAAAAGTAGCAACAAATGGAAGATGCTCAAAGCACTCCAATTCGCTTCCAGCTCAAATGATGTGAGTGGTGGTGTACGACTAGGGATTGTGGGAGTGAGAATGCAGGAACCATCTGTTATTTTCTGTCTATCTAGTTATGGTAATACCTAACATTTAACGACACGAGTTTTTCTAACAGCCAGTCTCTTAATCGAGTCCCTGAATTTGACTAATACTGGGTTATCTGAGAAAAATGTAAGAGCTAGCCTTCATTATGTTCACGAGATCCTAGAGTTGTCTATCTGATTGAAAGAATAGTAAATGGACTTCACTTGGAGCATGAGGGACGAGGCTTGAGCTTTTATTAGTGGAGTAAGGTATGGAATCTGTGGCATAATTTTTAATCTTAGCTCCGTAACACTTTTAGAGATAATGAGAAATCTATCTAAGGACGGATTTAGGCAAGTTAGATCATGGTCAAATAAATCGCTTCTTAAGGATCTTTCCGGAATCATTTAAAAATAAGATTCCAAAGGGTTGAAGGAGTTTGAAACTTTGTGTAGGTTTTTAAAAGCAAGAACAGTGCATAAACTACACCTCCCAGGAGGCCACGCGGGCGAGTCTCCACACACGGCTAGTTCTCTTCACCGCGAGGTCAGCTGGGAAATGTAGTGTCCTAAGCAACCCTGCACGTGACGCACGCGGAGGAAGGCGAGAGGGAGCGCGCCGCCTGGGGTGGTAACTGGGTCCAGCTACTCAAGGTGTGAGCGGCTCTTTCCCCAAAGTTGGTTTGTGCGGTGGAGGGAGGGCCCCATCTTCTCCCCAACCGTAAAATGAGCTGGCCCGGTTCAGATGCTCGCTGGAGCAACTCTGGGGAAGTCCCGGTGGGTGAGGCACCCACCGTGGTGCTTCATCCCATTTCTCGGCAGCGGGGCCGCGAGGGGGAGAAGGTGAGAGCAGCCGGGGGCTCGGAACTTGCGCCCTGCGCCCCACCCAGGCTGCGGCCGCGCGGGGAGGAAGCGCGTATAGGTTGAGTGCAAAGTTTCCTTTTTTGCTTTCTCGTCAGAGCAGCCCCAGCGGGCGGTGGGCAGGAATGCCGAACTTCAGTTTGAACGAGGTCTGGAGCCAAAGGGGTTAAAATAAGCGACTCCCCCACTTCCCGCCTCCCTAAAACGTCTGTCCCGCTGGCCATGGGCAGCCGCGATCACCTGTTCAAAGTGCTGGTGGTGGGGGACGCCGCAGTGGGCAAGACGTCGCTGGTGCAGCGATATTCCCAGGACAGCTTCAGCAAACACTACAAGTCCACGGTGGGAGGTGAGACGTCGCTGCGGGGACGGGGTAGACAAGAGGCCGGGACCACGAATTCGAGCTGTGGACTCGAGTTGGATGGGGGAACGGGGAGTTTGGTGTCCTTGGGTCCTTCCTCGGGTCAGGAAGTAGATGTCTGGGATCCTGAAGGGGGTCATCGCTGGGTGTTGGATTTGCATTCCTCTCTTGGATTTCCCCAGTTAGGTTTTCCCAGCCTGCGCTGACTGCCAGGAAAGAAATAGAGCAAGGGTGTGACGATGAGAATGGGGAAGGGAGGATGAGAAGATGACTAGTTGCTGCCTTTCGCTAGGGAACTGTGAGCCGCAGTCTCCTCCTGCAGCCTAGCCTTCCAAGCGGTCACGGGCAAATCTCTGCGATCAGCAGAGGCAGCAGAAACCCTCCGGGAGGGCCTAGTTAGGTGCCAGCTGGGGCTGTTGTCCTGCCCCTCAAGGGAGTTCCAGGCACCTGTTGAGGGAATAGAAGGGTGTTTAACCTGGCCTCAGGGAGCCCAGCTTTGTTTAGGGGAGGTGGGAGTGATCGCGTGGGAGAGCCACTTGGCCACACGATCAGATGCTTATGAGGGCTGATGAGCTGTGTGTTTTTTGTCCATTGATTGCTTAAATAAAGACAACCTAGGAGTTCTTCGTAGAATGTGAAATATGCCACTGCTCTGACCTATCTTTCCACCGCCTTTTCTCTCTCCCTGAGGAGGGGAAGAATGAAAGGAACACCAAGAGTTAATTCATTTCTTCCCAGGGGTGTGGCCTTTGGACTCAATGTCTTTTCTGAAGGAGAAATGCCTTTTAATTAGAAGTTTAGATGGGGAGAGCTGGTGAAGAGGGAGAGTAACAAACATTTATTTATCTCCATTAAAAGAACTTTTTTAAGGTTAAATAAAACTTTACAGTAATGTAAGTTTTGAAAATGTGTGCTGGTGTTCATTGTGGAATTTTTAAAAATTAACATGCCTTTGCATTGCAATGAAAACATTCTCCTTAAGAACATCCAGCAAAATTAAGGGTTTAAAGTTTCAAAGATTGTTTCCTGACTACTCTGCCCCTGCCCCCCAATAATATGAGGGTCCCTGTTTCATGAATTTGGTTTAATAGTGTCCCATTAATTTTTAGCAATTGCTCTAGCTTTCCTTTAGGGAAGAATATAATTGACTGGCTAATTTTTTTCTAGTTTTCCCCTAAATTTTCATTTAGTTTTCATTTCCCCTAGCTAAATTTCCCCTAGTTTTCATTTCTGTCACAGATGTGGAAAAATATGTTTCCAAACCTTGGAAATGATACTATTTCGGTCCATATCAGAAAGCTCTTTCCTCAGCCTTGACTCATGGGCTCTCAGCATCTATAAACACAGCAATAGATTCCAGCACAGCTCTTAAGCATCAGCTTCTTCCTGGGAATCCCTCTGAGACCTTTGCGCTTTATCCCATTCCTGTCCAAGCACCTGCCTTATGGAGGGTGTAGCATTTCCCCAAGGGTGTGTTTTTCTCATAGTGTGAGTGGATTAGAAACCAGCAGTAAAATTGAATGTGGAAGATGCGAGTCACCACATTTACCTCATTTCCCCCTTCTACTCCATCATCCCCTCTCTGAGAAAACCCCCTAAATCTCCCAGAAACTGTTTAACCTGAGATGAGGAGTAGTTTTCATAATTACTCCCACCTTCCTATCCCCAGTCTTAGAGACAAGTAGTATCAAATAAGTTGGTTTGACCGGAGAGTAAAAGCTGGAGACGCCTTGGGAGAGTGCATGTGTGTGAGCTCATCCCCACAATTAATACATGAACTCAGCTCATCTCAAGTCTGCTGAGGGGTTACAAATAAATAAACAAATAATAAATGAATGGGATTGGAGTTGTGTCCCCCTAGGGTTGTAATTGCATGTTTGATATGAATTTATCTGTGGATTTGTTAACAGTAAATTTTATCCGAGTATATCTTACGTATATTTCCAGTGGATTTTGCCCTGAAGGTTCTCCAGTGGTCTGACTCGGAGATGGTGCGGCTCCAGCTGTGGGATATTGCAGGTAGGCTGGGAAGACTGGGCAAGTACAAGGGAAGAAATTTTGGTTTGACCAGCAGGCTTTCAGAGAATAAGTGTTCTGCAAAACCAGGTGGGTTTTTTTGGGAGGGGTGGTTTGAGGGCGAACAGGGTGTATAGCTCAGTGGAAGGGCACGTGCTTAGCATGCAGGAAGTCCTGGGTTCAATCCCCAGCACCTCCATACAGAAAAACAAAATAGAACAAAAAAAGGTTTTTTTAAAAAAGGAGGTTTTCTGAAGCTGGAATGATTAAGCTGCTCTGAGGATATATAAGCTGGAGATGTTGTAGGTGTTTTTCCCTGAATAAACGTAGAGCAGTCTCTGTGGGTGGAGGGGCTGGTGAGGTGGTGAACCCTCCAGAACTCTCCAGGTGGACGCTCCCACAGCAGGAGAACGGTGCGCTTTCTAGGTTTCCAGCTGACCATGGTGAGAAACAAGAAAATAGAAACAATAATAATAAAAGCTGACCCTTATCTATTTTGTGCCAAGTACTTTTCTAAGCATTTTAGAATCTCTGACCCATTAATCCTCACTGGTAACCCTATGGTAAAAGCTACAGGCCTTTCCCCCCACTTTACAGATGAGAGATTTGAAGCACTGAAAGCTTGACTTGTCCAAAGTCACATAGATAGTAAATGACAGAGCAGGGATTTGGAATTAGGCCTCTGGGTGCAGAATCTGGGCTCACCCACTATGCCTCCTGCCCTCTTTCCCACAACGAAGGTGGAAAGGGCAGGGTGTCAGAGAGTGTCCTGAGACTGGTTCTCAGGATGACCTTCTCAAGAACTGTCTGCTGTCTTCCCAGGGCAGGAACGCTTCACCTCTATGACACGACTTTACTATCGGGACGCCTCTGCCTGTGTTATTATGTTTGATGTTACCAACGCCACTACCTTCAGCAACAGCCAGAGATGGAAACAGGACCTGGACAGCAAGCTCACGCTGCCTAATGGAGAGCCCGTGCCCTGCCTGCTCTTGGCCAACAAGGTATGTGGTTAGTCTTGGAAAATGGCCTCTGGTCTCAATCTGTGGTCAGAGAGTAAGCGTATCTAAGATGCACTCTGATCCTGGGTATCCACCTCCCCTTCTCAAGTTGGCAAAATCTCTGCCTCCTTTCAAGAGATGTTGGGACTCTTTGGGAAGAATGTTGATTGTGGATTTTGGATGGTGCTGTTCTAGCCACTGGGGGAACTGTTTCCAGTCCACAGGTATCCGAGAAATGTTCCTATCCTGAGGAATTTTATGGTATTACCTTTTATTTATTTTCTTTGCCAGTGCGATCTGTCCCCTTGGGCTGTGAGCAGAGACCAGGTTGACCGGTTCAGTAGAGAAAATGGTTTCACAGGCTGGACAGAAACATCAGTCAAGGAGAACAAAAACATTAATGAGGCCATGAGGTGAGTAGCTCATGCTGTTTGGGGGATAGGCACGCAGATTTACCCATCTTCCAATACAGCCTCTTGGACCTTCTTTTCCTGTTTCTGAGCAAGCAGGAACAGACCGAGCCACTGAAATGCCAGCTTCCGAAGGTCAGGGATGATGTCTTCTCTCCTGAGATAACTGGGGACAAACGGGCATTTAAACCATGTGGCTTTACTGAATGCCATCTGGTGATAAGAAGAGACAGCGTCTGCCATTTCTCCCTTTTCTCCATCCACCTTCTCAGACTTATTGTTTATTTGCTTTTTAGAGTCCTCATTGAAAAGATGATGAGCAATTCCAGAGAAGATATGTCTTTGTCCACCCAAGGGAACTATATCAACCTGCAAACCAAGCCCTCCTCCAGCTGGGCCTGCTGCTAAGAGCGTTTGGCTTGTTTTCCCTCCCAGTTCTACGAGGTCTTTCTCGTCCCTTCGGCTGCCCACCCAGCAGTTTTACTAAGTACATTTCAGCTGCCCCCTCCCGACTGTCCAGAAAGGAGGGCCATCATCACTCAGTAAAGACACCTGGGACCGACTGTGCATTTCTGCCTCTTGTGCAAGTTGCCTCTCACTTGCTGTGGCCCAGTTAGTGCCTTCTGTACAAGAAAGTTTGTCTCATCCCTCAGTTTGTGATCTGGGATTTCGTGGGAAGGATTAGAAGTCAGCAGCTCTGGGTTTTGTTTGTTTTTAAAAGAGGTACTGGGGATTGAACCCAGGACCTCATGCATGCTAAGCATGTGCTCTACCACTGAGCTCTACCCACCGCCCTGCCACCAGCAGTTATGTTTTAAGGATCATACTTCTCACCTGCCTTTGAGCATATTTTTCTGTTTGATGTACATTGATATCTCAGTCTAATAGGCCTTCAGGTTGCAAGGAAAATGAGATCAAAGGTCATTTCCCAAATTCCTTGTAAGTCATTGCTTGGACTTTGAATTTAAACATCTGATTCTTAGATGCAGAAGGAGTGGGACTGGATATCTATGGGTTTGGGGCCACTGGAGGTAAACCAAAAAGTCACTGCATTCTTTTAAGCTTCTAAAGTCATAATTAGCTTTCTCGTCTTGGTTTAAGAATAGTCAGCCTTTTAAACTGTATATCTTGTGTGATGAGGACATTTCTTTCCCCAAAGAAATTAATTCTCACATTAAGGTTTCCTAGTGTTGCTCTCCCAGTGGGATGGGGGTGGAGTTTGCAGGTTTCTGGGTTGAGGTCTTGCTGCCTAATGCCCTGAAATAGGTCTGTTCTTCGCAGCTCCCAGAGTCTGAATGGAAGAAGAGAGAGAGGTTAGCAGAACAAAATCCTGTGGGGCAACTTGCTTAAGAGCACTTTGGGTAGCTAGCACTTAACAGCCATAGGAAATAAACATTGTGTTTATACCTTTGCCTGGAAGTGGAGAGTAGACAGAAAATCATTAGGTAATTTAAGTGCTAAATTGGGTGGAGTTTTTAGTATCAAATCACTTCTAGACAGTTTAATTCGTTAAATTCTCACAGGATGGTGATTTATAACCAACCCAAAGTTATGACTATTCTTAGTGCCCTCAGAGGTATAGAGTTCTTTGAGAGACACTTATTTATATAAGTGTCCTAAGTCTGTGGTTCCCAAATCTGACTGATCAGAACCACCTGGGAAGTTTGTTTAAAATTTAAAAAATAAAATGCTTTAAAATTTCTGTTTCCCAGCCTCAAACCTACTGAATCAAAATGTCCAGGGGTGAAGCATGGGAACTTGGTGGTGGTGGTTTTCAAAGCTCCCCAGGTGATTCTGATCAGCTTGGTTTGGAAGCCATTGCTGGAGAACTTGGTAAGGATACAGAGACCCAGGCTTTCTCTGTGGAAATGATCTGGGCTTCCATAGGCTCTGTTAGCCCTCCAAATGGTTTTGATACACACCAGACTTTGAAACCCACTGTCCTAAGAGAGAGCAGAGGCCAGACATCAAAAAGAGCCTTCAGTGGCTGGTTGGTTTTTAATGCCAGTTATAAATTTTGCACAGTCTTTTGAGACATTCAGGTTCTTTTTTGTATTACCCTTTCCAGGTAGAGTTTTTATTACAACGATTCTGCAAATAATAGTGGAGTAACAAGTTCTCTGTGAAAAGAAAATTGATTTTATATTCATTGGTTTGAACTCTTGCAAAATCACAAATAAATGGGAAATGCATATTATAGTCATGGTCGTTACTGGCCTTTAGTGTGAGTTTGTTAAAGTATTACTTTATACTGAGAGTATTGTGAAAATGGAAACTTTATTTTTTAAAATAACTTCTTTAAAAATGAACGTAAATGTTACTCTGTTTATCTGTAAATTTACTAGTACCGATTGCACCATTCAAATTCAGTACTTGGTGTAACTCCCCAAATACTGCTTGTTAGTGTGACCATTTTAAAAAACTGAAAATGCTTTCTTTTCCCACTTGCTGACTAGGATATTCCTGCTTTTTCAAGCATTGCTGGAGGCTGGCCTGCTAGCCCTTCTGGATTTTCTCTCCCAATTGGTGAACATTATGGGCCTGAAACTAATTAAAGAAGAAATTGAAATATAACTAATTTCTCTCCATGTCCCCATTCATAAAGAAAAGGGAAAGCAATTAAGATAAGGAAGAAGAAAATATTTACATGATTAGAAGTGTGATTATACTAAAAATAATTAGATCCTATCATTTGGATGCAACCTCTTGGGTAAAATTGTTTGGAACATGGATATCATTGTAACCTTTCCTTAGAAAAATGTCCATATTTGAGACAAGGTGCCCCTCCAATCATTCAACTGGTTTATGGCCGAAAAGAAAACATAAGCACTCCCTGCAGAGTGTTCTGAGAGACCCAAGGAAGGGCCGAGAACAGAGCTGTGGGATGGTGACTGCCCTGGCTTGCTACTTTGAACAGAATAACTGAGTGATCAAGCCGGGAAGGGGACCACAGGTCAAGGAAGGCCCCAGCAGTGAGGGATGGTTTGCTCTTTTGCACCACTGATGAGCTGGAATTACTCCAAGATGACTTCCCTAACTTCATTTTCCTTCGCTATTGCTAAGGAATATTTAGGTTCCTCATTTTTTCCTTTTCTTTCCAGATTTAACTCTTTTCCTTTGGTGGTTTTTCTTCTGTCCTCAGGACACTGTCCCATCTAACATGAGGCTTTTCCTGCCTGTCATCCTTTTGTAGGCAGTGGCCTGCTTTTGACATGATCTAAGGCCATGGTTAGAAGATGAAAAAATCTCCATGGTAGCTATTCCATAAAACCCAGTGATCAGATGCTCAAGGAAACAAACCTATGTCCTTTTCTCCTTCACCCCACTTGGTTTATTCTGTATAGGAAGAGTCCTCAGCTTAATAAGTGAGTCATTTATTAAAGCCAAATAATCCCCCAAAGCTGCAAGTTGGAATAGGTAGGAAGCCACTAGGAAATGCGTGTTGGTAAGAATGCTACATACATTTTTGATTAAGCCATAAATACTAGACACTTGAGAATATATCTGCATGTGACCTCTGTGGTCATTAGAAAAACCTGCTTCTCTTTGGCTTTCAAGCATAATCTGAATTCTCTCCAGTTTTATCTGCAGAGTTTCAGTGTAATAATGGTATTTCTCTCCCTTAGGGTGCTCTAGGGAAACAGATCTAGTAAGATGTCTGTGTGTGTGTGTGGGGGGGGGTGTTTATATACACATACACAAAGGGATTTATTATAAGAATTTTGCCAGTGTGATTACAGGAGGTTGGCAAGCCCAAAACCTGTGGAGCTGATGTCCCAGTTCAACTCCTAAGGCTGGCAGACTGGAAGAGCTGGTATTGCAGTTTAGAGGCCACCAGGCAAGATAATTGTTTCTTACGCAGGACAGGGTCAACTTTTTGTTCTATTATGGCCTTCAACTGATGGGGTGAGGCCCACCCACATTAGGGAGAACAATCTGCTTTACTCCATGTACTGATTTAAATGTTGATCTCCTCCAAAAACACCCTCACAGAAGCACGCAGAGTAATGTTTGACCAAATATCACTCCATGGCCTAGTCAAGTGATGCACAAAATTTACCACTGCATTCATTTAATATTACGTTATGCTGTGGTGGTGCTGTTTTGATACCTTTTCTTCACATTCTAATTTGATTTACACCCCAAGTCCATCCGATTAGAAACTAACTACATATTAATGGGAGTAAAGAGGAGAAAGCAGACAGGAAAGGAAGATTTTATGATTTATCCTGATATGAGAAGGGCAATGCAGTAGTCCTGGATACCAATATCTGATTTGGTACAAACTCTTCCCTCAGATATGCGAGTTGTGTGTGCTTCTTACACTATCTTGGAAATAAGAAAGCAAATATTTCTTCCTACTTTATGTTTGAGGGAACAAGTATCTCAAAGTTTGACTGACTGAAAAGCAGCCGGTTGAATTTGTAATAAAGCCAAGACATAACTGCAGATCTTCTAATTTCCCCGTCGCCATTCTGTCATTTACTTTCTGGGAAGCATCTGACCTGAAAAACCTATTTTAGAAAACTAAGCCCAGACATTTAGAGAAACAGAACTGTCCCCTTCTGGGTTTGAAACTCTTGGTCTGTGTTACATAGATTTTGAGACCATGTTCATGTGTGGAATAAAGACATGGGTAATTAAATTTGGGACCAAATTATGTGTGGCTTGAATAGCATGCAGTGCAGGTATGTCCTGAGATGTTTGACATGTTCCACTTACTAAGATATGCCACCCAAATGCAATGAGTGTCTTTTAATTTTGATTATCTGCTTTCTTGTTTGCAAGTACAGAGATTTTTTAAATCTATTTTTTATTCTTATCCATTATAGTTTATTACAAGATACTGAATATAGTTCCTGTGCTGTGCTGTAGGACCTTGTTTATTTTATATATGCAAGTACAGGGATTTTGACAGTCATTCCATTTTCAACTGTTGCTGCCAGTAGTAACATCTGAGTGTTTTTGGAAGCCAAGTACATATTCTCCTAAGCACTTCACATGGATTTATTTTTATTTTCACGATGACCCTATGATTCTACATATATAGAGACTTAAGTCACAAAAATTAAGACTTTGCTCAAGGTTAGACAGCTAGTGAGTGGCAAACTGACTTTTAACCTTAAGCAGGATGACTCCAGAAACTCCCTTTACTACATACAATACACTGCCTCCCATTTTGTATGTGTGTGTTTTGGTGGTGGCATCCTTAAAGTTTACCCACATAATAAACTTTCAGTATGGTGAAAATAAAGAGTAATTTATTAAATGGGCATACAGGTTTTCAAATACTTTTATAATGAAAATTTTCAATCTACTCATTAAGGAAAATGGAGAAAAGAAGGAAAATCCAAACCACCTATAGCCCCACAACCCAAACAGAACCTATTTACATTTTGATAAATTTGTGTTCAGTTCACTTTTTTAACTTTTTTTTTTTTTAATGGAGGTACTGGGGATTGAACCCAGGACCTCCTGCATGCCAGGCATGTGCTCTACCACTGAGCTATATCCTCCCCCATCAATTCATTTTTTAATGCATGGATTTTTTTCATATAATTGTATTCACACTTAAATCATTTTTGATTACATACCTTTTATGTATCCAGTTTACAGTGGGGGGTATAAAGATCTATGCCATAGAAGTCCAAAGAAGGAGGTCAAAAAAGATTTCTTAAAGGGAAGTGAGACATGAGATGGATATAAATCAAGAAAGAAGTGGGAAAGGATTTCAGGTTGGGAGGAAAGGAGGTTTAGAATTTTTTACACAGGTTTAGGAAGTAGCCATGACCAAAGGGCTCCTGTTGTACAGCAGTGGGAAATAAGGTTAGAACGAGCATGGATAGGTTGTATAGGTCATTAATTTAACCAGTAGTGACATACTTACCATGTACCAGGTACTTAATTAGATGCATGGGATGAAGGCCTGGGGAAGAGAAGCTTTCTGTCCAGGAAGGGCGGTCCAGAACGGGGCCAGAATGTAAAAGGACAGCATCTCGCTGCAGGAGGCTACTTCTTACAGTGATGGAGGACAAGGAGGAAGGTCAGGAAAAGCCTTCATGGAAGAGAGGGCAGTCCAGCTGGAGGAGAGCTGCCAGCTGGAGAACAAGAAGAGACGCAATTTTAGACAGAATAAAGTGAATAAAGGTATGAGGCCACGCAATAAACAGCAGAGCTTGCTTGAAGGCCATGCCAAGGCATTGAACTTCACCTTGTAGTGGAGAACTATTAAGGGTTTAATTGCTTTTTTAATATTTTTTTCTTATTGAAAAATACATAAACATTATTAGTTTTGTTTAATGGCTTAAAACAATAGAAATTTATTTTAGAATTCCTAGAAATCTAAAATGGGTCACAGTGGGCTAAAATTAAGTTGTTGGCAGGGCCGCATTCCTTTCTAGAGGCTACAGGGAAGAATCATTTTCTTACCTTTTCTGTCTTCTCGAGGCCATCCACGTTCCTTGGCCCACGGTCCCTTTCTTCTGTCTTCAAAGCCAGCAAAGGTTGGTCAAGTCATTCTCACATCTTGTCTTTCTGACCTTTCCCGTCCCCATCTGCCACTTTTTAAGGATCCTTGTGATTACATGGGGTCCACCCAGATAATCCAAGTTAATTTCACATTAAGATCAGCTGATTAGCAACCCAATTCCCCTCCCCACATTCACAGGTTCCAGAGATTAGGTCATGCACCTTTTTTCAGGGACCATTATTGTGCCTACCACAGATGGGAAAACTGAGGAATAGTGGGTTAAAGAACTTGTCTGGGGGTCACACAACTAGCTGGTAGTAGAGCCAAGAATAAACATTATTTTTAAGATTCAAACGATGCAGATATTTTGTTAGAAGGAGATAGAAGTCTTTTGTAACCTGACTTCTGAAGACAACCTGATTAGGAGTTTGAATATTCTTCCAGGTTTTTCTCCACATATGCAGTCTCAACTATACCACCACTTCCCCTTAAAAAAGAGAAAAAAGTCTCATATGAGGCTCTCCGCAACTTGCTTTTTTTCTTTTTAATGTATCTTGGTCATCTCTCCATGGAAGAACATACAGTTCTACCTCATTCCTTTTCATTGCTGCATAGGATTGTTTGGATGTATTACAATTTACATGACCAGTTATCTACTAATGGATGTTTGGGTTCTTTCTTTTTACTCTCTTACAAATAATGCCACAAACTAACATCTTTATATATTTTTAAACTTAAATGAAATCTTCTTTAGGAGCTCCTAAAAGTGAGTCAAAGAGTATACACAGTTTAAATTTAAATATAGTGCCAAATTTTCCTCCAAAATGTTGATACCAACATATACACCCACCAAAAGGATCTCAGGGGCTAGTTTTTACCTATATCTCCCTTAACAAGACTATATTCAACTTTTACCAACCTGAGAAGTAAAAAAACAAAACAAAAAAACTTTTGTTTTTTTTTTTTTTTGTCATGGGTGAGCGTATATTGGAATGTGTTCGTCATTTGTTTTGTTAGTCACCTGTTTGTATCCTGTGTCTGTTTTTATTTTGTTGTCTTTTTCTTAGTGCTTTTGTAAAAGCTCTTTGTATTTTAAGGATATTAACCTTTTGTCACACATATGGCAAATGTTTTCCCCAGTTCATGGAGAGATTTTAAGCAGAGTAATATTAGATTTGTGCTTAAGAAATCTCTCTGGTAGTAGCTTAAATGCTAATATAAAGCGTTCATACTTTATTATGGGAGCTATAAGGATGTATTGAAAATTTCAGTATAGAAATGACATGAACGCTGTGCTTTGTCTGTTACATCTACCACAGATTACAAAAAGAGAAGAGAAGGGAGAAACAGTAGTTTAAGCATGAATGATTAGCAATGGAAATGGTGAGTGAAAAGTGAATTTGAGGAAAGCAGTGAAGAGAGAATCAAGAGGTTTCCACTAAGAGTGAGATGTCAGGACAGAGTCAGTAGTACCAAGGATTTGAGCTTCGGTGATTAAGGATGCCGCTGACAGAAATAGAGGAGTCAGGAGGAGAATGTGAGTAGGGGGGATAATTGGTTTGGCAGAGATAAATTGAGCTTGTGGATATCCAAGTGGAAATGTGTGTTAGGCAGTCAGGATACTGGGCTGGAACTCAGAGAGAGGCAGAGAGGCTGGCAGTAGTTGGTGGAATCATGCCCACACTGGGTGTGCTTGGAATAGATCAGTTCTCCTTGGAACGGATAGGAGATAGTGGAGGAAGAGCGACAACACCTTGGACGTTCACGGTGGTGAAGGATGACTGTCATCACTTCTCACCGCCACCTTTTCTCCATCTGTAAGCTGTGGGCAGCCTTTGTTAACTCTGTTCCCAGGGCTCAAGGTTTGTTGTATTCTGTTGGAGGAATAAACCAGCTGTTGGATTTGGGATTTTTCTTTCAGAGAAGACAGTATGAGTCATTCTATCTCCCACAGTGCTTCACAGTGTACAAACTGCTTTCACAAGGGAGCCCTTTTTGTTATTGTTGTTTTGCCAATCTTATGAAGTAGGTAAGGACCAATAATAATTATTCCTATTGTACAGATGAAGAAGCAGAGGTGCAGTTTAAAATTTGCTGAAGGTCACCGAGGTAGTAAATCACTGTGCTCAGGGCCTATATTCTTGATTACAATTTCAGTGCTTGAGGCCTCCCCTTTCAGCAATGTTCACTTAACAGTATTTGTTAGTGGTTTAGATGGATAAGTCCTCAATGTTACAAGGGTAAATTTTCTATAGATTTTACTGGTGTTGAGCAAAACAGCAAGTATTAGTCTATTGGGTTTTTCTTCCCTTCAATTTAAACTGGATGTCAAGATTTACATCCTTTTTGTTTTAGTAGCAGAAATCCCCCTAAACTTACCTCTTAATATTCTTAAAAGTAGAGAGGAAGATGGAAGTCTGGAGCAGAAAAAATATACACCTGAGAAATTAATTAAATTTAAATTGACTTTGGGTCCAGTCAATGTGACCCGAGGCAAGGGATCATCCTCCTTAACCATGAACCTATCTCCAAGCCAGTTATTTGGCTTCTGCGGTTGCAGAAGAACTAACCAGACACATGGCTCTTCTGTCCCATCCTTTCTTCTGAGTGTTGTGATAGGTCAGAGAGTCAACAGGTTGGAGGTAGAAGATTGAAAAAAAAAAGTCCAGAGAATCTGTCTTTAACTTCCTGGCAGGGTCTTCAAAGCAGATGCCTTTCCTAACTATGTAAAGTGATAGATGGGTTAATTACCTTGATTGCAGTAGTCATTTCACAAAGTATATGTGTATCAAATCATCACGTTGTACACTTTAAATTCATACAATTTTATTTGTCAATTATACCTCAATAAACCTAGAAGGGGAAAAAAAAAAAAGGACAGGTACCTTTCTGAGTTCCTGTGGTCAGTAGAAGCAGTGTCTATGTTTAGAGCTGGTTGGCTGTCTTTCATGAGGACACAGAACTGTGAGTGCCCAGCACAGAGTAAGTGCTCAAAATTTTTTACAATGCTCCCAGCTACTATAACATAGCCTTGAAGGAAATGGGTCTTTGTTAGGGGAAGAGTCATGAGTCCCAGCCACCCAGCATCACCACTTCTCATCATCTTTAACATCTGCAGAGGGGAAGGAAAAGTCTACTTTTCAAAATATAACTAAAATCATAGGGGAAATTAAGCATTGGGTTTAAAAGACCATTAAATCTCATTTCCAGGGAAAAGGAATAATTGTCTTTCCATCTCTTGAGCTTTTTTTGTTTTCATAATTTCTCACAGTTTTATTACATATATTATCCCTTCAAAGTTAACCGATGGTACTTCTAAGATCTAACTTAGTGTATGATCAGTGTCTTTCTTCAGCTTCCTACAAACTAGTTGTGGTTGAACAGGTGACCAGGGCAGATTTGGGGGGAATGCACTGAAGGGAACTGAGTTGGAGATTGTATTCCAGGTCCTCTTAACAGCCAGGGAGACAGTGCTAGGGTTCTTGTTGGCATAATTTTGTACTTGTCCACTAAAAAGTAAATTCGAAGTTCAAGTCTTAAGTTACTTCCTTCCTGAGAGACAGTGTTTGTTGAAATACCAAAAGAATAAACAATTTGTTTCCTTCAATTTAAACTGGATGTCAAGATATACATCCTTTTTGTTTCAGTAGCAAAAATCACCCTAAATGGAGGGAAAATGTTAGCTGAAGCTGAGGTGAGGAGAGAGAGAGGATATGACCCTCACCTTGGAAGAGGAAAAGCCTTCATGCAGTGGCCATCTGAATACTGGCCTTGAAGTAAACTATAGTGCCAAGGTCTGGAAGACCTGCTCTGAACTTTCCACCTGTCTGGACATGTAGACTCTGGCCAGTTCTTTTCATTACTTAATAAATGAGTAACAAGGATTCCTCTGTCTCGTCTCACAATAACAAATAATGGTACTTGCTAAAATAATAGCAACCTGACCTAATAAAACAGCTTCCAATAAAGTCACTGGTGATCACTGCACTACACCAGTCTCTGCAATGGCATTTTGACAATAATATGGATGACAGTACATTTAGTCAAAACATACTTGGATACCCATTAGAATGACTACTATCAAAAAAACAAAATAAGTGTTGGCAAGATGTGGAGAAACTGGAACCCCTTTGCACTGTTGGTAGGAATGTTAAATGGTGCACCTGCTGTGGAAAATAGTATGGAGATTCTTCAAAAGATTTAAAATAGAATTACTATATGATCTAGCAATTCCACTTCTGAGTACATACCCCAGAGAACTGAAAACGGGCTTGAAGAGATACTTGTACACCCCGTTCATAGGAGCAGTTATTCACAAAAGCCAAAATGTGGAAGCAATCCAAGTGTGCACTGGCAGTTGAATGGGTAAACAAAATGTGATACATACATACAATAAAATAGTATTCGGCCTTTGAAAGGTAGAAAATGTTGATACCTGCTACCACATGGTTGAACCTGGAGGACATTATGCTAAGTGAAATAGGCCAATCACAAAAGGACAAACACGGTATGATTCCAGTTAAAAGGTTCCTAGAGTAGTCAAATTCATGAAAACAGAAAGTAGAATGGTACCAGAGGCTAGGGAGAGGGAATGGGGAATTAGTGTTTAATGAGTAGAGTACAGTTGGGGAGGAAGAAAAATTTCCAGTGATGGATGGTGGTGATGTGAACGTACTTAATGCCACTGAACTACACACTTAAAAACGGTTAAAATGGTGAATTTTACATTATGCATTTTTTTTTTTTTTTTATTACCAACAACATCAGGGGAGAAAGGATGGAGTGACATGGAAGAGGAAATAAAACTAACGCTTTACTGGCAGACTGTGCTACTCTCTTCCAGTAGGGAAGCTGGATTTTACAAGAGCCTTTCAGGAGGTGATAGTGGTGGGTTGGTTGGTTGGTTTCTTTATGGAGTGTATCTTCAGTTGGTTATTAACAGGCTCCCTGCGGCAGTGATTGAAGTCTATTTTACAAAGGTGGGGTAAACTCTGGCCTTTACTATAGGGGTTCTGAGCTCTGCCTCTGAGAGTTTTATGCATCCAACAAATGTTCATTCATTTAAATGGAATGATCTAAGTTACCCTCAGTTATTTGATGGGAGTCTAGGGCCAGCCCCACCCATCCCCTCTCCAGGGATCAGGGATTGAATTTAACAAATACTTACATGGCATTTACTGTATGCCAGAGACTGTCCCAAAGCCTTTCCATAATAATCAACTCATTTAATCCTAATAATCCTATGAGTTAAGAACTGTCGTTTCCCATTCTACACATGAGAAAACTGAGGCACAGAGAGGTAAGGTTAGACAACTATTAAGTGATTAAGTGGTAGACCTGAGGTTCAGACCAAAACACTTTCTGGCCCAGAGCTCGTGCTCCTAATCATCAGGCCCATAAAGTAATGACTGTGAGTGGGACTTTAACAACCCTGGAGTGATCTCAAGGTCCAGAATGGAGAATGGAAATTGGTGGTGAAGTTATTCCTTAATTATGATCCTGGCTCTCTGCACCAGCAGCGGTTGGGCTCTTGAGGACTAATGATGAAGCCAAGAGAAAGGGGTTGTGGGTTTAAGGTCAAAAATTTTGAACCTATGGAATTTCCCTCCAATTGAGAAGCAGCCCATTACTGACGAATCAGCTGCCTATCCCACAGGTTTTGCTATTCGTACAGTTTCCAGATGATCAAAGCAGGCGAAATGATACATCATTAAACTAACCCTAAACGACACTGAACCCTTCATAAAGCGTTTTTCCTAGTCATCCTAAGATGCAACACAAGACGAATCTGCAACTCTGGAGTGGAAACCAGGGGGCGGGCCGAGCAGCGACCATTTTTGTTTTGCGGCCGTGCGCTCTCAGAGCATCTTGACTAACAGGACCTCAAGGAGGAGGCGGGGCCTATCAGTGAGCGGGGCGGAGCCTGGGAGACGTGATGATTCAAACGGACTAATGAGCTCGGCGCATCTGGCAGAAGCCGCCAATGACCGGTCGTGTTGGGGCGGAGCCCACAGGCCCTAGCGGGTTTGGGTGTAGGGCGGCTTTGGCGCATTTTCGGCTGGTTTGATTCATCCATTTTGAAGAGACGGGGGAGCGGGGGGCTCGTCTGATTAAGGGGCCCTGAACCAAGGAGCGGCGGAGTTTGAGAAGCCAGCAGCTCGGGGTTCGGCGGCAGCAGCCCCATCGGCCGAAGTTGGGGGGGGTGGGGCGCCGAGCGCGCGGGGTGGGGGGGGGTCCTGGTCTTTGGCTTCTCGACTCGGTCCTGTTTCGACAGCGAACATGTCTCGGCCTGTCAGGTCAGTGCGGAGTCCGAGGCCTGGAAAGGGTTGGAGCGGGTTGGGGTGAGCGGTGAGGGAGTGGGGGACAGAAGCCTAGAGTCGGCCCTCTCCCGTGCCACGCGCGGCCTCCTCCCTTTCGGGGCCCGCGCGCGCCCTTGAGCGTGGGGGGCCTTGCTGGCGCGCGGGGCTGCGCGGGGGGTGGCGGCCGCGCGCCCTTGCGCGCGCTCCTCCCCGCCGCGCGCCGCTGCAGGGCTCTGGGCTGCTCTGCTGCCTCCCCCACTCGCCGCACTGAAGCGGGCGGGGTGTTCCTGAACCGCCAGCAGCCGGAGGGGGAGGGGTGTGAAGTCAGCGCCCCCACCCAGGCCCCACCTCCTCCGGGCCGGCCCCTTGGAGCCCGCCGCGGGGACCGGCGGACTCGGCTCGGCCCCCACCCTAATTGAGGAGGGGCGGAGACGCCGTGTTGCCTCTTCCCTCCTCTGCTTGCGTGGGGGTGGAGGGGACTCTGCCCTCTTTCTCTAGCGGACGGGGGTGTTCCATGGAAGGGGGGAGGGGCAGCACTGCCTCCGGGCCACGCCTCCGTCCTCCAGGGTCGCTGCCGGGCCCCGCCTCCCGAATCGGGCCGGGCGTGGGCGGGACCCGTTCTTTCCCCCTCCGGCGAAAGTGAGAGTTCGGGAGTAGGCCCTGGAAAATGACTGCTGCCTATCCCCTAAGTCGGAGTTTCAAGCTGGTTAACCCTTCCCCACCTCCCCCACCCCCGCCTTGAGTTCGCACTTTCCCTCCGACTAGAAATGTCCTTCCTCGGGGAAATGTCCCTACTCAGGGAGGTGCGGGTTAACAGCACGACCCAAATCCCGTGTGGTTCTCGTTCCCGCTACTTCTCTCTACTCCCACCCGGCGTACACGGCTTGGATGTTTTTGTAACCCTCTCTTTACCCCCGAATAACTCTAATAATAAAGGGGCTAGTTTCGGTTAACCGTTAGACTTCATTCTGAGAATTTCAACAAGTTTGTTGTTCCCCAGCGGCCGGTGGAATCGCCCTTTGCCGTCCTGGCTATTGTATGGAATGTGCCATTTATGGAGGGGTGTGGCTTACTCCAATCTGTTAAGGCCTTAAGGAGGAGAGCTGTTGCAAATAAATGTGATTTTTAATGTAATGTCTTGACGCTTTCAATGTAAGGAATTGGCTACTTTGCATAGTGTTTTCTGGATAAATAGGTAAAGGTTTAGTTTTTTAATGTTTTTAACAGTTGTTGCTTCCCCTTCTTCATTCCAAGTTTTGTGAGAAACGGAAGTATTTTGACCTAGACCTCTAAAGGGAGGTTTGGAACCCAGGAGAGGGTTTTTGTTCCACACCGTTCTGTCTCCTGACTAGATCATCCGTCTCCAACTGGTGGTGGTATGGGACTGCACACTCCTACGCTCGGGGTGGGCAGGAGAGTGCTAACTAACTACCTGACTGCTTTTCTGCCTCCTAATTTCAACCCGCATCGCCAATAACTCACCATCGCCACCGAAGAGTTTTGCCGACTTTATGGCACGGAGTCTTAATATTTCAGATGATAGTATGCATTCTTTTTTGGGGGCATAATTGACCACTGTATTCCATCAGTTTATGTAGAGTATTTTCTTTAGGATCAGGACGAATAGACTATCATAATAAAGATTTGTTTCATCTGGATTGGATCTTCTGTCTTCTGGGAGTAAATTACTGTGTGGTGAAATTGGACTATTATTTTTCTCTACCTTTTAACTGCAGTTTACTAGGTTTTGATAACTTTTAATTTTATTATTGTAACTTTCTTACACACCTACCTGAGTTTGTGTTCCCAGATATAGATGTTGGAACACGAACAGAACTTTTTTTACTTGAAAGCTTGGATTTTTTAATATCACCAGGTGGGGATAAATACACTAAGCGCATTCTATTCGCTTTTTGAAGGCATTGGGATTTGTGCACAACTTTTTTCTTAATCAGTATGTTAAAAGTAATTTTAACTCTGTTTATTTGCCCCTACTTGAAGAATGAAGTTAATATATTGTGAGCTTTTTGGGTCGCTTTCAAATTATTAATTTCAAAGCAACTTGGTTTCTGATTATATATTTTAGTGATGAAGTCTCTTTGTAATTTTTTTTAAAGTCTTTAACATACTCTTGACCAATAATAAAGCAGAAATAATTAAACTTGAGTTTGGTGGTTTGTTAAATTTTGCAATAAAAAAGTTCTGTCTTAGGGAAGTGCTTTTGTTTCCAGGTGTAATTTAAGAATCTGTGTGCTTGAAGGAATTGAACAAAAAAAAGATAGATATTGATCCAATATCAGGATGATCAACCTTGTATAAAAACAAACCAAAAAAAAAAAAAAGCACGTGTTGGAGATTAAGTGTCCACTCACCTTCTTTTGGGATGTTTCTGCCCTTAGGCCTGTATAAAATTTTGAGGGTTTTCTGGTTTTCATTTTTACTGTAACTAGTATTCATTTTTATTTTAATATTAAGCATGTAAAGAAAATTTAGAAATGTACTAAATGGCTGCTTGACACCAATTTCCAAATGAAGGGAATGATGAACTGATAGCTACAGCAGGGTTTTCTATAGACATTGCGCAACACATACCGAAGTGGTTTTGTTCATACGGTATTGGCTACCTTCACCTTTTACAGTATCTGCCTCATGTATAAATGACAGCTCAAATATTTTAGGCCTTGGATTCAAATTTATAGCATAAAATTATAGTGTTAGAGCCAGAAAAAAACTTAGGCAAATTCATTTTACAAGTGACTTAATGTGGGGACCTGGACAAGTGCAGTACCTTGCATCACACCCTAGTAGGTTCCAAGATTGGGCCTATAACCTAGATTTCTTAATTCCCAGTCCTGCTTATCCTCGCCTTCCCCCTTTCCACGTAATAATCGATTTACCTTCTGCCAGATAAGTATTGATGTTACTGTAGCATATGGCATTTCTAACTTTTCATAGTGCTTTCATGTTACCTCTTGAGATAGGAAAATGCCATTACTTGTAAAAGGTGAGAAAGAAAGCGCAGAGATTTACTTACTGACTTGCCCAGACTAGAAACTAGGTTTTTTGGAATTCAGCTTGGTATATTCTCCATAGATCCTCCTCCCTTCCTGAAAATGGTCCAAGTCACTTAGATCAATCCGTTTACTCCTTTCTTTGTAACATAAGTGTACTTGATATCTTGTCTTCTGTTTAGTACTTGAGATTGCAAGGAACTTCTAACATGAAAGTGTATATGTGAAAGCGTAGGCTCTTACTGGTTGATAATAGAATTTTTTCAGCCATGTTTATAATTATGTTGAGAATATAGCTTTCCCTAGATTCCAGATTGCTTTCTTTCAAAAAGAATTTTGTTTGGAATGTGTCTGGATTCTAAAAATCGATATCCTCTCTTACCAAAAAATTAGTTTCAAAAGTCTTTATTAAAGGAGGAAACTTGGAAACCTGAAAGTTCGAGATAGCTTGGAATTTTTGATAACCAAGTATACACAGGAAGACACTTAAAAAATTAGTATACTAGTAAATGTGGTTTTAGGTCAGCCTGGTTCCTTGTATCTCTTCTTAGTCTCTGGTCAGGTTGTGTATGTGAGAGAGAGAAAGGGTGATTTTTATTAACCTTGGATCTGTACGTTGATTACTACTTACATGTCACTTTCCTCTAAGAAGACATAAACTCTTCTGTAGACTTTACCTTGAAAGATACCTCACATAATTTGCAAAATTAATGGAGTTAATTTTATAACAACTCTAAAGTAGTCAACATTTCCCAACATACATGTATTTAATCTGAAAATTATAATCAGACAGTGTAAAAGTTCAGTTTTTAGAGTAACTTGCTGAAACAAACATTTACTAAGAGTAAATGGAGAGTCAGGTACTATAGTAAAGGGTTTCACTTTATCGTGTTTTATCTTTATTACAACCCTGTAATAGAGGATTTTTTTAAATTCCCATATGACATATGACAAAATAAGCTTAAAGAATATGTTACTCAAGGTCACAGAACTATTAAGCAGAGTCAAGATTTGAACCCAGGTTTTCTGAATACAATACTGGTATTCTTTCTGTGGTACCATTCTTTTCCTTCCTAGTGTTTGGCATGAAGGTGGTCAAATGCTATTTCACTTAGTAATGTCTTTAGTGGCAAGTGCATTCTGTATACACGTTTTTTTTTTAGCTTTCTGTAAAAAATATTTGAAGGGAAAATATAACCAAAATGTTTTAAATTGCAAGTTTTTAAACTCAATCTTTAAAATAATTTTCAGAGATAAGTTTTAATTCAAAGTTGTTTTTTGGAGTCAAAGGAACTATGGTGTAGAAATAATGGTAAAAGCTGGATTTAGATTGTATGAGTCTTACCTATTTTCCTGTCTACTAGATTTACATCTATTATATTTGATTCCATATAGAATGTATTACAGGTCCAAAGTCCCTAGTTTGAAACCATTGGGGGCTATATGTGTTTGAAAGTTCAAAATTTTTCAAAAATTTAAAAAGAATAACAGGATGCCTATACTGTATGTGTGATGTACCATTACCAGTGAGTCTGGGTTAGTGCTCCTATAGTCAAACATAGTAGTATCTCTGTAGTAAAACTTAGGAGTTTTCACACTAAAAAAAATTCCTAAAAAGCCTTCATTGTTTACCCGTCATGCTTACCACTATATAAGTTATGAAAAAAATTGGTTTTCAGAGATTTTTGAATTTCTAAATTGTAGATCAGAGACTGTGGACCTTTAGCAGCAGCAGTCCCTTTCTCAACATCACCTGAAACTCAATAGGGCTATTGTTACCGAACAACTCATTTTGTACCAGTAATTCTGCCAGGTACTTTACACATTTTCCAAAATCTTGAGACAACTCTTCAAACAAGGTATATATTATCCCTATTTCCTATATGAGATGGCTGAGGCTTGGATAAATTAAATAACTGTCTCCATTCACCTAACCATTAAGAGATGAAGTAGGAATTTAGGTAGAAGTTGTGGCCATCCCAAAGCCAGTGTGATCTTTCCCATGAGACACACTGCCACAGGGTATTACTATTTCTCATGGTGGTAGCACACTTTGCCATCTTTGAAAGGAGTTATGTTTCATAGTAGGACCTTTGTGAGGAAGACCAACTTTAAAGTGAGGTTGAGGGGTGTGTGGATGGAGAAGAAGACAATTTTTTGGAAGGAACAGGAGACTGACAGAATTAAAGTAAGATACACCTGAATGTAGAGGAAAAAGCAATGAAGTAGTATGAGGCTTTTGTGGGAAGAAACATAAATGTTAAGTAAGTGGTGTTGCTTTAAGTGCATACATTTCATAATTCAGAAGCATTTCCCCCAATAGATTCCAAAGCCACCTAAAGGACACCAGAAGAAAATTAATGGTTTCATCTTACATATACCTATAGACGCAAAAATGCCAAACAGAGTATTAGCTAACTGAATCCAGTATGTGTTTAAAATACAGATGATCAAGTAGGATTTGTCCCAGGAACAAAACTTAGTCTGTCCCTGATTGATCATATTAAAAGACCAAAGGAGAAAAACCATAGGATTTGAAGTTTCAGCACTTACAAAGCTCACTAGTACTTTACAATTAGAAGGAAATTAAGATTAATTAGAAATTAGAGTTGATTTAACTTGACAAAAGTTATAAACCAAGGTAAGTGGTTGAGTTTTTAGTGTTTTAAAGCATATACCAATAAAACTAATGAGAAAGTAATTTTGAGTAAGGAAAGGGAGATTGGTTTTCATCTGTTTTACCAAAAATATATAAAAGCAAGGCCACCTTCTGTGTAACTGGCACCATCATGTTACATCTACATTGTAGTCCATGTGAATGGCGCCCCTCTGGAGTTAATAATATTTTAGAGTCTGCACAGCCAGATTTAGAGTTTGCAAACTTTGATCACCTAAACTTCATAATGATGAAGTTATTGAGCATGCTGAGAAGTGTTAACTTCTATTTGCATTTTAAAATTCTTAGCTGCCAAGATAGAAATAAATGTGATCTCATTACCCTGGATTATGAAGAAGTCGCTTCTTGGATTGTTGAGACTGGAGATAACACTGAAGAGACTGTCATGTTGTGGACAATGGGAGAAAACATTTGATTTAGCACAGGACCACTTGGTCAAACTGGGGCATCTTTTTTTTTTTTTTTTTTTTTGTCTCAAAAAATGTTACTGTCTAGGTTCAGGAAGTGGAACTGATTGTTACAGAATTGCATTGCCTTATTTTTAAATAACTGGTATCTAAATAGCCATAATTATAGGTCTGAAATATTTAAGGTAAAGAGACCACAGGTTGCCAAAGGGTGTTTCAGCTGCCTATAGTGTATTTTCAGGTGCTTCTTAGTGCATATCTGTTTGTTTTGAATTGTGCACCTGTTCGGTTACCTGCAAAGCAAGGTGATCTTCAGGAAGGTTTCATCTGTCAAGATAAAATGGCCCAGAAGATAAACTATTGAAAAACTAAAATTTGGCTCCTCTGAGAAGTAAAAATCCAGCTTGCTATTCATTAGGGTGGGATAAGATTGCCTTCCACAGATACGCTACAGCTGGAAGATTTATTGTCAGTTTACAACTTTAGAGCTTTAAATGAGAGGTTCCTGGACACAAAATTCACATCTACCTTCTTTGCCAAGAAATGGGACCCAAGGTCCACTTGGCAGTCCAGACCTTGATGCTGACTCCTTTTCACACAGGCCTACAGTGCTTTGAGCCTACCAAGACACGGCTTCATTTAAATTTCAACTATATTCTACCCTTCCTTAAATTCTTTAAGTTCTGTTTGGTGAGATTCTCTACATTTTTGATGTCCCATCACCTTTATTGTAATGAGTCAGTAAACTTGACTTTGTTGAGTTACAGATTTGTCCCTGGTGGTTGGGTTAAGACAATTAGAAGATTCCACTGAGGTTTCCAAGACCCTCTCTGCTGCAGACAGGACTTAATTTGGTAATGTGCTCATCTGAGACCCCTTTAATCTCACTTGCTTGAGGTTTTCCTAATTGCATAGGTTTTGCACTAAACTGGGAAAAATCCAGCCCATTTTATTTACCCAGTACTTTGTTATTATACTTGTTGAAATTTGTATATGTGTGGTTTTTTAAATAAAATATTCTCCTATGTGGAGAGAATAGGGTAGATCTGAATATATTTTGAGAATAAGGAGTGCCATGTGAGAGTTAATATTTATTCATCTGGACTAAAATATTAACAAATTGATTTAAAAAAGATTTAATAGGGGATTGTGACAATCTCCTATAACAGATATCCCCAGCTTATTCAGAACTCCTTTACTCAACCCTTTTGTGCAGAAATTAGAAACTTTTTCCATTTGAAAAACTTTCAGGTGCTCTTTCCTATAATGTTCTTGACTTAAATTTTTTTTTTTGAATTTTTGCTTTCTTGTATCTTGTGACTGTTTCTGAGTTTTGTTTAATTGTGAAAAGCAAAATCATATGATGCAGTCAAAGCAATACATCGTAGCCCAAAGGAGCCTGAAGCTCAAGACAAGTGAAGCAGTTGTGAGAAATTGCCCTGAACTGAGTTTAGGTATCCTGGCTCTGTGAACTAACTTTCTTATACCCTGAGAAAATCTGGCATATGAATAATGTTGAGGGATAGAAGAATGGAGAGAGGAGAGGTGAATGTCCTAAGTTTCAAGGGGAGGGAGGAATGGTTGTTGATATGCAGAAACTTTAATATTCAGCCTTGAAGGAAAAAGTGGAAGCTGTCATAAATGTTAAGGGCTGCTCTGTGGAAGAGGGTTTATTTTTATTTTGTGTGTGTTTGTGGGTTTTTTTTTTAATTGAAGTAGAGTCAGTTTACAATGTGTCAATTTCTGATGTACAGCACAATACTTCAGTCATATAGGAACATACATATATTTGTTTTCATATTCTTTTTCACCATAAGTTGCTACAAGATATTGAATCTAGTTCCCTGCACCATACAGTATAAACTTGTTGTTGGAAGAGGGTTAGATTTAGACCATGGTGATCCCAGGAACTAGACAAGGTTGAGTCAGTGAGTGGACTTCAGAAGCAGATTTCACCTCGTTGAAAAGAACTGTATCATTATTGAAGTTTTCTTAGATTAGGTTGCCTTTGAAGATCATGAGAAGTTCTCAGACATTCCCTTCTGGGGACATTTGTTGCTAGAATAACACATTAGGGTAAGATTGGATTAGATTGTCTAAGGTCCAGTAAGTAGCTCTAGTACAGCTGGTGTATCATCCTTCCCTCTGTCCTCCCACAGGCTACCGAACTGATAGATTTTATGAGTGCTTAAGCTTAAAAAAGTGATTTTCTTTAAAGGATGAATTAAAATAGAAAGAGATGTTATACTTTTGTGACCATGGATCAATAACAAGTCATTTTTTGTAAAGGTAAAACAAAAAACTACTTTGGAAATCACTTTTTTATTCTAAGGCAGTGGCTCTCGAGACTTGATGAGGTTCCAATAAGAAGTACACTTTACATTGCAGTTTGCTGCACACAAGAACACAAACACCTGAAACAAGTTCCAGGAACTTACCAGTTATTTCGGTACAGTCTTACCTGATATTTTCTGTTTGCTTCTTGTTCTTTTAAAATGCTTTTTTCTCTTAAAATGATTTGATTTCAGGACTGATAGATTGAAAAACATTGTTGTAGATGTTTACTATCTAGGTGATTAGTGAAAAGAGTTATGTTAGCTATTTTGGGTTTCTCAAAACTCAGAGTTCAACTGCACTTTTAAGTGCCTAATAAGAAACTTGCTGAATTCTAGAAAGTTAGCTAATTTTTCATCATCTCTTCATTGGCCAGAACAATATGACTTATTCAGGGTAAAAATGGAAGTATAGACAACTTGATAGAGCTCTAAATAATGCAGTAAGTTGTCTGAAAGTCTCTGATTTCCCTGAGAAAATGGTTTTGTCCCCTTTAAGTAGTATAAATCTTAGGGTGTCAATAATTTCATGTTGGTTTCTATTTTAAAGTTCTTCCTCACCTGGAACTTACGTGTTTCTCCCTATTTTGATGTGGAGGTTTGTTATAAAGTAGCACTGGATTTTTGTGGTTTTAGTTGTTTCCTCATCTGCAAGAGTAAGAGGATTAGATGAGATCATCTCAAAGGTGTGGTAATTTCCATTCTCTGAAGTACTGTTGATCCTTGACTCTTCAGAAAGTTAATTTTACAGACCTCATATTTCAGGAATACCCTTGTTTTGGTCTTAGACAGTTGCTGCTATAAGGAAGAAAAGGTATTTTGGGGGTAGGCTTACCAGTATTTAGTAGAAAGAAGTTGATGATTAAGAAAGTGGAAGAAATAATGGCTGCCATGCATTGGGGAGTTGTGCATCTGTCACTTGGAGCAATCTTGAGAGAAAGGTATTGTCGCTCCTATTTTACAGGTGAGGAAGCTGAAGTTCAGGGAGGAGAAGTAACTGGCACAGCCAGGATTTAAAACCCAGTTTTAAAAACCTGTGTTTTAACCTCTATGCTATTTGGAGAAATGGGTGGTTGTCCTCCCAATTCTAGTTTTTGATACACAGAAGAGTTGGTTTAGCTTTGACATTTAAGTACTTTGAGGAAATAAGAATACTTATTTGTTTTCAGCTAGAAGTAGAACTTCCTGTGCCCTTAGACTTAAATGTTACTCTTAAGTGTTGCACTTCTGTTTCAATGTATCTTCTCAGTTTCAAGTTTGCATAGGAGTAAGTTCATCAAAAATGTATTTCAACCCTAAATAAGGCAAATCTCTAAGTAGTGGGAAATAGTATGCTTTAGACAGCAGAAAATGAACCAAATTATATAAACCATTATAATGAGTTATTGTGAATGACCCTTGTTATTACAGATCTTTTATTTAAATTATTTTTCTTTTCCCTTTTCCGCATTTATAGACACTTTCTTAAACTTTTTGATACTTTTTCCCCCCACTAGTTACTCTTAAGACAAGATTGCTTCTAGTCATATTTTGCTTTACTCGGGTTTTACAGTTTTTGTGATAAATGACATGTATTATGTAAGATAATACTGGCCACGTTCGCATAATTGAAAGTTAAAATATTATGTTTCAAGAGGAGGAGTAGTCTTTCAATTTAATTTTGAAAATTTTAAATTTAATTGCTTTTATAATGTTAGCATGGTCTACACGGCATTTTTGTAGTTCTCCTTCGTTGGAAAACAGAATAGAAAAAAATTACTAAATAATTACCTTGTAAATTTCTTAAAGTTTTTTAGTTTGTAGAAAACTAAATTTTCCTTTGTCATCAAGGGCAGTGGGATTAAACGTCTGATAGGTTGAACACTCCAGTGGCACAGACCTCCTCTCTACTGACGCTCTTTCCCACCCGAATCCTTTGCAGATGGCAAGTCCGTTCCGTCATCAAACGCCTTTCTTGAATTTGGTGCTCCAAATTAAGGAGAGACAACCCCTGTCCTCAAAAAGCTCGCGTTTAGTAGATTATATAGTATCAAGGGATTAAAATTGCTTAAAGGAGGTGAGGTTGTATGTCGAATGAGCAAGAGTGGTATGAATAGCATTCTAAGCCAAGGAGCTGGCGGCACAACCAGGTTGTAAGCAGTGGCATGACTGGTGAGGTTACAGACCTCCTGGGTTGCTTGATCGTTAAGTGGCAAGAGATGAGATCTTAAAAGACTTGGAGGAGACTGGCTTTTATCCCCTGAAGTATTTTCTAAAACTAGGTTTCTAACAGAGCTCTTGAATTTGGCTCTAAGGGCTAAAGTTTCAGAAAACATTGGAGTGCCTACTTTTTACCTTGTTCTGCACCAGAAATGTGGACATGACATCACTGAAGAAAACAAACGGTCCAGCAATGTGTGTTAAAATGTGTGCTGTGCAAAAGGATAGTTGACCATTTCCAACTGAAAAAGTCTTCTTTTATTAAACTTGTTTTGGTTTGGTTTGGGGGTTTTTTTTGGTCGGGGAAGGTAATCAGGTTGGTTTGTTTTTTACTTATTTTGATGGTGGTACTGGGGATTGAACCCAGGACTTCATGCGTGGTAGGCAAGTGCTCTACCACTGAGCTATACCCTCCCCCCTTTTTTTTATTAAACTTTGATAATTTAATTTTATAGAGTAATTTTTTAGATCTGTCAAGCAACTTAGGTCATTAGTTCCAACAGAGGAAGAACCGAGACCCAGAGAAATGAAGTGATTTGCTTGAAGTTCTAGAAGCAGAACCCAGCATTCTTACTAACAGATTTTATACTTTTTACTATAACATAATTTCTGCAGTGTTTCTAGTGATAGACTAAGGAAGTAATTATCATTAGCAAACTATTAAAAGTTCTTTATGTTGATCCCACACTTCATCTGATCACCAAAGCTAACATGTTTTTTCTTTTGCAAGTTAAAAATCCTGGTTTATTCAGTTGTTTTTCATGTGATATACACGTCAACATTATAGTTACCCTTCTTTATGTAGTCTTGTAGGATGTATCTATTGATATTTGGTACCCAAAAATTGTACCAGTATTTTAGTTGTGATTTCCACTAGCATGGATAACCTAAAATTACCGTGCCTCCAATTTCAGAATGTGTACATTAATTATTTGAAATTAAAATTTAAAACTCCCTCTTCTGGATACCTTCCCCTGGTTCCATGTCCCATCTTCCTTGATCCTAAGTAATGCAGAAAATGGTCATCTTTGCATTGTGATCATAATACTGTTTTTCATGGCATCTGTCATTAAACACACTATTTTGCTGGAATATAATAAGCATTTGATTATCAGCCCCCAAAATAAGCTTTTTTTAGAAAAAAAAATTTATTCTTTTTTTAATTGTAAGAATAACATAAAATTTACCATCTTAATCATTTTCAAATGTACAGTTCAGTAGCATTAACTACATTCACGTTTTTGTGCACCCAAATCTCCAGAACTCTCCTGTTACAAAACTGAAGCTGTAAGTACCAATGACTCTCCATTCCCACGACTCCACTCCCGGCAACCACCATCCTACGTTTTGTCTCTGAATTTGACTACTCTAGGTAACTCATAAACATGGAATAAGAGTCATATTTTAAAAATTAACTTTCCCAATAGAATGGTATCTTTGATATATTATATAACTCAGTTTCTTATAATAAAACATAGTTCCAACATATTTTACGGTTTTACGTCTTGACTCATTGAGGCAATAACATGAGAAGATAGTTCATTGTTGGTAGACTAAAGAAAAACAGAAGGCACAATTCCTTAAGAGCCTTTCTTTTTTTCTCTTTCTCTCTTAAATCAAGGGTGAGGCTCTACTTTCCTCCACATCTAAGCCCCAAACGTGTTCAGATTTCACCCCTACCCTGTCATTTTTGCATATTATATAGAAGTCATAACTATACTTGAATTCTGACTATCTTGTTTTTTGCATTTAAATGGTGTTTTCATCTGTAAAACCGGGAATGTTCCTCTGCTCAGGTTAAGTGCAGTTGGTGGCCTGTTTCTCTTAGTTCTTTCAGTTCACTTATTCAGTTTCCATTCAGTTACAGTGCCTCTAAGTCTCTCTTAAATGCTAGACTGTTTGGTTACTAACATGGAAGTTTTCATATCTCTCTAGGGGAGGAATTTTAAACTTCTAAGTTTAGACTATAAGGTAGGAAAATTAAGATTTGTTTGAGATATTAAAGAAGCTTTACCTAGTAAGAAGTACTTAAAAATCTTTGAATCGAGTAGATACATAAATTTGTACCTTTAATAAATGCTCATTAATAAAAAGCATGTTTTGAATGAATCAATTTTTTCCATCCCCTTCTATGTAAGACTTGACTGTCACCACAGTTTATATATTATAATTAACTGTATTATATTTGAGTCACTTTGACATGAAAAAAACTCAGTAATAACCTTGCTTATCAGGTGTAGGTGTATGTGCATGTGTAGCAGTAAAAATAACATTTACAGTTTGGGTTTGTGTGATATTGTCTCTCTATAATGAATATACATGGTAGTTTGATTTATTTTACTATCTTACGTACTCGTGGAAGGTGAAAAGTTGTTTTGTGGGAAAGGATAGTGTTTGAGCCATCCCTGAGATGAGCAATATGAGAATTGTAGTTTGAAATACTTTCGGTTTAAGCTGCACTTTCCTGTAAAAAAGTGACAGTTTTTGGCTGATGGTAGGGGCTTATTGAAAAATACTTTTCAGAGAGCTAGTTCTAATTCTGTTCATGAAGTAAATGTGGGTTCTAATATCTTATAAAAATCCTATGTTTTTGTGATCTTAATTAGAATCTCTTCTTTCTACAGAAATAGGAAGGTCGTTGATTATTCACAGTTTCAGGAATCTGATGATGCTGGTAAGTTTTGCGGTTTCAATAAAATGTAAGTTGGCCTGACTAGTGGAAGAATAGCCAGCTTATATACTTTTTCATTATTCTTTTGGAATAAGTTTTATTTTTTATTTTTAGACTATTGATGTATGTAAATTATGTCAGTCTGTGTCACCCAAAACAGAAGGTGAACTTGCATGGATTTTAACTTTTCCTTAGTAAATTATTGATAATAAACATTTGAATACTTCTTTTTTTCCTTATCTGGTTTTGGAGTTCAGAGTTGAAATGTGCAACAATTCTGCTGCAATGTTTATCAGTTGATGTATCTCCTGCTATAATCACAGTAAAACCCATACTTTGTAATAGGGAGTATATAAGTTTTTTGCATAATGAAGTAAGATGAAACTATTTTGTAAAACACCTTTGATTTGTGAACTCAGAATGAGTAGTGTATCTTAAATCTTAGCCATAAAAGTTTTCTTTAGAATATGTCCTTTCACTTTCCAGATGTATTTACTATTCTTTTTTCTTTCTTTTTTAAGCCTAATTTTATTTTATAAAAATAATATTATGCACTTTGGGAAAACTTAGAAAAGATATGTATAAATAAGAATTTAAAAAATAACATAATCCAACCTCCCAGAGTTAATACTAATATTTATTAAATGCTTGCTAAATGTTTGCATTTACCCATTTAATCCTTAGGTCAGTCCTGTTAAAATGGGACTATATGTACATATTGTTGTTTTCATTTTACAGATAAGGGAACTGAGGCAGAAATATTACTCAAGGCCCCTTAGCCAGCAAATGGCCATTTTAACCTTTTTATTTAAAAAGCCTTTTGTCCTTTTTTTCCTTTTAAAAATATAGTTGACATCTTGCTATACAATTTCGGATTTTGTGTCCCTCGTACCCCCCCCTTCCTTTCTTGTGTTACTAAAAGTTTATGGTTGCTAATGGTTGTATGATATTCCATAATTTATAATTATTCAACCATTTAATAATTGCTGAAGCTTCAAAATATTCTAGATCCTCATGATTATATATAGTGGTGTAAGAAACTAGTTTTTCACTATACCTTTTTTTTAAACTATAGTTTTTTACTACACCTTTTAAGGCAGAGTTATTTTTCTTTTGTTTCATAGAGCTTTTGAAATTGGAGGTATTTTCACCAAATGTCAGAGTATGCTATGTATAATACTTTAGTTTAAGTGTAATTTAATTGATAACTGTGTTAGGACTATAGAATTGTGGGTTCTTTACATTCTAAAATACTTGTAATATAACCATATTACTATAATAGTTTCCAAATAGATATGAAGATATGGAAACATGTAAAAATCTTTAATAAATTAAAAGGGTAAAAAAAAGTAAAAAAAAAAATTTAAAAGGGTAGAATATAAAATAAGAGATATTTGGCTGCAGGTAGATTAAAATATACACATGAAGACTGGAGGGTAATATGCAAAAATTGGAAATGATTGAGTTATGGTAGAATGGGTAGGAAAGAATTTTTTTTTTAATGAAAAAAGTATTTAGGAAATCCTGACCTCTCACTTTTTAAATCACATGAGAAAATTATCTCAGTAAATATTGGTGGTAGTTTTGACATGTAAAAATCATAGTACAGTTCACTGAATTTGAAAAATACTCTATTTAGACGAAGATTATGGAAGAGATTCAGGCCCTCCAACTAAGAAAATTCGATCTTCTCCCCGAGAAGCTAAAAATAAGAGGCGATCTGGAAAGAATTCACAGGAAGATAGGTAAGAGGTGTCGTTAATGTGTTTCTTCTTATGCTGTCATGACTCCGAGAAGAGGGTTGTCTCTGATTTCTAAATGAGTAGAATCTCCAGTTACTTTGGGAAAGTGCTTACTGTCCACTCAGTGTTGTTCTGCATATTTCATAGCACCTCAGGCAGGGCCTCTGAGTCTCGAGGTTAGCCTCTCGGAGGTCCTGAGGCTTGCTTGGACTCAGCCTGGAATCCAAGGTGAGCTCCAAAAATGCTGGAATGCCTTTGTTGCTACATCGAACCTTTGAACAGAGACAGAAAGATTGTTTAAGTATGTGACTTGTTACCTAAGAGTAGTACTGACATTTACATTGTGTGATGGCAAAGAATAAGTGACCTTTTCTGTTCAGTCACAGATCACTGGCAGAATCATAGCTAAAGCTTGGAGTCTTAAGTTGCATTTCCTACTGGGTTTTACTGTCTGTAATCAATTCTACTTTGTTTAAATAATTATTTTAAATATTTTGGACAGTTTCTTTTCCTTTATTTCTGTAAATGAATTCAGATGACTTAAGGCCTCATGAAACCAAGATATTGTAGTTTTCATCTCTGCTCTTAACAGGTATACACGTGACACTCTCATCCTCACTGTAGCATAACTTTAAGACCTCCATGACGGTGGTGGTGGTGCTGGTGGTGGTGGTGGTGGCGGCAATGGTAGTTACTGTTTATGATTACTAAGTGCCAATATCTCTGCGCTAATTTATATTCATTATCCTATGATTCTCACAACACCTTTATTAGGATAAGTAATATTAACTAAGAGGGGTCAGTGATTTATTCAAGGACCAGCAAATGGGCCAGCAGTTCTTAAAACCATATCTGCTGGACTCCAAAGTCTGTTTTCTAACTATTAGGCAATACCACTTCCAAACAATGCTGTTAAGTATAAGCAGTTAAGAAATGATAATAATTGTTGCTAGTTCTTCTAAGATACTTACTTTCAAGCACTAAAATCACTGTCATAAAGCCCTAGGCAAAAGTCTTTCATGCTGAATTCACAGAATGCTAAATTTGTAGAAATAACAATAATAAATGCGTTTACCTAGTATTTTCTGCTTGCTTTAATCACTAACCTCTGGTATTTTCTTTCCTGAAGAATTTCAGAAATGTGGTTTTGAGGAAAAAAGTAAGACAAAATTATACTTTTGGGAGACAACTCTTCCATAGTTTCATACTATATCTCTCTAATCCAGTTTTATACAGCAGTCCAACTTAGAACTATCTTTCATTATATTCGTTTATTATATTTCTCCTAGGAATGAGCTTCTTTATGGCCTGTTATAATGTCTCATTGATGTGATTGATATCTAGCCTGAATTTTTCCCTGTCGCTTAATCATGTGGTTTTTCACTTTCTCCTAAGTGTCCAAGAATGATTGAAATAAATACAACTTTTATTGCCATTTGTATTAAGTAGCTTGTATGTTTATTCTCTCAGATCCGTATCATGTTGATTTTTCTGTTGGGCTCTACTTAAAAGTTCAGCTTTTACTTGACCTTGCTGTAACAGGGCTCAAGGATTAGTGGTCTCTATAAATTCAATAATAAAAGAACTAGAGAAAGTGGTACAGTTCTTCATCATTGTAATAGACTTGTGAATTAAATGCTTATTTTGCATAAAATATTTATATAGGATAGTCACAGGTTCAGAATTCTGGTGTGTTTGGATCACATTACTTACTAAAGAAATGTGTTTGATTTTTCGCTTTGTCTGGGAATCTTGGGTTCAATAGTTTGTTGTTTGAGTGCCGTCTAGATTATGGGAATACCAAAAGAGATTTACCAGATCTGTTGTTTGAGAAAAGAAAGCTATGAAGGCAGTTTTTAAGTATGACTGTTTTCGTTTTTGTTTGTCAAAATTTCTCATGGAATCATAAAATTTTAGCACTGAAGAATACCAAATGATCTGCCTAAGATCATACAACTAATTAATTTATGACAAAGATGGAACACTAGAACACAGATTTCCAAGTTAAGATTTGTGAGGATATAAAATGTGCATTTTTGTGACCTAAAAAGTTATTTTGTAAAATTTTCCATTGAACTTTGAATCTCCTTACCTTCTTATTTTACTTTGCAGTGACCTTTAGCTCACTTTTATTTTCTCCATGATAGTAGTCAGGTCTGTGTGTTGAGGTTTTTGATGTATAGAAATATTGGAGGCAGAAAATATTAGGCAATAATGTTAATTGATTTGTTTTCATTTTGTTTTAGATAAATTTTTTGGCATATTGTAATCTTTATAACTGAACTCCATTTTCTTTAATAATTATATTTTAGGTTTTTTGCATCTATATTTGGTGCTGTCCATGTATTTGCCTGCTTTACCACCACTGATATATTATGTGACTTACTTTCAGTATAGTTATACTCTGCCTCTTACAGCACAGACTTTTGTTCTTATTAAATTTCTTGTGAACCAGGCCTTCTCCGTAGGTGAGAAGTTTTTAACCTCTGTTGAGATATCTTATTTTTTTCCTTTGGGTCTCTGGAAGAAGCAGTGTTTTCCAAAAGTAGATAAAACTGTTCAAAAAACAGATAAATTATTCACCAGCATCCCTGTGAAGCAGGGGAATAATGGAAGCAATTTGACCCCTCAGCATCTGTTTAAACATTTTATGTATAAAAGAGGTTTTCTTTGGTGTTCTTCTACAGTCAGATGCCAGAGATCTGTGTCCTCTGAGATGTTGACCTAAGACTTTTAAACTTTTCCCCCCTCTCCCTTTATAGTGAGGACTCAGAAGAAAAAGATGTGAAGACCAAGAAGGATGATTCTCACTCAGCAGGTACAATTTTTAACATAATAATTGTAATTCTTATTTATATACTTATTATTAGACATTTTGATAAGTGGTTTATAATAATGCCAGGCACTGTCGTAAATACTGCATTACACACGTTACATGTTCCATCTTCAAAGAGCTCAAAGTGATTCTCAGTCCTGGTGGCTTATTACAGTTTCCTGTGAAGGTTTTTTTTTTTTTTTTTTTTTTTTTAAACATACTCCATCCCATCCCAGGACTTCTGATTCAGTGTGTCCAGATGGGATGTGGAGGCTTGGATTTTTAAAAGTATTTACACATTATTCTGATGCATAGTCAAGATTGAAAACCATTTACATGAACAAATAAAGGATATCAAATTAAATAGAATAATATGAACTTATATACAGTACTAAGTGAAATCGAGATATAAAAGGGGAGTGATGGCCCTGGGTTAAAAAGCAAACAACAGTTAGTGTCAGTCCTACTCTTTTTAGCTGAAAGTAATTCTTTGAAACAGTAACCATGGAGAAAGTTTTTTATAAGAATTTTAACTTAAAAGAATTAATGAGATTTCTGGTCAAAATGGTGGAGTAGTAGAACCATGAGCTCACCTCTCCTTGCGACTGCAACAAAACCACAGCTGACTGCTAAACAACCATCAGGATAAAAAGACTGGAACCTAGCAAAAAAGATCTTCAACTGGAAACCTAAAGAGGGAACCACAGCAGGATGGTAGGAGGGGCATGCTTGCAATATAATCGGGCCCCATACCCCCTGGGTGGGCAACCCACAAGCTGAGGGATAATTAAGTTGCAGAGGCCCTCCCACAGGAGTAAGAGTTCTAAGCCCCATGTCCCCAGCCCAGGATTCTAGCATTGGGAGGAGGAGGAGACCCCAGAATATCTGGTTTTGAAGGCCAGTGGGGCTTAACTCCAGGAGCCCCACGGTACTGGGACTGGCTGGACCCTGACTCTTGGGTGACAAGAGAGGAGTGTCCTGCTGGGATGCATAGGATGTCTCCCAAAGAGGGCCACCTCTCCCAGGTCGAGAAAGATAACTAACCTACCTAAAAATACAAGTAGAAGGATAGACAATATGAGGCAGCAGAGGAATATTTCCCAGGCTAAGGCACAAGGTAAAATCCCAGAAGAAGAAATAAGTGATGAGGAGATAGGCAGTTTTTCTGAGAAAAAGTTTAAAGTAATGATGGCAAAGATGTTCAGAGAACTCAAGAGGAGTATAGAAGCACAGAGTGAAGTTTTTAGCAAAGAGTTGGAAAATACAATGAAAACTCAACAGAGTTGAAGAGTAAAATCACTGAAATGAATAACACACTAGAAGGAACCAAGAATAGACTAAACGAGGCAGAAGAATGATCAGTGAGCTAAAAGACAGAATAGTGGAAATCACTACTGCACAACAGAAAAAAGAAGAAAGAATGGAAAGAAATGAGGATAGTTTAAGAGAACTCTGGGACAACATGAAGCACACTAATATTCTCATTCTAAGTGTCCCAGAAAAAGAAGAGAGAGAGAAAGAACCTGAGAAAATTTTTGGAGAGATAATAACCGAAAACTTCCCCAACTTGGGAAAGGAAACAGTCACCCAAAGTCCAGGAAGCGCAGAGAGTTCCACACAGGATCAGCCCAAAGAGGAACACATCAAGCTTGGCACATAGTCATCAAATTGACAAAAATTAAGGATAAGGAGAAAATATTAAAATTAGCAAGAAAAAAGCAACAAATAACATACAAGGGAACGAACTCCCATAAGGTTATCGGCTAATTTTTCAGCAGAAACTCTACAGGCCAGAAGGGAGTGTCAAGATGTATTTAAAATGATGAAAGGGAAAAACGTATAACCAAGAATACTCTGTCTAGCAAGGCTCTGGTTCAGATTTGATGGAGAAATCAAAAGCTTCACAGATAAACAAAAGCTAAAATAATTCAGCACCATCAAACCAACTTTAAAACAAATGTTAAAGGAATTTCTCTAGTCATCAAACTGTAAGAAAAGAGAACAAAGAGAAGAAAGAGGGGGAAAAAAGACCTTTAAAAGATTGCTTTGGCAATTTGGCATCTTTTGTGGTTCCATATAAATTTTGGAATTGTTTGTTCTGGTTCTGTGAAAAATGTCATGAGTATTTTGACAGGGGTTGCATTGGATCTGTAGATTGCTTTGGGTAGTATGGCCATCTTGATAATGTTGATTCTTCCAATCCAAGAGCACAAGATATCTTTCCATTTCTTTGTATCATCTTCAATTTCCTTCTTCAGTGTTTTACAGTTTTCAGAATATAGGTAACCTCTTTGGTTAAGTTTATTTCCAGGTATTTTGTTTTTTTTGGTGCAATGAAAATGTTTATGCCAATTATAAAATTCTGGTTTTAGAAGTGAAACAAACAAAAAAGGTGAATGAAGGGCCACAAAAAGCAAAATACCCTTTTTTATGGGTGAGTTGTATTCCATTGCCTATATATGCTACAGCTTCTTTATCCATTCATCTATTGATGTGCACTTAGGATGCTTCCATATTTGGCAATTATAAATAATGTTGCAGTTAATAGCAGGGTGTGTGTATCTTTTTGAATTAATGTTTTTGTTTTTCTTGTATATATGCCCAGGAGTGGAATTGCTGGGCCATATGGTGGTTCTAATTTTAAGTTTTTGAGAAACCACCATATTGTTTTCCATAATGGCTGCACCAGTTTACATTCCCACCAATTATGTACAAGGGTTCCCTTTTCTCCTCATCCTTACCAACATTTGCTAGTTGTGTTCTTTTTGATAATGGCCATTCTACCAGATGTGAGATGATGTCTCGTGATTTTGATTTTCATTTCCCACAGCTAAATCTTAATACGGGAGCCCCAAAGTCCAGGAGAAGAGCTGTAGGTAGAGGCTAATACAGATGTGACTTGGTCTAGAGCCGGTTGGTTGGCAGCCTGCTCTTTAACCAGATATATTCACAAGCACAGCTGTGTGTTGAAAAGAACTTTTCATTGATAGACTATAGTATAAGAAAGTAATTTTATTTAACTTGTATTAAGATCTAATTGATCTAAATATAAATGTGTTTTAAAATTTTCCCTCAAACCCCTCTAAACTGAAATGGTCACACTTCATTCATAAAGGATAGTAGCTTGACATTATTTTAGCATCTGTATGTTTTGTATCTTAGAATAAATATCATTGGAAGATAGCCTTCCCGGTTCTACTATTTAAAAATATTTTTCTAACTTTAGTTTTTAAAAATTGTGAACGTAGATTTGACTGCAATTGAGAATTTTAGGGCAAAGGAATGATGTAAGTTTAAAGTATGTTGTAAGAAGCATGTGTTCACACCTAAATTCAGCTTTATTACTACTTAAAACTCCATGCCTAAGTTATTTTATATGTAATAGTGGGAATATAGTCTTATTTAAGTTCATTCTTTGAATTTTAGCTCTTTTGTATATTTTATAGGAATTTTTAGGGATAGAATTTACCCTTTTTGAATGAAATAAAGCTGCAGATTGTATCTTACACTGGCTTTTCTTGTCAGCTGTCAAACCCATAACTCTTTGATCACTGCATTATAACTTTGATATTGCAGAGGACAGTGAAGATGAAAAAGAAGATCATAAAAATGTGCGCCAGCAACGGCAGGCAGCCTCTAAAGCAGCCTCTAAACAGAGGGAGATGCTCATGGAAGATGTGGGCAGTGAAGAAGAACAAGAAGACGAGGATGAGGCACCATTCCAGGAGAGTACGTACCGCTGGCCTGTTACTCTGGTCGTGGTTGTAGTTGGTGACCTTGATTACTTCAGCATTTTTGTGGATGCTAAATGTTACAATCAGTCCCTTAAATTAGATCCTCACTATTAAGAGAGATGACTGTTTGATATCTATTTGTATTTTAAAAGATTCAAAGATTCCTATGATTATGATGTGCATCATTTATACTGAAATACTGAGTGAACAGTTGTTAGAGTAACAGTTACCTGGTGGGTGTTATAAGATTTGGTAGAGAAGGGCATAGACCTCTCTTGACAAACGTGTTAATAGAATTTAGATGTTTCAAGGGGGAGGGTATAGCTCAAGTGGTAGAGCACGTATTTAGGATGCACAGGGTCCTGGGTTCAATCCCCAGTACCTCCATTAAAGAAAAATTTAAATAAACCTAATTACCTCCCCATGCCAAAAAAAAAAAAGTGATTTAAAAAAAGAAAAAGAATTTAGACGTTTCACAAGTTACTTAGATTAATTAATTACATGTATTTTTGCTTCGTATGGCGTTTTCTTAGTTCATTTGTTTATAGTTGGGACAGACGCACGGAATCAGTGCAGTTTCATTTCCCTGGTCTCGTCAGGACTATATGGGAACGATGGAACTACCGAAAGTTGTTTGATGGCTTTATGTTTTATCCAGGTTGTCTTATCTCTTCCTGTTTCAACCTACTCCTAAAACAAGTCAGTCATGACCCTCATGTGCGTGCTAAACCATTTTAGAGGTGGGGCCAGTGACAACTCCAGCCAGATCAGTAGTACAGCTGCAAATAGAACCCAAGAGTGTTTGACTCCTAAATCCCATCCTGCAGTCACTCTTAGCACTCTCTTCCTTTGTTCACTTGGAAGGATGTGTACATTAAGTTGGACGTTGAAATTCTTCTTTCCTCTCAGAAGATTCCGGCAGTGATGAGGATTTCCTAATGGAAGATGATGATGATAGTGACTATGGCAGTTCAAAAAAGAAAAACAAAAAGATGGTTAAGAAGTCCAAACCTGAGAGAAAAGAAAAGAAAATGCCCAAACCCAGGCTAAAGGCCACAGGTGAGCTCTGCAGAAGTGAAATGAATTATTGCTTTGAAAAATCTCAAGAACCAATAAGCTTCTCTACAGAAATCCTTCATTAGGGCTTGGCCTTGGCCACATACTTAACAAGAATCAAGGGATCCTGCCTTCCGTAGTTGGAAGCAGCACTGACTTAGTCATGAGGACTCCAGCCCCTGCAGCGGTCCGGTGGCTTAGCCCTGTCCAGCTACTGCTCTGCGTAAGGCAAGGCTTGAGAACGACCTATGTGAATCAGGCCCAGTGGTAGAAACACCACACCAGCGTAGCTACTACTGCCCTTTTTTCCCCTTTGATACCACAGTCTCAACGTCTAGTCAACATGAAATTGTGAAAACACACACCTGTAGCAATACATCAGCGCTCTGTGTTCCGATTCCTACACCATCCTCTGTGCTGACAGACTAAAACCACAGCTGAGCACTTAGATTCATTTTTCTTTGAGCCAGACATTCTCCGGGTCGAGCTAGACTGTCACTAAATCGGAAAGCTGGATTTGCTTTTCGTTTTCATTCTGGCAGGTAGAACTTTTTACTCATTATCTCTTGCTGTTGGGAATGATGGGACTATCCAAAGTTGCTGGTGGCGTCAGTTCTACCAGATTAAGTTACATCCCTTTTTCTTCACCCAATTTTTAAACGTAACTAATTTTTATCATGAACAGGTTTTAGTTTCACAAGCCACTAAGGATGATACGCAGTTTCTTTAGCATCTTTATTATAGACATTACTGCTATAACATGATGGTGTTAGTAAAAAAGTGTTTGATACCCACGCTGATTTTTAGAAAGTTGCGGTGTTGTCTTTACAGATTTTTTTCTTACCGATTGTTTTGTTTTGTAGCTGATGTTTATTAAAGACATTTTCTTCCCTTCCCCAAATGGGTATCTTTCTTTCAGTGACGCCAAGTCCTGTGAAAGGCAAAGGGAAAGTGGGTCGCCCCACCGCTTCAAAGGCATCAAAAGAAAAGACTCCTTCTCCCAAAGAAGAAGATGAGGAACCAGAAAGCCCTCCAGAAAAGAAAGCTTCTGCAAGCCCTCCGCCCGAGAAGTCTGGGGATGAAGGGTCTGAAGATGAAGCCCAGTCTGGGGAGGATTAAAAGTGATAATGGTTTGGGGAGAGATTTTATTTAAAAAAAGAGAAAAAAAAAAGAAAAAAGAAAAAAAGAGGGAAAAAAAAGAAAACCTACTTAAGATAGAATATGGTTTTGGCTATGGCTTGACTCATGGGCTTTCAATGCTTTTTTCCTTTTGTTGAAAATAACATATTCTCTCTCTCTCTCTTTTTTTTTTTTTGTAAAGAAAACCATTGTATGTTTAATTTACCCTTTTTGTCTATTGGTCTTCTCTTTGTCACCGCCCCCACCAACCCACCCGCTTTCCCAATGAAAGCCATGTCAGATGAATCACTGGATTGACTGCTTCATCTTTTTAATTTTGATGGAAGGTATACCACAGTTGTAAAGCAATAAGATTTGAGGTGAACACTATGGAAATTTTGCTTTTTTGCTAAATGGTAGCAAGTTGAACAGTAATCAAAAAACGTAGAGGGCTTTAGTTAAAAATGATTGCTTCTTTCTCTACCTGGACTTTTTAAAAAAATTAATTGTCCTCTAATACAAGTTTATATATCTATATACAAAAATATGGATGTCTAAAAAATCATGACTAAGCTTCCACTGATGGGGCAAGTAGGAGATAAAGGTGAATTCTGAATTGTTACTAAAAGTATTCATATTTTTTACCTTGGGGCAGGGTAGGGAATTGGGTTACCTGACCTTGTTTGAGGGTGTGGGTTTTTTTTAATTTCATCACTTGTTATCTCTAAGAGACTCGGAGCCAGTGATCCTTCTATCCTGCTACAGTCTAAGGAACTTAAAATGCAAGGGCCGCCAAAACTTAAATCATTTTTTATTTCCTATTTCATTCTCTGATGGTTCATGTTTTAAAGTATATATGTATCTATTCTGTTTCTTGGATACAATTTTACCAAGGATCAAAAAAAAAAAAAAAACAAAAAAAACCCTAGAACTTAAATGGCGAGATCTATATATCACAGTGGATTTCTTCTCAAACTGACAATGTTTAGGTTTTAAGTAAATAAAGTACCAGTTAATGTGAAACTCAATCACAAAGACTTGAGATTTTTCCTTCATGAAAACAGAATTGAAATTCTTCTGTGCCATAAATGTGCATTTAGGTCCCGTGAGCCATGCTGTTTTTATTCGGGGGTAGAACGTTTTCTTTTCCATACACCTGTCTCCCCATATCTTCATGGAAATACGGCATGAAGTGCATCTCTCGGCTTCCTGCTACTGGAAGGATACGACTGCACGCCCCGTCCCCCAGTGCCTGCCAGCTCTGCTCGAGGACGTGAGCTGTCCCGGCTCTAATCTCACTCCACATCCTGTGCTCCATGGGAGTGTGTTCAGTGCTGCTCTGACTCTATTCAGTTAGCTTTTGTCTTTTTACTAGGGCCCCTGCTTACTGCTCCTGTTGCTTAAAACAAAAGTTTAAGGGGCTCTGTGGGGCTGGAGAAACCATGCATTCAGGAGGCCTGTGTGCAGTTGGTAACAGACTTTTACATGCATTATGGAGGCAGGAGACAGATCTGTAGTTTTGATCCTCCACATTCTGATAACCATGAGCTCATGGGAGCAAGGTTTCGGGGTCTTAGTGCACTAATAAGTTGAAAAATTAGTGAAATTTAACCTCTGCCTTTTTCTCTAGATTTGCTTCTTCAATGTTTACTTACGTGGTTTTCCTTCTATCTTTTAAGTCACAACGTATTTTTCTCTCAAACAACCTGGCTTTCTTGCAGATGGTCATAGAACAAAGGTTATTTAAGGAATATTTTTACTCTGATTTTTAAGACATTGTAAAGAGTATCCTTACTCTGTGATTCCTTTTTTTTAAGAAAGCACCAGTGACAGAGAGTCGTTTCACTGTTACACTGTGTGTGTTAAAGAATGAATTTGGAGATTTTAGTGCTTGGCCGAAATGCAAAACTTAAACATAGGTAGCAATTGGATTATTATCTTTCATGATGGTTAACTTTACAGTTGTGAACTTTGCAATGGGAGTGTTAAAGATGATTCTACTTGCTTTCTGGGTTTGTTCAGGTATTTTAACAAGGTTTGTGTTCACATGTTAAAAAGCCTCTCAGTGTTTCCACCATGCACTTCTCTTTTTAGGGGTTTATAAATTTAAGTCTTACATTCCTAGTAACATTTGCGCTTTCCTTAGATTATGTTTCGTGAAGACTGGGGGGAAGGGTCTTTTAAAACTAGCCGTGGTATTTTATGTAACACAATCTCTATAATATATTAATCTGCACTAACATCTCTGTCATATACGCACATCCTTTAGAGGTAATCACGTCTTCTAGGTTACTTGTGTGCATTTGGTTGCGCTTTTTCTTTGGGGATCCCTTTTTAAAAGATTAACTCATGAGACTGAAAAATGTATTATATATATTTCTAATAGACTGGACAAAAGGATCTGTGTCCCCAAGAGAGACAGGCTCTGAATGAAATGAAGTGTTTTCTCCACTTCTTACTGATGATCTCAAACACCCTGGCCTTCCCTTCAAATCATGCATGCAAGTAGGACAGCTGTGGTGTCTCAACTGGAAACAGGTGCTCAACAGTCAGGCTTGGTCATGGTACCAGGACAGGTTGCAAGGCATAAGCTGATGGGGACTGGCCGTTGGCAGCGCCCTTGACTAAACGCCCCCCTTTTCTCTAGTGTGCCTGTGGTGAAATGGCGATAGCGTTCACTGTCTTGTTTGCAGTGCTCAGGAAGGGGGCCGTTCACTCGGAAAGTGCTTGTTTGTGTTATCTCAGTTCTCCAATGTTGGCCTCGTTAGGTTTACCTCTGGGATGTGGATTTCGGCAGCTTTGCTGACTGACACTACATTCTGGTTCTTTCTTTCAGACTTCCCTCCCCAACACATGCACGCATGCACGCACGCACGCACACACGCATAGCTGGAAATGGGTAGCTTCCATCTTATGAAATCTATTTGTAGCTCGCTGCTTGCTGCTAGCCTTCCCCACCTCAGGTCGGAATCAGTGGAGTGGGCCCAAAGGAGACATGTTCCTTTCAGTAACGGTAGATTTGTCCTGCTTTCTACAACATCTCCCTTTCATATCTCCACTTCCTGTTGAGTCCATGAAGGAAAATTAATGGGTGTGTCCTCGTTTAGGGAGGTCATGAGTGGAAATCTTTGAACCTGGAAGAACAGGAGTTGATTTCCCTTGATAGATTTAATACTTTTTTTTTTCTTTTCTCCACAATACCTGGTTTGCTCCAGATTCAACCCTCAGTTCAATACTTAATTTTGGTTCTGGTTCAAATAGTATTTTCTTATATGTAACTAATCAAGGGTGGAATTTGAGGTTACAATCCAGTAAAATTTTTGACATTCTTAAGGATATGATCAACTAAACTGAACTTGACACTGTTTTTTTTTACATTAATTTTGTTTTGTTTTTTAATCCATGAACATTCAAGGAACAAATGGATTTTCGAGTACTGGTTGGGGAAAGAGCAGTGCTTTTCTTAAAAAAAAAAAGTTAAGGGTGTTAGAAAGGCAGGAGCAGAATTTAATAGCAGGAGCAACAGGAAAGGCTTTATAAAAGACCGTGTGGCCACTGTGGCTGTTCTACAGAAAGGAAGTTTTGATCTGAACAGTCCTTTCTGTGCCTACATCACCAGTAGCTGCACTGAGAATAAACTATCACCTTAGGAGTTTGGAAAGGAAGAAACCTGGCCTGTTCTTAAGGGCCTTCAGACAGATACTTAAACAGAACGAGTAACATACATTCCTGTCAAGGAATGAGGAAACTGGAACAAGCTGGCTGCTCTTCAGGTTAGAGAGCTGTCCTTTTCTCTGTACCTGGAGCTGAGTTTATTTGAAAAGGGAGTTAGTTTCTTTGAATATTAGGACGTCAAGCTAGTTATAGCCGAATTTCAGTGTGCAACCCATTTCCTCTTTTTCTTGAGATAAGCTTGATACAAAAATCACTCTAAATCCTAAATCTCTAAATTACACTTTTTTTCGAGCCTACTTCACAAAATTCACAGTGGTGCTGACTGTGTATTAACCACTATTGGGAAAAGTCCTGTAAACCTGCCTGTTGCCATGCCCATGGAGCGGTGGAACTGGTGACATCTGTTTGAGCATGCTTTGTGTGGCTGGTGGAGTGCCGCCGTCGTGCATACACTTTGTACATCAGGGGTGAAGGGAGGGTTTTCTAGATTATGGGAGGGTGGGTAAAATTGGGATTTTTTTGTTGTTGTTGTTCCTTTTTTGATGGGGTGTAGGGGTGTAGTACTCAGCTTATGCCCTAAATAACTTGTATAAAAACCCCTGAAGTATTGTGTGGGTGTGTGTGTGAGTGTGTGTTTGTTATATGTCTGGCAATTAAACCTTTGTCTTCTGGAAATTAGTGAATTCTTTTCTTTTTTTCCTCCAGAAGTATTTGTTACAAGATTTGTAAATAAGAGCTCTACTTGGTTTGTTTACCATGAACATGTTGCAGCAAACCTTAGACAACTAATTCCTGCAAGATTGAAGGAAAGACTTTAAGATTTGCCAGGTTAAGCAGCAGCCAAGTTCTCAGTAATTGTTTGCCTTGATTCATCTTTCAGACTTCATTTTGCCAGCTCTAAAATTCCCCGTCTTCCTTAATTTTAGTCCTTAATCTTTTACGTTCTGAGCAGGAAAAGTAAAAGAGAAGAACCTGCTTAAATATATTTAATTGTCCATGGACTGAAACCCGGGCATCCCTTAATACTACAATGTTGCTAGATATACGTGATCAGACACCAGAGGGTTGGGCATTCTTGCAATACCTTAACAGTGCTGAAATCTGCAGCATGGTACTAAGGAAGTTAAAGTTTGAATGTAACCACTTTATTTAAAAGGTTTTTTTTTAATTTAAATGAAATGGGGTTGAAGTGAACATGATTTTGTTGACCATGTTCGTGAATTATAGACTCAACATGCATTGGTAGACTTGTGTGATGGTCTTTTGTGATACTTAATTTCTACATATCCCAGTCTCTGTATGGATCTGCATAGACAAAGAAAAAACAAACTCCTGCTTTCTTTTATTGAAGGGTTTCCAGGACTGCGTGTCTGTTCCTGAGCTCTGTTTTAAGTATGTGTATCCTTTGCTTGTATTTTGTATTAAAAAATAAGAAAAAGAATCCTTTATTGTTGAGCATGTTGGCATTGTCCCCTTTATTTTTTTTTTCTCTTTTGGGGACATATGAAGCAAGTTATTCTTTTTCTGTATCTTTTTTTCTTTTGTAAACTTTTTTTGTTTTGTTTTGTTTAAAAATGGCTTTATAAAAGGGCTTTTGTAACCCAGATGTGTGCTCTGTGTACTTCTTATAATACCCTCAAGCAAATACCCTGGCTTATTATACAGCTGATCACCTTGGCCTGTCCCATCCCAGTCCAGCCTGATTGGGGGGGAGGGGCTGCTATCTAAATGAATTCTTTAGAAACTAGCAGTGACCATCACTGTTGTTGGTAACAAGACAAGCATATCTTGTCTTAATACTTCAGAGTATGGAATCAAGAGACAGTAGGTTCACTGACTTTTGCTTAATCAAGGGAGCACTGGACTGGGTACATGAGGGTCCCTGTGAGCATTTTCCTCATGTTCATGTCCAAGGTTATGAAGTCTGATGGAGGGCAAGTTTCTTTCAACAATCCTATCATTATATATAATAAAGGATAATGTTAATACTCGTAAAACAGACATTTGCGTTCAGTTTCAAATACCTGTAAGAACCACACTATCTTGCAGTTTATCATTAAATACTACTTCTTACCTGGAGAATATGGTACAAGATACTGTAGCTATTAGGACTTGCATCCTTTTCAACCTTTTCCCTTATTTACATTCTTGCCTTGTCATCCCAATAGTGTAATTGACATAAAACTCACCTTGGCTTCGAAATTAAGTGCCTGTTTGCATGCTGTTATCCCTTAGAGACTAGCTAACTTGGCATTTATTTCTTACAGAGTGGCTTGTCCCAGGTCAAAGTTTACTTCAGAAGGCCGCTAACCAGCCACTTGTCCTCACAGTCTGTGGGTGTTTTATGATTGACATACCAAATTTCTGTTTCAGTACAATGCTGAAGAAACAGAGTCTGGTTTAAAGGACTTCGAAAACCATCAGGTAGACAGAGGCATAGAGGTTGGGTGGGTTTGGTAAAATACATTTCGAATTCCCTCAGCTTCTATCCATGAGCATTATTGCACGGTAAATTGACAGTTGTAGTTCAGCCCTTTACAGTTTATGAGGAGTTTTTATTTACATAGTATCTCATTCGGTTTTCCCAACAACTGTGAGATTGGTCAGATGTTCCTCTAATTCTGTCGAAAATAAACTGGCTCAGGTAGGATGTCTGACCTGGCTGGCACGTGGTACAAAAGTTTGAATCAGGTCGTTCTGTGTGCTTTGAATTGTCACAGCTGTTGGTTCTAAAGCCAGCTCCCGTTATCCTACATAAATGTCCCCTTGAGCCTTCCTAATAATAACCTACTGGGCATTTGGCTGTTTTTTTAGCATCACTAAGTTAACAGTGATACTTGAATCAAGTCCAGTGAATTACATCAAAGATTAAATGGGAAAAATGTCCTTTCAATGAGATATGAACATTTCTCATTAAATGCTTAAATTTACTTGAAAATCCTGCTGTGGTCCCTAGATATGAAGCTTCAACTTATGTAAAGGCTTTTATGGCCTGATTATGTTTTAAGTAGTGACTAAAAAGAGGGAAATGTGTCATCTTGACTATACCGCCCTTATCCTCTGCCAGTAGAGGGCGGTGTTGGCCTTCCATACACTTAGCTAGTGGGCCCATTGCTGGCCCCATCTCGTTTTTAGGTACTGTTCCTCGAACTCTGCGTCCACTGTATCAGGACACCCTACCACCTGCTTGGGTCAGAGATGTTCTGTGATCAGTGTGCCCACTTAACATCCTGGTGTATGCAGCAGCAGTATTTTCTGGGTTTTAAGTGCAAAATAGGATCTCTTGATTCATGCACGTGCTGTTCCCTTTTTTACAGCTCCCAGAACAGATGTGGATAACTTCCTAAAATGAAAATACATGTTGAGATTTCAAAATGCAGCTGTGAAAGCTTGGCCCTGTTTTGAAACATGTATTGCCTTTTGAAATTGCCCTCCAGTTCAAGAGGCTTGTCTCTTGCACAGACAGCACTGATACAAGTTTATGTACATACTGAGACCTCTTTTTAAGGTAACGTGGTACTTTGTGTTCCTTTATCTTGATGGCATGCTTCTCTTTCCTCCATTATCCTAATAGAATGGACAGGTACCCATTCGACATGCTTTGGCTGGGCCGCCACCTGGAGAAATCAGCGTTATCCTTGGGTGTGCCCCCTGTTTCAATATTAGACTTGGACAAATATTGTGAAATAAATGCTGTGTTGATTCTGGGGTCAGTGTATGAAAGAGGGCAGCCAGAGTTTACATCCTAGTGAAGAAAATAATCACTTAAAAATATGATAACATAAAATCTTAAGAGTAATAGCTTGCCTTGATTTAGCTCATGGCACCTAGAAATGATTTGTTTAAAAATCTAACTTAAGGAATAAATAAATCAAGGACGATTACATGTATATATTACTGTTATTGGTAATGTTTTAGCTATTAGCTGAAGGTATGTATATAAAGAGAGATGGACACACACACAAGCCATTTTATTAGAACGTGTAAGACCATTCCTTGGCTGGTGTGGAGGTGCAGAATGTCATGTGTCTAATAGATACACTTTTTCCACCTCGTAGGAACAAGAATACGTAGTCTGTGTAGTCAGGAGAGCCCTGACTACAAGACATTAGGGTAGAAGGAGGTAGAAAGTCACTGAAACAGGAAGAATGATGGCATAAATTTTAGGATAACTACTGATTTGATAACTCTAGATGATTGGTTATGTGGAAAAAATTGATTCTCATCGATGAACTCAACATGTATGGTGATATAATTAATAAAAAGTAGATTGTGAAACACTTGTCTTTACCCAGAAAGTGTATAGAGACAGTGACACACACTGGATCCTCGCTTTGTGGACTATAAATTGGTTCTCTAATTCGATCCTAATGGAATAAAGTCCTGAGCATTTAGAAAATATGGTTTTACCTCGAACGTAGTTAAGAAGAATGACACAGCAAAGCTCTTTTATGAGACACTAAATGTCTTTAGGAGTCACCGAGGACTCAGTCAACATTCTGTTTAGATCTTGGAACATAATCTGGGGCTTCAGTAACCTAACTTCATTTCTAATGCATGCAGCATCTCAGTTACAAACTTCAAGCTCCCCGTTTGGTCCTTTGCTCCTGCCTCTGACCTAATTCACCGCTATCTCTCCTCTTCTTATTTTTGTGAATGAACAGCTTCCATGGGGTTAGCAGTTTTAAGGCAAATCCACTGTTTGTACATGTGCCAGGCAGCCCTAGAAGCGGCTGGGAAACCAGCTGTCCTGTCGAGAGTCGGCCCGCAGCGGGCCCAAGGACAAGATAAACAGCATTTCCTGGTAATCCTGGAACAATGCAGAGCTTAGATTCCAAAGCTCCATTGTAGGGAACTGCGGCTGTAACTTCAGGTATACAGGACGCACAAGCACCCAGTCAGAGAGTGGTGGTTGCCCTAGACCTTGCACAAGAGGCTAGTCTTGGGCCATCGCAAAGCAGGTCACTCCTCTCATCCTCCGTTCCCTCATTCTCTTCCCACGCCTTCAAGTGAAGCAACAAGACCTGATGTTTGGGTTACTCACTCCTCAGCAGTCAGCAGCACTGGGCGGCCACTGAGAAGCGGATGCCCTGCTCTGGGAGATGTGAGTCTAAGTGGGGACACCCTCATAATGCCAGACAGTAGAAATGGGAGTTCCTAGAACATCTCTTGCTTCTAGAATTGACCTCTGAATTAGCCGGCAATAGTTATTGACGATGAAAATTATGGTGCCTCTATTCCAAACCAAAAATCGGGACCTGTAGTATGACAAAGTGTTTTGTCCTAATCCTCACTGGGAAAAAAACAGTCTAAGATACAGTATGGACCTCAGAATATTTGCATTTCTGTGATATTTTTATGGTGTAAGGAACTAAAGCATGAAATATTTAAAATTGGGTTACTCAGGAAATGCATGTGACTGGTACAAAAAAATGCAACAGGTGTTAAGCAGCAGGGTTGAGAATAGCACAAAATGCCTGCTAAAGCAAGAGCAAGAGTCTGTTTTATTGAGGCCTCCAGTCGCCTTTCCTCATTTTGCAACCTGCTTTAAGAGAAGCTTTGTGGCTGGTTGTGGATGAAGCAGAGCAGTTTACAGGGTGATCCTGGGCAAGTCACTTACTAATCCTCCCCCCATCTCTCCCCAGCCCATGCCGATTCTCCTTTTTATACAATGGAGATAATAAGGGATGACTTTCCTGGCTTCGAAGGGACACTGTGAGAGTGAGTGAGGCTGTGTGCACCTAACCCCTGGTAAGGAGGCTCTCTGGCACCCAGGCTGCTGCTGGCTCTGTAGACAGACTGGTCTGGTATTGGCAACAGTCTCAGACAAAAGCAGCAATGTGCCTCTAGGCGAGGTACGTGGCTGGTAAATACCTCATTCCTGCAGAACTGAAATCTTTTGCTTTGTCTCTGGCATACAAACGAGTTATTTATTAATAAGAACACTCTGGCAAAAGGATAAACTTTAACCAGCCCACAAGGTGGGGTGGCTTTAGAGAAGACGGAATAGTGACAGTCAGTCCCAAGTCACCTCCTCTAGCAAAGGGCTTTTAATAGTGGAAGTACATAGAACTGATCGGCATTTGAGTGTTTCTTCAGCATCTCATATGGAAAAAAAATTCCACCCAATGATTACAAAGTGTATCCCTAGTTATGGGACATAGATTTCAAATGAAGGGACACTCATTTGAACCTGGAAAACTGATTAGAAATACTTATCAGGAGTCTATTTTTGGTGTATGAAATCACCTTATTCTTGTCTCTTTGGTTTTTCAAATTTACTGCCAGAAATGAAGCCTCAAGACTATGTCTTGGAGCCATTATCAGGGATAGAACCCAGGGCCTCAACAGAACTGCTTCACTGTTGCAGTGTGATACCCTGAGTTCCTGTGATATGGAAGCCTTACTAGAATGCTTTTTGTTGGGGGGGGGGGGTTGCCTATCAAGAGACCCTTTTTTAAACGAATAGCATCTTTGGAACTGAACCCCAGGGACCGAGCTACAAGACGGATGCCTTCCTCCTTCCCCGCAAATTCTCTTAAGTCTGCGGGGAAGAAAGACCCTATTTTAACAGATAGGGATGAGGCCTTTTTAAAAAAAAAAAAAATTGGTTTATGTAAGTTGAGTAACAGTCAGACTATATAAATACTGAAATTCTGGTCAGAAGCCTCTTATCTTGTAACACCCCCTTCCATCAGATTTTTAAGGACACCATTTGTGCTTCTTGTGCAGATAAGATAACTCGCAAAAGTTGAAAGTCCCTCTTGTCCTGTTATCTTGCCTAAGCAGATAGAACTGGTCACTGGGCTTCCGTAAAAATGTTCACTTTTCTTAACCCAGTTAGCATCTCTGAGTTCCGTGAATGTGCATGACACGTGCTTCCCCTCATTAGGCATTTTGGACAAGCGTCAGCATTTAAGGTCATGAGAACTGGAGTTTTGTTCCCTCTTAAGAGTATGGTATTAAGAAGACGAAGCTGTAAACTCGGATAGCTGTCTGCCCTCGGGCTTAGCTTTCACAACATTCTTGTAGAGTCAGAATGCGGGCTTTGACGCAGACAGACAGACAGACAGACAAGGCAGGTTCTCGGTAGGAAAGCACCAGTGGTGAAGGACCAGTGTGAGCAATAAAGAGCCCGGCTTCTTGAACCCCATTTCTCCACCTACCCTGCAGGCAAGTCAACCCTCGGCGTGTGTCAACCCGACTTTCCAGAGAGATTTCTTTGTTTGGAGGTGTTTGTTTCTTCTTCTGTTTTCAACGTACAAGTCCTAATTGAGAACACGGGCATTCGTTTTCTCATCAAGGTGGTAAAGTGTAAAAGACTAATCACTAAATGCAGCTGTTACATGTATTGGAAAGGAAGGTATTAAGGGTTCTGTGATTTGATACATTTGGCTCCTCATGGAAAAGTGCTTGAAACCAGTGGTTCTCAAAATGCCATCCCTGGACCCATCAGCTGGGAACTTACTCAAAATGCAGAATCTTCATTCAGCCCCATCTCAGGGGCTGTTGAATCAGAAACTGGGAGTGGGGCCCAACTGTTTGGGTTTAACAAGCCTTCCAGTTGATTCCCGTGCACACTGAAGTTTAAGAACCCCGGCTGGTTTAAATCATGACACGGGATCAGCTGGACTAGATCCTTGCCCTTCTCATCTCATTAGAAAAGGCAATTTGGCCTCAGTGGTACTATTGAGACAGACCAGTCATTGTACCTGTCTGGGTTTGGCTCCCCAGCACCAATTAAATCCTTTAGTTACATCTTTATTTGCCTTTCCTGGAAATAATTTTCTTCACTCTTGGATGCTTCATCCCCCTGTAGGAGTCATCAGAGCTGGAACAGACTCTTTTTGAGGAATCCCACTGTCACGTGCCTCCTCTGGTACCTCTACTTTTTACCTTGTGACTTAAGAATCCTGCCTGCTGTTGGACTTCCTACGGATTCAGGACATGGTTCTGTGGTTTTCTTTTTTTTTTTTTTTTTTTCCCCACTCACTTTCTCAGAAGACAACTTGACCTTGAAAATGTCTTTGACAAACCACAGATGTTCCTGTTCAAGAAAACATACATAGTAACATCCTTTAATAATCTACATCTCACCCTGGAAAACTCATTTTGACTGTTAACTTGTGGGGTTTGGGGCAATTTTGGGAGGGGTGCAATTTGGTTTATTTTATTTATTTATTCGTTTATTTTAACGGAAGTACTGGGGATTGAACCCAGGACCTCGTGGATGCTAAGCACATGCTCTACTACTGAGCTACACCCTGCCCCTCTTGGCTGTTAACTTACATACTTTCTCTTCCAACATTAAGTCTTAATAACAGTAGCTCTTGTTTTTGTGTGCTTATGTTCAAGGAATATTTATCATGCCTTCTACCATTGAATCCACAAAACAGTCCCACGAGATCCAGGAAATAACACTAGCCCCAGTTTGACAGAGGAAGAACCCGAGGTCTTGAGATGGTCAAATAATGTGCCCCAGATCACACAGCCTGACAAACGCAACATTCTGCAACTTTTTTCTTGACTAAGGTTAACGCTGATCAATTGCATTTCGGTCCCCTTCACTTGCTGCCCAGAATATCCAGCCTCTAGCAGAAAACATCAGGGAGCAGTGAGTTGACAAAAATAGATGAAAAGAGAGATGTAATGAAAAAAAAAAAAAGAAAAAAGAAAAAACTTTAAATAGATAAAAGTCAAGGACCCAGGTCTGAGTTCTGGTTTTCCACTAACCAGAAACTTACCTTACCCGAGTCTCAATTTCTCAGATTGTTAACTATGTCAGTAACATCTACTTCTCAGGGTTGTTATGAGGATCATAAGTGAAACTGCCCAGCAAGAGGCCACACAGTGGTATTTCCCCCGGGGGTTGAGAAGTTAATAATGCATCAATAGCACACGAGCCAGGAGTAGCCTCAGTTGCTAAATCCCAGTGCCTTTCCTTCACCCGGCAGAGGGAAGTTATGTTTCTCTGACTGTGTGTCTCTCGAGGCTGGGATGATGGTGCAATCCAGGCAAATCAGGGGATGGGTGGAAGGGTTGGAAACCACTGAGCCAGCTTGCCTTGGGGCCCTGGCTACCTAACCCCTGAGCCTCCCCAGGTGCCTTGCTTCAGGCACTATCTGTTTATTTATATTTGTCCTGTGAAATAGCCGGCAAACAGCAGGCTTCTTCTGTACATTTTGGTACTTGTGGATGGAGCCAGATGGGGGTCTCTTTTGGAATGCCCTAAGGTTCAGGAAGGGCACAGGCCAGGTCTGCCTCAGAACAACATTCTCTTGGCCGATCAGATCACCGTGGTTAGGTGATGGGGGGCGGTGCATGGTAGAAACATTTAATACAGAGGCTCTGACTAGGAAATAGGACTATAAGGAGGCAGGCTGGGGAGGAGGGTGGGATGGCTGGGAGTGGTGTGAGCTCCCATGTAGCCCTCCCCCTCCCTCTCTGACGCTGCAGTGGATTCCTATAGAGGAGGGAGGGGCTGTGGTGATGAGGCCTGGGGTTTCATCCACACCTTGGTGGCTGGGCTGCAACTGGCAGCCTAGTGTGGGCCTGGGGGGTCTCAGTCTTGGGGGAATCGCTGGTTCTGAGTGGAAAGCGACATGAAACATGAAGTAGGGAGGAAAAGATCCCAAAGGAGCCTCTTCCTCTAGGAAGTTGCTGATGGCTGGGGTGGTCCTGCATCTGCCTGCGTCCTGAATCCATCACAGCGTGCTCCTAATTTGACAAGATTTCAAAGGCATCCCATACATTCTAGGACACCTAGTATTTCTTCTCTGGGCGTGGCCTGTGTGTGCGCATAAGAGAGAAGCTGGCAGGGCATCAGTGTTTGTGTGTTCCGGAGGGTGGGAGGTGGGAAGGGGGGCAGCTCGTCCTCTGCAGCCCCTCCTCTCTTGTCAATGTAGCCAAAGGACACGTTGACTGCGGGGTCCTCCCATTTCCCCAGGCTAATTACATGCCTCTTTATGAAAGGAAATAGTTTCTCAGCTGAGCTGGGAAACCCAAGTTCCTGGTGCCCCCTCGTCGTGGGTATCATGGGAAGGACAAGAAAGGACGCAGCTGCTCGCAGTGCTCCCTGCCTTCGCTGCCCCCTCCAGGAGCGCCCAGCCCAACCTGCAGACGCGGACCAGACTGCCTCCTTCTCCCCGCAGAAGCCTCTGAACCTGTCACTGGGCATGGCCGTGACATGGATGCTTTGAGGAAACCCAGGCAAAGGATGCGATTAGGTGATGGATACAGGCTTTGTGGCAGAAAGGATCCTGAGGAAGTCAAGCTGTTTATTCACCGCCCTTCAGCTGCTGCCTGGGAGTTAGAGGGAGTGTGGCTGTCCCCACCCCTGCTGTGTACAGCTGCTACTTCAAGCTTGGCTGGGGGGTGGGGGAGGGAGGGAAGGGAGGACGGGACACAAGGGGGAGGCAGGGGAGGTTGGCTAAGGTCCTGGGACAGGGATGTAAGACCTTCCTCTCCCCCAGCGTCTCCCTCTGTCAGCACAGTCCCTGGGAAGTGGTTTTAGAAAATCACCCCACTTGGGACCATAGGTGAGAGGAATGTGGAGGGAGCAGCCACGGGAGCAGGAAACAGCTGGGCTGCTGCTTCCCTGGGAAGGTTACACACGAAGCAGATTCCAGGATGTGAGGGTTACGGGCACCATTCCCCTTTCCACTACTGGAGAGGACAGGCAGACAGACAGACACCAGGACACACAGAGAGAAAAGATCCCAGGGTCACCAGTCTCTTCGAGACCAGCAGTGACACGGAGGAGACTGGTCAGCGGGGAGGGAGCTGGGCAGCGTGGAGCCACACAAGAGACAACCTCTACGGCCACCCAATTCTCCTTTAAAAAAAAAAAAAAGCCAAAATTGAGGAGATTGGGATTGCGGAAATCAGGAAGAGGAGTGACAATTAACCTGAATTTGTGGTCTTTCAATGACCATCCAGCAATTTCTTCCCTGAGGAAAATCAGCCCACTCCTTTGTTATGTCTCAACTACATTCAACCCAGAGCTGGATAAAGAGGCAGCGGAAAGAAACAGGAAAAGTGGAGACTGTCAGCCCCTGGAGGGCAGGAGATCGCTCTCTCTCTCTCCCTTCTTTGCATTTGACATTTTTATTGTAAATTCACATGCAGTTACCATAACAATATAGACAGAGCCCTTGTACATGGTGCCCAGCTTTTGCCACGTTTTGCAAAACCACAGTGCAATATCACAACCAGGAAACTGCCCCCTGATACGATCCACCAATCTTACTCAGATCTTCCATTGTACTTGTTGCTTGCGTGTGTGTGTTTAGTTTCATAGTTTTATCACCTGTGTGTGTCTGAGCCATCACAATCCAGATTCTGAAGTTACAACACTACAAGGAAAAAGAATCCTTTGTGTTGCCTTTTTATAACCATGCCCCACCCCCATTCCTGGCAACCACGATTCTCTGCTCCATTTCTAAAGTTTTATTTCAAAAATGTTTATAAAAGGAATCATATAGCACGTGTCTTTTGGGGATTGGCTTTTCTCTCGGCATAATTCCCTGAAGGTCCATCCAAGTCGTTGTGTGCGTCAATAATTCATCTCTTTTTATTGGTGAGTAGTAATCCGTGGTATGTTGGTATCAGAGTGTATTTAACCATTCACATTTCAAAGGACATTTGAGTTGGTTCTGTTACAAATTACAAATAAGGCTGCTATGGACATTCGTGACCAGGTTTTATGTGAACATGGCGTGGTTTTCCATCCAGGGACACCATCTCATGGGCACACAGCAGATCCTTAGTGCTCCTTGTGGCTGAAAACCACCTGCTACAGCACTTCCGTCCAGGAGGCAGCGAGGGAGGACACGCGAATTACGGTGCATAATGGGAACTAACCATCAACAGTGAACCAAACATCAAGGCACTACCTGAACAAAGGATTGATCAAAAGATACATGGTCATCATGAGATGACAAACTGGGATAGCTGGGACAAGGTGGGCAAAGAAACCAAAGGAAAGTGTCAATCAATATACAGGTGAAGGAGAAAGAGGGCAACAGACAAGCAGCCTGTGACAGTGGGAACGATACACTAGGAAGTCGCAGGGACGCTGAGGCGGCTGTAAGAGTGAAGAGAAGAGGGGCTTGGGAAGCAGACCTGATTCAACTCCTGCCTCCACCACTTTTTAGCTGTGTGTTCTGGGCAAGTTACATGAAGCTCTCTGAGACTCTACTTCCTATTCAGTAAAATGAAGGTAAATATCTTTCTCATAAGAGTCACAGGAATAAATAAAACAGTATATATAAAGTTCTCAACTCACAGCTGCTGCTGCATGTATGTTAGTTTCCTTCCTCCCTCCACTCCTTACGGGGAAGTGAAAGGTAATAAAACCTGGAGCGGGAGAGACCGCGGGAGTCTGGTTTACGGGGAGCCTGCAGAGGGGCCCAAGCAGAACAAGGTGGATCTGAGCAAAGGCAGGGAGGCTGGACCCAGCAGTGGACTGGACTGGATGCAGGCGCCTCCCTGCTGCATCAGCGCTGACCACAGCAGAGCGGGAACGGGCAAACGGGGTTCAGCCCCAGGGGTCGCCGGTTCCGCTACCACTTGGCTGGAGACAGCATGCTGTTTTTCCTACTTTCAAGGTGAGCTTCTGTTTGCTTTATTAAAGGCGAGAGATGGACGGTGAGCATCCCTCATTGGGATGGCTAGTGATGTGGGCTAGCGAGGATGGACGCTTTCCCTGCCAAAAACATGCAGACCTTCCACCAACCGACCCCTCCTTTCAAATTCCAAACCCCAAGCTGCCGAAGCCCTTGGTGCCTCCAACGCGTTCCAGAAACCTCCTGGCCCCTGCACAGCCCTCCTCCCAGCCAGGCCTCTGATCTGACAAAAATGCTTAACCTTTTGATCCTATCATGGGACTGTCCCCAAGCCCTAGGCCACTGGAAAGGGAGAAAGAGAACCCTCCTTTCCTTGTTCCCACTCTTGTTGCTTTGGAACATGGAAGAGAAGGAGATCATAGGTTCTTGACACCATGTTCCCTGTTTCCATCTACTCATCCTGCCTCTGGTGCCTCCCAGGCCCAGGCTGGGACGAGAGGTGAGGCTGGGAAGAGCCCCTGGCCTTTGAAGCCAGTAGTTGGGGGGTGGAGGGCAACAGATCACGACCCTCCCGAGTGCCTTGGTCTTCTCACTCTGCCGGTTCTCTCTCCCATGGCCCTTTGGGTCTCAGAGGGCTTGCCTCCTCAAAGGTGGAGGTGGTGGTAAGAGAGACAGGAGAGGGAAGATGGAGGCAGAGTCCCTGTAGGTGTGGCCAGTCAAAAGGAGCCATCTCCACCCTGTTCAGTTCCCTCCAGGCCACTCCAGCGGTCACAGCAAATGTCTGGTTCTGCTCCAAACAGCTCTGGGCCCATCATCACACTTTTCACTGGCATAATTGACATTTCTCCCAGCCAAGCTTATGCCTCATACCAAGATGCTCTTTAAACACATAAATTAGATCATGTCGCTCTTCTGCTGGACTCCGTCTAGTGTCCTCCTGTTGCACAAGAATGAAATCCACACAGTCTGGTTGCTGCTCACTTATACAACCCCATCTCTGCCTCCTTTCCTTGCTCTGGCTCTCTTTCCATTCCTGGCACTCACCTGCCTCAGGGCCTTTGCATTTGCTGTTCCATTTTCCTCATCCATTCCTCTCAGATCTTCCTAAGTGGGCTCCTCCTTAATTTTCCAGATCCAGCTCAGATGTCATCTCCTCAGAGAGTCCTCTCTTCCTTGATCTCCCTCCCCAACTCTTCCCCCCAAGTCTTCTAACTCATCGGAAGTTATTTAGCTGTAAGTCTGTGTGGTTTCCCTACTGAAATGTATACTTCAGGGTGTGGGGACCTTGCCTGTCCTACCTACCAGCGTAAACCCAGCATCTAGAAGGGGCTTAACTAATATTGTACTGGATGACAGATGAATCCCCTGAGGTTGCAGGTGGGCTGGCAAAGGCCCATATATTGCCTGTGCAGCCCCAGACAAGTTGCTTTACCTCTTTGCATTTAATTTTCCTCATCTGTAAAACAGAAGTGCTACCACTTGGCTGCATAAGATTGCTGTGAAGATGAGAGAATTATGTGAAAACACAAAATAGATATGGAATAAGCACTGGTTTAAAAATAAATCCACTGGGGGAGGGATATAGCTCGGTGGTGGAGCGCGTGCTTAGCATGCACGAGGTCCTGGGTTCAATCCCCAGTGCCTCTGTTAATAATAATAATAATAGACAAAAACCTAATTACCTTTCCCCCTCAAAAATAAATAAATCCACATTATTATCCAAAGATAGTAGAATAGAGCCTAGACGCTCTGACACACTAACCCTTCACTTCTTTAATCAACTTTATCATTCTTTTTATTAAGGCAGCTGACACCACAGGATAACTCTAGTGGAGGGACAAACAGAAAACAACCACGGCTGCTTTTAATATTGGCCCATGAACGACAAAGGGTTTTTATATTTGTAAGTGATTGGAAAAAAAATCAAAAGAAGAAGAGTGTTTCCTGACACATGAAAATTGTATGAAAAATTCCAATTTCAGAGTCCATAAATAAAATGTATTCGGACACAGCCGTACCCATCGGTTTACGTGTTGTCTGTGGCTGCTTTTGTGTGACAAGGGCAGAGCTGAGTTGTGACAGAGACCACTGGATGGTCCCTAAGATATTTACCACTTGGCCCTTTAGAGAAAATGTGTGTGGATCCCTGGCTGATTCTAAAAAGTGAAAGGGCTTTTCTGAGGGGCTGCCTGGCTGCGAGGAGAGGGACAGTGTGGCCTCTGGGGACCGCTCTTCTGTCAGGGCTCCCTGCTGCTTCTCAGCCTCGGCCACGGCCACGGAGGCAGTGCCGACCTCCCGGAGTCCGGAGAGACAATACTGGGAGCTGCACACCTGGAAGCCTTTTGGAGAAGGACCCCCAGAGCGGTGCCCAACCAGAGCCCATTGCTCCAGCTTCTCTTACCTCTCTGTTTTTTTTTTTTTTTCTTTTTCCTAGAAGGTGGAAGGGGGGTGGTTAAGGTACCTTAACCTCTGGGATGGCAGCTCTCAAAGACAAGGGCGACCCACCCCAGGGAGGAGCCCTAGGTACCCTCTCTCCTCCCAGAAGCTGTTCCACATACACAAGGCAGGTCCCCGTAGAGAAGGCAGCCTGCGAGAGCCCTGGTGGATTCTCCTTGGGAAAAAAAACAGGAGAGCTAGCTGCTTAGAGGATGTGGAAAGCCTGCTCCTAATGACAGGCCTCTCTCTCCTCAGAGCGTATAATCACCTTGGGAGGCTCCCCTTTCATGGCAGAGGCTCAGGGCTGATGGAGCTGCGAGACGGCAGAGGCTGCTGTGTGGCCCTGGAGGTGGGCTCTGTGTGCACATTCACGGCTGTGGAGGGAAAGACCAGAGGCAAAATGCAAACGCGAAGGCTCAGGCCTGGGAAAAGGCAGGCTGCCGGGGGTGAACAGGAAGCCAAGAGCAGGAGGGATCAGGCTGCCGTCCTAAGGGCAGGGAGGGCCCGGGGAGCCCTAGTCCTTCCTCCGCCACCCCTGGGGGCTCACAAGGGCCGGGGCCAAGCCCCCACCACTGCCATGCTCCCTCTAAGGAGGAAAAGGCCTATTCTACCAAAGACATCTCAAGAGCAGAGACAGCTCTGTTCTGTCTCCCTGTGTTCACATCCCAGCACCGAGCAGCCTGCGTCCCTGGGACTCATCTTCCTTAGAAGCAGACATGGCCAGAGGACCAGAGGTCAGGCCGGGCTCCAGCATGGATGGCTGTGTGGCCCTAGCAAGTCACTTTCTACTTCTCTAAGTTTATGTTTCCACCCTTTAATAACACCTGTCTCCCGAGATCATCATGAGAACCAAATGACACGCTGCACATGAAACCACCTTGAAAACCATAAAGCCCAGGAAGGAATGTTCACAGGAACAAGCTGTGGCCTTTGTGCCCACATCACCCAACAGACAGAGTGAGCCTACCCACTGCCCTAACAGTGAGACGGGCTCTGAGTGGCTGAGTGACTTTGAAATAACCTAAGCATAGCGTGCCCTGGGCAGAGTCAGAGGGGCTGGAGGCCTCCATCAGTGAGGGGAGGAGGGCCTGTCCCAGAGCTGGGAGGCCTTGGAGATGCTATCTCAGACTCACATCACACTCAGGCCCCTGCTTGTGGTCTGGTCTCAGCATCTCTCTGGTCGGGCCCAGCCTTCCTGTGGCAGCCCCGGCAGTTAGATGGAGATACTGGTCCACTTCCTGCCAAGGCTAGTGTGACATTTGCTCCTGGCCCTTGGCTCTGCTGCCCATCTGCTCAGGGCTGGGAGGGTAAGGAGAGGTTTTGAATGTGTGGATTTCAGGCAGCACCCACCTCTCCCCTCCTTTATTCTGGGAAGGTGTTAGTAACTTTCTAGAAACCTGCAGTGTGACTGCTGGGGAGCTCAGCACAAAGGGTGTGTGGGCCTTGGGTTCCAGCCCATTCTGGCACTCTGCAGCCACCGAACCCCTGGTAAGCCACCTCTCTAGGGCTGTGTCCTCGTCCTATAAAACGCAGAACTGACGCCTTCCTGTCCCCTGCTCATATTGGTGAGGAGCACACGGGAGGTGCTTGTGCAGGTGCTTTGAACACAGTGCCATTTGCCTACAAGGACTGCCGTGGCCATGGAATGGGGTGTGGGGAAGACTGGCAGGGCAATGGGGACAGAACTGGGCTGTGACTCTGAGCCCAGGGTAGGAGACAGAGGATGGAGGCGAAAGGGACCAGGGCTGTTAATTATTTCCTGCTTTTGTGTCAAGCACTAAACTAAGTGCCCTCTCATTCTCACACAACCCCACTTACAGGGTGCCACCTAGGCTCACAAAGCTAAGTCATTTGCCCCAAGTTTACTGCTAGTGAGGCCAGCAAGCCCTAGTCTGTCTAACTCCAGAGTCTGCGATCTGTGTATCCCACCAAGTCTCCAGAGGGTCTATTCTGAATGTGGGTATAAGGTTAAAATGGAAACTGAATCACTTTGCTATACACCTGAAACTAACGTGGTAAATCAACTACACTTCAATAAACAATAAAGTTTTTTTTAAAAAAAGATTAAAATGGGATGGGAAGAGAAGAATGAACTGGAGTGAAAGGAGGGAGAGACAGGAAGTAATCCTCAGCGTCAAGCAGTACTTGATTCATCACAGGTACCAGGGCTACTGCCAGCCCATAAAGTGCTTTTATGCAAATTAGAAAAAAGTAGATGCGGCCATGACCCTTGCCTAGTTGTGCTTGCGGAGTGGATAACATGTACAACTGTACATGGGAGCCCCGGGCGGGACTCTGAAGTTAATTAATTAAAGAAAAAGCAAACAAAATCCAGGCTATAGGTTTTGTGGCTCGCTCTCCCTCCATTTCCTGGCCTTGGAGCCCAGCAGAGGGGCGCTTCCTACCAGTTCCTTCTGTTCCTCTGGAGCTGCAGCGTCTGGGGGCTGGGGGCCCTGTCCAGACCCCTGAACCAGGCCTGTGCCTCTCTCTCCTGCAAGCCTGAGGATGAATTGTGCAAAAGTGGTACCATACCCTGAGGCAAGAGGTTAGTTCACAATCTAATTATTAATTACTCACTTGCTTATTATCCTGAGCATTGCATCAGGACCGTGAGAATGGCTTTATAGACACTTAAACTGGTATCAGCTCCCCTCACTCCCCAGACACAGACACAAGTCCAGGTACAGCAGTAAATCCTGCCAAAGTGACTCCAACCCTGGCCTACTAACCACAACTCCTGGCACCTTCAGGCCCTCCCCCCCAGGATGGGAAAACCTGCCCACCCAGCAGGACCCTCAACACCAGTCCCGGGAGACAGGGCCCGCTGCAGGTCATCGCACCCTGACCCCTGGACTGCACTGCACTGGGCTTGGAGAGCTTGGGGGACACTTAAGGAAGGGAGGTTAGAGACTTTACACCTTACATCAGATGCCCAGGGAAGTCCCTCTTCTGGTCTGACTCCCATCCCTCTTGCAGAAGGTCTAATGTTTTCCCTTTGTTTGGTCCTCTTGTCTCTGGTTGAGTAAAGAGTGGGAGAGCGCCTACCAGTGGGGACACCAGACTCCTTTTATTCCTGCCTCACAGCTGAAGGGTCAGCCCTCCACAGAGAATGGGAGCGAGACCTTGGGGCCTCATCCCTTGTGTCCTCTCGCCCCTCACTTGACCCCTCCATTTTTCCCACTCTGAAGACTGTGGAGACACAGCCCGCAACCAAATCCCCTTTGAGCTCCTCTGCCTCCTGATCTGGGCTCTGTCCAGGCCTGCTGCTGCTGCTGTGGGAACACATCGCTGCCAGGGTGGCAGCTGAGTGAGTGAGTGCTGAGCCCTGGCTTCTACTGCCCGGCAGGGAACCAGGGCTCCAGGCCACCAAGATCAGGGGCCCCAGGCCCTCACTTGCTTCAGCTCTGCCACCCTGGGCAAGGTACTTGACTCAGTTTCCCCATCCGTAAAAAGAGGTGGCACCTGCCTGCCTTAGAAGTACTTGTGAGAATCAAAACCTAATGTGAAAAATACTTCATAAGTCGTTTAGTACAGAAACAAGTAATTATCACTCATCGTCACCAGCATGCCAACCTTGAAAACCCAGCTCAGAACTTCTCCGCTTCCTTGATTTTTTCCACTGAACTCCGATCATGTTTGACCTCTGGAGTTGGTTTATAGCCTTGACATTTTTGCACTTGCTGACATATTGCTGAATCGTATTTTTGTACCCCTTTCTAGCTCACAGAGAAGACTGTAACCTCCACAAGGGCAGAGAAGCTACCTGGTATGTTCGTCCACATATCCTAAATCACATTTTGGATTCTGTGAGACAGAATGGACAGATATGCATTGAGATTCTCCAGGTACATTAGTTATGCAGTAGCCTTGCATTCCTCCCAACAAACTTTCTGCATAAAAATCTAGACTCTGAGGTTAAATGACGTGCTTGCAGGCATAAAGTTACTACACCCTAGCACCGAGCCTGATTTGTAATTGTGACTTAATAAACGTTTGTTGAATGAGAAATGAGTGCCTGGGTGCATAGTAAATGGTACTGGACCTGTCTGATTCCAGAGCCCACATGATGGCCCAGCGCTTCTCAGGTACTAGCTGGTGAAAGATCTCCATGGGGGCGGGGAGCAGGCGGAGTTCTGTCACCTCTGGCTGTCCCTCCCCATTCTCCAACCCCACCCTGGTAGTGAGTCCGTCTGAGCTCCGAGTAGCATCTTGGATATTCACAGCGATGAATTCACCTCCTTGCTCCAGGCATTTCAGAACCCAGCCCAGCTAATTCAGTGTCTTTCCCACTTAAGAGACTTACAGGGACGTTTTCTGTTTCACTCCCGAAAGCTTTAAGGCAAAGGCATTACCATTTTTTGCCTCTGAATGAGTCCCATCAAGTCCCAGTTTTGATCCTTCCTGTTACATTGGTTTCTAAAACTAAGCCGTTGGGGCTTCAGTTCTAGACTCCTTGACTTGAGCATTCTGCTGATGCCCCTAAAATAGGAGAGGCTTAGTGACTCAGTTCTGGCTTTTGAGAGGAGAGTGGGGTGGGTTTCACTGGCTCTCAGAGCTGGAAAGAACCACTGTGCTCATCCAGGTCCACACCATACCTGGTGCCTCGAAGCCCTGCCAATGTCCCTGCCATGCTTAATCTGCTTAAAGCTGCTTGGGTCCTGCCCCTTGGTGAACTCAGCTGAGTGATCTGGCTCCCCGTGACTCTCTCCTCTGGTCTAGGCTGGCCCTCTGAAGCCATTCCCTTTTGACATTGACTTTGCTGCCTGCCTGCTGAAAAGCCAACAGCTTTCCACAGAAGGGCTGGGCCCGTCATTTCCCCACCTCCGTGCTCTGCTCAGCTGGATCTCTGCTCTGGAAGAAGCTTTGGTCTCTCTCCTGATTCCCCATGGATCTGGGTGGGACTGGGGAGGAGGGAAGACCCAGAAGGAAATGTAAATCCAGAAGAAAGTTCTCTTTGTAGTAGGATTTCTGTTTTTCACAGTCAGAAGGAAGTTTCCTTTAAAAAGTACACTTTTTTTGAAGGTGTTTGTTGTTTTAAGAACTTCCCTGCATGGGGTGCCACTCACATTGGACTGTCCCCAGCTGCACAGTGAGGGGCTGTATTGGCCAGCAATTCTAAGGCTCTACCTTCTAGCAATGACAATGGCGGGGGGGGGGGGGGGGGAACGGGGTGACCTCAGGAACTAAAGGTCACCAAACTTAAGGTCATTCCCAAGCTTGAGGTTTGAGAGGGAAGATGAAGCACTCCCGTTTTCTTTCACTGGTTTCAATTTCCTCCTCTTCTGTGCTCACAGGGTGTTTGGTGATGGTGGAAATATGGCCCAGGTGCGGGGTAGAATCCCCTCCACCCTTCTCAAACTGCTCCATCTTATTTTGTCACTCAGACCTTTCTAATCCTCTCAGCTAAGGAGGCCCTGAGGGTGGTTTTCCTGCTATGGTCCCTGATCTCCCCAACCCCAGACCCTCTGAGCAGAATGGGCTGTGGGCGTCCACACTGGGGGGAGCTCAGAAGTGATATCTGATTCCTCTTTCTTCCTCCTTTCTTTGTTTTATTTTATTCCTACCCTTTTAAAAATGGCATTTATTTATTTATTTGTTTGTTTATTTATTTATTTTTTAATGGAGGTACTGGGGATTGAACCCAGGACCTCATGCATGCTAAGCATGCACTCTACCACTGAGTTTTACCCTCCCCCCCAATAATATTTATTGGTTCTTTTCTTTCTATTTCCAAAAGCAATTTATGATCCATATAGACTTGGAGACACAGAAGTTTCCCTGACCCCTCCCCAGCCCCTGCCATCAAAATTATTCTTCCTCCCCATTCATTGAAAATCAGTATTCACTGGTTTTTTCACCAGTATGTATTTTTTAAATCACTTCTTCTCTATAGATATACACCTAATTGAACAAACTTTTATTTTATTTTCCCTTCAGCCAATTTTCCCCAAAGTTAACATAACCATAGTACAATAATCAAAACTGAGAAACAAATACTGGTGGAGGACTAGTCGCTAAATTGCAGACTTTATTCAGATTCCACCAGTTTTTCCCACTAATGTCTCTTTTCTGTACCAATATCCAATCCAGGATATTAACATTGCATTGGTATGTACCTAAGTTTTAAAAAATGTATATCCTACTGTGCACACACTATTTTGTAGCCAGCTATTTTCGCTGGGACTATATCATGAATATTTCCCCAGTCTATTAAAATTCTATGTTATTAACCATTTTTAATGGCAGCATAATGTTCCATTATATGGATTTGGCATAACTTGCTTAGACAATAGCTTATTATTCTACATTTAAATTGTTTCTGTTTTTTTTTTTACTATTATAAAGAATGATAAGATGAACATCTGTACATGCTTCAAAATACATACATATCTCTGGTTATTTTGGCACAAGAGAAATCCCAGAAATGGAATTGCTGTGTCCATGGACACATCCCTCTCCCTTCAAGGTTCACAGTCAGGATTTGGACCTGTTGGTTACATTTATGCTTACAGAGACCATTCATCTGTCATCCTGAGGCAGGCAGGGGAAGAAGCAAAGAAACTTCAAAGGGAATCATAACCTTTGGGAGATGGCAAGAGAGACGGAAACATCAAGGGAACTCCAGGTTCTTCATGGCTTCTCAGCATTCTTCTAGGCTAACCAGCCCAGCTGGGTTTTTGCATCTTTGTAGAAAGAGAACGGTGCTTGCTCTGAGCCCAAGGATAATGGGAAGGGGCTGTGGGTAGGGGTGGAGCAGAAGCTGCTAATGCATTTTTGCCAGCATCTTTGGTTTCTCCAATATCCAGCCAGACTATTAGCAGTTCCCCAAGGATGGCCTTGCTCCTCACGTCATCCCCCATTTCCTATAAATGGGAAGTAGCTAGGGAGTAGGGTGTGTGTGTGTGTGTGTGTGTGTGTGTGTGTGTGTGTGTGTGTTTATGGTGGGGGAGGGAGAAGGGAGGAAGGTGGTTTTCCTACAGCTGATTTAATGGGGAACTGAAGCCCAGAGGAGCTGTTGTCCAGAACGACCCAGCGTCTTCATGGGGAGCAGTATGGGTGTTAGGACTTTCATTAAGGCTTGGAAGTCACTGGCAAGGATAGATGAGGGATTGCTGCCTCTGTCTTGCTTCTGGGGCTTAGAGACTGTGTGTGTGTGTGTCTGTGTGCATGCGTGTGTGTGTGTGTGTTGTAGTAGTAGTAATAGTAGTTCTAATTGGACTGAGGGATTGCCTCAGTTTCTTTATCTGAAAATGGTACCCATCTCCTGAGTTGTTGTAAAGATTGAATGAGTTAATGCATGGAATGCATTTAGAACAGTGTCCTGGCGCAATCAGGAAAAGTTAGCTATTACAGGAGGCTACCCCAGCAGAAAAAGGGGAGGGACCATTTCTCACAGCACAGGGCCTTACATCACCCTGTGTTGGGCCGGGCCTGGAGAGCACATCCGTCAGCTTGGTAAAGAAGTGGCTGGCACCTGCCTTGGGGAGGGGTGACCCGGCACTTATTCAGGTGGCCGGACCACTGGGTGGGGCCCAGGATCAGTACACCATGCTGCCTGATCAGTCTCCCGAGCCCTCCTCCTTCCTCATGCCTCAAGGCATGAGGCCTGTTGGCCCCTGGCAATGCCTCAGCTGGGAAGAGGGGGCTCCTGCTCCTCTGAGGTGGGACAACTCCCTCCTGCTCTCTGTGCTCCTTCACCAAGTCTGGAAAATACCACCAACCACTCTCCTGGCTCAGTAATTTTCCAGCTGACCTGGAATTCCCCCTGACTTCTGCCCTCTTTTCTGGGTCAGAGGGGACACCAGCTCACGGATCCAGGACTCCACTGGAGTCTCTCTGCTAGCCACAAAACGAGTGTGCCAAAGGCTTCCACTGGGGCGCTGGAGGGTCACCTGCTGGGGGAGGGGGTGAGTGCTGCCAGGGAGGCAATGCTGAGACCATTTTCCAGTTAAACTTCCTCAGTGGCCCAGAAGGTAGATTCTTGGTTTTTCTCCCTCTGTTCTCTCCTGAACGCACTGCACTATGTCTTCCCCATGGCCACCAGGGCTCTGCTGTTCTTCTCACCTTTCTCGAGTTTCCTTTCTTCTCTGCCTCCAGTTGGAGGTGCCCTTAGAGATCATCTCGCCAACTCCTTCTTCCTACAGGGGCCCAGAATATGGAAAGGACTTGCTCCACATCACACCTGGTTGGTGGCCAGGCCAGCACGGGAGTCCAGTGTCCCAGTGCCCCAGTGCCCGGTCCTCGGCTACAGCCAATTAGGTCCTCTCCTTCAAACCATCTTCCTGCGATTTTGTAGTATTCAAGTCAATGATCCACATAAACTGGAGTTCTCTCCACCCTAATAAAACTCATGGAAGAAGAAAGTCCAAACTGGGCGGCACCCTCAAAGCCGTGGTCCTAGACCTCCAGTTCTCTTCCACCTGTATTGTCCCACTCTTCTCAAAGGCATGCCGGAAACAGGTATCTTTTGGGAACTTGCTCAACAGCTGACAGAGGGAACATTTTACTGTTAACGTATCATATCACCCCCCCCCTTCCCCATACACACCCTTAGCGAGGAAGAAAACATTGAAATTTGGCTTTTAACTTCAGGAAGAGGGATTGAGTTAGCTATCAGGAAGCTCTTTCTGCCTCAGAGAAAAGCAAACAGTAGAAGAGTAACTGGAGAGAATGTGACATCTCCTTTCAAGGGCTGGCGCTGAGTGGGTGGGGTGCAGCTCTACCCGGGGGCAGGGGAACGGCCAGAATAGCACGTGCGGGTAATGGTCGCAGACTGGCTCCGGGGAGGGGAGGCGCCCCGCATAGCCGGGCAGCTTTCACCTAACTGTTTCGGTGGCGAGGGCGAGGGGGCGGTGCACTGCCCTAGGTAATGACAGGGCAGTCTGGGAGCCACGCGGGGGCTGCCCGTCGCGGTCGCGGCTACAAAGACAGCTCCGAGACCTCCGGCTTTTCCTTCCTTGGGTACCAGCCCCACCCCTCCATACCCCCTCCCAACACCCCCCACCTCCGTCCCGCCCAGCCCCGCCCCCTCCTGGCCGCCCCAGCGCGCATGCTCTCTCCCCCCGCGGAGTAACCTGGAGATTTAAAAGCCGCCGGCTGGCGCGCGTTGGGGGAGGCGAGGGGGACCAGCTCGCACGCGCCGGCCCGGGTGACAGCCGCACGCCTCGGCCAGGTAGGGGCGCGCCCGCTCTTCTCCGCGAGGACGGGGTCCGGGCGCGGGAAGGGGAGGGGTGCTGCGCGGCCAGGCTCCGCGGTTGTCGCGTGTTTTGTGCCCCGCAGGAGGGGGCCCCGCCGTGGCCGTCCCGGGCCCACGCGTCCGGCCCCACGAGTCCCCGGGGAGGTGGCGGGGCTGCGGGTGCCCGGGCGCGCCCCCTCGTCCTGCCGCGGGCGGGCTGCGGGCGCCGGGCGCCCGCTCGGGTCCCCGCGGAGCCGCGCTTTCTTCCGCAGAGGCGGGCGGGACTGGAAGCGTCGGGTTCCCCGCGTCTCCGGCCGGGAGGCGGGGTGGGCGGGGTGCGGCCCCTCCCTGGAGCCCCGGGCCGGGCGGACGGCGGGCGCACCGGTCGCTCGCTCCTGTTGCCGCCTCCCGCGTGAGAGTTTTCTTTGGAAAGTTGCGTTTATTATCTTCCCTTGTCTCGGCTTCACCGGAAAGGGGCAGGATGAGTCACCGCGGCGCGCACAGTCCGGGACTTGGGGGAGCCGGGAAAGGGGCCGGCGACCGCGACCCCGAGGGGTCCTCGGGCGCGGGCCCACTTGCTTGGGAAAGAGTGAGGTGTTATTAAGGAGAGAAAGTTGGCTGAGCCCTTTCGGATGTTAGTCTTGGGGCTAAGCTCTGGGCAGAGTTAGGCAGGAGTGTGTGCCCCGTCCTCAACCTCCGTTATCCCTCAGGGGAGGAGGAAAAAGAGGCAACCCTTCTCCTCGCCTCCCGGGCTCAGGTAGGGATGGCAGAATCTTGAGATCAGGGAACAAGTGTGATGAGGTGGTACCAGGGCATCGGCTACAGGTTCGCAGGGCTCTGGGCTTGGGCACTGCGGGTGTGCTGGAGAAGGCGCCAGGGACGTGCAGGGTTCCTCCTGAGTGAGGGTCAGCCCTTCCCATAGTCTCCGTTTCCCCCAGGCGCTGCCGCCCTGGGAGCTACTCTTACCCTTGATCCCTGTGAATCAGCTTACATTTTCCAAGAGTGACTGACACTCTTGACCCGCTCAGCTTCCTCCTCCCCCTCCCTGGGGTCACACCTCCCTGCTTTTTGCTTTTCCCAAGGGGCCAGAGTTGAGGGTAGGGAGTGGTTTGGCATGGTGGGTACCTGGTTAGGACTTGCCCTTCAGCTGTTACACAAACCCGATTTCAGTGGAGCGGGGACTAAGAATAGCCCAGTTGCTGTCCTGCTGCCCTGGAGTCTGCAGCTGGGCACAGCCAGTGGCCCAGGGCCCAGAGTGACCCTTGCTGGGCTCCTGGAAGCACGGATCAGGGGTGCAGAGTGAGGCCCTGCGGGTTTCTGGATGCCTTTCCTGATGCACTTAGTACTTCAGAGTGGGGCAGCCTTGTTGTGGACTCACCTGCCCAAGACCTGGGGAGCAGGCAGGCATATGGGAGAGGGGAGGGCAGGGCCAGGAAGTGTAGGCTGATGGGAAGCCTGAGAAAACCAATAGAACAACTTCTTCTAGGGTTTGGTTGCAACGTTATTTGAGGTCACAAGTCCTTCTGTTGGATGGGCCCCATCCTCTCATTCCTCCCTTATCTCCTCCCCTTAGGCTTGCCTGGAGCCTGGACTGTTATTCTAAAAGTGCTCAGAAAAATGGAGCTTGAGTCAGCAGGATGAGACTGAAGATAAAAATACAATTGTGGATGAATGTACAGTTGTGGACATTCAGGCCCCACCTTAGTGGAGGTGTGTGTGTGTGAGGGGGTAGTTTTTCTATGTACTCATGGAGTGTGTGGTGAACTCCCTGGCCCCTCCTGACTGCTGCCGTATCCCGGAGGAGGAGGAAAAGGAGCTGGACAGTGATCCTTGGTGGCCCACTGAGGTCCTTCCAGGCCAGGGTGGTGGAAGGATGGTGTGGAGTCCCCTCTCTCAGTCTGGGTAGGGCTCTGGAGACAAAAGGCAGAGAGGCAGGATGCTCTGAGGACTCTGAAAGTGAAATTAAGCGCTATCATCTGGACCATTAGAGCCTGATAATACAACATTAAGGATAACAACCCAGATTGTCGGAAAATCCTGGCTGCTCCACTAGCTGTGGGATGAAGGGCAAGTTACTTGATCTCTTTTGAGTCTCAGTATCCCTGGCTGCAAATTGGGGATGATAATAGTAATGATACTGCCTACTCTGTAGCTTTGTTATTTATTAAATAATAAATGTAATGAGTATAAATATGTATTTATATATATGTATTTAAAAACCCCATAGCTTTGTTAAATCATGCGTATAGAGCACTGGATTGTGAGCCTGATAGGGAGCAAGCGCTCAGTAAATGTTAGACAGTATTATCTACATCCACTACATCTACACCTGTCACCCGGTGGGCAGCATCACCCAGCCTGGGCCTCTGTTCTTGGGTTCTGCTATAGACCTTGTTTCTCTGGGGTCAAGGTCTCCCGGACTTTGGGGAGTCAGTATGAGTTAAGAAATTGTCTCTAACACTCAGTTGCCTGTGTTTGAATCCCATTTCCTCTTGCACAAGTTACTTCACCTCCCTGTGCTTCAGCTTCCTCCTCTGTACAATGAGGGTAACAGTACCTACCTCACATCATTATGAGGATTAAACGAGCTGATGTAGGTAAAGCTCTGGGCCCAGCAGCTGCAAGGGAAAGGAGCTTGCTAAATGCCAGCTGCTGCTATTTGGTAACAATGGAGGCAATCATTGTGGTTTACACTTAGGAACCAAAGTTTCAAAGTTTCTTAGCAAGGGAGTTACACTGTATACAACTGTATGTAAATTGTGAATGACACATTTACAGTTGAACTCATGGTTCCATGGAGAGAACACACCAGGACTTGACACCCCGGTCTCTCCCCTGTCAATATGCTATGTGACTTGTTTTTTAATTAGTCCATAAACCCCCTGCCCTACCTCTCTCCTCAGGTTGGAAGAGAGTGCCATGAGGTGATGGAGGTGAATATGTAGCCTGAAGGGTTAAGCACCTTCTCTGCAGAAAGGTTATTTGTTACGATTTTTAGAGAAACTGTATGAGAGGAGGGGAGTGTTCTGAAGTTTGGGTTCTGCACTGTCCTCCCTCCCCAACCTTTGGGATCCTTTGCAGTGCTTTCTGGTGTCCAGAAGAAAAACCCAGCCTGACTTTCTCTGAACAGTCAGTGGCCCTGTTTGCTGGAATAGCGAGGGTGGGGACTGGACCAGTTGGTACCAGGCCCAGTGTCTTGAACACTGATGCCACTTGACTCCCAGCAGTAGAGCTGGAGTGTGGAGCTTTGTCAGTGTATTAAGTGTCCCTGCTTGGGGGCAGGGGGTAGTGACAGAGCCGTCACAGGATGGTCCTGATGTCTGGCCAGAACTTACTGTTTAATCCCTTTTTTTCTGCTACACGGTCTGTGTTTCCTCCTCCATGGGAAGAAGTCCACAGTTTTGCCACTGACCCCAAAGGACTTGTGGGGCTTCTTGCTTCTGATGCTGGAGACAGGCCTACCTCACCTGTTGGCCTTGGTTTCTGTGTCTGTAAAGTGGAGATGATGATATTCAAGTTGCAAGGTCACAGTGAGGATTAAACGAGATCGCCGTATCTCACAAGGAGCCTGCGTGGACCAGGTGCTCAGTACATGTTTGTTCCTTTCCCCTTTGTTAATCCTGGGGATCACTCTCTGGGAAGCTGGGATGAGCCAGCAAGAAGGGGCTTGGAGAGCAGCCTCTGGTCCCATAGTCCACAGTCCCTTAGTCACTAGATTCAGGTCAGACTGAATGCCTAGCCAGACAGGATGCCCTTAGGGGCAGCCAGCTCGAGACAGCCCTCCTTCCCCCGTGTTCCTTGTCAGGTCCCCGCCTCTCTAATCTCAAGTGTACTTTGAGCTGGCAGATATTGTCCAAGCTAGGAGTGCCCCGCCCATCCCTAGGGACGTGGCAACCTAGCTTTCCACTCCTGGTTCCTGTCACTAGAAAGAGCTGAGCTCCTGAATACCTTGAGTGTGCCCCTGCCTGAATCCTGGGCACGCCGATCCACAGGCAGGAATCCTGGACCAGCCTCCCCTGCAAGGCCCTTGGCTGGGGACCTCCCTCGCAGGGTCTGTGCCGGGCCTGGGCTCCCTGTTTCCTAGGAGCCGAAGGGCTAGTGCGGTGGAGGGCAGGGAAGGCCCCCAAGCCAGAGACCAGGAGGACCGCAAGTGACAGCCAACCCTGAGGGGTATCCAGTGCGTGTAGTCACAGTTTGGAAGAAAGAGATCCTTGACAGCTGTGGTCCGGGCAGCCCTGGAGGAGGTGGGGGACTTGAGCTGCACAGGGTTCACATGAAAGGGGGAAGGGGTCCAGGGGAGGTAACTGGAGGGCAGTGACTACTTTGAAAGCAAAAACAGGTCCAGTGCTGATGAATATCCCCATCTTGGGCCCATGTCCCATGATTTGGGGCCTGGTGTCCTCTCCACCACAGCTGACTGGGCGAGGCTAAGCGGAGAGGTGAGTGAAGGTGGAGAGCGCATGCTCCAGCCGCTGTGTTTTGCAGACATCTAGCCTTTTGCGCACAGTTCCTGCCTGCTCATCTGTCACGGCACAGCCTCCTCTAGGAGGCCTGGAAGCACCGAGCATGTCCCCTCTAGGGACTTCTCTCACTCAGCACCTGTACCCCCTCAGTGCGCTCTGAGTGCATCTGTCCCTTCTGCTGAGGGAGGCTGCAGTCCCATGTTTCTGAGTCCCCAGCCCCTTCACAGTGGGTTTGCATGTAACCGAGCTCAGTCCTGGTGGGCGGGTGGGTGAGCAAGCTTTCGTCTCTTTGACGTTTCTCTGGGGGCGGTGAGGTTGCACATGCTGAGGCACGCTCTCTCCAAGGGTGGGCAAACTACGGCTTTTTACCACCACCACCACCACCACCAAAACCCAACTTCTGTGGCGCCCACTTACACCCTGCCCACCACCAAGGGGCTGTTTTGGAGACCACATCCCTAGGACTGAGTCCAGCTCAGAGCCCTCTGATAAATGGGACTGGTCACAGACCCTAGGATAGCAGGGCTGAAAGGGCCTTAGAAGAACGTCAACTTTGGGATCCGAGAGGTGGGACACGGCAGAGCTGGGTCCAGCACCCTGGTCTGACTCCCAGCCCAGAGCTCTGCTCATCTGTAGGCCTGCCCAGACCCTCCACTCCTTGGCCTCTTCCCTGTATCCCGCATCTTTTAAGGGAGGCCAGGCTGCAGGGAGGGGACAGGGGTGTGCATGGATAGGGAGAGCTGCCTGGTCTGGCTGCCTGGCAAAGTTCAAAATCACTAGAATGGAGGCTGTTCAGGTTTCAGTTTGCAGGGGCTGTAGGAAGAGAAGGGAGCCAGGTGAGGGAACTTCCCAGTGGTCTGGAGACTGGGCCGAGCTCCCCATTCTCCTCCCGAGTTCCTCAACCCCCACCCTGGACCAAGGGATTTTTTGGTACCACTACCCCCACCTTGCAGGGAAGTGTTTATTGTGGCCCAAGCAGAGAAGCTAGTTACTAATTTCTGCCAGGAACAGAGTCCAGTTGCAGGAGGAAGTGGGGAAGAGGGCAGTTCTGCCCCCAGATGTCTAGGTTACTCGGTTCAGTTTCAGGTGACCGCTGACCCTTGGTGCTCTGTTGTACTTGAGCAATGTGTAGGCAGGTAAAGGATGGGGTACGTGCAGCTGGGGAGCCCTGCTCCACCTAGCTCTCCTTGTCTTTCATTGGTGGAGGGCTATGACCCACCCCCCTCCAATGCATTCAGTGGGCATCTGTCCATGGTGAGCACCCTACCTGGGGCTGGGGCGCAGGCGTGAGATCACTTAGCTGTATGGTTGGAAAGAACCTTAGACAGCATCTAGCGGAGCTCTCATTTTACAGGTGTGGAAACTGAGTCTCAGAGAGGTGAAATGCCTTATTCCAGGCCACACAGCCACAAAAATTACTGAGACTGGACTCGAGTGTCCTGGCTCCTAGTTCAGAGCACTTTCCAGAATTTTTGAATGGTTTGAGTTTTCCATTCAGTCCTTTTTATCTTTGCAGCCTTGGGTGTGTTAATGAGTTCCTCTGCAGCTCCATTGTCTTCCTTGTGAAAACAGGCCCAGTGTTGATCCTCGTGAGATAGGAATATTAAATACTGACTTTGCAGTATTGTACAAATGGTGTGAATTAGAGATAGAAGGTGTGCCAGGTACCTAGCACGTGTAAGCCCCTCCTGGACAGTTAGCAGCTGGCGGCCCCTCTGATGATTTTCCCTGTGGATGGGAACCACCCTGTCTTATAACTGGAGGTGTTTATCCCACCCTCCATCTCCCTCCGCAGCCTCCACCCCAGGCAGGGCTGCTGCAGTGACCTTTCCTCACCTGTTGGGGCCAGCACCTGGGGAGGCGCTTACATTCTTGGCATTCCTCCTGGCCCGGGAGGGCTGAAAGAGACGCTGGTCCTTGTGGGAGGCAAGCGGGTGAGGGGACGGGAAGCTGGGAAGAGAGACACTGTTGGTCCCTCTCTGCCCTCTGCTACTCCTGTTGGGAATGAGAAATCCCCTCCCAATTTCTCCACTGAGGAAGCCCAGACAACTGAAGAAGTGGCTGCCAGGAACTTCCACATACTTCCTCTCAAACACACTACACGACCATGAAGTTGGTGGTATTGATCTAAGTGTTCTTGCCTGTCAGATGGGTGTACTCACTGTACCCACCTCACCAGGCTGTTGGGAGATTAAAAGGCTTGGAAGAGTGCCTAGTGTGCAGTAAAGCTCAGTGTTAGCTACTGTCATTAACTGCACATGAGGAAACTGAGGCTTAGGGAGGCCAATGAACAAAGTCACGTCCTTACAGTAAATGGTGGCGTGGGCATGTGGGCGTGCAGACCCAGGCCGGGCTGACCGCCAGACCTAGGTCGTCCTATAGAATTGCTGGGTTTGGGGACTCTGGGCTCAGAGGCCTGTGGCCCCTGGGGCAGAAGAGAGCTCCTGGCTGAAGAAAACCGACTGTCTTGGTTTGGAGGGCACTTGGCCAAGGTGACCCCGTGTGACCTGGGGTCGCAGCCATTCACAGAAAGGGAGTCTGGTTAGGAGGCCCAGGTGCCTGGAGTCGGACGTGTGTCTATGTTGACCATCACCATGGGATTGCCAGGTGACTCTGGGAGACTGTCCAAGGTGAGGGTCAGGCCAGCCCCAGAACCCGTGTCACTGGTTTGGAAAGGGGAGGGGGGATCAGAGCGGGCTGTGGGGACTGCCTGCTGTCCTTTCCCCTCCCCTTCCCCCAACCTCCTCTGGCATTTGTTTCCTTTCAGAAGCCGGGCTGGGGCTCTCAGACAGGGCAACAAAAGCAACTTTCCTCCAAGCCACTGCCACCTGTTGGGTTTTCACACATTGGGGGTGAGTGGGGGGGAGGGAGCCGTTGCCCTTTTCCCAGTGTCTGTGGTGTGCCCCCTCTGCCCCCCCAGGGCCTGGGATTCTCTCTGCTGCCCGAAGTGACAGGGCTCAGGAGCTGGAGGGGGTGGGGGGCCTGCAGCAGCTGGGAGGGGAATTGAGTGGGAAGGGGCTGCGCTGGCAGCCGGGAGGGAGTTTGATGGATTACTCTGCAGGCCTAGAGGTTTCTCCCTAATCCCCCTTTGTGTCCGGGCCTGCAGCCCCCTCACTCTCTCTGACAAGCTGCTAAGCAGAAGGCTTCCAGTCCAAGTGAAGAAAAGGCAGCGCAGCAGGGTGGACTCCAAATCCCTGGCCTCCGGGCCCTGGGGAGGCAGGAGCTAGGGAGCAAGTCTGGGTGGGGGTGGGACCTTCCTCTCCACTGCGGGGGGGGGGCCCCCCTCCCCCGTTATTCCGTCTCAGGGTTCCCTCGAGGTGGGGAGGTTGCATTCTGAGTGGGGTTCTCAGGTGTCTGTGGGAGCGCTGGGAGATCTGGGCCTCAGCTATTTGTGCAAATCACTGTTGCCTGTAGTGGGGTGGGGGTAGGGGGAGCAAATCCTTGCTTCTTTGGAAGCTCCCATTGGAGCCCAGAGAATCAAAGACTGAATATGGGTGGGAAGGCATTGAAGTCGGGCATAGACTAAATCCTGCCCCTCCACCCCGCCCCAGATGCCCAGGTGGGAATTCCCACAGCACAGCATCCCTGACAAGGGATCTGTAACGATGGCCAGCTCATTGCCTCATGAGGATGTCCATTTTCCTGTCTCCTGTCTGGCCAGCGTGGGCTGTTTCTAGGGGTGTCCCAAGACTCCCTGTGCAGCTGCCCTGAGGGCAGAGCTCACTTTGGGAGTGCAGAGATACTGCTGGGCTTTGTGAGGTAAGGCCAAGGGCACTGGTCCCCTGGGACTGGGGCAGGGGGCTGGGTGAGTGCACCAGGAGGTTGTAGTAAACCCCCGGTCCTCTTCCCTGCCTCCAGCCTAGAGGATCTGGGAGAACTCAACTTGGGATGAGATTCTGGGGCCCCATCCATTGTGGAGGAACAGGGATCCCCACTCTCTCGCAGTCTTGCGGGTCGCTGCCCACCTGCAGTCCTGGCGGGACAGTCTCGGGGTCAGTGTTAGGGAGATTGGCCTGGAGTGACCCCACCCCTTTCTGCAGCTGAGTCATTATTCCTCCTGGCTAGCCTACCCCATCCCCAGTTTCCTTCCCTTCGAGGAGGGGCTTCCCAGTGGCCCCAGAGGGTTGGGGAGCGAATGAGACAGAGCACAGTCTTTGTAAGTGGGGAGGGAGGACGCAGGGTTAGGCTCTCGGGGTCAGGGTGGGGGCTGCAGCCGTTTGATGTGCCTGGGCGGGTGTGGGGACGGTGCCTGCATAAAGAGGCCATAGATTGCTGCCTGACACTGGCCGGCGGCGGCGGCGGCGGCTGCGGCGGCGGGGCTGCCCCCAGCCTGGCTCCCTCTGGCCTCTGTCCGTCAGCGAGGGGATCTGCTCCCCCAGCTCCACCTCAGCCGTGAGGGGTGGCAGGAGCCCCTTTGAAAGCCCTCAAAGGCCTCTTTATTCGTCCTTCTGACCCTCCCTTCCCGGAGGAGCTACCACGAGCTGCCATTCCTCCTGCCTCCTCCACTCTTGAATTTTGGAAAAAGTTCAGGCCAAGTTTGTTCCTGTTGCTCAGTTTAATTTCCCTGCACTCCCTGCCCAGGGGCCCAACCTGCGGTGGGGCAAGGGGGCAGTGATGGGGCCGGCATTCCAGCCTGGAAGGCTCCGTCCCATCCATTCACCACCTTTGAGCCCTCAGGAGTTGCCCCTCTGGGGATTTCCTTGGTGTGATAGGAAGAGGCACTTAGGTCTTTCCCATCTCTTATGCCTCCCCACCGCCCCCACTCTGCTCTCAGCCATTTATTCTCTAGATCAGCATTTCCCAGGCCCCTTCTCATGGTGGGGTGGGTGCCAAAGAGTTGCAGTGGAGCCTACAGCCTGCTCTGGGGGTGCCACGTGTTACACCTGGAGTCTCCCATATCAGTATCTGGAGTTGGGCGATGAAGTGCCTGTTCACAGAATGTGCCCAGGGCCCTTAGCCTCTCAAGGCTTGAGTTCTGCTCCCCCAGGGATGAGGAAAGATGGCCTGGGGCAGAGCTCCCTAAAGGTTCCCAGAAGTCTTGGGTTTCCTCCAGCTTTCTTGCTGTCCCGTCATCAAGGGGCCCAGAGAAGATGGGAGGTGTTTGGAACTTGAGAGGGACTTGCCCCCCTGGAGGCTTTCTGTTCCTGTCCACAAGGTCAGGCCAGACTCCCCCTTTCTGTACCTCCACTTCCCTCCTCTTCCTGCCCCCTCCCCACCAGGTGAGCACTTGGAGGCTGGCTCTCCTGGTTGATCTTCTGTTTGCCAGACTGAGTGCTCCAGGAGCAGTGGGGCAGGAGGATTTGAGTCAGAAGCATCTCTGAGGCTGTGGGGGGCGGGGGGGATTGGATCTTGTCTCCCTGTCTGTTTCCCGGAGAGGGCAGAGGAGCTCCTGAAACGAGGGGACCCAACAGGGTCTGTCACTTTCAGGCTTTGGCAAGAAGTGCCCCTGGGGCTGCGTCGCGAGGCAGCCGGGAAGGTGGTGACGAACCACTTCCTGTTCTCCTGCCTCTCTGAGCCCAGGCCCTGGCCAGGCCTGGGCTTCTGTTCGCGACCCAGGGAAGAAGGCCCTTCAGGGACTGCTGGGGACTCTGGTTAGCTGCTGTGGGAGTCCTCTGGCGCTTCCTCCACCTGAGGACCCAGGAGTGCGGTGAAGGGGCGACTTGAGGGGCACTTGGGAAGGTGTAAGGAAAAGACAGGGGGGCTTTGGAAGGGAGAGTACTCTTAAGGGCTTGGAATTTTCAGGCAACTCTGGGCTGGGAAGAGTAAAATCTGGAGGTGGCAGGAGTGCCCTGGACCCCAGGGCACAGTAGGCGTCAAAAGAGGGAGGACGGGCCCAGCAACCTAAGAGCAGAGGGGTGCAGACCTGGGCTGGAGCCTGCCACTTCCTACCCAGCTCCTTTCAAGGAGTTCCTCACCTGGCCCCGCCCCTGGTTACCAGGTAAAGCACGTCTGGGACACGGGGAGAGGCACGGGGAGGGGGAGGCAGCAAAGGGCACTCTCTGGGCTGGAGGAGGGTTTTTTTTTGTCTGTGTCCATTGTGGGCTGAGGAAGGTCCTGCTCAGTCCTGGGAGTGAGGAGCTGGATTAAGGGAAGGAGGAAGATAGGTGAGGTGATTAGTGGTTGCTGGAGAGCTGCAGTTTATTTTAAACAATGGGGAGCAACCAGGGCTTGGGAATGGGTGCAGGTTGTGGGTGAGGCTGGGTCTGACAGTCTCTGTTTGCCCAGGGAGGACCTGGTCTCTTAAAAGCCCAGAGCAGGTGAGTGTCCAGGGCCTTCCCAGACTGAGGGTGGGATGGGCTGGAAGCCTTTTGACCCAGAGCCCTTCTCTCCAGGTTACATGGCACCACCCCTTGGTCCTGCAGTCCATTGCTTTCATTCTGGGGGTGTCGTGGCAGTGCAGTGCCTGGGGAGAACTCGACTCGAGCTGAACCCACAACCACACAGCTAAGGCTGATGCCTGGTCCCCTAACCCACTTTGGGACCATGTGGGCCAGTGCCTTACACTCCTGCCCATAGGAGTCCATGCCTATTCCCAGAGTGGGTGGTGTCTGAGTCTGAGCAGAACTTTGAGGAGGATGCCACTGCTATGGCCCAGCCTTGTCTGAAGTCCTTCCTTCCTGGGCTCCAAGCTGCAGAGCTCCGGAAGGTGGTTATGGGATGGACACGTCTTACCTGGGATCGATGGTGCCTGATTTCTTTGTGGCACAGCTCCGAGAGCACCTGCAACACACTGGGTGACACATAAGGCCCTGTGGGGCTTAGTGATATTTGAAACGATTAAAGAAGTTGAAGCACAGAATTATGAGACATTGAGATTGGAGGAGGGCACGAATGAGGGCTGAGGGTGCTCCAGGAAGGCCCTCGGGTTGGGGGTGGAGACTGGGGCCAAGGCCTTCACCCTGTGAACCTTGCACCAGAGTCGTGCTCTTCAGTAGCATTTATGGGAATGGCTTGGCGAGGTTAAGGAAGGTGCTCCAGCCTCCAGCCACAAGTGGGATGGATGACAAGTTAAAGGGCTCTTTTGTCTTTTCTCACCAAGGCCCGTCCTCTGTACCTCCTCTTCGTGGTGGACTTGATTTTCCCTCTTTTGAGGTCACTTGTAAACAGAGCAGACTGCAGTGGGTGCTGCTGTCAGGAAGCAAGACCTGGAGGCCGAGTGTCCGGGGCTGGGGCATGCCGGGTGGGTGCTCCCCCAGTGGGATCTGTGTGCACAGGAGGCAGGCCTAGCAGAAAGGGCTCAGGGGGCTTCTCTGGTGAGAAAGGAGCCTTTTGGGAAGCAGAGAAAGCCTGCCCGGGAAGTGGTGGGGCATCCTGCTGGCTCAGGGTCACTGGCGTCATCGTAGTGGCTGCCAGGTGGTGCGGTTTTGTGTGAGGCAGGGACCTGAGAACGGCCTCACTGTCCCCTGACAGTTGGGCAGCGCATGTGGGAATGCTTTTTCCCCATGGATGTTGAGTGTGGGGAGAAACTCAAGGGAGAGGTTTTCAGGTCTGTGTTCTTCCAGGGGAGTGCTCTTTAAATGGTTGCAGTGATAGGTTAAAACCCAACCCAACAAACCACAATCTCTCCTCCCTTCCTCCTCATCCTCCTCCTTGGGGTGGGAGTCATGGTGCAGTGTGGCTCCCGGCCAGACAGCACAGAGTAGGAAGTGTGACTCTTAACAAAGGGGAATTGAACAGCCCAGCTTTAGGAAGTGGAGCGAGAAAAGCAAACAAACTAGCAAACAAACCAGCGGAGGGTCTCCAGGGGCACCTTGATAACAGGGCCTGGGGAGCTGGGAATTCAGTTGGTTTGATTTTTTTTCCCTGCATACTAGCAGGCAAGGACAATTGTAAAGATACTCCAAAGCACAGAATTACTGGCATCTAGTTGGCTCTGGAGTGTACTGAGGTTTAAAAGTCATATTTACCTGATTAATTATGTCAACCTTAGGCTAATACTAACATGCATTTCCTGATGGAGCAGTAGTGGGTGGCACCTAGGTGGAAGGGCCAAACCATCCTGGGAGTGAACAAGATTCAGAATTCACCACAAATCCTGGAGACGCGGTTCCCAGGACTTACTACTTGTGTGTGTTTGATTGTCCCTGCTCTTTTAGGATCCGAGTGATATGTCCCCACTGAGGCACCCCTCGGCAGCAGGCGGTTAGCATGGCTGAGAAACTAGACCCGCAAGAAGGGCTGGCGGACATGGGCTCCTGGAGGCTGAGTCCCAGCCAGTCAGAGGCAGCAAGGAGGAGAGGCCTGGGCGCCCGGAACAAGGCTGAGACAGAGCGGATCTGGAGCGCGTGAACAGGCCGGAGCCCTGCCCGCCTGTCCCACCATGGTCCAGCGGCTGTGGGTGAGCCGCCTGCTGCGGCATCGGAAAGCCCAGCTCCTGCTGGTCAACCTGCTGACCTTTGGCCTGGAGGTGTGCCTGGCTGCAGGCATCACCTACGTGCCACCCCTGCTGTTGGAAGTAGGGGTAGAGGAGAAGTTCATGACCATGGTGCTGGGTGAGTCACCACATCCTCCTTCCCTCCTGCTCCAGATAGGTGCTGCCCGGGAGGTAGGGCAGTAGGGCCTCAGCCCAAAGAACTGCCTAGAGGAAGAGACGGTTACCTGCTGTCCCTGAGCCTGATGGCTTGGTGTAGTGGGGAGAGGCATGGCCCTGGGCTGAGGAGGGTCCAAGAGGAAGAAAAGAGTATAGGGACCTTCCTTGGTTACCTCTGTGTCCCTGGTGCCCATAGGAGACTGGAGAAACTGCCCTTCGTAATTTATACCTATGGTCTCATTTAATCCCTGCAGCAACCCTTTGAGGTTACCCATTTCACAGAGAAGATAATGGAGGCTAGTAAGAGGCTAGGTGACTAGCCAGGCTACACAGCTAGCTTAGCTGCTGATTAGTAGGGTTGGGTTTCCCCACCAGGGCTCTTTCTTACAGGGGCTGGGCTCCTGACTGCAGACGAATTTTGCAAAAGCCACAGAAGGCAAATGGTCACCATCGCGTGACTCCCAGGCAGGGGGCTCTCTGTCAGGACTATGGGGTCTAGAGTCAGACTGCCTGTTGAAACCCTGCCTCTTGCCCTTCCTGGCTCTGTGCCTATGCACAGGTATCACTTATCAGCTGTTCCCTGCCTCAGCTTCCCCATCTTAAAATGCGGTGTTAGTGGTCTTAGTTGTGAGGAGTAACAGGGTCCTGTGAGGTACTCAGCACGGCCATCATTTCCGTCCTTCTCGGGGAGGTTGGGCCTCAGCCTCTGGCTCATACTCTTTGCCCTTCTTGCAGGCATCGGTCCAGTGCTGGGCCTGGTCTCAGTGCCACTCCTGGGCTCAGCCAGTGACCACTGGCGTGGGCGCTACGGCCGCCGGAGACCCTTCATCTGGGCCCTGTCCCTGGGCGTCCTGCTGAGCCTCTTCCTCATCCCGAGGGCCGGCCGGCTGGCGGGGCTGTTGTGCCCAGACACCAGGCCCCTGGAGCTGGCACTGCTGATCCTGGGCGTGGGGCTGCTGGATTTCTGCGGCCAGGTGTGCTTCACTCCGCTGGAGGCCCTGCTCTCTGACCTCTTCCGGGACCCAGACCACTGTCGCCAGGCCTTCTCTGTCTACGCCTTCATGATCAGCCTTGGGGGCTGCCTGGGATACCTCCTGCCCGCCATCGACTGGGACACCAGTGCCCTGGCCCCCTACCTGGGCACCCAGGAGGAGTGCCTCTTCGGCCTGCTCACTCTCATCTTCCTCACTTGTGTGGCGGCCACGCTGTTTGTGGCCGAGGAGGCGGCGCTGGGCCCGGCCGAGCCAGCGGAGGAAGGGCTGTTGGCCCCCTCCGCACCGCCCCACTGCTGCCCGTGCCGCGCCCGCCTGGCTCTCCGGAACCTGGGCGCCCTCTTTCCCCGGCTGCACCGGCTGTGCTGCCGCATGCCCCGTGCCCTGCGCCGACTCTTTGTGGCCGAGCTGTGCAGTTGGATGGCGCTCATGACCTTCACGCTGTTTTACACGGACTTCGTGGGTGAGGGGCTGTACCAGGGTGTGCCCAGGGCTGAACCAGGCACCGAGGCCCGGAAACACTATGATGAAGGTGAGGTCTTGGCAGCCTGGGGGCTGGTGTAGGAGCCGGTCTCTGTGGATGTCCAGGTGCAGGGCGATGCCCGCAGCCTATGCCTAAGCTGGTAGCTGCGCATCTGGACCCGATTTCCCCATCAGGAAAATGGGCCAGTGAGCAGGCTGCGTGCGCAGCCACTCGAGGAGCCCCGCAGCTTTGCTGCAGTCTCAGTAGAGCCTCGGACTGCTCGGACAGTCGTTGCCCCAACTGGACAGAAGAAGCTGAGCTTATTTCAGATCCAAAGGGTGGGCTTCAGGTCTGCCTGGCCCCAACCTTAGTTCCCTCTGCTCCCCTGCTGACTTTCCAAATCGCCTTGCCAGCCCCTTCCAGCTCAGGTGTTCTGGAACTCTATCTGGTAAAACTGACTCCCGTGTTCCCTCTTACCCTCTTAGCAAGCTGAGCGCAGTCAAACCTTAGAACATCTTCCTGTGACTTTAGCCAGTGGGTTTGGCCACATACCCTGAGGTCAGGGTTAGAACCTAGACTCCTGTTACTGTGTTGCTTTGGGTAGGCTGGGAGGACGCTGGAGGAGGGGCAGGTCTGGTCTGCAGCAGGTCTTGGGCAGCAAGTGCCTATGGTTCCTGATTCTGAGCACTGCCCCCCCAGATTGTACTGGGCCCTTTCCCGCAACACCTTGTCTGACCGCCTCTTCCCCCCCCCACCCCTCCCTCTCCAGGGGTCCGGATGGGCAGCCTGGGGCTGTTCCTGCAGTGTGCCATCTCCCTGCTCTTCTCTCTGGTCATGGACCGGCTGGTGCAGCGATTTGGCACCCGAGCAGTCTATCTGGCCAGCGTGGTGGCTTTCCCTGTGGCTGCTGGTGCCACGTGCCTGTCCCGCAGCGTGGCTGTGGTGACCGCCTCGGCTGCCCTCACAGGGTTCACCTTCTCTGCCCTGCAGATCCTGCCGTACACGCTGGCCTCCCTCTACCACCGCGAGAAGCAGGTACTCGCACTGGCCGCTGAGTGGAGCCGGGGTGGAGGGGAGGCTGACGAGCCCAGAACCGGAGTTTGGCAAGAGAAGCTAGAGAAGGCAGCCTTTGATAGGAGAGGAAGCCCGCTGGAGCCCTAGGGCCAAAGACTTGGGCTGAGGAAGGAGGGGGTAGATTAGATTCTGGGAATGACTTCCTGGTGTCAGAACTATGAAGCACTTGAGTGGATGATTGCAGGAAATGCGAAATCCTTCTCTGGGAACCCTGACAATCAGGGCTAGCAGATGCCCTCAGTCTGGGCTGAGTTGCTGTATGCAGAGGTCAGGGGCTGGGTCAGGGTGACCTCTGGGGTACCTCAGTTTAGCAGATGATGAATGGGAGTGGTCTGGTGTTGGCCACACCTCTCTTTATTCGTATAGTGACCCAAGCCTTGCTTTGGTCTCTGAGATGAGGAAGGCTCTTTACTGCTCCTCTCTTTAGGTTTTTCTTCCTTTTCTGTCTAATTCTCTCTTTTCTTGCCTCACTCCTTTGCCTCATCCCCTTCTCCCGCCCCCACGGCGGATCTCTGAGCCCGATGCACCTGGCACCGCTCACCTGGGCTCTGTGTAAGTTGGGGGGCCTCCTTTCTGCTCAGCCCCACACTGCACAGCCCCTCCAGGGTTCGCCTTCTGTGAGAAGCCTCCTGACCCAGGCTGTGTGATCACCTGTGTTGCCTCCACTGGCCTCACTGAGATCCAGCCTTGGGTGCAGAGCTCTGCCCAGAGGGCAAGAAGTTGGGGTGTCCCAAGGAAAAGGAGATGCAGCCTGCCTTCACAGAGCTCCCAGACAGGGAAGATGCATTCTGCCCCTTAGAGGACATGAGTGGGCTGGCGGAGAAACACCAAGCCGGGAGGCTGGTTAACTGAATAGGTAGCTGTGAGGGTCTTGGGGTGGGGGGCTTAGGTTGGGGGAACAGGTCCCTGAGACCCTAGTCGGCGCACTGATAACCCTCATCAGCCTCCACTCTTGTGCCCTGGCTGGAGGCTCAGGGGCTGGTGCCCAGAGGCCAGCCGTGGGCACGTGCCAGGGAGCGTGCTGGGGCTGGTCTTCCCCTCGGACTGAGGAGCATGTCTGTCCCCAGGGGCCTCTCCAGGTTCCAGCCACACTGGTCTTGTGTGGGGTGGCAGGCTTCAAGCAGCTGCTTAGGGCATGCTTGGCCCTGTACCCCATCTGCCCCTGCTTTGTCCACTTCTGGCTGCTCCTTGAGCCTTGGGCTTCCCTGGTGTCAGGTTTGAGCTCTGCCGTGGCTCCCAGCGTTGATGCAGCGGACTCTGAGAGTCAGGCACTAGCCGGCCCGGGGCAGCATCAGCTAAGTCCTGGCCTTGTCCTTAGACAGGGCGCTCTGGGGCAGTGGAGGCAGGGCAGAGGCAGGTCACGCTGATCCCAGGCAGACGGGGAGAAGGAGCAAGGAGGGCTTCAGCCTTAGCACAGCTGGGCCGTGCAAGTCGGGAAGAGCGATTCCTTCTGATCCTCACTTCCTTCATGATTCAGAAGACCCTCCCTGCCCCAGGATGGGGCCACAGACCTCACAGTAGGGCAGCAGCTGCAGCCTGGGCCTGGGCCCTCCAGCAGGAGGGAGCGGCTCTCCTTGAAGACTGACAATGATTCCCCAGTCGCAGAAGTAGGGCAGGAAGGAGGTGGGTCAGGAGAGGCCACGTGGGGTTTGGAGCCCCCCTTGGGATTTTGTTCTTCTGTTCTTAAGTGTCTCTCTTCTCGCCTGTCTTTCTTCTCCCTGTGTCTTTTCCTTTACCCTGGGGTTCTGTTCTCTTCCTAACCTGCAGTACTGAGTTTGTCTGTTACTTACCGATTCTAGGAGAGGCTAGAGGAGACCTAGACTTCTGGTTTCAGATTTGTCCTCTCCTGGCCCCGAGCCCCTTCTCCCACTCGCTAGACCCAGACCAAGCAGGTCTACTCAGTTTTCTGACCTGCTGCCCATTTTCATTAAGGCCTGTTGCCTGGTTTCTTCCAGCCCCTGGGATAAAGGCCAGGGTCTGTTCTCATAGCTGGGGGACCCCATGCCTGGGTACATACCTGTCCTTGTGTCCCTGCCTGCCAGGTTTTCCTGCCCAAATACCGTGGAGACGATGGAGGTGGTGCCAGTGAGGACAACCTGATGACCAGCTTCCCGCCGGGCCCCAAGGCCGGATCTCCCTTCCCCATCGGACACATGGGTGCTGGAGGCAGCAGCCTGCTCCCCTCTCCACCTGCGCTCTGCGGGGCCTCTGCCTGCGACGTCCCCATGCGTGTGGTGGCGGGCGAGCCCCCCGAGGCCCGGGTTGTTCCTGGCCGCGGCATCTGCCTGGACCTTGCCATCCTGGACAGTGCCTTCCTGCTGTCCCAGGTGGCCCCCTCCCTGTTTATGGGCTCCATTGTTCAGCTCAGCCAGTCTGTCACCGCCTATATGGTGTCGGCTGCAGGCCTGGGTCTGGTTGCCATTTACTTTGTCACACAGGTAGTATTTGACAAGAGCGACTTGGCCAAATACTCAGTGTAGAGTACGTCCAACCCACTGAGGGAAAGCCTGCCTTACTGGGTCCCCTATTCCAGTCTGTTAGCCCCACGGGGCTGGGAGCTGACCACCCGGTGCCTATTGCTGCCAAAGTGGTGTGGCTTTCTGCTGCCTCCCCATGGCAGTGTGGTGCATAGCTGCCCAGATAGGGGATGGGGCTTCTTCCTTCCCACCTCTCCCCAGGCTTCAGGGCTGGCAGGCTGGTGGCTCTCCATATGGCTTCAGTCTGGGCTTCTACAAGGAGAGAAGGGCAGAGAATTTAATTAACTCCGTGCACTGGAATGCAGGACACTGCAGAGGGATTACCCAGGCTCAGGGTTAACAGCTAGTGTCCAGGTCAAGACATACCCAGAGAACAGATGTGGGGGCCTGAGTAAACTCAGCCACCTGGCCTCCCACCACCAGGGCCCCTTGTCCTGTAAGTTCCCCCAGTGTCGCTGTTGCATGGGAGTTTCTAGTGTGAAACTCTTCTCCACAGGATTTGAAAGTATAGAAGATATTTGGGGGCAGAGTCCTGAGGGGAGAAAGGAAGCTGCCTGGCCCCGCAGCACCGCCTTTGTGCTGTTCCCTCACCCCTACATTTTATCAGGACTTGGCTTGTTGGCCCCTGTGTTGCCATCATAGGGACTCAGGCCTTTAAATATTTAACTTATTTATTTAAGTTGAAGAGGAATCAATTCCCAGCCCTGCTGGTATCTAGGAGTTGGGTCAGATAAGATCCCCAGCTACTGAGATGGCTGGTTATTGGGCTGAGCATTGCCAGAATCTCTCCTGGAATGATTGGTCTGGCCCCCAAACTGCCTAACCCTGAGCTTGGAAGCTCTGCTCACCCCAACTGATATCCCAAATCCTGTTACCCAAGGCAGGGAGGGCTGGGGCAAGGTGGAGGGTGGGGTTCCAGGTCTCAGCAGCCTCCCCCCACTCCCCTCCTCTCTTGGCCCAGCCTGGGCTCCCCCAACTCCCCTCTGCTCCCTCTAGGACTGGGCTGTTGAAGGAGCTGCCCAACCCTCACCTTTCCCCATTGACTCCTCTCCTTGGAGCTGTTTTGGGACCAGAAGCACAGAGTGTGGCTCCCTGAGCCTTTATCTGTCTCAGCCCCCAGGGCATATCTGTGTTTGGGAAATCTAGCACAGAAACTCAGGAGCACCCCCTGCCTGGGCTAAGGAAATCTTATCTCTGGAGAGGGGGTTTAAGTGCCGTTTGCAATAATGTTATGTCTTATTTATTTAGCGGAGTAAATATTTTATACTGTATGTGAGCAATCAGAGTATAATGTTTATGGTGATAAAAGTAAAGGCTTCTTATATGTTTAACTGGTCTGTGTATCTTTTCCGAGGAAGAAAGACCAGATCTCTCTAAAATCGTCCTCAACTTTCTTTCTCATCCAGACCTTGTTTTGGCAGCTTCAGTTCCCAGCATCACCAGCAGGTGGAGCCATACACCAGCACGCTTATGTCCTTTGGCCATTGGGTGTGGCTGTGCTACCCCAGGGTTCCGGAGGCCCTTTGGGAACTTGAGGGAGAGGGCCGGAAAGGTGCGGAGTGCAGGGGAGAGGGGGCATTTTCCCCTTCAGATGGCTCACAGTGTGGCCACGGAGATGGAGCAAGCACCTATTAATAGGAAGCACTTGGCACATATGGGCAAGGATTTTGACACCACTGTGCCTTGGTTCCCATGCTTTCCCATCTCCTTCACCCTTCCTGCCAGGCGCAGGTCAAGTTCAGCCTTCTCAGCTTCACTGCCTCCCTCACTCTTCCTGTCCCTTAAATTCAAGTGGTCAGTAAACACGCTGTGCAAGGACTAGCTTTATTTTTTCACACGTTCTCTTTTTTATTTAACTTTGTATTTTGGAAGTTTTCAAACATACACAAGTATTACGCCTGCTATAATGAGCCCAACTGCGACAGTTATTAACATTCTGCCATTTTATTTCATCTATTCTCTCCCCCTCACCCCACCCCCTTTTTTCTTCTGGGATATTTTTAAAGCATTTGGAAGATACAACCTCATTTCACCTGTAAATACTTCAGAGTGTACCTTTAGGAACTTGATCACAATACCACGTAAATATTCAACAAATAGTAATTCCTTATCATCAGTTACCCAGCCCATGTACAGTTTTCCCCAGTGGCCTTGAAAATGTCTGTTTACTATTAGTTTGTGCAAATCAAGATCCAAGTTAAAAAAAAAAAATAGTAAGTTGCAGTTAGTGGCTAATGCCTCTTAGGTTTCTCTTAAACTCTTAATAGTTTCCTTCTCTTTTTTTTTTTTTTTTAATTCATTGGTGAAGCAGCAGTTATTTTTCCTACAAAATTGTCCAACTTAATATTTGGCGGACTGTATCCTCAGTGATACTTAAGATGTTCTCCTCTCCCCCCAGCTTCCCCCGTAAGTGGTGGTAAGATCAGGAGGCTTGGTTAGATTCAGATTTGATTGTCCCATCATAGGGACTCAGGCCTTTAAATATTTAACTTAATACCTCCGTATACTCCTCTTAATAATTTTAAAGCAAATTTCAAACATCATATTCCATATCTAAAAACTTCAAAATGTATTTCAAAAAGATAAGCACTTTTCAAGAAACCCCACAGAGTCACATCATCATTATCAGACCAAGAAAAAAATTTCTTAATATAATCATATACCCAGTGTTCACATTTCCCTGTCTCATAAATTTTTAGGTATAGTTTCTGTTCAAATTGAAATCTAAATAAATTCCTTATGCTGCAATTGGTTGATGTGTCTCTTAAACCCCTTGTCGTCCGCGGGTACCTCCTCAATTTCAAGTGTTTTTCCTTGCAGTTTATTTGTTCAGGAAACCAGGTGGCTTGTACTGTAGACCATCACTCTGGGTTTTGCTGATTGTATTCCTGTGACGGTATTTCACCCGTTTTTGTTGCCCCTGTATTTTCTGTAAATTGGTAATGAAAGTCAGAGACCAGGTCAGATTTGTTGTTGTTTGCTTTTGCAAGAACACGTAATAGGTGTGTGCACCTCCATAGAAGGGAGTATTACTGTCTGGCTGTCTTCCTTTTTTGATGTTAGCAGCCATTGGTAGCTTTACTTTGATCCAGTTATTTCATAGGCAGTGGGAAACTACGATACTCTCTTATTTCTTTAAACAAATGCTGGCCTCCTTTCTCACATTCATGGGCTTTTGACATGGATTCCCTTGCATCCCCTGGTGATGACAGGTTTTTTTTTCCCCTTAATATCATTATAGATTCATGGATTTAAACACATGTGGTGTGTTTCAGTCCTTTCCATTTGTTACCCAAGTTCAAGTTGTCCCCGTCTTTGGCCAGTGGGAGCCTCTTCAAGTTGATTTCTGAGTCCTTTTGACGAATTCCTAAATGGCCTTTGAAAGCTTTGCTTTCCGGCCTGACTAGATGTCCCGGCTCATCGTGTGTATTCCCTGCCGCAGACCTGGAATGAGCTGTTTTCTCCAGGGGTCTCTGATTGCTTTTTGTGAGCAAAGGTATTTTCCCATAGAGACCATAAAGTCGGCATTGGGAGTGCTTGTTCTTGGGTTGATCATTGGTTTTAGGCCTTTTCAGTGCATAAAGTTAGGGGAAAATATTTTTAATGTAAATACATGGTGAGTTTATATTGTTACTTTCAATTCAAGTTCAGGGTTATAGATTTTATACACACACACACACAAACACACACATACACACACGTTTTACTTCTCTGTCTAATTTCTACCACATTGAAATAGACCTGAAGGCCTGGCCCAAGGCTTTTAGTGTGTGTGTGTGTGTGTGTGTGTGTGTGTGTACATATGTTGCAAGAAGCAAAAAGAACTACCAGTCAGTGGGGAGGATATAGCTTAGTGGTAGAGCGCGCGCTTAGCATGCATGAAGTCCTGGGTTCAATCCCCAGTACCTCCATTATGAATAAACAAATGAATAAATAAATTAAACCTAATTACTTCCCACCATCACCAAAATAACCAAAAACCAAACCAAAACAAACTCACCAGTTAGCTGTTAATCTCAGCCCGTCTGTGCCTCCAGCACATAGCTCTGGGCCCAGCGGGCATGTCCATCCCGTCTCCCCTGGGCCTCAGCCCTCCCACTCTCCTGTGCAGACTGTTTCGGAGCACACAAAATGGGACTAGGAATCAGCAGGGACCAGGAAGCTTGGGCTCAGAGGGGCTTTCCTTGCTTTTTATAAGAACTGCAATATAGTGACGTACAATATTACATTAGCTTCAAAGTACCACATTACAATTTGACATTTGCATACATTATGCAATGATCACCACAGTAAGTCTAGTAACCATCTGTCCCCGCACAAAGTTCTTACATCGTTGACCACATTCCTTATGCTGTATAGTCCATACCTATGATTTATTTTATAACTGGAGGTTTGTACGTCTTAATCCCCTTCACCTCTTTTGTCCATCTCCCAGTCCCCTGTTCCTTCTTGTAACCACTCATTTATTCTCTGCATCCGTGAGTCTGGTTTGGTTTTGTTTTGTTTTGTTTTGATTTTTAGATCCCACATATAAGTGAGATCATGCCGTATGTGTCTTTCTCTGTCTGATATTTCCCTTAGCATAATACCCTCCAGAGGCACCCATGATGTCACAAATAGCAAGATTTCTTTCTTTTTATGGCTGAGTAATATTCTGGGGTGTGTGTACACATACATACGTATATACCACATCTTCTTTATCGCTTTATCCACTCATCTATTGGTGGACACTTAGGTTGCTTCCATATCTCGACTGCTATAAATAATGCTACGGTGAACACTGGAGTGCATATATCTTCGATTTCAAAAACACTAATTCAAGTATTTTTATCTTCAGGTACTCAGAAGTGGGAGTGCTAGATCATATAGCAGTTCTATTTTTAATTTTTGAGGAACCTACACACTGTTTTCCATAGTGGCTGCACCAACTTACATTCCCACCAACAGTGCACAAGGGTTCCCTTTTCTCCACATCCTTCCCAACACTTGTTATTTGTTGTCCTTTTGATAATAGCCATTCTGACAGGTGTGAGGTGATATCTCATGATTTAATTTGCATTTCCCAGGTGATTAGTGATATTGAGCATCTTTTCATGTGTCTGTTGGCCATCTATATGTCTTCTTTGGAAAAATGTCTATTCAGGTCCTCTGTCCACTTATTAATCAGGTTGTCTGTTTTTTTTTTTTTTATGTTGTTTGAGTTCCTTGTATATTTTGGATATTAACCCCTTATCAGATATATTGTTTGCAAATATCTTCTCCTGCTTAGCAGGTTGCCTTTTTGTTTTGTTGACACTTTCCTGTGCTGTCCCCAAGCTTTTTAGTTTGATGTAGTCTAATCCCATTTGTCTGTTTTTGCTTTTGTTTCCTTTACCTGAGGAGACATATCCAAAAAAATATTGTTAAAACCTGTATCAGAGAGTATACTGCCTGTTTCCTTCAAGGAGTTTTATGGTTTCAGGTCTTACATTTAAGTCTTTAATTTGTTTGAGTTTATTTTTATATACAGTGTGAGGAAGTCCAATTTAATTCTTTTGCATGTAGCTGTCCAGTTTCTGCAAAACCATTTATTGAAGAGGCTGTCTTTCCCCATTGTATATGCTGCCTCCTTTGTCATAGATTAATTGACTGTGTAAGTATGGGTTTACTTCTGAGCTGTCTATTCTGTTCCATTGATCTATTTGAGTGGTTTTTGTGGCAGTACCATACTGTTTTGATGACTGTAGCTTTGTAGTATAGTTTGAAACCACAGCGAATACCTCCAGCTTTGTTTTCCTTTCTCAAGATTGTTTTGGCTGTTTGGGATCTTTTGTGTTTCTATACAAATTTTAGAATTATTTGTTCTAGTTCTGTGGAAAATGCTGTTGGCATTTTGATAGGGATGGATTGAGACTGTAGATTGCCCTGGAGAGTATGGCTATTTTAACAGTATTAATTCTTCAATCCATGAGCACAATATATCTTTCCGTTTGTCTGTTGTCTTCAATTTCTTTCATTAATGTCATGGTTTTCCAAGTACAAGTCTTTTACCTCCGTGGTTAGATTTATTCTTTTTGATGCAACTATAAATGGGATTATTTTCTTAATTTCCAGCACAAGTTTTCAATGTTTGGGGCCAGCTAAAACAGCTCATAGGGAAGTGGGGCCCTTTGTTGGTAGTCCGTCAGGTTTTTTTTTTTTTTTTCAATTGAAGTATAGTTGATTTACAATGCTGTATTAGTTTCAAGTGTATGGCAAAGTGATTCAACTATACATATACATATATATATATTCTTTTTCAGATTCTTTTCCATTATAGGTTATTATAAGATACTGAATATAGTTCCCTGTGCTATATAGTGGGACCTTGTTGTTTATCTGTTTTATATATAGTAGTGTGTATATGTTAATCCCAAACTCCTAATTTATCCCTCCCCTGCCATCCTTTTCCCCTTTGGTAACTATAGTTTATTTTCTATGTCTGTGAGTCTGTTTCTGTTTTGGAAGTAAGTTCATCTGCGTGATTTTTTTTTTTTTTTTTTTTAGATTCCACATGTAGTGATATATGATATTTGTCTTTCTCTGTCGAACTTACTTCACTTAATATGATGATCTCTAGCTCCGTCCATGTTGCTCCCTTGGGACAGGTGCTAACTTGCTAGAAAGTACAGAAGGGGAGGAAAGAAGCAGGAAGAAAGGGAACTCTGGGAAGGAGGAGGAAACTGCAAGTACCTCAGAGACATCACAACTAACACGGACTGAGTCCTCTCCGTGTGGGGCCTCAGACAAGTGCAGTCTGGCCAGTGCCCTTAAGAACCACTTAACTTAGGTGGAAAGGAATGGGCACATATGAATCAGATGCACAGAGATGTATCAGGCAGGATGTAAGTGGACAATGTAGAACATGAACCAAAGAGACTAATAGAATTTAGAAAAGGGAAAAATGAGATTGTTTTGTGGTGGAGAGAGGAAGGCTCAGGCTATTCCACAGCTCTCTCTGCCCTCATCATGTGGATCCCAGCGTGAGATGGACCCCGGGTCCTGGCTTGTGGTTTAAGCCCAGGAATTGGAGAAAGTAGGGGCTGGGATGAGGTTAGATGGGTGGTGACCCATCCTTTGTACATTCATGGGTCTTCTTGTCTGGCCTGGGGTGCCCCTCCCTGCAGGGCCAGTTACTGTGAGATAGGGGAGCAGGAAGGCAGGGGATGGGGGCGGAATATCCCGTGGGTGTGCAGCTTGGATGTTAGGTTACGTCTTGTGCTGCTGGGGTAAAAGCTCTAGGTTTCCAGGATCAGATTTGATTACAGCAGCCTGGCAGTTTTGTCACCATTGGCTGGAGAGCTATTCAGAGTTGGAACCTAACACTGTCACTAGATCTCCGCACACAACAGGAGGCAGCTTGGTGTGCTCTGGCGACCTGGTCACTTGACCTCAGTCTGCCCCTGACTAGCATTTGACCTTGGACAAGTCATTCTGCTGTGTGTACAAGGAGGGGGTTAATGTCTCATCTCTACAGACACAGCTCTAGACTTCCACACCCCACGGTTCTGTGTCCCCTCCCCAAGAAACTGTTTAGCACTTTCTAGTCCCCAGTTAATGCTCTCCTTCCATCCTTTTCAGGACATAATATCTGCCTACCTTCCTATGTGCTGGACCCTAGGTTAGCCCCGGGGCTGTGGCAATGAAGACACAACCTCCAGCAGCTCGGAAGGGGCTGTGAGGAGGTGGACTGGGAGCAGCCTCCCGCCTGTCTAGGGGCCCACATCCTGGAGGGGAAGCGGGCTGCAGGGAAGCCAGGTGTGGGTCTGCCAGTGAGCAGCCACCAGACCCTGAGACCACCTCTTCTCAGTGACGTGGAGAGATCATGGAGACGGGGACCCCCTGCTGTCCGTTCACCAGTGACAAAACCGAGGCTGGCTGCGGGGATGTGACATGTCAGAGGACACACCGACTCAGGGCTATTCTTGTTTCTCTATGATCACCAATTTTAACAGGTGGAGGTGAGGGGTATGTAAGAAGCCTCTACAGTATCTTTATAGCTCTTCTGTAAATCTCTTATTATTCCAAAATAAAAAGGTTTTATATATATATATATATTTTTTTTAATGTGGAGGACTTCTGACCCATCTCACCACCTTCTGATTTGCACCAATAAAGCAACTGATCAGCCCTTACTGTTCACTGAACACCCGATAGGTATGAGGCACCACGGTACCTACAACTAAGGGGCTGATGAAGATGTATCAGACGTGGGCCTTGCTCTCTGTGAGTTCTCAGACTTCCCCATGGAAAAATAAGACATGTTCAAATGAAAAGTTTTCTAACGGTACAAGGCAGTTTGCCAAGTGCCAAATACACAGGAGTACAAGGGAGCAGGGGAGAAACCACTGCCAAGAGGACGTTTTTTAAATAGGGACAAAGATTATTTCCTTCTATAAAACAAATTAAGAGTGTTCTTGACTTAATGAACACTTTTGAAATACATGAGCACTTCCATCGATTGTACATACATTTTCTCAGACTTCATGCATTAGTCATAAAGAACACCACCAAATCTTACTGACTCTACGTCCTAAATATCCCTCACATTTATTGCCTCACTGCCAGCCTCACTGCCACTGTCATGTCGTCCCTCTCCTGGACCAGTCCATTAGCCTTATCTGCCTCCCTTTCTCCAGGCGAGTCTCGACTCACCCCGACTGCAGCCGCTGTTAGGCCTGTGCTTGGACTGCAGCCTGGGTCACTTCCCAACGCACTGAGCTGGCTGCCCCGCACTTGGGTGGCAGGGAACCTCGGGAGGCTCCCCTGCACCGGCAAGCAAGCTCCTTCACACATGGCTCCGCCCACCTCTTTCTCCCCTTTACCGCCACCTCCCTGTTCCCCCAGCCCCTGCCTCAGGCACAAGGAGTTTCTTCCCACTGCTGAAGCAGACTTCACCCTCACGAGCTCGGTGCCTTTGCCCCTGCTGCCCTCTCTCCACGGAAAGCCCTCTCCCTCATCTCTGCCTGCGGTAATTGTAGTGGTCTCCAACCCTCAGCTTAAACATCTCCTTCTCTGGTTCCCCAAAGTGAATCACTTCCTCCTCTGTCTTCCCACAACGTACGGCCGCAGTGCTACTCTTGTACCCTGGGCAAAAACTTGACTTATTCATCCACAACTTCTTTCCACAAACATTTATTAAGCAACTACTATGTGCCAGAGCTGTGACAGGCTGAAAAGACAGGAGCAGTCCCTGCCCTCTTGGAGGTCCCCAACAGGTAAGGGGTTTGGAGATACGCAGAAGCAATACAGAGCGTGTGACAGTGCCTTGACAGGGGACACAGGGCTAGGGGAGTGGGTGGAGGGGCCCTCGCCCAGTCTGGGAGGTGGCCTGGTTGGCGAGGGGGTCAGAGAGGGCTTCCCAGGAGAAACGATGCTCAGTGAGATCGGAAGCCCAAGCAGCATTCGCCATCTGTTCCCCCATCAAGTTTTTCCAGAGCAAAAGCCACATCTTACTCATTGTTGTGTTGCCCCAAATCTAGATCTGTAGCTTCACATAGTAGGTGCTTAATACGTTTGCTTGCCTGGTTAAACGAACTGTTGAGCAAACAAAACGAATGGGCAAACAAAAACCATCTTACTTTTAAGCAAGTGGACAACCTCAGCCTAACGCTCCTGCTTCCAGCATCAGGTGGCTGGGCTGAACAAGGCTGTTTTGCCTTTGCATTTCATGTGGTTTATTGTAGTATTTCTCTTTGACCTTTAGATTCAGTTTAGTAAAACCGTGAGAATGATGAGTGGTTTCACTTTTTTTTTTTGGAATGAGTTTGTGGGTTTTGTTTTGGTATGCTGGGAAAGATTTAATTTATTAAAGTCTATGAATTTTATGGATAATATCTTCCTCAAAATTCTTTTAAAATATTCTTAATGTAAAAAAAGAAAAATTAAAGATGTGAAGTGGGAGTGGGAAGAAATTGTAGGGGTGGTGGGTGGGGAGGCAGGGAGAAGAGGTGGCGTTAAATACCAAGGGTGACCTTGCCCATATGTCTGGGGGTTCAAAGCACTTTCCCATCCAACTTCTCTCTGGTTCACAACCAGGGCCAGGCCTTTTGAGTGACCATCATCTACTTCTACGTGTGTGATGGTTCATCTTATGTGTTAACTAGACTGGGCCATGGGGTGCCCAGATATTTGGTCACACATTATTATGAGTGTGTCTGTGAGGATGTATGAGGGGGAGATTAACATTTAAATTGGTGGATGGAGTAAAGCAACCATGGGTGGGCCTCGTCCAATCAGTTGAAGGCCTGACCAGAACCAAAAAGCTGAACTTCCTCTGCGTAAGACAGAGTTCCTTCTTCCTGACTACCCACGAATTGGGACATCAGCTTTTTCCTGCCTTTGGAGTCAAACTGAGACAAAGGCTCTTCCTGGGACTTGAGCCTGCTGGCCTTCAGACTGGAGCCCCACCACGGTTCTCCTGGTCCTCAGGCCTTCGCCCTTGGACTGGAATCACAGCACTGGCTCTCCTGGCTGTCCAGCTTGCCAGCTCACCCTGCAGATCCTGGGACATGTCAGCCTCCGTAATGGTGTGAGCCAATTTTTTGTAATAGATCTTTCTCTGTATATGAATCCTATTGGTTCTGTTTCTCTGTGACCTGTGACTCATACGATGAGGTTTTAAATCGTCAACTCCTAGATGCCCGAGCAGGGCATCAGACACCGCCCTCGGCTTACAGACGATGAAACTGAAGCCCAAGAAGGAAGGTTCTTCCCGTGGCATATTTCACCTGCCATGTTCACTAATCAGCTGGTGCTTGGAGTCTCCTTTACTGGAAACCATATTTAGAAATAATACTTAAAATGCAAATATCCCTGGGAAAAGAATATACTGATATGAATTCATAAGAGAATATAAATGACTTGATGAACTGTTTTCCAGAGAGCAATTTTTGATGGGGGAAGGCAAGGGTACAGGGTGAAAAGATAGATGTAGTTTCTACCCTCTTGGAGGTCCTCGATGAATGAGTTTCAGTGAGGTACAGAAGCAAGCCATGCATGATGAGCATCATCTGGCTCTTGAAAGTGAAAGGAGGAGGCATTTCGGACAGTGGGAGGTGGGGTGCAGCAGGCGCAGGGCAGGCCCACAGACCTCATCTCCTTATGACCTTGAGAGCTGGCCCAGACCACTGTCTGCGTTGCGCTGGGAAGCTTACACGTCTGGGGGGATGAATGGCTGGAGCAGGCCCAATCCTTCATCTCAGGGAGCTCGCAGGAAATTTCTGAAAATACAGACTTCGAGCAGTAACGCTTGCATCTTTTTAAAAATAACATTTTGTGTGCATGCGTCTGCCTTCCTGGCTACACTGGGATGTGTTGTGGGTAGAGTGGGCGGAGGGTGTTTGGAGCCGTGAGGCAACCAGAAGCCTATTTTCAAACCTTATGTATAACCTTTTTTTTTTTTTGCTTTCAGCTGGTATGAAGCTTCTGATTTTGTCTTTGGGCGACCAGCCTGAAAGAGAAAGCCACGTTCTGCCAATCTGGCCAGTATCGTTAATTGTCCTTCCTCTTCAGAGCAAGGGCAATGCGTGAGATGGTGAAGCTGTGTGAAATTCCATCGCCCAAGGAAGGTGTGGAGGAAATGGGGATGTGTTTAGCTTGGGGAAGAGACTCCTCAGGGGATTTGAAGTCAGTCCTCAGCTATTTAAAGAGCTGTTGTGTGGAGGCAGGAATGGAGTTGTTCTGTGTTCTCCGGAGGGCAGGGTGCTGGGAGAGGTTATGGGGATACAGATTTGGAAAGTCTAGGGTAAATGCGCTGCTTCGGGAGACAGGGAGTGCTCTGCATTGGAGGTACTGGAGCATGGGCTGGATGAGTGCTTGGTGCAGGGTTGTGGCGGAGAAGCGAGCCTTCAGGGCTGGTTGATCTACGTGATTTTTAAGCAATTTCTAACCCTGAGATTCTCTGATCTGAGGCTCTGGACAATGGTCAGGTTTTACAGATAGAAGAGTTGAAGAGGTTTAAGTGTGACCATTCATCCAATCAAAAGTGTTGATCTGTTGTATACGAAGCCCGCTATTCAGCATGAGAAACTAAACTGGGCCCTGAGGAGTACAGATGGCTGTAAGGCAAAATGGAATGCTGTCTTGGCTGTAAAGACATGTCTCCTCCTCTTCTGTTAGATACAGAACCTGGACGAGGAGGCAGAGTTAGAATCTAGGAGATTGTTTTAAGATGGCTGAGGAGAAGGTGTCAGCAGAGGGAGACGGGCAGGAGGAAACAGAGAGGAGACCGAATGAGGAAAGTGTTGGGAGCGATGGCCCCTGGTTGTTCAGAAGGGGCTTTCTTGCCTGCAGCCCTGATCGAGTTAACATCGAGTTATCATGTACTGTGGTCTGAATGTTGGTGTCCTGCCCAAATTCGTATGTTGAAATCCTCAGCCCCAAGGTGACGGCATTAGGAGGTGGGGCCTTTGGAATGTGCTTCAGTCATGAGGGTGGAGCCTTTGTGAGTGGGATTCGTGCTCTTATAAAAGATACCCCACAGAGCTCCCCCGCCCCTTCCGCCCTGCGAGGACAGAGAGAAGGTGTTGGTTTCAACCCAGGAAGCAGGCTCTCAGCAGAATGTGACCCTGCGGGGGCCCTGACCTTGGGTTTCCCACCCTTCAGAACTGTCAGAAATAAATTCCGGTTGTTGGTAAGCTGCGTGGTCTGTGGTATTTTTGTTATAACAGCCCGAACGGACTAAGACATCATGGAATGTTTGACTCATTCAACCCCGCTCCCTCTGCCCAGACGCCGAGCTCACCAATTAGCATGACGCTCATGATGTGGCTTTTCATGCTAATCTCTCCGTGGGAGAAGTGGATGAGAGAAGGACCCCTGTCACAGCACTTGTCCCAGTGTCATAATTGTTTGCTTGCCAGTCTGTCACTCTAGGCAGAAGTTTCCTGTAGCCCTCTCTCTTAGCACAATGCCTGGTACTTTGCAGGAACTCATGAAATCCTTGTTAAGTGATGAAGGCTGGAGGGGACAATCACATCTAATTAGGGTGGAAGTGCGCCGTGGTCAGGAGAAATAGAGAAGTAACTTCTGAGAGCTGGGCTTTTCTTGAAGTAGGAGTTCCTCTTTCAATGTGTACTAAGTCCCTCTTAGGTACCAGGCACTGTGGACAGAGCTGACTGACACAGAATTTGCACTCTAGGAATTCTATGGGATGGAGGTGACATTCCAGGCTGAGGGAGCTACCCGCACAAAGGCTGGAGTCCAGGCAGGGCTTGATGTGTTTGAGGGAATCTAGTGTGCGGGGCTAGAGATTGGGCTGAAATGGGCGAGACTGTAAAGGGTCACTAAACAAAATAGGAAACATGGAAGGATGATAGCGCCTTTCAACCTTGTTCTTCACAGGCCTGTCAGGCCAGAGTTTGGGCTTCATCCTGGAAGCAGTGGAGAAATCAATCACTGAGCACTCCAGAACAGATGAGTGACATAGTCAGATGTGGGTTTCAGTAATTTTCCCTGTGGTGATGTGGAGGAAGCGCTGGAGCGTCAGGATACTGGGAAGGAAGTCAGAAGGCTACTGCAATAGTCCTAGCAAGAGACAGTGAGGGCCTTTGGGACAGGCATGAGGAGGAGGGGACAGATGTCAGCTATTCCAGAGATCAGGTACAACAGATCAAGGTGACTTGTGGAAGGTGTGGAAGGAGGACTCGTTAGAGAGGACCAAAACGGCAGGGGAATGCTTTCAACTGAAATTGGGAAGGAGGATTGGGGAGGTGTGGTAGGTACAGGTAATGAATTCAAGTTGTATATTCTGAGATACAGTGAGGGTGGGGTCAGGAAGACATCCAGGTGAAAAAATCCTGTAGGAAACTGGAAACATGGATCCAGAGATTGGGGGAGAAATAAGGGCCAGAGGTAAAGGTTAGGGGTCATTACCATTTGGGTGGTGAACAAAGCCTTGGAGAGAATGAGGCCCCTCATGGGGAGTGTACTGAGGGACAACAGTTCAAAGACAGAACTCTGAGGCAAGGGTAGAGCCCATTCTTCAGAGCTGGTGGAACAGAAGCCCCAAAAAAGACAGAAACTGGCCAGAGAGATAGAAGGATCATGGAAGCCAATAGACAATTGTGTTGCAGGGAAGGTGCCAGGAAGGGACATCTAAGCCTGCTTTGGAGGTTGAGGGATATCTACCTAAGATAGGTGATGTCTGAATCGGTCTTAAGGAGGAGTAGGAGATGGTGGACAGGATACTGCCTGAAAAGGGGAGGCCGGAGCTGGCAATTAGGATGGCTGCAGCCTTCCTTAGGGAGGAGCCACGCAGAGACAGTAGACATGTTCAGCAGATTGGAGAGAGAGAGCAAGGTGAGAAAGCGTAGGTGGCAGATAAAAGCCATAACTTTTTGAAGTTTGATACTGAAGGGAAGGAAAGAGGAAAAGATAGACTGATGGTTGAAGTTTTCTTAGGATGGGTGACTTGAACAGCAGGACGCTTCTCCGAGTCAGGCATGTTCGTGCCCTTCACCCAGACGATCTAGTCATTCCATGAGCATTTACTGAGCAGCTCCTGGGGGAGGGACCATGCTGGGTTCTGGGCTGCAAAGGAGAGCAAGACTTCTCAAGGACCCAGTCCAAGGATTGAAGACATAGATAAGAAATTTCAGGTCAGTGTGGTGAGTGCCACAGACAAAGTCAGTACTGGATACAATGGGAGACATTGGAGGTCACACTCAGTCTAGGGGTTTAGGAGGACTCCCTGGAGCAGGCGACATCTGAGCTGAAAACATGTAGAAACACATAGAAAACAGCCAGGCGGGGCAGAGCAGGGGAGAAGGCATTCCAAGCAGGATGTTTCTCCTACAAATCCCCTCTCCCACATTCTCGTGGGAGTGCCCAGGTAAATACATGAGGAGCCTCCTGACTGTCCAACTACGACTCCCAGCACTTAATTTTCCCCATTTAACATGCTGTCCTGTCATAGTGGTTTTCACCCCCTTGTCTGTTAGAAACTTCCAAAGAGAAGAGACTGGTCTTAGTCATCTCTGTACCTCCTGAAGAATCCAGTGTGGTGTTCAGCACATCACTGATGCTTAAAAATTATTTTTTGATATGAAATCTTCTCAGGTCCAAGGGCCACTATCCTGGCTAATAAATTTCAAAGGGGGCCACTGGCAGGATTAAGGAATAGAAGTAAAAAGGGAAAGGAAAATTAGACATAGGAAGAAAAATAAGGCTGGGAGAGAGGACTGGGATGGGAGGTGGGGAGAAAGCAAAGAAATGAAGATAAAGTGTGCACAGCGAGGAGGGTTACAATTCCAAACCAAATCTACCCAGAACTCTCTGCTCCACGAAACCCTGCCTGTGGATTCTTTTCCATCACAGGCAGACCTTCCTATTCCCCCTCTACTTTAGGGCTCTCCTGTTGGAATCTGATCGCTAGACATATTTGATCAGTTACAAGCATCAGGAGTCGGGGAGGCTGAGAGAAAGAGGGGGAGGGGAAAAAAAGCCCTGCAGATGCAACAATGTTTCCACTTTACAGGGTGAGCCCAGACGGAATTCCAGTTTCCTTCCCTTGAGAGAAGCAAGCCGGTGGCTCTGTCACACTCTTGAATTGGGTATACAACTCACACATTGTCTTGCATAGCAAAACTAACTTTGTTTTGCAGCTGGATAAATAAAGTAAGGAAGAAAAAAGCTGGCATTACACATTTTTGAATTAGCACCAACTCTTTCAAACTCCACGCCTTTCAGGATATGTTCCTTAATGCGGCGGGAGGTGGTCATTTCACTCCTCTCCCAATCCCTCTTCACAAGCAAACCTGTTTAGAGCTACGCTTCTACCTTCCCCTGCTTGACGCTTTTCCCATCATCTCTGGCTCCTTCGCTGAATGCTTTATCCATGTCAGTAGGATCAAAAGAGACAGTGTGAAAGAATTCTAAAAACAATGGAAATTGTAGATAGCAATGATGGTCTCTGAGGGTGTCAGTGTCATCGATCCAAGACAGAAAGTTCTTAGGAAAAATAACAAAGCCTCTTTGAGTTTCTTCTACAGTAAACAGCATAGTATTACACACTGGTGATTCCTGAATTAATTGCAATTGAAAAAAAAATTTCCAGCCTGTTATAAAGTATACAAGAGAGGAAACAAAACTTCAAGCTTAAAATTCAGAGCAATATGTATCCTACAAGGAGTTGGTCAATCCACTGAGAATCTTGTACAGTTACTCACGAGGTGGATTTCATGAGCTCTTGTCTATTCAGTCACACCTTTTTTTAAAGTTCCCTTCTCTTCCTCTAGAACACACTCCATGTTGATTTTCAGAAGCCTGGAAAAAGTACATTTATCAAGGACCAATAAAATTATTTTAGGTTAAAAATAATAATGGCAGAGGAAAGAAGTAGCCTGGATGTAGATTCCCAACTTGAAAATGATATGAAGTTATTCCTGAGGTGTGTTTGTGACAGGTCATGAAATGTCTTAGAGAGTTGCTATGCCCCAGGCATGTAACTGCAATGACTCATGTCTCATCATGCCCTCTCTGGGAAAGCAGTGTGTTGTGTGAAGCTTACGGCTAGGGCTGAAAGATGCTTTCAGGAGCCTTCCTCAGTCCAGAGGCCACAAGTACCTTGTTCAAGGACCTTATCATGGGTTTTTCTCTAGACCTTGAATATCCTCTGATTTTAAGTCTTATTATTGGGGATGAAATGTCTTTGCCCAGAACAATAGTCTTGGTGAAAAGAGATTTCTAACCATCATTTCACTGGTTGTCTTCGGTGAATTTTAGCCCCTTGATAGGTAAGGGGCTTAGCAAATGCTGCACAATTCAATAGACGGCTAGTGAACATTTTATTTTCAAAGATAGCTCTTCCTCTAAGATTTCAATCCCCATGCACACTATAGGTCATTTAACAAGAGTTCAAGGCATCATTTATTTGCTCAACCGTCTTTTTCTTTTACTCTATCCACCACAGACTAGAAGTTGAAAGATAATGACTCTATTCTTTTTAAAGATGTTGAAAGTGAGGCCCAGAAAGGATAAGGATAAGGATTTCCACAAGAAGATCAGGCTTCGAGTTTTGGGAGACTGAAAGGCTAGAACTCAGAAATCCCCAATTTTTTTCTTTCAACTCAGTCATGGTGCAGTTTGCCTCCTATCTGTCCCTCCCTGGGGTTGTTGGTGCTCCTTTTGACTTAAAGGATATCTTTTCTTTATTTATGTGCTGCAAGACACTGCCTGAAAAGACTCACCAGGCAACTGGATGGCTCTGTGCTTGCGCAGTGAGTCAAGTCCATGAAATATTTCTTTAGGAAAAAGGACTACAGTCATCCCTCTGTACCACAGAGGGTTGGTTCCTGGACCCCCAAGGATCCCCAAATCTGAAGATGCTCAAGTCTCATACATATGGCATAGTATTTGCTTATAATGCACTTCCCCTCCACATACTTTAAATCATCTCTAGATTACTTACAATACTTAATACAATGTAAGTGCTATGTAAATATTTGGTGCACAGCAAATTCAACTTTGCTTTTTGGAAACTTCCGGGTTTTTAAAAAATATTTTCCATCCGCAGTTAGTTGAATCTGTGAATGTGGAAACCCTGGGTATAGACCCTGGCTGACTATACTAACATGGGGTAATGTTGAGGCAGTGAAATAAAAAAGAGGGAAAGGGAAGCTGCCTTGAGAAGAAATGGTCATAACTCGTTATTGGGATAAGAAATGTAACTAAATAGGGGAATTGGGGTGGCAAAGCTGGGATAACTGTCATGGTTAAAACACATAATCTAGGGCAGGTCAGACAGAAAAGGTATGTTTAAACACTTAATAAAATCTGCAAATTTTATGTGAGATAGTCCTGAGTAGCTAAGGCTAAGAATGGGAATCCATCTCTCTGGTAGGAAAATGACCAAACAAGATAACAAAAAAACACATTCTCTTTGGTTGACCAACAGAGCCACTATGGAGTTTGCAAAAACAGAACCATCTGTTGTGTGAGGAACCATGGACAGAGATTCTGTATTTATAGAATCCTGAGTGAGAAAACCAGGTATATTAATAAAACTATTTTTTCCAGTTCACTAATCTGAAATCCACTTTTCTTTTAGTTTCTCTGCTGTCAACATGTACTGCGTTTAAACAAACAAGAACCCTAGTCAATATAAAAACAGACAGACTTGCTATGAGTAATTTCAGAGCTCCCAAAGTAGGCTCTTTTCCAAAAATACATAGCAATTGACAATACTGTCAGCTCAGCCTACAGGGTTACAATACACCTACAGACCCTGAGGCTAAATCGTATTTTATTGCTAATTTGGAGACAGCCGGACAGTCTGCAGAGGAGCTCCACAACCCTTAGCAGGTCTTGGTATGGGGTTTTAAAATGAAACCTTCCTGTAAACAATTGTTCCCAAAGGGTGTATCTTAAACAGCCTATCTTAAAAATTCTTATTTTTTATTGGTTTCTAAAATGGTAGTTGTTACAAAGAAAAAACTCTTGTATTAGGGGTAAAGAGTGCTAGTGTATTTCAGATTTTGCATGTTCCTTTCAAAACACATACATTCTATTTATTTATTTAACTTTTTAACACCTTTATTGTGGTATGGTTCCTGTACAGGAAACTACACATATTTCAGATGTGCACTTTGATGAATTTTGATAGATCTCTAAACCAGTTAAACCACTACCACAATCAAGATAGCTAACATTTCCATCATTCCCCAAGAGGTGCAATTTCTAAATTCCCAATTTATTCCCACCCCCTTTAACCTCTGGTAACCATAAATTTGTTCTCTATGTCTGTGAGTCTGTTTCTGCTTTGTAGATAAATTTGTAAAACAAATTCTTAATGAAAAGATGTTTACATCCTTTGGTAAAACTATTTTAGAAAAGGTAACATCTTTTAGAGGCCATTGCTTTTCCAGGAATACCTCTGTGTATTATAATTACTCTGTATTAAAGTGGAGGAGGTTAAAAATTGAAGTGATTATTCTCTTCCAAAAGCCTTCAAAGGAATGATAGAACCACATTTCTCTCAGTGAGTTTAATTACCTTTACCATGAATTCAATTGTAGGGAGGAGGAGGGAAAATAAATGACATCACTATTTACTGGGTGTCTACTATGTGCCAGGTAACACCCTAAACACATTACAGCTTTTATCGTATTTATCTTCTCAGCAATGTTGCACACTGCTATCTTCGTTTTACATGATGAGAGGAGGTTCAGAGAGGTTAAGCAACTCATTGCAGGACACACAGCTAGTAGATGGCCAGGAACAACCAGTAACTAAGGCATTGAACTGTTCTTGGCTTCCTGCTGAATGGGATACACATTCTATTTATTAGAAGTTTTGTTCAGCTGTCTCTACATCCCTTCTGTTGCTAAGTTGTTCAAGTACCTTCCTGTACCAAGTATGATCAGGTTCTCTAAGAACTGTGTTTAATGAGAATCTATAGGCTGGACACTGAAATGATTTACGCATCTCATCTAATCATTACAACTCTAAGAGAACGGGTTCTCTCCGGCTTATACAGGACGCAACTGTTTTGGGAGGTAAGGAAAGTTGCTGAAGATTGCAGGGTTAGTCAGAGGTAGATTGATGACCTGGATGGATTCCAGGTCTCTGACTCCAGCGTCAAAAGGAGCTTTCCCCACAAAACCAGGGATTCCCCTGGTCAGTCCCCGGGCTAGAGGGCCAGAGTTGCCGACTGAATATTTATCAAGTGTTGGTCGTGTCTGGGATCTTACACTTCGATGAGCAGACTGTGGCGGTACCAACCTCTCCTTCCACCCAGCCAGGAAGAAGGCAGGACGGGAAGCCTGGAGGGTGAAGCCCTCACACTTAAGCTTCACAACAACAGAAGTGGTCCCTTGGAGGCCGCTCGACGAGCGCCACCTCTTCCCTCGGGCGGGGGAGGCACGGAGGGGCCCCAGCTCCTCCGAGGTCCCGACGCCCGTGGCAGCTTTGGTGCGAGGGTTCGGGTCGTGCGCCTCAGCAAACAGTAACTGCTTAGTAGTCCAGAGGAGAGTGCACAGCTGGGAACCCCAGGGGGCGCCCTCGCCGCGCCCACACCCGCACCCCTGGCCCCCAACCCCGGGACAGGGGCGGCGGCGGCGGCGAGCTGCGCCCCTCCGCCGGCGGCCCCTCCCTTCCCGCCCCCGGAAGTGACGCGCGGCGGCTCCGGCGTCGGGAGGGGGGGCCCGACGCAACCTGGGGGGTTTGAGAGTGGCGGCGGCCGCGGAGCGAGTGGCAGGCCCGGCCGCGGCGAGGAACGCCCCGAGCGCGCGCGCCCGGCGGGTAGCGGCCCCGACGACCCGCGGCGCCGCCGCCGCCGCGTGCGGGGGCGGGAGGGCGGGGCGCTAGGAGCCGCAGCGGGTGCGGCGGCGGCGGGAGATGCGGGCGGCTGCGGGCACCCGGCGGGCTCGGCTCGGCCGCCGCCGCCTTCTCTGGCTGCGCCGCTGGGGTCGCAGCGGCTGCCGCGCCGTCCTCGAATTCCCAGCGTGAGGACGTGGAGGGCGGAGAGGAGCATCGTGTTCGAGGCGGAGACCTGGAGAGAGCCCCGCGCGCGGCCTCGGTGAGCTGCGAGCCCCGCGCGCCCCGTCCACCCCGCGCCCCGTCGGGGTCTCACGGCCGCCACCCACAACGGCGGGGAGCGCGGGCGGGGACTCGGGGCACAACAGGAAGTGAGCGCGCGGGGGCGGGCGCGGGGGCTGCGGCCGCGCGCTCCCCTGGGGACCCGCCCCGCCCCGTCCCGCCTTGTCTGGCGGCCCCAGCCCCGAGGCGCGCAGGTGGACGCGGGAGCGCCCCGCTCCCCTCTCTTCGCCTCTTGTTTGGTCCCGCGAGGCCCCTGGGTCAAAAGGGGGTTGGGAGGTTTTTCTGGGTTTTTCGTTTAGTTTTGTATTTTGCCGGGGTGGCGGGGCTGCCGGGAGGGGAGCATTTCTGACTTTCTGTAGTGAGAGGAAGTTGGAAAGTGAAAGTACAGTTTACCCAGGCCGAGTGAGGTTGCGGCTCTTCCCCCGGACTTTGATCTCCTCCGGGGCACACGGTCATCCGTGTCTCTTCCTCCCCCCCCCCCCCCCCCCGCCCCAGACTCGCTATTCATCCGGTGTCAAGTTTCATTTCTTTTTGTACTTCTCTCCAGCAAGCACCCTCCCCCCCTCCTTTACTTTCTGCTTAATGTACAGCTGCAGCGAGGCTGGTGGCTTCTTCATTCCTGGGAAGACCAATTGGAAACATCTTTTGGTGGCTGAATATTAACTGGCTTTGGCAGGAAATAAGGGGCATTGTTGACTGAAGTAGTCAAAAAATACACAGTTGGCTTTTTTCCAGGTTTTTGCTTTTTGAAGTTTAGGGTTTTAAAATTAAGATTCCGGAGTTTTACTCCTTATGGGAACGATTCACGCATGTCTGGTTGGTGGATCAGATCCTCCCTTCCCTTTTGCCGTCTCCTACTCACCACCCCACTGCGGAAAACCTGGTGCTTCGATACTCAAAACTGTCAGTGATGTTTTCGTTAAAATGTAGTGTGATTCAGTTTTACCCCCTCGGGAACTCTTTCCTCTTTGATTTTATTTAAACATTAAAACTGCGTAAATGGAATCCATTTAGGGAAGTGTTGTTTTTAAGTTTTATTGTAACAGCACACTTTCAATATTTCTGTTAGGATACTGTGTGGTTAGATACACTAGGTTACTTTTTGACAGCGAGGATGGTTTTAATTCAAAACTAGTCTTGATACATATCATAATTTGTTTTTGTTTTATTTAAGCAGCACTCTGAATTTGGAGGCTGGAATTTATTTTTTCGGGTCTAAATACTGTTTCTGAAAAATGGACTATGGGTCACCACAGCAACTGGACTATGTGTATTATAAACATGTTTAGGGTGGAAAAGGTTTTATTTAATAGACTTCCTTTCTCTAATGAGTTACTTCAGCATGTTCCCTCTTTCATTTTAGCACAGGGATTAATCCACTATCTTTGAAGCATTAAGGTAGAATCAATTATGTTTTCCACATTTAACCCCTCAAAAGTCAGATTCCTTCATTTGGATCAATTAAGTGTTTCCCTCCCTCCTTATAATGGTACTGAAAAACTTTTAAAACAGTAATTTTTGGGAAAAACTGTAATTGTAGAATCATTGAGATTTTTGTGAGACGTAAAACGAGAGTTTGGATTTTTTTGACTGATAGGTAACAAGAATAAAAGTAGTGATTTTTTTGGCTCTTTATTTTACCTTTGTAATTTTAAATAACTGTCTTTTGTAACTTTTTCCCTCTTAGTTCTCTTTTATGATTGAGGAAATTATTGAATTTCATATTAATAGCACATTTTTGGGAACTAGAATGAAGAGGTTCAACTTTATATGTCCAGTTGTTCACCACCTGTTCAAAGAATAAACTGATACCAAAACTGAATGAGTAAAATATTCCTTTAAAGTGCCCACTGAGCATGTTTGTTTTATGTCTTCGTTATTTTTTTGCAGAAGAATTTTTTTTCCCCAGTATTTCAGTCCAAAACCACAGTGCCCTTTTTCTTTCACAACAACTTTCTATCCCAGAGGCCCTGTAAAGTGCTAGAGAAGCTTCAGTGTTTTCCGCAGAATTATGTTCTGCCCTGAAGTATCCACCAGCTCCACCAGCTTTTCGCCCAGTACAAGCTCTCCTCTAATAACCAAAGGGGGAGGTGCATGTTAAACCAACACCCCCTTGGGAACACCTCTCATTTGCTCAGGATGGCACGTGTATGCTCATTGTGGAGATGTCGGTGGTTCTGTCTTTTTGCATGTATGGCTTAGCTGTTATAAACCTGTAGGGCTCAAGCATTATCTACATGATAGACATTAAGACTCTAGGATTTGGTTTGGGGAATTTTTCCAAAAATAAATGGAATTATAGGTACCAACTTTGTAATAGTCCTGAGATTCCGGTTCTCTGCCTGTCTTTCTTCTTTCCTCCTCCCTCTCCTCCTTCCAGCATCATCATCATCACCGTCATTGTCATCATCTTTCTCACACATATACACTCTCCTATAAGCAGTCTTTTTTTTGGGGGGGTAGGTTTATTTGCTTATTCATAAAAATCATTTATCTATTTAATTTCTTTCTTCCAGAACCCAGGACCTCATGTGTGCTACACACACACTCTACCACTGAGCTGTACCCTCTCCCCTCCTATAAGCATTCTTGATATGAGGATGATATCTGAAAATGCAGAGACCGAATTCTTTGGTTAAGCTGAAATTTACTAGGGAGTAGCAGATTTATTAGACTATCAAATAAGTGTTTAAATGGAAAACATCTGTAGTTAAAAAGTAACTTGCCATGGGTAGGGATCATCAGAAGAAAAGCCTCTTTGGTAAATTCAGGAAATGGCAGGGCATCTTCCACCTCCCCACCCAGTACTTGGTGGATATAATAAACAAACCACCATTTAACTTTTAACAGCTCAGGTGAGGCTATAGGAAACTATGATTTCCAGTGGGCATGGTTATTTAGCGTTAAAGTAACACTTCATATTTGTAGATTATTGTCACAGTATCTAATAATGTAATACTTCTTTACAACCCACTGGTGATCTGAATGCTTTTACCATCTGGGGAAGTGGTTTCCCTAATGAACAGAGTACATGACTGTGATGAAAGAGACTTGGATTCATGGCCTCAGTTTCTCCATTAACTCTCATTATGGGAGGCATCTCCCCCTTTTTCTTCTTTATTATTTTCCCATCTCTATTTCTGGATGACAGTATCTCTGTACAACCAGCTTCACAGTGATAACTGGAGGACATTCTGAGTGTCTCAGAAAAGTTATAGAAATGCAGATGCTTTCCAGTACTGTTCCTTGTCTCAGCCCATTTTGGAAGCAGGCATAGTTGATCTTTAAGGATCCCATCCTCTCTGAGTTAAATATGGTTAGAGTTAGGTTTCTCAGCCCTAACTTTTGTATTGTTTGTACTGTTTCTTTTGATATCTTTATTGAGATATAATTCACATACCATAAAATTCACCTACTCAAAGCGTTCATCAGTTCAGTGGTTTTAGTATATTCACAGAGTTGTATACCACTGCCACAATCTAAATTTAGAATATTTTCATCACCCCCTTAGCAGTCACTCCCCATTCTTCTCCCCGCCTACCCTTCCCGAACCCCTGTTCCCAGCCCTAAGCAACCACTGATCTACGTTCTTTGCCTATTCTGGACCTTTCATACAAATGGAATCATACAACGTGTGGTCTTTTGTGGCTGGCTTCTTCCACTTAGCATAATTTCAAGATTCATCCATTAAAGGAGCCCACATCAGTACTTCATTCCTTTTTCTGGCTAATACTCCACTCTGTGGTTATACTACATTTTGCTTGTCCACAGTTGATGGCATTAAGGTGGTTTCTACTTTTTGGATGCTATGAATACCATCGTGAGCATACCACAAGAGCACACTTGTACAAGTGTCTGTGTCGACATACAGTTTCATTTCTCTAGGGCATATACCTAAGAATGGAATTACCGGGTCATTTGGTAACTCTGTTTAGTATTTGAGGAACTGTCAAACTGTTCTCCAAAGTGGCCACACCATTTTACATTCCCACCAGCAGCATATGAGGGTTTCACTTTCTCCACATTCTCGCCAACACATGTCATCTGTCTTTTTGATTATATCCATCCTAGTGGGTGTGAAGTGGTATCTTATGTGGTTTTGATTTTCATCTACCTAACAACTAATGATGTTGAGCATCTTTTCATGTGCTTATTGGCCATTTATATATCTTTTTGGAGAGATGTCTTTTCAAGTCCTTTGTCAATTTTCAATTTTTTCCTAGTCATAAGAATTCTTTACATAGTTTTGATAAGTCCCTTATTATTTGAAAATAATTTCTCCCATTCCAAGGATTATCTTCTCACGTGGTGGTATTATTTGTAGCACGAAAGTTTTAAATTTTGGTGTAGTCCAGTTTACCTGTTTTATAGTATTTTAATGGTTTTGGTTTGTCTTCAAGTCCTGTCCTGATCCATTGGGATCTAATTTGTAGATAAAGGAAGGTTTTTTGATTTTTTGTGTGTAAAGTTCCATTATAGACCTCTTAGGATGTCCTTGTATGTATTTGGCCGGAGTTTCTGTTCTACAGAACTATTCCTTATAAACAAGGTGTTTTGAAGTTTTTGTGAGGAAAATAACTGAGAACATTTCCTTGCTGCTTGCTCCATTGTCTAAACCAATGGTTATTAACTGAGATGATTTGTGCCCCAGGAGAACATTTGGCAACGTCTAGAGACATTTTGATTGTCAAATTGAGCAGGATGTGCTACTGGCATCTAATGGGTAGAGGCCAGAGGTGTGGTTAAAACTGCATACAGTGCACAAGGACAGCCTCTAGGAACAAAGAATTATCTGGCCCAAAATATCAATAGTGCTGAAGTTAAGAAACTCTGGCCTAAACAGGAAGATCCTAAAACTTGAACTGTTGGAAGATTTCTCAGTTCAGGTCTTGATAATCCCATAAAGGTTGCTATTCAAGCAAAAGGAAGGTCTACACAAATGGAATCCCTGTGGACAAAATGGTGACAGAATTGTAAAGTAGAGAACATTTTGCTGAATTTTCAGTGCTGCCAATTTATATGTAAATTCCGCTTATGATAATGGAAACCATGTGGAGGAGAAATACCAGCGGAGCAAAAGTAGATTGTTCCCTATACCTCCAGCCACCCTGAGACACACACATACATGTCCTGGCACAGAAACCAACTGGACTAACTTAGACAGATGCTGAGATGGTGGTCTTCTCAGGGAATGTGACAATGAGTTTTTAAGATAAAATTTAATAACAGTGATACTCTATTGATTGGCATTCATCAGTCTGCTCCTGTCATTTATGCAACTAGCTTTATCTCCCAGCAAGATTTTTCTTTCTTTTTTTGAAAAAAAATTTTACTTATCACTGTATTACTTAATTGTTTTTTATTGGAGAGGGGAGGTAACTAGGTTTATTTGTTTTTAGGAGGCACTGGGGATTGAACCCAGGACCTCTTGCATGCTAAGCATGTACTCTACCACTGAGCTATACCTCCCCTCAAGGTTTTTCTTAAGTGGCTTGTCATGCTTCAGTTTGGACTCTGGATCTAGATTGCCTGGGTTTCAATCTCAGCTCCACCGTTTACTTTTGTGACTTTGGACAGGTTACTTAACTCTTATGGATCAGTTTTTTCCCACAAGTAATGAGGCTGCAGTAGTATCTGTCTTAGAGAATGGTTGGGGGGACGAAATAAAGTAATACAGTTAGAGGACTTAAAACAGTGCCTGACATACAGTGTTATGTAAGTGTTGGCTGTTAATTGTGTATCTTATCTGATGCCTCTTTCAGCTCATTGCTATGGACAGTGCTATCACCCTGTGGCAGTTCCTCCTTCAGCTCCTGAAGGAGCCGCAGAACGATCACATGATCTGCTGGACCTCTAATAATGGGGAGTTCAAGCTTTTGCAGGCGGAAGAGGTGGCTCGTCTCTGGGGGATTCGAAAGAACAAGCCTAATATGAATTATGACAAACTCAGCCGCGCCCTCAGATACTATTATGTAAAGGTAATACACGTCCACTTCAAAGCAAGAATTTTTCCTTCTCTTCTGTTGATGTTAGCCGTACTAATGTCCTGGTTTATTTATTTATTAAAAGAAATTTTTTAAATTGAGGTATAATTGACATACAAGATTATATTTGTTTCCTGTATACAGTATAATGGTGCAATATTTGTATACATTGTGAAATGATCACTGTTCTGGTTTATTTAATCCAATTTATTTTCTACCTTCAGCAGTTTGGAATTAGAATGAAAGATGTAAATGTTCTAGCTGTATTTCTGTAAATTCTTATTCAGTACCCCACTCCTACTGCATTTATTTCATTCCTAATTGTAATTGTCTTCAAAGAAGAAATGAGGATAGAGGTGGAATAAGGAAAAGGAAATTTGAGATTCTTAAGTATAAATAAATACTCTTGTTTCTGTCAATTTACTTTAAAAATTGTCTCATCTGGGGCATGGGTAATAGCTCAGTGGTAGAGCATATGCTTAGCATGCATGAGGTCCTGGGTTCAATCCTCTGTACCTCCATTAAAAAAAAAAAGTGAAAAAAATTTGTCACATAATTCTTTGTTTTTTAGCTTTACTTAATTTTTACTTTTTAGTTTAACCCAGAACACAAATTAAAACCTTAAAGAATAACTGTTAATACGTAGATTTGATTTCTTAGTTAAAATTTATTTTTTAAATTTCTTATTATTTTGAATACATTCTTGGGCCCTGAGGTAAAATAAATGGCTCAAATGGATAGAATTAGAATGAGAAGCTGGAATCGTAATTTCTTTCATCTGTAAGTGGTTGATACTATCAGCTTTCCTGTATGGAGATACGAGATAAGAAACAACTGGGGTTTCTGAAGGAAGTAGGGACCTTAGCAGAACTAATGTTCTAAATTCCTTTTGACTTACTCAGGATGTGAATGGCTTGTACCTTTGCAATTATTTGAGATTGCAGTTCAGCAATTTTTGACTTCACACAGATATTTGGTTGACAGTGTTTAGCAATTAAAATCTCTCAGCTTTTATGTAATGTATCAGTTCCATTGTTAATAAGACATTTAAATGTTTTAACTTTGACTCCATTATCGTAGGAACTGTGTTTGATATGACTAGATAAATTTGGATGCTTTTGAAGCTTTCAAGTGAACTACCTATCAAATAGAGAACCCCATTAGGTCAGCTTTTTCCTGAGCCGTTGTGGGGGGGTAAGTTTATAAGAAAGTGTAAGAATGCCTATTTTATTTATTTACAGAATATCATTAAAAAAGTGAATGGTCAGAAGTTTGTGTACAAGTTTGTCTCATACCCAGAGATTCTGAACATGGATCCAATGACAGTGGGCAGGGTTGAGGGAGACTGTGAAGCTTTAAGCATCAGCGAAGTCAGCAGCAGCAGTTCCAAAGATATGGAGAGTGTGGGGAAAGAGAAGCCTCCCCAGCCTGGTGCCAAGACCTCTAGCCGCAATGACTACATACACTCCGGCTTGTATTCTTCATTTACCCTCAACTCTTTGAACTCCTCCAACAGGAAGCTTTTCAAATCTATAAAGGTTGAGAATCCGGCTGAGAAATTGGCAGAGAAAAAATCTCAGGAGCCAGCACCATCTGTTATCAAATTTGTAACAACACCTTCCAAAAAGCCACCAGTTGAACCTCTTGCTGCCGCCATTTCAACTGGCCCAAGTATTTCTCCATCTTCAGAAGAAACTATCCAAGTGTTAGAAACCTTGGCTTCCCCCAAACTGCCTTCGCTGGAAGTCCCAGCTCCTGCATCCAGTGTAACTACGGCCTTTACCACCACCCCTCCTATTTCGTCCGTATCCCCTTTGCAGGAACCTCCTAGAACACCTTCACCACCGCTGAGTTCCAACCCAGACATGGACACAGACATGAAGTCAGTGGCTTCTCAGCCAATGGAACTTCCAGAGAACTTGTCACTGGAGCCTAAAGACCAGGATTCAGCTTTGCCAGAAAAGGACAAAACAAATAATTCATCAAGGTCCAAGAAACCCAAAGGGCTAGAGCTGGCCCCGACCCTCGTGATCACAGGCAGTGATCCAAGCCCACTGGGGATATTGAGCCCTTCTCTCCCTACAGCTTCTCTCACGCCAGCACTTTTTTCACAGGTAACACTCTTTCTTTTCAGTGTCACCATTGTTTGCTCTTACTCACCTTTTAAAACAAGTCCAGAATTTATTAACCTCAAGTTCTCATTCACTCTGTAGCTTTGTCTTAGGGAGGTTATGTATGGTTCCGTGAAGGTAACCCAATTCCTCACCTCATTAGGATTGTCAAAATAAAAGGTTTGGAATGTTGTGTTAAAAAATTCATTGTTCTACAAGTAAACAAATGTTTAGGTTTTTTCCACTTTCTCTTAAAGAGAATACTTTTTTTTTCTCTCCTTTTTGGTCTTATACCAAACAGCAGTAATCTCAAGTTAGAAAACAGACCCTGAGGACCTTAAGAAAAATGGTGTGATGTTGAGTACCAAATTTGTACAGTTACATGAGATATTTCTTAACTTGCTCATCTCATGTAACATTTAAATAGATTACTCCCAGACCTTCTTGTTATTAAAGCGAAACTGTGTATGACTCAGTTACCCATTATTTCTCTGCACCTGAATTCAGATTGGTTTTTCTGTTTAAAAAAGATCCTACAAAAACAGGTTAGAAAATATTTTGATCTTTATCTTTCCTGGGTTGTTAAAGTAAATTCTGAGGTTTTTTTTCATCATGGTAAAATTTCAGACTTGGAAATATTTGGAGTGGAGAATAAGACAATATTTGGGTTCAGGGTTATTTGTGTATCATTACGAGGGTAAAACACAATCCTGATAAGCCATTTAGTTCTATTTTTGTTCTGTGTATTGCAGACGCCCATCTTACTGACCCCGAGCCCCTTGCTCTCCAGTATCCACTTTTGGAGTACTCTCAGCCCTGTTGCTCCCCTAAGTCCAGCCAGACTGCAAGGTGCTAACACACTTTTTCAGGTAAATTGCATAAAAGTTTGTTGTCTTTTGTAACTGGGGCGTGGTAAATGAAGGAAGAGGTGAAAGGGCGGTATCCACTCTTCCGTTTAATCTCGGTAAAACTTCCACTTAATGAGTGTTCTTTAGATTTACTTTTGAATTTCTCACTGTTAACTTTCCGGCCAGCAAACAACTCACATAAATATTCACAGTAAAGTTTCCTTTGCATTATTTACTGTTTCATGCATTTGAATTAGACCAAGAATTGTTCAATACTGCAGTAGATTTTGAGCCCACCCAATTATTTTTTGTCATTTTAAATGCTAGAAATCCTCTTTTCTAGGGAAAAAAGCATATTTCTGTGTACGTATGTATTTTAGGGGGGGAACTCTGCACACAGGTTTCCCCTTTTAACTGAGGAGTGATGAAAAATAGAGAAAACTCTTGAGAAAAGTATTTCAAATACTCCCTTTTCCCCCTCACTCAGAATTGATACTCGTCAACATTTTAAATATATATATATTATACTATCTCTTAACCAGGATCTTAGGAAAGGCCTCACAGCTTTAAACCACCATTTTGCCCAAATCTAGACTTTATAACTTGCAGACTTTCTTGTAGTTGGTTCATTCACTTATTTGAGGGTGACTCCCTGGGAAATTTTCTTAGATTTTGTAATTTAACTTCTCATTTATTCTTTTGGAAATGAAGTGGTAAGGGGGGAAAAAAAGAACATTAAAAATCTTTTTACTTTGGCAGTTTTTTTCTTCTTTGCAAAAAGTTCTCAATTATTCATTTGAGAAAATGTTGAGAATTTTCCATATTTCATTTTTACATTTTTCTTTGCCTCTCACGGACAGATAATTGAGTTAAGAGAGAGATCTGTGACCTTCAGCAAAGTCACAGTGCTCGAGTAGCTTCAGCCTGACGTCCCCATAGAGACGTGGTCTCAGAATGCATGTTGGGAGCCCTTTTCCCTGATGAGCACCCTACATCTAAACATCTAGTTATACATCTAGTTACACACAGAGTGAGGAGACGGGCATCTCCTTCTGGACCTCTTATTGGCAGTCTGTGATTTGCTTTATAGCCGAATTATGCTCTGTAGTGCATGCTGTCATTCACTGGACTTTCTAAAACCTTCCTTTGAAGTTAAGTGTAAACCTGTGTTCCTTAGGATCTGAGAGAAGGTATAGGTTTGTTCTTTCTGTTCCATCAAGGTAGGCTGGAGAGTGTGTTAATATGTAACATATAAGACAAACAACTTTTTTCTTTCAAGTTTTTGTGTCATCATATTCTCCCATGATAAACAATGACTGCCTTTGTCCTGTGAGTCACTGCAGGTGGCTGTCACGTTCTGCCTCAGGGAATATAATAGTGAAATTTGGGGTTGTGTAATAGGATGATAATGTGTGTCATTTTCTTTCTCAGTTTCCTTCTGTGCTGAACAGTCATGGGCCGTTCACTCTTTCTGGCCTGGATGGACCCTCCACCCCTGGCCCATTTTCCCCAGACCTACAGAAAACATGACCTATGTGCTGTGGAGTGAGAGAACCAAGGAATAAGGAGACAGAGAGACTTTCACCGTGATCACATTCAGAGTGAGCGGTTGATAACTTCCACAGTGCTGATGATAGACTGTGGTGATTTTTGCCATTCTCCATTAAAACGCTTTTTTAGGATTCTCTTTGAAGAGGACTCAAGTCAGACTGTGTGTAAAAATGCCTTAATTGGAGTCGAAACTCCATTTCCCTCTTTTTCTTTCTTTTTTTAAAAATGTTTTGGATTTTGTGTTACATTTTTGGTGGGGTTTAGCAGCTAGCTATGCTTTGCAAGAGCAACTAAGAACAAAGTTACTCCTTCTGCCTTATTGGGACCCTTTACCCAGGAAAAAATTATGTTTTGAGTATATTATTTAAAGCAATGTAAGTTAAATGAAATTGGCCACATGCTTTGTTGAATGCTAAGAATGAGTTGTGCGTAAGTAGTGGAGGAAGAAGAGTCATTCCTATTCACACAAAGTAAAATTGGAGCAGGACTGTTGGGGAGGTTCTGTTTGGCTGTCAGCTGTAACACATGTAAGCACCTCCACAAAAAGGCGTCTTACTTACATTTATTCAGGCTGGGTCTCCTAGCCGTATGTGTGATGTTGTCTGAACCTGTCAGCAGAGCATGGAGCTGGTTTATTCCCACATAGGAAGACCTTTAAGCCTGAAGCTTAAGACAGTGTTTGGAACAATCAGTGAGAATAGGGGACCCCGTCTCTGGCACAGGAATGTCATCTGCTCTCTGGGTAGAGTGAGCACACACCTGTGGAATACAGCTTGCTACATGATGGGTTTTGAGGGGATGAACCTGGGTTTTGAAATTTTGAGGCATCTCTGAATCAAAGATTCAATTGAATAAAATAACTTGAAACAAGTGGGGCTTTTCCCAGTTATAAGGTACCCAGTGTGAAGGACCCTTTCTTCTGTTCATTTTATCCCGTTTTCTACTTTGTGTTTATCTTTTAAATTCAAGGTTGTTAGAGGTTGTGGTAGTTTTAACGATATAATTAGGAAGATGAAAAGCAAAGTGAAGCCTCCAAGTCTGTGGTGAGGTGAAGATACGCTTTTTTGAAAAAAAATTTGTTTTTAATTGGGAGCAGAATCCATTTGGAAACGCTCATACATAGGGATTGGATTATTTATTTTTGTAGTGAAAAACAGGCCTTCATCTCTACCAAATTTATAAAGTATTACCATAGGGTAATCAGTGCCAGGTCCAGGCAGATTTGTTGATCCCCCAAACTGAATTAATACCAACATCACAGTGGTGTCTTTTGAAAAATGAGGCTTTAAAATCCAGGATTAGATGGTATGCCGCACCACCAACCACTCTGCCCATTGAGCTAGTCTTTTAACCCTAGAAATAGTTCCTATAATTGAATCACCTGAACTAAATGGAAAGCGGGAGTGAGGATTTGAGGGCTTAACATGACACTGCTATAAACCAGCATCGTCCAGATGTATAATGTTCACTTTAGTTTGTTTATATACAGTGTAGAGGAACTCTAGTGTAAGACGTCAGTGCTAGTTGGTTAGTAGCAGAGGGACGGGATTCAGGGAGCTGCCTTTATATTTGTAGCGTTGGAGACCTGTTACTGGTTCATTTGTGGCCACCAGCGGAAGAGTTCTGTTCCTGAGATGTGCAATAGTGGTGTTGCCGGGGAGTGTCCAGTGGTGATGGGGAGCAGACGTCCGGGGTGTTGTCCCCGACATGGAATCATTTCGTTTGCATGCCTGTTTGAAATTAGACTGCTCGGCAGCACTTTGCAATAGTTTTATTAGGTTACTTAACATTTTGTACATTAAATAAGTAAATATTGATGGCTTAATGTAGAGATATTTTAAATTTTGAAAGCACAAAAGAGTATCTTTTTGAATCAAAGGAGAAAAGCCATTGGTTGGTTTTCACAGATGATATCTTTGATAATTAACCGTGTCAGCACAGGGGTGCCCGGGAAGCCAAGGGCACCTTGAAGACTCAGTCAAAGCAAGTTCCTAGGAACTAGTTTTAGTGAGTCCTCTGCCTCTGAGCCTCTCCCGGAAGTCTCTGAGAGGCCTGGGCCTTAGGGGGTAGATGGTCATCTGCTTATTACTCTTTGAGATCAGCTGTTCTGGGGAAGCTGGTGTGTGTGTTTGTGTGCGTGTGCTTGTGTGTTCGCTTTTTAAATGAAATGAAGCTACAGCCTTAGCGCAAGTATTTGAGGCAGATCATTCTATTTGTAAACTACCTCCTTCCTGGGAAAGTCTCTGTATTTTTTTGCGCATCCGCAGAGTTCTTAGCATTAAAAGGTGACATACCAACTTAAGATCAGCCTTCACTGGAGAGACTTACATTTGGTAGCTGTAGCTGGTGTCCATCACTAGTCACTTTGCCAGGATGAATGCTGGTGGGCAAAAGTGGCCCAAGTGAAGACGGGAGCATGTTGAATGAGTTTTTGAGACTAACACGGTGATCAACTTAGCTTTCCATTTGCCCTGGCCCTTACCTAGTCAGTCGGATGCTGGGCAACGTTTAGCAACCAGGCCCTCCTTAGGGGTAAAAAAGACCCTTAAATTGTAGCATTTGCTGATTTTCCATGATGTAAGTTATCCCCCCTGTGGCGGATTCTAAGTGGCCACCTTGGGGTTGAGAAGGGATGTACCGCTGGCTCAGAGCCACACGCTCAGCCAGCGAGCTGCTGCGTTCATTCCACGCTGAGGGCATTTTCACGTACTTTCTAAAATCACTGTTTTCTTTTTGGTTTGTCACACTTCTTTTGTGATGTAATACTCCTCGTGGCATATTTTGTGTGTTCAAAGGTGAAACTTCTATTGATTTGAAAAAATTTATACATAATGGAAGAATCTAGAAACCCTCAAAAGGTCAACCTTAAGCTTCTTAAGAGTTCAAATATAGGTTTACTTTTTTTACATTTTGGTGGTTAAAATACAGATACAGTGATTTTTCTTTAGATTTTGATGGGGAAAATAAGCCCAAGAGCCCAGATAGTAAAAGGGTACTAGACTGTTTTTCACACTGGATTTTTTCTTTTTTTACACTCAAAGAATTCCTTGAAGATTACATACTATATTAGAGATCAAAAAAGGCAAAACTGACTGTTGTATCTCTTTACATGGCATGGTTTCTGGCTTTCTCCCTACGATGTGTCACTTAAGACTTGGAGAGGACACCAAGTTAGAGGCTTGGGGTTCTGGAGCTGTCACTGCAGGCTGCTGATATGACCCCTTCAGTTCCATTCACACCTGGCACTGTGTCATGTCATCTGATGACACTGCTTCACCCTGGTCTCATCATTTGTGTTGTGATTCTAAAGTTCCCAAAGACAGTTTTGTATATTTCTAGTGAATTTATGCACATTAGAAACACTCAGTGGCATTTCAGAAAAGCAGTCTCTAACCTTTTGGAACACACACCTTAATCAGTAACAGGTTTTGAACACAGATTCCCCATTGCAAATTCATACACATATACATCAAGTTATATACTGCTGGACTGAAGTAGTATGTATGTTACAAGACACAAATACACAAAAACAGAAGTTAAGGAGGGCATAAAAATAAATCTTGAGTGGAAATTCTAGTATTTTCTTCCTGCACCCAGTAGACTGTCTTCTGCACCCCCCCCCCCCCCCGTGGCATGTACTCGACTTTGAAGACCCCTGAGTACTGTTTCTCAGTCTAATCTTGGGGGGGAAAATGTGGATGCCTTATTGTGATACATGGGAAAACCCTTTATGTATTTGATCTGATTTTTATGTAAAATCTCTAGAAGATACTAGGAATTTTTCAGAAGAGCTTGTCATCCTCTCTCCCAAGCTTCACATTAATTCTTTTTCATAAGTTGCCGAACAGCCCATTACCAGATGCTTTCCAGAGCTTCACACGTATTACTTTTGACAGCCCATGTCTCTTTCCTTTTCATCTTAGGTATCACTTTATAATTTACTTTTATTTTGTTAAGTGCTCACAAGCTTCTTTGGGCCTTTTTCATGTTTTATTTTACCAACAGTTTCAGAATCACTTCAAGTTGCTTTATGCTTAAATTGCCTAACAACCTCCGTTTTCTTGCTGCATTAGTGTTTTTGATTTTTTAAAAATTGGTGCCATTCTTGGCATCTGAAGATATACTTTCTTGATGGGTCTGTTCTGTCCGTCACTTCACTTGGTGTATATATTTTATGTACCCATGCTAGAAACCTAGAGCTGTGCTGAGGCGCCATCGCTAGGTGTGTAAATAAACACGGCAGCAAGTGCTAGGTCTTTGTGCAGAAGCCTGGCGCTCCGGAGGAAGGGCCACACCAGCAGGAGAGTTCGACTCCTCACCGGCACGCGCTCTGTGACCCGAGGGCGGGACAGACATGGAATGGGAGAAGCTGATTGGTCAGCTCGTAGTAGTGACGTGGAGGTCAGCCGTAACTGTCTTGAGCAGGTACTCTGACCAGAGAATTAGTTTGATGGAAAATGTTTTTTGTTAATTATTGTCTTGGTTTGGGGTCAACAAATAAATGTCTTGTTACTGTTTTTAGTGCTGCTGGCGTTGCCTGAAACAAGGTGCCCTGTTAGTCCCCTGTGTCATCAGAACCGTGCTTACTGAAGTTGAAGTTTTCATCTTAGAATCTGAATTCTTGTGGGTGGTGGTGTATTAAGCAAGAAAAGAGGGCGGTTTGATTTCATTTCTCGTACTCGGTGGAACCTGTTAGGATAAAAGTCCTGTTTTTACCTGTGAACAGGGCAGATCTGAAAGGTGAGTTGTTGATGTAGTATGAATGTTCCATTTGAAGCTGCCAGTTTCTTCACGCTACTTTTCTGTGGGAAAAATTGTGATAGATTGACAGCCTGCCAGGACATAGCAATTTCTAGGGCGCTGCCATCCACACTTAGCCATTGTGAAAATGGAAATGAGAGTGGTTTGTGTGAGAGGGAAAGTGTTGGCTCTGAGCTTTCTACAGAAACCAGGAAATGCAAGCTGTTGTTAGCATCATTTTAAATGAAACCTCTAACAAGAAAATTTGTGAGGGATACAATCAAACACAGTAAGTCTCTTGAATGCTAATCTTTTGAGTATAATGCACATCAGCAAGTTTTATGAGGTTGACATTTTTATTTTAAAATATTTAATTAGGAAACGAGAGCATTTCTTTCCAAGGCATTCTGATGTTTTGGCTGAGTGCATATGTGTGTGTGTGTTGTGTGTGTGTATATACTGATGTATTGACTGAATATACGTTTGTGTGTATAAATAAATCTATTTTTCGGAGGGATCATATATTCATCCTAGTCTAGGATGGTTCCTAGGCTATTTTATACTAAAACTTAAGGGAAAAATTTGGCTGCACTTTGCAGTTGCCACTTTTTAAAAATTAATGCCTTGCACATTTCAGTTTTTTTAAAATACTTAGAATCATAAGCCTTAAAGACTAATTGCTTGTCAACATTTTAGAAATACCGTACAGTGCTATGTGTGACATACGCTAAGCAAAGTCATCTTAAACTGTTCTCTTATGTTCATGTATTATTGAGCAAATAAGGATGTTCTTTTTTTAAATTTCTACATTATTTTTGTGTAAAATCCTTGTTATGTTGGGTTCTAAGTTTCTCAGAGAGGAGCTGTATACTAGAAGTCGTGTTTCTAAAATACAGATCTGACCATGACTCATACGGTGGGGGAGGAATTCTGGCATCGTAGCCTAATCTGTCCTCATGAACTGTACATAGTAAGCATTAGCAGAAACCTCAGAGTATCTTGGGTTGAATGTTCTTCCAACTTTGCCTTGGTTCCCATCTCATAAGGGCCCGTTCTGGTTCTGAACCCCTCCAAGGATTATAAGCCACGCGAGGACAGGCCTGGGATCTTCTGGACGGGATGAGGGTGGGGAGGTGCCCTGTGGCTTAAGTTCCAGCCAGTGGAATCACTCAAAGTTGCCTAGAGTTTAGGGGTGGGAATGCCATGTACTGGTATGAAATCACTTGGCACTTTTGGGGGCACCATTATTAGCACTGTTTTATTTTTAATAACTGGAAGCGCTTAATGATTATTTTGTTAAATTTCAGCTTAAGGATATTGAGGGTCAGGGAAGTAAGGTTTATTTCTTGTTTATATTTTCTGGAACTTAAGACCTGTTTGGAGAAGGGATAAACGATAAATGACCCAATGAGCCATTCTAGGCTCTGTAAGGTATGCTCTTTTGGCTAGGATGTTCTAAAATAATTTACAAGCTTTTAATACTGTGCTTTGTAGAAATGTATGAGTTTTAATGATTTGTCGTTGGTGGGTCATACTCAGCTTTGTGAGCTCGCCAATTTTAAGTTTCTTTCCTATTTAATCATTGTTGCTAATTGTCTGTCATGCAGGGGACACAGTCCCTTCTAAGACATTTCATACTTTTAATTTTTGATGGCAGTATTACCAGTGGGCTTTATATGTACATTACATTCATTGTTTATGTGATAAAGTAGCATATTGTATGAAGTTCCCCGTTCTGTATTAGTGAAATTAACTGAGGTGCATATATATAAAGATAGAAATGAATACAATTAATGTTTGATTACTCAGGCCTGTTTATTTGGGTTGGCCATTCGATCTTTTCCCATCACAATCATAAGTGTTTCTTCACTTTTACCTTCTAGCAGTTTCATTTATCTTTGTGGGCAGGGGAGATTAAATATGAAACTCAATCCAGTCATTTTGCTGCTGGTTGGCTTTGGTTTGAGGCAAATACAATTTTTGACTAAAATTGGTTTTTCTTTTTAGAATTATGCCCTTTTCACCAGATAATCAAGTTGGCTTTTTTTTTTTTTTCTTTTAAAGTGTATAATGTTGTGTTTTGCAGAACAAACTAATAATTTTCTAAGAGCCCTACTGGATCTTCAAGTGGTGGACATCACTTGAAAATTAAATAATGTTAAATTTTTGATTTTCACTGAACCAGTCTGTGAGTCAGGAGGAAAGCATCTGTCTGCTGTGGCGTTGACACAGAGTTGCGTTCTTCTACGTCCGTGTCTGCAGTTTGGGCTCTGTGGTAATAAGAACTCGTCGGGGTGCTTTCCTCAAACCTCTGTCCATTCAGCTGAGGAGACAGTTACTTCATTGTTTATTTTCCCCCTTGTTTATCTTTTTTTAATTTTACTTTGAAATCTATCTCATAATATCTAATACCCACTACTTTGATATAAATAGAATACATATGATGCCATTGCACACTTACCCAAAAGACTGCATTACTGTTAAAGTGTCATTGATAACTTGTCTTGATTAATTTCAATGTAATTTACATTAGGGAGACCTTCAGAGTATTAAAATCACTTTTTTTTTCCCTAAAAATCAACTCAAATGATGGTAACTGCTAACATTAATACCATGTTAATTGATGCAACTGGAGAGAAACTGCCACATCTTCTAGCTAAGCAGTCTGACTTCACCTGTTGGGAAATGAAGGGATGTTGTTTTAGGGAGGTTAGGATGGCTGGAGCCAGAGCCTTGAACTATCCATGTGCCCGGCAAAGAAGCTTTACAGAGCTTGGGGTGGTGAGCAAGAGCATGCGCTAGCACTTTGAGGGCTTTATAATATGCTGCTTTTAAGAGGAAAAAGTGTAGTTGATAACTCAGTGCATCTCCAGACACAGGAAGGGGTTGCTCTGAATAGCCAATCAGGTGATCTTTTTTTTTCCTCTCGCTTCAAGTTTTATGCAAAAATTACTGTTAAATTCTGTAATGATGATACAAAGATGATACATTTAAAAAATTATTTTATGTAAGAACTGACAGAGGAATCTGCTTTGTATAATGGCAAGCTGGCTTTAAGAAAGCACTGTATCAAATTTACTAAAGTCCAAGATTATATCGATGTGTTAATAGATGTATGTGCAACTAGATATGGACAACAATTGTATTTTTTTAAATAAATATTTTTAACAAAATGACTTTCTGAATTGATTATTTCCTTCTTGCACATTGATTGAGGTAGTTTCTGTGTATTTTATTTTCATCTATGCTAAATGTGGGTAAGGTAAATTCAGCTTTCCCAAGGGTTATCATTAAAACCTGGCCTTCAGCTATCTGATGTGCGTCTACATTAAAATATTTAAAGCCTGTGTTGAGATAGGTAGTGAAAAGGGGAAATGTAAAAATGATTGTTAATATAAAAAGGAATTAAAAGATTATTGACTTGCTAGAAAAGTTATTTGCCATGTGAAATCTTTTTTATTTTAGTTTTTAAAATGTGTTTACGCTTTTAAAAAGTATTTAAAATTTTAATCAGATTCTTTTGTTTTAGCCCTTTGTAAGTAGCAGGCTTTGCTTATTTCTGCTTTAGGCACTGTTCCTTCATGTAGTTGTGGAGATTAGAAACTGGAGACTTCAGTTCATTTAGCAAATGAAATTAGGCCCGTTTAGAACTGGGTTGATAATATATACGTGGGGGCAAGTCGGGGTAAGAGGTAGCAGAATCACATCAGAGGTCTGTTTCATACTCCACGTGAGAAGAAGTTGAGTAACAAATTGTCTCTGGGGACAAGAGTTCACTAGCCCTGGTGAGATGTCCTTCAGATGGTGGGCAGTGGGTGGTACACTTGTGAGGACTGCTGGGTTCTAGACCCAGGTTCTCAAAACGCACTGCCTGGAACAGTAGTCCCACAAGGGCAAGTAAGTTTGGGAAACTGGGTCTTCACCCCTTGAGAGTCAAGATGCATATTAGACCTATTAAAAGCTTGAAGAAGTCTTAGTGAAAAAGCCTGTTTAATTCACAATTTTCTAACCTTTCTGACTGTTGACACATCCTCTTTTGAGAGGCATGATGTCGATTTTGCAATTACTTTCTGTGTTTCATAAATGCATCTAATGATAAACCCTAATATTGAGTAATTTTCCAGGGTTGGCATTATTAGGTAGGAGATAATCATTAACAGTTGTTAGCTTTCACATTGATTGTCACTACAAAGCACTGCGCTTACTGGAATAAACCCTGGAACTGAAAGGCGTCCGTGAAGGTGACTTCATTTGGAACATTCTAAAATACGAGGACATTATATAATGAAAAATGAAACGATAGTTTCTAACCTCTGTGCAAGTTAGGTGGCAAGCATTGGCGTCAAGGAGGTTGCTGGGACATCGGAGTTGATTTTATGACTCGCATGTGTTTTGCAGGCACCACCATTCAAACACTCTCTAGTCAAGGTCCCCTTCCATCCTGCCAAATACAACGGCTGAGGTTCAGTCCACGGGGGACCTTGTGGCAGCACTGATTACTTCCTCCTACTTAAGATACGCCTCACATGCCTTCCAGGAAACCACATTCTCTCCTGAACTTCCTCCTGCTTCTCTGGTTGCTTCTCTTATTTGCTCTGCTGGATCCTGTTCTTTTTCTCCGACCTCTGGGTGTTGCAGCATCCCAGGGCTGCATCTCCCATCTCTCTCCACACTCACTCCCTAGACGATCTCATTCAATCCCGTGGCGTTAAACACTCTTTATACATTAAGTGACCACAGCATTTCCATCTCCAGGCTTGACTTTTCTTTGAAGCTCCGGATTTTATATCTGTCAGCTGCCTTGACATCCAAGATAGCATCGCAAAGTGAACGTGTCCGGAAAAAACTCGAGCGCCCCCATCACCTTCCAGTGGCCTTTTCATGTACCCACTACACAACTCAGATGCCTGGGTTTGTTCTTGATTCCCATTTTTCCCTCTCACCCCACACCTAATCTGTCAGCAAACGCTGTCCGTTTGACTTTCAAAATACACTTTAATCTGATCACTTTCACTACTTCCGGTGCTACCAGCGTTGTCCAAGCCACCATCATCCCTTAATGGTTTATTGCAATTATACCCTTCAGGTGTCCCTGATTTCATCCTTGCCCCACAGTCTATTCTTCAAACAACCAGAGTATTACTTTCGAACATGTGAATCAGATCATGTCCCTTGCATGCCCACAATGCCCCCAATAACCTCACATAACTTAAAAAAAAATTAAAAATCCACATTTCTACCATGGCTTAATGAGCTGGTCCCCAACTACCGCTCCAGTCTATTTCCTGCCGCTCTCCGCCTTCCTTCCTGCACTGAGCCGCCCTGGCCTGCTCGCTCGCTGTTCCCCAGAGGCTACAAGCATGTTCAGTCTAGGGCCTTTGCGCTGGTTGTGTCCCCTCCTGCTGGATAGGATCTTCCCCAGGTCCTCGGATGCTTGCTCCTGCCTCTCTTTTAGGTTTCTGCACAAATGGTACCTCTTTAGAAAGGCCTCCTGGAGTATCTCTTGACATTTCCTCTTCACATCCCTCTTCCCTGCTGTATGTTTCTTTGTGGCACTCAATCATCACTCACCCTGTGTAACAGTTATCTCTGTTAACTTTGTGAGGCAGGCACGTCTGTCTCATCTCTGCTGTATCGCACCTAGATCAGTGCCTTAAACTGAGCAGGTGATAGAGAAATCTTTTAAATGACTAAATGGATTCTCTAAAAGACCTCTACGTCACTGTGTCTTCCTTCGTGAATCTGGTGTACTGACGGGTTAAATTGCCACATCCAAGTAGCAGAGGGAAATCTGGGAACAGGGCAATTCCACAGGACTCTGAAATGTCGCAACCCTTCAAAGGAGGAGATCAGGAAAAAAGCCCTATTTGCTCTGTAACTGATTTTGAAGTGTGGCATAAAAACCTAGCTGCTTTCCCTTATTCTGATTATACATAAGAGGAAATAGTGGCTCGCAGTCCTGTCTCTGAGAGTTTTGTTTCTTCTAAAATATGTCATGTGAACCTACAGTATGAGGGACACCTGCTTTGGGGGAATATTTGGTCATTTGTTTCTTATGTAAAAGGAACAACTGTCCTTCATAATGGACAACACACTTACTAAATTTAAAATATTTTATTTTAGGAAAGGTACTCTTAGATTTGTTTCAATCTTGTTTTCTATATTCACAAATAAATCATGATCACCTTAGATACAGCCATGGATTCTTCTTGCTAAATCTGTATAAAAAGGATGTTGTCTTGAAAAATCACCAGAAAAATATAGCTGCTTGCTTTTTCCCCGGATCAGTCACTCACTATGGTTAGAGTGCACATTTAAGTTTGGCTGCGATCTAATACTTTTAAGTATTTACAGACACAGTTAAAACTATACCCCTAGACCACCAGCTTTCAAAAGAATTTGGATCTGTCTGATTTACAATAAATACGTACCAAACATATGAACGATTTCTCAGCTGCTAGCGAGGAGGTTTTAAAAATAAAAATTGCTAACAGTTATTAAGCAAATTTCTATGTCAGGCATATAAGAACTGCTTTACACAAATTCACTTAATTTTTTCAGAATTCCTTTGAGGTAGGGTAAGGTTATTTTAGAAATGTCACTTCACAGATAAAGGAAAGCAAGGCTGGAAGAGGTTCTGTGATCTGCCCAGGGCCACGCAGCTAAAAGGGGAGGCCAGTGCCTGAACCAGGTCTCTCTCTGTAGCCAGACCCTCCTCGCTGCCCCACGCTGATGGCAGATGGAGCTGGCTTACATGACAATGCCTACGGTTCCAGGATAACGCTTTCAGTGTGGGGCATGTGAACCACATCACTTGGCCAGGTTCCTGAGAACCACGACCCACTTACTTTGTACATTTATACATGGACATTTGTATTTACACAAAGTTCAGGTAAACTAATACATGAACAGCGACTGTAATAAGCCATTGCGCTACTTATAGAAGTCCCAGCACTCTTAGCCCTCCGAGTCCAGTTTGCATTCTCTCTCTGTATGACTACAGGGTTTCATCAGGACAGGAGTGAGTGCTCCTGGACAGACACCCCCTTCAGCATACCACACAGCTTGAACTGTTCAGCGGCCCAGCTTTTTGTTAAAGAAAAGAACGTTGACATGGTGGAAAGAATTTTTTCCTCCCCCTAGAGGAGATGTAAAGTTTAAGTTAGATATTTTTGAGAAATTCATGCTGTTTCTATACCTTTTGTAAGCTATTCAATGTCAATGAGAAAAGCAGAGCCATCTACCCCATTCTTCCAGGCAACTTCTGGACCAGTCAGCATTGGTTATTAGCAGTGGTATGCTGGTAAATGTTGATCAAATGGATCTCGAGAGGGAAAATAAAGCCATGCTTTACACCACAGAAATTGGCAAGAGCTATAAACAGTCCCACCATGGCTGATCTCAAGCCACTCACGTGTTACCAATGAAAGTGGAGTTAGAAATACACAGAAGCACATCTTTATGTAGTATTTCTACCCTGCGGGTACAATAAATAACCTCAATAACACAGGTAGAAAAAAATTAGGAAGTGATGAGCTTTGAGTAGTTATAGTTAAATTACATTAAAAGCAAAGGTAGTAAGTTTATATAATTTAATTTTAAATAATGGCTGCATTTTAACGACCAGCTCTCAAAATGAAAACTCAACTGACTTCTATAAGCTGGCATGCGCGAGCCCAGCATACCACTGAGTTAGTGTCCCAAAGAGTCAACTTTTCCTTTTGCTGCTTTAGGTTATAGATGAACTACGACAGCAGCCACAGGGGTCGGAGGGGCTTCGGAGTATTAATAAGTAAAAGCACGTAAATCCTTTGAGCATGCCAGGGAATCGCTTGGGGTTTGTTTTGATTGATTTTTAGAAAATCTATCTACATAAAGCAATGATCATCATTGTGTCTAATTTCAACTTGTTTGTTCAAACTTCCAGTTAAGAGTGATCTTCAAACCCAGGCTGTGGTCCACGGAGGAGGCGGCCGATGGAGTGAAGCAGCTGTCTTCATCCTTCCCACAGGGTCTCCTGGCCCGCTCTCACCCAAAGTCTGAGCCAGGGAAGAGGAAGGTGACCTGAATACCCAGGTAAACTTCCAATGATCTGCCCAGGGTGGACTCAGTTACCAGAATTCAATTTAATTTCTTCCACCCAACCAAGGATTAGTGAAGGTTGGAACCGAGGCGTCGAGAGGTTGCCTCCATTGCCGCCCCAGCGCTCCCCTGCCCTTTGGCCGGACGTCTTCGCCTGTCTCACTCACCCAGTTTTACCTCTGGTAGCACTCAAGACTCTCCATCCCAAGTGCTTTGTCCTGGGTCGGAACTGCAACAGAAAAAAACAAAAAACAAAAAACAAAAAAAAACAGGTGTTTCAGCAGCTCAGGTTAGTCACGGCCCTCACTCATTCTGAGCGCTTACCCAGGCTTTTTGTTTCTCTGCCATTTGGTGGCTCACGTTGGGGGAAAGGTCAGACCTGCGAAATCTGGCAAACTGCTGGGGGAGGCAGTCTGTTGAGACTAGTGTCCAGGGCTTGGGGAATATCTATTTCTTTTTGTCCCCTGTGAACAGGGGAACTCATTATTATTCATTGGATGTTCAGCAAATCTCTCTGGATGGATGGCCTGACTGCCAAGTGCGGGGCTGGACAACACCTGGACCTGCTGCCTTGGACGCGAGGCTGGAGCGGGTGCTGACTGGGGGATCCCTGCACTGGTGCTTAAAGGGAGCATGTGTCCCTACAGCGAGAGAGGGCTGTGGATGCCTGTTCCTTTAGCCTTTCTGTGACCAGTATTTTGCCTTCTGCAAAGAGGATGAGGGTTCTGCCTGGGCACCTTTTCTTAAGAGCTACGTGCACAGCTGGTGCAGTTGCTGGGGCTCTGAGAGCTGTGGGCAGAAAGGCAGGTCAGGGCTCAGGGTCACGAGAACAGCCCTGGGACTCCCCCTGCCTCGGGTCTCCAGGAGCGGGACTGTTATTAGGAGATGTCCCTTCCAGGAAGGAGCTTTTCTTTGCTACTTGGCCTGAAGGATTTCTTTTTGAAAAAGAGATTTGGACTCGAGTCAAATCCCCAACTGCAAAGAGATGGCCAGTTAGGCTGCTGGGCCAAGTTCCAGCTAAGGAGGCAGGCTCTGCCTTTCAGGTCTCTGTACAGGCTGGAAAGGCATTCTTGGCCCCCGGTCCCACGGCAGGGTGGGATGTAGGAAGCCAGTTCACAGTGCGTGCCCCTCTCTGAATGGAGAAACCATGAGTCAGCCTGTCCCGTTCCCTCCTGCCCTGAGAGTGGAGCTCAGACAATTGCAGGACAAAGCAGGAAGAGGGGAAAAGGAAGCTGTAGAAAAATAAACATTTCCTTGCATTTTACTTGGAACAGAACATCGTTGGGGGCGTGCTAAGATCCACAGCATCTCCCACATGCCCCCCCTACCCCCGCTCTGTTTTCCTCCTCTTGTGTAGAAACAGATTCTTTCCTTACCTGATGAGAGTCCAGAGTGCATCCTGTGGAAAAACAGGAGCAAGATATAGAAGGTGAAAGCCAGGCACCCAAAGATCACGCCGCAGACCAGGAAACTATAGCTGCCCCGAGCCTGGAAAACCTGCCAAGGGGGGAACACAGAGATACAGATCAGCAAAACCGCCCACGAAGATGTATGGGAGGCAGCGGCCTTCTCAGGCCTCGATGGGTTTTTCAGTCGAGTTGAGGCCCGTCACACCAATTGATAGAAACACAGGTAGGATGGACATCTTGGCCTCGTTTCAAGTTACGTTTCTGAAGGTGGCAGAAATCCTGCAGTAAGGGGGGGTGGGGTGGACCCAGTGACCCCTGTGGTCCCTTTAGCTCTGTGCCCTGGAACCTTCTAAAAATCTCCATGTCTTCCTTAAAACTCCAATCATATTAGGAGATTCTATACCCTCAAGGCCTGACCAGAACTGTCATGGAAGGTTGAAAACACGTGCCAAAGTAGCACATGGAATTTCCATGGACCCATCACCAACTTCAGAAACGAACACCGGTTTCCTCTGCCCCCTCCACCTCCCCCCTGCGCTGGGTTGCACCGAAGCAAGCCCCAGACATCACGTCATCTCAGCGCAGAGGGCACCATAAGGTGCAGCTCTTCCCCCTTGTCCAGCAGAGCGAAAGGAAAGGGGAGGAGAATCAAGGAATGGTTAGAGGGATCTTGGAGACTTGAAAAAACCTAGGATGGAATGTCATCTCTGTTGGTTATCAGAAGTGTGACCAAAGGCAAGTCGCTTAATTTCTCCGAGTTGCAACATCGTCCTTTGTAAAAAGGAGAACAGCAGTGTTTACATTCTAGTCTTCTGTCAAAAGCAGATGTATTTTTTCCTTCCTGGTGAACAGATGAAATGGGGGTATGTTTGAAGAGAACTGGGCAAGTCGGCCCTTGATCAGGGCCGGAGGTGGGCAGGAAAGCTGGGCCCTTTGTAGGGTGGCCAGAGGCGAGGAGAGGTGGGGCAGGGAGCGGTAGGTGGAGAGGGCTGGAAAGGAACTCTGCCTGCAGCCCAAGCCCAGCCCAGGCTCTGAGAGCTAAACGTTCCCGCGGGGCCTCTGGCCCTGCTCCCAGACAGGGCTTGTGTTTGCTTTGGATGGTACCACGTATCCTTTGCATCTCCAGGTCCCACATTTGGAGGCTCAGCTTTCAATGCTGACTCGGAAACGGAAACAGGTGACAGAGAGTGGAGCCCCGCTTGCTGTGTGGGAGGCTCAGGGAAGGGGGAGCGTGGGTTCAGAAGGGGGCTGGCCACGTCATCTCACCTGCCTGGAGGAGCACACCCCGACGACTCCCCCATCCCGCGTTGCCCCACGTACCGAACCGACTAGCATCTGGAGGACCATCTCGCCGATGCCTGCCCCGGTCACCAGCACCGTGGTCGCACAGCCTGACCAAAAGAGAAGGATTTGGCTTAGCAAAAGCCAGCTAAGGAGACAGAAGACTGCTGGCACAATCCAGGTTGTTTCTGGGAAGCCTCTGGAAAAACAGTGTGACTGCCTAAGAGGACTGTTTTGGATTCCTACGATTTCTTAGCCTTGAGCCCTTAACTTGGCTTTGGGAATTCTCAGGTCCTACTGTCACTATAATTCCTTCCTTATTCTGAAACCGTCCATTCCTCATGATTGTCTTCAGGGTAAATTCTGGCTTAGCCTGGCATTCAGGGACCTTCCCAATCTGACTGCCAACTACCTTTCCAGGAAGACTTCCTGATCTCCTCAGGCCAGCCCTCTGCTAAGCAGGCCAGTGTCCACACTGCCCTGGCACTGCACCGACCAGACACACCTCTGGTTAATCCCACGACATGGTATAGACCTTCAGAGCCAGACTTGGGTTCCAAGCTCACTGTCACCTACTAGTCAGGTGACTTTGGGCAAATCCTTTCCCTTCTCTCCAGGCCTTGGTTTCCTTCTGTAAAGCGCGCGTGACAACACCTCCTTCGCAGGGTTGCTGTGTAGACAACTCGGACGTGACACAAGCGAGTGCGTGGCATAGCGCTGACACACAGAAAACCCTCGAAACCAGGCCAGTTCTCTGTTTAAACCCTTCAACGCCGCTGTCAGGATCAAGTCCAAACACTTTAATGTAGTTTGCAGGGCCCTTTATAATGTGTCCGCATTGACAGCTCTACCTCCAGGAGAAGCTCTCTTCTGCCTCCTGACCCTGCACACGCTCTCCCCGCCAGCTTCTGACACACGCCTTCACTCCCTCCTGAACATTCCTCTTCCTCCTCCTCTTTGGCAAACTCCTGTTCATCTTGTAACAAGTCCAGGTTCAGATTTCCTTCATAATCCTCTCCCGCTCCTGCCGTCCCTGAACCTGGGTTTCTTGCTGCTCCTCTGTGCTCCCGCAGCCCTCCCCACCCCCTACTCTCACATCTCCACATCCGTGTCCCCAGATCTGTTTACCAGGCAGCCTTCCCTACAAGGCTGTAAGCCTAGGAGAGAGGACCTGGCCTTGACTTTCAGTTCAGTGGCACAGACCACTGCTGATTATTAGCACAGTGGCCAACGTATGGTCGTCACCTAGCTTTTTTTTTTTTTAATTTTTTTGAGGGGAAGTAATTAGGTTTATTTATTTATTTAATGGCGGCGGCACCGGGTATCGAATCCAGGCTCTCATGCATGCTAGGCACGCACTTTACCACTGAGCTGTAACCTCCCCACTTTTAATCAAACACAGATCATCACTGTCTACTCTGAGCTTCAAGTTCCTCGTTTATCTCACTTAAACGTTTCTACCTGTCTCTGTGTCTTTGCTCTCAGGCTGTTCACTGCCCCCGCCCCACCCTTTCCTGGAATGCCTTTCATTTTTCTTTCTGACTTTCCAAATCCTGGGCCAGCTCAAGTCTCATCTCTTCCATGAAACCCTCTCTAGATTCAACACTGGTCAGTGGCACCCCCTGTCTATTCCACTCATGCCTTCAAAAGCCTCTCAGTCCCTCTGGGCATCGGTACAGTGCTAAACACCGATGGAACCCAGATGAGTAATTAGAGTTACCATAGATACTAAGCACCTGTGAGCCAGGAATGCTGCCAAATCAAGAGCTTCACATTTTCTCAAATGCACAAAACAATCCTAATAGGAAGGTATTTGCATCCCAATTTTGCAGATAAGAAAACTGAGGCTCAGAAAGGGGAAAGGAATTGAACTGCACAAGGTCACAAAGCCAGAAGGTGTGGAGGCAGGACTGACATTCGGGTCTGCTGGTAACCTCCAAGCCTGTGCTCTCGCCCTTGTCCCTTGCTGGTGCCCACAGGGAGCATGCTGTCAAGGAGAGAATGCAGATAACATGGGTACAAAAGCCTGGAGGTGGGACAAACACAAGAGGCCAGTACAAAGGAGGGCGGCACACCCTCCCAGTGGGATCAGAGAAACTTCCCAGAGCGGGGAGGGACTTGAGGAGAAGACAAAAGGGTGGGAAGGGGTAAAGAGGGCATTCCAGGCAGAGGGGTCACTATGTGCCAAAGTGTGGGAATACAGAATAGTTTTCATGCCAGCAGGGAAGAACAAGTAATTCAACATGGCTAGAGTGTGGGCTCCGAGGGGAAGCAGAGAGTGAGAAGGAGGGAGAGAGAGTGAGAGCTCCACAGGGAGATATGAAGGCTGTGATCAGCTCTGGGTTTTAAAGCAAGCCCTCTGCAGCAGTGCAGAGGACGGCCCCGTAAGTGGTCCTCACCCTGGCTACACGTCAGAATCACCCAGCAGCTCAGGACCAGTTACATCAGACTTTATGCTGATGATGCCCACGCAGTGGGCTTTGTTACAAGGGCCCCAGGTGATTTAAATGTGGAACCAGCCTTGAGAACCGCTGACGGAGGCAAATCCAAAGGCGAGGAGGCAAGCCAGGACCTGCCAAGGCAGGGATGGAGATGATTAGAAATTACGAAAAGCTGGGCACAATTAACTATTCCAAGCAGGTAAGTGGAGATAAAGGCCTGAACTAGTGCAGGGATGCTGAGAAGAGAGGAGGACGGATTTGAGTGATCATTTGCAGGAGAGACAACCAACGTAACATTATTATTATTAAACTCTAACACTTGTTGATCACTTAAAACCCTGTGTGACATGTGATACCAACATCATTTCATTACTTTATTTTACTTGTTTGAGGGTTGGGGATTATCTTTATATTCCAAGGACTCCAGGTCTCAGGATCAACTCAGCGGATAATTGCTCTGATCTGGCCTTGCCCCAACCTCAACCCCACCAAACACCAATTTCCCCCATTCCTGCTCTAAAGAAATCACTCATCTTTAATGCTGGTTTTCCAACACCCTAGGGAGTCTCTGGTTACTCCTAAGAGTAACATTACATGTTCATAATTAACTTTTTTTATTTAACAAAAAGATATTTACTGTACAGACTTGGAAGACTACAGAAAAGGAAGATGCATTGACCGAATTAGAGGTTTCTGACATTAAGGAAGCTATGTCACAACCCCAGATCAGGTGTGGAATCTTTGTTCTAATCTGTTTCGAACAGTGTTCACAAGAACAACAAAGCAAGGAGGTTCTTTTAGTGATAAATTACGAAACTCCTTTCCAATGCCTCAACGTTTCCCCTGCAACTTTGCTTTTCTGTGAACTTGGACATTCCAGCACGTGCATGTTACACAAAATGCCAGCTGTGGGTCAGGAGCCACTACTATGGGGAGAAAGAAAATGGGAAAGAGATGCTTACTGTGTTTTCTCCGTGGTCTGAAGTCACATGATACAGGTATAATGTCGAGCGGAGGGAGCCACGTGGGTCAGAACAACCTTGTCAGTGAGCCTGTTCCCACGAGTCAGGGGGGAGCATTCGCTTCCATGAGGAAGTGGGGCAGGGAGCTTCTGGCTGGAGGACCCCAGGAAGCGGGGCCTGGTGGGGGGCAGCACCCAGCCTGAAGGAGGGCTTTGGCACTCTTCACGCCCCTCCCCACCCCAACTCACCTTTGTACTGCAGGATGTCCTCGGTGTAGGCCAGCAGGCTGGGGAAGGTGCTACTTAGGAACAGGCCCAGACTGGCTGTCCCCACGAACAGGAAGATGACGTTGTAGGAGAAAACAAGAAGCACCAGGAACGTCACCACCACGCCAATCTGGCACAGCAGAGATGGCGGCGATTAGAAATTTGAGGAAAGTTGGGTGGCCATTGAGATAGGAAAAACCAGTCTCCTAACTTGGAAAAGTGCCTCTCCAGCCCCAGGAGCAAGCACTGCGTGACCAGTGCGCTACCCTGTGGAGTCTGTGGGAACTGCACCTTCCCCTGCCGGGTGTTGGCCGAGGAAGCCCTGAGAATAGGAGGAAGGCGGGAGCCTAGGACCCCACCCAGACATCCCTGTCAATCCACTGCAAGTGCTTAACAAACGCTCAGCTCCTGCTCCCTTCCCGCCACCCGGCCACCGCACTTACAAATCAAGCCTTAAAGAGCCACCCTGAAAATCTCCAGACTGGGGAAGTTTTAAAAACCTCCAACTCTCCTATGTTAGCCGGGGTGACAGGAGACCGAGGAGGCCCAAAGTGAACTGGCAACTCTGCGTAGCCCCCTCCACAGTCTGGCTCTCAGTCTGCATCCCACCTGCCTTCCCGCTCCTCCTCTTCCGTGCCAGGCACACTCCCTCTCCCCGCCCACCTTCTTCCCGAGCCAGCTGTCAGCTCCCTGAAGGCAGAGACCTCATCTTACAGGGTCCTGCAGGGCCACCCTCACCACCCCCACCCCGGACCCCCGCACAGAGCGTCTGCTCATTAACCAGTAAGCGGTTGTTGAGATCCAGGAGCACTTCAAGAGTAGAGTGGCTGCTACTTTATCAATGAGCAGAATCTGGGAAGAAGGTGCAGTGAATGTGAGATGGCCCCTTGGCGGCTGCAGCACTGGGGAGCTTGCTCAGAGCAGTTCAGCTGCGGGCCCAACAGGCTGCCCACCGAAAACACATGAAAAGCTTTAAAACCATCCAGACACCCACGTTCCTCTCCACACACCCCTGAATCAGAATCTCTGGAGTATGGGCCCAGGCATCTTGTATCCCAAGTGCACCTCCAGTGGGCCTAATGTATTTGGAAATCACTTGCTCTAGAATAGTGTTGTCCCAAACTTGCTTGAGGACATGAACCCCCTGGGGTGCTTGTTGAATATATAGATTACTAGGCCCCCTTCCCTGAACATGCTTTATTTTTTTTAATGTGGGATTTTAAAATCTTTTTAAAAATGTTTGCTCATTTTATTCTATTTTTTTTAAATTTATTTTTAATGGAGGTACTGGCAATTGAACCCAGGACCTCATACATGCTAAGCACGTGCTCTTTCCACTGAGCTATACCCATCCCACTTCCCCTGGGCATTCTGATTCACAAAGTCTGAGTTGGACCCAGAAATCTGATTTTCCTTTTTAAAACCCAGCACCCCAGGTGAGTTTCTCATCAGTGCCTAACTCACGTGGTGGCTTCCAACTTTCTTCTTTCTCACACACCGAGTCACACCCAACTCTCCTCTCTAAGCAGCTGGCCTCATGTGCTACAGAGGCTGGCCACCACTGGCACCTGTTCCCTCACTCTTCCCCACCTCGTGGACCTGCGGCATCTTCCTGCCTACATCACGTCACCCCAGACCCAGAGAAAAGGAGCCCTCTTTCTACTGAACTACTTCTTCCCCTCTGCCCTTCCCATCTCCCCTGTCCCAGGGCCTTCCCCACTCACCTCCTCTCTGACAATGGTATCCACACAGCACCCCCCCCCCCCCCCCCCCCGCTTCCAGCCTTCCTCCCTTTCTCCTCTGCCTACAAACAGGCTCACACCACCCGACTCCTGTCAAACAAAACTCCCTTCAGCTCAGAAATATCTGCAATACTTAAACGTCTCCACTTCTCATCTCCTTCTCACCTTTAGCCTCTTGAGTTCGGCTTCTACCCTCCAGACCCCCCATCTGCACTGAATGGAAAATTCTTTTTTGAAGGTCATCAACTAGCACAAGGCCAAGTCCAAGGGCCTTTCTTGCAGCTCATGATCTTTGGCTTCTGTAGCCCCAGCATTATTCCCCAACCCACTCTCTGCTAGAGATTCAACCCAAGGAAGTACTTCCTGACAGTGGATTGGACTTTCTGGAAAGCTAGTGAGATTCCAGTCACTGGAGGTGTTTTAACAGACTCTGGACCCCTTGGAAGGGATATAATAGAGCTGATTCGAGCCCAGGTTGGAGATTGGGCTAGATGACCTCACAGGAATCTGTAATCTGGACCCCTCTGTCATAGATGGTGACATGGACACACATCAGGGCACAGGTCTTAACCCATCATCGCTCAGACCCAGACCTCCTGCTACCAGAGCAGACCAGTTCCTTGAAGGCCATCCTCCATGCCAGTCTGGCTATTTAAGAATCATCTGGGAGAGTCTTTAAGATGCAAATTCCCAGAGATGGTGATTCTGGAGGCTGGGGAATCCCTGGCCTCCGCTGGCCACAGGGCTCTGACCAGCTGGGCACCAAGGGGAACGAGGGAGGACCAAGGCCAGCACCTGCTTTGCTCCTGGCAGGCTGTCAGCTGGAATCTGCTCCAGACACAGTACTAATCACCTCCTGCAGCCCCTGTCTTCTCTGAGTACAAAATCAGAGGCCCAGAGAGAGGAAATAGCTTTTCCGAGATGGCAGAGGTAGGCTCCGCCCCTGGATTTCCATTCCTCCCCCACCAGCATGTCCCTTCCCTCCTCTCCTGCCTCTGCTCCTGCATGCCCACCCTGCTGGCATGTCCAGTGCAGGCAAACGTCCTGGGGCAGCGGGGGGCCAGGAGTGAATGGTTCTTCTGGGTCTCCAAGAAGTTAAAGGAGGCCACTTACCACATTGACGAAAACCATGGTGGCTGGCTTCACTCTTGAGGAGATGGGAATGGAGATGAGCCGACCCAGGGTGATGAAGCCCCAGAAGAGGCTGGGGAGGTAACCAGCCACCTTGTGTCCCACCGACAGCGGTTTCTCCACTGCATAGCTGTACACAAAGGCGGAGTACGCCCCCTGTGGGGAGACAGGCCCCGCTGAATACACCTGCAGCGCACGCTCACCAAGGAGGCCCGGCCGGGGCAGGTGTGGTGTGGGCTGGGAGGACTGGCTCTGCTCCTAGAGGCTCCCCTAGGGGTGGGCTTGGAGCGGAGACCACATGGCGCGTGCAGGCCCAAGCTGAGGGCGGAACCTGGGCGCCACAGCTGACGGATGGCACCTGCAGGGGCTGGAGGATCCAGGAAGGTGTTTCTGGGTCCCCAAAGGAGTCCTGAGGGGTCTGGGCACAAAGGCTCTGCTCCCCTCTTCAACCAGAGTAGAATTCCACTACATGTCTTATTTATGAGGATTCCGGAAAGTTTTTTTTAAATTTTTTTTTTGCTGAAGGAAGGGTACCACAGCTGAAAAAAAGTGTGTGTAGGCATCTCATTTTACGGATGAGAGGACAGAAAGAAGTGACTCGCTCAAGGTCACACTGAGTTGGAAGTCAACCAGTACTGTCACGAGTACTTTCCACCGGGTCATCTAGGTTTTTAGGGCCCTCTCCTCAGAAGGTCCCTCATATAGCAATCGGTTAATCAAACAGCCATTCAAAACTGTCCTAATCTAATCCTTAGAGATTTCTGGGAAAAGGCACTAAATAGGGTAACAGAGGTCACTAGTGAACTGAACACTGGGCCCGGATCCTGCCTGAAGCTTGTTTACTGTATGGCTTGAGAAGCCCAGGCTTGGAACACATTCCAGGAAGCAGAGCGCCCTTGAGTTTATATGGTATGACTTCTCCTTGGGTGAACAGGGCGTTGCCCCATTTTTAAAAAATGCGAGGAGCCTACACTCAGTGACAAACCAGAGAGTTCCCTTTTCACAGAGTTCATAAAAACAAAAACACCTGAACAAGCCAGGAGAGCGCAGCTCCAAGGAGCTGTGGGTGATTCAGGAGAGGCTCGCCCCAAAACTTGTATTTGGGTTTAAGTGTTTGGATCAACTGTACTACAGGTGAGGTCTCTCAGAAACCTTGATGCTCCTCCTTTCTCTTATGATCCCCGGACTTGAGGTTCAGGGAGCCCAGGGGGTGCCCTCAGAGGGCAGGCTCACCGTCATCCCATCGGTCATGAACAGGACCAGGGCGGCTGTGATGTGGATGGCGAAGAAGGAGTAAGGGGCTCCTTTGAAGTTCCTTCTCTGGCAGCAGCTGAACAGGTCCTCGTGCCCTGGACGAGACACAAGGAGAGCAGGGATGAGGCTCAGCACCCTCTCCCCTCCCTCTGCACGTCGGCCAAAGTGGCTGGCAGCCAGGAGAGCCCTGGCAGAGCCTTCTCTAGCTTCCAACTGTCCAGAAGCAACAGCCCCTGTCTGTCTCACAGTGCTGTTGGAAGCAAGGCTTAGAGAGGTCAGGTAACCCGCCCACGGGCACACGGTGAGGGGTGAGGCAGAATGGAGGTGGGAGCCAGAAGCCTGCCTTCCTCATTCTCTTGGCCCATTTGCTCCATCTCCCACCTTGCGAGACCAGCAGCGCCAGGGGTTTTTTTCTAACCCTTATCACCTGTGATCTGTGCTCACCCTCTGGGCAGAAGGGCTTACCAAGGAAGCCTCGGGATGGGGCCATGAGCACGAAAGTTCATTAGGGTCCCCCACCTGTGTTTGGCTGAAACTTGGGGGGCAGCGAGGATGTGTCTTCCTTCTCAGGAGGCTGTGTCTCCAGGGCGAGCTCGTCTGCGGGCAGGAGCAGGGGACTCCTCTGCGGGCAGCAGGTCAGCAGCCGCTCTTTGGACAGCAGATACAGCACAGCCATGGGCACCGGGAGCTGGGGGCGGGCAGAGGATCAGGAGAGCCCCATTCCCGTCAGGCTCCCCACTTCCCATGCCTGGCCCACCGCATACACCTCCACATGATTGTGCGGCAGACGTCTGTCTGCACGGTCCGGGAAGAAGACAGCTCTCTCCTGGGGGCGCTGACCTAAGCACCATCCCCAGCTCATGCAACCAGGTGTCCTGACCTGGGACAGGCTTGGTGGAGTGGCTGGAGCACAGCCCCTCACACGCCTTCCTGCTGGTAGATCATGTGATACTTTACAAAGAAGTTCGGCTTTTGTTTATCACAGCTCTGGAACACGTGCTAGGGGGAAATTATCACCCCCATTTTCCAGATGGGGCAACTGAGGCTCAAAGTTATCACTCAGTTGAAACCTGTTACAATGAGAAGAGACCTGAGAAGCATGAGTGCCAGTCCTACCGCTGACTTGGGGCAGAGCTAGACTGGAGCCCAGGCATCCTGATTCTGACCAGTGCCATCTCCAGGCCAGGGGCGTCTAGGTGTCATACCTTACGAAGATATAGAGGCTGTCCTCAGGGAGATCAGAGACACGGACATGGACTCCTTTAGAGTGAAAAATGCATGCTGGGAGCAACACGCATGCACAGCGCAATGCTGCATTCGCTGATACTCATATTGAGCCGCTTGGGTTTTATGAACTCCCCAGGGCAACGAGAAATGTCTCCTGCTCCTGAGGTTGCCTGGAGAAGCCTCCATCCCCTCCCTCAGGTGCCTTGCTGGTGTCTAACCACGCTCACCGCCAGGAAGCTCCTCGGCGAGTCTCATCTCTGCCCTTCCTGCTGCTGCCTCATCCCAGTTCCTTTTGCTTCAGAAAGAGAGGAAGCCCGGAGAGCTACCAAAGTGCCCAGGGGCTGATGGGCCCCTCTGGGCTCGCAGGTGAAGCTGGCCCAGCAGAGACGGACGTCAGGGGACTGCCAGCTCCTGCCTGGTGCTGCTATGGGGAAGCCGCCCCCTCGCCTGGAGGCAGGCTGGCTCACATGGTTTGGCAAGTTCCCAACTCACCGGAACGCCACCCCTGTGCTTACCTCCCTGTGGGCACCTTGGGAGCCTCCCTCCACTTATAAATAAGTCAGGCAGTCACACTGCAGCAGCATTAGAGTCACAAATCAGGCCTGAGTGGAGGAGACAGCCCCTGCCCTCAGGAGTCCCGGGTCTGACGGGGAAGGTGAAGCCCTCCCTCCAGTCCGATGGGGGAAACAGGAAGCCCACACGCAGAGGCCTGTGGTAGCAGAATGCCTGGGTGAAGGCCAAGGGGAAACAGCTGTAAATGAGGCGTGATCACTCAGACTGGACTTTCCAGGGAGGTGGGTGGTGGGAAGGACTTCACAGAGGATTGGCCGGCATTGCCAGCAGGAACACGCTGGATCTTTATAAGAAGCCGATTCAGGGAAGGCAGGCTCCACCCGAAAAGTCAGAGAAGGCCAGGTGGGCCGGCCGGTGTGTCTGCGGCACCTACATATATGCACCGCCCATTGCCTTCTCAGGCGGACTGTTTATCTTCAGACACAAACCAACGGAAAAAGTCCGGAAATCCTACAGCAAACAAAGTGCCTCCAGTCTGTGCTTTGTGGGGCAAGAGAAAACAGCCCTCATACTTAGCTAGGCGGACCTTCAGGCTTCCTGGTCCCAGAGTCCCTGACAGTGTACTGTCCCAGTACGGTCCCCGCATCGTACTGACAGTGCTCTTTCCCTTCGTAGGTCCCTCTTGGAGGGCACAAGCCCAAAGCTGCATTGTTTCAAAACAATGATGGGCAGTAAAGGGAAGGAGCAGAGGGAGAGGGGTGCATTTTCGAGAGTGCCAAGGGAAGAGTCTGGTACACGGAAAGTTACAAAAGAGAAGGGGAAATGAGCAGTTACCGTAGGGCAGCAGGTAGGGGCTTGTGCTGGGAGTCAAGGGCCCTATCAGGCCCTTGGGCCAGTGATGGTATGACACCCCTGCAGCAGCTCAGTGGGACTGGGGGACCTCAAAGGCCCCTCTCAATGCTATGTGCATGGCATCACTCTGAGGCCCAGCCTGCCTGCTTCCTGAGGGATGACAAGTCTGCCTAGAGCAAAGACGGGCTCCAGGTTGGGGTGACAAACTTCGTGGCACCTCCATCTCACAGCCAGGCGAATGGCCACCTGGAACACTCCCCACCCCCAGTGCACGCTCCTGGTTCTTCCCAAGCCAGAGAAGGGGAGAGGGGTGGGGAGGAGTACCCTCCCCTCTCCCTCTGGCCCCAGCCTGGGCTGACGGGGGTTCAGGGCACCAGAGGAGAGACCAGAGCCCAGCCCGAGACCAGAGTCAGTCCTGACTTAGCAGGGGAGGATGAGAGTTGGGGTGAGGAGTGGTCCTGGTATCTGACTGAGTCACAGTGAGGTGGTCTCTCTGCTCTGCTCCCCCCAGGGCAGCCTTGGCATGGAGGGTCCCTCAGAGTTCATCTTATCTATCCTCCAGACTCCACTGGAGCCCACAGCAGGCACTGGAAAACCCCACCAGTGACTGAGGACCCCAGGGAAGAGCCCAGCATGACCTGCAGTGCTCTGTCTCAGGGTCTACTTCATCTGGCCTTGGAGGAAAAGAGCTGGTTCTCTGAGGAGCCTCTGATGACTTGGAAGTTGACCCTGGATCTCACTGCACTAAACCGGCTCACTGTTGTACCTCCCTTGAGAATCGCAATCCCAGGATAGCGTAACTGAAGGACCTTAGAGATGATCTCCTGCGACCCCCTCTGTGTTCAGTGACTCCCTGGGGGTCAGTTCTCCGATCTTCTTGCCTTCCTGAAGGCACACCTCAGCCCCAGCACACTTCTCAGAGACAGAAGGATCTGCACTGGGAGCTGGTAAGGACAGGTATGGGTGACGGTCCACTAGTCCCTACCCAGCCCTGCCCCAGTGGCACTCACATTGATCAGGGCCATGATCCAGAAGGCGTAGGACACGCGGGTCCCTGCCCCGTCCTGCGGGGGCATCCCAGGGAACGTCTGGTTGGACCAAGGCTGGGCCTCAGCGTGGCGGTGGCCCAGGACCCTGGCAATATGGAGCGGGTGGCTGTGGGTGGTGGCATTGGCTGTGCTATTAGCAGGCAAGCAGTTGGCCTCAGACAGGAAGGGGTCGGCGATAAGAGGGCTCAGCAGAGCACCAAAGCCCACAAAGAAATGGAGAACCTGGAGAGGGAGGAGAATTGGGATGGGTAGAAACGTGGCTCAGGCTTCAAACCTCCACCCCCCGCCCCACCTTGTGCCTCATGTGGGGAGCCCCGGCCTGGGAGCAATAGGGAGTGGGAGGCAGGACTGGTGAGGAGTGGAGCTCCTTCATCACCTCCTCCCCGGGGGTAACTCCGTGACTGGCCACCCCCCACCCTCACTCCTTTTTCCCAAATCTTAACCCCCCACTGGGGGCTGTTCCCATGTCAGCATCCACCATCTAACACCCCAAAGGGAAGGCGGCTTAATACAGGGAAGGGCTGGACTGGAATCCCGGGTACCTGGGAGGAGAAGGAAGGAAGAAGAAAGATGGAGAGAGAGGAGGAGACGAGAGGAAGCAGCAGGCCCTCCCAGCACGCCTCTTTCCAACCCACAAAGAATCTTCGCTCCCCAGCACTTAAACACCGCCTGCAGGCAGGGGTCCTCACCTCATTTTAGAGGTGAAGAGACCCAAGTGCAGAGATAACATCCCAGGACGGCCCTGCTGGAAGTGGTCACACTGAACTTGACTCTGGTGCTCTCTCTGAGTCACCGCCCTGGCCTCAGGGCAGAGATGCAGGCCCAGGGAGAGGGCTGAGGGAGCTCCCCTCCGCCCACCCCACCCTGCCCCACGCCTGCCTGTGGCTCACCTGGAGGAAGACAGCCGAGTCCTTCTGGTAGATCCTCACCAGCTGCATGTTGGCCACCGTGTCGATGCAGCCCATGGCCAGGCCCGCCAGCGCCATGACGGCGGCCAGCACCTTCACGTCGCGGCAGAAGGGGATGGCGGCGAACACCAGGGAGATGGCCAGAGAAGAGGTGAAGAGGGCCCATAGTGACTGGGCTAGGCTGCAGTGGCGGAGGGCTGAGGTCAGTGGGAGGAGCCGCAGCCCTTCCAATGAAGAGCCCCCCACAGCTGGCTGGGTGACCCCAGGACGCCAAGACATTTCCTCCCCTGCCCCCGCCCTCTGGGGGAAGGGGGAAGGGAGCTGGGGCAGAAGCTCGGTCACTTATTAGCTATGGGTCGTGGGCAGGGTGTTTGACAGTCTCCTCAGGTAGCAGGGTGGTTGTGGGAACTCAGGATACTCTGTTATGGACTCACCACAAAGCACAACTGCTATTATTGGACTTAAAAGTGATTATGTATGGTTTACTTGAAGTTATAATTGTTCACTTGTAAACAATTATATGCAAAGAGATTTCCATCTGTCTTCAGGAAGGTGTGAGAGGAATGGGCTTTGAGCACCTGGAGGGAACCTGCATGAGATGGGAGGTGGGGCCCAGGAAGGCCCCAGAGCTGGGCTGCAGTGTACCCCCCTCACACAGGAATGGAACACACCAGTCCCCTTACAGGCACCAGGCCTGGACCAAAGCCTACAGCTGAGGCATTTGGGTAATTTGGTGACCCCTCTATGGGCAGAGGTGTTGGGCTCTGTGCCTGGCCAGTGTCCAGGAGGAATTCCCTTGGCCGTCCCCACCGAGAGGTGTCTGAGTGATGGCCTTCCCCCAGAGGAGCCCACAGCAGACAGGCTGAGGGCTGCTCCCCTGCGAGTGAGTCAGTGGGTGAGCGAACACGTGGATGGAGGCCTCAAGTCTTCCGGGTACACTCTGCCCAATATCTGGAAAGCAAGGCAGCCTTGTATTTTCCGGGACCTGTTTGAAAGGCTAACGTGGGGGGAAAGAAGAGTGGGCAGCAGGAAGGTTCTGGAAGGGAGAGGTTGTAGAGGAACTTTCTCAGATTATGACAAATTGGAGTGCCCAGGCGCCTCTGCCTGGCTGCTGGGCCTGGAGAGGTGAGGGGAGGGCAGTGCCAGTGCTGACGTGCCTGGAAGACCAGAGTTTCCAGCTCACTGAGGAAGACGGAGGCCCAGGAGATCCCTCAGGCTGTCTTTTCCCAGAGGTTTTGGCTCTCAGCTTTTCATCTTGCCCCATCTTTGATTAAATCCTTTATCAGAAGGGCTCTGCTGATGGCAGCAGTTCGTTATTTTCTCATTTTCTTGTTTCCGGGCTGATCTGCTGGGGAGATGACCCATCATGACCCCTGCCTGTTCCCACCTCAGAGCTGTGTGAGGGGGCAGGGGGACTCACTTCACCGGGAAGAAACCGGGGGGTGGGGGTCGTGTTGTGGGGAGGCCTGTTCAAATTCCCCCAGCACTCCCCTTCCCATCCTCCAGCGTCCCTGCTTCGTGGGCACCCCCCCCCCCCGCCCAGCCCGGCCCGGCCCTGGCAGCCCGGGGTGCTCACTGAGCTCCATGTGTTCTTGCTGCCTTCTACCTGGTGGCCGGTTTCCCTGGTACCAGCCCAGAGGCGATGCCCACACCTCTGTGGGCTGATAAAAACAACAGGCCTGTCACAATAGCTCTCTTTCCCCTTCCTTTCCCTTTACAAGATTGACCTGGTTGCTTCCCGGATGGCCTGACTTCAGGGATAGCAAGAGGGTCCCCATTTCCCCCTTAAGTGTTCCCCTCACTGAGCCGGTGCAAGGCCCTGACCCTACCGCCACCTCACTTACCGCTGTGCAGTAAGGCACAGACTGCCCCAAGTACAAAAATGCGCTCCCGAAGAATGAACACATTATCATGATTGCCCGGAAAAACCTGGACGAGAGTGATTCATGCTCAGTCCTGTAGCATGATCCTGAGGGAACAGGACTCTGGGTCCATAACTGAGCTGGGCAGGAGGTGCGGGAAGGCGTGGGAACTAATATTGCAGTGTACATGGCAGCAACTAACATCTGTGTACAGTGTCTAAGCCATTTGGTGCATGTGGCAGTGCAGTGAGGTTGACCTTGCAGTTGTGCCTCGTGTGACCCCTGAGTAAACTGAGGCTGAGAAAGGCCAAGAAAGTAGCAGACAGATCCTGGACTCAAACCCAGGCCTTCTGACTTGCCATTCCCTATGCCATGCTGTCTTCCCATGCAGGAGCGTGTGCGTGTGGGTGTGAAAAGGCTGCTGTGGCCGGGCCACAGAGCCTGCCAGGCTGGAAACGGGAGCAGCCAGTAGGGAGCAGGAGGCCAGATTCTGCAAAGCCTCGGTCTTTGGAAGCAGCGGCAAACAGCTATCGTCGCCAGAACACGAGCCCCAGGGGACCCTCTGCTGGTGTTATGGGAGCTCCGGCTGCTTCATGGTAACTGCTGGCCCCATTGCCAGCTTCCCCAGGCGAGGGCTGCCTCCCGTTCACTGCGTGACCCCATGCCTGGACTGTGCTCGGCCCTGGGGTGCCTGATTCTGGGTTGTTGGAATGCTAGAGAAAGACATGTCTTTCTTGCCTGGAGAAAGGGATTGGAGATTGTTAGGAGGCTGATGTGGGATTATATGGGGATGACACAGAGAGAGAGAGAGAGAGTCAGAGACAGAGAAACAGGAGTAAAGAGATAAAGAATCAAGTCAGCCAGGTTGCCAGAGAGGTGCTGAGCGGAGTGGCAGGAGGCTCAGGAGACAGGGATGGGGCTGGGGAAGGTCTGGCGGCCAGGGGGCAGCCCTGTCCAGGCCTCTCCCTTCTCCAGTTTGTCCCCTCTCACCTTGTTGTTCTAGAGAAGGATATTTAATGTCTAAAGGGTTTTTTTTTTTTTTTTTTTTTGTTCCCAGGCCCAGCGACAGGCGGGAGGGAGGGATAAAAAGAGAACAGGCCAAAGGAGAGGCTGCAGGGAAACCAGCCTGGGAAGTCCCCTCCCTGCGGCTCCTGCCAGCCCCTGGGCTGTGGTTTGAGCTTACAGCCCGGCCAGGTGTGACTGAGGAGAGCTGAGCCCGTGCTGGGCCTGGGTTCCCCGGGTGCGGGGGTGGGGGTGGGGGTGGCATGGAAGCCTGTTCCCAGTACATGGGGACAGTGGCACCACAACCCACGCTGCTCGCCCTCCCCAGTTGTTTCAGCAGGGCTGTGTCTGGGCATTCTAAAAATCAGCCTGAACAAATTCCAACAAAGAGTACGTTGTTGCCAAGAAAAAAAGGGGTCCTAGATACATCCTAGAGCCAGACTGAAATACACAAATTGACTGGGTCACTTAATGATTTGGTCAATGGCCCCTTCCAGGAATGTGAGTAATTGAAAATTATGGAATAATAATGTCAAGGCAGCTTTGACAGCACGGATGTGGTACGACTTGTAATCAGAAGACTGGTCCTGGGCCCACCTCTCTCCCTTCCCAGCGGGCGGCTCAGGGCAAGCCACATGCACTTGGCCCTTCTGAGCCTCAGTTTCTCCGCTATTAAACGGGGACAGTAAGCACTGACTTGAGAGGCTGAAGCTGCCATCCTCCTCTATCACTCGCGGGCAGCTCCCCTCGGCCCCCTGCAGCTCACCCCCTCCCTGCAGGCCCTAGGCTGCCCTCAAAGTGGCACTGCCAGGGCCGAAGGAGCACGGTCAACAGAAGGAGTCAGAGAACCGAGGCCAGTTCCTGGATCCTCCTGCCAGGCCCTGCCTCTGTTCCTGCTGCCGTGCCCTCTGGGGTGATCCTGGGAGGCTGGCCCAGGATCTGCCCAGAGTGGCAGCGAGGATGGAAGAGTCCTACCCTCACCTTACAGAGCAGGAAGTGGGCCCAGGCCGGGAAGAGAGGGAGTAATACAGAGCCGGGACCACCCACGTTCTGGACCCCCCAACCCAGGAAAAGGCCACGTAGGGTCACTGATCATCCCTCCCCTGGCCCTAGGTTCAGAGGTTAATTCAGGCCAATGAGAGGAAGGGCCCCACTCCCCCGAGGCCTGGGAAGACCCAGGAACAGCCCAGGCAGTCTAGGAAGCCCTTCCTCAGGAAGCCTGAAAATGTCCGAGTTACTTATTAATGGCTCCACACTGAAGGTGACAACCGGGGAGGGGGAGCAGGGAGCCAGGTCCTCCCCAGCCTTGCAGTGGCTCTGCTGGAGGTGCCTGCCCTGCCACTTCGCCACTTCGCCGTGTGACCTTGCGCACGCTGCTGACCTTGTCAGCCCTGGTGCTCTGCCTTCCCCGGAGGGCACATGTGATCGCCTCGTCGTCCTGCCCGCTCCTGGTTCTGTGATAGGAGGGGCTGCTTGGCTTTAAAAGCAGGTGTCGCGAGAGGCCTTGAGCAAACAAACAGTAAGATGTCAGCCTGCCGGCCTGCCCTCCACTCCCTAGATGGGGGTGGGGGGTGGGGTGGGGGGGTGGAGTTTGGGGTAGAGGGAAGAATGCTGCCTAGGGCCAGCTCCATGCCACTGGCAGAGTGAGTGACCCCAGGGTGGCACTGACATTCTCACATTTTTACCTCAGGGGATGCCCACATCCACCTTGGATAATCTCTTTCCCTGAAGGACCAGGGAAAGGGACAGAATACAGGACGAAGAGGAAGTCAGAGGCATCCCCAGCCCCTCTCTACCCCAAAAGGGGCAGGCAGCCCCCCAAGAGAAGAGTGGGGCTGGGACAAGAAACCAGGAGACAAGACACCCCCTGGGAGTGAAGGAAGGCTGGAGATGGCAGCTCAAGGCAGGGGGACAGGGAAGCGGTGTCTCAGACTGAGGGAGGGGCTGGGGGAAAGGGCCCCCTCTAAGTGGGTCACTCCCACACTGACAGCCTCGCTTGTTCACGGCTCTTTATTAAGGCTGGCAGGACCCAGAAGGAGGGGCAAGGAAGCCTGTCTTTGGGGGGATTCCAACCTAGGGTAGGACTGCCCTGTTAGACTCAGGTCAGGGCAGCACCCTCCCACGATGACGTGCTGGGCCCGCGGGGAGCACTCCCTCCACGCTGGTTGGACTTGCAGTTGTGTCTGCCTGGAACGCCTCTCCCCCAGTGCTCTGCATGCATGGTTCTCTCCTGTCATTCAGATGCCAGCTCAGAGAGGCCTTCCCCAATCACACAGCTCAAGTAGCTTCCAGCTCTGTAACTCTCCATCCTAACCTTGCTTTATTCCCCTCATTTCAATAAAACGGTCCTCCAGAATGTCAGCTCCATTTAGAGCAGGGGCCTGCGTCATATTCACGCCTCAGACAGGGCCTGGCTCAAGAGATGTTTGTTGAATGAGTGAATTAAGGGATGGGATGAGTTCTGAGATTTTTTTAAATTAAAAAAAACTCAGATATAATTTACATACGATAAAATTAATCTATTCAAAGTGCACAATTTAATGGTTTTTAGTATATTCAGAGTTGCGAACCCATCACCACAATCTAAGTTTGGAGCACTTACATCACCCCAAAAAGAAATGCCATGCCCATTAGCAGTCACTCCCCATTCCTCTCTGCACCCCACACCCAGCCCGAGGAAACTACTCATCTACTTTCTGTCTCTATAGAGTTTCCTACTCTGGAGTTTCAGCCAAATGGAATCCTAACAGTATGTGGTCTTTTGAGATTGGCTTCTTTCACTTAGCATAATGTTTTCAGAGCTCACCCATGTGGCAGCATGAGTCAGTACTTGCTTCCTCTTTATGGCTGAATACTATTCCATTGTATAGACAGACCACATTTTGTTTGCCCATCCATTGTTGATGAACACTTGGTTTGTTTCCACTTTTTGGCAGTTATGAATAATGCTGCTTTGAACATTCATGTACAAGTTTTTGTGTGGACAGGGTTTCACTTCTTTGAGGTATGTACATACCTAGGAGTGGAGCTGCTTGGTCAGATGGTAACTCCCATGTAGAGATGGGTTTTTAAAGCAAGAACCCATGTCTGGTGCTAGTCCCCTAGGAGGCTTTCAGGCCAGGTTTGCCGCACGCTGAAAGGTGGACAAGCTGCTGGAGGGAGAGGCAGAGGCTTTCTAGATGGGAGACCAACAAGGATGCAGCTCAGAGAAGGGAACTGGCTTTTGTATTGTGTTCCCAGGACCACAGGGGCCAGCATCCTGGGGAAGCAGGTCAGAGAGTGGCCTGGGGAACCTTGCATGGAAGACTGGGTTTCATGCTCTGGGCAGGAGGGAGTCAGAGTTGGGTTTTGGGTAGGGCAGGACTTGCAGGAAGTTGAGAAAAAAAGAAATGTAGAGAAAGAGATAGTTAATACAGCAAAGAGAAGAACTCAAGCCTTCAGCTAAGAGCGTGCAGAGAAAAGGCCCAGGTGAGGTTAGGAAAAGGCTGGGGCAACTCTGAAAGCCATTTATCTACCCTGATGCCTTTGAGATAAAGGGGTTTCCCAAACTGCCCAGGGTGGTTAGACAGGTCCCCATGAAACCAGGAACCAAACCCTAACCTTTCGTCTAAATACCCCTCTTCTTTCCTGTCTGACACATACCTATACACCCTGCCAACCAGGTGGCTTTGGATTTTTTTCCTTCTGAAAAGTTCCTTGCTCTCAATAAGCAAGATTTTTCTAAGGAAGGTCTAGTCCAGATTCTTCTGGCCCTAACTGCATGCTTTTCCCTCTTGGCCTGCAAGTAGTGGCCTCCTTCAAGATCTCTGTCTGTGTTAGAAGAGACAGAGAGAGGGAGAAGAGCTGGTCCCACCCTGGGCTGAGGACTCTTGCCCTCTTCTGCCCTCTAACATCCCAGGCTCTCCACACTCAGTCCCTCCAGTGTGTGTCCCCATGGAGGCATCCAGAAACCCTATTCAGCCCTGGTCCTCAGTCTGGGCTAAGGAGTAGGCGGGACTTACCAGGAATGCCTAGAGAAAGAGGCGCTGCCCTGACTCTCCTCCTGTGTGTCATCCCGCACTCACCCCCGCTCCCCCGCAACAGCTGGCCCTTCTCTATTTGTTAAACCAATCCGCCACTCACAGTACCAGGCCCAGCACTAATCACTTAAGCTGAAAAGCACTAGTAGGGGTATTAGCATTTTAACTTGCGGTGAGGCCCCAAGGAATCAAGCTTTAGAGCTGGTTTCAGAGCTGGTTTCAGGGCTGGTGGAGGTTCTGTTTGTCTGCGGAGATGGAGGATTGCGATGAGCTGTCCAGCCCTGGCTAGGTGGTGACTCTGTCTACACACAAGCCACCCCCGTAATGTCCCTCTATTTCCACTGAAGTCTACATTGCTCTTGATGGAAGGAAAGGGTTCTTTAACATACTTTGTCTTGGGGTGGGAGGACTGAGGTTCAGAATTTAAACCTGAACCACTGAAGGGACCTACTCCCCCTACTTTACCCTACCCTCACCCCTTGGATCCCATCAGGGAGCCCCAAAGGCCCACAGTTTCCTTCCCAGGAGTATCAGCTCAGGAATACTCAGCCCATGAGTACCCAGGGATACACACGCCATGCCTTTGCCTGGCGAGAATAGGGTTTAACTTGTACCCTGCAGAGATGAAGCTGACTACTATGAGTCAGCTTGCTTTTTCATGAAAAAGCAAAAGGCATTTCCAAAGTATCTGCTTCTAGACACAAATGTGTGGGTTCAAATCCTTGCTAGGCCTCTTAAGAGCTGTGTGACGGGGCCAAGTTTCTTAACCTCCCTGAACTTCAGTTTCCTTATGCACAAAATGCAGATAATACCACGATTCTACAAGGTGGTTGTGAAGGTTAAATGAGTTGATACAAGTGAGGTGCTAAGTACGAAAAGTGCCTGGCATCGTGTAAATGCTCCATAAAGTTAGTTATTATTGCTACCATCATCCTTCTTCTTTTCTTTGAGCCAGTTTCCTAAAGCAAGACCCTTTCTGCTGCCTGTTCAGAGCCCCTCATTGAGGGAGGCACAAAGCAGGTAAGGAAGAGCTGGCCCAGCTGGGTGTGTATCTCTGCTGTTTTCACAAAGCCTGGCACGCCAACCTGCCACTTAGAGTTATCCTCATCCCCCTTCCTGTTCTTTGCAATACACCTGTTCCTAAACTGTTTCAGGAAAGGGAGCTTTTGTTAAGTCAAAATACTTAAAAACAAAACCAGAAAAAAAAAAATACCGTGATAGATTTCTAATGAAACCTCTAGGCAGAATCAGAAAGGCTCTTGAGCTTTCTGTTAAGATTTTCTGAGTCCCCCATGCACCCAATCCTGTACAAAACCCACAGAGACACTAGTGTATACAAGAACACTTGCTTCTTAAGAGGATAATGCTTCAGTTTATAAGAGGATTTTGGCGGTGATGATAATCACTCCCTAGTTGATAGTTTTGTCAGTTGGATGGCTTAAGGTGGGGTCTTATATGCATGACACCTGTGTTCCTCTCCATCAGCTCTGGAAGTGAGTTGGAGAGGAAACCCCACCCTCACGGATACCTCTAGCAGTGAGCCAAAGGGCAGAGCCCTTGGTCCAGAATGGGCCCCCAGAGGCTTCTCTGGGATAAGTCAACTGTGGTTTTGTTCCCAGGCGTCTGCTTGCTTGAGTCCATGCAGTCCAGGAAACCACCCAGCCAGGAGCTGGGACTAGGGAAATATCCAGCAGCCTTCGACTTGCAAGTCATCTACCCCCTGCTTTGGGTCTGTTCTCCCCGCTGTACTAAGAGAGTGAATCCTGCTGCCTTTCCAAAGGACTCTGCGGAGGTGGCCCTGACGAATTTGTGCTGGGAGAATGAGGTTCTTCAATGGTGTCCAAACAGGGATCTCTGGGGGCCGTGCCAGGCAGAAACCAGAGCCATGCCCTGGGGCAGGGGCAGGGAGGAGTATCGCCGGGTGGGGGGAGCAGAGGGGGACCCTGGTACCTGAGATGGAGGGTCACCTCATTAAGTTACAAGTGAGTCACCCTGCACCTCCCCTGCATGGACCTAGCTCTGAGGTCCTGTGTGTCTCAGTGGCAGAAAGGCACTGCCTCCAGGCGCCAATGCAGGAACTCTGGCTCCCACACACAAGCACACAGGACCCACCAGCCCCGTGGCCACCCAGGGGAAGGTACACCCTGTGTCAGCTGATCTGGAGCTAAGGATCTGAGTGGAGCCCGCCCGAGGGCACTGTCCAGCCGCAGCCAGCTCTGGCACTCACACGGCCCCTGAGGTGACACTCTCTCTCCTGCCACCTCACTTCCAATTCCGCCCCCACCCCCGGCAGCAGGGGCTACAGATCTACCTCACACCGGCTGTGCAAGAGGGTGACCCTCCTACCCCTGCAAAATCCATCACCCCTCTCCCCAGGGGTTGCGGGTGGGAAAAGCGGGGTGAAAGCTGGGTTTATGCCCTCACAGGGGTGAGTGAAGGCAAATAAATAATCCAGAAGTCACCTTCAGTCTCCGGAGAGAGTTTTGCGGGGTGAGCTGGGGTGGGGGAGGGAGGGAGCCCTCCAGCAAAGGCGCGGCACGGCTGGCGGAGCCAGGAGGGGTGGCTGCCGCCTGCCAGAAGGCGGGGACAGCTGGTGGCCCGAGCCCCGCGGGGGGCAGAGATGAGGGCGGCGGGAAGGGTCGGGAAGGGTCGTGGGGGGGGCAGGCTCAGGGGGCCGCGGCGCGCGGGCCCGGCACTCACGTCCTCTTGAAGACGCCCCCGAGGGCGCTGCCCAGCAGGAGGCAGAGCTGCTGCGAGAAGAAGACCCAGGAGATCTGGGGCAGCGAGCTGTGCGTCTGGCAGCGCAGGTCCAGCAGCGTGGGCCCCAGGAAGGCGATGCACAGGCCGAAGCTGAAGAAGACGCTCCAGTAGGTGAGCGTGGGCTGCAGGTTGCGGCGGAGCAGCCCCGACACGCGGACGTCGCAGCCCATGGCCCCGGCCGGCGGGCTCGCGGCGGCTGGTCCCGGCGCGCGCCGGTGCCCGAGTGCCGCTTCGCCCGCGGGAGGGCCAGCCGGGCTGGGGAGGCCGGGGCTGGGGGAGGGGCGGGGAGGGGCGGGGAGGGGCCGCCCGGCGAGGGGCCCCGCCCTCGGGCCCGGGGGGAGCCGGGGGAGCCGGGGGAGCCTCGGCCGCCCGTGGGCACCGTGGCCCAGCCCGCGCCTTCCTCGTGCGGTGCCAGGCGCCAGCCTCCCCTTCCTTCCCGAACTCGCGTTTTCACCCTCCCCCGGCTTCGGGAGACCAACCGGGAGCCGCTCTTCCCCCCAACCCCCTCTCCCACCCAGCTCCCCATCCCCGCTGCCTCCTTATCCAGCCCCCTAAGGGCAGAGGGGCCTGGGCGCCCGTTTTAGAGCTGGGCAAACTGAGAGCCTAAGACGTCCGGTACGTACACCGGGAGACGAGGGAGCAGGATCTCGACCAGCGCTGCGCCTGGGCTCGGGGGACCGGCTGGCCCTCCCCAGACACCAATCCGGCCGGTGCTTTGGCGGTGGAAGAACCCGGAGCCCTCCCTCTTAAACCTAGAAGCTTCACAGATGAACTTCAGGGCTCTGACAGCACCCCATCTTCCCCTGAAGTAGAAGACAAAATCTCCTACATGCAGTTTGTCTTGGGAGACTATCCACAGCTTTCATCAGAAAGGTAATAACCCCATGCTTTGCAGAAGGGCCTGAGAGCCGGTCTTCACCTGCCACATTTCATCCATACAGGTGCCGGATAGAGGAAGGTGCAGCCGTCCTTCCAGTCTCCATCTCTCTCCATCTCTCTCTCTCCATCTCTCTCTCTCTCTCTCTCTCCCTCTCTCCCAATCTCTCTCTCTCTCTCTCTCTCTCTCTCTCTCTCTCTCTCTCTCTCTCTCTCTCTCTCTCTCTCTCTCTCTCTCTCCCTCTCTCTCGTCTTCCTAGTTGGGGGAGGGGGTGAGGAGAGGGCGGGAAGGGAAGGGCAGTGACTTGGAGGAATCTCTGGAGGAATTCTGAAATAATCCTCTAGGGAAAAAATAAAAAGAGTTCTGAGGAAAATTGCTTTTTTTGCTGGAAAAAGCTGGATGGGGGTGGAGTAGGAGGGTGTTAGCCTCCAGACTGGGAGTCCTTCCAGGAGCCTGCAGCTGACACAGACTGCTGCTCCCCATGGTGGCCACAGGGCTGTTGGGTCCTGTGTGGTCCTGTTCATGAAGGCAGCCAGACACCTCTCCTGCACTGGCTCCTGGAGGCAGAGCAGAAAGGCCCTACAGGGTCGTCTCTGCCCAGGTGTTCTAGTAGTGGCAGGAGCCATGACATCATGACCACTTGCCCACCATGGGGACCAGTGCTGAAAGGGCTGAGGAGATAGGTGGGTAGGTGTCCCCACGACAGCTTGGCATGTGGTGGGGGCAACAAACTTCTCTTGCGGGTACTGGCCCGACCTCACAGTGGCACACCGACATCTGCTCCATCCCCACCTAGGCTGTGAGCACCAGGGAGGGAAGCCCCAGGGTCCCTCTGGCTCAGTTGGTCTGTAGGTGATGACAAGTACTTATTTGGCAATGATAATGATGGGCCTGTGCAGTGCTTGCAATTAAGTAAAGTTATCCTGCAGGGGGAAGAAACAAAAACAAATCATAAATTCAAATGTTTAATTGAGTCCTCTCTTCCACCCTCAAAGAATTCCAGAACCACAAGAAGCTCAGAGTTGGAAGGCGCCATCTTCAGTTGAGTCCCCTACCCGCACCCCATCATTGCTGATAAATGCTGGTCAGTACTGTTCTTGTCTGCTGCCTCTTACTGACGGGGACCTCAATTATCCTTGCCTGGGGGTCTGCTTCCCATGTGGGTCAGCTCTGGTGGTAGGAGGGGTTTTCTGCAGAACTACCCGCTGGACAAGTCTCATTGCTTTCTTTGTGCATGTTAGTGCTTCACACAGATGAAGCCCTCACCCCAGCACGTGGCTTCTGCAGCCCAAATGCCTGAAATTCTTTCATAATTTTCTTAGATGGTACTCCGTAGTTACATCATCCTACTGGTTCGGCTCCTCTGGCCGCAGTGGCAGTGACTCTGGTGTGGTGAGGCAGCCCACAGTGTTTGCAGTGCTAGAAGCATTCTATAACTTGATCTGGTTGGTGGTTACACAGCTGTAAACATGTAAGTATTTATTGGGTTGTATGCTTAGATTTGTGCCTTTCACTGTGTGGAAGTTACACTTCAATAAAATAGTGAAAAAAAAAAAAAAAGTAGAGAGGAGGGTATAGCTCAGTGGTAGAGTATGTGCTTAGCATCCCCAAGGTCTTGGGTTCAATCCTCACTACCTCCATTAAAATAAATAAATAAACCTAATTACCTCCCCCCCAATCTTTTTTTTTTAAATAGTAAAAAGTAAACATAAGTAAACAAAACCAAAGTGAGACACCCCACCATGAATGCGGTACCCAGCCCCTTACAGTCAAAGGCCTTTCCTCTGTCTTTCCTTCCTTCCTGCCTTCCTTCCTTTGGTACGGGGCCCTTGAGCTGAGACAAGCAGGTAAGTTAACAGGTACAGCAATAAGGTACATTCTAGAAAAGGCATGCTTTGCAAGCCTAGGGTGGTGGAGGGTTAGGGGAGCAATGTCTAATTCCACCTGTCTATCTGGGAAGGCTTCATGGAAGAGGTGATTACTGAACTGGCTCTGGAAAGGCAAGTATGTAAAAAAGGTTTTGCTTATTTCAGTCGTTCTTCTCTTTATCTCCTGTGGTTTCCAGCATCATCACCTTGTCCACCTTCTCCAGGAAGCTTTCCCAGAAAAATTCTATTCAGCCCTTAAATTCCAGCAGCCCCATCCACTCCTTTCGCAGTACTTCATAGTGTGGGCCATTATGTTCCACCAAGTATCAGCTTCCTGTTCCTGCCACCCTGCCTCTCCTGCAGCCAGTTAAACTGTGAGTTCTTAAGGGCTGGGACCATATTTACCTATATTTCTAACTCTCCCCACCCCTACCCATTGCCTCACAGAATGCCTTGCAGATAGCAAGTCCTGGATAAATAGCTGGGGAATTATTTGCATAACATCTTTATGATTATTTTTTAATTTTCCTTTTCATATCTCCTGGTGATAACAAGTTTATCTATATTTCCTTTGTGCTATGTAGTCAAATGTCTAGCTCTAGCTAGGCACCCTGTGGTCATTCTTAAATTTGAAAGAAAACCTTGAGTAGTCCCTTAGCCACTCTTTGATTTGATTTCCCATCTTGTAAATTGGAAGGAAATTATTCCTGTCTTTCACAAGCTCTGAAAAGCAGTTTGAGACCCTAAACTATGGAAAGACTGAAAAGATTGGCAGAAAAGATCTGAAGGAGGAAAGGAGGGAAGTGCTTACTCTTGCCTGAAATCTATTCCTTTGCCTCAAGGGTCACCTCCTCCAGGAAGCTTTCTCTGACCTTCCTAGGGCCCCTCCTTGGGGCTCCTTAAACCATTGCTAACGACCTGTTTACTACTGCTCTTAAAGGCAAGGGCCATGGGGTTTGTTCTTTACTGGGTGCAGGGATTGACTCCTTAGTAAGAAGTGTTACACAACACTGACTCCTGCTTACACCTGGAAGTTTATAAGCAATAAATCAACTGCACATCTTGGACTACGGATAGACCATCTACATCCTGCAAACACTCAAGGAGAAAGCAAACACGATAATGTAACACAGAGCAAAATACGAGCGAGATACTCTTATCCCAGTTCTTTTACACGCAGCACAGCTGCCCAGATTCCTTAGTGTATAAACCCACGGTTTGTTTTGTGCAAAGACAAAATACATTTTGTTTTTGTTACTGTTAGAATTGAAAAGCTTAAATATTTTTTTAAAAATGTGCAAAGAGAAAAGCTCTGATTGTAGCATCCTAGAGGGGAGTCACTGGAACTTGCGCCTGCTTTCATGCTTGGCAGCATCCTCTAAGTGACCAAAGGCCTGCCCTCGGTCCCCAGAGCCCTCTGGTCTCTGCTTCCCAGGCTCTCAGGAAGCCAGGCAGGAACAGTAGAGTAAAGCCTCCAGTTCAAGATCATTAAGCACATCCTGCAGTTCCTCTGACCGTTCTGGGGCGTGTGGCTGCCCCTCCCCCACCTCCAGATTTTTGTCTTCTCCTCCACGTCATTGCCTGGCTGGCCAGACTGCAGAGAGTGGATTGGCAGCTCTGTCTGAGGTTGGCCTGGTGCTCTTGCTTAAAATAAATTCATTTGCCTCACGGGTCACCTCTTTCTTTGAGGTGGCAGACAGCTTGGTGTCAGGGACTGCACCCGAATGACCCAGCCACCCTACGCCATATGAACTCCAACAGCAGAGATGGGTGTGTGTACAAAGAACCTTCTTTACCAAATATTCAGATGAACTGAGTGCTCAGTCTGCATGGAGGGTGAAGGGGGTGGTCACTCTAGGTGCCAAGAAGGATAAGAGGAACAGGCATAGGTGATATGGCCCAGAAGCATCTTAAGAGTTAGCCCAGTGGCCACATACATCCTGGAGAGAATGTTACATAGCACCTGGCATTTAGTTGGCGCTGAATGTGTGTGTGCTTAAAAGTGCTAGTTGAAGCTAGTCTAACTTTGAGAGTTGGAAGGACTCTGAAATTATCTAGTGCAATCTCCCACTCAGAAATCGAATTCTATTTACAGCATCCCTGCAGGTAGCCACTCAGCCTCAGCTTCAGCCTGCTCAGGTCTGGAGTCAGAAGAAGCTTGTCTAAGCTGTGAAACCTATGAAAAACTGAGCCTCAGTCTTCTCCTCTCTAAAATGGGAAGAAGAATACCTCTCTTACTGAGAGAAAGTGTAGACAGAGTGTATAACAGAGGAGCTGGTACATCAGTTTCTAAATAAGTTATTATTACTATTACTATTACAATCAACGACATCACAAACTGATCTGGTCAGATACACTAGGACAGTAGCTAGTGAAATCAAGATCCCCCTAAAATCCAGTCCCCCTTCTGAGTTTAACCACTCTATCCAAAATTTTATTCCCTGTCTTGTCCCTTCTGACCTCAATCCTGGGCTAACTGAACACTAACACTTAGAGTCAGAGGACTAACCTTGCTGTTGTAGATAACATCGCTAACGTACAGAGTCAAGCTGTTTCTCCAGGGCAAGGTGAGGTAACAGACCCCTGGGTCATGGACCATCAGACCAGAGACTCGTAAACTTTAGGCATCCTGACTCCCAGAATTATGGTTAAGAAATGTCACAAGATGATGATTAATTCCAGTTTCCTTTTCTTCCCGTTTAACAACTCATGACTCAAAGAGTAAGTGGGACTGGATTGGATGCTTCTCTCCCTCTCCCTTGCTTGGAGTTCTGCAATAAAGCCTTACTTTGCTGCAAACACCTGTTGTCAGAGTTTGGCTTTCTGTGTGTCTGGCACATGAGCCTTTTTGCTAGGTTACGATTTGGCGACCATGAAGGGACTTCTCAAGTTCCCCTGAAGTTTGTGCCAGTGGCCTGCTGGCTCTTTATCAGTGAGGAACTTCCCTGAGCAGATCCAGCAGCTGCCCTGACTCTTTTGGCCTGGGGATCAATCTGAAGAATTCCCTTTTTGACCAAATATTAGCAACCCTAGGCAATATTCCAGGCTTGCAGTAAAGGGATGGTTTTTGGATTGGAAGACATCTATTGGTAAGCAACCAGTATGACGGTGTGAGCCAAGGACTTTTTTATGTTTGTATATTGATGTCCTCCTAGACACCCATTCCATTGCCAAGTATTGGGGGAGGGTTTGGGTTTGATAAAAGTAAGAGCCTAAGGTTGCTTTTGGAATTGGTTTGACTTTTGTCTCTGTGTGTGTGTGTGTGTGTGTGAGAGAGAGAGAGTGTGTATGTTTGTGCTAAAAAAGGTGCAGTATGTTAATTGGCAGACATGGGAAACAAAAGTTCAGTTTCTAAAAATAGCCTTTTAGGATACATCTCCTGCAAAATCAGACCACATTTAGCTATGGTTCCATGACTAAAGCAAAAATTACTTATTTATATTATATATATATGTGTGTGTGTGTGTGTGTGTGTGTGTGTGTGTGTGTGTAATTCCACGTGGCCACAATGTTCTTTACACTCTGGGGAAAAATGCCTAAAATGGAACTCATTTGATATCCCCAAACTGGGCTGCCAACTTAATAAAACACCTTTTCAGAATTCTTACCCTCAGGAAACAAGTCCTTCTGAGAGGAACCTGCTTTCCTCTCCCTGTGCCTTTGAGATGTAAACATTCCACCAGGGCTCTCGGGAGCTTTTATGTCACTCTTGTCTAGACCGTGTCCAATTCCTGAGACTGAGGGAATAAAGGGAAAGGAGGCCTTTTTAAACTTAATCTATTCCAACTCTTATTTGTAAACTAGTGAGTTTTACATTGTAATACCTGATACACGGCAAGTTTTAAAATAAAGCTATGAGTTCTCTGGTTGTGTCTGTGTGTACATTACAAATATGTGTCTTTACCTTTGGATGATATTATCAAAATTAATTTGTAAATGAGCTCTATTTAATTGGCTTAAAGAAAATTAAGCACTTATATAAATTCTCAGAAATATAAAAGAAACTAACCCAAATTTCATGTTCATGTGATCTGCAAAATATTCACCATTACATTAATATCTGGTATTGAAGTTAGTTTAAGCTTGTTGGTTTAATTCATATAGACATGTCTTTAGAGTCATCAACATTAAGTATAATACTTTTATTGTACCTAAGTTTACTGAAAGTCAAATAAGATCTTATCTTTCTTTCTGTTTTTTTTTTTTTTTTTATTGAGGTCTAATTTACAATATAATGTAAGTTTCAGGTTTACCACATAGTGATTAACAGTTTTAAGGGTTATACTCCACTTATAGTTATTATAAAATATTGGCTATATTCCCTGTATTGTACAACATGTCCTTGTAGCTTATTTATTTTATACATAGTACTTTGTACTTCTTAACTCCTTACCCCTATCTTGCTACTCCCCCCTTCCCTCTCCCCAGTGGTAATCAGTAGTTTGTTCTCTGTATCTGTGAGGAGTTTTATTATTTCTGTTACAAAAATTTGTCAGCAAGAAAAATAACTTGGTAGGATGAACTTTTTATAAGTAAATTAAATGTCAATGAAATGAGAGCTTTCAGGTAAACTCTTTAGGAATAATTCTGTTTTAGGAATATCTACTTAAAAATAATCTCTCCAGATTTTTGGTAACTTGAAACTTTAGAGTTTTGCTAAATTAAGTTACATGAAGGAAGTTTATTAAACATCTAGGTCATTCCCAAATAAAATAAGATACTAGAACATTAATTACTGGATGTAGGCTTCCATTTACAGGAAAACTAAAAATATTTAGGACCATTAATAAATATTTTTGGGGCCACACTGAGACATTTTCTGTAAGAAAGCATGTATTTTTTTGAAACCATAAACTGTATTTATAAGTTTGCCAGTCTACAGAATGGTAATGTAAAGACAGTTCATTATTGCTTACTTTTTAATTTTCACTAGAAACAAAGGTTTTTAAAGGTTAAGAATTCTAATCAATATATGTAATTAAAATGACTAAAAATTAATAAGGGAAACATCTTTGTATGCAAGGAAAAAGAAAGTATAAGTAATGGAAATGCATTTTGTTAGGGAAAATAAAGTAATGTTGTCCTAAAGCTGATTATTTCTAAATGAGAAAGAAAATAAGAGACAAATTAATATGGATGGAGAAAGTTGTAGAAGGTTTATGAGAAAAAAAGAGTCTATAGAAGGGAATTCTATATGTGGTCAGGACTGACTAAGATTAGAATACATTTAATTGATTAAATGAATTTTAATATTAAAGATAAGGTGGTGTACAAACAGAATTTGTTTCCCCTATGTTAAGAGGACAAAGTTTTCTTAGAATACTGAGCTATTTTTGATAACAGACTGTAAATTTCTTTACCTTTTAGGTGATCTGTTGTAGCTTTCTCTATTTGCCTTTGAAATCTTTTCTATCACGTTGGTTAAGTGAGTAAGTGTTGTTTCACAGTGATCCATGATTCTACTTGACCAAATGTTTTAAACTTTTTAAATATTTTTGACAGACTTCCCAAATATAAAATTCTAATTGAAGTTCCTTTGACTTTCAGCTAACTTTGGGATGATTCAGAAGACCCCTGAGACATCTCAGAGAGAGAGAGATGTTAAACTAATTTGGGACTATTTAGTATGTTAAGTTATAAGAGAAACATTGTCAAATGAGTGGTGATAAACCTTCTTAGGTTATATTGTATAGGTAAAATGTCATTAATATAAATGTTCTAGAAATTATATGAAATTTCTAAGATTTGAATATATCTGGTATAATATTGTATTATTTTAATATTGTCACAAAAATAATCAAATTTCTTTGTTAATTGCAATTTAATCAGATCTTTAAACGTGACTTTTTAAGTCTTTTGTCATTCATGGACAGTTACTGTTTTACTTTAATGCTTTTGCAGAAGTGCTTCATCTTCAAGAAGATTCATCGAAAGGACTTTTTGACAAGTAAGTACAGATTGCTGATAACTTTCAGATCATACCACTGAACTGGGTAAGACATTAAAGAATTCTAATAGAAAACCTGATGTCTTCATAAAACTATTACCAAAAGGATTAGTTACACAGGGCTGAGTGATCTGATGAATATGGTTATAATTTTTTATGTTTTTGGTCAGAAATGTTGCTGGCTTTTAATCTGTGTTTTCCAGAGATAAGGAAACCTTTCCCCTAAACTAATTATGACTTACCGCAATTTGGTAAGTTACAACTTTGTAAGCAGAATTGAATCATTTTATCTTTTCTCTCTGCCTGATTGCTCTAGAAACTGGAAACTCTTAGATTCCCAACAGCTTTATCGGGTGAATGAGGAAGACCACTTCCTGACTGGTACAGGAATCTCAAGATATCTTAGGGAACTTGAGAAGGGCAGAATTCACCCAAACCTCTAGATATCGCAGGTAGAATCTGATGGCAAGCCCTTGGCATGGATTTCCTGGCCTTGAGAGGCTTTTTTGAAAGTTTAATCTGAGATTCCTTATGAAAAATTCTAGCACAGGTAATTTAAAAGAGTCTATGTGATCAATTACATGTATGCAAATAATCAGGTCCATTTTGAAACCAGACTTATGTTGCAAACAACTTAGTCTTAATTTGACTATGTTTGGTAGAAATGAGGATACTTTTAAAGAAAAAGATTATGTTTCAGTGTATATTAAATTCTAGTTTTGTTAATTGAGGTCTGTGTTTACTGCCTCGGATTCACTTCCCAGATAGCTCCTTACTGGTATGTGACGTATTTGTGAAGTTTTACTGAATTATTAAAAGGGCACTGTAAGCTTGTTTCTGAATCTTATCACAGAAATCTATCTTTGGATGACGATCAGCTGCCCCATGACCTGCAACCAGGAGATTATGCAGATGGGAAAGGGCTATCTCCAATCAAGAAAAAAGATTCCTTAATAGGTAGTCTTAAGTAGCTCAAACTCAATAAAACCAAAGGGAATTGACTCTTCCCTTCATATTTTCCATTTACGAAAGGCCTCTGCCCTGGACAGGTCTATAGAATGGACTGATGACCCCAAATGACATCAGCACAAGAAGATGACAACAGCAGTGGTGGACAGCTGGCCCAAGAATCCAGATCAGGCCTGTAAGACCCATCCTACTAGTTCAATTCAACTGTTACCCAAATGTTATATTTCTATCAAAATTGAAAGTTATTCTTTTACTTCTAATGATACTGTTGCCCCCAGTGTTCAGGACAGGAAGAAAATGCTTTAGTGAAGTTGTCACAGAGGATGACTACTCATGACATACCTCACTGCTTGCTTTAAGTCTCCTGCTGAAAGCACATGTACAATGTTTGTGTGACAATTCAGTATAGTTGATAAAATGTATGTTTCCCTACTAGCATACTTCTGAGTTTGTTCCCTGTGTCGGATTAGTTTTGTCTCTAAGTAGATCACTAGGTAAATATATGTAAACAAACAGGAGGCCCAGCACCGAGTGACATCATGGACCTAGCGCAAGCAGCAACCAGCCTGGCATTGAGGGACAAGTTTCTTTTTTTCTTCCTTTTTTTTTTTTTAATTGAAGTATAGTCAGTTTACAATGTTGTGTCAATTTCTGGTGTACAACATAATGTTTCAGTCATACATATATATACATACATTCCTTTTCATGTTATTTTCCATTATAGGTTACTGCAAGATATTGAATATAGTTCCCTATGCTCTACAGTGTAAACTTGTTGTTTATTTTATATATAGTAGTTAGTATCTGAAAATCTTGAACTCCCAATTTATCCCTTCCCACCCCAGGTAACCATGTTTGTTTTCTATGGGGACAAGTATTTTTGATAGTCGGTGCTTTCTGTTGAAAGATTTGCAAACAAAAGGGGAAATGATAGAAGAAAATTTCACATATTGAGGAATGGAGAAGTCATTCTGGCTTATACGTGATTTAACTTAAACGTTATGCTAACTAGACCTGCCTGTTTTGTGGACTATCAAACATGCATTATACATCTGCTTTAACCATTAAAAAAAAAAAGAATGCATTTTGAAATAAAAAATAGAGTGACACTGGTTCAGGCATCCAAAATAAGGCTGGGTGGCCATTGTGGACATGGTTTCAGACACATTCCTGTATTACTGAGAATTTAAATTTTCTGAACTATATCAGACTCAAGGACATCACCAACCATTCTCAAAAAAAGTATCTGCTAGCAGCTGCCAACTGCAACCTTGTGGTCTCAAGGTCTCTTCTTATAACTATTAAATTTCTCTTACTTTGGGAATAGTGACAAATAAGACAGCTCAAGTCACAGCCTCCCAGCAGAAGGCACTAGGTTCTTAAGCCAGAATAGCACTAGACAATGAAATTGCTTTTGGTTAGATTTTAGCAGAAAAATTCCTGTGTGTAGTGGCCAATAGCTCCTATTATTTGTGTATTAATACCACATCTGAAGCTAAAACCTACTTAGATAAAATTAGGCAGCTGGCTACAAGAATTCCCCCGAGAAGTGCCAGGTCCAGGCTGGCTTTCAGGCTTATTTTTCTGAATGCTTCAGGGAGTGAGATCTATTTCCCAATGTCTGTTAAAGTTTGAGTTATCACTCTTCCTCCTAGTTCTAATTGAGCACTTGGGTATAAAATGTGCTATAAACTCTTGCACCAAAGCAGGTGGACCAAGGGACTAAGAATTTAATCATGCTACACTTGGATCCAAAACCTGGAATTCAGGAGTATGTCCACCTTGAGGTACAGTGTTTCCACGTCCCACGCTGAGGCAGGACTACGCCCCCTTTCAGCAGGAAGTAACCAGAGCCGTCATTGCCTGGTTCACTCAAAGATTTGGGGAAAGTTAAAACAGGAGTGGGGATTGAAACCGAGTCCCCTAAAACCAAGTTGCCCCTGCTGAATTTATGATTAACCTCTCTTCAAAAGTTTATTCCCTGTCCTATCCCTTCTGACCTCAATCCTGTGCTAACGAACACTGATCACCCAGAGTCAGGACTAAAATTGCTGTTGCTGATAACATCATTAATGTACAGAGTCAGGTTATTTCTCCAGCGCAACAGACCCCTGGGTCATGGGCCACCAGACCAGAGACTGGTAAACCTTAGGCGTCCTGACTCCCCAAATTATGATTAAGAAATGTCACAAGATGATGACTAACCCCAGCTTCTTTTTCTTCCCCATTAACAACCCATAACTCAAAGATTAAGTGGGAGTGGATGGGAGGTTCGTCTCCCACTTCCTGGCCTGGGGCCCTGCAATAAACACTTTCTTTGCTGCAAACACCTGCTGTCAGAGTTTGGCTTTCTGCCCAACAGACACACAAGCCCTTTTGTTCAGTTACACCAGCAAAATGTGTCCCTGCACCAGCAGCAGCAGCATGGCCTGGGAACTTTTAGAAATGCAGATTCTTGGTCTTGTCCCAGACCTGCTGAATCAGCAAGTCTGGGGGTGCGTCTCAGTAATCTGTTTTAACAAGCACTTCAGGGGGTTCAGATGCAGCTGCTGTGTGAGAATCACTACTCCAGAGCCACAAAGGAAAAGTCTGACTCCCATTCTACAGAGAGCCTTTCACTGTTTGAAGACATTCCTCTTGTTCTTCCTGAGTTTTGTTGTTCTCAGTGTGCTCTCTGCTTCCTTCAGTCATTCCTCATTTACCGTGTATTCCAGACCCCTTGCCATCCTTATCTCCCCATCACATCATGCTCTGATTGTCAGTTGCCCTCTTAAAAGGGGGGGCTCCCAGCACTATGCCCAGGGCTCCCAAGTGTCTAAGCAGCACACAGTGCAATGAGGTTTGCTGGCCTCGTCTTCTCTAGAAACTTTGACAGCTACTCATTGAATGCTTACTCTGTGCCAAGAAATGATATACAGTAACTTTTTGTTTACTTTCTTATTGAGGTTAAACTTACATCCAGTAAAGTGCACAAGTCTCAAGTGAACACGTTGAATTTTTACGTGTTTTTACATACCCAGCTGGCACCACCGAGATCAAGATGTAGAAAACTTCTAGCACCCATCCCAGAAACAGTAGGGTTCTTGTTCAGTGTCATGTCTATGAGAGCAGTAGTTCATTATTCTTCGTTGCTGGGTAAGAGTCCTTTATATGCATACACCCCAATTTATTTATCCCATCTACTATTGATAAACATTCTGGTTGTGTCCAGTTTGGAGCCATTATCAATAAAGCTCCTGTGAACATTCATGTCATTGTCTTTTGGTGGACATAAGCTCTCGTTCTACTGAGATTACACTTGGAAGTGAAACTGATAGATCGTGGGACTGATTTAGCTTTAGTAGACGCTGCCAGTCCCCCAAAGTGATTGTACTATTGTACACACCTACTTGAGTTCCAGTTGTTCCACATCCTTGTCAACACTTGGCATTGCCAGCCTTGTCAATTTTAGTCATCATGTTGGGAGTACATGAGTTATCTCAGTGGTTTAATTTACATTTCCCTCATAACAAATACTATTCAGCATCTTATATGCTTGCTGGCCACTTGCATATCCTCTTTTGTGAAACGCCCCTTCAAGTCTTCTGCCTACTTTAAAAATTGGATTGTCTGTTTTAAAAATGTATTTTGGAGTTCTCTGTATATTCTGGATATGAGTCCTTTCCCAGTTACATGAATTATAAATACCTGCTTCTTGTCTGTATCTTTAATCTTCACAATGATCCTGATATGAATGCCAATGATAGGCATTATTATCTTGATTTTGTGGATAAGAAAACTGAGGCTCAGGGATGCACAGTAACTTGCCCAAAGTCACACAGCTAATAACTATCGAAGCTGAATGCTGAGCTCAGATCTCCTGACTTCAAAGTCTGGATCCTTCCCATGACACCTTCTGCCTCTCACATTCATCTCCTACTTACACACCTAAGACCTGTGCTCGAGCTTATAGCTGTTACCATCTTCCTCCACAGGGACCACTATTGAATCAAGTCTTCCTGTCTCGTCTATGAGAAGCTGATGTATTGAATCCAAGTATAAACCTTGCTATATATAGAATAATGGGAAGAATCCACATGATATCACTCATATGTGGAATCTAAAATAAATAAATTAATTAAAAAGAGGACACTAACGAGCTCATCTACAAAACAGAAACAGACTTGCAGATATAGTAAACAATTTCATGGTTACCAGGGGAAAGGGGGTAGGAAGGGATAAATCTGGGAGCTTGAGATTTGCAAATGCTAAACTCTCTCTGTAAAAATAGATAAAAAAACAAATTTCTTCTGTATAGCACAGAGAACTATATTCAATATCTTGTAATAACCTTTAATGAAAAAGAATATGAAAACAAATATATGCATGTATATGCATGACTGGGACACTGTGCTGTGCACCAGAAAATGACACATTGTAACTGACTAGGCTTCAACTAAAAAAAAAAAAAAAAGAATCTGGACCTGGGCACGGAACAGACCTGGACTAGGGTCTGGCCTCACATTTGGCTGTGTCTGCTCAGGCTTGACATTATGAGAAAGAGAATTTCAACTGTAAAATGTCAAGTTCTTCCAGAGCAGTGGTGAGGTGAAATGAAGCACGTGCCAGGCCTCTGTTTGGACACCCTGTGGTGCTGCTCATGCTTGTTTGCCTTCCCCTGTTCTCGAGTCTCGTTTAGTTTTGATTTGGGTCCCTCTGCCCTGCCAGGTCCCAGTTCAGCCACGCAGCAGAATGGACTACTCCTCCAGTCGTCCGAAGGAAGGATGGCATGTCACATTCGTAATATATGTTTACTAATACAATTGACCCTTGGACAACATGGGTTTGAAATGCGTGAGTCCACTTATACACAGGGTTTTTTTTCAGTAAATACAGTTCTACATGATCCATGGTTGGTAGAATCCTCAGATGCGGAACCTGGGATACGGAGGGCTTTCTGTGGGACTCGAACATCCACAGATTTTGGTATCCATGGTGGGTCTTGAAACCAGTCTCCCATGATACCAAGGGGTGACTGTACTCATCCAGATCATTGAGAAAAACATTGAACACCCTCCTGCCTCCTGATTAACCTTTCCTTCGGGGCTCAGATGAGCTATTCATTCTCCTGGGGGCTCCCCACCCACTCAGAGCTACCTCAGGTGCCTGCCTTGTGTTCCCTCCATCTCCTCACTTACCACTCTTTCTTGTGGTCACTAGCTGGGGTGTCCATAATGTGAGTCAACTTGCAACAACTTGGGGGTGGAGGTTGGGTCACACATTAATCCTTTTATCTCAAGGGCGCAGTACAGCACCTGCCTGGCACAAAGCAGGCCTTCAGAAAATACGAACTCTGCAAATATGTGTTTAACTACCACAACCTTGAACATATGAAAAACTGAGGCAAGAAATAATATTCAGAGAGGATTTCATGAGTGATGTACAATTCATCTATTTAATCAGTAGTTCTCAGACTTGGCTATACAGATTCTGCTTGACTTATGATGGAGTTTCGTCCCCATAATCCCATTGTAATTTGAAAACATCATAAATTAAAAATGCATTTTATGCACTTAACCTACTGAACATCATAGCTTAGGTTAGCCTACCTTAAACGTGTTCAGAATATTTACATTAGTCTATAGCTGGGCAAAATCATCTAACGCAAATTCTCTCTCATAATAAAGTGTTAAATATCTCATGTAATTGATTGAATGTTGTACCAAAAGTGAAAAACAGGATGATTGTTTGGGTAGAGAATGGTTGTAAGTGTACTTGTTGTTTATGCCTGTGGCTGACTGGGAGCTTGGGCTCACTGCCACTGCCCAGCATCCCGGAGAGTATTGTACTGTATCTCGATAGCCCAGGAAAAGATCAAAATTGAAAATTCCAAATATGAGGGGGAGGGTATAGCTTAAGTGGTAGAGTGCATGCTTAACATGAAAGCTAAAAGTCCTGGGTTCAATCCCCGGTATCTTCTCTAAAAATAAATAAACCTGAGGGGAAGGTACAGAGATTTCCCATATACCCCCTGGCCCCACACATACATGATCCACCCCTGTTATCAGCATCCCTCATCAGAGTGCATATTTGCTATGACTGATGACCTATGTTGACATGTCACGTCATAAGTCTCCCAGTGTCCATAGCTGACACTATGGTTAACTGTTGGTTATTCATCCCCTCCCCTTATATTTCTTTCTTTTTGTTTAAACATTCAAGTTAATAAATGATTTTGTTAAAGAGATTTACACTACCTCTTGGAACTAGACACAGTTCTGTATGTGTTCCCTTTGTTGCATGACAATATTCAAGACAGCTTTGTAAATAGGCAGAGACAAGTTTTTAAAATAACATCTAGTCTTTCTAGATGCATAGAGTCTCACAAAGTATAATTTTGTAAATAATTCATTGTAAAATTTCGTGGTTTCTTTGTTTTCCTCAAATGTTAGCAATGAAATTCATATGGTTCTAGATTTCTTGAGCTAATCATAGTTGGGATCTGTTTATTGAGTTGCTACTGGAAAGCAAAAGGTAAAAAGGTATTTCCTCATTTAAAATAAAGTTTTACATTTAAAAAAATTAAAAAAAATAATAAATATAAATAAATAAACCTAATTACTTCCCCCCGCCAAAAGAAAAAATTCCAAATTTGGTTCCCACTGAATGCATATCGCTTTCACACCATTGTAAAGTCAAAGTATCAGAAGTTGAAACATCATAAGCTGGGGATCATATGTATGTTAGAATCACCTGGAAGCTCAAAAAAGTCAGACTTTCTGGTTTATGGAGTCTTGCTGTTTGTATTTTGCAAAAGCTCCCTGGAGCTTCCTAATGCACAGCCAAGGCTGGAAACAACTGCCCCAGACAATGAACATTTTATCAACAGGAACTGCTTGCATATCTTACACCATTTAGGCCCCTCATTAAAGTGTCTTTATTGACTCATCCTTGGGTTTCATGCTTAGTTTGAGCAACTCTAAGATACATGACTGGAGTTATGGTAGGGATGTTGCCAATGACCCCTGAAGTGGGTAAGAAGACACACAGGAGCGATTTCTATTGGCATCTGCACCAGGAAAAGCTGTGATTCTCCTGATGAACCAGTTCATGTTTATCTTACGGGTGCTGGAAATCATTTAATGAACACTGTTTTCCAAGCTTGTACTAGCTGCCAGAATGCTCCTGGTCAGAGTCGTGATCCACCTTTATCACCTGGATAGCATTTTATGGTACATGTGTTGTGCCCTGACCTGATTCCTCTTTATTTTCTGTCCTTTTCTCTCCACCCTCCTTTCCTCATTTTTTCCCATAATGCTTTTCAATCAATATAATTCACACACTATAAAACTTCCTCTTCTAAAGTGTACAATTTGGTGGTTTTTAGTGTATTCACATCACCACTACATAATTCCAGAACATTTCCATCATCCCCAGAAGAGACTCTTTGCCCATTAACAGTCACTCCTCATTCCTGCCCTCCCCTTTGGCAACCAACAGTCTACTTTCTGCCTAAGGATTTGCCTATTCTGGAGCATTTCATATAAACAGGATCATATAATTACGTGGCCCTTTATTTCCAGCTTCATTTATTTAGCATAATATTTTCAAGTTTCCCTCATGTTGTAGTACGTATCAATACTTTATTCACTTTTAATGACTGAGTAATATTCCATTGTATAGATGTACCACCATTTTGTTTTTCCATGCACATTTGGGTTTCCAACTTTTGGCTATCATGAATAATGCTGCTACAGACATTCATTTACAAGTTTTTATGTGAACATGTCTCAGTTCCCTTGGGTATATACCTACAAGAGGATTTGCTGAATCATATGGTACCTCTATGTTTAACTTTTTGAGGATCTTTTCTCATTAAAAACCTTTTTTTTTTTTTTTTTTTTTATCTTATGTATTGTCTGTGTCTTTGCCAGCTGCTACAAATTCTTCTTTTTGGAAGGAGGCAGAGTATAAATAAATAAATAAATCACAAAGCACTCCCAAGCCATCTGTTTTAATAATCTGTGCTAGAATTTTGCCAAGATTCTATATCAAGCCATTTGGTCTATAGTTTCCAGAAATACCTTCTGTCTCTTTGTGAAAATCAGAACATTTTTTTATCTTCAACGTTCTCATCATTTATCCAGGTTGTTTTTCAGTCCTACATGCAAGGTATTTCATGACTCTGTGTCTAATTCATCTGACTCTGGTCCCAGAATTCATTTGCAGCCACGTAAGCTCTCATCTATCTTGTGATGTACTTAAATTTTCAGTATCCAAGGAATTCATGTACATGGTTAAAAATAAAGTAGAACAGAAGAGCCGACAATGAACAGTCCCACCCTCATTTCTTCTCCCTCTAGTCCTGCTCCTTGAGGCAACTGCTTCTAAGTCTTTTAGCTCTTTATTCTGGGAGTGATTTCTGTATCTTTAAATAATGTGCTTATGCTGCTGTTTCTGTATTTCTCAATTTTAAATATCCTTTATTGATTTATAACTATGAAAGATGAGGATTTAATTCATATAGATCATCCAACCAACCTCCCCCACCCTACTCCCAATATGGTTATACTGCAGTTTTTATTTAGTTCCTCTAAATAAAATAAAAATAAATCTGTTGATTACCCATGTTGCTTTAAGTAACATTTATGTTTTTATTTCTCATTCCATCAGCTATTGATAGTAGTTTTGACTCACTGTTTTGTAGGATATGGTTATCACTCCTACCTCTCCCTTTTGGCTCCCCTTCCCAGCTTCTGTCTTCTGAACATTTACTTTATATTTTTATTTTATATTATATTATATTTATATTATTATTATATTTAAATTATATTAAATTTTATTTTTATTTTATCCTTTTTAAAAAATTTGTTGAGGGGGCAATAATTAGGCTCATTTATTATTTTTTAATGGAGGTATTAGGGATTGTGCATGCTAGGCATGCACTCTACAACTGAGCTATACCCTCCCATCTTGAACACTTATTTTAAATGCTCAGTGTCGATGATCTGTATATTTTAATTTTCTAACCATAATTAAATCTTCTGTGCTTGGCCTATTAGTTGGTTCTAGAAGGTCAAAACCAATAAATAATGCTTTTATTTATAACAATGTAAATATTACTTATTACAGAGCCAGCAACATCCTATAATTATGTTTCTTTTATCTAGTTTCAGACTGCCTTTCTGCTTCCCCTCCCCCTTCTCTTCTTCTCTTTACTGGCCATGATCATTTCCTCAAGTTTGTTTCCAACTTTTCAGCTTATCGAGTATTCTATTTCTGAGATCCCTCTTTTTCTAAAGGACCTCTCACACAGAGCCCTCTCTCTCTTTCTTTTTTTCAAAAATTGAAGTGTCGTCAGTGACAATGCATCAGTTTCTGGTGTGCAGCACAATGTCCCAGCCATGCATATGCATACATATATTCGTTTTCATATTCTTTTTCATTAAAGGTTATTACAAGATATTGAATATTGTTCCCTGCGCTACTCTCTTATGCTCTGATTTGGGCGTGTTGCTTTTCTGTTACACAGCTGTTGGCTGGGGATGTCTTCTTTTCACTGATGCCCTAGGCTGGCCCCAATGTTTTCTCCTTTCCTTCCTTCCTCCCTTCCTTCCTTCCTTCCCTCCATCCTTTCTCCCTCCCTTTGTATGTATGTATGTATGTATGTATGTATGTATGTATGTATGTATGTATGTATGTCTGTCTGTCTGTCTGTCTGTCTTTTAATGGAGGTACTGGGGATTGAACCTAGGACCTTCTGCCTGCTAGGCACGAGCTCCACTATGGAGTTACACCCCTCCCTCCCTTTTTTGTCTTTGCCTTTGTTTGTTTTTTTGGTCTAGGCTATCATTTTGCTGCTGCCACATCTCAGGTAATTTCTTAAGAAGGGGTATGTGATATGTCATAGACTTCCCAAGTCCCTAGCTTCTCAAAGTGTTATAGCTCCACTCTCACACTTGAATGATAATTTGGATGGATATAGATTTCTTCACTGAAAATTGCTTTTTTCACAGAATGTTGAGGGCACCATTCTAGCCTTTGCTCATGAAAGCCCTGAGGCCAGTCTGCAAACTTTTCTGTTCCACTAGGGAAGTTTTTAGGATCTTGTCTTTATCATTGCTATTCTAAAATTTCACCTTGATGGTGCTCATATGTGGGTGCCTTATTCACTCGTTGTGCTGGAATCTTGGCATCCCCTGTACAAGCCGTCCTTCAGCTTTGGCGAATTATTTTGTTTTCTTATTTGAGAATTTCTTCCCTTCTGTTTTATCTTTTTTTTTCCTGGATATTTCTCTTATCCAGACATTAGGCAAATTTCTAATTCTCTTACCTCCCAACACGTTCTACTGAAATTTTAATTTCCATAATCCTATTTTAATTTCCAGTAGCTCACACTTATTTTCTGGCCCCCCTTTCACAGCATCCTGTACTTATTTTATTCTCCCTCATTACCTATTCATTTTTGAAAACTCCTTCGGTCTTCTATTTCCTACATTATTTCTCTTTATTATGAAGCATCCTCCCCACCCCCATTTATCTTTATCTTTTTTTTTTAATGCCAGAGGCTTTTTTTCAAATGTCTGATGTTCTATGTCTTTTCATATTTAAGAGCAAGGCTGGGCTGGTCAGGTGGCAGATTTCTTTTCATTTGGGCAGTAAGCCTGCCTCACGTGGGGGTTCCAAGTAAAAGAGGCAGAAGTCCCTTCTTTGGGGCCACTGAATTGAACCCTCTGACGGGATGGATCCCTGGCTGCCCCGTGTGTTGCTTGGGAGTTGACTGCTCCAGGTACCGTTGGTCAATCCTCACTTCAGCTGTGGCTGTGTCTCCTGCCTCCTCTGCACTGTCCAACCTCATATCATCTCGGGATAATGGGATAATATGCGGCTGTCTCAGCTGCCTCCTCCCCGAGTCACTGTGCTCCACCCGCTTCATCAGTGGCCGCTCTTTTCTCCATTTCTCAGCTCCTGTATTTTGCCGAGAATGTTTATCTGCTAGTGGCCTCCCTCCTGGTCTCTTTGCCATTGAGAGAGTAAATTTTTCCTCATTACTTTATAATCATTTTAGTGGGATCACAGAAAGGGAAGTGGCAAACCCAGGTGGCCAGTAACCTACCTTTAAAGGGAAATCTTCAGTTCCCTCTTAATGTGTCTGTTTTACCTTTTGCAGAGTGTAGGTCATTTTCCTTGATATGGGAATGAAGCAAAGTAAGAATTTTACCATTATAATCAATATCTCTACACTGTGGGAAACAGGGTTCCAGGGGTCTCCCCCTTTTCTGTTTGGCTGCTTTTGTTTTACCTCTTTTTCTTTCAGATGCCGTTTCCACACCTCTCCAGTCACCCTGTCAGAGACCTCTGCACCCTCACATCCAAATGCCAATTTTTTTTTAAACTGCAGTATAGTCAGTTACAATGTGTCAATTTCTGGTGTAACGCATAATGTCCCAGTCATGCATAGATATGAATATATTCATTTTCATATTTTTAATTAAAGGCTATTACAAGACATTGAACATAGTTCCCTGTGCTATATAGAGGAAAAATTTTTACCTATTTTTATATATAGTGGTTAACATTTGCAAATCTTGAACTCCCAAATTTATCCCTTCCCATACCCTTTCCTCGGTAACCATAAGATTTTTTTTACTATGTCTGAGAGACTGTTTCTTTTGTAAATAAATTCATTAGTGTTCTCTTTTTTCTTTTCTTTCTTTTTAAGATTCCACTTATGAATGATATCATATGGTATTTTTCTTTCTCTTTTGGGCTTACTTCACTTAGAATGACAATCTCTAGGTCCATCCACGTTGCTGCAAATGGCATTATTTTATTCTTTTTTATCACTGAGTAGTATTCCATTGTATAAATATAACACAACTTCTTTATCCAGTCATCTATTGATGGACATTTAGGTCGTTTCCATGTTTTGGCTATGGTACATAGTGCTCTTATGAACATTGGGGTATATGTATCTTTTCGAATTAGCGTTCCCTCTGGATGTATGCCCAGGGGTAGGATTGCTGGATCATGGTAAGTCTATTTTTAGTTTTTTGAGGAATCTCCATACTGCTTTCAATAATGGCTGCACCAAACGACATTTCCACCAACAGTGTGGGAGGGTTCCCTTTTCTCCACACCCTCTCTTTATGGTTTGTGGATTTTTAAATTATGGCCATTCTGACTAGTGTGAGGTGATACCTCATTGTAGTTTTGATTTGCATTTCTCTGATAATTAGTGATATTGAGCATTTTTTCATGTGCATATTGGCCACCAAATGCCAATTTGTGTCTCTGTCCTGTCAGTTCTAAGTCCAGCACGTTTTTGAATTCACATCTCCAGATCCTTTGCCAGTGGTCCCGACACACAGCTCAGTTCCAGACGGGTCTCTCCTGTACTATTGCTGCAGCCTCCTAACTGGTCCCTGCCTGCCCACCTCTAATCCAGCCTCCTTACACTCTAAATTCAGACCTGATTTCATCTCTCATTTACATCAAAAGAGGGACATTTTAAAGCAGTTAGTATCGCCTCTACAAAGGGCTGTTTGACGATATCCATCAAAATGGTAACTGTACCTGCCCCTTGACCTGTAATTGCACTTCTTGCAAGTTACCCTGCATGCAGGGGTGTACTTGTACAAGATGACTTATACACAGAGCTGTTTATTGCAGCACTGTTTATAAACACAAACAATCATAGACAACCCAAATGACTATTAGTAGAGTCTTGCTAAATACTTTAGAATACATTCATATGATGGAATATTATATAGCTATAAAAAATGAGAAAAATTTTATGTATTCATAGGAAGTGGTATCTAAGATATATTAATTAAAAACTGAAGGATGCAGAAAAAGTGACTAACACTTGTGTAACATTTGTGTAAATTGGGGACAAAGTAATATGTGTTTATCTTCTTGCCTATGCATAGAATTCCTGGAAGGTTACAACATTTACTGAGTCCAAGGAGGGGAGCTAGATCGTAGTGGATGGGGTGAAAGGGACATTTTCACTATATACCCTCTTGTGCCTTTTGAATTATGGAGCACACAAATGTGTTGTCTATTAAAAATAAATAAAAATTAACCTTTCCCTTTATAGCATCTCAATTTAGTTTTTTTATCCATTAAAATTTGTTTTTAATTTTTCTGATGGGGGGAAGTAATTGGGTTTATTTATTTATTTATTTAAATAGAGGGACTGGGGATTGAACCCAGGACCTCATGCATGCTAAGCATGTGCTCTACCACTGAGCTGTACCCTCTACCCTACTTGTGTATTTTTAAAAAGCACCTTATTATACTAAATTATTATAAAATAATTTGTAGGTTTATCTATATATTCTCTGAATTCAGAATATGTTCTAATATGAAATATGCATTTTGCTACATTAATAAGCCTATTTATCACATATTGTAGCTATCATACTTGCACTCATTTTAAAGATCTCTTTACAAGAAAGAATCTGAAAGGAAAACATTAAAATGTTACCAGTAGTTATTTCTGGGTAGTTGGCATATCAGCGACTTTAATTTTCTTCTTTATACTTTTTTCTGTTTCTCTGGTTTTTATGCCAAAGGTATATTGTTTCCAATAATCATAAAAAATTATATATGTTCCCCACTCGCCTCTGCCCACAGGATAAAGCTCAGTGCCTTCAATGTACCTGCCGACGTCCCACCTACATGTCCATTGTCACCTGTCATCCTTCCCCCTACCCCCGCCCCCAGCCCGGGAGGGTTTGTGACCTCTGAACAAGGTCCTTTGACTGTTCTCTCCTGTCCTGCAGAAATGTGACCGAGCCTTCAGTGTCCAGCTCAAATGTCCCTCCTCCCAGATAGAATCAGTGGGGCCCTCCTCTGTGCTCAGGTGACCCACTGTCTCGACTGGGGTCCTCATGTGTGTGGCCCTTGTCTTACGAGGCCCTGAAGCTCCAGGTGCAGCCCAGGTGCTGACTCAGCATGAACGCAGGGCAAGTGTGGGCCCGAGGGCTCCCTCGTGCTTCCTCCAGCTTCTGTGAGATGGAGATACTCAGAGAGTGACTGCTGGCGGCAGTGCTTCCTTCACTTTGGTGTCTCCTTCCTGCTTGTGAGTTTCTGGGGTGTGATCTTGGTGCTCTGCTCGACCTGGCTGCAGCCCTTGGTCCCATCCTGGTGGGGCCCTCTGCCTAGTGGCCTTCTTCAGATGGAGCTGCATCTTCCAAGCCAGTGATGGGCACGGATCAACCCCCAGTGGTCCCGCCTGATGGGAAAGGACTCTCCCAGGGTGGCTGGTCTGCCTGAGGGAGAGGGGACGGGGAAGAGCTGCTTTTCTCATGTTCGTTGGGGAAAGTGGGGCTGGGAGATAAGGTGACGTTTGCCCCAGAGACTTCCAGTCCCCTCCAGAAGCCTTCTGAGTCTTCCTGCCTGCCCTTATCCAGAGGGAAATTGTCCAGAGGCCAGAGAGATTGGAGCAGGAGGAGCGACTGAACAGGCCCCATCATCCATCCCCTTTCTTGGAGGATTTGCGTCTGTTCTTTGCCTTTTTGCAGACACACAGACTGGTACAGGAGAACAAAGCTCTCAGAGAATCCCACTCCTTCCTGGTGTCTCAGAGCGCAGACACCCAGTGATTCACAAGCTGCCCCCACTCCCATCTCACCAAGCCCTGCCCCAGTTCACAGGCACTGAACTTAAAGGACCTGGCAGAGAGGAGCAGATGTCAAATTCCTTTCATGTCCATGTCTGCTTTCCCTTAAGCCCTGGCTTAAGAGATACTAATAGAGACTCTCCCTTAATCCAGCCACTGTCGCTCGCTTCCTCATCCTTATTTCCGAGAAGATTTACCAAGAGGATGAACCCAGCCTGAGAACACGGACACTTGGCGCCGTTCACAGCAACACTTCTAGATGAGGGCAGCCAGGGCTACGCTTGGACGTGCCAGACACATGGCCCTGGATGGACACAGGCAGTTAACCTATGAAATCCAGACTATTAAAAGTCTCCTCCGGGAGAGGGTTTAGCTTAGTGATAGAGTGTGTGCTGAGCATGCAGGAGGTCCTGGGTTCAACCCATTAAAAAAAAGAGTAGGAAAAAAATCTAAAAAAAAAAAAAAAAAAAAAAAGGCTCCCCCACGTCCCAAATCTTTCCATTAGTAAGCAATAATGACTAATAGTTACTGAATACCTAATATGTGCCAGACGGGTTCTGAGTGCTTTCCCTGTGTTAAAAAAGTGGATACGTTTGTTATGTCTCTGTTTTATATGTAAGGAAACTAAGGCATATACAGGTGAAGCAGGTGGCCTAAGGGCTGTCAATGAATGAATGGTCTAGCCAGGATTTGAACCCTTTGTCTCCAGAGCGTGTGCCCTTGGCCTGAAGGCTATACTGCCAGGGGAGATGCACGCTTCAGGTCCTCCTGTCTGTCTTTCTTGCAGCTGCTTGTAAAGTGCACCTGTTCCGGGGGAGGGCTTCCGTTTGCCTAGTCCGCCTGCTGGCTATGAACTGGTTTATCAGATCCTTTTCCCTGGAGGGAGTTGGTACTTGGCCTGATGATGGCCCCTGGGCTTGCTGAGATGGGGAGGGAAAAAAGAGCCTCTAAGGAGGGCATGAGTGTCAAGGAAGAGGGGATAGGGGTCCTTGGAGGCACTCAAGGGAGGTGCGGAGGAGGGTCCTCCAGCTCAACAGAGACAACTCCAGGGAAACAAGACTGAGTAACAGTGAGGGTCGTATGGGAAGCTGACTCCTCAGGGCCCGTGCTTTTGGTGTGATTCTTGGGGTGAAGTTGAGGGTCTTGGGAGTGGACGGAGAGGGGAGTGGAGTGATGGAAACAGCCCTTTGCACATGACTTGGGCTTCAGGGTCCTTCAGGCTACAGCCCGACCTCTGACCCTCTGAGGGTGCCCCAGGCCACTCCATCAGGGTCCACAGTCATGATTCTGAATTCTAACCCCCACTGCCCAACCCAGCCCTTGGCTCTCCAACAGAATGAAGTGGGTCTGTGCCGGCTCGACTGCTGCTGGGAGCCCTCTGTCGGCATTGCATGAACGTAGAATCAGTTTCCACTGCACACCTGCTGCCGTCCACGCAGTGCCCACTGCGTGCTCATCAGGTCTTCACAGCCATGCAGAGAGGTGGACCAGATTATCCTTATTTGGCCCATGAGGAACTAGGCCGAGGGAGGTTGTCATTTGTCCAGGAGTGCAGACTGGCCTGGCCAGGATTCAAACCCAGAGTTCCACACACTAAGCGTGGCACTCTTTTCACCAGTCCACAGCCGCGCCCCAGGGGTTCCCACCTGGGCTGTAGCCTGGGGGCCCTATCGGGCTCCTTAACCTCAGGAGTTCCTTTCCATTCCCAGACCTGCTGGGTACCAGTTTCGCAAACCTCTATTTGCTTCAGAATTGTCCGGGGAGCACACTTAAAACAAAACGCAGATTCCTGGAGTTCATCCCCCCAGGGATTCTGGCTAAGAAGGTCTGGGGTCGGGCCCAGGACTCTGCATTCTTAGCAACCTCCCCCAGCCCCAGGTAACCCTGGAGCAGGTGGTTCCTGATGCATCCAGGTCTGAGATACCTGCTTTACTCGCATCGGAGAATCTCAGAGGAGCATCCCATGGCCGTGGTCCATAAACGTCGGATGGGTAAACGAGAGCCCCTTTACTCTGAACTTGTTGCTCAGGCCACACAGAGAAAGATGTTGTAAAGCGAGACTTTTCTGGGCTGCAGGTGGGTTCCCCTTGTCTTTTGGGGCTCCAGGCTGCTTCTCCTGGGTTTCATACACAGGCAGGGGCAAGTGAGGGGACAGGGCCACTTCCAGAGGCTTCAGCAGGGGCCTGGGGCTGGGCCTATGTTTTCATTTATTTATGTATTTAAAGTATTTTTATTTATTTTTGAGGGGGAGGGTAATTAGGTTTATTTATCTTAATGGAGGTATCAGGGATTGAACCCAGGACCTCGTGCATCCTGAGCTACCACTGAGCTATTACTCACCAGGATGCTGCTCTCTTGGATGAAGTCACAAAACGGAGCGCAGCCCCCAAGGCAGTGTTGCTCAACCTGTGGCTTCAGAATCCCCTGTGTTGTTTGGCAAAAATGCAGATTTCTGCCCCGCGCTGATTTATTGACTTAGAATGAGGGAGAGTGCAGGGCCCAGAAATCTGCATTCTTAACCAGCACCCCAGTCAACTCTTATGCAAGTGAATGTTTGAGATATCCTGTTGTAGATCGTGGACTTTGGAGTGTCACAGACCTGGGTTCAAATCCCAGCTCTGCCACAAAGCAGCTGTGTGGGCTGGAATGAATTCCTAACCTCTGTGTGTCTCAGTTTTCTCATCTATAAGAAATGGGGCATTATACCTGCTTATTGGTCTTGCCATGAGAATTCAACCAAACCATGAGAAAACCAAAGCAATGCACTGGGCATCCAGGACGCACTCTGGAGGCACACCCAGCCTAGCGGTAACGAGAGGGATGCTTGAAGAAATGCCTCCCCTGGGAGGGAAGAGCTACGAGTTAAGAACACTGAGCATTACTCACCCCACAGCAAACACAGAGCAGCTTTAAAATAATTCTGACCTTGTGTTTCCTCTGGGGTGAGCTCAGTGAAACTTTTCAAGGTGACCAGGTCCTTTCCCACCCTCAGGTGTGAGCCATCCCAAGTTGGGGTCAGGTGTTGGCAAACCTCTTGGGTCTGCCAAGGTCCCTGGGACCTTTAGCCTCAGGGCTGGCTGCCAGGAATGGGGAATCACCAAGTCTCCAACGGGCGGGGCCAAAGAAATGCCAAAGCTTGTAAAAAGCTTCAGCCATTCATAATGGGTCAGTTCCCTCCGGAAATGTTCTCCAGCTCTGCTGAAAGCTTGCCAGGCGACTTGGTGACGTGCCTGCTCTCAGCCCACACAATGGGCACGGGCAGAACAATGCGGAGTAAGAAAAACATCCCGCCTGTCCATAGGCTCACATCCTCCTGGGACCCCCTGCCCCACCCCTCAGCTCCCAGAGTTGGGGGGGGTGGGGGGTGGCTGGGAGAGAGGCAAGAGGATGCCAGAGCAGCTGTGGGAGAGGGGAAGGGGAGTGGAAGCAGAACCAAATTTCCCCGTTTGGCTGCATTCTGAACCAGCTGGACAAGTCAGATTAGAAGTTAAATCTGCTTATTCTGGCTCCCCTGTCAGTCCCGGGCCCACGGCTCCACAGCCCTGACGCTAGCACAGATTAAAATCTGACCTGGCAAACAGAGCCGTGCAGAAGGCAGTGAGGCAGGTAGGCAGACGTGGTGGTGGGGTCTTGCTTTGTCACTTAATGAACTATGTGCCAGGTGTTAAACCTCCCAGGGCCTCAGTTTCCACATCCATGGAATGGGGTAATTGTACATGCCATGTCTACCACACAGGGTGTTTTCAGAGCAAAATGGGCTTCCATGCATGAAAGCACCTCAGTAACTCTAAATACGTTACTTGGTCACCAACTGGTGTCATTATCCTCACAAAGCAGTTGGAGAGTGGGGTGACCTGTCTGGGGGAGGTCACACTCAAGAGGCCCTCTTCAACCCAGGCAGCTTGCAGCTGGAACCCCAGGAGGAGGCCTAACAGCTGTTGGAAACCTGGATACAGGAGCGCAGAATACAGGCTGTGGGAACTTCTAGACAGTCGGGCTTTAGGGTAGGACGGCGGGGAGGTGGGGGTGTGTGCAGAAACTTACCTGGAGGTCACATTTCCATACTAAGCTGCCTGTTTTCCCCGTAGGTTGTGTATATTTGGGTGGCCTCTTGGGAAATGAAGGCTATGAGGGGGTAAGGCCCCGATGAAGCCCTGGCATCAGCATTGGTGTAGGTCTACTTGGTGCCAACAGAACTGAGCGCATGGTGCTCAAGGGGTTGATCAGGGAAGGCTTCCTGGAGGAGAGTTGGAGGCATGCTTGAAGGGAGGAGGGAAATGGCTCCCACAAAACCCTGAAGTGGGAACAGACAGGTGGATATGAAAGCGGGAGCAGGGAGGACACTGAGGGCATCTGCCCTCCCCCACCCCCGTCATTGTAGGGACAGGAGCACTGAGTCCCAGCAAGGGGAGGGCGCCTGCCCAAGGCCCGGAGTCTGACTGAGCTGGAGCTGCTGAGGGAGGTGGCAGGGAAGTCCAGGCAGGCGGTCCTCGGCCTGCCAGCAGGAGTGTGGAGTGTGCAGTGGGTGCTCAGACACCGGACTGGAGGGCCAGGGCTGAGACACAGAGGGGCTAGGCCGCCTGGCCGGGGATGGGCACAGCCCCTGAGAGATGGCAGCGGGACGGCCACAGGCTGTTGTGATGCCTCCTGTAGCTCCTCTGCATCCCAGGGCCACGTTCTTCTGAGCATCCTGAGGGTGGTACTGGGGGTGAGAGGACTAGAGAACGGAAACGTCTAGAAATAAAACTGGCTTCACTAAAGGGCACCGTGTCCACAGAGGTCTGAGCTCGAAGCAGAGGGTAGCCTGGGGGCGCTCACTGATGCAGGCAAGGGCAGGAAGGGACGGGGCAAAGGTGGGTTCCAGCAGGTTCCCAATGTGCCAGGTGTTTCATTTCTATGTGAATTTATTTCCATTCACAACTATGATCTATATGAGGCCTAGAGATGCAACTTACTTTCTGGGGCTTGCAAGACCGATAGGTACCTGGAGGTTGAGGGAGGGGAGCGGTGGCAGACATGAGTGACAAGCCCCCTGGGCAGGCTGCCCACACCCTCTGGGATCATCTGCATCTGTGACATGCAGCTAACAGCCCACTTGGAAGCCATCATTGTTATTATATCTGCAATCAGCTTCTCTCTCCCTGGCCAGCCTGTGAGGTCCTTGAAGGAGACAGCTCTGTTTACTTAACTCTGAATCTTTAATGTTTCAGAGTGGTTTGGACCAAGGAGATTTTTAATAAATGTCTGTTAAATTAAAAAAAATTTTAAATTTACATAATGTTTGTTAAGATCACAGTACCTTGTCAAATGCATATATCTATTAGGATAAGGGACATCAGAATTCTAAAACGCTGGTGGCAGTGTGGGAGGATGGGTGGCTGCCCACGGGCAGAGGGGCTTTTACTCACTCCTGTGCCCTCTTCCACCCTTCCACCCTCTAGAGAGTGACGCCTGCTTCCACCCTAGGGGACAGATGACATAACACCCAATACATGATGCTTTTCTATGTGGCCAGTAAGTTCTGAGTGCTTTCTATGTATTAACTTGTTTAATCTCAACACTTATCCTACGATCTCCCCATTCTACAAATGGGAAAATTGAGGCACAGAGAAGCCATGTTATGTGATCGCATGACTAGGAAATGATGGAGCCAGCATTGGTGCCGCTGCAGCCTGACACGAGAGCTCTGCTCTTGACTGCACTGTCTCTGCTGCTTGGGAATCCCATCCTTCCCCCTCCCCTGGCACCCTGAAGCTGGGCAGTCGGTTCCATTACTAAGTGGAACACAGTTGGCCAAAGGTGTAGAATCACAGGTGGTTGAGGCTAACTGTGCAAGTCATCCATGCAAGGCAGGAAAAGTACTGGGTCATGACCCCAGGGCGCCTCCCCCTGGTCCAAGGCAGCCTTCCCACACCCCAGGGTCAGTTCCAGGTCTTGTAAGGCCAAGGTGGTCTGGCCTCAAAACAAGTGGTCCTACTGGATGCTCTAGGCATACTGGAATCCAGGTGGAAGGGTCTTCGCAAGCCCACAACCATGATTTGCCACATTCCTCAAGGCATCCCTGAGAAATGCTTCTTACCTGTGGGCTATATCTTGCTGCCCTGCTTAGCAAAGCAGAGACCCAAGGAACGAGATCAGACCAGGGGCCGATCTGGCTGGCCCCAAGACAACCTCTTCCTCTGCAATCTGATAAGACTTACCAGAGACACTGCATGCCCCTGGAATTCCCAGCAAGTGGCCTCCCAGCCCTTGCTTGAATGCTTCTAGGGACAGAGAGCTCACTGCTCCAGAAAGCAGCTGATCTGCTGAGTGATACCCGTGACCCAAAGCTTTTTATCGTAAACAGTTTTCCAGTGTTTACTTCCCTAGCTCCATTTAAAGGTCTGTGGAGACAAAACTCTGGGCTGAGGTAATTTTAAAGCCTTGCAAATTTGTTCAGGTAGAATGTGCTTAATACATTCTTGCTAATTGAGATCTTATCAAGGGTGAAGAATGTGAGAAAGGAAAAAGTATGATCCAATTTAAATGCCAGGACTGGGATCCCTGGGGGAGGGAGCAAGCCGGAATTTCTGCTGGTGGAGAAAGGGCTGGGCCTGTGCAGAGTGACAGTCACACTTCCACTCACGGAGCACGTGGATGGGGATTCTCCCATGATTCCTTACAACCCCGTGGAAAAGATGTTGTCAGCATCTCTGTTTTACAGAGAAGGAAACAGACACAGACGTTTAGTAACATGCCCAAGGTGACACAGCTTGTAAACAGCAGAGCTGGGATTTGGATCCAGGTTCATGTATTTTGGAGCTGTGGAAGTGCAAGTCTCCTCCCCAGGAACCAGGGACCCAGGTGATCCCTCCTCCAGGGAAAACATGGATGGCATAAAAAATCTTTGTTGTGTCTGAAACAAGAAAACAAACAAACAAACAAACACCCTTGGCAAATTTGAAAAGAATAACTAATGGACAACCGCCCTCCCCCACATAACCGAGACCTCAGGAGAGGAAGCAAAGACCACATCCTAACTGACACTGAGACTCTGAGCTCCTACAAGTAGGGTCTAAGTCAGGGTCAAGTTTGTATCCCCGATACTGGAAACAGAGCCTGGTGTGTAGTCAGATGAATGATGAGTGAATGTGGGAGGGAGGAGCTTGGGAGGCGACAGGAAGATGAGGAGCTGGGAAAGAAGCTTTGAGCAGGGAGGAGGGCTGACTGCATCCTGGAGGGCCGAGCCACGTGTCTGCCACTCTGGCTGAACCCCGCCATGCACACACAACCGCTGCCACAGCGCCACCGCCTTGTGTTGACATCACTCGGATGAAATGGATGAAGGTGCAAGAGAAAGGGATGACTTGGCATCAGGAGAACTTCTTAGGGGTTTGGGCTTGGGGTGAACAGCAGGGAGAGGCTTCCTTAAGGGAGAGGCCCAGTCAGATGATTGATCTCTGGGTTTGTGCTACTCAGAGCCATCCCAGGAAGAGGGAGGGGCAGGGGAGGGGCAGAGAGAGGGGCGAAAAGGGGGAGAGAGAGAGACAGAGGAGAGAGAAGTGGCCCAGTGGCATCTGCGATCCCATCTGAGCCGCCTGCCTGCCCGCCTCCATCCTGTCTGAGAGAGTTGGCGCTCTCTCACTGGAGCTGGGCACCAGCCTTCAGAAAGGATGCCGGTCGTCATGGGGGTGGGGGTATAGCTCAGTTGTAGAGCGCATGCTGAGCATGCATGAGGTACTGGGTTCAATTCCCAGTACCACCATTTAAAAAAGGGAAAAAAACAAACAAACCAAAATGAGAAAGGACACTGATCACAGCACTGGAGCAGGAATTGGGGCCCCCAGTGCCCAACACTGCCCTTTGAGTTGGTGGATACTGGGGAAATCCAGAGGGTCCTGAGGAGGAGCTGGGTGATGGCAGGGGGACATGTGGTGGGATTGGGCGCAGTGACTTCTGGCTAATACTCTGGGGGTCTACCTGCTGCCTGTCAGCCATGCTAGTAGGTGACGGGGTTTGAGGGGAGGTGCTGCTCCAAGTCCCAGCAGACAAGTGAGGCGGAGCCTCCTAGCCCAGCCGCCCACCCCAGCCTGGGGAGCAGGCGGTGCGGTGTGAGCACTGTGCTGCTCAGGCAGGCAGACCTGGGTTCGAATTCTGACAACACATTGCCCTTTCTCTTTGTGGCCAGGCAAGTTATGTCGTCTAGAGCCTCAGGCGCCTCACCGTCCCTGGGATGACAGCCCCCATCTCAGGGCACCTCTCTCGAGAGGCGGCTCCTCCTCCCCTCCTGTGATCCTAGTGCCTGTGTGTGTGTGTGTAGGGAGTCCTTCCCCCTCCCGTCCCACAGCACCCTCCTCGTGGGGACTGACATCTCCTATTAGCCTCTCTGAGCCCTTCTAAAACAGAGGTCAGTGGTTTCCCAACTCAGAATGTAATCCAGAGTCCTTCCCGTGCCCACAAGACCCTGTATGTGCCGTTCTCCACCCTGGCTACACACTGGGGGCATCAGGGGAGTTTTTAAAAATTAATGATGCCTGGTCCCACTGCTGGAAAATCGGAGTGAGTCAGTCCAAGCCGGAGCCGCGCATCAGTACTTCCTGGGTACTCTCCGGTGGATCTCCTGTGCAGAACCACCACTCCACGGGAGCGAGGCGGTCCTCCTGCCACCCCGCCGGCCGCTGTGCTCTGGCCCAGCTGCCACCTTGTTTGTCTCTGAGGACCCCCCTCAGCACCTTTGCTGGACTACTCTGTCCTTGGGGGTCCACATGGCTCTCCCGTTACGAGTCACTGCTCCCCTCAGTCTTATCAGAGAGGCCCCGCCCACACTATATGTCCGCCCCTCCCCCACCGCCATTGCATCTCCCCTGACCCTGCTTGATGGGGCTTCATCGCACCTGACCCTTTGATGTGCCATGTGTTTATCTGGGCGATGTGTCCTCCCTCACTGGAATGTAAGCTCTCTGAGAGCAGGGACAGTGTAATGGAGCTCGCTGCCCCAACCTCAGTGCCCAGCACGGTGCTTGACACACAGTGCGTACTTGATAAAAATCTGCTGAGAGACAGGCCATCACCGCCAGTAGGTTTGAGCTCTCAGAAGGTGAGCGTGGAGTCTTGTACCTTGGTGTCCCAGCACCTAGCAGGGGGATAGCCTGTGACCAAGTCATGCTGCTGGTGATTTGCTCTGGAGACAGGGCATGGGGGAGCTATGGAGTGTCCAGACTGGAAGTGGCGGTCTGAGCAAAGATGAAGGTGGAAAGATGGGTAGAAAGGGGCTGAGCAGCTTTGAGGAGGAAAGAAAGTAGGTTTGGCAACAGTGTCCGACACCTGGATGGCCCAGATGGCCTAGCAGGGCAAAGAGGGCAGTGGCCCGTGGGGCATCAGCCTTGACTGCTGGACCCAGGATGGGAAAGGATGACTGAGAGCCCACAGGAAGGGTGGGGCAAGGAGATCCAGCCGCAGGTCCCACCAGGGTGTGAGCTGATGTGGGGCAGAGCCCAGCAGGAGAGCTGCTCTCACTCTCAGCTGCAGCAGGAATGCCCCTACTGAGCAGGCAGGTGAAAGGAAAGGCCCGTCGTCGGGGCGCCAAGCACTCCTGACCCATCCCAGGAGCAGAAGTGAGGCCAGAGGGGGAAATGACTGGCTGATGGGGGTTTGGGGTCAGGGACTCCAGCGTAAAGGGCAGGCTGCTGTTTGTGAGAGCCAAAGGCATATGGGAATGATGGTGGGGAGACCAGGAAACAGGGTGCGTGCGCCCGGTGGGGTGGCCTGGGGGCAACCCTGGAAGCCCTTCTGCCCCAGTAGTTCATGACCAGAGTGACGTGCCCTTCCAGCTTCCTTCCCCAGAACCATCATTTTTCCCTGAGCACTAACTGCACGAAAGACCTGGTATAAGCCTGTCCAGCTGAGTGCTCCCCCTGCCCCCTGGCCCCACCCCACCAAGCTTTCTAGGGCAGAAGCTGAGTGCCTTGATGCCTCCACACAGACCTCCGAAGTACCCCTACCCTCGTGAGCCTCCACAACAGGATCAGCTGCGCCCCCCCCCCCTTAAAGGGGCAGGAGCCTCTGTAAACCTTCGGGCTGCTGCTGCCCGTGATACAGTGGTGGTCTCTGGTCTCGAGAGGTGCTCCAGCAAAGCAGTGTCTGCCCCGGGGCCTTCCCTTTCATGTCTTTCCCTGGCTCCTGGGGCTCCATCCTGTCTACACCTCCCTTCTTCTCCACTCTTTCCCCTCCAAGGGCCGGGGTGGGAGACAGACTGGGATTCTAATTTGCTCTGTGACCCCAGGTAAGTCATTTAACCCCTGGGAACCTTACTGTCCTCACCTGCAATATGGGGAGAAATGGAGCTGCTGTGAGGATTAAATGAGAGGCTTTGCATAGCAGGGGGCTAACAAACCTTAGGGCTCTTCTAGTCCCCTCCCAAATGCAACTTAAAAGACTCTGATTCCCACCAATGTGTTTCCTGGCCCCTGCCCTCCGGTCAAGCACTCACTGGCCTCCAGTTTGGTGACTGGCTGCCTTTAAGAGGTGAGGAGGTCTAGGCTGGTGGAACAGGTGTTGAGAACCAAGCCCTGACCCACCCTTTACTTCCATGACCTTGGGTGACATCGCCCAGCCTCTCAACATTAGCTTCCTCCTCTGGGAAGCAGCCTCCACTCTTTGAGTGTGCAGGCAAACTGGAAAGTTCTCATGGCCAGACACGAGGCCACTAGACAGGTAAGGTGGGGAGGTGTGGTTTGGGGCCTGACATTCTCAGGGTGGCTTGTGGAGAACAAATCTGGACACTGAATTGGAAAACAGAGCAGGATGCTGAGAACTTTGAGAGATGTGTGTCAAAGAAGGTGTGGACAGACCCAAAGTAAGAGGCCGTCTGGGCAGCAGAAGGGGGAGTCAGGTCTGAACCAGAATTATCATGAGGCTTGTACCCTGGCTCTGCTGCCCTGGCCTTCCTTGGTCATCCACCATGTCAACCCTCTCTTGAACCTCCCTCCCTGCCTCCCCTAAAGTCAGAAAGCCACTTGGTTGCGGGAGCACACGGGTCAGCTACAGCAGCCAGAACCCCAGGACTTTTTCCGGGACTCCTGGCTGGCCCCAACCTTCAGGCACCAACTTGGGCCAAGGCTGGGACCCAGAGCATGGAGTCCCAGGGCTCCTCTGCTCCCACCCCATGACACCCAGAGTTGACTTCCAGCCGTGAATACAGCAGGGAGGGTGCAGGGCACCATGCCCATGGCCCAGGGTGGGTTCAGAGATACACACAAACCAAACTCTCTCTCCACTTTATATATATATATATGCACAAGCAAGCCCCACTTGCACGCAGGAGGCCCTGAGAAGGGCCTTCTGTCCTCCATCTTTGGCATCAATCTGTCAAAATCAGCTTTTCTGCATGAGACTGTCACTCTTTTCTGTACATGAATTAAATATATTATCTGTTTTTGTGCTGAGTCACAGGACATTCACAGTACAGTCAGGGAGGAGAGGGACTTGTGGGGAAGCCAAGACCCTCCAGGGCTGCTCCTTAAGTTGAGGGGGGTGGGCTGGGGGCCTGGCCTCCCCTTGGCCTTGCCATCTAAGACTTAGTCAAGTGTTGAAACCTTGGGTATACAGTAGGCATGCTCCATAGGGGCAGTGGTGGTGCCTTCTTTGGGGGTCATGGCCCCTCATACTCCCACCCCCGTGGGGCGGGGGTCTCAGGATCAAAGCCTGTCCTATCCTGTCCCCTCTTCCTGTACCTCAGACTGTGGCACTGACTCTCCCTCTGGGAAGGCCAGGAGCACTGGGAGGCTGGTGCCCAGATACTGCGGAGCAAGGACAGGGCCACAGGGGCTGGGAAGGAGGGGGCGGGGGAGGAGGGGACAAGGGAGGCTGCGCCAGCCCCAAGGGGCTGCGGCCGGCCTGGCCCCAGTGTCAAGGTGACCCTGCATATCTGGGTGCCAGCCATCCTCGGGACCCTGGCACAGGGCTGGCTTATCAGTGCTCAGGGGTGATAAGCAGGAGCCACTGTCGGGAAAGGGTGGACAGGTAGGAGCGCGGGTCAGAGCTCCAAGGACAGTGAGTTCTCCACCACCTGCCAATTTAAGGCAATCCCATTCAGACTGGGGAGATGGGCGGGGGCGGCTGAGGTGGCGGGAGTGCGGCTGGCGGGGCCAGGCCACCTCTGGACTCAACTGGGCATCCAGCAGCATTCCGGGCCCCTGGCGAGGAGTGGGGAGTGGGGCATGGTGGGAAAGGGGCGGGCTACGATTCCCTCTGTTGCTCTGGGGACACCCACCCTTCAGGTAGGGGGTAGGCTTTGGAACACATGTTGGCACCCAGGATTCCAGGGTCCCTGACAAGGTGCCACGTTGCTTCCTGCTCTCAGAGGGGAAAAGGGGAAAGATGTGTGGGCTCCAAAGAGCCCAAAAGGGACTCGATCAAACTGGTGAGGCAGGTGGGGCATGGTGGTGCCCACATCCAAGGCATAGCGCTCGGCCTGGCCTCCAGATTCTCCGGTCCACGTGGGTCCCACGCTGGTGCCCGAGCACTTCAGGGTGGGGAAGTGTCTGAGGCCGCCCTCTGCCCCCTCACCTCCTCCCAGAGAAGCAGCTCCTGCCCCGCCCCAGGGCAGGAGATGGAGGGGGTTGGTGTCCAGGCCAAGGCCACCAGGGAGGCATGTGGGAAGCAGGGAGAGGAAACAGCCGTGGCCAGCAGGGCTGCCGAGAAGTCTTCTGGGCCCGCCATTAGCCCTCATTCCTCTGTCCTCCGAGGCCACACGGGCCCCATCCTGATGCATTTGTGATCAATGTGACCTGTCATCCCTTGGGCCTCAGTAGTGCAGTCACAGCTCAGAAGATGCTCTGCCGCCGGCTCTTCCCTCGCCCTGGAGAATGGAGGGGAAGATGTGGGACTGCAGGGAGAAGGCTGGGCCAAAGGTCACCCGCCATCAGGAGGGACGGGCATCCTCCACAGTTCCTCTGATAGAGCCAGCAAGAGCATGTGCTCGGGAGCTGGTCAGTCCTGGTTCAAATGCCACCTCTGCTACTTACTAGCTACATGAAATTGCAACTTAGCCTCCCAAAGCCCGTTTCATTTAGTTTGAAATGGGGAGCACTAACTCACAGTATCAACTTTAAGCGGTGTTTTAGGATGAAATGAGATAATACATGGAAAGCACTTGTCACGTCTGAGGCCACGAGCTAGTCTAGAAAACATACAGTTCTCCCAGGATGGAGGCTAGAGAGCTCCAAGGCTGCAGAGAGAATGCACCAGAGAAAGCGTGCACCTTCGTCAGGGCTACTGTCAGATGCAGCGCTCTGTCTGGGGTGGGGATGGAGGAAGGAGACACTGAAGGAGGAAGCCTGGGCAGAAGACAGGGAGAACCAGCCCCTCCCCTGCTCCCCACAGGAAGGGAGGCCAATGAGGGGAGGCCATGCTGATTTCCATGGAAGGAGCCTGCTGCTGGGCCCTGTCTCTGTCCCTCGAGAGGGCAGAGTAGCCTGCCCTGGTCTTCTCTAATAAGGAGGGGAGGAGGAGGAGGAGGAGGAGGAGGAACAAGCCCCTACCTGGCTGATGAAAGGCCAGGCCCCGGTAGCCTGGGTCCTTCTGGAGCTGGATCTCCTTCAGGGAGAAAATGGAGGCAGCTGTGGTGGGAGGGGAAAGGCAGGGAGAGAGCTGAGTGGAGCCAGCAGTCCCCATGCCCACTGAGCACAGGAGCTGAGAGTACCCCCTTCAGGCAGGACCAGCCCAGGAGCACCCCACTGGGCCTTTCAGGCGGCACCTCAGATCGCCAGGGTTTGACCCCTTCGTTACAAATGAGAACCCAAGGAGGGGAAGCCAGGCTGCTCAGCCAGACCCGGGGCCTCTGGCCTCTTTGTTCCGGCTCCTCCGTCCACGTTGGCTGCCCTCCTTCCCTGGCCCTGGGGTGGCCCTGCCCCCTCCCCCCAGCCTCCTCGACACACTCACTGTCTTCTAGCTGGTGCACACGCTCCCCCAGAGACCGGAAGTATGGGTGCTTCAGGGCCGCCTCTGCCGACACACGACTCTTTGATTCGTACTGAAAAGCAGAGGGTGGGCAGTTTGGCCCCAGCTAGGGGACTGCAGGGACCCCTCTGGGTAATGCAACTGCTATACTAAGTTACATGGCCAAGATGGGAGGCACCAGAGTCCGACCTGAGAAGCCCCCGGGGTCAGCTGCCCACCCAACCCAAGGCAGTCTCAAAGCTCAGGGTCCCAGGTCTCCAGCCACCAGGAGAAAACCAGAAATGGGACCATCGGAGAATGACTTCCTCTTGGGATGGAAATTACAGATGCTAAAGCATCCAAGGTCATAACTTCAATGCCAGTCATATTCATACGTAATACTAACAACTACCCTTTATCGTGTCATTATTCAAGACAGGCACCCTTCTAAAGTGTGTTCCATAACCTCAGTTTATCCTCACGTCCAGCTTACAAAATGTGCATTATTAATTCTATTTGCATTTGAGGAAACTGAGGCACAGAAAAGCTCTGTAACTTGCCCAAAGCTACACAGCCAGGGTTTGAACTGGGGTTTGCGTTCGGAGCGCGCCCACTCTGAAGTCTGAGACCTTGCGGGTGGAGGGCACAGGGGGACACGGCTCAGTCTTGTGAGTCCGTGAGCACACACGTGGGTTGGGACTGAGGGCTGGGTGGGGTCCTGGGGCTTCAGCTCTCTGACTGCCTGTCCCTGGCCAGGGCGGAGCACACTCACCAGGAGGAGGCTGGTCAGGAGGTTGATGCCATCAGTGTCCAACCTGCAGGAGGAAGGAGCTGGCACAGGCCTGGCCTGGCGGGGGGTGGGGGAGGAGGGGGCCCGCGTGGGCTGGATGGAGCTTGTGGCCACCTCCAGAGGGACAGCCAGAACCACAGGCAGGAGAGGAGGCGTGGGGAGGAAGGGCTACCTGGGAGCATGGCTGATGAGCGGCTGGGGGAGGTACCGGGGGAAGCTGTAGGCTCGAAACTCCGAGAGGGCCATCACACCAGGCCACGTCTCTTCCGTGGGGGTCCCTGGGGAGATGAGAAGAGGTGGGGAGGGGTGAGAAGCCAGGGCCAAGGGTGACTTGAAGGGGTACAAGGTAGAAGGTGGGGACAAAGAATAGCTGAGGGGTCCCCGCCCTTTGGAGATCAGGCCGAAGCTGCTTCTCGCATTCCCATTATGCGCCTGGGCTGGACAGAGTTCTCGCGCCCCCTCGTGGTGAGAGGGAGGGAGCGCAGGACACTGACCGAGGAGTCTGAAGATGAGGTGCAGCTCCTCCTTGACCGTGGAGCCGGGGAAGAGGGGCCTCCCCGTGGCCATCTCGTAGTGGATGCAGCCCACGCCCCTACAGAGAGCAATGGGCAGGGGCGGCGTCAGGCTGGGCCTCCTTGCACCCGCGCTTCCCAGCGCTGCTCCACCACGATGCCTCGGTGGCTCGAATGGGTCACGGCACTGGGGTGGGTGGCCCACGGCTGCAGAGGCTCGTAGTAACAGCACAGCCCCCCACTACAGCCTCCCTCTGGGAGCTTCTCTGGGCTCTAGGGCGCTTTGACCTCTCCCCTTTCACTCTGGATGGTTAGGGTCTGCATAGCCAGCACCCACATGGCAGTTCTTCAAACTGCGTTGTCTCAAACTTTTTCCATCGTGTGCCTCCACTGGAAGAGAGAAGCCCACAGTCCAGTCTCCAAGGAAGCCCCTGGCAGAGGGCACAGTGGCCATTCGTTGGAAACCTGTGTTTTAGCTTTAAAATTAGGCTCACTTTTCATTCTACACCTAATCGTGTGTGTGTTAATTTTAACACAAAAATAATGTACCCCTTCTGAATTTTTCAGTAGCACTGATGCTTGGGCAAGATTCATCATATTTACAGTGGGGGCCTTCCTGTACCTTCTGGTAAGCTGTTATGTACTCTTGAGGGGGATATTTCAGAAGCACGGCCTTGGAGGGTCTATTTAGAGCCAGGGAAACCCAAATGTAGCTCAGACTTAATTCTTTAACATTCAGTTCAACAGGATGCCACATGGCTTTTACTCAAAAGAGGTTCGACAGTACTTCGCAGGGTCCCTTGGGACAGCAAAAAGCGAGCCTGGAGGTGTGGAGGGCCCCCTCCCCTCGGCCCCAGGGCACTCACCACATATCGATGGGGGTGGAGTACTCTGTGGAGCCCAGCAGCACATCGGGGGGCCTATACCACAGGGTCACCACCTCATTGGAGTAGGTCTTCGTGGGCACTGACTTGGCCCGGGCCAGTCCTGGGGACAGACCTGTCATTGAACCTCCCCGCTACGGCACCCACATCCCAAGAAGACCGTGTCAGACCCCCCTTCCCCAAGCCCTGCGGGCTCGGGCCTCACCGAAGTCGGCCAGCTTCAGCTCCCCTCTCTCATTGATGAGCAAGTTCTGGGGCTTCAGGTCGCGGTGCAGGATCTTGCGGCGGTGGCAGTAGGCAAGGCCCCGGAGCAGCTGGAACATGAAAATCTGGGGGAGGGAAAAGAAGGGTGAACAGGGGATGGTGGGAGCATGTCCCATCAGGGTGACCCTCTGCCTCTGCCCCATGGCTGGGACAGGGATGGGGACAAAGACTGGGCGGAGGTGAGGAACCTGCCCGGACTGCCCACCCTGGGCCCCAGCTGCCCCAGGGAATCCCATCCAGACGAGGGGCACCAGGTGTACGGAGGAGCTAGGATGGTGGGGGAGGAGAGAGTTCTTCAACCGAGGAGCCAAGAGGGGCCACAGGTGGGGATGTGTGCACACAGAAGAGGTCTTTCATCCCTCTCAGCGTCCCTGGAAGCCTCTTCATCCTGGCAGGTGCTCCAATTTGACAGACAGGGAAACTGATGCTCAGAGTTGGTGGGCAGGGTTGGGGGGGGGGGTCCATGACACGGAGGCTCCTACCTTGACATTGTGCATGCTCATGAGGTTCCCACAGTGGTCCAGATACTGCTTCAGGTCACTGTCCTGGAACACAGGGCCTGGCTCAGCCCCGCTCGACCCAACCCCTGGCCAGGAACCCTTCCATGGGCAAGGCCCAAGCCCAGGAGTGGGCCAGGCCCCTGGCACTGAGCTGCCCCTAGACCTGGGCTAATCCTGCCCTCTGCCCCCTTCCCCCCCAACTCACCAGGTACTCAAACACCAGGGTGAGGGAGCGCTCCGTGTGGATGAGGTCATGCAGGGTCACAATGTTGGCATGTTTCAGGTTCCTCAGCAGAGACACTACGGGACAGGAACCGTGTCTTTTTCTCCACTGTACTTGCGTGTCCACTACACTCAGGTTCCCTGAGGCCCCACGTGCCCCTCATACCCTCCCTTCCGGGGATCAGCCCCAGGAGTCCCCACGCCACCAGGGCTCAGGCCAATGAACTCTCCTCCCAGGAGCCCCGAGACCGCAGGACTCTATGCTGCTGTACCCTCTCGGATGGCAGTGCAGGGTGCCCCCTCCTCATGCTCCAGCCGGATCTCCTTCAGGGCCACGAGGTTCTCTGTCAGTTTGCTGCGCCCTTTGAAGACTGTGGCATAGGTGCCCTGGGAACAAGAACTCCAGCAGCCCAGCCACACTCAGGCCCAGCTCTCCTCTGTCCAATGGCCCCCCTCTTTATGCCTCTGCTTGGGCTGTGACTTTGGCTGGAGGGTCCTTCCCCCATCTGCTTTCACTGAAATTCTGTTTCCTCCAAAGCTCACTTCTCTGTAAAGCTGTCCCTGACTCCTGCCCCTTCAGAAGAAAACGACCTTCCTCTAAGCCCCCAGCAGGCGAGGGGCCCCTCTATTATAACACCGCTTTTGTTCTTCCTTAAAATTATGTTGATGTTTACATGTAGGTCTACCCTGGGTTCCTGGAGGGAAAGGGCGGTGCCCACCTCCTCTCTGTAAACTATCCCCCACCCCCAGCCTGCAGCACAAAGGGCCGGTGGTGTAGTGATAATGGAAACAGCTAACAGTCACACAGCACAAAAGCTTACTATACCCTCACGTCCCATGTCGCAGAGCAATTACGGTCTCCCTTTGACAGAGGAAGTAACCAAGGCACAGAGGGACGTGGCATAACTGGCCCCAGGCCTCAGAGCTAGTAACTGTGGACTTGGGATTTGATCCCAGACAAGAAGTACTTGCAGGGAAAAAAAAAAGGGACTGGCTTCTGCCCCAGAGCCCATCAGCCACTCCATCCTCATGCCCTCCTCCAGGACACGGGACAAGGGCTGGGCCAGATCGCACAGCCAAGGTCGCGCACCTCTGTGGAGCAGGGGCAGTGTGAACACAGATCAGGGAGGGCGGGGTAAGACCCTGGTCCTCCTCCTGGCCATCCTGCCTGACGGCCCCAAGAAAACTGAACCCAACCTCTTACCTCCCCCAGTTTGTCCAGTTTCACGTATGTTTCCAGTTTCCCAAAGCCGATATCTGACTGAGAGGGAGAGACACAGGGTCCTGTGAGCTTGAAGGCCCCGGTAGCCCCACATACTACACCTCCCCATCCCCAGCCTCCTGGTGGGAAGGGAGTGAGACCCCCATGGGGGGGAGGGGATGACCGAGGCTGGCAGTGGGAGGGGGGCCCCAAATCCTCCCTCTCCACCTCTCCCCTCTAGCCCTGCGATAAAGGAAAGAGCCCTGGACGTGTGAGCTTCTTCCTCCCATGGCAGTGGGGGGTACAGAGTCCAGGGCTCTAGTCCTGGGATTGCCACACGCCTTTATCACCTGTCTGTCTCCATCTTGGTCAGACTACTAGCCCCTGGAGGACAGGAACTGTGTCTTTTTCTCCACTGGACCTTGTGTGTCCAGTTCAGAGCCCACCTCCCTGCAGCCTCTCTCATCGGCACACTTCCTCTAGCTCAGTAGTTCCCAACCCTTAACAATACGGATTCCTGGGCCCCACCACCCAGAGTCGGGTTCTGTGGGTACCTGGAGTGGAAACCAGAATCTACGTTTTGTAAGATGCTCCCAAGGAAATTTGATAAGCAGTCAGGACTTGGGAACGTGTGCCAATTGGTCTATTGGTCTCACCTGGTGAAGACTCGAGCCCAGAAAGGGCTTGGAGCTCAGCTCCAGCCCTGTTAGGACCCAACTAGGGAACAGAAACTGACCAAGGAGAACCCGCTATAGGAATCCTCTCCGGCCAGCAGGTGGCGCCAGAGGCACAGAAACGCCCCTGGAAAGCACTGCCGGCCTCAGCTGGGACAGGGAAAACCAGGCCTGATGTGTCTTGTAGGGGACAGTGTCTACCCTGGTGACCTCTGACATTCTTGGGACTCACCAGGGAGGCGCGGCGGGACATTCGGCTGAGTGGTTTGGGCAGGTCTGGGCTCTCCAGCTGCAGCTTCTGCAGGAATTCCTGGGGCAGGCGGATGTCCATGGGCAGAGAAAGCCTCTTACTGATGTCCTGCAATGGCCAGGATGAGATGCGGATGCCAGTGTCCGCTCCAGGGAGAGAGGGCTGCGGGACCCTCGCCTCTCACCCTGGGCCTGGCTTTCCATGTGAGCAACCCCAGCAGGACCGAACCACGGGCTGTGACACCAGGCTCACAGCTGCTTCAAAGATGTGCTCAAGACACACATGAACGTCCAGGGGTTGCTGTGTGATATTAGGAGATCCTTTCCCCTCTCTGGGCCTCAGAATCTGTGGATGAGATTCCTGCACTGCTTGTCTGTGAGCATATTTTTTTATACACTTGGGCACACATATATGGGTCGTAAAAACAGTCAAATTGTCTCGCTGGTGCTATGTACCAGGAATGCTCTGAGCACTCAGCATACGTTAACTCATTTAATCTTGAGGACGATTTTAACGCAGGAAGACTGTAGCACACAGTAGCTGAGTAACTTGCTCAAGGTCACAGAGCTGATCGATGGTAGAGCTGGGATTTGAACCCACGAAGTCTGGCTTCAAGGCAACCACCCTCCTTGGTGCACCCACAGCGTAGAGCCCACAGCCCCTCACCTCCATGGAGAAGCGGCGCTGGTTCTGCCGCCGGTACCGCATGCCAGGCGACGGCTGCCCAGGGTCCTCCCCACTGTCTGTGGGGGAGAAGGTGCTGGACTCTGGCTGGGGGTCTCTGCCAAGAGGACCAAGCTGTAGGTCTGAGAGGGAGAGGCATCAGCTGCCCTCCCTGCCTCTCTGCCCCGAACTGGGGTGGGGCGGGGAGTCTACCCCAGATCTCTGTCCTTCCCCCACCAAGGCGGCAGTGAAGATGTGTCAGGGAGGGGGCTCTGCGGGAACAGGGACGAGGGAGGGGCTGGGGAAGGGCCCCAGACCCCTCACCCTCATTGCGCCGGTTGTGGAGCTGGTTGAACTGCTCTGTGATCTCAGGCCAAGGACTCCTCGATGGTCTCGGTGCGGGGCACTGACAGGGAGAAGCGACGCTTAAAGTTCTTCATCTTGTTCATGATCAGCAGGGATCAGGCAGCCGGGTCCTTAGGCAGAAGTGAGAAGAGAAGTGACAACAGGGCGACAGGGTCTGGTCGACACCAAATGTGAATTCTGGGTCATGGTCTCTTGTCTTCCCATCAAGCTGTCACCCTGCACCCACGGGCCAGGGTTGCACCTTCCCCAGTAAACTTCAAGCTCTCGGAGAGGCAGTCGTCCTAACCCTCTTCCTCCCTGTGAATCTCATCCCCTCAAGGATTCCCTGTCCCTGGGGAGATAGTAATAATGTGTACCAAGCAGCCCAGCAAAGTACTGCTCATAATAATAGCATGAAGTGCCAATAGGTTCCTGCAGATCTCCCCAGGGCCAGGCAGGAACCTTTAAGCTGCTGGAGGTCTAGAGAATTCTGGAAGGAGGCACCAGAACCCGGTGGCCCTCAGGCCAGCAGCTCTTTACCAACTTGCATGGAAAAGCCTGAATTTGTCAACAGCCAGTAAGTCTTACAGATTGATGCCTGTAAGCTGAACATCAGCTTAGCCTACCGCCTTGTGACACAGTCTGGTCCAAATCCCATTTCATCCTGATATTGACACTTGGAGGTCCCTCTCTGGCTTGTCCTGGGTCCCCAGGAGTCAGAAAAAGAGAGGAAAGGGATGAGGGAGGGAACGTATGCATCTCAGCTGACCCAGCTCCATCTCTCCAGCTGAAATACGGGAGGTCAGGAGCAGCTGAATGTCTCAAGGGAAACACAGAAGTTTACCGGAAATAGGCAGGGCCCCAGGGAGGGGAGGCTGAGCACGGCTGGCCCCTCCAGTGCCACAGCAGGCAGCGTGTCCCTGCAGGCAACACGATGGGGGGAGGGGGCAGGCTGCTCTGCTCACCCCCAGGTCCCCCGCCCCCGCCAGAAGGGGCGGCCCCCAGCAGCTCCTCAGCTCTCTTGTCCTCTGAGTGAGGGGACACCCGGCCGGCCTGCCAGGGAGCCTTATGCAACTGCTCCTTCCCGCAGATCCTTCCCCCTCTGATCTGCCCTGAAAACCCAGAGCGGGGGCTGTCACGCCTCCCCGCCCCTCCCCTCCATGGTTTCATAAGCTCCCAGCGTGGCCGCCCCCACATTCTGCTCTGCCCACTTCTCCCTCAGTTACAGTGCGGCTGGGACCAAAAGGCCTCACGAGGACCCCCACCCACGCCTGCCACGAAGCCATCAGACCAGCCCTGTGACAGGAGGGGGCCACCTTGCACGCTCTCCCAGCTCAGCCCATTCCCAGAGGATGCTCTCAGCACTGTCACTGGCCAGTGCTCAGTTGCCAAGGCAACCAGGCCCCTCCTGAATCCTCCTGGTTTAAGGGATTATGGGTCAGTAACATGTTTACTTTGCTTAATGATCACATCCTTCTGCCTCTTCACCCAGCCTGGAAAGCATTCTTTCCGTGGGCCTGCTGGTTCCTGGCTGCCCCCAAATGCATCTAAGTTGTGGTCCTCCAGCTTCCCTGTGCCCAGAGACTGGGTATGGCCAGGCCCTCCTTCCTCAGGTTGGCACCTCTCAGTTCAGGCCCCGGGTCTGCACAGCCAGCCCAGTCTACCTTTGTCAGTGGGTCCTGAAGTCTCCCTCAGCTCAGCTCAACCAGCGATCACTGAGTACCGACGCCACGCCAGGCTCTGCGCTAGCCACTGGGGTTACAGTGGTGAGTAAAGCCTGGTGCCTCTTCTCCAGGAACCCGGGGGCTGTGAGGCCACCCTTGATGAGAAGGTAGCCAAGAGCCCTTCTTCCAGCTTCCTTGCCAAGCCTGCCAGTCTGGGGCTTTCCTCCTTCTCCATCCTGGAGCTCATCCCTTCCAGACAATCTCAGCTGCTCCTCCTGGCTCCATGAGATGTCCTGGGCCAACCGTCTGCAGGATTCTCACAGACAGGACGTTCCCAGAGGGCTGCCACCCACCTCACACTCTTGTGTGCAGTCTGCAGGGGCCCCATGATGGGGCCTTTGTGGTGGTGGTGGCGGCGGCCTGTGGGTTCCAATGACAAGAGGACCTAGACACACCCTGCCTGCTGACTCCCATTTCCCACACGACACGACAGTGGAGGTGCCTGCATTGCACGGATCAACTGTTTACAGGTTGGCTGAACATCAGAATCACCAGGGAGTGTTGGAAAAAATCAACTCCTGGGTGCATGGAGGACCCAAGGTCAAGAGCTATCCCCCAACCCCCAACCCCCAACCCCGGTCTCGAATGAGAAACAGAAAGCCCCAAAAAAGAGCAGGGAATGGCCCCAGGCACCCAGGCCCGGGCGCCCTGTTTGCCCATCCTTTTCTGCATGGATTCGAAGCCTTCAGAGCTTATCTGAAGCCACAGGGAAAATGGAAAATTCACCGTCCATCATTTCCAGAAAGAGCAATCTACGGCTTTGTTCTTTTCTTAAGCTCCCAATTTGGCTTCATATTATATCTCATGTGGGCTTTTATTCCTGAATCTTCGCTAAACTCCTTAGGCTTAACCTATTGGCCTCAAAAATATTGGGCAGTTGCACTGCCCGTGTACCTCCTCGTTACCATAGTAATTGGTTATTTACTCTTACTTGGAGTAAACGTGGTGAGTACCTCTCCACTCAGTCCCGATCCTACAGTCACAGATAACTGTGCTAAAGTCCACAGCAGAAGAGATACCAAGAGGCCATCCCAGCACTGAGAGGTGCTCCCTTAGTAAAAGTAACCCAAATGCTCTTTCTTGCAGCTGAAGAACTGTACACCAAAACCTGAGCTGTATATAGACTAACACCAAACATTCATTCTACGTTTTTGACTTAAAAATTTTGACCATAATTATTTTGACCATCTTTCTAATGAATATCCAGTATTGAAATGTTAAAAAAAAAAAAGGAAATTGAACTTCTCTTTAGTTTGTTCCATTAACAGTATAGATATTCTCAGATAGCACTTATTAACAGACAGAATAAGCAAAATACTGCAGTACAATTAAAAAATTCAGACTTCTGGGTCTCTCTTCAGTTTCTGGAACTGAAGCTCTGAGGATGGTGCCTGGAAAATGCATTTATCTTTTTTTTTTTTTTTTTTTTTTTAGTTGACGTAGAGTTGATGTACAAATTACATGTTACAGGTACACAACAGAGTGAGTCAAAATTTCTAAAGGTTATACTCCATTTGTAGTTATTACAAAATGTTAGCTGTATTCCCTGTGTTGTACAATACATCCTCGTAGCTTGTTTATTTTAGACATAATAGCCTGCACCTCTTAATTCCCCTCCCCCACTTTCCCCCTCCTCCCTTCCCTCTCCCCACTGGTAATCACTAGTTTGTTTTCTGTATCTGTGAGTCTTTTTCTTTTTTGTTGCATTCACTAGTTTGTTTTATTTTTTAGATTCCACACATAAGTGATGTCATACGCTATTTCTATTTCTCTGACTTATTTCACTTAGCATTAATACCTTCCAAGTCCATCCACATTGTTGCAAATGGCAAAATTTCATTTCTTTTTTTTTAATGGCTAGGTAGTATACCATTGTGTATGTATATATACACACACACCACATCTTCTTTATCCATTCATCTGTTGATGGACACAGGTTGCTTCCATATCTTGGCAACTACATATAATGTTGCTGTGAACATTGCGGGTACACGTATCTTTTCAAATTAGTGTTTTCATTTTTCTCAGATATATATACATACCCAGGAGTGGAACTGCTGGGTCATGTGGTGGTTCTATTTTTAGTTTTCTGAGAAACCTCCAAACTGTTTTCCACAGTGGCTGCACCAACTTACATTCCCACCGGCAGTGTAGGAGGGTTTCCCTTTCTCCACATCCTCACCAACATTTGTTATTTGGGTTCTTTTTCATAATAGCCATTCTGACAGGTATGAGGTGATTTCTACTGTGGTTTAAATTTGCATTTCTCTGATGATTAATGATGTTGAGCAAGAAAATGATTTTTAAAAAGCATCCCCAATGATCTGAACATTGAAGCCACAGCTGGGGAGCATCTAAGGTCCAGGTAAGGGATGGTTACCTGCCCAGGATTCCAGATTGCCCTACTGTGCTGAGATGGGGACTCTTCGGAGCTGGGAGGCACAGGAAGGTGGAGGCAATGCAGGAGGACCACCCCCTCTCCCCGGAAGGGGAGAAAATGTTTGGCCTGCACAGACTGATGCCCTGGGCTGTCATGGTCATGCAGGGGGTAGGGGCACCAGGCACTTGGTTCCCTGAGGTCTGCGGGCCAGTCATGCCCTCTTCTAAAAACAGGGCTCCCTGTAAAGCCGTCCTGCAGTCTGGGCTTATGGGATGGCGCGTTGGCTTTGTGGCTCAGGAATCCACCAGTAGCTGCCGTAAATCTCCCGTCTTTGCGCCTGCCTGCAGGGGAGGGGTGGGGAGCACATCAAAAGCCGCCTGGGAGGGAAGCCCTCAATTTCTACAAGACAAAGGAGAACCTGCCTGAATTGCACCCGCCCTCCTCATGGTTCAGTTAGGAGCAAAGAGCCACCAGTGGGGCCAGGAAGCCCGGGTGAAACTGGGGACGGCTGACTTGAGCAGGAATGTGGGGCCAAGTGAAATGATGGGGACCAGCTGTTCCCCACCCAGCCTGAGAAGAGACCAAGAGGAAGTGGCTGTCACTGGAGCAGGAGCAACGGTGGTCAGATGTAGAGATGGATTTCCTGATGGCAGGGGAGCAGGCAGCAGCAGTGGACGCCATGCTCTGATGGGGACAATCGGGGCATTGGGCCCGGCAGGGTCTGGGTGTGACAGGGCAGATGGGGCGGTGAATGGTCTGTTGTTCCCTAGGTCAGGACACAAGATGCCTCTGTCACTTCCTTCTTGGGAGAGTCAGCTCCTCAGATTTGGGGGTCAAGGGGGAAGGGAGACAGGAAAAAGGCTTGTTACCTTGGTGCTGTCTGCCCCTCACCCCTATCTGGGGACAGAAGGGCTCAGTGTCACCCAGCCTGAGGCCAGCCCAGGGCCTGGACACAGTGTGGCCTTTGTCCCCAGGGCCAGGGAGCCATCTGGGGCTGTCCCCGTGCAACTGGTGCCAGGGGAAGAGGGAGACAGCGTTCGAGGAGGCTGGCCTGGCCAGGTGGGATAGGGGGACGCTGGAGGAGCAGCACCCCTCTGGAGTGGCGGGGGTGGGCAGACAGACCCCCAGCCGGGCCTTCCCTCCTGCACAGGTGAGTCCATACAGTTCTCAGCCCACCTTCCATCACTTCCTCCTGGGTACACACCAGCCAGCCCAGCACTTCCTGCCGGTGCCAGAGAGCGGGTGGCACAGGAGTAAGGAGGAGCCAGGCTGGGAGGAAACTGACACTTGCCAGGAGGCCACCGTGCGCCCAGCGAGAAGGGGCTGGACTCCTGGAGAGAGCACTTACAGAGCCACCATTCTAATCCCTCACCATCCTGGGGAGGACAATGCGGCTCCGAGAGGGGAACTGACTTGCTGAGAATCAGGCAGCAATTTCCTGGTTGTTGCCAAGCACGCAAACTCAGTGATCACGTTGCTCCTTTCTTCTCCTAACTGGAACTCCCCCAACCCCGGCCCTTCCTGTGGCTTAGGCTGTCAGTGCTGTTTCTACCTTCCAGGTCTCCTCCAACCCCACCCTGAATTAAAGCCAGACAACCCAGGTTCAAATCCTGGTGCTACCACTAGCAGGATGATGGTGGTGATTAAGTGACACCTTCACAGGTGGCTTTGGCTCGAGTCTTTCTTTGGACAGTTATTTACTGAACAGATCCTACATGTCAGACACTGTTTCTGACCCTGAGAATCCACTTGTGAACAAAACACACATTAATCCTGCCCTCATGGTACTGACATTCTAATGGGGATGGGGAGAGGCAACACAGACAACAAAATAACTAAGTAAAAAACACAGTATGTTCGATGGTGACAAGTGCAATGGAGAAAAATAAAACAGGAAAGAGGGGTGGGGTGTGAGAGGTGGGGTGTTGCCATTTTAAATGGGGGTCGTCAGGAAGTCCTCCCTGAGAAGGTGACATCTTCTAGGAAAAATTCTGAGTAGGCACAGGGGAGGAAGCTAGTCATACAGAATCTGGCAGAAGCAGGTCAGCAAGGGAACAGCAGGTGCAAAGATCCTGAGGCAGAAGTGAGTGTGGTTATGGTCTGGGAACAGCAGTGTGGCTGGAGAGGAGGTCACAGGGGAACAAGCAGAGCAGATCATGTTGGGGTCCCTTGGGATTTGGCTGCAGCAAGGGGGCAGCAGGGAGCCAAGTCAGGAGGTGGCGGCTGGGGCCAGCATGGAGCAGTGGAGGTGGGGCCAAAAGGATTTGTAGACAGATTCTATAGGGGGTGTGAGAAAGGAGTCCAGCACGACACTGAAGGGTTTGGCCCAAGGAACTGGAATGATGGGTGACCACTGTGGGGATGAGGGATGTCAGGCAAGGAGGTTGGGGTGGGAAGACTGGGAATGGGGTTTGGGCACCAGTGTGACGTCCAATGGATGTCTGAGTAGGGATGCTGAGGGAGCTGATACAAGGCAGACACCCAGAAAATGTTAGCTCTCTTTTCTCCTTTTATTCTCGCAACTTCCTGCACAGACGTAAAAATGTGCCAGAAAAGAGGCCCATATAAAGCTCAGCAAACACCTCCCTCACAGACTTCCCCACAGCCCAACAGGCGCTCTGAGACCCTGGGATGAAGAGGAACAGGAAGCAGGGAGCATGGTCGGCAATCGGCAGGCCTGAGCCACCAGACTAAGAGGGAAAGGCCAGGCAGGAGGGGGCGCCCCACTCAGACTGACAAAACTCGGCAGGGCCACGTGGGGCAGGGGACCTCAGCCTCCTGGCTGACCACTCTCATCCACGGGGCAGGCCAGCAAGGCGCCAGAGACAGCCTGCTGCCCCCGCCCCCAGGACAACCTCTGCCAGGCCCCGTAACTGACACCAGCCTGCTGGGATACCTGGGTGGCCCAGATCAGGAGACCACAGAGGCAGAGGAGGAGGCTGGCAGAGCGCCCCCCGCACAGAAGTCTGGCTGCAGCCTGGTGCAGAGGGCGGGGGGCGGCTTCGCTTCTTAACCTCCAGGGAGCCAGGCTCTGAGACTCCTCAGGAAACCCTGATGAGGAGCCCCTTTGCCTTCCTCCTGAAAAAAGCCCCAATTCACAGCCTGCACGCAAGGTCCTTCCAGATCTGCCCCTTTCCTCTCTGGCTCTGCTCTCCCCACTCCCCCGCCACACCTGCATGCAGTTCAGGTCCCGGGTCTTCAGAAGCTTCCCAGACCCCCCAGGACCACGGGGTGCCCCTCTGACGGGCACACTCCGTGAATGTGCATAATCCGATGGGACCACAGGGAGGACTTTTTTGTGTCTCCCTCACCAGGGGCACTTTGATCCCCAGTGCTGGTGACACACAGCAGGCCTGGCTGTCTAGTTCACCAGACATGGAGCACTGACCGTGTTCCAGGCACACGTGAGATGCTTTTCTAAGTCCCTCTTCTTGTTTTGCTTTGTTTTCTTTTCCGACTCAGTCTCTGTGAGCCCAGGGACAGGGGATGAAGGATGTAACTTCCAGATGCCCACTTTCTGAAGCCCAGAATCGGACCCTTGGTCCCAAAGGCTGACCACCAGCTAGGATCCTTATGACACTCTGGGCTGCCCACTTCCCACCCCCACCTCAGTCCCTCAGTCACTTTGGGCCTTTGGGCAGGTTTCAAAAGAACTAGAGGCCATGGCTGACCAAGTCTGCAGACGTCAGGAGCTAAGGCATCAGACACGCCCTCCTCCCAGTAGAACTGTGCCTGCAGGGAGCTGGCAGATACCATCTCTTCCTTCATCCTCTCACTGACCCTGCCACGCACCCGCTTGAGGCTTTAGTTTCCCGAGCTTGCGACAAATCTCGGGGGAGGCCAGTCACCCCACGGCTGCCTGGAGCTGAGAGGCAGCGGCAGCGGCAGAAGCCCGCCAGCCCTCATCGCCCGCCTCACTCCGCAAGCTCCGGCCTGGATGACAGAGGCTGTCAGCCTCTGGGTGGCCAGAATCGAGGGGACAGGTAGGCCTGCAGTCACCCTGCCAATGAACAGATGCTCTGGACACAGGGACAGAGCTCAGAGAAGACTCCCACAGCCTCTGTTTGGAAAGCAGGAAGCAGGCAGGGGAGGCCTTCCAGGAGCCAGCTGGACTAACCTGCAGGAGGCGAAGTGTCTGGGGCTCAGGGTCGCCCCATCCTTGGACAATCGCACCACTAGCCCCCACAGTGTCCTACCTGATGCAAACATCCCCCGGTGAGGGCCACGTGCTGTCCAGGCCTGCTCTCCAAAATTCTCTGCAGTTTGGAGTCATGGAAGAAACCCCAGCTCTCCCACCTACTAGCACTGGGACCTGGGAAGACACCCACGCCTCGGTTTCCTTGTCTGCTAAATGGGCAGAATACCTAGCCTCCTATCCAATTGCCACCAAGGCTGCGGGACCTAACTTTCTCAGCTGCTTTCTGATGACATCACTCCCCTCTTTAAAATCCTTCAATATTAACACCACCCTCAGGAAAAAGTCCAAACTCCAGAGGCCAGTAGACTAGGCCTCTTGTGTTCTGACCCCTGTCTCCTGGTCTCAGCTCCACCTCTCCCTGGAGGGCTGTTCCATGGAACGAACTTAGCATTCTCGGAGTAAACCACACGCACGTCGCAAGCGAATGTTCGCTTGGCCTGGGACACCCTTCCTCATGTTTTCCTCGGCAAATCTGCTTCCAAACTCAAGTCAAGCGTTGCTTCCCCTGGGAAGCCGCACATGGCCGCCCCTCCGTCCTACAGGTGAAATGAGCTGCGTGGTAACTAGAGTGTGATGTCCTTCAGGGCAAGACGTGGTCTCAGGCAGCTTCGCCCAGCGCCTCACCTGGTGGGAGGAACCTCCCAGGTGCTCAGTCAGTGTTGGTGGGATGACTGACTTAAGCTGCTTTTTTCTACAGATATTTAAACATTAGGCCCACTGAAGTCAAGGACCTTTCAGCACCTTGAATCTCCAGGACACTGTTTGTCCATCTGTCTGTCTCTTCCTCCCACTCTCGGCAGGCCAAGGACCTGTTTCTAGGTTTATCTTCTCCTTGTCAGGCCGGCCCCACTCTCAGCAGGAGGGACCTGAGCCCACGGAGGTGGCCTGGCCCTGTCCTCTTTCTGGGCACACTAGAGCAAGTCCGGGGGTCAGTCAACCAGCCCCGGGACCCAGACTCCCTGGGACATTTTTCTCCTCGGTTCTCCTGGCTCTTAGTGGGAACTGGAACCCAGGGATCCGTGGGCGAGGGACATGGGGAAAGCCAGTGAAGTGTCCGCATCTTCAAGGCTCAAGTCCAGCACAACCCCCCTCCTCACATCCTCTCTCACCTGACACCCCCCTGGCCCAGCCAGGTTGGGGGCCCTCGTCTGTGCTCCCTGGCATTCTGGATGTCCTAGGCAGCTCACCTGGCTCCCTGCACTGTGACTGCTCGCTTGCCTGTTTCCCTAATTTGCCTGTGAGCTTGTTAAGGGCAAGGACTGGGTCTGACTCATCCCTGCACCCCCAGTGCCTGACACCGAGCAAATCCTCAAATGATCAATGAGTGAATCTACGAAAGCTGAGAAGTCTTGGTTCCGGGAGCTGTTTGGAGGCAGAAGGGCTGCCAGGAGACTGTCGGTACCCACTAGACTCCAAGCCTCAGCTGTAACCTAGCCCTCCTTCTCCAGCCAACTCTTCACAGATAGGAGTGGGAGGCGGGGGGGGGGGGGGCAGAAGGGTGGTCCTGCCCCACAGCAACTCCCCCAGTGAGGTCTGCGGAGGTCTCGGGTTGGCAGGTGCCACACCACAGTGAGGGATGGATCAGGGATAGAAATGACCCTAATGAGAGGTTCCAACTGAACATACATTGAGCTGGGGACTCCAGGGCTTGTGTGCAGCATTTGGCAGGCCCTCAGGGCCTCCCATCTCTCAGGGGCAGATTCCCAGGGCTTCCCAGTCAGGCTCAGACTTTGGCCTCGACCCCTACAGATGACCCCTCCTGACCCCTGACCGCCCCATCGTGTGGGCCCCACATCGGCTCTGCTGAAACTCTGCTGCTTTTTGGCTTCCTGAGCCTCAAGGAAGGAAGCCACATGTATCATCTTCTGTTAGTTTCTTTTTCGCCTTTTTTTGGAGACCCGGCTAAGGCTGGCTTGCAATCTTTAGGGAGGCTCTGGATTTCCAAGTGACAAGAGGGGACAATGCACCCTCTGTCAGCTCCGGTCCTGGCCGTGCAGAACATCCCAGACCAGAGGCTGGAGGAAGGGCTCGGAGCAGGCAAGACCTGTCTGTCACATCTGCTTGCAGACGAGGCCCGCCTCACCTCCGAGACAGAGGGGACCCCTTGCAGCAGCATCCTTAGTAGACCTTTAAGGAAGGTCCCTCACCTACCACCCAGTGTTTTTAAAATTCCATAGTCTGAAACCTTTTTTTAGGTCTTCCTTAAATCACTAAGAAATAGCTCACAGCTGTTTCCTCTCTGTTTGCTTAAAGACAGACGCTGAGGCCCACCATCCTCTACACAATCAGTAAAAGGAGAAACAGAGCATCAAGTTCACCTCTCCTTTAGCCTTCCCTAGTCCAGATTTAAGAACCTGTCATGGAATCTTTGTTAACATCTCTTTGGTCTCCTCGTCATGCCCAACTTTAGCAACAGAACTGCAGGGGCCTTCAGGCGCTGGCATCCCGGGGGACCTCTCAGTCTCATGAGCGGAAGGGCAGGAGGGGAGGGTTTCCCAGCATCTCCAGACCACATTCCTATTTATACTCCACTCCCAGCCCCCACCGCTGCCATTTGGCCCAGCGACACCGTGCCCACATTCCGAGGGAACACTGGGCCAACATTCTCCAACCTTTAGGGCAAGCTGGCCTCCTCACACTCAGCCTGGCCTGCCTCCCACCAGGCAGGGCCCAGGCAGCTGCCTCAGCCTGGACCACCTCCTTGCTCCTCCTTATCTCCAAGGCCCACTCTGGGAAGCCTCTAGACGCCCCACTGGGGGCACCCACCACCCAGAGTTCGGGGGAGGTGCTGCTTTCTCCCTGTCCCTCTCTTGTGTTCCAGGCACCAGGCACTGTCCCAGGCTCTTGCCTCGTCCTCTCCTCCTCTGGCCTCCTGGTTCTTCTGCTTCTTTCTCCCTCCCATGTCTGGTAGCTTCACTTCCCCTACCTGTCCCTGTGTCCCTGAATGTCGGCACTCCGGAGAGTTCCCTCTTTGGCCCTTTGTCCTTCCCCTCTCTACACTCTTCCTGGTGACCTCATGCTCTCCTGCAGTGGAAACCACCACCCACGTGCTGATGACTCCCAGATCCACAGCTCTGGCCCCACCAAGCCCCGGAGCCTCACACTCACAGGCCCGACTGCCTGCTGGGCACCTCAGTCTGGATGTCCCCCCAGGGTCTGAGATACTAGAACAACCCCACTGGGCTGAGGACAGTCCTGGGATAGTAAATAGTTTGGGATGTATTTTTATTTTATTTTATTTGGGGGGGGTAATTAGGTTAATTTATTTATTTTTAGAGGAGGTACTGGGGATTGAACCCAGGACCTGTGTATGCTAAGCATGTGCTCTACCACTTGAGCTACACCCTCCCACCTTGAGATGTGTTTTTAAAGAAAAGGGCATTTGTGTACAACTTGTAAAAGCTGCATGACTACTAGGTACACACGTGCCCTAAGTGTACATTATATAAATACACGTGAAGACAAGCACTGTATATAATCCAGAAGGATATAACACTATATATATATATATTATATATATATATACACACACAATATATATAATCCAGATGGATCTAAGTTAAAATGCAAACTGTAGTTATACAACAGGGTGGCAGAATTATGGGTGATTTTAATACCTTCTTCTTGCTTATTTGCAACTTTTAATACTTCCATAATGAACAATCATTGCGTGTGGTAAAGGAAGATGTAACGCTTCTTTTTAAATGAAAAGAAAGTATTTTTAGATTGCGATTCCAGAACTGTTCAGTGCGAGTCTTTGGGAGAACTATGATTATCTTGAGCAGGCTGGGCAAACATTTTCTGTAAAAGGCCAGACAGGCAATATTCTCGGCTTTGTGGGCCACACAGTGCCCGCTGCGGTCACACAGCTCTGCCCTGGTACACAGCACCCAGGACAAGATGGAAACACACGTGTGGCTGCGTTCCAGTAAACCTTCACTCGTGGACACTAAAGGTCGTATTTTATATAATTTTCCAGTGTCACACAATATTACTTTCATCTTTTGAATTTTTCCCAACCACTTAAAACTATAAAAATCACTCTTAGCTCACGGGTAAGACTAATATACGCTGGTTTTGGCTCAGGGACACCCCTCACCGAGCCTCGCCCTCGGGCATCCAGTACCTGTATGGTGTTTGAGTCCGACACCCACTCCTTTGGAAAGTAATTTTTCTCCTCCTGTTGGACAAGGAGGAGGCCCTCCAGGGCCTCCTCATCCATCTGAGCTGTGGCAGGGACCAGCTGCCCAGGCCTCAGCTGGGCAAAGGCCCTGTGCTCCAGAGTTTGGGGTAACAGAGGCAGAGTCCCTCCTGGGGTCTCAAAGCACCATTCATCTTGTCAGCAGGAACCAGAAACCAGCTGTCTTGGATGGGGCTCTAGAAATCTCCAGGTGCGTGCCCGCGGTCTTTAGGTGAAGAAGGGAAGACTCAGAAAGGGGGGCGACCTGCCCAAGGCCACTCGACAGATGAGGCAGAGCTGAGGCTAGAACTAAGTGCTTGTGACTCTGAGTTCAGAGCCCTTTCTGCTCCCCTGGGGTCAGAAGGGACGGCAAGGGCCTGGCCAGAGATGACATTCCCTGTGCCGGGCACCGTTATCAGGAAATCAGCAGCCCACTGGAGGGCTGCCTGGCCAGGGAAGGAGCCGGCCAGGTCTGGCAGCCGCCCAGAGCAGGGCACCCGGCCCAGCAGTGGCAGGGGGTGCTGCCAGCTGGGCTCTGGGCCAGGAACAGGGAGGGGTTGGGGCCCCTTTCCCAGCCTCAGCCTATGCCCTGCTGGCGGAGAGGGTTTGGAGACCCAGCACTGCTGATGTCATGAGTGATGCCCTCCAGCACAGGACCTATTGCCTACCTGCTTCCGGGCACTGGATCCTGCCAGAATGTGCGGAAGGTCAGCTCTGTCCCCTCCCGCGTCTGGTTGCCCAGCAAGGGTAGGGTGGCTAGGGCCAGAGGAGAGAAGCAGTCCTGGTTCCTGAGAGGACCTCCAAAGGCAGGAAGTGGGTGACTTCTTTAGGGAAGCAAGTTGTGTGGACAGAAATCATTCTGGGGCTTTGTCAGAGCTTCCCACGACAATGATAAAATGGAGAGGGTGCTTGGGGTATGGAGGAGAGTAGAAATCTTTTAAGAACAGAATTTCCTTCCCAATTTGAGGCCTGAGCCCTGGTTTCTATAGGGAGCAGAGGCCAGGCTACTGAGAACTGCCAAATGTGGTCCCCTAATTCCGCCTGCCACCACCCCTCCATAATGACACCAGGTAAGGCAAAAAGCGAGGAGTATCGTGGACAGGATCTCACTGGCATTCTAACAACCACGTGACGGAATATTACTCTCTACATTTTCTAAGTGAGGAAACTGAAACTTGGGTGAGCAAGTCCCTTCACCTAAGGCCACCACTTACTGACTGGCAGGGGAAGGATTTAAACTGACGCCGAAGTCCGTACCTCGCCCACTCCCATGGTGGGCAGGAGATGCACGCTCCACGCACAAAAATGAATGAACTCACCAGCTAGCCATTATCAGGTCATCCTGTCTAAACCGACCCCTCCATTTCCAGGAAAGACTTTACTGAATGTTGGAAGGGTGGGATGGGAGCACGGTGGGAGAAAGAGGGTCTCACCACTGTCCCTTCAAAAGTTAGGACCAATGTCTCTAAGACCAGGGTGTCCTGTCTCATTAGAGTCACTCACGCAGTCAGGAAGCCTCAAGACCCTTTTCAGTTCACAGGCAATTCTCACACTCGCCTTCCTATCCCTCCTCCTCTGAAGATGGAACCGGGGAGATTTCAAGGGCAGATGGGCTCTCCTTCAGACAGGAGGTCTGGCTGAGATGTGCCTACAGCTTTCCCTCTTCCTGACCTGCTGCTACGCCACTGGCCAGCTCCTGCCAAGCCCAGCCACTGGCTGTCATGATCCTGGGTCCCACACCCTCTGCCTGAGCTTTAAGAGTCCAGCCTTAGAGCTGGCTTCTGTGTGTGTACGTGCGCATGCGCCACGGGGACCAGGACAAGACCAGACCTTGGTCTGCTCCCACCCCCTGGAGATAGGAAAGTGCCTACTCAGCAGCTAATGCCAGGAGGGCAAAGGGTCCAGGGTGGAGGACAGAGGGGTTATGGCGGGACACAGGGCAGGAGAAAAGAAATGTGACTCGTTCCCAAAGGGATGAAGCTAATCAGGTAAGTCTGGATCCAGGCCAGCCACTCCCTCACGGACAACAGAGCAGAACAGGCACTACAATTAAGTAAGTACTGAGGGAGGGTCCTCTTACCTCCAGGGAAAGGAGGCCCTGCCAGAGGGCTCTGGGAACAAGGGGCTGTAGGTTTTCCAGCTCCCAGTACCTACCTCACTCATCCTGGACACTGGGGTGGGGCGGGGGATGGAGAGTCCCACAGCACAGACTCCTGGTTCCCTCCTGGCAGGTTTTCATCCAACTGGTACCCCACCCCTACACTCATTCTCTTCCAGAGCGCCCTCCTCCCCAACCTGGAGGAACAGGAAAGATACTAAGGGCCCGATGGGATTAGAAAAGATTGTCTTGGTCTCTACTCAAAGTCAGGCACCATGTGATGACTAGGAATTCCTTTCCAAATAAATACAGCTACTGTGTATTCTGTCATGTGCCAGGCACCATACATTACTTCATTTAATACCTGGAACAACCCTCCCTGTTATGATGCCCATTTCACAGACGAGGAAACTAAAGGTGGGAGAAGCTCAGGAGTTTGCTGGGGAGAGAGGAGTCACATAGCCCGTACTTGTTAGAGCTGGATTCCAACAGAGTCCTGGAGTGGCCCTCTCCTTTAGGTCTCAAACTCAGGGAAGGAAAGAGGGAGTCTGGGGGAGGGATAGATGGAGATGCTGGACAGAAGTCCAAAACAGGGTGACCCCAGACAGCAGCGGCATGGTTGGGGCAGAAGCTGTGAAGAGCCAGGTCAGGCTCTGCACTACAGCACAGGGCCTGTTTGCCTGGACACAGGAAGGCCAAGTCGGCAGAGGACAGTCCAGGTCTGTAGAGAAAACAAATGCAGCCAGAAAGGCAGCTCCATCTCCTCCAGGCCCGAGGGGGAGGCTTCCCGGGCAGGAAGACCAATCCCGTGAGATCTCAGACCAAGAACCTACTTGTTCCTCAGACCTGGTGCCCTCTCTCCTGCGACCCACGAAGAAGGCGCAGGACAAGTGGGAGCCTTATTACTCAGAGTACCTGCCTCCCCGCCCCACCATCATTCCTTCTCCTGGGACTGAAGTAGAACCAGACAGCTCCAGAGTGGGCTGGGATCTCGCGTGATGGGGCAGGGACTGAGAGCCAGGGGGGCTGAGGTCAGGTGAAGAGGGCTAGATCCCACCTATGTGGACTTCGGGAATGTTGGTATCTCAAAGTCTGTTTCCTCACCATAAAATGGGGATAATAATACCTACTTCGTGAAGCTGTGTGACACACTGCTTGGTACCCGGTAGGTATTCAGAAATCAGATGTAACTGACTGAAATCTACTCTGGCTCTGGAAACCCCAATAAGTTCGGGAAGAATGAAGGCTCCTAGTGGAGAGTGGGGCAGCCGCTGGGGAGAATCCCAGGACCCCAGTGGGCAATGAGGTTGCAGGGCCAGGGGAGGTCACTCTCACAGGCTTACCAGCTGCCCAGGAGGTGACTGGGGCAGGGTAACCTAAGACAATAGCTCTGCTGTGTGGCAAGGTGACCCTCCCTCTAGAACACCTTCAGGATTCAGATCCAAATCCAGGAGCCAATGTTGTCTGGGTCCACCCTTGCCTTCCCTCAACCCTAAGCAAGGTGGTCCCCGTCCCCCTCCTCTGCCAAGGCCAGAGAAAAGGTAGGGGATCTCTGAGGACGTGTCTGGCAGCCAGACATTCCAGGCGTCCTCATCCTGAGGATTCTGCTCCCACGGGCCAGCGTCCAGGAATGTTCAGTGTGCCCATGCCCAGTGGAAAACGCCACACCAACATGCCGAATCTCACAGGGTGCTGACACAGGAGGTGTGAGCCGGTGGTGTCAGTGAGTCACAGCGCCCAGGCCACAGCTGGGGAACTGCGGAGGGCTGGGCTGGGGTGGCGATGAGGTTCTGGGGAGCTGACCCCCACTTCTCATAGCCCCAACTCTCCCACCCTTGCTGTCGGGAAGGGGTTCAGAGAGAATTAGAAAGAGTCCACTGGTGCCTAGCAGAGTGTCGATCCCAAGCATGGAAAATCAGTCACTGTCTCAACAGCAGGACTCCCACCGCAGGGCCTGCAAGCAGCCCCAGGAACCCCTGCCCCCAACAGGGCGAGAACAGAGGCCTCCAGCTCAAAGCTGACTAGAGATTCCTGATCAGCTCCCCCCTCCCACCCCAGACAGCAGAATCCTCAAGCCACATCTCCCAGCAGGCCACCCACCCTTTCCCACGGCTGCATTAACCCTTCGCCCGCTGCTGCTGGGTGGGGAGGTGGCACTGCCCCTTTGGGCTCACGGGTGGGCAGAGAGAGAAGACGCACAGCAGTCCCCGGAGGCCCCCCACTCCACGCAGCCCAGCGCTAGAACCTGCCAGGGCTTCACGTGTCCTTGCACCTTCACCCCAGGGCCCTGCCTCCCACCCCCCAGCTGCAGGTCTGGAAAGTTCACCGGAGCCCGGAAAGCCCTTCAAGGCGGCAATCTGGTCCCACACTCGCGAGTTCTCCCGTTACCAGAGACTCTTGACCCTTGCCCTTCCCAGAAGGAAGGAGCTTTAGAAAGCACCGGGTTCGCGACCGGGTGGAAAACTTTGCTTCCTCGGAGCCCGGGGGCCAAAGTGAGTCCCGCTGGAGACACTAGAGGGAAAGTGGGGGGCAAAGGGTGTCTGAGAACGCAAACAACCCTCCCGCCTAAGCACCTGGAGCCTGAGAGTGGCCTTTACAGGGCGTCGGCCACCCCCAACACACTTGCCCACACGCCTCGCGATCTGAGACCTCCCCACGTAGCCCCGGCATTTCCCTCCAACCTCTCGCCCCAGGGCAAAACCAGGACGGCGCCTTTAAGAGCCGCTCCGCTTACCTTTGCTCCGTTTACCCGCCGCCGTGGTGCCCCTTCCTCCGACCTCCCCTTCCTCCCCGCCGGCGCGCCGCCCGCCAGCCCGCCCGGCCGGCCGGACACAGCGCGCCGCCCGCGGGACTCACCGCGCGCGTCCCGGGGGCCGCGGCGCGCCGGCTCCCGCCCGCGACGGCCGGGGAGCCGCGGGGCTGGCCGCCGTGCCCTGCGCCCGGCCGGGGTCCCTGTCCGGGCTCCGTGCAGCCTCCCCTGCTCGGCAAAGGTGAGCGGCTCCTCAGAGAAGCTGCAACCTGAGCTGGAGGAGGAGGAGGAGGAGGAGGAGACGAGGAGGGAAAGGGAGGGGGTGGAGGAAGGTGGGGAAGAGGAGGGAGGAGGAGGAGGAGGAGGAGGAGGTGGAGGAAGGGAAGAGCGCGGCCCCCGCCAGACTTTTTCACACGTACAAGTTGACTCCTCCCCGTCCCTCCCGCCCTGCCCACTGCCGCTGCCAATCCCCAGGGCTCCCTCTGCCCGGGTGCCCACCCCTTTCTCCCACTCTGAGAACCAGGGTCCAAGTGCCTCTTCCGGTTTCATTCCTAGGCCTGGCCTCTGCCAGCCTTCTGGGGCTGGCCCTGAGGGCCTCGACTAGGGGATGAGCCCATCTGGACTGGAGCACCCAGGACTGGGGCCAGGGCACGGAGTGATTCACTGAGAGTGTCCACCTCTAAGTGTAGCTCTCCCACCTTCTGAGTCTGACCCTGGATCCCAGCACCTGGCACCCCAGGAGCTAATGTGCCCTGACAGATCCTGTTGGTCATTTTTCACTTTTAGAGTTCTTGACAATAGTCCTGGCAGGGCTGTCCCTCTGCCCTGTCCAGTGGGATTTGTCACTTACCTTTAGGGACAAAGCTGCCACCTGGTTGGCCCCACCTTTCCCGGGCCTGCATGAAACCTCATGTCTAGCCATTACTCCCTCTTCCTATCCTGAAGAGTAATTCAGTTTGTCCTTTTGGAATTAAACCCCACAGGCCAACCAAGAATCATCCAAGAAGCCTCACAGAAGAGAGAGTGCTAGTCCAGCTTTCATTTTAGAGAAGGGGAAACTGAGTCCCAGAAAGGAGATTGGTCTGGCCCAGAGTCCCACAAGGAGTTAGTGGCAAGCCACAAATAGGACCCAAGCCAATGGCCACTCCACCCCAACCATCAGACTTTAGAGATCAGAGGAAAGGTGGGGTGGCATGAAGTGACCCAATCTGGGCCCCTGCCAGCCCGGCTTCCTCCTGAAAGCTGTGAGGAGAGGGGTTGGTGCCACAGACTTGATGGTCACCAAATCAAGGAGGTCTGTGTCCTCTGCCCTGCCAGTGGACATGGCCTCTGCAGTCTGAGGGCCCTGGCAGGGATCTCTTGAGGAAGGGTAGTCCACGGTGAACCCTTTCTGATGATTGATCTGAAGTGACTGCTGCTCCTTAAGTCCTAGGCTTTGAGCCTGGGGCCTTTCCCCAGGAAGAATGAGTTGCTGAGAAAAGGAAAACTTCCTTTCTGGAAGACACGAGCCTGAGGTCTGCCCTCCACCATCAGCCTGCACCCAGCCTGCAGCACAAGATCTCTCGGGACTCCACGGGGCTTGGACTTGGGAGGTGGAAGGAAGACACTGGGCCCATCAGGAGGGTACCTTCTGGGTAGTTAGCAGGGGCCCCTCACAAAGGGCCTCCCAACTCTTTGCTGCCTCTGTTTGCTCTGTCAGAGGATGCAGATTTCCTAGGCACATGCACTTTATGAGAAAAAAACTGCCGCGTGTTAAAGGGGTGCAGAGTGGATGGATCTGGAGCCTCCAGGCTTTGGGGAAGAGAAGCAACCTGCCTGGCTCCATAATCCACATGTGTGATAAGAATACTGGGCGTGCAGGGAGGAGGCCATGCCGAGGCAGGAAGGGCGCTATGGCTAAGGAACTATGTGCTAGGGGATTAGAGAGAGTGGGGCCAAAGGAACCAGGGGGATGGATGAGGTCAAGCGGTTTCAACAAAAGTTTGCTGAACATCTCTTATATGCCAAATAATAGCCAAGAGGGCACAAAAGGTGAGTGAAATGCAGTCCCGACCCTCAGGGAGCTCAGTCTCATGGAGCAGGTGAGTGAACAGTCCCTGGGCTGTAGGGCCGAGGGCCGGGCTGTGGCTGCCTGGAGGCGTTGCTCTGCTGACTGAGCTGAGGGTAATGGGGTGAGAAGACACTGGAGGGAAGGAAGCGGTTTTCTGTTTTTCCAGGAGGGATAAGACCACGTGCAAAGTGCAGAGGTGAGAGAATATGGCCGTACAATTCTGTGAGGCCAGAGCTTAGAGCTGGGGCTGGAGATGACTTTGTAAAGGGAGGCAGGTGCTGGGTTCTGAAGACCCTTCCACATAAGCCACGGCTAACGAGCCAGGACCCTCTGCTGACAATACGGGCAACCTGGAGCGTTTCAGAGGAAAGAGGTACCACCAGGGCTGTGATATAGGATGATCTCTCTGGCAGTCAAGTGGAGGATTGATGGTGGGGAAAAATCTGGAGATGCGAGCCCCAATTTGGAGGCTGAGTCTGGCGAAAGATTGTGCAGGCTTAGGCTGGAGCAGTGGCAGCAGGGGGGAGAGGAGGATACGGAACTTTGTGGATATTTGAGTCTAGAAAATATGGGAGCAAAGAGCGTCAGGGTTAAAACCACTGGTGTGAAAGGCCAAGCTGGGAGCTTCTTAGGGATGCTTTGATTCCCAGAACCTCCTTGTATGCACAGTCATGTGCCCGTGGGCAAGTGCCTTAAGCTTTCTGAGCCCAGTTTTGCAGTCTGTAAACAACGGTACTAAAATTGATCTGTGTGGTTGTTGTGCATATTAAAGATAATGTATGCCCAGGCACAGGGCTTGGCTCATAACAGGAACTCAGTATATAGTAGCTGTAATTACTATTGTTTGTTCATTCAACAAACATTTATTGAGCACCTGCTATGTGCCAGGGTCTGTACTGGATCCTCGGGATTTAAGTCTCAATCCTTATTCTCATGTGTCAGCATCCAGGGGGAGAGAGACCTGCGCAGGAAGGCCAACATAGCAAGGCAATATGGGCTGGGGCCGAGGAGGAGCCTTTTAACTGTGCCCAAGAGAACCAGGGACAACTTCACAGAGCAGAGGTGACAGCTTAAATGATGTAGGCTCAGCTACTTGCTCAAGGACTATCACAACAACCCCCCAATCCCCTAACGTGGGATTACATCTCAGAATCCTTGAGATCTTCAGTTTGAAGACAATGCCTTGCCCCTTGGGGTTGGGGAAGGAGATGGGCTGCAGGTGGGTGTCTGTATAGAGTCTACATAGCAGGTGGAACCCTGGCAGCCCCAGGGAAGGGCATGAGCAGATGGGCAGGTAGAAGAGGGGAACCAGGTAGGAGTGACCGTGGGCATGTGGGTGGAGCTTACTAGCTGGATAAAGAGCCCACGTGTGAGTGTGTGTGTGTGTGTGTGTGTGTGTGTGCTGTTTGGGTCATCCTAATTTTTCTGCTCCCTCTCTCTGCCCTTCTGAAAACTTCCTTCAGATCCTGAGGCATCCTCCACCCTTCTCCGATGCCAATTTTCTTTCCATATATCTCTCAACAAGCCCAGCTTAGTAGAAGCAGCATGACCTGGGCCCTCTACTAAGGGGGGGCTCCCACCCTGCTGCCCCCACAAGCAGGACCTTCTGCTTGAAAGCCACAGAGCCTGTGTGACCTTGGGGGCAGTTACTTACATCCCTGGTCTGCCAGTCTGGACCGTGGAGATGGTAACAGTCCCTCTCTCCTGGGGCTGTGGTGAGGTTTCAGTGACATGTAAGCTTGGCGCCCGATCAATGCTTGCTTCCCTTCTCTGCAGCCCGATACTGCTTCCTTGCAGAGGGTCAGACAAGACCCTCTCAGCTGGGGGTTTCCCCTGGCACCCCGGCTCCTGAGGCCTCTTCCCTGCAGGCCCTCTCCCCTTTGCTAGCAGAGAAGGTCTGTGGCATTCCTGGGCAGCCCTAGGTGGCCCTAGTGTGGCATGCTGGCAGGCCTGGGCAGCATGACAATGCATCCCCCCCTCACCCCTGGGAGCAGCCCAGCCCACTCCTCGCTCTGATCCTGTCTTTCCTCCCCACCCACAGCCAGCGACACGCGCTGCTCTACGGAGAGGACAGGCGTCCCTGGGTGCCTGAGGGCTGAGTGGGGAGGCTGGAAACAGCTCTCCCTCTCAGACTGTGTGGGCAGCGCATTCGAATAGCATCTGAAAAACCAAAGTTCAAGCCCGCCCCACTTTCCGCCGAGGAGGCACAGCATCCAGACAGGGAGAGTTCAGCAAGGGGAGAATCTCCTTCCTGCGACACTGCCACAGGCTTTCCTTTCTGGCCCTGCCTGCAGCCACGCAGGCACAGGCTCAGAAGCCCTGCAGGAGCCTTGGGGAGGCCCAGAGACCCGACTCTACCCCTAAGGTGCAGGAGTCATTTCCTTTATATGGGCCTCAGTTTTCCTCCTCTGCAAAATGGGAGGATTACATGCGGGTGTGAATGTGAAAGTGCTTTGTAAACTGTGAAAAGATCTGCATGTGTGTGACATCATTAGTGTTTGTCCAAAGGGCCCTTCTTAGGGTTCTAGGAGACAAGGGAAAATGAGAGATGGGAAACTAAGAAAGAACAGAGAGAAACTCTCCTCGAGGGTGTGTATGTCCTTGGCAGGGAGGAGGGAGGGTGGCAGAAGAGAGAGACTTCAGCCCATGGACTGACCCCCTAGTGGCCTAGCTCCTTAGGGTGTACTCGCCAATTGGGAAAGCAGGACTTGGCTGGACTCAGCCAATTCTTACTCCTCCTCTGAATAAACCCAGGATATTGTTTTCCAGTGATTTATGGAGGGTGGGGATGAGTAGGAGAAAAATGTCATTTACCTGATTCCATTGTGATTCCAGCAGAGATCCTGGGAGTTTCTACTTTCTCACTGCACCAAGCATCACATCCTCTCCTCTCTCTTTGTGCCAAATGTACAGGCACGTGTGTAGTTGTGCATGTGTGTGCATGTGCGCGCACACACATACTCACTCACACACTCAACGCGTGACCACTCCAGACTTCAGATGGGGCAACAGCTGCATCCCCAGAGGGTTCTGGGACGGGGTGGGCACATACACGGAGTCAGCCAATCACAGCCCAGTTGACCCTAGCAACCATTAAACCAATTAGAACCCCACCCCTGTATCCAGCAATGCCTCCCAAACATACCAGGTACACACACACAACCATCAGGTTGCCGCATTGCCATGGCAACGAAACCACCACACAGAGCTGAGAAAATGGGAAGTGGCCCTCAGCAACGAGACTGGACCAGTCATTGGGGTGAGGACACAGGCAACACTGGCTGGGGTTAGGTCACTGAGTAGTGTCCCCATGCGGGATGGGGGAGAAGAGACAGAGCTGGTTCACCTGGGCCTTCTAAGTCCATTTCTAAGTCCTGAGCCTCAGTTTGTTCCTACTTGTATTATAATATATGCTCGGAGCATGTAATTACTTTTCAACTAATAAATAAGGATGGGAACTATATACTTTCTTTTCAGGAAACCTGAAGAATTTTTAGATTTTTGAGTAAAAAGAGAGTGCACTGGTCCCCAGAAAGACCTAAAGATATCAAACCCTAAAATCCAGCTCATGAGTTCATTGTCAAATTGGAACTGAGTTCAACCTGAAAACATTTATTTGGTGTCTGCTGCTTGCCTGGAACAGATGCTGACTTTAGCTGTGGCCAGGTGGACTTCGAGGGGCCTGCAGAGCACGTTGGTGGAGACGTCTGGAAATATCCAGCAGACTCATAGGGCGGGCCTGGAGGCAGGTGCTGGTAGGGGTGGCAGACTGCCTTAGGAAGACTCTGCTCGGGGCAGGAGAGCTGAGCCTTGGACCCTGTGCACCCCACTGCTGAATTGCCTTCTCCCTTCTGTACCTCAGAATCCTCCCATCAGTCAGCTACCCGAGGGATCTTAATTAAAAATGAAAAATCTGGCAATGGGCTCCTCTGCCCAGCTGCATCTGATAGCTTTCCACAGTGGGCCTTTGGATCCCCAAGGACTCCTTCAGAATCTGACAAAAGCTGGGGAACTCCCTTCCTAGAATCAAAAGCACATACGCGCAGCACTCTCCACTCATTTGGGGGAGCTCTGGGGCTCTTCATCAAACTTCTCTTGCACGCCTGCTGTATTTCACTGCTTCATGGCTTTGCATATGTTGTTCTCACCAACTAAGAGGCTTCCTCCTTTACCGTATCTAGTCAACTCCTATTCATTCTTCAAAGCCCAGCTCAGGAGTCACCACCTCCTTGACAGGCTGAATCACTCTGCAGTCTGAAGCCTGTCTGTTCCATCTATACACTTCTCTCATTGAGTGTCTCATGATACACAGGGGTTCCGTGTCTGTCTTCTTTTCGGGGCTATGGGCTTCCTGAAGCTGGAGACCACATCATTAGCCTCCGTATTCCCAGGACCTAGCATATAATAGATCTGGAGAACCACAGTGGCAGAACTGAACTGGCAGAGGGAACAGAGTTGATGAAGGAGAAAGAGCCAGGAGCCAGAAGCAGAGAGGATGTCAAGAAGGAAAGAGGTGTCCGGAGGAGCCTACAGGTCAAGATGGTTCAGGCGTCATTGAATCTGGCAACTGAGAAGCCAATGGTCTCAGTTTTCCTGGGATTCTTCTAGTTCTAGAGTGAAAAGTCCTGGGCAGATGGAGATGGTCAGTCACTGACCAACACTGGTGACCTTGACCAGGGCAGTTCTGGAGGTGGGGGTAGGTGGAAGCCTGATGTGGGGGGCTGAGGGGTGACTGGAGGGGAAGGGAGATTGGGGGTACAGGTGACAGCTGAGCTGTTAGGCTATGCTGAGCTCTTCTGGCCCCCCGACTCCACAGAGAAAGCAAGCAAAGCAGGTGTCAGGAACACTGTGGGCATCTGGGGGACTTGTTACAGAAGGGCTCCAAGCCTGCCACCTCTGTCACTCAGCTGGTCCTCCACCACCCCGATCCCCACAGCACCAGCAGCCTCTCATCCTCTGCGCCTGTGTATTTTGTCCAGGGAGCATGGTGGACCCCGCTTGGACTTGAGGCTGAGCACTCTTCTTTTGAGTTGTTATTTTAGAATCTTCTTTTAGTTTGTGTATCTTGTCCAACTAGTTAGATCCTAAACTTCTTGAAGGCAGGGCTCACGTCCTCCCTCCCTGCCTCCCTCGCCTCCCCCTCTCCTTCCTCCTGTCAGCACTAATTAAAAAGTGCTGTCTATCCGGTGGTCAAGATGTTGGGTACAGGTCCTGCCCCCAGGTATCTCACAGTCTGCTTCAGGTCTCCGGAATGTGAGGGACTTTGCACCCTGGAGCAGCGGAGGGCTTCAGTGAGTCTGCGAACATGCATACGTGCCAACATTGACTCTGTGTGTGAGAGAGAGGGAGAGACAAGAGATGGAGATCGCACGTTTCTAAAGAGAGAGACTCTACAAATGAACATATTTAAGTGGAGTCAATCTGCTGGATTCAAGCAGTATCTGTGCAATCTGGCAAATTATTCTCCACTCTGTGCCTCAATTTCCTAATCTGTGAAATGGGGATAATATAGTGTCTTTCCCATAGGGTCATGGTGAAGGTTAAACGAAGCATGTTTGTAAATAACTTAGCACAGTGGTTGGGACGTATTAAGAGGACAATTAGTGTTAGCTATTATTCTTGGAGAGAGAGGGAGAGAGAGGAGCTTTTGTGAGACTCTGAAAGGGCTCTGTGATCCAGAAAAGACTAAAAGCCACTGGTCCAGTGGTGAGACTGACCTGAGTGACCGTGGGGCACGCCGTGACAGGTGCCAAAGAGGCGTTAGTCTGAGGGGCAGTCAGGGCACCTTGAACTTTCTCTCTCCGTCTCTCAAGTGGCTCAGGATCCTGCTCCAAACAGTGGCTCAGAAGTGAAGACTTTGAATGGACCGCCCCCTGCCACTGAGTAGCGTGTCCAGGTTGAAACAACATGCTGGGAGAGAACAGAAACTCCATTTCTCCCAGTTGGATGGATTAAAGGGGGAAAAAAAGGTCTGTGCTCCTGATCGCATTAAAAAGCAGTGGCTTCCACAGCAATTAGGCCCCCGTAAATTAGAGCCTGCCTCTGTCAGCCGGCCGGGCACTGGCTTGTTAGCCAGGTGCCAGAGATGCTGCACGCCCTGCCGGAGCCGCCTCACTGCCAAGCACCTGCTCCATAATTAAACACAAAGCCCCGTCTCCTCAAGGCGCCCGGCTGCCCCTCCTGGGGGACAGGGAGGCAGCAGGCAGGGGCAGGGCCAGGGCGAGGCCGGTGATGGGCCCCTGATGGGGGAAAGGGAAACTGGAGGGGTGTGCGTTGTGAGTGGCGAGTCCCAGGCCCTCCCATGACCTTGGGAGGAGATTTGGGAAGTCCTCAGGGAAAGGAAGTGAAAGGGCATGGGGCAAAGGGAGGGACCCCACCTTCTCCCCACCTGGACACCCAGGACCTAGAGCAAACAGGCCACACTGGCTTCCCAGACATTCTGAGTTGGACTTTAGGAGAGAGGGGAGTTGTGAAGGCTTTGCTCCAGGTTTGTCTGAGAACATCTAAGCATCCCACCCACTCACCACACACACATACACACCCCACACACACACACCCCATTGGTTCACAATCAAATGGGGGCTCATGGGGATGGGTGCTGGGGCAGGGGGAGGACTCAGGGGAAGAGAAAAGATGGCCCAGAGGGACTCTTGAGGCCAGAACTGGAGTAAAGGCTGGGCCAGCAGGCAGGTGCACAGGATGAAAATGTAACAAGATGTGTGTAGGAGAAATCATTTGACAAGCCTCTTAGGGCAGAGCTGAGCTCCCCTCGTGGTCAAGAACGCGCCAGTGACAAGACGGTGGGGTTAGCTCTACCAAGTGGGGAGCACAGACCGACCGCAAAGGCAAGAGGGGTAGAGGCTGGCCCAGCGGTCCCTCTCTGCCTGCCCACAAAGCTCTTGGCCTCTCTTCTGAAGCCACTTTGAACAATCCATGAGGTGTCCTCACTTAGAGGTGCCAGGTGATGGGCCTGCTCTAGACACCCTCGTGTCTCCAGCTGAGCATGACCGCAGCTGAAGGTGGGAGAGGACGCTTCAGGGCTTCTTCCCACTGCTGCTCCCCAGGCCCAGGTGAGGATGCGGCTGGAGAGAGGAGACTGGAGAGAAGGCAGCTGTCTGGGGCCTGGGCTGGGGAGCTCCACGCCCCCCTCCAGAGTTCTCTTGTGTGTCCCCCCTCCCCCAACCTGGGCGGCCTGGGCCTGGCTGATGGGCGCTCCAAGGTCCAGCTCGGGCAGCTGGATCCTGATGGAGAAGGACAGCGCTGCAGAGGAAACATGCAGCACAGGCGGGAAGGTGGGTTCACTGGGACCAGAGATGGGGAGACCCTGAGGCCAGGGCCGCTGACACTGGGGCCTGGATAGATGCGGATGCCATTACATGGGCAAGGTGTTTTCCGTTAAACTGGGCAGCTGGACTGCTGGCCAGCGCCCAGCAAGAGCCCAGGGAACTAACTCTGCTGAGAGTCAGAAGAGAAACCCTGGCCCTGCCCCTCCATCCATGGTTATCCTGGCTCTGATTGGCCCCAGGCCAACACCACTGCCCCTCCAGCCTCCCCCAGTCTGGGGAGGAAGGGAGGGGTGAGGACAGCCTTGCAGTGGTGACTCATGGTGCTGGCCTCTGAGGTTGGCACAGCCCGAGAAATGCCCAGGCAGGCCATTCCCCTCTCATCCCCTCTCAGAATCCCAGCCCATCAGCCGCCCTGGGCCAGGCTTGGGGCAGGTGCCCAGGGCAGAGGAAAAGCCACTGTCTCATTTCCACTTCAGCCTGGAGGAGCCAGTTCCTGAGCCCAGCCTATCCTGCCAGGACCAGCAGGGAGCCCTTTGTCACCACATCTTGTGAACCCAGCCTGGGGACCCTTGTTCCCTGGAATCATAGCTCATTTTCCTGGGGGTTCCTCCCAGGCCAGCTTCCCCTTTTCCTGGAGCCTGGGAGCGGCTGGGGCTCCAGAGCAGCCAGGTGTGGCCTGAGGGATGGGAGTGGGGCCAGGCAGAGGGGAGAGGTCAGGAAGCAGAAGCCATCTGGACAGGCCCAGAGTTGGGGGCACGTCTGCAGAGGGAGGAAGTAGAGGGTTACACTCACAGTCCCTTTTTCTCTGGGCTGAGCCCCTGACCAGAATGGTGTGGGTTACCAGGGCCTCCCAGGGACACGCCCTATCTGACTGATGGGGCAGACCCCAGGACTGCTCGGCTCGGATATACCTGAATGATCAGCTAGGCCTGGGCCCCTCCAGGTGAGTGAACAAGCAGGTCCAATCAAAATACGTCCAATTGTCAGGTACTACCAGGTGAGCGCGCACCTGAGTGGCTACGCAGCGGGGGTAAGTCTCCCCAAGTGAGCAGGTGTGGCCAAGTACACGGCCTGAATACACACAGCCACCCCAGATCAGACCTGAATGCCAGACGGCCTGGCAGGAAAGACCTCTTCCAGCAGACCAGCTACTCCGGGTGACAGCCCGGCCTCACAGGTTGGTGCCTGGCAGTGCCTGGTGTAGCCAGGGGAAGGGACTGTGAGCAGTCTGGCCCCATAGGCCTGTTGTTTGCCCCAGGGAGTTTGCCCCTGGTCCCTCGGGGGCATTAATACCACTCAGGATTTCTTCCCCAGGATTCCAGCCACTTATGGACTAATGACTACGCTCTTAGCTAAACAGCTGGTGACTGAAGCTGATCCAATATTTACTCCTGGAGAGAGGGCAAAGGGGCAGGCGCCACCCCAGGCAGCCTGAAGCTGCAGCTGGCTGGGTTCTGGCGGAGGGGAGGGGAGCGGAAGGGACGATGTGCCCTCTCTTCTCGGGTACCAGAGCGTTTCTCAGACCGCAGGTGCCCCTCCACGCAGCCATCTCCCTCCTCTTCTTGGCATGGGCCTGGAGGGACTAGAAGGGGACTTTGTCCCCAGGGAACTGTCCCCGAGAGGGGTGAAAGTCAAATAGGTGAGGGACCTCACCCAGGAGCTGTCAGAAACCTCTCCCTCGTGATAAGAAGGCCCCCAGGTCCTGCCCGGGCCAGGCGCCCAGGGCAAGGCGGCCTCTCTGCAGGAAGCAGTTAGCCTGCTTTTCCCTGAAAGGGGACAAGGAGGAGGAAAGTGGGGGGCTGGGGTGAGACCCCACTGAAGAGTGAGAGCAGGTGGCCCCTGAGCAACAGGGCTGGCGGCTGCTGCCCCAGAAAGGAGTCAGACCCACGACGGCTCTGTAAGAATCCAGAAACCTGACGGGGAGGGTGGAACTCAGTGGTAGAGGGCATGCTTAGCACACATAAGGTCCTGGGTTCAACCCCCAGTACCTCCATTAAATAGCAGTAAACAAACAAACAAGCCAATGACCCCCAGCCATCCCCCTACAAAACAAAAACAACAACAAAAGGCATCCAGAAACTTGCTAATTCCCCCACATTAGGCATCAGTATTCTCTTTGGCGTGATTCAGTTAAACCTTGAAACCCAGTGCGCCCTGCCAGGTTCTTTAAGGGCGAGGCAGCTGGGAAATCTCCCTCGCCAGCCAGGCCTGGAGTGAGTTTAGTTTGCTTCAAAGAAGGGCAGTGGGGGGTGGGGAAAGGGTGGGGGCTTGCAGAACAAAGAAAATGTAGGGGCAGGGTGGGGGGAGGGGGGCGGTGGCAGCTGATGTGTTTTCCTGATGAAGATTTACTTTACTGGGTGTCTGCTTTGAGTCAGGCACCTTATACAGATATGGTTACTCCTCACGATAACATGAAGTAGCCACTGCTGTCCATTTCACAGATGAGGAAACTGAGGCTTCTGAGCTGTCAAGTGAATTTCCCAGTCCCCTAGTGAGAGGCAAAGGTGAATACAAATCCAGGTTTGAATCCAGAGCAGCTGTGCTTTCTGCAAAGCCTGGATGCTCAAGCCAGGCTCCAGGCCCCCTCCAGCCATCACAGCCCAGCACAGGACAGGTAGGCCGGGGGGGGGGGGGAAGGAGTGTCTGTCACAACCTCAGAGTGCCCACACTCAGACGCAGTGATCCTGGCCGCCCCCTAGAGACTGCACATCAGAGGCAGCACCACTCAAGAGAAGAACACAGCTTCTGGCCTCAGAAAAATCTGGATTCAGATACCACTCACTAGCCTGTGTGAGCTTGGGCCAGGAGTTTAACTTCTCTGAGCCTAAATTTGCTAAATCCATACAGGACCTAATCATGCCTGCCTCATAACATTATTTGAGAACTAAATGAGGGCATCTAGCACATAGTAGGTGCTTAATAAATCATAGTCCCTGGCAGGGCTGGCCTCATGGGCATGTGACCATGAGTTGTCGCACAGGGCCCTGTGCTCAGAAGGGCCCCACACTCAGGAGGCTCCACTCTTGGTCTAACGCTTTATTGTTGCCTTCTTGAGATTGTTAAATGCTTTTTGAACAAGGGGCCCAGTATTTTCATGTTGTGTTAGGGTCCCCAAAATTATCTAGCCAATCCCGCTAACTGGTCTGGGTTCAGTTCCCTGAATCACACACTCTAGAACAAGCTGCCATTTCATCATTTCATGCTTTTCTAGGCCCAGGTTAAGTTTCTCTGCCCACCCTCCCTGCCCCTTGCTGTTGCTCATGAGAAATCAGAGAAAGCAGAGAGAACCACATCTCACTTTGGCCTCCAGCACATCCAGGGGGCAGGAGGTCTCCCACTCCTTGATCTGGGGAGAACCGTGAGCCCGGGCTCCGGGCGGTCAGCGCCGTCTCCCTGATGCCAGCAGCCCCTGCCCCCCAGTTAGGATTCAAGCTCTGAGAGTTCGGCAGCTTGCAATTCCCCTGGTCCCCTTCTTCCACTGGGTCCCCGGGTGTCGTGGCCCCCTCTCCACTCCTGGGGTAAGTGTTGCAGGCCAGGACACAGACTGAGATCTGAGCAGTAAGACTGGAAATGATGGCCAGGGCAGGCAGGTCCCAGCATTGGAACCCGAGGCGGAGCCAGAGGCCACCCTCCCTCAGTGCCGGCTGTTCTGCTCCGAGGCGTCTGACCTCCATCGCCATCTGTCCCCTTAGCTGTTTTTAGACTCCGGTTCCCAGGGGCACAGCCGTTTGCTAAACTGGCAGTCTGGGCCCACCTACTGAACCCTGAGAAGCACCCTGCAGGGGAAAGGGAAACTGATAGGCTGGGAGGCTGTCTGTCTTCTCTCGTCTGCTCTCAAAAGAAGACTTACCCCATTTCTAGGTCTAAGAGCCTTTTACAAGGAGCTGGAGTCGGGTGAGGGAGGATGAGGGAGAAGACAGTAAAAGGGGAGTCTGGGGTGCAGTTGCAGGACCAGGGAGAGGAATCATAAGCCCAACCAAAGTCCATGAAATATCAGAGCCAGAAGGAACTTTTGAGAAACTGAGGTCAGAGAGGGAAGGTAAGTCACCCAAAGTCACACAGCCAGGACTGGAACCTGGGTGTCCTAATGCCCAGCCCAGGGATCTTTCCATCAGGATCAGAGACAAACTAGGGTGGTCAGGGAAAGAGACAGCCTGCCCTTCCTCCTGCTTCTGTACACACACACACACAGACACACACACACACAGACACACACACACATTATTTCCTTCTGGAAACTGATAAAGGGAGGTGCTGGACACTGGTCAGGTAAACGGGGAATTAGGGTAGGGAGCCATGTGCCCTCTGACCCTACCATCGACATGGCCTCTGGAATCTGAGGCTCTTGGGGTGGCATGATGTGCTGAGCTTCTGCCAGGACCCTTCTCCCAGTGGCTGATCTGACATGGCTGTTACCTTTCTGAGTTCTCAGGCTGAGATCTTGAGGCCTCTTCGTGGGAAGGAGGAACTTGGAAGTTTCCCACACAGTGTGGGTTTTAAAGATAGTAACATTAATTGCTAATATTTATTAAGTACTTTCCATACACCACCACTGTTCTACCAGCTTTTCATGTATCAATTCATCTAATACTTACACAGTCCTATGGAGATAGACGCTATCATTGTTCCTATTTTAAAGTTGAAGAAATTGAAACACAGAGAGGTTAAGTACCTTGCCCAGGGTCACACAGCTAGTAAACATTAGAATTGGGATTTGAACCTAGGCAGCCTGGGAATGGGTAGTGTGTGCTCCTCCATCACTCCCCAGATTAGTGCTACCCTTGGGTTCCTGGTTCACTGCTCTTGACAATGTAACACCTGCTTGATCCCCATCCAGTATGGTTTTAGTTGGAAAAAGCTATGTATATTTCTACTTACATAAACATATACCCTCTGATTCAGCTCCCCTCTCCTCCCACCCACACCTGGGTACCAGGCACTGTTGCTCAACCAGGAGGTAAATCTAAAGTTGGAACGGCCTATTTCTCTTTCCAGAGCTCCTCTGTCCCGGTCCTCAGGACACCCCCTGAGTGGCCTATGCTGCCACCTTCTGGCCACAGAGGGTTAAGACAGGCCCTGTGGGTGTCTCAGGATCATCATCTCTCAGGGCTTTGTGACTATCTAAATGCTGTTGATTCCCAAATGTATATATATTTTGTTAATCTAGATTTTTCCAGATTTATTGAGCTGTAACTGACATATAACATTGTGTAAGTTTAAGGCGTAAGGCACACAATGTGATTTGATAGACACATATATTGTGAGATGATTACCACAGTACATTTAGTTAACACACCCATCACCTCACACAGTTAACTCTTTTTTTTTTTTTTTTTGGTGCCGAGAACCCTCTCTGTCCAAATCTGTCTTTTCTGGGATCCAGGTCTGTGTATCCTGATGCATATGGCTCTGCACCCCAATACCCTGTAACTCCCCTAAGTTCAGAGCTGCAGCTAGAACCCAGGAGTCTTGTCTACTGACTCGGTTCTCAAGTCACAGCATCACACTGCTTCTTCAACACTGCAGCAGAAAACATGGGCAAAATGAGGGCCTGGAGAAGGACAAGATAAAGCTCACATGCTGGCTGGTGCCAGAGTCAGGACTCAGACCCCCCATCAGAGCAGCAGCAGTATCAGTGGGCTGTCTGGAGCATGCCGGGTCATTGCTGGGTGTTTGGAGAAGGGAACAGCCTTCTAAAACATACAGGTCAGGAAGTGCAAGGCAAGCTAAAAGGCTGGTGAGCCATCTGGGGTGGCCAGACAAAGGCCTTATGGCTGAAGAGAGGTGGGAAGAGGGTGGATGTTGGGACTCCCTGCACTACACTCAGGAGGCAGCAAGAATGAGGGTCCATGGGGAGAGGAGAACAGAGAGCTGGGGGTGGGCTCCTGGGTCTTGGTGTCACTGAGGGATCGGAAGGAGAAATAGATAGAACAATGGACAAAGAAAGAGCAGTCAGATGGAGGAGTTGAAGCCTGGATGCTGTAGAGACAGACTCTTACATCTTAGAGCAAGGGCAGGGATGTCAAGGCCCTGACACTTGTTTTTGTACTGCCTGCAAGCTAAGAATGTTTTGTTTTGTTTACATTTTTAAAGAGTTGAAAGAACTCAGAAGAAGAATAAGACTTCATGACACCTGAAAATCACATGAAATTCAAACCTCAGTGTCTATAGATGAGGTTTTCTTGGAACACTGCCATGCATCATTCACTTACGCGTCATCTGTGGCTGCTTCCTGCCACGACAGCAGAGTGGGTTGCAACAGAGACCATACGGCCCATGAGGCTTCAAATATCTACTCCTTGGCCCTTTACAGAAAAGTCTGTGGACGCTTACCTTAGAGGAAAAGGGGCCCTAGGCCACAGGATCCACCTCCATGTTGGAGGGGAAGCTGCCTGGGGGAAGTTCAGGCTGCAGACAGAGGGGTGACCAAGAAGCATAAGGAGGCGATGGGCTCTCAGGAGGACTTTGCAGAGCCAGCTGCCCCGATTATCCCAGGATAAAACCTACATCTTCCCAGCCCCTAGCCAGCTCCTCCCCAGGGGAGGGTCTTAGAGGGTCCCAGACCTCTCCATGTACCCTCTAGCCCGAGAATCCCAGCTCCACTGTGATGAATGGTGTGGGCTTGTGCAATTCCATAACCTCTAAGCTTTAGGACCTCCATCTGTAAGATGAGGATGATGAGGCAGGTCTTGAAGGGCTATTGAGAATTCTATAAGACAAGTTTCCTAGCACGGTGCGCAGTGGCTCTCTGTAGCTGTTAAGAGTAGACAGCTCTGCCTGCAGCTGGACTGCAGAAGTGGGTGCACCTCCTAACTGTGTCCACTAGAGGGCAGGAAGGCTCTGCTGGCGCCCAGGAGGGTGTCAGATGGAGTTGGTCTGCAGGTTTCCTGCCTGGGAAGAGAGGTGCCCGCCCTGCTGTTTACAACCCTGGCCTTTGATCTGCTCCTGTTCTCCCCACAGCCTGCTGAGGGCCAGACTGGTGCAGAGCATCTAGCTGGGGGCAGGCCAGGCTTCCTTCTAGCCCTTTCTATGTCCCCCAGAGGCAGGTCAGACTAAGGCCAGGTCACCGGGTAAACACCCCTTCTCCAGTCTATTGTACGTCACCTCATGTCATCCTCCAATGACCCTGGATGCAGACAGAGCCTTGGAATAATGCCCCTCATCCCAGTGATGGAACAGAGAGGGATCAGAGAGGTTAAGTGACTTGCCCGAGTTCCCACAGCTGGTTAGCAGGCTGGCTGAGATTATAGCCCATGTTGTATCTTCTGGTGCCAGGAGTGGCTCTCTCCTGGTCAGCAGGCTGTCCTTAACGACCACACTCTCTCTGAGGCTCCATCTTCTGCAGCTTCTGCCTGTATCCCTGCCCCTGCCCTTCAGGCTACTGAAACACCAAACCACAGCTCCACCTGACAGCACTCGGAATGTTCCAAGTGCTTCCACAAACAGAACTCATTTCTACCCAGACTCGGCTCTCCCAGGGGATCTGAGGGCAGCAGTGACTGTTCGGTCCAGGGGCTTTGATGCACTTGGGAACAGAATGGCAGACAGGCATATACACACTTAGATGTGTGTCGTGGCTGCAGACAGTGACAGAGAGGTTGCAGGGCAGAACCAGTCAGGGAGAGCTGCTGGGAGGGCGGCCTTTGGGAAGCTACAGGAGAAAGTGAAGAGGCAGGAGCACTCATGGTCTTTCAGGGTAAGCACTGAACTGAGACGGGGTGTGTGACATACAGCAGTGTGGAGGGCAAAGTGGAAGCCCAGCAAGTTAGAGGAGGCTGCTTCACAAGGAGCCTTGAATGCCAGGCTCAGGGAGGTGGATTTGGTCACGTGGGCAATGGGGAGCTATAGAAGGCTTTTGAGGGAGGGTATGATAAGAAGCAACTGTGCTTCAGGACGGCTGATATGAAAGTGATAAGGAGACTGGGTGCCTTGGGAAGGAAGCAGAGGAGGGTGTTTCTATGGTCCAGGCTTAAGGTGACCGTAGACACAGTGGAGAGGCCCTGGGTTCCAGAACAGCTTGATGTGATGTGGGAGGATGAAGGAGAGGGACCAGCCCAAGATGGGAGTAACCAGAGAGTCAAGGTGTGTATGTGTGAGGCGGGTGAGGGTAGGGAAAGGATGTTTAATTCTTTTTCTGTAAGGACGAATTCAAGGATGTCAAGTAGACATGCCCTGTGAGAGGGAGCACGGGGGCCTGGGGAGCAGCTGGCGAGAGGCTGAGGCAGCGGGGCAGGGAGAGGACCGGGCAGAGGAGGCCCGGGGAAGAGTGTGTGCTGGGGCCGTCCCCTATCCCAGCCCAGAGGCTCCTGATGGAGCACATGACACCCCTCTAGCAACCATGATTGGGGCGGGGGGGAACATTGTCTTAAGTCAGGCCAGTCAGAGGATTACAACACTTCTGATGGACGTGATGGGCAAAGAAGCTCTTTCCATCAGTATATGAACAAGGAGGCAGGTTCTAGGTCCCCAAGGGGAGACAGCCTTTTAGGCTGAAGAAGACAGAGGCAGGGATGGAAAGAAACATACCCCTTGGTGACATCCCTGAGTTGCTCCATCAATCCCTGCCTGAACCACTGGTGGATAAATAACTCTCTTTTGGTCTTTAAGCCTGTTAGGTTGAGGTTTCTGTTCCCTGCAAATGGAAGATTCCTAACTGACGCCGAGGCAGGAGGAGGACCTGGAGATTGTCATTTTTTTGGTAATTGAGGGAGGAGAAGGTTTCAAAATGGAGAAGTGAATAGTATCAAATGCTGAGAGTGTCGGGTCAGAGATGTTTTATGGAGCAAAAATTGTGTGACAGAAGAGGAAACAGCAGATCAGAGAGGTTCCCATAGTCAGACCCACACCTAGGACTTGGGATTCACAGTCAGATTCATTGTCCATGAGGGAAAGGGGAAATACGTCTTGGAGAGCTATTCCTGGGGGTCTTCCTCGCCCATGGCTTTGGTGTAGTACCCCCAGCTCCCACTCAACTCCTTTCCAGAAAGTTCTGGAGGTTTAATGGCCATCTCCCTGCCTTCATGCCAAACCTCCACTCATCTAACTTCTACCTTAGACAAGAAAATATCTCATATTTTTAAAAACTCTCTTTCAACAAAGAGGGACCACATGGCTCCTAACTCAACAGCCCTAACACTGGGACAGTTCTTCTTAGAGTCTAACTCAATTATTTTCAGTTGAGAAGGACCTGTCAGCCCTCCCCTGACCAGGGCTTGTTGGTGCGCCCGTGGGGCATCTGAAAGTGACTCACTGGGCAGGGGAGCAGGGAGGGAGGCGGGGAGGAGTGTCCCTGACACACCCCCAGGCTACCGCGGCAGCGCTAGGCTTTTCCTGAGCGGATTACCTTTGCGGTCTAAGCGCTGCCGAGAACGCTATTGTAGCGAGAGGCTTACCGAAACGCGGACACCCAGCCCCGGCGTGTCCCGACACCCAGACGGGAAAGTAAGCAGAATAAGCTCCCAGCTAAGCCGCTCCATTGTCCTGCTTGTTGCTAAAACACCTTTGCTGAGCTTTCTGCCCTCTCCCAGCCCCCTCCAGAACTGCACCTGGGGGCGGAGGGCTGCCTCCCTCTACAGGTGGGAGAGGCAGCCCTTGGGGAGCATTACAGAGGAGCCCCGGGCATGTCGCCCAAGGTCACATGGCAGGTCTGTAGCAGGGCCAGGATTAGCATCTAGGTCTCGTGATCCGCAGTGAGCGGTCACTCCTGTGCACCTTGGGGTCCTCCGGTCCCTGTCACTGCCCGTCACACTCACTTCTCCCCCATCTCCCAGCGCAGACCGGGGACTGCCCTCTGGGAACACCCTGCTGGGCAGACTGGCAGCTCCCGGTGCGGACTGGCATGGGTCTTCCTCAATCAGGAGCTGGTTTGCTCAGGGCGAGGAGTCACAGGCCACGGTCCAGTCCCACGGAAAGAGTTAGGGGAACCCAGGGTGAAAAAGTCCCACCCCACGGTGGAGGGGGGGCGCCGGAAATGGCGGAGGGTCTGCGCTGCCCCATCCACGGGAGGCCACGCCACCGCAGGGAAGGAGCCCTGGGAACCGTGGGGCCCTGGGAGTCCAGGGTAAGCACAGGGGCTTTCCAAGAAGCCGGTGGCTCTGGGCGGTTGTGGAAGGTAGGGGGGGGACAGTGGTTCGGGGTGGGTGGGAGGAAGTGGGGCCTGGGGGGCGGAGGGGCTCTGGGGCTCTTATGTAACTGCTGTATATCTTCCCCTGGGTGTCCCACGGGCACCTCAAAGGTAACACGTCCCAGCCTGACCTGGCACCTGACAACCTTTCTTCTGGGCTGTATCCCGCGGGTGAAGCCCCACCCCAAGCCCCCTAGCCCGAAATCAGAAAGTCCCCTTGGCACGCTCATTTTCCAGTTGTTCACTTCCTGCCAGTGACCATGTTCTGCCAAGGTTACCTTCTCAGTTTTTCTCAAAACCATCCTCTGCTCTCCAGCCAGCCCCCTTTGCCCTCTTCTCGCCTGGTCCAAGTAGGTCTCCTAAGAGCTCTCTCTGCCTTAACCCTAAAATTCATCCTCCATGTGGCCTCCAGGCTCATCCCCCTAACGGGCCAGTCTGAGCAGCTCTCCCATTGAAGTCTCCAGGGTCTCCCCCTCCCTTGAGGGGTCATCTTGTCTCTTTAGTGTGACCAAAAGGGCGTAGATGTTTTGACCCCGTCTTGCCTAAGCAGTGCAGTGTGATCAGAAACATAGCTGCCAGAGCCAGACTTCCTGGGTTCAAATCCTGCCCGCTACTTTCTAGCTGTGTGACTAAGGGCAAGTTCCTAAAACCTCTCTGTGCCACTGTTTCATTATCTAGGAAATCAGAATGTTAAGAGTACCTGCCTCATAGACTTCAATGAGTTTTTCTGAGCAAAGCAGTTAGAACTGTTGTGGGAGAATAGGTTCTTGCCTCGCACGGGAAAGAACTCAAGAGCAAAGCATGGTAAAGGGAAAGCAAGTTTATTCAGAGAGAGACACACTCCACAGACAGAGTGGGGTCTGTCTCACTCAGAAGGGAGAGAGGCTTAGGAGATACACACTCCATAGACAGAATGTGGGCATCTCAGAAAGGGGAGAGGGAGAGCGACTGAGAGGTGTGGGGTGTTTAGTTTAAAGTAAAAGTAGATGCACACTCTATAGACAGAGTGCGGGCCGTCTCAGAAGGCGAGAGAGAGAGAGAGTGACCACGAGGTGCAGACTGTTAGGTTTTATGGACTCAGTAACTTCATATGCTAACGAGTAGGAGGATTGTTCCAGCTACTTTGGGGAAGGGGCGAGGATTTCCAGGAAATGCCTCCTGCCCACTTTTTGACCTTTTATGATCAGCCTAGGAACTGTCATGGCACCTGCGGGTGCACAGTGAGGCTCAAGGTCTACTGGAGGTTGAGCCTTCCGCCATCTTGGTTCTGACCAGCTTGTCCTGTCCTCAGTGGCTGTGTCATGCCATCAGTGGTTGTGCCCTGCCCCAGAACTGGGATTGTTACTGCCCCCTCCTTCAGTCTCCTCTCTTGCCCCTCTGCTTCAGCGGCTGGGCTCTTCTTGTAGAATTAGAAGAATTACAAGAATCCTGCTGGCAAATTGTGCTACTTCTCATCGCAGTGTCTGGGCCCCTCAAAGAGGTAGCTTCCTCTTCCCCTTCTCAGTGCGCCCACCGTGCCAGGTGCTTATCTTGCTGGCTCGTTTGACTGATTTGTCTGTCTCTCCAGCTAGCCTGAGAGCCCCTTAATGGCAGGCCTGGGTCCCAGGTGCCTAGAACTCTGCCTGGTACACAGCGTGCCCTCAATAAATGTGTTAACTGACTGACTGAATGAAATGTTTGCCCTGAGAGTGCTGGGTTGGGGTCTTCATCGCAGTGGGCGTGCTGGTGTAGGAGGATTTTGTCACTGTGGTCCCAGAGATGCATATCAATATTCGTGTCCCTCCCCCAGGCGCATGTCTAGACTGAGGCAGGGAAAGGGATGGGAGCCTTCTGGGGTCTACGGATGCCTTGCTGGATGGGACCATCCCTGGGCAGGGGAGGCAAAGAGGAAGGATAATGGGGCCCAGGGAGGTGAGAAGTTTGCTGTCCCCCAACGTTCCTTGGGTCTTTAGAAATTCTTGTGGCTGTGGGCACTTGCTCCTATTGTGACCCAACGAAGTTCCCTTGCTTGGAGTCAGACCAAGGATTTGGTCCTGTAGCTCTGCCAGGCCACTTCCCTAAGCCCCATAAAATGGGGATAATAATATCTACTCCACTTTCCCAGGGTAGTTGTAAGGCTCAAACTCATCCACTTACCTATTATTCACCCATCATCCATTCTTTCAATAACTTTAATAAGCATCTTCCGTGCCAGGCATGGCGTTGTTTGCAGGGGGCACGGCCTTGGCTAGGACCTGCACAGCTCCTGCTCCAGCTCCTGGGGAACATTATGAAACAGACAGACAATGAAACCACAAAGTTGAAGTGTGATGAGTTATGACCGAGAACGTGTAGAGTGTAATATAAATGAATTAAATAAAGGGGGAACAGGCCACATAGGGGCTCCCAGGCTGCCCTCCATATGCGGTGGTAACAGGTGCCAAAGACACGGGGTCTTGTGGTCACAGATTCCTGGCACCATGATCCTGCTGCCTCCCTGCCCTCCTGTGCCGAGGACGCACACCGCTGCCCTTCAGCTCATGAAAGAGCTTTGGCCGTTTAGGACTTAATAGTGTGAAGCTGGAAGCCCATCCCAGCCCCTTGTGTGTAGACCCAAGTTTAAGGTAGTTCAAGGTGTCTGGGAAGAGAAGGTGGACACCCAGCAATTCCTCGTTACCCCTCCAGGCAGCTGTGCTGCCCCGGCCCCTGTGTTTCTCCCTTTTGTACTCATCCAGAAGCAATCTAGCATCGTTTAAAAGCTCCACTCTAGAGCTAGATGACCTAAACTTGAATCTATCTTCACCCCTTTTACTACAAGCTGGGTGACCTTGAACAAGTTACTTAACTTCTCTGAGCCTCAGCTGCTATATTTGTAATATCCACACTATGGGGCTGTTGTGAGACTATGTGACTTAATGTATGGAAAGTGCTTAAAACAGTAGTCACACAAAAACAGTGACTGCTCATGGTAAACGCTGTGTTTTATGAGCACTAACCTCGCTTTTCACTGTGACATATCACGTGATATTTGTCTGCTTCTCCTGAAGTCTTAGAGGGCGGGGACCCTCCGACATCCTCATTCATCTTGGTATCCCCAGGACCTGGCGCAGTGCCTGGCTCAGAGTAGACAGGCCAAAAATATTTATTGAGTGATGACTGACTAAATGGTCAGTAGGAGCGCTGGGATGGGCCGGGGAGATGCTGCCTGGAAGTGGCGGGGCTCTCTGTTTGGGGAGGAGTTTGAGGGAAGTTGTCAGAGTCACAGGAGGCAACGTCAGAGGATGCCTGGAACAGGTTCCATGCTTCTATTCCTGCTCACAGCTCCCAAGGGTGTTTGGCCATCTACCAGGGGTGGAACGAGCAGGTTCCCAGGGAGGTAGAGTCTGGAGATAGCCTAGAGGATTTACTCCTCTGCCTCTGAGCTCCTGGCCCAGGACAGCGAGAAGGAGAGTCCGTGGTGCCCTGCAGAATGGATGGGGCATCTGCCCAGCCACCCCTGCAACCGCCAAGGGTGGGAGGAAAGAGGGGGTGGTCCTGGTGGCCACCAAGAGGGAAGGGAGAGCTGTCCCATGTCAGACAGGAACAGAATACCAGCGGATGCCCAGCCCCTCACTGACCACACTGCAGGGAAACTGGGGCCTGCTCCACGCCTCCAGGGGTCAGTGCAGGGCCAGGGCTCACACTCGGGTCCCCGGTGCGCTTCCCACCCATGGCGCAGCCTCGCAGAACGCGCGTGGCCGCTTGGACCTTAGCCCTCGAAGCCCAGCAGTTGAGTGGGACGATGAGTCACAGATCATCGGAAGCACATTCTAATGGGGATTATGTTCTAAATCGATTAAGAACTGTTTTTATTGCTAACGGACAAGAAAAGGTCTGGAATGTTGGATTATGGGTGAGGGGCATCCCTCTGTGCTCTAAATCTGCTCAGGGTTGGGCTCCTTTTTCTCCTTTTAGCCCTCCACCCCTATAGATGGGACCAGGCAAGCAATCAATAGCTGAGAGTGCTCGCCAAGCCCCTGCTTGGGTGGGGACATCCTGAGGAAGTGACAGTGATCTGCTGTAAAGACCCCAGTGGGCAGAGACTCCAATAGGGGGGCTTCATGGCTCAGAGGGAGACACAAAGGGGGCTGGGTGGGCGCTGGTTGGCTCTAAGGTAGGAGCTGGCTCCCGCTGCTCCGAGACGTCCCTCTCAACCTCTGATGGTTCTGTCATTGACTCCTACGCTGTGATCACGCATGCACACACAGGTACACACCCATAAACACCCCATGTTCAGTCACACACGCACACACCTCCTCTCACGTACACAGACACACACGCACACACACCCCTTTCCCACCCTCACCATCTCATCGCCACACACATACACCACTCTGCCCCCTTCACACGCTAAGACAATTTCAGGCAGGCCTGTGAGATTTGAGTCTGTTTCCAGTGGGGAGCGAGGTGACGGCTGAGGACACGCTTGAGGGGCTGGTGGTTGTGGTTCAGTTTAAAGTTGTTTGTGTGTGTGACTATTATCCAGCCTGTGTTTCCGTTTGTTTTCCATTCATTTAGTCATTCAATATGTGTTTCCATACTGACCAAATGCCTACTATGTGCTAAGCACAATTCTAGGTTCTGGGGATCTTAGTTTGGGTTTCCCAAGATGGGGGATCTTGAGATAAGGGCTTTAAAAAAAATAAAAAAGCTTTATTGAGATATCATTAACATAACACAATAGCTCACAGCAAAAATGAATGTGACAATGAATATATGTATGTTCATGTATAACTAAAAAATTTTGCTCTGCACTGGAAATTGACACTACATTGTAAACTGACTATAACTCAATAAAAAATAAAATAAAATAAAGTAAAATCTCTAAAAAAAACCCCCACAAAATTCACCCATTTATAATTTGTTGATTTTTAGTCTGTTCACAGAGTTATGCTACCATCACTACAATTGACTTTATTTTATTTAATTTTTAAATATATTTTTATTGAAGTATAGTCAGTTTACAGGTGGATTGTGAATTTCTGGTGTACAGCACAATATTTCAGTCACATAGGAACATACATATATTCGTTTTCATGCTCTTTTTAACCATAAGTTACTATAAGATACTGAATATAGTTCCCTGTGCTATACAGTATAAACTTGTTGATTATCTATTTTATATATAGCAGTTAGTATCTGCAAATCTTGAACTCCTAATTTATCCCTTCCCACCCCTTTTCTCCCCTGGTAACCATAAGTTTGTTTTCTATGTCTGTGAGTCAACTTCTGTTTTGTAAATAAGTTTGTTTGTCTTTTTTGTTTTTAGATTCCACATATAAGTGACATCATATGGTATTTTTCTTTCTCTTTCTGGCTTACGTCACTTAGAATGACATTCTCCAGGTCCATCTATGTTGCTGCAAATGGCATTATTTTATTATTTTTAATGGCTGAATAGTATTCCATTGTATAAATACACCACAACTTCTTTATTCAGGCATCTGTCGATGGACATTTAGGTTTTTTCCATGCACAATTGACTTTAGAACATTTTTATCACTCTGTAAAGAAACCCTATACCCATTAGCAGTCACTCCCCATTCTTCTCTTCCCCTGAGCCCTGGCAACCATGAATCTACTTTTTGTCTATAGACTTACCTATTCTGGATATTTCATATAAATGGAATCATACAGCACGTAGTCCTTTGAGACTGGTTTCTTTCACTTAGCATGTTTTCAAGGTTCACCCATGTTATAGCATATGTCAGTATTTCATTCTTTTTTATGGCTGAGTACTATTCCATTGTATAGATACACCACATATCACTTGTCCATTCATCAGCTGATGGATATTTAGGTTGTTTCCACTTTTTGGCTATTCTAAATTATGCTGCTATGAACATTTGTGTAGAGTTTTTGTGTGGACATATGTTTTCAGTTCTTTTAAGTACATACCTAGGAGTGGAATTGCTGGGTCATATGGTAACTCCATGTTTAACATCTTGAGAAACTGCCAAACTGATTTCTAAAGCAGCCATACCATTTTACATCCCCACCAGCAATGCACAAGCATTCCAACATGAGATAAGATTTTATTTGGAAAGTGATCCTGGGAAACACCAGTAGGAAAACAGGGAAGGGAGAGAGAGAAGGGAAGGCAGCCAATAAAGGATTGTTATCAAGCAAATTACCACTGAGAGTAATTAAGACTTAAGTCCATTTCAAGTAACTCCAGGAGCCAGTACAGAACTAGAACTTCAGAGTCATCCCACCAGAGGCGCAAGGGGGCAGGGGTATGTATACACCACCTCCCAACAGCTTTGTGTGTGTCAATTTCCTGTCAATTCCCTTTTGTTTGATGCAGAACCAAGCAAAGCAAGTACAGCAGGAGAAAGCTGTTGGCAAAGAAATTCAGATGCTGGAAGCTGGGGCTGAGTCTGCCAGTGCCCTGGCTGCTGTAGGGAAGAGGAGGTGAGCCTGGGCACCAACAGTGCCTGCTACATTCAGTGCAGCCAAGTTCCTGCCCTCACAGAGCTTACCCCTCAATGAGAGAGATTAAAACAAACATATGTAGTACATAGTCAGGTAGCACATAAGGAGAATAAAGCAGGGTAAGGGGATGGAAGGAGATGAGGAAAGCTGTGTCCACTCAGGTGTTCAGGGCAGGCACCACAGAGGAGATAAGATTTCAGCTGAGACCTGAATGAAGTGAGGGACAGGCTATCTGAAGGCCAGTTGAATGTCTGATGGAAACGGCATTGAATCTGGGCTGTGGGATTTAATTCAGTGCTAAGACCCTGACTGGGGAATGACCTCGGGGTGCTGGAGGAACTGCAAGGGATTCAGAGTGGCCTCAGCCGGGTGAATGAAGCAGAAAGCAGTAGGAAAGAGTAGAAATACAGCCAGGGGCCAAGCTGGGAAATAATCTAGGATTTTGTTGTAAGGGTAACAGAAACCACTGGGTGGGTGAAAGCAGGGGAATTTCCAATCTAATTTATACTTCTGTTTTTTTCTGTCAAAGCCATTGGGTTCCAGAAGTACTGAGACTCCCTAACATTTAGTGAGCCTGTTAGGCCCCCAAAGGAGCTAACACCTTGCTGCTGGGCATCCAAACACAGCCCCCAGACATTCATTCATTTCACTTATTAGTTGCAGGCGCTGGTCTCGGGGCTGACTGTGCCGCAGTGAACACATAAGCCCTGCCCTCACGAAGTATGCATTCTAATACGAAGGGACAAGTAAATAGAATAAATGCGTGTGATAAGTTATGAATAATAACTCATTAGAAAATGATCAGTGCTTTAGACTACAGAAAAACGAAGTGGACACGAGGACTACAGGGTGCTGGGAGGCTTAGATATTTCAAATAGAAGGGTCAGGATGGCATCTCAAAGGAGCTGATAACACAGAGACAGCACATCTCAGCCTGGCTGAGTCCCCCCCTCCCCCCTCCAGGGAAGGTATCCCGGGATCCTGCAGGGAGGAAGGGCATGGCTGGATCTCCAAGGAGGAGGCAGAGGGACCCCAGAATGGAGGGCTGGGGTGTTCTCATCAGCTGGTCCGGCACAGAGCCTGGGAGGAGAACTAGGAGCCAGGTTGGGGGCAGGGGAGGGAGGGGGCTGAGTCTGCCAAGCCACAGGGGAATATTGATGAGTATTCTGGCAAGAAGTGACGGAGCTGGTGGGGATGGTGTAATGAAGACAGATGATCCCAGGCCAGCTCTGCTCATCTTCCTGCTGGAGGAGGGAGAGTCACAACCAGGCAGTGGGGGGAGGGGGGGCGGGAGGGCTTGCCAAGTGCCCGGGTGCCCTCTGCTCTCGTGCTGTGGCTCTCCAGCTGCCCCAGGCACCCGCCTCCTCTCCTCCCCTGCCATCCGCACCCCCCAACCCCTGCCCTGCTCTCACCGGAGTCCTTCCTCTCCTTCCTGCCCTGCTTTCTCTTGGGACGAGTCCCTTTCCCCTTTCTCCACTTTTCTTTCCTCTCTCTTCCCCATTTTTCCCTTTGCCCACCTCTCCACAGATCTCCCTTCTCCCTTCTCTTTCTTTGACCCCCACCACCCCCAGCCTCCCTGTGGCCTCCAGAGCAGCTTGCAGTCCTCTCTCTGGGGGTTTCCGGTCCCCCAGCAACTCTAAACATCCCCTCTCTTTATTCAATCAACAATATACTGAGTGACCACTATGTGCTGGCACTGACCATGCCAGCCTGCAGGCCGTGGCTACAGCAGTTCCAGGAAAGAAAGGGAATGGATTTTTTTCTTTTTTGCCTGCTTGCTTGCTTGCTTGCTTGCTTTCTCTCTTTCTTTCTTTCTTTCCTTCTTACCTTCTCTCTTTCTTTCTTTCCTTCTCTCTTTCTTTCCTTCTCTCTCTCTTTTCCTTCCTTTGTCTCTTTCTTCATGTCATAAAATAGACATAACATAAAAATTTATCATTAGAGACATTTAGTACTTACACAAGATTATGCAACATCACCACTATTTGGTTACAGAATATTTCATCACCCCGAAAATATACCCCATACTCATTAACAGTCTCTTCCCCCTCCTCCCAGCCCCTGGCAATGATTAATTTGCTTTCTGTGTCTATAGATTTGCTATTCTGGACATTTCAAATAGATGGAATCACACAACGTGTGGTTTTTGTGTCTGGCTTCTTTCACTTAGCATGCTTTCAAGGTTCATCCATGTGGTAGCAGGTACCAGTACATCATTCTTTTTTTCTGGCTGAGTAATGGTCCACTGTATGGTTATACCACATTTTGTTTATCTGTTCATCAGCTGATGGACATTTGGGTTGTTTAGGTACTGAATTTTGAAACAGAAGCCCTCACCCTGAGTCCCACAGCATTCCTACTTGTGTGGCCTTAAGCAGTCATGCAATGTCCTTGAGCTCTGACAATTTCACCTGTAAAATGGAACTGTCAAATTTTAAATCTCTTGTGCCCTTTCAGAGAGAAAGAAAAATGAGTTACAGTCCTCTAGCTTGACCAATTGGAAACCACCTCTCACTTCTCTCTTCCTGTACCCTTTTCCCATTTGCTATTGAATTTAGAATAAATGTTCAGTAAAAAGATCCAGGGGGGAGGGTGTAGCTCAGTGGTAGAGTGCGTGCTCAGCATGCATGAAGTCCTGGGTTCAACCCCTAGTACCTCCATTAAAACAAACAAACAAATAAAATGGGGACGGTATAGCTCAGTGGCAGAGTGCATGCTTAGCATGCATGAGGTCCTGGGTTCAATCCCCAGTATCTCCATTATAAATAAAATAAGTAAATAAACCTAATTACCTCCTCTCCACAAAAATTTTTAAATAAATAAAACAAATCTATTATCTCCCCCCAAAAAAAGATCCATATGCCTAAGCTGGATGGACTGACGTATACTGTTTTGTTCTCTGTCATTCATACCATTTCACTGGTTTTAACACGCATTACTTTTCAGATTTTATTATCTTTCAGGTCGACACTCACCATGCAACCATTGGTTGCCTAATAATTGGCAATGCCCTTTATTTTCTTAGTGGTTTGTAACATAATTGTGTTTATTACAATCAATGGTCCAAGGTTTGTGTAGTATGCTAGGCAGAGGTTAGTAAATATCACCATGAACAGTAAGAAAAGTAAAAACTGACTCCCTAATGACATATTTTTGATGGTGAGATCAGGTGAGTTAATCCTGATATGTGAACTCCCTGCTAAATGAGCTGGTTGAGCTGGAAATACTGATTTACTCAACTGACCTAATGTCAACATCATTATAAAAATATGTGGGTGCAGGTTGCTGGCACAAACAGTTCTAAAATGCACGGCCACAGTGATAGGGGGATGGAGTGGATGAGAAAAATATACATGCACGGGCCGTATGAACCAAGACGCTTGATGGAAGTGTGAGGTGGGGTTCTCACTTTCTTTTCCTCCCAAAGAACTGCCTTCCCGCCCTGCCCCCTCCAGCCCTCTGCAACACAGGGGAAGCCATATACAAATACTGAATATGTTTGCCTTCATTAAAACAGGCCAGAAATTGTAATTATGTCCCAGGGAGCGAAGGGCTCCATCTGAAGGGAAGAGGTGGAGGCGGATGAAAGTCAATTAGACACGCAGAATTCCTAAGTGCAGCTAGCTGAGCACCTCCACGGTGGAACATAACTTCCCTGCTTAGGGAAGAAAACTGTGTCTGGTTGTCCTCGCCCCACTCAAACCTTGCCTCCTCTAAACTCTCACAGCACAGACCTCAGCACTGGGGACGTCTTTACCCAGCAGGACTGTGGACTATTTGAGGATGGTGCAGTTCGTCTTTTTTTTTTTTTTTTTTTTTTTTTTTTACAGCAGCTTCATTTGTCATAGGCAGTAACTGGAAACTACACAAACGCCCACGAACAGGAAACTAGAAAAGCAAATTGGGGTGTATTCACACCAAGGAATATCACTCAGCAATAAAAAATGATGAACCACTGACACAAAGAGCAACATGTGTGACTCAAAATAATGGTGCCAAGAGAAAGAAAACAGACAAAAACAGTATATACAGTATGATTTCACTTATAGAAAGTTTTAGAAAATGTAAATCAATCTATATTGACAGAAAGAAGGTTAGTGGCTGCCTGGGGAGTGGGGTGGAATTTTGCGGAGGAGAACAGCAGGTTGGATTACAAAGGGGGATGAGGAAACTTTTGGAGGGGAAGGACATGCTTACTGTCTTGATTGTGATTATGGTTCCATGGCTTTATACGTATGTCAAAATTCGTCAAAATGTATAATTTAAATACGTACAGTTTAAAGAGGATGGTGCATTTTGTAAGAGTCCGTGGTTTCTCCGTGGGTCTCAGTATATGGTAAGAACACAGAGAGGAGTCATGAATCAGAGCAGGGATTCTCACAGTGTCCACCCAGCCTACCTGCAGGGGCTATCACCTGCTGGGGCTGGTTACAAATGACACTCCCAGGTAGCCACCAAAAAATTGTATTTCAGTAGGGGGAGCGGGGCGCGAATCTGCATTTTAATAACATTCCCCAGTAATTCTATGCTCAGTAAAGGCAGGAAACCTCCCAGATTAAGAATTAAACTAGGTGATCCCATACGTGCTTTTCAGTCCTGACAGCCTGTGATGCACATTCTGGTCTTTTAAAGGTTCAGTCTCCGTCCTCCTAGTCATTATGAGCCTACTGTGTGCCCCGCTCTTCCCGTGTAGGAGGCTGCAGCTCAGCCAGAGCTCAGGGAACAGCCGAAGAGGAGACCAGCATCACTGTCCCGGCTCCCAGCAAGAAATCAGGGAGGGCGGGAAGAGGGTGCGTTGGGGCAGTGGATGGGGAGTGGGGAGAGACCAGGGTGGGAAGTTTATGTGGACAGGCAGGAGGTGCACTTAAACCCTGGAAGTCACTGGGACCCTGCTCATCTGTGCCCTCCCACTGCCCTGCCCTCCCTACCAACCTGCTGGGAAGGGGGGAATGTTGCCACTTCAACACACTTCTGCTCTCTGCTTTGATCACCAAGAGGGCTCGCCAGGCCAGGAAGCAGAATGGGCTGTTTGAGGTTTAACAGGACTAATGTCAAAGGAAGAGAAACAAGCCCCAGGGCCTTTGGATGCCCACATCTACTCCACAAAGCTAGTGTCTCTGAACACAGTGATGACACGGAGACCCCTGTCCTTGACCCTCCAGCGTGTCTCTGACGGCTCCCCTTGTCTGAGATGGGCAGGCCCAGTGTTTAATGACGGCTACTGCAGCTAACATTCACTGGGTCAGGCTCCGAGCTAAGCACTTTACATGCACTGCCTCACCAATTCTTTATGCCATCTCTACTACTAAACCCCTTCTACAGATGAGAAAACTGAGGCTGTCATATATTGTATAACTTGCACAAGGTCTCCTGGTTCTTTCAACTGGTGAGTGTTTCACCTCTTCCCCAGGCATCCATCTCGGTCCCAGTTGTTCTCTTCTGCATCTTCTGCAGCCCATCCCAGCCCTTCTTGTAGCTAGGGGCCTGGGACTCAATCCAGCATGATGCCCTTGGGGGGTCTCAACTCTCTGGTTCAAGACACTGCCCTTCTGTCAATGCAGCCCCGTGGGGGGCTTTTCTGGAAGCCTCATCACACTGGCAACTCAACTTGAGCTTATAGTCAGGTGAAACCCCTAACTTGATGGGTTTTGGTCCTAATGCCTCCATCCTATTCTTATAGAATAGGGATGCTGTGCCCAGGTATGGGAGTTTACATTCATTCTTAGTGAATATTTTCACCTATGTGCTTTGTGGTTCTGTCTGCCACGTCCCCTACAGGCAGACACACAGACACACACACACACACACACACACACACACACACACACACACACACACACTCTTCTCTCTGAAAGACAAGCATGCATTTTGGACAGTCCACTCCTTGGGTGGCCATCTGTTTTCCATTCCTCTTTTTCAGTGTGGCGAAGCAGGAGTTGTGACGCATTTCTTCCAGTGTTCTCTGGGTCACACCACATACTCGGGCAAGACAGCTCCACGCCCAAGAGGGGAGGCTGGCTGGGCTAGAATCCCAGCCTGAGCACTTGACAATGTGACCTTGGAAAATTAATTTAGCCTCTGTGCCTCAGTGTTCTTCCCTATAAAATGGGACTAATTATATCTAACTTCCTTGTTGTTTGGGGGGATTAAATGTGTTAGTAATTGGTTAGTCTTTTCCTCTTTGTCTCCTTCTGGCCTCTCTGGGTTCCCATTTCCTGCCCTGACATCTCCCACAGTTGCTTGGTCATGCTTGACCTTAGTTGCAAAGTGGAACCCAGAATTTCTGTGATGAAAGGGCTTTCTTTCAGTGAGTCTAATCCAGCCCCTTTGTTGTACAGATGAAAAAACCAGTCCCTGCCGTCCCTCTGTTGCTTCATTTTGTTCCAAAGTGGTTATATTTCCAGCACTCCAGTTACCCCTTTTCTCTCTCCGGCTCACGTAGCAATCAGCTGGGGCTGATTCTTTTCCCCAGTGCAATCAGTGAGCTCCCAGCCTCCAGCTTGCTGGATTTATAGCTCTCTACCATCTTACAGGGTCCTTAGGGGTCTGTGCGGCTCAGGAGTTATGGGCGCACAGAGACAGGGCTTCCAGTGCACTTGGCCCAACTTGTCAATCACCTGCGGGGGTCGGCTGCTTGGGAAAAAGAAAATAAAAATAGCAGGGCCAGTATGCTGACTACATTTTTATGCTCCTCATTCAAATCCAAGATTTTCCCCAATGGGGCACACTGGGAATACACTTAGAAGAAAAAGGCAGAGATTATTCTAGGACCAGCTGGGATAGGAGGGCTAGAGGGAGGGTGTGGCATGTCCAAGCAGTTTGGTGTTCCTTCTCAGAAGAGTCCGTGCCTGTGTAACCAGGACACTGAGGCACAGAGGGTGGCTGGGATGGGACTCTCATGTCTCTGGAATCTCCATGAATCCTTCCAAACCAAAGTTATCAGCAACCAGCTTCAACGCAATTCCTAAACCTCCTCCTTCCCACCAGACTATCGCCTTTAGCCCCCTCTGATGCCTCTGCCAGAGGCGGGGGAGCAGCAGCCTATGTGGCATATCTGAGGCAGTTTTGTAGTAGTGGGAGTGGAGGGTGTGTAGCTGGCTTCCCTTCCAAGTGAGCAAAAAATACGATCGTTTCTTTTATTTTTTTGCTTTCAAAAATATTTACTTATTTCTTTTGTATTTTTTAATTCTTATTTTTTATTGAAGCATAATTGATTTCCAATGTTAGTTTCAGGTATACAGGGATGTGGTTTAGTTATACACATACATACATACATATATATTTTTTCAGTTTCTTTTCCATTACGGCTCATTATAGGAAATTGAATATAGTTCCTTGTGCTATACAGTAGGCCCTTCTTGTTTATCTATTTTATATATAGTAATGTGTATCTGTTAATCCCAAACTCCTAATCTATTCCTCCCCTTCCCCTTTCCCCTCTGGTAGCCACAGTTTGTTTTCTTTGCCATAATGATCATTTCTTAAGATAAAGGACATTCTAACACTAAAGGAGAAAGAAAGAGAGAAGACAAAATGTCAGACAAAAAGGACAATCCTTTAAACTGAATTAATTTGGGTTTATCAAAAAGTCTCAAGATTGTCTTTATGTTTGCTTCTTGCAACAGTGCAAGGAGCCCTGGGCCTGGACTCTGAGATCTGGGCTTTAATTTGGGGTCTGCCACCTAGCAGGATATGGCTTTGGACCAGCACATGTGAACATCAGTAGACTTGCCTTCAGTTTCTCCATCTGTCAAACAGGAGTGATAAGACTTAGCTCACAGGGTGGTGGGGGAGAGGAGCCAGGAAGGGAATGAAACATTTACTGAGCATCAGTGACCAGACAGGCATGTGACATAGGATGCTGTTTAATTCTCAGGACAAGCCAATGAGATCAGTGTCATCAGGACCATTTTACAGACGAGGAAACTGAGACTCGTAGGTTAAGTAATCGGTCCCAGGTTCTCACAGACCCAGGGCTGGCACCCATGTCTGCCTGAACACAAAGCCACACTCTTCCCAGAAGGGAAGGCAGGAAAGAGAAGGAAGAGACAGGAGTTCCTGATCCTCAATTTTTCCCTATGAGATAGAAAACAAAGTCATCTACTGAGATGAGGAGGCAGTGAAGTGTCAGGAGTGGTGTGGGTTTGGAGAAGCTTCTTTGGCTGGAGAGCCATCCATCTCTGAGGATGGAAATCCTCAGAGACTGTGTTGCTAAGAAGTTGGCCAGAAGCTGATTGTCTCTGTGACAGTTCCTCAGGGGGGTGGTCACTGTCTAGGTCTTAGAAAAGGAACAGATTTTGTTTCTTGCTAATCACTGAATACCCAGACCTGAGTACAGTGCCTGGCATACAGTAGTACGTTTATTTAATAAATATGGAGCACACAATGTGCACTGGTTTTGTTGTAGTGCTGGGGATTCAGCAGTGACAAAGATAGATTAAACCTCTGCCTTTATGACATTTGCAGTCCAATAGGAGAATCAGGTAGTAAACACAGAAACCAGCAAACAAAATAATCTCAGATGGTAATAAAGTTATGATCTTAAAAAAAAAAAAAAGAGTAAAGGGATAGAGGGTATCTGCTGCAGTCGGGGATTTTTCTCTGAGATATAATTGGAATGAGAGAAAAAGTTGTTTGTGCCAAGATGGGGGAAGGGTGTTTCCAGCAAAAGGAACAGCAAGGGCAAAGTCCTGAGGCAGGAATAAGTTTGGAAATTCCAAGAGAGACAGAAGGAGGCTTGCGCGGTAGAGAGGAGGCAAGTGTAGGGGAGAGTTGTAGGAAATGAGAAACGAGGGGTCGGATCATACAAAACCTCATAAGCCAAGTTAAGAAGCTTGGATTTTATTCTAATTCCGGTAAGAAGTCTTTGGAAGGTTTTAAGCAGTGGGAGGGATGTGATCTGATTTATGCTTTAAAACAATCGCTCCAGTATTTAGAAGGAAAGTAGACCGAGATGGAAAGGAGGAGTGAAGCAGGGAGAGCAGGCAGGAGGCGGGTGCACGGTCCAGGAGAAAGGGGCGATTACTAGACTCAAGTGGAAGCAGGGAAGACAGGGAGCAGGGCTTGGCTTTGGGCAATGGATCTTGCTGATGTACATCTTGTAGGTGTGGAGGGTGAGGAAAAGAGAAGAATCAAGAATGTTCTCTAAGTTTTTGGACAGAACTGCTGTTAACTGTTAATCTGTAAGTTGAGATGGGGAAAAGCGGAGGAGGAACAGGTTTGGGGCAAGAGGTATAGAAATCAAGATTTCCACGGTGAACACGTTAGGTTTGAAGAGCCTGGAAGACATCTGACTTGTGCTGTTGGGTTGACTTGTGTTTCCCTAAAAAGATATGTTAAAAACCGAATCCCCAATACCCATGAATGTGATCTTATTTGGAAACAGAGTCTTTGCAGCTATAATAAGTTAAGATGAAGTCATTAGGGTGACCCGAATCCAGTATAACCAGTGTCTTTATAAGAAGAGAACACTTAGGAATTCACCCACACAGAGGAAAACACCACATGAAGACACAGATACAGAGGGAACACAGTCATGTGAAGATGGGGGCAGAGACTGGGGAGATGCTACTATAACCCAAGGAGTGTGTGGGGCCACCAGAAGCTGGAAGTGGCAAGGAAGGAGCCTGCCCCAGAGGGTTCCCAGGGAGCATGGCCCTGTAACACCTTGCTCTTGGACTTCTAGTCTCCAGAACTGTGAGACAGTGAATTTCTGTTGTTTTAAGCCACCCAGTTTTGGTACTTTGTTACAGCAGCCGTAGGAACCTCACATAGCATCCAAGTGGAGAGTTCAAGTGGGCGTGTGGATAAGCTGACCTGGGGCTCAGGGGAGAGGGCCTAGAGTGAAGGAGAGAGGTGAGAGGACTTCGAGAGGCGAGGGCGTGGCCAGCGAGGTGCGAGGTGGGAGGGGTACAGGGGTGTTTCAAGGGAGGAGAGTGTTTCAAGGAGGAGAGAGTAGTCAGTTGTGTCGCGCACTGATGACAGGTCAAGGCAGACAGCTTTGTTTGGCTTTTGGATTTGGTAAGAAATAAATTGCAAAAAAGCAACAAAAAGGGAGGAGGTTGCTGATGACCTTGACAAGAGAGATGTCAGCAGGCGGTGGAGACAGACACCAAGCTGGAGGGGGTTGAGGAGAGAATGTAAGGAAGGGAGCCTAGAGTAATTACACAGAACAGTTTTGAGTTTTGCTATAAAATAACAAAGAAATAAGGCATTACCTGAAAAAAAGATGTAAAGGTCAAGAGAAGGCTTTTTTTTTTTTTTTAAGATGGGCAATATTAAGGCATATTTTTATGTTAGTGGGTATGATTTAAGGAGATCAGGAGAGAGAGGGGATAACTGCTTGGAGCAAAGTCATGGAAGAAGCAAGAGTGGATGGGGCCCAGTGTGATCACGGGGGAACTGGCCCTGCACAAGAACAGAGCCTCTTCACCTGTTGTAACTGCAGGGACAACGTGGTGGGGAGAGGGTGCGGCGCAGCATGCACGAGGTCATGGGTTCGACCCCAGTACCTCCGTTAAATTAAAAATGATAATAAATAAACCTAATTACCTCCCTTCCCCACCTCCCCCACCAAAAAAGTAACTGCAGGGATGACAGAGAATAGGAGTAGAGATCATGCAGGTGGCTGGGTAGACTTGGTGGGGGAAGATGAAATAGTTCTCATTTCTTTGCATTTCTTCGTATTTATTATATCAGATGAAGAATACTGCAGAGTCATATGGAGGGCTAGTGCTGGAGGTTTGAAGAGAGAGAGGAGAAAGAGGAGGTATGAAACAGTCCTTCGAGGAGGAGGGAAGATGAACACCCCATGGAAAGGTGGAAGGCTGCTGGGTAGAGCTGAGCGCTCCTTTGAGGTTTAAAGTCCTAAGTTTAAAGTGAGAACGATCCATGAGCATGGCTGTGTGATTTTCTTTAATAACGTTCGGCTGCTTGGGTACAGGTGAAGGTAGGCGGCTAGCAGGGTGTAACCAGGACTGGGGTTTTGCCAGATAAGTACAATGGAGGGAAAGACAGACAAGGAAGATGAGGGTGTTTGTAAGCGAGAGATCATAGTAATGAACCATGGATATTAAGCTAGATGGGGATAGGCGCTCACATGCAGAGCGGGGTGTTCAGTAAAAACTTATTTGGTGGATTAGCTTACCATGAGATCAAAGAATAGTTTAAGTGGGGGTCCCAAAGAAGGTTAACTGGAAGGATAGGAGGCATCAGTGCCTGGGATGCCTTGAAATGAAGTTACTGGAGGTGCAGATATTGGTGAGGGCCAGGTTTAGGGCATGATCGTGTAAGTGGGTGGAGAAGATGGCAAAAAGGGAGTAAGTGATGGGGTCTAACCCCCTTCATATCAAAGATGCTGGAGTTTCTGCAGGAGGAAGGAGAAATAGTTGGAAGTAGTTCCGCAGACCCTGAGATATGCACAGTGCAAAAGGAAAAACACCCTTCACTGTTTTCTTTTCCTTTCATCCTTGCCTGTAGGCAGGGCTGTGGAGGAGGCAGTGTCTTCAGGGAATAGCCAGGTGTCAGTAGAGCAAGACAGTGAAGGGAACACTCAGGGATGGGTTTAAGGAGAGAGGGGGAACTGGCTGGTGGCAGACTGAATTCCAGAGGATACAGGGGAAAGGTTTGGGGCAGGGGGGAGAAGTGCAGGATGGGATTCGACTAGTGGCTGTGCAGAGTGGTTTGGGGAGCCTAGTCTATGGGATTATGGATGATGTAAGAGGCTAGGACTTTGTGATAAGAGGCACGATGGGGCAAGTTCTGACACTGTCATTGAGGAAAGTCAGTGGTCAGTTAAAGCTACATGCAGTCTCGAGTATTTAGCTGGCAAATATGAAGAAAAGGATGAATGAAATGAATTCTTGTTTCCCTGAGATGTCCAATGCTGTACCAGGCTCATGGCATATTCATTGATTAAAACTGCATATATTTGATGTAATAGTGACTGTAAAAGCAGCAGGCCATAACCCCAAGCACTGCATGCAGTAGGTGCTCAGAATCCTGTGGATGATGGTCAGCTCTAAATACCTATGATTGCTTAATATGGAAAAAGTTGCACCTTGTCCCTTCTGATGAAAATCAGTCCTGTATTTAAGACTGACCAGGGGCTAGAGTGTAGTTTGTTTTGCCTTAATTAGCAAGGTGTGGACAGCAGGCAAAGGTGGGGATAGGAAGGTGACCTGTCCAAGATTGGAGCTGCATGACATCCCTGTCCCCCAGCCCCGACCCCAGACTAAAACCCAGCACCCTCGTTGCAGGCCCTTCTCTGGAAACTCAGAGCAGGAAAAAGAGCAACCACCTCCTTCCCCTAGATGGAAGATGGCCATTCCCACCCTGGGTCTTTGGCATCCCTTCCTTTTCCCCTTAGCTGCTGTTCCACCAGAATGAATGATTTCTATTTCTTTTGACTCCTATTTTTCTAGCCATTCTGATCCTGTTTGCCTACTCTTTGTTTCATTAAGGCCGGGGCCACTGTCTCTGTCTTTGCTTCCCCAGAATATCCCACAAAATGCTTCCCTCCTGTCCCAACCCCTCCCCCAGGACCACGAGATATGAGTCCAAAGCTTCTTCTAAGAGGCCTCTAAAGTTCCCACTGATGTTATGCCCCAGTGTCTGAGGTGACCTGGCCTGGTCTCCATGTGCCTGAGAGAGTGTCTCTTTGTGCTGGTGGATGAATGGCTGCCCTGTCCTGTCTGGGACCTCAATACCTGGAAGGTAACAGGAGAAAGCCCACTCCCCTCCTTAGGCTCTGCACCTGCTGCTCTCAGCTTTCCCCGGGGGCCACAGGGTGCCCGGCAGGTAGCTCGCCCGCTAAGCCTTAGAAGAACAACACTAGGAGGCAGGTCCAGGAGTCCTTCCTGCCCTATCCTCTCTAGACAGAGTGGGGCCTGCTGAGAGGCTGCCCAGACCTCCTGGCCTTTCCTCCCCATCACCCTTGCTCCATCCCCAGCCATCTCCTGTTTCTTCCAGGGACTTGGTCTCTGAGTGGAACAATAAGCCTGCTGGGATGCTGGTTCCCTCTGATTGAGGGTTTTAACTACAAAACTTCTGGGCTGCAAAATAGCTCGCCCGGTTAGACATCTTCACCTTTGCCTGTAGACAGGACAGTGTGCAAACCTTCAGGCCACAGTCACTTTCTGAAAGAGACTCCGTGGTTTTCCTTGATGACAATCTTGCTGTTTCAGACTGCAAAACTCAATTCACTTCAACAAATGTGTAAAGAATGACAATTTTGTTGTCATTGTGTTGCTTCACATATTATCTCATTAAACTATTTCATTCAATTTGGGCAGGTAATACACACACAGGATACAGTATCACAACTACTGGAGGGTAAACCATGAAAAGTGAGCTTCTCTACTTACTCCTGTGTCCCACCCACTCAGATCCTTTTTCCAGAAGTGACTGCTGATACCAATGTTTTGGTATTTTTCCACAGATACTCCACATACATCTAATTTCACTTAATCTTCACAATAGCCTCCTCAGGTGGGTTCTGTGTATCCCCTTTGGAAGATGAGGGAACTGTGGCTCAGAAAGGCTAAGTAAAGTGCATGGCATGTGTTGGTAACAGTGGTAATTCCAACTGAGGTATGTTTGAGTCCAAAGCCCACACAGTTTCTGCTATAACATGTTCCCAATCTGCCGTTTCCCCCTTTCCCTCCCTTCACCACAGCCACTCACTCAGCAGGGTTGCCCAAGAGCTTGGGTGTGCAGAGCCCTGTCCTAGGTGCTGAAGGCTATTACGGAGGCAGAGGCAGGGGATCACTCTAACCCCTGCCCTCAGGAGGTTCACCCAGGAGCTGGGGGCGGGGGGTAGGGGGTGAGTGGCAAATACTTGAGGTCTCATAGAAACTTCACAAACACTGCTTGGCCACGGAATTTGTATATGACACTTAGGCAGGACACTCTCCCTTTCTGACTCTCAGTTTCCCTATCTGTCCGATGGGGATAAGCTTCACTGTCCGATAAACTTAACTCAAAAGGCTATTGAGAGAATCTAGGGACAGTAAGTGCAGAAGTTCTTGGAAAGCATACAATCCCAGCACATGGAAGGAAGTCTAGGGGCGTCCTATGGACAGCTTCCCCGTATGAGGGCCAAAGGTCACTGACTGATGCAGTAAACAGCGTGGTACAGGCGGCTGGGAAGTGATAAGCTGAAGCAGGGATATTGCCATTTAAGTTCTTTATTTCAAGGTTGTCTTTAGCAGGCACAGACTTGGTCCAGTTGCAACAGACAGTGACTCGAGGTAAAATGGGGGTATGGTGTGGGGTTGGCCCAGAATGAGAAAGAACAACACGCACCTGAGCCTCTTTCAAAATATTAGCCTGTGTGGTTGCGGTCTGAGCCTTCCCAGGCTCACCGCTTTCTCTGCAAGGTGGACGTTTACCTGCCCTCTGAAGGGCCTGTTACCAGCAGATCAAGGCCTTTCTACAAGTCCCTTTTGCCCAGAGCTCTTCCGTTTCCCCTCCCACCCCATCTTCACCTAGCTGTCTCTTTTTCATCCTTCAGGCCTCCACTTAGATCTCATTTCCTCAGAGAAGCCTTTCTGGACTCCCCAGAGTAGATTAAGAATCGTAAATGCCCTGCTATTCACCACCCCACCCCACTCGCAATGTCTCCTGATTAGCTCATATCACACCAGTCAGTACCCATCTTGTCCACCAGACTGTCAGCTCCAGGGGAGTGGGCACGAAGCCCATCAGTTCACTTGTGTATCTTGAATGCACAGCACAGAGACTAGCACTTAAGACAGGCTAAATTATTTGTTGAAGGAATGTCTGGTTAGTCACTCCTACATTTGGGTTCAAAACTTGCCTATATCTCGGTATAACACCTCTCACACAGTTATAGTTCTTTTTTTTTTTTTTTTTTTTTTACATGACTGTCTCATCTGAATCTCCTCTGTATTCCTGGTGCCTAGCCCACATCAACACAGGGGTGGTGGCCCTGAACATTGCTTGCTTGCTTGAAAGAATGAATGAATGAATTATTGGCAGGGAACTGCTTTGCAGGCAGTTAATGAGTTGTCTTCCCAGGTGGGCCAACGGAAGGCCCAGGAAATGGTGAGCAGGATTAGGCAGGAGCTGTTGGAGCCAGAGAGAGGAGAAAGCAAAGAGGCTGAGTGGCAGCTCCTCTGTGTCATTGCTGTTGTGTGGAGGGCAGGAGATGGCCCCAAGTCAGGGGCCTTGGACACCGAAGGGATCCTCTCCGAGAGCTCTCAAGCCCTCTCTGAGGTGGGCTTGACTCAGGTAACTGACCCCAGCTGCCCTGGCCTTTCTCCTTCTTGCGGAGGAGGCGAAACGAGAGAGGGCAGAGGAACTCAGATCGCCCTCTGGGCTTCTTTTCCTGGGTCTCTCCGACCCCAGACACCAGCCAGAATTGGGAGGGGAGAAGGGTCAGGCCAAGCCGGCTGGCGGGGGAGGGGTGGCGCGGCCAGCCGGCTGGTGTCCTCCGGCGACTGGAGCCAAGGCCCTGGGCTCTCGGCCCCCGCGAAGCGAGGCGAGCCGGAGCTGTGCGGTGAATGCAAAGAGCCGGGCGAGCTCCCAGCCCCGCGCCGCCGACGGCGTCCTCAGCCACAGCCCAATGAGAAGAGAGCAGATAATTTATTCTCTAATCCCGGTTCGGGTGCCGGGCGCTGGCGAGTGGCGGGGGCTGGGATTGGGGGGGGGGTCTCCTCTTCTCCTCTCCACCTCCCTCCGGCCGCCCCCTCCCCGCCCCTGCCGGCTCCCGGCGCGCACACACACATTTCCTGACAATTAGCGAGCACACCTTAGCCGCGCGGCCTCCGGCGCCGCCGCAGCTTTTGTCTCTCGCCCGCCGGGCTGCGAGGCGCGGGCGCCTGGGCGCGAAGTTGCGGCTCGGACGCGCTGCTCCGGAATGCAGCCCGCCCGCTGCCGTCGGGGGGCGCGGAGTGGGGGGTGGGGGGAGAGGGCCGGGCAAGCTGGCCCCGGTGCTGGGGGGCTGCCAAAGAGAGGAGAAGAGAAAGAAAAGTAAGGTAGCGCTGCCCCCTCTTCCTTTGTTATAATCCTGAGTGTGTGCGGGCGTGAGCGCGCGCGGGAGTGTCTGTGCGCGAGTGTGTGCCTCTGTGTGTGCGCGGGTGCGTGACTGTGCGCGCGCGCGTGTGCAAATGCATGCCTGCGTGTGTGGGTCGGGACCGGCCGGGGGCGGCGGGACCCGAGGGCGCCAGGCGGCTTTGCCCGAAGGAGAGTTGAATCGCGTCCCGGGTCTTTCTCGCTTGGTCCGGAACTCGGGCGCGCGAGCAGGTAGCCGTCCGGCTCTCGCCAGCTTCTCAAAGGACTGAGCTCGGAGTTTGTTCACAGACAGTCACTGCGCGGGGGGGCGGCGCGGGCCTGGGCCCGGCCTGCGGGTGTGGGGTGAGTGGAACCTCCCGCCGAGGATCTGCCCGGACCCCAGGGGGTGCGCCAGGGGGTCTGCGGGCACTGAGAGTAGCGCCGACGCCGCGACGTTGCCCCCTGGCCCCAGGGTGGGAGCTCGCGGTGGCCACTGCGATCCGGTGGAAGGCGCGAGGCTGAGGAGGTGGCTGGTGGGGCTATGGAGGGAATGGGAGGCGGCTAGACGATGTCTGTCTAAATGCCAATTCCCTGAAGTTCAAGAGCATCGGTTGTCATTTCATACCTTAATGCATATTTATGCTGCGCCGAAATAGGCTTCATAATTAACTCCCGGAGCAACCGCAGAGGTTAAAGGGACCCCGAAGATTTGTGCATTGATTGGGTACCACGGCGGTGTGTGCGTGTGTGTGTGTATGTGTGTGTGCGCGCGCGCGTGTGTGTGCGTGCGCCCCGTGCGAACCCATTGAGAAGAATAATTATTTTTCTCCACTGGAAGCTACAGCAGAGAATCAGACAAGGAGTGAAGAGAGAGAGACAGAGATTGCAAAGGGAGAGAGGGAGAGAGACAAAGGAAGTGAGTGCAAGAGAGGAGACGGCTTAGCATCCGAACTGTGAGTACTGAGCGAAAACAAATAGGCAGAAAGTGCTGCAAACCCCTGGGCCGGGCTGAGGACCGATCGGCTGAGGAGGACCCTTCTCTTCGCCGGGGGGTTTGACTGGGCGATGAGGGGATCTTGAGGCTTGGGCGGACTCCAGGATGCGGGTTCAGGCACTCACCTGAAAGCCGGCGCTGACCAGCCGCGGGCTGCGTCAACCTGCCCCCCCAGATTCGCCAAAGGGAAGCCCCCCAGCTCCGCCCCCATTGTCTTTGTTCCCTTTAAAGGTTTTTGCTGCTGGTGGGATTGGGGCGGGGGGTGGGGTGCGGAGGAGTATGAGAAGGAGCTAGAGCCCTGGTTCAGGAGGTAGCCGAGTCTCCCTCTCCCGGCGGGGAGAAACGCGGGGAGAAACCCGCTTTGGGTGCCTCCCTGCTTTCCTTTACCCCGTGGTATGCGGTGGGATGGGGACGGGGCTATAAATGAGGCAGAGATCAGGACTTTGTGACACCTGTGCATTTGTTTGGCACTAAGACGGGAAAAGCAGAGGTGTTGGGTACCCCTGGGGCAGAAGTCCTCAGGAGCCAGCTTGGGAGGCTGGAGAAGCCATTTCCTTGGGCAAAACCATCAACTCTTGGCCCTGGGTCCTCCTCCCACCTCGCTCCTCAGCCCTAGGGCACTTGCATCCTGAGAGGGGCTGGAGCTGGAGGCCGGCCAGGGAACAGGAACGCTGGTCTGGGTGGGGGCAGGGGAGACAGCTATGGAGAGGATAGCTGCTCCCTTTCCTGAGAAAGGGTCCATGGCTGGATGCCCCTAGGGAACCCGGCTGGCCACCAGCCCCTGCCTCTACCAAACTGGTCAGGAGAGGGCGCCTGGGGGCCCCAGGGAGAGCCCTCCCTTCCTGACCGACATTCCACAGCCTTGCTTTGGAAGCACTAGCATCCTGCTCTCTCAACCCTCATTAACAAATTCTTCTTCAGGTTTGATTTTACTTTTTCCTGGTGGCTTTTCAATGTCGCTTCATCTGCCAGTGAACAAGTTAGCCCAACTTAAGCCTTAAGAAGCTAACTTTGGAGAGAAATTTGGTTCTTTTGAAGCTGGGATGGGAGCCCCAGGACTGGAGAGCTCTGAATTGATTATCCTCTAAGAAGCCCCCTTGGGGAGCAGTTTTGGTGGCCTGAAAACCGTGCTTTCCTCCTGCAGAAGGACACAGCTGCGGCTTGGGGCTGGGAATAACTTCTATCTCAGTCACTCACTTCCAGCTTCCCACCGCCCCATGGGGCCTGTCACAGTCAGGAGAAAGAGGAAGATCTTTCTCTCTCTCTCTCTCTCTCTCTCTCTCTCACACACACACACACACACACACACACACACACACACAGCCAGCCAGCAGGCAGCACTTCCAGGCAGTGGTGTTGGGCACCCTCTGAGACTCAGAAGGGCTCCCCTGCTTATACCCCTCCACACACACACACACACACACACACACACCACACACACACGAGAGAGAGAGAGAGAGAGAGAGAGAGAGAGAGAGAGAGAGAGAGAGAGAGAGAGAGAGAGAGAGAGAGAGAATATCCATCAAATTAGGGAGGGCTAAATTCATTTTATTCCCAGAAAAGGCAGTGTGAAGGCTCTGGGTGGTGGGAGAGACCAGGCGCAGGGCGGTGGGACTGCTCTGAATGCAGTCATGCACATACGCATCTGGGCCTGTCTTCCCAGTGGACTGCCCGCTTGGTGGCTGTGCCTTAGCGAGTGCTGTCTCCCGGTGTCTAGCACACTGCCTGTCCGTATGTGCTCAGTGCGTGTTTGCAAAATGAAGGGCTGCCTGAAGACTTTCTCCCCACCGTTTATCTCTGCCTGCCTCCTCCTCTGAGAGGTACTCCACAGGGGCTTGGGAGTGCCCAGCTGTGGAATTCTCTAGGCTGGACCACCATCACCCTGTGTGAGTTGAGGAGGGCATGGAGGAAAGGAGAAGGGGGAGGAACAGGGCCTGGGCGAGGCATTAGAACCTTTTGATGTTCATGAACTGCTCAGGTTGAAATGCATGTGAGTTTGCGAATGACCCATTATTGTATTCTTCTTTAACAGCCTGACTGCTCTCAGGGGCAAAACTGTGGCCCAGGTCCTGTGCTTGGGAAGGCTGGATCCTGGTGACATAAGTGCTTCCCTGTGTTCTCCCTTTCACAACCAGCCCTGGAGCTGAGTAGAGATCAGACGCAGGGGCTGGAAGGGTCCAGCCTGTAGAGACCCACCCCCCAGCTTCTGCCCCTGCTCTCTCCTTCCCTAGACTCTCTCTGCCTTGATTGCCCAAGACTATCACCAGGTCTCCTTCGCCTTTCCTAAGAGCCCATGGACCCTGTCAGGTGGGGAGCTCCCTCTGTCTGAGAAGGCTCAGAACTGAGGCTCCTGAGACAACTAGAGAAAGCCCTTGGGAAAAAGAAAATTCATTCCTGACTGCTCTGCTTTCTTAGTCATTGGAGCAGCATCCTTCCTCCCGACCCTGGGTTGTGGGGGGCTCCCAAATCAGTGACTGAGAGGGAACCTGAGCTGATCATACTCTGGTGTAGAACCAGAGCTGGGGGACAGAAGAAATTTGAGCCATGGGGATGGCTACTACCTCGGGGTATAGAAATATAATGGTCATCCTGCTCTTGGTAGCAAGCACACCGCTGGTCTGGCTCAGGTCTGGAGAACAGTATATGGGAGGCTGCCTGGTCTACCTAGAACTAGTCTTCCCCTGGAGCAGTTCTGGGTCGGGGCCTGTACCCACAGACGCATCCCAGCTCCAAATCTGGAGGCCTTTTCGGGGCAGAGGTGGCAAAATCAAATCACTGAGGCTCTTCTGAAGTGTCAGCAGTATTTCACTCCCGTGGTGGGTGGAGTTAGATGCCAGGGTGACCACAACCTGCTCCGCAACAAGAACCCTCTTCCCAGAGAGTAGAGGCACGAGGGAGCCCCAGGCTCACCAAGCTTGAGATATGGGACAACCTAGGTCTCTTGCCTTTGCTTCCAAGCTTCATTATTCATTCATTCAACAAATCTGTACCTGTATCGATCAGCCAACATCCTTAGAATCATGGATATGCTTCTGGTTTACTCTCCTCCAGGTGAGAGTATGTGGGATGGTCAGAGTGAGTGCCTCCTGTTCAGTACCTTCCTCATGTCCTGGTTTGTTCCCACCACGGGCAAAGAGGCAGGCTGCTGGGCTCTAAGCACCCCCTAAAGTCTATGAAAAAGTTCCAAGAGGAGAAGTCAGCTCCAATGTAGATTCGTTGTCTTGGAGTCAATGGGACGTTAGGTTTGCTCTAACTTCCTTCCAGGGGTAAGAACCCCTTCCATGCTTACCTTTTCTTGAGCACCTACTGTGTATCTGGCTGTAGTCTGAGAAGTGGTTGGACACCTGGTGTTTGGTTTCCTCTGGTGGTGGGGAGTGTACTGGCCCCTACTGGAGCATTCTAGTTCGTCAGTCTTTTCTGGGTCTGAGCCCAGTCTGTACCCCCCCCCCCCCGCCGCCCCTTACTTCTGTGGCTTTCTCTCCTCTGGAGGGCAAATGGCTCACTAGCCCCGCCCCAACTCCTCTCCTCATCTGGTTTACCTTCAGCTGGAACCATCTCCAGCCTGAGTGCCGCGATGTAGGCTGAGAATCAGAGTGACTGTGTGCCCTCAAAGGGAATGGTGGTGCTGGGGGATGTCAGAAAGGGAGTTGCTGCAGGCTATTCGCCAGTGAAAGCCTTCAGTTTCCAGGCTGGACCTCTGTTCTCCAGGAGGTGTGGGCATCAAGGGACTTATTACTGGAGAGGGGACGGCACACCTGCAGGGTCCTTGGAGTGTCTGCTGTTGGGTCAGGCAGATCACCCTGAGGGGACCAGCAGGAGGTCAGGGATCCCTCAGGTCTGCTCTCTAGCTGACAGCCGGCTCCCCCATCCCTCTCTGCTTCCTCCCATTCTGCCTGTTTTCCACTGCAGCCCTCCACTTTCCTTCGTCAGCATTCTTCCTTTCCCAGCTCTCTCCTTTCTCTCTCAGCCTTCTCCCGCCCTCTTCTCTAAAAGCAAAAATGCCCACCCAGCCTCTGCAAGCCTCAGTTTTCTCATCTACCAAATGGGGCCAATAATAATAGTGTTTGCATTAACCGGATGATTATAAATAACAGAGGCCTAGTACGTGCATGACACATAGTTTTCACTCAGTAAAATATTAGTTCCTTTCCTGTTTTTTCCAATGTAATTTCTCTTATGTTTCCACCTGCTATCACCGCCTTTCCCCTTTCACAGTTTCTCTTAGCGGCTCTGTTCTGTTTCTCCCAGTTTCGTCTCCTCCCTCCCTCTGTTCTGTCTCCAACCTTCTTTTCCCCTCTCTTGGATGCCCGCATGCCCCCCTCCCCCCGTGCGCCTCCCTCCCCCAACTCCTGCCACAGGCTGGCGGCTGGGCCCAGGCTGTGTTGACAAGAGGAGCAGGACTGGAAGGGCTGGTGGCTGTCTCAGCTTCTCATTAGAGGCCCAAGAATGTGTGGAGTCATGAGGGACAATGAGAGCCAGCAGCAGGAAGAATGAGGCCTCTGTTGGGGCAGGAGAGGTTTCACAAACCCTCCGCTCGGCTGAGTGGGAGCACCTGGGGGCCAGGGAGGGCTGGGAACTCCAGCGGTGGAGAGGCGGCCACAGGTGGTAGGCAGGGGCAGCTGGCAGAGCTCTCTGGAGTCTAGCATGGGAATTCTTAGCATCTGTTGGCATTTCTGGGGGGAGCTCAGGCCTCAAGCTTGACTGTCTCTTTCCCTGGAGTGGCCCATCCTGGAGAACAGGGCCAGGGAAGCCAGAGAGAACTCCCAGTGGCAGTTCTGTGAGGTGGCCCGTGAGATGGCCCATACACACCGCTCCTTGAGCTGCCTGGGCCGCACCCAGGCCTCGCCCCGAGCAGCGCTGCGGAAGGTTGGGAGGTAGTCACTAGAGGAGACAGGAATAGCGGGGTGGCCCTAGCTTGAGGAGGGTGAATCCTTGGGGTTCTCACCAAGCAGTGGCTTTTCACTAGAAAGCAGATCCTCAGGACTGGAGGGAGCAGAAGAGGAGGTGAGGCCTAGTGACCTCTTTCCCCTTCCTCCACATTCTGAGGAGCTCTGGACAGGCCATTACCTGAGACTTGATAGCTGTCTTTCCCCTCAGCCTCCAGTCCTTCTGGCCCCAGAAACGCGGTGGGGAGAGACTCCCCCCTTCTGGAAATTCCTTGGGGCTTGTCAGGTGGGCTGGGGCTGGCAAGCAGGCCAAGGGCTGAGCCTTTCCTGAGCCCAGGGCCAGGAAGCCAGGACTGGATCACCAGCTGTGCCAGGAATCCAAGGGAAGTCCAGGTGAGGGTGGGTGGAGGGGCCAGACCTGAGCCGGTCTGAGGATCTTTGAAACAGAGAGACGGACAAGTGTGGGAGCAGTGGATGCGGAGGAACACAGAGTTGGGGGGTGAGCTTGGAGAGGAGCGAGGGCTGCAGAAGCGGGGAGGGGCAGTCGGGCAGGAGAGGGGGCCTCCAGGGAGCCGCCTCAGGTCTCCTGCCAAAAATTAAACCATAAAAAAGCTGGAGGGGAGCAGCAGGGGAAGGAAGGAGAGAAAGGAGACGGGGCGGGAGGGAGGAGACCAAACAGCCCCTCCACAGCAATAGCCCGGCAGGGGGACGGGAGTAATACATGGCTGGTTCAGAGGGAGTGAGATCAAAAGCAAGTAGATACAAGAGGTTTGTGCTTCAGCGACCAGACAGCCAGAGGCTCAATGAGACCTTTGTTACCCAGGCCCAAGTCAGGGCTGAAGGAGTACCTGACCTCCCCCGCCTGCCTGCACGCCCACCGGCCACTGGGCTGGGGGAGGGGCGGTCAGGTCTTCGCCAGTGAGTCAAGTGGAGCTGGGCACAGCTCAGACCCGGCCAGCGGTGGGCGGGAAGGGGGAGGAGGCTTGCCCTCACGGGGCTGGGTCTGGAGCTTCTAGGGGCAAGTGGAGGAGTGAGTGGCTGCCCACAAGGCAGGAAGTGGCTCTGCGGGAATTGTCAGGGAGACTGGAGGGAGAGGGGGCCTCGAAGGGCCCACCAGGTGAGCTGCCCCCTGGGCCCCACTCCGTAGCCCAGTGTCCCTTGGGAGGGGACTGTGGTCATTCTGTTTGGGGCCCGCAGTGTTTTGCAGGTCTTGAGTCTGGGACTTGGGGGCCCAGGGGAGAGAAAGGGAGGGAAAACCATGAGGCTTCTGGGGTTAAGGCTGATGACCCAAAGTTCAGGGGGGGAAGTTTGGCCCCAAGATTGGGCAGGACTGGGGTGTGTGTGTAGATGTGTGTGCGCTGTGTGCTGTTCTGGGGGAGAGTCGGGTGCCCAGTTGAAGGAGGTCCCTCGGGCCAGGGTCCTGCAGAGAGCCAGTGAGCCTGCCCCTGAGGCTGGGTGGAGGACTGAGGTGGGGTTGCAGCTGCTCCCTGGCAGAGACAGGGTCTGATCTGGTCCATTCTGGGGGGTGTGGGGGGTGTGGGTCTCAGAGAAGTCAAGGCCAGGCTTGGGGAGCTGAATCCCCTGGGGCTTCCCTGAAACTGGAGTTCCTTGCACTCCTCTCCTTCAAGGCTGATGCATGCCCACTACTGACCCATCCAGGGACGAGGAGTGAAGAGATGTCCTTGTGCTTAGAGCACATCTTTTCCAGGGTCCTGAGACCTTGGTTCACCTTGATGCAGCTCTTCAGCCTAGTCCTGGGGATGCTTGTGCTAGCCACCATATCCTGCCGAGGAGAGAGGCAGAGCGCTGAGAACCCCCTCCCACAGCATCACCCAGGGACGACTCCATAGCTAGCTGCCCTCAGCTGGTGAGGATTTCAAGGTCAGGCCCTTTTCCTGCCTCCACTTAGGTCTGAAGACAGAGATCCACCCCTCGCTTTGTGCACCGCGCAAAAATGGACGCAGTTGGTGGCCACCAGGACGAGTTGAGGAAGTGCCGGCCAGCTCCCAGCCTTGGGAGTGCTTGAGAAATTTGTTCACTCTGCTAAAGAAAAGGCAGGCCCCCGTTTGCCTGCTTTGCTTCCTGGACTGGAAAGGGTTAAGCTTTGTAAGGAGAGAGTCTAATATGGGACTGGTCCTGGGCACCGCTTCGGTAGCATTGAAAAGATCCCGCCTTATTCTAAAGAGGAGGAGGTAGTTAAGGACCCTGGGCAGGGGGCTGGAGGCTAATTAAGGAAATTCGAGGAGGTCCTTTATGGCCAGGAAGCCACCCCTCCTCAAACCCCGGAGTGAGGCTCATTGTGTGGGGCCTTTGTAGGGCAAGAACTGGAAACTCATTACTGGGGTGGCTTTAATGCTTCTGGGGCCCTGGGCAGGTGGTGGTGGAGGGGTGTGACCTGGGGGGCCCAGTACTTCAGGGGAGGCAGTGTGGGTATGTGGGTGGGGTCGGTGAGGTGAGTGCAGACTCCCCAGGTACCCCCAGCTCCCTGCTTGCTTTTGAGATTCCTGCTGCTGGACCCCCTCAGCTCTGCTGTGGCCTATGGCTTTTCATTCCTATGTGATTACTGTTCCAAATTCATGTAGGGCTAAAAGCCATGGGCTACAGTGAGGGGCCTGCTCCTTCTCCTGCCGCAGCAGCGTCTCCCCTCGGAACAGGCTTGGAGGCAGCCGCAAAGGGGGCACCAGTAGGGGGCTCTGCTTGGGGGCTGGCATGCTGGGGATCTGGTAACCTGGGGTCTGGGGCTAGGCTGTGTGACCTGGGCCAAGTCACTTCGCCTCTCTGGACCTGGTCTCTCACTCTGAAATGAACAGACTGGACGAGGGATTCCAGAGGGAGAGTCCACCTGAGGATGGAGGGAGACGTTCAGGGGCACTGGGGTTTCTGAATCCCTTCCTTTCCCCCTTGCCAAGTTACTGAGGCCTGTCTTGTGCTCAGAGATTTGGCGGCTGGAGTCAGGGGCACTGGACCACACAGCTTTCGGGCCTTTGCTCAGTGCCTCCAGGACAGCCTGTGCTTCTTGGCCTTGCTGACTTCTCTGTGGTGAGCTCGGAATCCTCAGCCTTTTCCTGTGTAAGAGAGATTTCGGGACTTCTCAGTGGCTGACATGAGCGAGCTCAGGCTGGCCCCTGGGGAGAGGAAATTCAACAGAGTGAAACTAGGAAAGCAGCCACTCCCCATGGGCTGTGAGTCGGAGCCCAGGGTCCCTCACTCCTGGCCTGCTGCCCTGTCCAGGCACTTGCCTCCCTCCTTCTGGGTCTGTGAATGGTACCTGCTCTCCCCGTTCTCTCCTGTCTGTCACTCATCTTGCCTGGCTCCCCATGCCTAACTCCATCTCAGCCACCCTGGAAGACTCCAACAGATGGAAAGGAAGCAGTCTGGCTGGAGCAGCAGAAGAATCACCCTTGCCTCCCCTCCCCGTCCAGCCCCTGGTCTGTCTAAGACCACTAAAGAATCAAAGTACTGTATTTGGTGTTCAGAATCAGGAGGCAAGTTACTTACAATGTTTCGAGCCCTCAATTTCCCTGGCCAACATTTACCTAATACCTGCTATGTACCAGGCATGATTCTAATCCATCTTACCTGTGCTAACTCATTTAATCTTGGAAACAATCCTTATGAAAAAGGTTATTATTATCCCATTTTACTTCTGGGAAATCCGAGGTATAAGAAACTGGCCCGAGTTCACATGGTTAAAAAGGGGCAGCGCTGGGACTTGATTCAGTGCTCTGGCCACATCGTGCTGGAAGTTGGGACGTGCTCACACTAGGGCTGCCTCTCACCAGGTCTGCATTGGATGTATGTCCCCAAACTGGCCCCATGGTCCAACTCTAATCACCTTTCTCCATCACCCGTCGTGGGTTTTCCTTTTCCAGCAGGAGCAGAGCCGGGGGGGAGGGGGGGAGGGGGGGCGGGTGGGTGTGGAATCAAAACAATAGGAGAAGCAAAGAGAAAGCCTGAGCCAGCTGGGTTTTTGCTGTGTCTCAGCCAAGCCACTTCCCCTCTCGCCCCAGCGTAGATGATGCAAGAAAGGGATGAGAAGTTGTCAGGGTTTCCCACTTTCCCTCTGGGTTCTCTTGCCCAGAGCACAGAGGTGGCTAGCACCCCCCTCGTCCAGCCGCCCCCTGCTCAGAATGAACCTGTCCTATGCCTTACTCTGCCCTGAGCACATCCAGGCACCTGACTGGCTTCTCGCTCCCCATCTCCTAAGTGAAAAGGCCCCCTTCCTGCCTATAACTGAGCCCCCCAGGGATCCGGTTACGCAATTTGCCAGGAAAGCCCTGGCACTGGGCTGGGCCTGGGAAGAAAGGGACAGATGACCCCTTCAAGGATTCTTATGTCTCCCTGAAGCTCCAGCAAGACAAGGCCAGGCTCTCAGTAGGGGTTGCTGGGTAAATGTTGAACACAGCGTGAGCTGGGAGAGCAGGGGGATAGGGTAGAAGCCCTTTGTTGCAGGGACCAAGAGCAAGCCCACAATTCAGGAGCTCACCTGAGACAGTCTCACCTTGCCGAGCCGGGCCTGCGGTACTTCTGGGGCTGCAGAGTTGCATCTCCTTTCTCTTGTCCGTCTCTTGGCCACTGCCAGCGGGGCAGGCCTGGAGGAGATATGCAATTATGTATTTCACATAATTGTGGAACTGAATTGAATAGGCAAGCTGGCCTCGTGCCCTCTCCCGGAGGATTCACAGATCAGAGGGCTGCGTCTGTCCTGTCCCCTGCCTGCAGACAGCTGAAGCCTAAAATATTCTGAGCAATCTAAGTCTTTTTCACAGCCTTCAGAGATTCCCAGCATAAGGCCTCCCTTGGGAGAGCGGGCCCGTGTTTAACACCGCTGAGATTCAAGTGAATCTCTCTGGCTGTATTCGTCCCATTTTTAGTGGAAATGGAGTTGGACTGCTAAAACTCTGCTTTCTAAATGCAGACTATCAGAAAATCTCTGTCCTATCTTTAGAAGGGGATAGCGCCAAAGTTTGACCCCTGGGGGCCCTCTGGCACTGACAGCCTGGACCACCACATCACCTTGTCAAACTAACAACCCCAGTCATGCTTGTGATGACCCTTGGGGTGGGCCAGCTGCAGCCAAGCAGGCCTGGAAGACCCTAGAAACCAGGGCATAAAGACAATTCAAGACTATACATGTTTTGTGGCCATGACCCACAAGTCCTTCAGAACCACTGGTAAAATCGAGGCTGCCCTTGCAGTTTTGAAAAGTGGGGGGAGCTTCCTCTCTGGGTGGGCAAGCAAGATACAAAGCGGGGCTGGCCTGGGCAAGCCATCAAAGGCAGAGGGGACCTTGGCTCCAGATTCCAGGCCAGAGGCTAGAACTCGGTCCCAAGCAGGCCAAGAAGGAGTTAATCTCCAAGGAGAACTGGGCTTCTCCCAGACTGGAAGCCTGTGCCCAGCTCTGCTGCTGCCAACTCCGGGCAGAAGTCCTGGGATCTGTAGTTTGTGCCACCACCCACCCCTGGCCTGCCTGTTTATCAACACAGTGATGGAGACTACAGTTCCCAGAAACCTACAGAGGCCAGGCTTTGGGGGAAGGGGTGGGGTGTGAGGCTCCAAGGCAGCAGGAGGGAGAGGGAGCGGGGAGGAGGTGGGGAGAGAAAACCCAATTCACTCCTTTCCTTTTTAATTCTTTCTCCTGGTGTGTCTGCTCCACCGCCCGAGCTAATCCCCCAAATCCGGTCTCCTAAGCCGCAGCTGCTTCCCTTCGCTGTGATGAATGGCTCGGGGAGGGAAGGTGAATTCATATTTTAATTACTGAAGCGCGGTGCTAAGGGGAGCTGGGGAGGGGGGTGGACGGCTCAGCATTGTTCTGCAGGCGTGAGGGCCCCCCTCCTCACTGGGTCATTTCTCTTCTGCCCTTTACCTGAGGTGGGGGTGGGACTGAGTGAAGCTGGGAGTGCCTTGCTGGAGGCTGCTCTGCTGGGAAGAGGAGGGGATTGGGAGGGGATGGGAAGGAATATATCCCTTTTTTGTTGGTCAAAGAATTCCTGGCTTGTCCCAACAGTTGTAAATATCTTCCTACCCTTCTAACCCCCACTGCCACCCACTCTGGTGAAGGACTTTGCCAAAATTTGAGACACCTAGGAGTTTGTGGTCTGCAAGCCTGGAGCCCTAGCTTTGGCCTCATCTTAGTTTCTAGCCATCTCGGAGTCCCTCTTTCCTCTTGGTTCCTCCACCATGCAAGCGGTCTCTGACCCACTGCCCCATTTTTGCTGAAGGTGCCAGAATTGGAGGGCCCTGGAGGGTGTCTGCGGGGTCCTCCAAGAGAGGGGTGGGGGTGAGGTATAAGGGAAGGGGTCATCGGAGAGGCTGGGGAACCTCCTGGTGGCTGGAGATGATGCTCTGTGAGTTGGCAAGACTCAAAGCTGATGGCCCCCTCAAAGCTGACGGCCAGAGGATCTTATCTGTCCCATACCCCAGACCATCTTGGACCTGAGCTGGGGAAAGGCCAGAGAGGAGGATGGGAAAGAAACCAGGGCCAACAGCTTGCAGTCAGATGCAGCCAACCGTGAGATAGCAGGCGTTGATCCAGCGTTCACCTCCCTGTCCTCCCTATTCTGGATTTGGGGGACTGTTTTTCACATTCTTAGCCCCTCCTGAGCTACAGGCATGGATATTGAGGTCGAGGTCGGAGGGGGAAGCTGCAGAGTGGGCAGGGTGATTTCCACTGTGAGCACAGATGAGCATGGAGTGCCCCCAGGTATGGGTCCACTGGCTTCATTGAGACTCCTGGCCCCTGCCCATTTCAAATGTTGAGACCCCTTTCCCCTCAAGTAGAAGTAGCAAGAGGAGGTTCATCAGGACCTGACTTCTCCCTCCTCCAGGGAGCCCTCCAGCGAGTGCAGGAGCACTCTGCCCAGTGTGAAGAGATGAAGACGGGGGACAGAGACCACAGCCTGGGCAAAGGGGGCCGCAGGATCCTGCTGGTGGGGCAGAGGGAGTCTGAGGGCGGAGGAGGGAGGCCCACAGCAGGAGGGACACTGAAATGGGATGGGGTTTTCCGCCCCTTGTCTCTCCCCCACCAGGGCTGGCCCGGGGACCACCAATAGAGCCCAGGCTGCCTCCAGGGCTTGGAGTCGTGCGCCTTGCAGTGACGATCCTGCGGGCCCTGGTAGGGACTGAGAGGACAACCAGACACTTTGGATCAAAGACCTGAGCAGAACGCCCAGGCTCCCCTTAACATACCCCACCCCACCTTAGAAACAAAGACCTGGCTTTCAGACACCCCTAGGGAGCCAGGTTGCAGCCCCAGCCCAGCTTGTGAGTGGCTGTATTTGGCCCTCCTTTTCTGTGAGGTGTGGTTCCTAGTTCCTCCCCCAACCCCACCCTCCTGACAGTGAGGGGAGAAGTCAGCAAGTTCTCATCTTTCCCAAAGGAATGCAGGGAGGCACCGTCACCTCAGGAGCTACATTTGTGCTGTTTTTAAGAAAGCGGGCATTGGAGGGCAGGTAGGGTGGGGAGGGACGAAGATCTATGCACCCTGGGACCAGAGACCGTGGGGTTGGGGCTGGGGGTGTGATGGTCAAAGGCACGCGCCTGGCTTGTTTTAGTTGTGAATTCCTTCCCCAGATCAAATTTGTTGTGCCTGCTGATTCCTCCCCAGATGCCTTTCCTGTAATGGTGGGGATGTTTTATCAATAGTACCCCTGATATACACCGTACCCCCCAACCCCAGCCAAGAAAGCGTATGCATCACAATTACTGATAACAAGAAAACCCACGGGCTCTCCCTCCCTTCTTCCTAATCAGGCTGGGATTCTGAGTACCCTTTCAGCCCCTTGGCTTTGGGATCTAAGTGTTAAACACTGAAATGAGGAAATGAAGGCCCAGAGAGGTACAGTCACTTGCTTAGGGTGACACAGCATGCCAGCGTCAGAGCCAGGAATAGAACCCAGGCCACCTAAGCCCCAGTTAAGATTCCTGTCTCTCTCTAGGTTTGTCACAGGAGGGATCCAGAGATAGCTGCAGTGGATAGATCTAGAAATATAGTAGTTGTGTCTCGGCTCTGTCTATATATACCCTAGAGATTGCTCTCTGCTCTCTATATATACTGCAGGAGGGTGGGTGTGTGGATGGTGCTGGAAAGCGGGCGATTAAATAACCAGTCTACCTACCCATGCTGACTCAGGCTGGGCTTCCTGCCCACCCAGCTGGCCATTGGAAATGCATTGCACCTATTAATTACAGTCATTAGCTGTATTACCAGGACACTGAGGCGGGAGGGAGAGGCGAATCCTGACAGGAGCCGCTCCACCGTGGCCACTGTGCTTGGTAAGGGCTTGCGACCTGGGCCCTCTGCTCTGCCTGGAGAAACGCGAGGCAAGTATGTGCAAAGGAGCAAGATTGGCCAGATCTGTGGAACTATCCAGAGAGCCACCCACCTGGGCCTGCCAGGCTTCTCAAATGCCATGGAAACACTTTGCAGGTGTGCCTAGCATGTGGGCCTGGGGCATCCTCTGCGGTCTCTACTGCAAGAGGGGCTGGGGCAAGGACAGAGCTTATGCTTCCCTATTCCACACCCCTTCCTCGCGGTGTCTGGGCTGCTCCACTGTTCTTCCTGGAGAGAGAAGTGATTCAAACCAGGCCCAGGACACAGGCCCGACCTCCATGCAGGGTACCGTCCTTTGTACCCAGCTACTCTGCTGGAGCTGAACTGAATACACTTCTGCTCCCTCCAGGGTTGGCCCAGCGGCCGGGGAAGGGCCAAGAAATGAGCTGTAGGGATCTGTGGGCGGTTGAGGCTGGGGAGACATAAGCCAGTGTCTGGAGAAACGGGTACTCACAGACTGAGAGCTGATCTGAAGCCCCCCCTCCATGCCCAGCCTGACAGCCACAGAGACCAGCTGTGATGAGGGCTGTGTCAGCCAGAGGTAGGGGCCAACACGCCCAGCTGGGGTAAGTCCAGCCTCAGACTGACTTGTGCCAGAGAAGAAACCTTTACCTGTACCCTAATGTTCTTACCTCCCAACCCCTTTGCCCAGCATAGGTGCTCAATAAAACAGCCTGTTTGCTAAAGACCTCTCTGCTGTCTGGTCTCTGCGTGAGGAGGATGGGGATTTGCATTGCCCAGAGCTGTCAAAGGAAGTGCTTTATGGCCCCTATAGATTTCGCTGAGGAGGTCAGACAGCGGCTGTCAGGGAAGGGAGGAATTCCAGACTCGGTTCCAGGTTATCAAAGTAGAAGCTGTGTTGGATGAGGGACTTTCTTCAAGGTCCCCAAAGTCCTGCATTTGGATCATCGGTCTGTGTGATCTGAAGGAGTGAGTGGGAACCCCCGTCTCTAACCTGTGTAAGGTGGAACAAGCCAGAGCTCCCTCTGAGCCGGCTGCCTGTTCCCAGCCACAGGTGTGGGAGTGAGGAGGCGAGGCGGGGGGCGGGTGTGCCCACGGCTGGGGCTTTCTCATCCTACCCTGGACTCTCAGGCTCCAATTGGAGGAATGACATCAGCTCCACAGAGATCAGGAAACACTTGAGGTATCAAAGAGGCTGTTGTTTGGTGGCAGGTCCCCTCCCCCAGCCGGCCGGTGCGAGAGGTCTAGCAGGGCCTGGGCAGCTTCAGGGAGCGGCAGTGACTCCCCAGGCCCAGAGGCCTCTGGGATGTTAACCCCAGCTCGCTTCTCTCTCCTGCCTTTCTCCCGCCCCCTCCTCCTCCTCCTCCTGCCTTTCCCTGCAGATCTCTGGTGAGCAGCCCCCAGCCTGGCCTAGGGCATGCCCCAGTTCACTTTCGCTTGCTTCTGTGGCCTCCACGGTTTCTGCAGGATGAAGAGGAAGAAGGAGGAAGTTCACAGAGAGCGGGAAACGGCGGTGTGAGCTGACCCAGGGCCGTTTCTTCAGCCCCCAGCGGGTCCCAGGCCTGGGGTGCCTACTTCTGGCTGAGGCTTGGAGCAGGACACTCTTCTCAGGCAACCTGGCCACCTGGCCACCTGATTCCATCTAACCTGAGGGCGCCAGCCTCCTCCAGCCCCGGAGTTTCCAATCCGGTCACACCAGGGGAAGCCCAGGACCTGCTGTGTGACTTCCAGAGACCCAGAGGCCCCAGGAGTGGACTTTCTTCCTGCCCTGAGGGCTCCAGGGACTTTGCTCAGGGTAACTGCTCCCATGAGGGACCCGCCGTCTTGGGCCTGGAAAGCTGCCGCTAAATAGGAAACTGGCTGCTCTGCCAGAGAAGATCCCGGCAGCCTTGACCCTGGCGGAGGCCTCGGGCCAGTGGGGGTGTGAGACAGACCCCCTCCAAGCCCAGGATGGAGTCTCTGCTGGGCTCCTGGGACCTGGCACAGAAGCCTCCGCAGAGCCCAGAGCTGCATCCACGAGAGTGTGGCTGAGAGATGAGTCCTCTGCCAACCATCCCCTCCCAGTGTCCCTCTGGGTCAGGCCTGAGGGAGGCAGCCTGCTTCTGAGTCGTGTGGCTGCGGAGGGACAGTGAGGGGCAGGGCAGCCGTCCTCAGCCTCCACTCGCAGACGGCTCTGGGTGTCCCTCTGCCCCGCTCTCCTCCGCACTCCAGAAAGCAGCCTTCCCGCCAGTCTGGCCTGTCTGCCCACTCACTTCCACCATGTCTCCTGGGGGGGCGCTCTTCCCCAGGCCCTGGCTCCCCTCCTCAGGGACTGTCTTCCAGGCCCCTCCCGTTATTCTCCTAGCTCCTTGCCCCACTCACCTGCCTATTCTCAGAAGCCATGGGGGAAAATGCTTGCATGTGGTGCCCTTTGGGGACACCCTGCAGGGGAGGCCCTCGAAGACTTCCCTTGACTTTTCCCCTAATCTCACACCCCACTCCACCCTGACATCAACCTTCCAGGGTCAGTCTCTGGCCCCACTCTCAGCCTTTTTCCTGATGGTTAGGAAGCAAACGAAAAACCATCTCCTCCTTTCCTCTCTTCCTTCCTTCCTCCCTCCTCCCATTTTGGTATCACTCGGCTTCTGTCACTGTGCCTGGACCTCTCAGGTGCTAGAGGGTCACAGACGGCAGCGCAGCCACAGAGACACTTAGGCAGATTCTGTAGCTTTAGCAAGCCCGCCCTCTATTTCATCACCGGGACAGTTCAGGCCAGGAACAACGCCAGATCCCCTCTGGCGTCCAGGGACAGAATAACCTTCCAGACACATAACAAGTGACCTGGGTAGAGGAGATCAGGGCCCCAGGACAGGAGGGGCTGTGCACTCCTTTCCTTGGAATGGAGGCCTCTCTAGTGGTCCGGGAGGGCAGGGGACCTCTGCTGGGTGGTCGGGAAGCAAGGGCGCATCCCATCCCGGCAGCCTTTTCCTGTGCCACTCACGCCCCGCACTTATGGGCATTTCCTGGGCTTTTGGCAGACTTGGTGGGATCCAGGTCATGGCGAGGCAAGAGCACAGCTGAAGATCTCACTCCTCCCATCCTCCACCCCCCTCCTTTGCCCCTCCCGCCCAGCCCCAGCCTTCCACAATCTGTTATTTCCTTTTATATCCAAAGAATTATAAACAGAAGTCCTTCCCTCAAGGAAGCAGCAATAAGGGCCAGTGGGGTCACAAGGGACAGAAGAAAAACTCCCTGGTTCTTTGGCCTCTTGGACAGTAGAGGCCTCGGAGGAGGCAAAGAGATGGGCAGGAAAGCTTTCCAGGGTCTGGATCTGAGGAGGGAGAGCCTGCCTTGAGGGCAGGTGCGTCCCTAGCGGTTGCCTGCGAGGCTGCAGCCTGAGGGAAGTCACTCCTGGGGCGGAGGATGCAATTGTATCTCCGGAGAGAGGGGTGTCGGGTGTTCTGTCCTGACCACATGGGCTCACCTGCAGGAAAGGTCAGGAGAGGGGAACGCACGCGGGAGGGGTGGCAAACGAGAGCTTTCCCCCTGTGCGCTCAGGCCTGGCAGGGGTTTCAGCCGCAGGGGTTTGGCAGTGAGCCGGTTCAGAGAGCCGCTGCCCCCAGGAGAACTCCATTAGCTCCAGAGGGATACTGGATACCCTGAGCCCCTCCTGTGGGAACATGGAGAGGTCCCAAGGTCAAGTCCTAGCTGTGCCTGCAGACAACTGCCCTTGGCCTCCAAGCTGTGGCCCCTTTCCCATCCCGGGCTAAGGTTGAGGCCAACGCTATAGCGGAATAGGAGACAACAGCAGCCAGACTCGCCCCACAATCTGTTTTCCCTCCATTTCCTTCTCAGGGCCTTTGCTCCTCTCAGCATCTCAAAGGTGAGCCCAGGGGAGAGGTTCAGTCCAAAAAGGCAGAAGCAGGCCCGGTGTCCACAGCCCATGTGCCAGGCACCTGACTTACAAGGCTTTTCTTCCTCCTGTTCCTTTTGGGGTCTGGGGGGTCTGGCCGCCTTGTTTCCTGCCCTGAGTCTCATGCCTTCCTAAAGGTTGGATTGGACTGTTTTGTTCCCCCTTTTTCTAATTCCCTCCTCTCTGGCGTCTCTCCCAGACCCTGCCAGGAGGAGCTCTAGGTGAAGCAGGGGGTGCATGAGTTCCGGATTCTTGCCATGTGGCACTCAGTCCTCCTTGGAGACTAGTGGGAGGCCTCAGTTTTCCCATCCATAAAAGGGAGAACTCCCAGGCCCATTTCTCCTCTTGTGTTGTGGGCTGCTGAACCCGGGGGAGGGGGGGGGCGGGGGGATGAAGCGATGTGAAGGGTACTTGGGGCTCTTGTGACTTGAGTGTTGTCTGGGACCCTGGGGCCCGAGGGGCTTCTTGTCTCAGGTTGAAATCTTTTTATTAGAATGTCATTTCCTTCTCCATTCCCCGGGAAGGGCTTTTTGAATGTAGCATATGGGTCAATGGGAATATATAGGGAGAGAGTTATTTTTGAAAAAAAAAAAAAAGCAATAATTTAACTAACTGAAATATGCACGAGGTAGCACAATGGGATGCAAAAAAGCATTAAGGTGGGAGCCAGGTCTCCCAGGTTCTAGCCCTGCTTGCACCTTGATGATGCTGTGGCCTTAGGCTAATGTCCCATTTCTGAGATGTAGTTTCCTCAGGTATAAAAAGGATGCTGCACTAATGTCCTCCAAGGCCCCTCTCGAGTCCAGGGCTCTGTGGGTCTGAGAAGTTGAGGTTCAGTGGAGCTCAGGGCCGTGGAACCAGAGGGGTTGCAGATTTCCTGTGTTCCAGCTGGTGTGCTCTGTGCACGTAGCAAATGTGTGGGGAGGGTGGAAGGGAGTGATCGGGGAGATCTAAGAAAAGGTGGGGGAAGTGACAGGCAAAGCCATGGCGCCCAGAGCTGCTTCTCCAGCTAGAATCTCCCAGCACTCCCTGCCCAGGGAGCCGGGATGCCCTGCAAGTCTGCCTCTCCCACTTCCTGTAGCCGGGACGACAACTCCAGGCCCTGTCTGGGGCATCCTAAGTGCCACTTTTGTGCACGTTCTCTTACACACGCACACACTCACTCTTCGCAGGTATATCTCAAGGACCCCTCCCTGCACCAGTTTATGTAAAACCCTTTGCACCTGCTGATGAGCCCATCTCCGAGCTGACTGATCCAACCCACCTTTTTACCTTGCCTTCTGCAAGGAGAAGTGCCTCAGGCTGCAATCTGCTGTCTACAGACTGAATGTGCATTTTGCCCAGTGGTTTGTGATGTGCCAGTGGTGAGACAGGCTGATGACCGTCTTTGGATGGAGAGCCCCAGTTTCCCAGCGCTCTGCCAACGCCATGACTGACTCCTGACCCCGGCAACTTGCTTCCTCTCTTCCAGCCTCTATAAAAGGTGGCAACGAGACCCATTTCCTCCCTACCTCACCTGAAGGCTTGCATTGCCAGGGTACATTGTATCAGATGTGCCCAGGTGTGGCTTGAACTTTTGGAGACAGACATCTGGCTAACAACCACGAAGATGGGCTTTCAACTAGAGAAGGAAATTTCAGGCTTCAGTGTTTGGTGGGCTCCTTGCAGGCTGGCCCAGAAAGCCTGGTGTTTACCCTGAAGGTAGTTGCTGTATCCAGCAGGTGATGGGACTGACACCACCACCAGAACCAAGAACCAGAGTCTGTTCCCAGAGGATGAATGCTCCAGCTCTCAGACACAAGAGCAAGAAGAACAGCAAGAGATAATTGTCCCGCCATTGCTTCCCAAAACAAACAGCTCCCTAAAGCCAAGTCTCTGAACAATTGAGTAGCAGGGGAATGAATCCTCTAGCCTCCAGGCTGTACCCCAAGATCAATGCCCACTGTGCTGGGCTGTGGTGGCCAGTCCTACCTGGGATCAGAACCACAGACCATGAAGACTAAACAGAAACTTTGGCTGTTCACAGGGGAGCCCAGGAGGTCACGACTATCCACTACAAGGGCGAAGTGTGAGGGCTACCGTGGACATCCCTGGATTAACTTGTTACACTGAGGAAGAAATCCTAAAAACCAGGAGCGCCCCACAAAGTGGGCAGCCACTCTGGCAGAAGCTGCAGGCTTTGGAATTCAAGGGTTTCCTAGTGGGCTACTGGACAGTTTCCCTCCCCTTGGGCAGCCTTCCCTTCTCCCTCAGCTCATTCCTGTGTTCCATCCTAGAGGCGGGAGGAAGGCTGGAGGGGGAGATGGCAGGACCCAGAGATTCTCAGGACTCTCCCAGCCTTCGTTGCCATGGCAACATGGCTATTTTTATCCCATTGTTCATGATGCTCAAAGCTCTGACTTTCTCTGCTCCAGAGAGGCCAGGCTGGCTTCTGCCTTCATCCTTCAATGCAACACCTTCTCCCGGAGGCCTGAGAGGAGAGAAGAGGAACGGAGGCAGCCAGAACCCAGTGGGTCACCCCTCAACCAGGGGAACTGTTTGATAGCGCTTTGCCTCTGCACTTTCGAGCTTCTGGCTTTCTAGCTGGCTTAGGCGCTCAGCTTTATATTTTCAAGGAGATCCTAACTCCCCATGGTCTCCCTGAGAGGCTGCTCCCGAGAAAAAAGGAAGAGCTGCTGCTTGCGAAGAGCTTTTCCCACACAGCTCTGACACCGGGGCGGCTGCCCGCCTTGGGAAAACTAGACCTGGTTCTGAAGAATGTCCTATTGGTACAAGCCAACCCCCAGCCCCTTGAAAGGGATTGGAGACCTAAGTTTGGTTAATTCACAATCAGATACACTTAACATAACTCCCTAGCCCCTAAACCGGTACATCCCTCTTCATCTGCCCATCCGCCAAAGAACTGGGGCAATTGGGCTTCACATCTTCGTCCAGTCTTTATGCCCAAAGCCAGTCGGCATACATTCTCCAGACTAGAAAGCAGGCTCGTAGGTTCCTCTCCTTCCCTCCCTCCCACACAGCCTTGTTTCTCTCCAGAGGCTTGAGGTCTTCAACTTTGACGATGCTCTTGAAGTCAGGGTTTAATAAAAGGATTTCTTAGTCCATCCTCCTTGGCCCAGCCTCTGGTCCTCTCCCTATGTCCCCATCCCAGTGGCAAGGTGCCCCTGAGGGTCAATGGTGCTAACCTTCCCCACCTATATGCTCTGATGGTCAGTGAGATTTGAGCCCAGCAGCTGGGGTGGCTGGGTTTGAAGGGAGCATTTCATGCACATCCTTAAGACCATGACCTTGGAGACAGGTCCTGGTCTTAACCCAGTAAAGTAGCAATTGTGTTGTGTTGGGCTCCTGCACTGAGGTTCCACTTCAGCTGAACTGACTCCTGGATGGCTAATTTTTCTGGGGTGGCTGGAACCCACGTACCAAGCCTCTAATTGGTTTCATTTTGGCTCAAGACGCATGGTTTCCCAAATCTATGCACCTGGAGTAAGCACTTTTCGGGTTGCCTCGGAAAAGCATGCAGGCAAACGCTGCTCTGTTAATTGCTGTAATAAACAGACTTTATTATATCCCTTTGCAGTAAATGAATTATGTTGTCAGGGTAGATGGGGCATCCGTGTTTATTTCGCACTGTGATACACTGCAGCAGCGGAAACTAAACATTTATTTCCACCAACTCTGCTGGGAAGACAGGAGACTGGGAGGAAGAGAAGCATGGACATAAAGTGGGGTGATGGGGCCTGAGGAAGCTTTGGGAGACACACTGAGCCCCCAGAACTGTGAGCCTTACTGTGCTATCTAGAAATTGAGGGAAGGCTGGCCTCCTGCTTCCTAGCATCTCAGAGAAATAGTAGGGTAGATCTGGCTGGAGGAGATGGGGTGGGAAACAGGGAAGATGGTCTACGGCTATAATAAGAGCACATAGACATAAAGGTGCTTTTATTTTTTACAGGAGAATAAAGACCTTTAGCTGGACTTTTCAGGACTATTGACAGAACAAATGAGAATTTTCAGACTTACAAGGAGAAAAAGATGCTATAAGATGGCATAGTATTAAAAACAAGAATTATATCATATAGTATGTGAGTTATATATCAATAAAATTATTTTAAAAGAATTATTATATCATAACTCTGCTTTGATTGGAGGGCCAGAGATTCCAAATTATCACTGAAGCAAGGGGTCCTGGGTTGGGGGGAGCAGAGAGCTAAAGCCATCTAACCCCAAAGAGCATCCTGGAAGGTATGCAGTGGCTTGGGACAGGATAAGGCTGAAGCGTCACAGGCTGTGCCTTAGTTTAGAGCAGTGGACCGGCTGCTCCTGAGGGGTCACCCCTCCTCCCTGTGCAGCCACCATAGTGCTAGCACATAAGCACTCAATAGTGGTCATGGAAATGGGACAGATAAGTGCCCCACACCTTTCAGTATTCAGGAGTCAGCTGAGATGCCTGCCTCAGGCCCTTCTGCTATCAGTACACCTTGTGTGGGGAAACGTGAGCTGTGCATTGTTGCAATTCAATCCATCCCATCAACATTGAGTCCCGACTGTGCCAAGCCCTCTGGGAAGAGCTGCAGGAGAAACACAGGGAAAGCAGACATTGCCCTGCTTCTGGAGGAACTCACAGTTTAATAAAAAGCAACATGCCGAGGCTTGAAGGATGCAAGATGCCTTAGGCAGAGTAGGAACAAAGTGCTTTGAGGCATCAGGAGCCTGAGAGCGTAACTGGAGAATGGGGAGGGATCAGGGATGGCTTCACAGTGGAGGCGGGATTTGAGCTGAGACTTGAAGGATAGAAAGGAAAGTATGTTCAAAGCACAGATCCCGGGACACCCCACTCCTTTGTGCTAACATCTACAGACGTTTATCCATAGCTACATACACGCACATGCACAGCCAGCAGTGACCTTGCAAGCAGGTGCTATACGTAGCCTCTTCTGTCCCAGGTGGGCCCTATTGCTCCCAGATTCCTCTTCTCTCCAGGAGTCTGATACCTGACATTTCAGTAGTGCTTCCTCCCTTTTACTTCAAGCTTTGATGTCCTGGGGCTTGTCATCCAGGAGGGAGGCGAACACTGGGCAGTTATCAGGCATTAGTCCCACAGCACTGATGGCTACATCAGGTTCCCTCCCAGAGGAGGTTTCATTAGGATGGGAGAAAAAGCACCCGAGCATCAGTGGTATCTGGCCCCAGGGTGGGGTTGGGGGCGGGGGAGAGGCACCTAGTGTGGGGAAGAGGGCAAATAAAGGGGAGCTGGGAGGTCTGACAATGGACTTACCCTAGCTCACAGCTCTGCCTGGCCAGCTTATGCAGTCTACGCATACTTAAGCTCCTTCGCTCTCTAGACCTCCTCTCTCCTTTTCCTTTCCTCTTCCGTTCTCTCTCCAAGTCCGTTTTCCCCTATCCTCCTTCCAAAGGATGCCCCTTCATGTCCCAGTGCACTGCCTGGGTCCAGAAGACTGGGGAGAGAGGCATGGGCTGGCTGTCCTAAAGCTGCTCTGTTTTCGTCCTGGCTCTGCCCCAGCTAAGATGCTTATTAGTGGTCAGAAAGACACGTGACTTTGTCTGTCTTGACCTTGGTTTCCCTACTTATAGAATGGGGGGATCTCCGCCTCCACCTTCCTTACTTTTAGTTGGCTATGTATGGGAAGAAGAGCACAAGACTTGGGCTCTGATCTCAAGTCTCTTCATTAGCTATGGCAGCCCAGAGAACTCAGTCTTCCCAAACCTGTTTCCCCTATGTAAAATGCAGATAATAGTGCCCACCCCATACGCTTTTTTGAGGATCAAATAAGTTAGTACGTGCCGAAATGTTTACTTAACTCAGTGCCCGGCACAAAGCAGGGGTTCAGTAGAAGTTAACTGAGAGGTTAGTTGAAAGAATTAAAAATGGCAAGAGATTTTGCACATCCCATATACTGTATTGCCTCTAGCACAGCGGTGTGGTGTACTGAAAGTCAGTTGGGATTTTCCCCGCCCCCTCCCCCCAACTGGCTGAGCGCTCTAGGACAAGTCACTTCCCTCGGCCACATTTTTGGGAGCATCCTGCAGGCGGCGCTCTCCCATCATCTCAGCCTCGGCTGAGTTGGGGCTGGGGTAGGGAGCGAGGGGTGAGGGGAAGTGTGAAGGAAAAACAGCCCCACGCATCGCTCACATATTTACATCGGAACTGTCAAAATAGTTATTTTTAAGTCGAGTTCCGTCTGCTGCAGGTTTAAAATCGAGCAGGGCGGGGGCGGGGGTGCCCCGCTGGGGAGCGGGGGCGGCGGGCGCGGCGGGCCGAGTGCGCGCGCGCGGAGCGGCTGGCGGTGCGGGGGCTCCCCGGCCGGGCGGCTGTGCGCTCGTGGGTGCGGCCTGTTCCTCGTGCTGCTTTGCCTCCGGTTTCGGGAGCCGCGGAAATCCTCGGCGCCGGCTTTATCTGCCATTCCTGGCTCTCCGGAGCTGATAGGAAGACTTCCCCTTTCTCAGGGGGACCGCACATCCCATCCTAGCCAAGATGGAGATCCTTCCTGTTCTCACCGTCCGTTGAAAAGGAGACTCCACGACTTTGGTTGTCCATCTGCCCCAGTCTCAGCCTGGAAGTTCCCCGTAGCCTACCTCCATCCCTCCTAGCTACATCTTGGGCTCATTCCATCTCTAAAGCCAGACCTCTTGGGCTCCAGATCCAGGTCTCATCTTGAGGACCAGCACCCCGCCCAACACTAAACGCCTCCCCCCCCCCCCCCGCCACCCACCCCAAGCACAGCCATCCACACCACAGTCCTTCCCAGGAGGACTGGTCGACGTTTGGGTGAGCCTGAAGCTAAAGTCCCTTGGGTTCGCAAGCAATGGAGAGAATGACTTAGCCTTACACGTCAGGCACGGCAAGGTTTCATTTTTCTCTGCAAAGTGAAGGGCCTGCGGGTTTGACACTCGTGACGCTTCTTTTTGGCTCGCTCACTCTCCCTCTCAGGGGCAGTGGGATTTGAGACAGACGCTGGCTGGCTCTCCTGCCATCAATATGTGTCCCAGCCCTGTCCAATGTCTGCTCTGTAATGAGTAGTGTTTCGGAATGTCACCTCTGTTAATGGGGAAGCGGCACCTGTGCACAGCCGGAACCACCTCTCTGTCTTCATTAGGCAGTCCGCAGCCTGGCTGCCGGCCGCCCTCGCTGGGTGACAGATGACAGGGATGAGGAGTGAGAGCCGCTGTCTCCTGCTGTCCAGGATTCGTTCCCAGACAATGACCCGGAATGCATGTCCCTGCCGGCCCCCTCCCCCAATGGACAGCTGGAAAAAAATGCCCTTCCAGGGCAAGGTGCAGCAAGGAGAGATGATAGCTAAAAATCGGGCGAAAGAGTGGGGGTGTTGTTTCCAGAAGCGCAGCGCCCCCCAGCCACTGTGGTCTCTGGTCTAGCTTGCATTTGAGAGTCTTCCCCTCCCCCACTCATCTGTCTTCCTCGGCCACCTTTTATGTCCCTTCTGATAAATCTGTGCGCCAGGCAAAAGTCACAGGATGAGGGTGTAACAGTGTTCTAATTCCAGACTTCCCTCTCTCCAGGCCTGTATATTGCCTCCCAGCAAAATCCTGCTCTCTAAATCTCATCCCTCATATCTGCCTGAGACAATGGGCACTGAGATGAGTCAAGCCCCCAAATGGGATGAGACACTGCACTGACGTGGCTTCAGAGGGCCTCTGCTATCCTGATGAAAATATAACCCCTGACACTGTGTTCCTCTGGGTGGGCTCAGTGTCTCCCCCCCACCCCCCACCCCCAGTCCCGAGGCTGTGTTACATCACTGTGGCATCACCTTCATCTCCTCCACTGGCCAAGCAAGTTAAGTTGAACTCAGAAGTGTCCCTCGGTACTGTCTGTGTGTTGGAGGTGGAGGTGGACTGGTCTGACTTTAGAGGGTTAGGAGTGGTGGTGATGCTTACTTGGAATTGCCTGAGGCACTGTCTCATCCAAAAGCTGCATGGGTAGTTGGTTTCTGAACTGGGGCCGGTGGTGGAAGTGGCTTCACTTTGCCAGGCTCTCACTTTGAAGGGCTGTGAGGGAGCCACCCCGGGGGCTGGGCTCTACCCATTACTCCTCTTCCTTGACTCAGTGAAGGGCCCCCTTATCCACTTAGATGTTCGAGCCAAAAATCATCCTTCAGTTCAAGCCAGGGAGACTTCCTGACACCCCTCACCTTCCACCCCACATTCGATCCATCACCAAATCCTGTTGGCTCTCTCTCCTAAATCTCCCTCAGATCTGCTTATCTCCATCTTGTCATCTTGCTCTCCCATCTCATCTTTACCACATTCCCACTCATGCTGCTCCAGCCACCCTTTCTTGCTGTTCCGGGTACAGAAGCATGACCCTCCCTGACCGCCCATTCTAAAAATTAGACCTCTCCCTCCCAAGTCCTTCTCTGTCGCAGCTGTCTCATTATCACACTCTGAAGTTTTCTTATTCACTTCATCTGCTTGTCTGCTTTCTCCTCCAAGGGCATAAGCTCTCAGAGGGCAGGAACCCCATCGGCTTTATTCACTCTTAAATCCACAGCAACAAGAACAGTGCCCAGCGTGTGATGGGACTCAGGAAATATTTGCTGAAGGAATGAATGAATACAAATGGTACCCTGTCCCTGTGGCCCACATGTCATTGTCTCTGTAGCCTCCAGAGACATATTCCTCAAACACAAGTATCATCATGTTACCCCTGCTCTGTAACAGGCAAAATGTTGGCAACTGTTGAAGCAGAGTGGAGGGTATGTGTGAATTTCATTGTACTTTCACTTTATTTGTTTGTAATTTACTTCTGTTTGAAATGGTTTAAAAGAAATTGAGCTTGAAAACTGTGGAAGCAAAACAGAAAATCATAAAACCTTCAGTGGCTCCCACTGTCCTCTGGATAAAGCCTAGAGCTCCTGCTTCTCATGCCCTGAGGTCCTTCGCTCACCGGCCCCGGCCAGTCTTCCAGCCTCACCCCTCACCAGTCAGCCCGCTGCTTTGCACACTCAGAGGATCCCTGTGAAACAGCCACCCTTCTTAGTACCAGGAACAGGCAGCATTTTCCAGAACAGTTGTATTGTTTTGAGTATAGAATTGTAGATTTTGTGTGTGTGTGGCTGATGGAGCTCCTCCTGCAAGAACAGTAAATGTACATTTGGGCCATTAGGGTTTTCATCTCTCTTAGCCTTGTTCTTGGCTCCATTCTATGCTCCTGCTTGTTCTTTCCTCTTTTGCTTCCCCCCTGATTATCTCTCTGTGCCTGTCTTCAAACCCTTGCCAGTGCAGAGTCTCCTTTAAGCCACGGGAATTCACCTCTCTTGGGCCTTCGGGGCAGGGATGGCTGTCTCTCCATCTTGGTTTGTCTCATCTCTTATTATTTGGCTGCTGCTTAGCAGGTTGTTCCTTATGCCGAACACCATTCTCTTACTGCTATGCAAGCCTGTTCCTCCAGTGAGTTCTTTCTTTCTCAAATGTCCCTTAGAGGAAAAGCAGATCCCTGATTGGTCTTTAAAGGAGAACAAGCTGCATTCACTTTCCCCGAGTTCACAGGGAGACGTGGGCGATGATACTGAGTGAGGCTGGGAGATGCCGCATCACACCTGTGTGCCCTCCCCACCAAGAACCCCAGGATAGGACCGCGGTTCCCTGGCAGAGTAATAGGCTCTTACTCACAGCTCACACTTTTGAGCTCTTACCATGGGTACTACTGAAAATAGTGTATTTAGCACTTGAGGTGCGTTAACTCAGTCCTCAGTCATTCCATGAAGAAAAGTACTATTATATTTCCATTTTACAGATGTGAAAGCCAGAGCCCAGGGTGACAGAGCTTATAGTTAAGTGCAGGTGCAGTATATAAATGGAGGTGGTCTGGCCCCCGAGTCTGTGCCTTACCACTCTGCATTTGCCTCTAGGATCCTCTGGTGGGTCCTGAGTTCCTAGCTGACACTCCACAGCCTCCCTGCATTCCCTCTACTACTGTTCGTCATCCTTTCACAGGAAGAATAGGTCAAAGGAGCCCCCTCTGTCTCCCTCTCTACTGCATCTCTTCCTCTGCAGTGCATCTTGCCAGCACTCTCCGGTTAGTCTTCCTGACGGCCCTGCTGTCATCACTGAGCACCCTGTCAGAGGCCTCCGGGGGCTACCCACTATTGGCATCAGAGGGCCCCAGAATGGGATGATCCTGGAGGCAAAAGGGACCTGGAGCCCTACACCTTAACAGGAAATCCTAGGGCTCTCTGATTCAGCCGAGTCCATCCACTTACGTAAAGCGCATCTTTTGCTGAGGCTAGACCGCTCTTGTCCCCATTCTTCCTCCGAGCCTTGGTTCATGATGTGTCTGTCCTTGTCTAGAAGGTCCATCCTCCTGCTTGCTGCCTATCCAGACCTTACTTGTTCTGTAGGTCCCACTCTGAATTCCACCTCCTCCAGGAGGCTCTCCTTGAACACCTCTCACCCCTAACCAGTGGTGATTTTTGTCTCTGCTTCTAAATTTCTGCAGCGTTTATAGATATTGTGTTGGTATCTAATTATGAACTTTGACCTCTTACCTTTTATCTTATATGTTATTGTCTTGTTTCTCCATTTAGAAGCAATACCTTTGAGGACAAAAACCCCATTTTAGATTTCTTTCTATGGTCCACAGATTATCCAAGATTTCTTGCATGTGGTTTATGCACAATAAATCTGTGTATACAGGACCTAAAGGATACCAGGAAGAGAGCCCTCAAGATCATAATTTGTCAGCATCTAAGGATTGGTTTGTATTCATAACAGGACTAGAGGATTGATCCATTTTGGTTTCCAGAAGAAGCACAGAAAACAGGGTAGATGGGTAGCTTCTTAACTTTGGGCAGCAGTGAAATTCTTCCTTTAAAGGCAATCCTCTAAGGAGCCCAATTTGTAAAGCTGGCGGGGGTGGAGTTGTTCTGACTGCCCTAGAGTGGGGCTGCTCTGTGCCCCCAACCCCTCCATGGCAGCTCAGAAGAAATCTCCGGGCTGGAGTATCATAGCTTGAAAACTGCTAGTTGTGGGAGGTTATAGCTCAAGTGGCAGAGCGCATGCTTAGCATGCATGAGTTCCTGCGTTCAATCCCCAGTACCCCCTCTAAAAATAAATAAACCTAACTACCTACCTCCCCCTGCCAAAATTTTAAATTTTTTAAATACATCCACAAATTAAAAACAAAAAAACCACTAGAGAAGATCATGGCTTGCTTCGCATAGGAAGCATTTACTAAGTTGGGTGTGGAAGGAAGAAACTATATGCACTCATCGTATCAAAAGCGTGTTTGCTGCTGTGTTTATAAAACAGCAGTCAAGCGACTTTCTTCTCTTCTTGTCACACAAGTCTATTTATTTATTTATTTTCCCCACTCAACTTGTTCATGCCTTATTCTCTTGAGGAGAAGATGCTTCTGCCAGAGCCCTCATTGTATTTGATTAAACACTCTGTTCACTCCTCTGTTGTCCGCATTAAACAGGCGGCTCCTCGAAAGCAGACACCCTGCTTTATCCATCTGCTCATCTTCTGTCTTAGCAGCGAGCCTGGCGTGTAGTAGGTGCTCAGTAACTAAACTCCCAAGGGTTCTGAGGAGGTGGAATTCAGAGTGGGACCTACAGAACAAGTCAGGTCTGGATAGGCAGAAAGCAGCAGGGTGGGCATTCTAGGCAAGACAGCCTCCCCTCAATGAGCCAGGCCCAGCCCGTGGCCTCCGTGGGTGATCCACGCAGAATTTGAGTGCAGCGTGGCTTTCTTCTGCTGCTCAGCCTGAGTCTGAGCAGCTACACTGCCCGCCCCTCCCCTGCTCCCCCTTCCCCTTGCCCAGCTGTCATGGGCTCCGAGAATATTAGTTAATTTTAATATTAGCCGAAGAAAGATTAATTAGGAAGGCAAATTTTCTCTTAAAAGTGTAATTAATTCCAAAGCCGAATAGAAGAGAGTTATGGATTATCTGCGTTGCTGCTGCCTTCAAGTAGTGTGGAGAATCAAGGGTTGACTAGGCGAGTACAGGGTAATTTTTTAAGTGTCAGTGCTGTGTAGAGCAAACTCCAGATGGTTCCTTGTGAAACAGGCTTGTGGCTGAGACAAAAGATGTAGACCGAGGTGGGGCCTGTGCAAGTGAGGCAAAGAGGAACCATCCGATCAGACGTCCTGTCCAGGCCGTTCCAGCTCCTAAATCGTTCCTGAGTCATGTGTCTTCCTCTCCAGTCCTCCTGCAAACTGGCCTGGTCCCGAGTCCGAATCAACTCTTTTCTGGACTATTGTAATAACTCCCCCAAGTAACCTCCAGACTCTGCCCTACCACCTCGTTCTCCACTCAGAATCCAGCCTAAATTGTATCAAATGCATAAACACATCACCCTCCATCCAGTGTCAGTCCATAAATTTAGTCATGCCATGTCCCACTTACAAACTTCCAGAGATGATGGGTTAACTCCTCAGCGTGGCCCACAGAACTCTTCATCACTTGGCCCAACCTGACCACCTGGCTAGAAGTCTCAGCCCAAATGAAACTTTGAACCCTTTGAACCTTCCGATTCTGGGCTCCTGCAGCACTCAGTTAACGGCTTAGTTTATTTTCTTACCATCATTTCCTTTCTTTTCTCTTTAAAGAAACGAGCTCCTTAAAAGAAGGATTGTCAGCTTTTGTCTCTTTGTATTCTCTTCTCTCTCTCCCTAGTTGAGGCCAAGTGTAAAATCTGTCCCGTAGGAGATGATCAATAAAAGTTTGTTGGAAGAAATTGGTCAGTTAATGATTTCAACAATGATGCCAACCAGATTAGCTTGTTAAAACCCAAACTTCCTCCTTTCTCCCCCAGTCAACAGTAAGTACAGCTTGAAATATCTGCAACAATGCCTCTGTTCTTCTTTGTACCTGCCTCTCTGGGGCTCAGAGGCAGGTGGCTTCAGGAGGAAAGTTGTGGGAGAATGGCAAGCTATGCAGACGGCCGCCTGACAGCTGCTGATCTTTGCTTTAGTTGATTCCCCTCTTTGCGAACGGTTATTGGCAATTGAAACTGCAAATCTACTATCTGCTCCCCTATGTAAATTGCATTTACATTTAAATTGTGCATTCTTCCAAAGGATGGGGTTAGTAAATAACAGCAGATTAAACTTGAGGAGAGGAAATTGTGCCCTGCGTCAAACCTGAGACTGAAGTGACATCTGGCTTTTACTATTTCCGTTATTTCAGTTTAATAACAGCATGTGGCATTAAGGGAAAAGAAATTGGATCTACATTTTAATGAAAGGAGGAAGCTCTCAGGGTTTAGATACCTTATCATCTTGAATACCTAGTCGATTGGCAATTAAAACTTGTTTCCCTGGAGAAATGGAATAAAATATCTTTGCAGCCATGGAGAGAATAAAACAAAAAACAAGCTAATGACCAGGACTTCACAGATAAAACCAAGGGAAATGGGTGCTGTAAACATCAAAACCAAGTATTCGCAGGGTTCCACACAGCACAGGAATTCTTAAACAGAATAACACTGAGAATAGAATCATGGATATGCTGTTGGAATCATCAAGAAAATAACTTCAGACAGAGTGGTTTTGCACTTAATAGGGGGCTCAACCCAGTCAGATCATCGAATTGAATCCTTTGTCAACCTAGCGTGTTTTAGCCTCGGAAGTCTGATCAAGAAAATATTTTAGGAATGCCTGTTTCATCCCAGTAGTCTGTTTAAATGGAAGCGGTTCCACCTGCTGGCTGCTCTTTTGTTGAAAGCAATTCTGGGAAATGTAAATAAAATGCTTGTGCATCCTAATAACCCAAGCCTATCATTTATTTGCTTTGATTGCAACAAATGTGTCAATTTTCAGAGTCTTTGTTTGGTGAATCCAATGTTTGGATGCTGGCAAATGTTTGCATTACATGTTTGTTTGGAAACTGATGCTCTATTCAGAAACTCTGGAGCCATCGCCCTTGGAACCACAGCCTGGGATCACTCAATGAGCCTCCCTGACCATGCACGCAAAGATGTTCAGCCCTTTCCCAGAATCTGGAAAGTGTTGAAATGGTAGAGTCCCATGGGCAAGTGTAAATGAGACAGAGTTGCCTGAGAAAGAGACTGGATGTAGAAATTTTCTGAGGGTAGGGCTTATGAAGGGTTAGAATAATGGAAAATATTTATATAGTATTATGTGCCAAGCACTTTATGTGTATCATAACTCAGTGAATCCACGTAACAGCCCTCTGAGGTGGGTACCATTGTCATCCCCATTACAGACAAAGAAACCGAGACACAGTGAGGTTAGTAACTTACCCCACCCAGAGTCACCCAGCTGGTGAGAGCCAGAGCTGGGATTTGATTCCAGGCAGGCTGGCTCCACTGTCCCTTTAACCCCTTCCAATGATTCCCTCCCACCCCTGGTATTTAATTAAGGCATTGTGTTTTCACAGAGCTACATTTTGTCTTGCAAAATTGTTTTAAAAGTCTCCGCAGTCTTTTTTGAAATACCCAAGCTAATAGTCTGAGAGGACTTCCCTTAGACAAAATAAAGCAACAACAACCAAAACCAGCCTTCTGCAATATAGATAGTAAAATCCGTGCCAGAGGTCTGACAGGAGTGTGCAGAGGATGAAACGAGATGATAGGAGAAGCTTTGAAAAGGCCAAACCATCCAAATTCTGCAACCTATTATTTATGTATATGCGATACTACTGATCCTTATTCCTAAATGAGCAGTTCCTTAACAAGTTAATACAGGTTTCTTTCCACTTTCCCATTTTCCCTAGAGTCTATGGCCAAATTACCCATCGACTACTGTGAGTCTTTTGATGATGGCCTAGACGCTTGAGTCTGTTCGATTTCTCCTTTATTGTCCCAGTTTCTTGGCACCGTTTGGCTTGGTAGCAGCTCCTTCTCACTTCCTGTGCATAATGATAGCTTCCCTGCATCTCTTGACATTTTCTCATGGCAGTCTGCCTATGAAGTCGACAAGTGCCGCGTTCTGTTTGAACTCAGGTTAAATTAATCATCTGACTTTCACATCAGCCTGTTACCGTGGGGGTTACTGATGTCACACTGTCAGTATTATGATTAGCATAATATCTAACAGGCAAAAAGGGATGGGCTGCTGGTGGGAGCCCTTGGGTGAAACTCACCCAGCTTTAGTAGCCAACCCAACTGCATAGACTTTAGACAACCATGTAAACCGGTAAGTGGATTAATCACTCAGTTGGATTCTATTTGAGTATTTTTCTTCCATATGTGTGTTCCCTCTAAGCAATTGTCTAGTGTCACTTGAAATTGATGAGGGCTCTTTTGGAGGTTATTTTGGGGGAAGGTAGCCGAGCAACAGACAGCTGTTCTCCAGAAGAAGTGTCACAGGATCTGCCTAAGCTAGCTTCCAGTTTTAAAAAAACCAAAAATTTGAGGTGCATTGTCCTTTTCCTTCATAACGTTAGGTTGTTTGCTAGTGGCCTGAATGAGTCAACTCAGCCTCCCAAACACATAGAAAAGAAGGAAACTGACATTTACTAAGCACCTACTGTGTACCAGAATGTGATTCTGGTCAAAGCATAGCTTTAAGGTGGAGAACTGGTAAGTGAGGCAGTTCTTGAACAACCCTGTTAAACGTGACAGTTCACAGCTTTTTCTGGTTTGTGTACAATGTTCTCCCTAATTGGACATTGCCTGATCACCAACAAAGGCAAAGTCATTACTTAAAATTGGTCCAGGTCCTCCTATGCTGAGTAATTGTCTTGCAGTCATTTTCACTGCAAAATAAAAAGACTGGAAACATGATAGAAACGAGGTACAGTAAATAAACCCCTAAATTAAAAATTTCTGATAAAAGTTTTGACAGATGCATGTCAAACCTTTTAATGTCTTTTCAGGATTTTGTTAAGTGGTTGGAGGGGTCTGTTTGCGGGGATAAAGGCATCAGCAGAATAAAACTGATTGAACTTGAGGTTGTGCAGATTTGGAAAGCCATACCAAGACTGGGTAAATCTATATAAATCAATTTGTGTGCCAGAGAATGAATAGCTGACTTTTTTTCAAATGCCAATTCAGCAATTACAAAGTCTGCTGGCGGTTAATTAAAAACTACCATCTCGTTATGTTCAGAGCTAAATTACAAGTGTGAAAAGACTACTGTTTGCAGTAACTGAATGCTCCCTACTCTCTGTGCTCTCATCAAAAGGAGGGCAGGGATAAATAACTTTTATTTAACTCACTAAAAAAATCTCTCTCAGCTCTTTCATATTTAATTAACTTCTTATCTTCTCAGAGCTTGGGTCTTACTCAGAGTTCCTAAGCAGTAATGGAAATATTTGTTCATTTGGTGCGGAAGATTCCTTTTACGTTAGCTGAGTAGAAAAATCAGAAAAAATTGAACCGCAAAGACACTGGGAGAAGTGACACCCATCCAGAGCTTTGCGTCAAGGCAACTAAACCCGAAAGAGATTTATGAGAGAAAAACAGCAGAAAATGGTGGTTTTTGCCTTGTTACTTATGTACCTCCAAGTCTGGGGAGTTGTGGTTGTAAACACTTTTGTGGACTGGAAAATTTTAGTTCTCATTTATATGTCTGTCTTAATGAACTTACTGTTTTTGCTATTTCAAGGATTTCACTGTCAGAAAAGAGACCAAACTTTTACCACCATGGTGGATGTGAAGTGTCTGAGTGACGCTGAATTACAGAATGAACTTGGCAAGCTTGGATTTTCACCCGGCCCAATACTACGTACGTATGCAGCAAATATTAGAGTCTAGTCAATTATTACTTAAAAGCTACCTCCGAAGATTTAAAATTATTTACAATGGAAGGGATATATGCAATAAAAACCATTAAAATAGAAATAGGGAAATTGAAAAAAACGACCGGAAACCATAAATAACCCAGATCCTACTCATAGACTAGTAATTTTGATGCCAGAGAGAAAGGATTGGTTTTTTCCAATGGTGAAAAACTAGTTAATCTTTTTTTTTTTTTGAATTGAAGTATTGTTGATTTACAATGTTGTGTTAGTTTCTGGTGTAAAGTAAAGTGATTCATTTATATACATATATTCTTTTTCATTATAGGTTATTATATTGAATATAGTTCCCTATGCTATGTAGTAAGATCTTATTTTTTATTTATATTATATATAGTAATTTTGTATCTGCAAATCTCAAACTCCTAATTTATCCCACCCTCCTTTCCCCTTTGGTAATGATACATTTGAAAAACCAATTACTCTTGATTATATTACGCTGGATTTTTGGTTTTTCCCCATTTCTAGTATGTGCACTGTATTAACTATCTATGTACCTATTGTCCATATTCCCCAGAGACAGGATGTACGGCTTTGTCAGCCGTGTTCTCCGATGCATCCAAGGCCTGCCTCCATGGCTAATCCATAGAGGCCTCACCTTAAGTGTTTGTGGAAGGAAAGGAGTGAGGGGAGTAGTTGCGGGGTCCACCTTATTGTAAAAGCTGTAATTAGCCAATAATGAAGCATGCAAGCATGAAGAGCTAAGTTGTGAAATATGTTGAATCCAGTGAGCTCACATATACAAACAGCAACTTAACTACCCTCCACTTTCTTCCTCAGCTTCCACCAGAAAAGTGTATGAGAAAAAGTTAGTGCAATTGTTGGTCTCAACTCCCTGCACACTGCCTGTGGTGAACGGACCCAGAGACCAGGACAGAGCTCAGGACGATGATGACAGTGAAGGTACCATCAGAAGCTGTACTGCTAGGTAGCCACCATGCACTTACCCAGCCTTGTCCCGCACGACTTGTGCAGCCTTAAATGGTAGGCAGGGTGACCTGTGAAATAGCCCTGTGGCCTGTTTGCACACAGAGCCTGGAAAATAGGCCCCTGGGCTGCAAAAGGAATCTGTAACTCTGTATTTACACGCATGCCGGTGACTCAGTGGGGTGGGAAGTCCAGACACGTTCTCTCACTAACCAGAGCCAATTCTGTTTGATTTCTAAAACCTGGAAGTTCTTGCAGGTAATTTCCATGTCTCCTTTGAGGTCTCAACCTCTGCTTTGCCTCAGTCAATAAATCTGACATAGTTCCTTCGGATTAAATGATTGCACATCCATTAAGAAAGATGAACCAGATTGTACCTCCCCAAAGTCCCGCCGTGCCTGCCGCCTTCCTGACTTAGTGGGAGCTGACCGCAGCTAGCCTTTTCAGGTCCTGGGGTGGGTTCCCTTTTCAGTGGCCCTTGCGCCCCAGGGGCACCCTTCTCCCACAGGGTGTCTAGTTTGGGCTCTTAGCGGGTGGGCTTGAAGATTCCCACAATGCATTCCAAGGCGCTTTCGTTCAGTAGATATTTTTTAGGAGCCACAGTAAAATAATAGGAAGTATCATTTATTGAAGGACATCAATGCATTTGTGGCCTAATACGCATGGTCTCATTTAACCTTCACAACACTTAGCTGAAGTTCAGAGAGGCCCAGTGACTGGCCCAACATAGCTGGGAAGACACCCCAAAAGATAAACATCCATTAGAATGTACCATGAAGAGCAAGGTCCGTCTGTCTTCATCACCACTGTGTGTCCAGCTCCTAGAACAGTACTAGGCACGTGGCAGGAATTTGTGTATGTTGCACATCCCGTGACAGAAAAGTGATAGAACTGAGCGTTGAACCCAGGTCGGGCTGTCATAAGTGTGTTCTTTCTACCACAAAGTCTACTCTTCTCATAATTCCTACTATGAGGATGAACACATGACATTCTTGACAACGTCTGATCTACAAAAATTGGCAATTTCATATAAGCGTTCAACCAAAAGTATATATAAAAAGATACATGCCTGTGGCCCTCTGAAAAGTCCCCTGTAATGTCTGGAGGTGGCACAGGCCCTAAGAGCATCCCCAAGAGTCGGGCCCTGCTGGCCTCGTTTGGAAAGGGCAGCAGGGTTTAGGGGCAGACCCCACTGGCCCTTGAGCGGAACAGTTAGCATGGGGGTACCTCAGGACAAGTGGCTACCCCAGACCCTTTCTGGTTATGGGATGTGTTCAGAATCTTGATCCAGACCTGGGGCTGCCTCTGTTCCCTGCCCTAGATAGGACCTGAAGGGACTAGACCAGCCCTCTGATGAAATGCAGTGTCAGACTAGAAGATTCCAGAGAGGAAAGCTGGTACGCTTACTGCTCACGACAGCCCAGGGCTGCAGGTCAGAGCTGCATAACCAAGCTGTTGTGGTCTCGAGCCAAGCCATCCTGGTTCCCAGCATGCAGCCCTCCACAGAGGTGCATTTATGCTAGGGCTTGGAGAAAACCGGTCCTTTGGTTCATAAGCTTTGCTGTTGCTTTAGACTGTCCACCTGCTGCTAGCCAACTAAGGAAATCAGGTCAGAGGTGGAAGCTCTGGTTCAGTCCTCCTCTTGTAACGCAATTCTGTGATGTCAGTGGCCAGTGGTTAGAGCAGGTAGAAAACCTGCTTCTCGAGGCCGGGTCTGAACTGACACTTGAGTTTGCTCATTGGAGGAGCCTCGCAGATCCTGGTGCCATTAGAATGGAGGGGTTGACATGGAACTCATGGGGTCTTGTGGCCATCCAGCCTTGGGCATTTCACAGAAACACCTAGTCCCGAGGTAGGGTGGCGGTGGAGGGGGCGGGGCCATTCCAGATTAAGGCTGAGCATTAGGTCATCCCGGCAATGAGTGGATTCAATTTTTCTCATCCCCCTCGCTGTTTTGGCACTGGGTAGACATTGCTTGAATGATCTAACCTCTTTTCTAACTGCCCAAATATTTTTGACTTGAGGAGCTCAGTTAAAACCCCCTCCATTAAGAGCTCTGCCAAGTGTGCCGCAGCACCCACCTGCTCCAGGTCAGTCAGAATGCCTCCCCCTAGGCTGAAGCCAAGGGTGGATTAACAACAACTTTTTCTGCTCCTGGTGGTTCCCCTGATTTTAAAGACTTTTAGCACAGGCCTGGCCTTCCCTTCCCCAGGTGCTTCTTTGGATACAGAAGGAGAAACCCTCCTGCCCTATCTTGACAGTCAGGGATGCATGAGGCTTATAGCTGGTTTGAAGGGACAATGATAGACTGAAAACAGCCGCCCAGCAGCTCAGACTCCGCCATGTTACTTCCCTCAGAGGCGTACAAATATGGTGGCCTCCCCAGTAGGAGCCCTCCCCGCGTTCCCAGGGGAAGATCTTGTGTGTCCCACAAAGGCCATGGCAGAAATGCTCTTTTCCCTCAGAAGGGCAAAGTGAATTTTCTCCCCCTCACAAAAATCTTTCCTCTATTTTTTTGGTGGGGTAGGTAATTAGGTTTGTTTATTTATTTATCCTTAGAGGAGGTCTTGGGGATTGAACCTAGGACCTCATGCATGCCAAGCAGGTGCTCTACCACTTGAGCTATACCCTCCCCCTAAAGCTCCCTTGCCCTATGACGTAAAGTATCCCCTCCTACAGTTGCTGTGTATTCCCTTTGCCAACTCGTATGTTCTCATGGCCTATTTTCCTTTTGTTTCCCACGATCCAGAGCTTAATGCCACTATCATTTTGAAAGGAAATATCATACTCTCATCAGAAAAAAACAAGAGACCCCAAAAAGTATGTACAATTCTAATGCATGAATACTTTTACACATATATTAAATATAGGAAATAGCGCTTGTCATGGGGATAAGGAGAGAGCAAGTCACTACATTCTGTTGTAATGGGAAAAGTCTAGTTTTTAAAAGCTCATTTTTAATGCAGGTTTCTGTTTTGTGAAACTTTTCCTTTTTAAAAAAAAAAAGTTGGGGGGAGGGTATAGCTCAGTGGTAGAGCACTTGCTTAGCATGCATGAGGTCCTGGGTTCAATCCCCAATACCTCCTCTAAAAATAAATAAACCTAGTTACCTCCCCACACCAAAATAAAATAGTTAAACAATATAATAATAAATAAAACATAAACTTATTTTTTAAAAATTAAAAAAAGATTTTAATGGAGGTACTGGGGATTGAATCCAAGGCCTCACTCATGCCAAGCAGGCACTTTACCACTGAGCTACACCCCCAACCCTGTTTTGTGGAACTATTTCCACGTTCCAGCACAGGGCCCGGAGTAACAGTGTCTTCCTGCTCCTCCCTGAAATAGCAGCCACCCTCCCTCCCCTCCAGCTGTTGTCCCCTCTCTCATTTCGCCACCTGTGGTCACACATAGACCCACAGTGAGCCTGGAACAAAGGTGAGTTTCCTGTTCCCTCTCTCCCAGACACTGAGGTCTGGCTTCTACCCTCATCACACTGAAGCACATGGCCTGGGCTGTGAGAGGAACAGGTTTGAGGGTGAGGTCTAGCTGGCCTAGAGACCCTGCCCTTCCACTTACTAGCTGCGCCCGACTGTAATCAGTGTAAGCCTCCCTAGCTCAGTTTAACAGCAGCCCCCACCGCGCAGGGTGGCCGGGAAGGGAGAGGCTGGTAAATCCCTTAGCTTAGCGGAGGACACCACGCATCATTAGCTGACATAATGAACTCCAAGACGTCACGGCTAGGGACTCTTTCAGTCTTCTGCGCCCTCTCTCTTGGCCGTGTCTTTGCCTCCCACTTCCCACCTCTATGTCATGACTCCACCTAGACCTCCACACAGACCCCTGTCCTAGGCATGGGTCTGCATGTCCCACCGCCTCCCAACACATGTTGTTTATAATCAGGAACATTTCCAAGATTAGAGAGATGTATCTATGCTTTTCCCCATGGTTACATCCCAGCATCTCACACTTAGGCTCCAGGACCAAGTTCATTTCCACACACTCCAAACCTGCATTTGTGGCTTCTCTTTATCTGGTTGGTTTCGCCGCTTTCCCACTGTCCAAGGCCTCAGAGTTATCTTGCAATGCTCGCTCCCCACAATTCCTCACATATAAACAGCTGCCAGGTCCTATGGATTAGAATTAGAAGCTTTGAAAAAGTATCGCTCCTTCTCCTCCCTCTGCTGTTATCCTTGCCTGCATCCATATACTTTTTAAAAAATTCGAGCAGTTGCAAAATCTTCCTAACTGGCCTCTCTTTAATTCTGGTTCAGACCTACCAGCAGAGATTGGATCATGTCGTTCGTTTACCTGGAGACTTTAGAACAAGATGCAAAGTTCTTTTTTTTGGTTTATATTTAAGTATAGTCAGTTACAGTGTGTCAATTTCTGGCATACAGCACAATGTCCCAGTCATGCGTATATATACATATATTCATTTTCATGTTCTTTTTCATTAAAGATTATTACCAGATCTTGAATATACTTCCCTGTGCTATACAGAAGAAATTTGTTTTTTAAAGATGCAAACTTACTATACACCATGAGGAGACTCCAGTATCTCCTGTCACTTCTCCTCCCCCACCATCCTTGCGTCCAAACAGTACTTACTTGTTTCTGCACCTCTCACACTTTCTTCCCACATGCCTTTGCCTCAGCTGTTCTTTATGCCTGGAGTTCTTTTCATTTTCCCACCCCATCCCCATTTTTCTTGTGGTTAAAATCCTGTGATCATGTAAGGAATGTCTCAAAGGCCAATCCTGTGCATCCCTTTACAATTGCCTTTCATCCCCTTCAGTGGCTGTCACGGGTTCTTGCATACAGTAGGAGCCCAAAGCTCACCCCATCAAATCTACCAAACAGCTCTAGTGACAAATAGGTAAGTTTGCTAATATGACCTAGTATTTAGACTACTTGCTGAGTTTAAAGACCAAATGAAAAGAACCCTCCAAATAAACGTTCCCTCAGTATGCTGTGACTTTAGCTTCCCATTTCAGCAGAATTCAGATCTGATGAAGGAATTCTGATATCTCATCAAATTTTCTAAAAGAATTTTTTAAATCTTCCAAATGGCTCATTAAAGGAATCCTTCCCATTCACACTAAACCTCGTTTGCACAGGAAATCCTTTTGTATAGTTCCTGCAAAGACGTTTACAGGAGAAACAGCAGCTTGAGTATTTAAAACACATGAGGTGGGACCAATACCCTTCAGTCTTTGCTTTACGTAAACCCCAGATAAAACCCCATCAATATTTTGAATTGGCAATAGAATTAAATAGAAATTTTGTGATGGCATAAAATGCTTTGATCTGAAGGATTTACGTAAGCCATTTGGATTCTCAGAAGGGCCCCAAGACACCTGTTCAGCTTTAACTCTGAAAGTAAATGTAAATAAGCACTACATTTCCATGTAAAACGTGGCAAAAAGCGTGTTCATTGAGACACTTGTCTAACACCATAGACTTTAATTACTTAAGAGCAGTGGTCTGTACCTGACAGTCTAAGTACTCACAAAGGTAGCATTTGCATTTCTTTGAAACACCAATGAACACACATTTTCCTCTCATTTTAGTAGGCTTCTAGTGGAATGCAAACCACTTTGAGATTTGGATTATGTCATTTCTGGACATTTTTTTATACTGTAGGTGTGTGTGCGTGTTATGAAATCCCATGTGCGGCCCGTTTGATGTGGTGATTGAGACCACCAGGAAAGCCAGGTCAATATTTTTATTTTAATTTTTTTTCATCAGATAGACTGCACACAGCTTATGCATCCATTGATAGAGAAGGCAGTTAAACCAATGTGTGTAATTCAGATTCTAAGTCTCCTTCTCCCGAAGAGGGAAAAATAGGGCTTGGGGGCAGTAGCGAGGCAAAATAACCTACAGTGAGGTTGCATAAAGTGAGGTTTGAGTAGGGTGACTGTATAATTTGTCATCCCACAGGATGCTTTTGCGAATGAAAGACTGACCAGGAGGGATGCTGGATTAACAGGAGTAAAACAGGACTGTCCTGGCAAACCAGGACGTAACAGTTACCCTGGACTTGGGAGTAGGTCCAAAGGGTGAAGTGTTCATGCACCCCTGTGTGCCGGGGCTGCTGCATCCCGTCCACAGAGGCCAGCGGGCCCTGGGAGCTGCGTGCTCCCAAGCGCTCCTGGCCCCAGCTGAGGGTTTCCTTCTCTCCCTGACACAACACGCTCTTTCCTGCCAGAATCTCAGCTCATTCAGTTCTCCCAGCCTGGAGTGCCCTCTTCTCATCTTGCCATCCATCCTATACCTTCCATGAGGAGCTTCTCAAAATGTGTTCTGTGGGTCTGGACCTAGGAATCTGCCTTGTCAGTCGACCCCTACTCGCACCTTCTGCTCAGGATCTTTTGCTCTAGGTTGTAAAATTTTGAGGGTAAAAAAAAAAAGTTAAATTTTTTTTGAGGGTAAAACCTACATCTGAAACCTTTGTATTTGATTCAATACCAGGCATATGGAGAGTGGTGGGAGTTACTCAGTTGCTGTTAGTGGAACTGAAAGGAGCCTCTGCCCTATACTGATGTGGATGATTTGTCTTTCTGGCCCCCTGTTCTGTGCCATCTCTTAGACATACCTTAATGTATTCTCTTGAGAGACGGTGCTTACATCACAGTGAATTGATGACCATCCGGGGAATGACTGAAACAAAGCTTCCACCCCTGGGTCTCAGCCTGTGAGTTACCAATTATTTGTCACATACAGGGCCTTGTGCCAGACCTTCTTGAGGAAGCAAATGGTGCAGAAGGAGTCCTAGCTCTTGTCCTGAAGAAGTTTAAGTTGTGCTCTGCAAGCAAAGAATATGTGTATTGAAAATAGACTCGGGAGGGGTAGGGAAGGTATAGCTCAAGTGGTAAAGCACATACTTAGCATGTATGAGGTCCTGGGTTCAAACCCCAGCACCTCCTCTATAAATAAATAAATAAACAAACCTAGTTACCTCCCCCCTCAACAAAAATAAAATAAAATAAAAACTCTAGAGTCAGGCTGCCTGGGTTCAAATTCCAGTCCTACCACTAACTGGGACAAGACACATGCCCTCTCTGGGTCTTAGTTTCCTCATCTGTAAATAAGGGTAATAATAGTTTCAACTTCATAGAATGCTGTGAGGATTAAGTTAAAGTATGTAAAATAGAGTAGTGATGACACATAACAAGAGCTCTCTAAGTATAAATAAGAATTATTCTTATCATTAATATTATTATATAAGAAGGATGATATTTAATTACCTGTAATACAAAGCAATGTACTTAGTGAAAAATAATATAATGGAAACTGAATCTTTGGTATTGAACTCCTAAGTGGGTACCTACAGATATATTTATATAATTAAATATACAGAGATAATTAAAGATTGTTCTCTAAGCACTGTGTGTTAAATAAGGCAGATCAGGCTCTTCAAAAAAAGTGATATGTGTCCTACACTATATAGGATTCCTTCTTAATCTTATGTTTAAATCTGTCCCCTGCTTCTTCACACATTTTAAAAAGTAATTTATTCTGAGATAATTTCAAACGTAGGGAAAGTTGCTAGTACACAGAACCCCATATCCCAGATGATCCCGTGGTTACCTTTGACCCCATTCGCTGTGCGCGTGTTGTGCATGTGTACCCTTACCACTGTGTCTTTCTGAACCACTGAGAGGAAACTGTAGACATGCAGAAGGCTCAGCTCTCTGTCGTGTATTCTGCCTGCCCCCAAAGGGTGCTTTCCCACATAACCACCACATACATCCCAAATAAGGAAATTCACGTTGGCTCAACAGGACCATCCAATACTCAGAGCCCATTCAAATTCACCAACTGTTCCAATAATGTCTTTTGCCTTTTGGTCCACAGCCAGTCAATCCAGGAACACGTGTCAGGTCTCTTTAGCCTCCTTCAGTCTGGAACAACAGTGCCTCAACCTTTCCCTGTCAAATGCCCGTGACTATTTCAAAGAGCCCAGGCCTTTCATTCCACAGAGTGATTTTTCTTGTCTGGTTTTTCTTTTGACTATTCATAGAGGCCACGCAGCCGGGCAGGAATGCCCCAGAAAAGATGCCGAGCTCTTCTCGTGAGTCATGCCAGGGAACAATGTCATTCTGTCCCACGGCTGGTAATGTTAACCTTAATCACCTGGAAAAGTTGGTGTCGGTCAGGCTTCTGCATAAAACCATCATTTTCCCCTTTGGAATGGAACAGTATTTTGTGGGGAAATACTCTGAAATGACAGCAATATAGCGTTCCTCCCCCAACCTCAGCCATTAGCTCAGCGCCCAGAAACGACTGCCTAATTCAACCCGCATTATCATGGTGGCCCATTGAGATTTTCCATTTCTGTTATTTCTTCTAAATGTATTAGTTGCTATTCGACTGTAAGGAAGACTTTCCCTTCTCCCTCATTTATTGATTGATTGATTGGTTCATTTCTGTGTTCAGTCATTCATTCATATTAGTGTGGATTCATTGACTTTTCATTTCAGTGGTTGTGTTGATTATTTTATTTCAGTGTTGACATAATTATTTTAATGCTCAAAATGCCAGATTTGGCCAGTGGGAGCCCCTTCAAGATGGATATTTTGTCCTTTTGGCATGTCCTCACCATTCCCTGAGCATTTCCTTAATTTCTGGCACTAGTGCTTTTTCTGCCCTGGCCGGGCTGATTCTTTTTATTGCAGGATGATGCTCAGAAACCAAGATCTAGGCTTTCAGTGATCTCATTGCCACTGGGGAGTGATTGCTTCTAGACTCTCAGTGGGTAGAGCTAGAAAATAAATGTGTGTATATAAGTACACATACACATAAGTATTTATCATTATTTTTGTATTTCTCTCTGTATAAATTTTAAGCCACGAGTCCATATCGATCTCCACTTACAATCCAACATTACAATGTACTTTCTAACCTTCCCCCTTTCTGTGTTTGAAAGTCACTTCTCTGACAATGAGAAACCTGACTTCCATTATCCTCAGTATATTTACATTCTTGCTCTATTTTCTAACGTTCTCGGTGTAAGCAATCTCCCAGTCGTAATAGCCAGTCCTTCTCTGCATAACCCCCATCATCACTTACGTGACCTCTGGACATGCCAACACCTCCACATGGCTCTCCCCTCACTGCCTCCCTTCCTCGGACCCAGGGCACACTAAAGCCTCCTTGCTGTCCCCTCCCCTACTGCCTCTGTTCTGCAACCACCAGGTACCCCAAACTCCCTCTCCATATACACAGCCCCCTACTCCATTTCTTTGGCCTCCAGGCATGCTGACACGCTGTGTCCATGTCCCCTCTGCCCGACTTCCAGTGCAGGGCACGCTGACATTCAAGGAAGGGAAAGAAAGGGAGAGAAAGCTTCATGTCTCTTTTTCATTTCCAATTCTGAGGTCTCTTTCAATGTCTTTGTGCCAGAACTTTAATAGGATTTTTACTCTCTGTGTCTCAATTGTTACTATTGCTGATAAGATAGCATGTAGGCCTGTAATTGGCAAGCGTAGGGTCTACCCCAAGTGCTGCGGTCAGAAGGCCCAGTGCACCAAGGGAATGTACGTTAAAGGACTACCGTTAAGTGTGTGGTCTGAGCTGCATGTAAAGATTTCAGGAGACCTGATGTTAAACGTCTCTACAGCAGCTTCTTAATTAATTGAAAAACATCCTTATTCCCAGCAGGAGCTGTGTATTCCAATTGGGTCAAAGTGAAGAGTAAATTACATATTCTATAACTGCTTAATAAGCCCTTTGTTCTTACCTTTGACGTGTGCTCACAGGAGCTAAATGTCACCCTTACAAGGAATGTAATTTAACATTCTTCTTGTAAAAATACTGACCTCCTGGTAGATACGCTTAAATGTGCCTAATAATCAATGTGTCTTTGTCTTATTGATTACATGCTGAGCCTTTCTGTGTAATAGAACCTAGTTTTTTGAAATATAAGAGAAGCAGAAAGAGATAGTCAAACCAAACTCTGATTTAAATGATTCTAAGATGATAATAAAGTTAAACTTATTTTCATAAAGCTGGATTATAATCAGGAGTGGTCTCTTTCTATAGGAAAAAGATGAATTTGTTTAGGAAACTCAGCTTTCCTTTCCTTTTCATCTAAGAATTAGTGATTTTAGCTAATTTATCATTTGCATTATGGGTGTAGATATATGTATCCATGTTAGGGAGAGGAGTTTCCTGCTGTAACTCTCACATGAGGACCCCTGAGTTATTTTAATCTCAGGGCTCCATGAGCACCAGGCACTATTCATCACACTTCATGCATCCAGGCATGATTTACTGTAGGTAATTATTGATCATAGAATTTCCTATCTGCAAGGTTTCTTGAAGGAGGTTATATGGTTTATCTTATAGATGGGGAAACAAACAGAGAGGGGGTATGCCTTTTCCAAACCGTAGAGTTGGAATTAAAATTGGTATAGAATTCCAGTTTCCCAATTTCCATTCTAGTGCCCTTTCCATGATAACAAGCTGCCAAAAGTGGGTGGAAAAACAATCAGGCACCGAAGTAGTGAAACAGCGCCCCCCAGTGTCTCTCTTCTGGGTATCGCAGAAGGACTCCAGGATGTCTGCTCACCCCTGCAAGCAAAAGGCTTGCTTTCTGATGATTGCTTTGTAAAAAGAGTCCGCAAGAGGCACTTATTGATGACCCTTGCATTCACACATTAAAGCCACGTTTCGGAAATCAGCTGGGTTAAAGTGGACTGATATATACGCATATGGGTACCTGGAATTTTCCTAAGTAGATAAAAAAAAATTCATACCTGAAAAACTTTTTTTTTTTTTTTTGACATTCTATTATAACCTGTCTTCTGCATCTGAAAAGGTATAAGAATTACACAATGAGCAGTTAGATTCCCACTCCGGAGAGTAAAAAAAAAAAATCATGGCTAACTCATTGAAGACCTCAGTGTATCCCTCCCTGACCGTGTTCCCTTCCTTCCTTTCCCCCGAGGTAACCAGTAACCTGGATCTTCTACTTTTCATTCTTTTCCTTTTCTTCACAGTATCCACAGACTAGCTTAGTTTCTCTTGATTTTGGGTTGTATTTAAATTACACAGCACAGCAACCTTCTGTAACTTCTCTTTATCATTCAGTATTATGTTGTGAGCTTCATCCAGTATTTGAGCTCTAGTTCATTCATCTTTACTGCTATTTAGTTACTGTAAAAATATATTTATCCATTCTTAATTATTGAACATTTGGGTTGCTTTCAAGTTTTCCTAATACAAGCAATGCTGCTACAAACATTGTGACACGTGAACATTGTGTACCTGAACCTTTTTCTGGTTGAATGAATATCCCTGGGGGTGGAATTGCTCCACTAGTCATGGAATCAAAGGACATATCCCTCTTCAACTTAACAGAGCGTGCTAAGTTGCTCTACCAAGTGGCTGCACCATTTCACGTTCCTACCAGCAATATATTCAGAGCTCCATTGTTCTAAATGTAAGCATTGCCAGATTTAGTTTTTGTCAATGTAGTGGCTATCAGATGGCATTTTATTATGATTATAATTTGTATTTTCTTATTACTGATACATTGAGCATCTTTTCACGTTTGTTGGTCATTTGTGTTTCCTCATCTCTGAAATGCCTGTTCATGTGTCTTGCCCATTTTTCTATTAGATTATTTATCTTTTTCTTGTTAATTTATAGGAGCTCTTTATATATTTTGGATACTTAATTCTTCGTCAGCCATAAATGTAGAACTTACTTTCTAGTAGTTTGGAGTTATCTTTTTTTTCTTTTTTGAGACTTTTTGTTTGTTTGTTTTTTGGCAGCAGTTTTAGGCTCATAGCAAAATTGAGAGGAAAATACAGAGATTCGCCATATAATCCCTCCTTATACACGTATAGGGTCTCCCATTACTAACACTGCCCCCACCAGTGGGCTTGTATTTTCACCCTTTTCTTGGTGTCTTTTTTGAAAGTGTGATTTTTAAAAATGACTTGAAACTTAACAGAAATTTTCCAACCAAGAATTCCTGTGTGGCCTTCACCTAGCTGTACCAATTCTTAACATTTCCCCCAGGTGTTTTATAATGTTATCTATTATTTTTTCTTGAACTAAATTGTAGAAACATGATGATCTTTTACTCCCTACCCAAAACTTCAGCCTACATTTCCTTAGACTAAAGACGTAAGCATATTCATAGTACAATGACAGGAATCAGAAAAATTTTAAATTGAGGATAATTCACTTAACATAAAATTTACTATTTTAAAATGAGCACTTCAGTGGCATTTAGGACATTCATGATGCTGTGAGACCACTGCTTCTATCTACTTTGAAAACATCTTCATCACCCTAAAATTAAACTGAGTACCCACTGGGCAGTTAGTTACTCCCCAACCCTCTCCTGGCAACTGCTAATCTGCTTCTGTGTCAATGGATTTACTTCTAGATTTTTCATCTAAATGGAATTGCTCAGTATGTGATGTTCTGTGACTGGCTTCTTTCACTGAGTATAGGTTTTCAAGCTTCATCCATGTTGTAGCATGCATCTGTGTCTTTTTATGAGTGAGCAATATTTCATTGTATGGATATACCACAGTCTTTTTATTCATTTATTCACTGATGGACATTTGGATTCTTTCCATGTCTTGGATATTGAGAATAATGCCACTTTGAGCATTCATGCACAGATTTTTGAGTACTTGTTTTCAATTCTTTTGGATATATACCAAGGAGTGGAAATGCTGGGTCATATGGTAATTCTACATTTAACATTTTTAGTAATGCTAGCTATTTTCCACAGTGGCTGCAGCATTTACGTTCCTACTACCTATGTACGAGGATTCCAATTTCTCTATATCATTGTCAACACTTCTTATTTCACACCAACTTTTTTTAATAGCCATCCTGGTGGGTGTAAAGTAGTATCTCATTGTGGTTTTAATTTGCATTTCCTTAATGGCTAGTGGTGTTGAGCACCTTTTCATGTGCTTACAACCTATTTGCATATATTCTTTGGAGAAATGTCTTATCAGGCCATTTACCTGTATTTTAACTAGCTGGTTTGTCTTTTTTTGTTGTTGAGTTGTAAGAGTTCTTTCCATATTCTGAATACTAGACTGTTATCAGATAAGTGACTGGCCAATATTTTTTTCCCAATTCTGTTGGGTTACCTTTTCAGTTTCTTGCTGATGTCTTTTGATGCACGAAAGTTTTCAGAAATTTGATTATGATGTGTCTTGGCACAAATTTCTTTGGGTTTATCCTGTTTGGAATTCATTCAGCTTCTTGAATCTGTAGATTTATGCCTTTTGCCAACTTTGGGACATTTTCAGTCATTAGTTTTTCAAATATCCTTTTTAGCCTGACTTCATCCTCCTCTGCTTTAGGGATTCTGATGACACACATGTTAGATCTTCTATACTAATCCCATAAGGCCCCGAGGTTCTGTTTTTGTTTCTGTTTTTGTTTCTGTTTTGTTTTTTAGTTAATTTTCCCTCTATTGTCTGGTTTGGATGATTTATATAGTTCTATCTCCAAATACATTGATTTGTTCCTTTGTCTTCTTCATCTGCTGTCAAGCCCTTCCAAGTAAGTTTTTTCTTTTGGTGGTTGAATTTTTCTCAATTCTAAAATTTACACTTGCTTTTTCTTTATATATTGCACTATCTGCAGAGAATTAACATTCGTTTCATTTGTTTCAAACATGTCTCATATTGTTCCTTGAAACACTTTGTGATGGCTGTTTTATAAACCTAGTCAGATCATTTCAATATTTGTGTCATCTTGGTATAGGCATCTGTTATCGTCTTTTCTCACTTGAGTTATGAGACTCCAGATCTTATCTTTTGTTTTAGCAGACTTCACACTCCACACTGGTAGGGAAGAGGGCACCAACTCTTTGCTGTCAGGTGGGGGTAGATATCCAGGTCCCCCCCAGGCCTCCATTGACACCCTGTTGTGTGTATGTGTGTGTGTGCGTGCCACCTTGCTGGGCTGCTAGGAGGAGGGCTCCCACGTGGCCTCCACTGACGCCACCCCCAGTGGGGAGGGGAGTTCTGATGCATGGAGGTGGAGTCCAAGCTTTCCATGTGCCTTTGTGATGCGGGTGGGACTTGCCGTTTGGCTGGAGTAGGGTCGTTACTGTCAAGGAGTTTACTGTCTTGTTACGTTGCTCCTTTTCCCTTCCTTTGTCCTTGACTTTTGTGGGGGAGGCTTTTTTTGTCTGAACCCATTGGTGTTTCCAGGTTTCCAGGTCCTCCAGCACCTAGTTCAGGATATGCAAGGTAAAAAGAAAACCCGGAGCACTCATCACATGTCATTCCTCGTGTCCCAAGGTCCCCAGCCCATCTGCTTCTCACCACCTTTCAGAATCTTTTTATGTTTTGGCTACACTTAGCAGAAGAAAAGCGCATCTCTCCTGTCTTGTTCCCAGTACCATTTTTGAACAGTCCATCCTTTCTCTTCTTATCTGCAATGCTAACTCTTGTTATCAAATTTCCATACATGCATGGGTGTTTTTAAATGTACACAGGATTTGTTTTCCTCAAGTGTAGTAAGGTGACAGACAAGGAGACAAAAAAAGAAAAAATGCCTTTGAAAGAAGAGTTCATTACCTGTAGTTCCCAAAAGGAGTAGGTACATCATGCTTTGCAGGGCCACACGGAGAAGTACCAGGGTCAGACGGGAGGGAGGAGTAAGGGAAAGCCTGGCCTCAGCCCTTGGGTGTGGTTTTCGCAGGGAGGAATGGGTCAGACAAGGCAGGCATCTGAGGATTTGGCTAGTTTGAGTAATTTTAGTGGGCTTTGGGCTACAGGGGTGGTCACTAGTTGTCCAATATCTGGCCCCAGGGTTGATTCAGAGGAGGAGAATTGTGGGCTTGGTGTGTGAGAGTTAGATAGGGAGGTGGTTGGGGGTGTAAGTTTTGGATTTGTTGGTTTCCATATGACTTGCTTTACTATCTCTAGGAATTAGCTAGCTCCTTGAGAGGCAGTCTCTCCTGGATTAGCAAGGTCCCAAGATGTCAAAGCATCATAAAATATAGAAAATAAGAGCTGTGATGAATACAGTGTTGTTTCTAGTCTGATCAACTTGTCTAGCCTGTGCTAAGAGCAGAATGTCTTAACACCCTTAGCAAGCCCTTCTCCCACTTTGTTGTTGTTTTTAAATGGTGTCTTAATTTTACTTGTCCCTTTGTTTCTTCCATGTAAATTTTAGAATAAGCTTATCAAGCTCCATGAAAAATTCAGATTGGAATTTTGATTGAAATTTTATTGACTTGAAATTAATTTGAAAAGAGCTGAATCTTCACCCCGTTGAGTCTTCTGGTTCGTGTTCTTTACATTTATTGAAATTTTCTTTAATGTCCTTCACTGAAGGTCAGGCTCATCTTTTGCTAGCTTTCCTGGGTAGCTTCGTTATGTAGGCTTTTAATTTTTGTTGCTACTGGGAATAGCACTTTTTCAAAATTACATTTTAAATGGTTTGTTGCTAGTAGTTAGAAATGCAGTTGACTTTTGTATACTGATCTTCTAACAATGAAGTCTTTACAATTATAATCATTTTTCTGTAGATTCTTTTTAGTCCAGTTTGATTACTTTTAATTTCTTTTTGTTTTAAGGTACTGGTTAAGACCCCTTTATTACAATATTAAATCAGAGAGATAATAGTAGGAATTCTGTCATTGGTTTCTGATTTTAAAGAAAATGCTCTTAACATTTTTTCTCTGAGTATGATTTTTGGTGAAGGTGTTGGAAGGCACCTTTGGTCAAGTTAAGGAAGTTCCCATCCTATTCCTGGTTTGCTAGAGGATTTTTTTAAAAATCAAGAATGGAAATGATCATAAGGTTTTTAACCACTTTTTGTTTTGTTTTGTTTTTGTTAATATGGTACAGATTATTTTAAAAGGCTTTAAATTAATTCAAAATCATTACTTAGATTAAAAGAATGCAATGTTTTAAATGAGAGCTCTATTAAATGAAGGTTGAGGTTAAAAAAAACAATGAAGTTAAAGTCTGAAATTATTGTGAAAGCTTTTATTAACTTAATCATTTTTAGTCAATAAAAGGATTTGGGCTAACTCAATTTTAAAGAGCTCTAAATCAAAGGGTTTTTTTCTGCCTGTAAACAGGATCACAGCTGCCAGTTTGCTAAGTCTTTGGTAAAAATGTCTGATTCTACATATAGGCCTTTTCCCCAAAATTGCATGAGTGAATTAGAGTGATTGCAAAATGCAGTTTCCACATTTTCATTAGGAGGGAATTTCATCCCCACCCCAGGAGCCTCCCTGCCTCCTGACTCCCCAGAGTCCAACAGTAAGAAGTGATGGGAGATTAAGAGAAAGGAGGGGTGGGATTCCCTGCACACACCACCCCTTCTTGGATTGCCTGTCACTGCAGATCTCAGCCTATGACATTTCTGGCTAGCTTTGGGTCCCACTGTAAAATATTCTTCTGGTGGAAATGCGAACAAACTTGTATTTCTTTATGGACAAATATGAATGGCTTTAGTCAAGGTAGATCATTTTTTAACAATCAAATGTATTTTTGGATGAGTAATGATTTAATGAGAGCACAAAATGATTCTTGTTCTCTCTGGCTCTGGATATTAGCTCAGTGTTGTGTAATTAACCATAATACAGTACGACATAATGGCTCATACACAATCTACTTTCAGCTTCAATATGCCATACATAAATAGGCCAGAATGAGCACAAAATAGTCTACCTGGAAAACTCTTATTAAAAAGCCAATTCATCTGAAATATTTAAAAAGAGATCTGATGGCTACAAATGTTACTTCCACAGGAAATGAATTGATGATTAGATACTTTATCAGTTAACCAAAACAGCTTTTAGAAACATGTGTTGATGTATTTGTAATGATGAGTTTCCCCAATGGAAAGTTTCCAAACAAAACCCCAAAGACATATGCATTGGAGCCAGAGTATCTTGATTTAGATTACAGCTATTCCTTTCCCTAATTGTGTAATCTGGAGCAAATATTTTAGCTTTGTAAATCTTTACTTCTTCATTTATAAAATGATGACAATGATTACCTCTTAGAGTTGTTAGAAAGCTAAAATGAATTGAAGCACATTGAATGCCAAAGACACTAAACACTCAGAACATAGTATTTCTAATTCCCTTCCAGTAAAACAGCACTGTCTTTATGCTGTACAACATGGTGATGGTGAGCAGCGGCTCCGAGGCTGCGCTACCTGGGGGGGCACCCGGCTCCACTGTCTCTCCAGCTGTGTGACCATTGGCATCCTACTTAAATGCTCTGTGCCTCAGTTTTCTCATCTGTTAAAATGGGCATGATAAAAGCATCTTCCTCACAGGGTGGTACGATTAAATGAGTTTACTTGTGTAAAATGCTTAGTGTGGTGTCTGGCACACAGGAAATGCTATATAAATGTTAGCTAGTATTGTAACGAGAGACTCATGGTGTATATGAGACCGTATACCTCACAACTATTACATCTATAACCACAACTGTTACCAGAGGCAAGTTCGTGTGCCTGCTGCACCATGAGGCCAAATAAACTGAAACATCGAAGTTTGGAGCAGAGAAAGGTTGATTGCAGGGCTGAGCGAGGCGGACGGGGTGGCTCATGCCCCCAAATCCGTGAACTCCCAGAAGGGTTTCAGCAAGCATATTTAAAGGCCAGGTAAGGGAGGGGGATCGCAGGATACACGATCAGCTCGTGCACAGTTCTCCGATTGGTTGCTGTCAAGGTAACAGGGCACTCACCACTATCAACCCCTAGGTGCCAGAAGGTCTGGGGGCCACGTGCTCTCGATCATCAAATAGTTAATTTCTTCCTGTTGGTGGTGGTTTTTAAGCATCTGAAAAACTCAGGAAATACACATGAGATTCTATTATCTGGGTACTTCAGAGAGGAGCTACAGCAGAGGATACGGGGAAGGGTCTGACCCACAGGGTCCTGCTGGGTTACAGGACTGCTCAGTAATATGTGAGTGGGTATACTTTTCTGACCTGAATGCCAGGAGTGTCTTGAAAGGGGTGGAGCAGCCAAGGAGGCCACACATTTCTCCACACTCAGCTGTGAATGCTATGCAAAAACAGCCATCTTTGCAGATTCTAGCTCGGGGCATAGGGAGAAAGGAGCAAAGATATTACATCTCCCCGTGGGTGCCATTTACCCTCAGTAAGCCATCGCTTTAATGAACACCAATATTTTTTAGTTCCACTGTAAATGGTGTTTATGGTGAAAATCATATTGCAACAGCATTAAAGGAACTTTTTAAAGATGAAAAATAAATCAGCTACAAGCATGCCACCGGACGCAAGAACTGGTTTCATTTTTTTCAATTTCCTCCTAGCTTCTGTTTATACGCATAGGCAGTATGCGTTTACACAGTTTCCTTTACTGTGTACATACATTTTTATACTGTTTAGTGTATTTAACATTAATCGATAACCCTTTTCCCTGTTACATAGTCTTTATAATTATTATTTTTATTGATGGCTGCACAGTCATGTTGATAGCCCGTAGTTACTCCTTTTTTGAAAATCAAAATGTCTACCTTTCACATACTGTAGGAGAACTCTGTGAATGCTAGTAAAGGAAATAAATTATAGAAGAAAAGGAAATCAAAGACCTAAACCTTATGGCAGGAGGAAAGAGAAGGGAGTACTTGATCGCCTAAGAGCTGTGAAATCCTATAATTTGATTTTGCAACAGATTTCTACCCCAATGCTTAAGATATCTGTTTTTAAGTTTAAGAGAATTAAAAAGAAGTTGCATGTGATGGGTACACGGAGGTTCATTATCCTATTGTCTACTTTTGTATATGTTTGAAATTTTCTGTAATTAAAAAGGTTTAAAGAAAAGAATGTGTTTATAAAAGATTTTCCCAACACCCCTGGAAGTAGTTTGAAGTGTCTCTTGGTGAGCAGGCTCCCACAGCCCACGTGGCACCTAGGGGAGAATTTTCAAAGTCCCTCTTCCTCAAGAGCCTTTGCTTCCTTCTTCCAGGAAATTGATATAGTGTGCAATGTCCATGCTGGGAACAGTGCTCCCCTGGGTGTGGTGTTCTTGTACCAGGCACAGCGACCACCATCTGCAGAGGTCCTACCCGGGTATCACTAAAGCACTGTTGAGAACATTTTCTTTAAGAAGGTAGGGCAGGGAGTAGAGGGGAAGGGGTGGAGGCCGTAGCTGATTCTTCATCGGTGGCCCATACTGGGGAGGGGGTGACCCGCAGTACATGGCAGTAGAGCAGACCACGCCCTCCTGCCCCGCCTCGGGCTGAGACCATCAGGCCTGCTAACACAACACACCCGGAAGGTGATGGTCCAGGTTCACTAGAGTTCTGTGTTCTGTTAGGGCGTCCTGACGACACTTGCTAAGACCAGGGTAACTCCTGACTCATCTGAGTGCCCAAGTGCCCCCTGCCTGTCCCACCCTCCATCACACCCTCTTCCGGTCTGTCTCAATATTCTTGTCAGAACGTCTCCTTCTGATTTTCCTTCTGGTTCTTGTTCTGTGCTGGTGCCGGGCAGTCCTTTCTCTGTCCGAGGCAAGTCCCATCTTCCGCTTATGTATTTGGGACTTCTCCGTGCCTGACTCCCATGTCCACAGCCGAATGAGGCCTCTGGCACTGCGACCGGCAGGTGTCAGGGGCTTCTCTTGTATTCAAGGATCCAGGACCTCTAGGAAGTGGCAGGCATGGAGTTACCAAGGACCCCAAATGGTAGATATTGTGGTTTGATTAAAGAGAAGTAGAAAATCAAACCATCAGGCTGTACACTTTAAATTTCTACAGTGATGTATGCTAATTATTTCAATAAAACTGGGGGGAAAAAAAAGAGAAACAGCTCAGAGAGATCCAACAGACAGTCTGATAAAGAAGAAGGAAGTCGGTGAGGATACTTACACCATCACCGTGCTCAGTGATGAGCCGTCTAGAACAGGGGTGGATGGTGTGCTGGTCCTCTCAGAAATCCTCACAGCCAGCATGGGGACCGGTACTCAGCAGCGCACTACAAATGTTTGTTGAATGAGTAAATAAAAGTCAATAAGTTAAGTGCAGAACATGTATATTAAGACTGAAGAATATAGACCAGGTGAGTGATCTGAGTGGGTAACAGTCATAAAGAAGACTTCTCATAGGAGGGAAATTATTTTTAGAAACTGAAGGGTAGAGAGGAGTCTAGTGTCACGGTTCCAGCACAGAGTTCGATTGATAATACTGTGTGACCTCAGACAAGTTACTTAACCTTTCTGTGCCTCAAGTGTATCACCTCCAAAATGGAGCAATGATAGTGCCAACCAGATGAGGGCAGGGTAGTCCCGGAGGCCTCAGTGAGTTAATGGGAAATGGGACATGGAACTTGATAAATGGTGGTTATATCATCTGACACCCCGCCTCCACATTCCTAGGGGCCTCCTGCCTGGGCATTGCAGACATTTGAGGATGATAAGGCCTGAATCTTAAATATGAATGGACAATGAAGAAGAACCAGACATACGAGGAAAAACAGCAACATGAAATTAATAATAATTACCATTCTCACAATCATTAGGACCCATGTTTCTTGATGCTTACTATGCGCCAGGAGATGTTTTAATCACTTTGCACGTGTTAAATCCCTTAATCTTTACAAGTCCACTTCACAGGGAGGAAGCCAAGGCCTAAAGAGCTATGCCTTTTCACTTTACTGAAAAAAAAAACCCAACATGAAAGAAATCTGGGGGAGAAGAAAAAAATCATGACTGTCTCTTCTGCTCCTCTTACAGGCCAGCACTTTCATTTTCCTAAATTATTTTCTAGTCTTTGTTCATCGCCAACTTGCTTTTTAAAATAACTTTATTCTTTGTGTAAAAATGACTCAGGCTCATAAAAAAAGCTCCAAACAATAAAAAAAAAAAAAAAGGACAAATAAGAGTGCAAAAGAAAGAGGTGATATTTAAACAGAATGATGCTGGCATTCCGTGACCCTCATAACTGGTGTGTCTACTGTTCACGTGTGAGTCATCGAAGTAAAATGACTCCACAGAACTTGGATATTGTTGCTAATTGTTGAATAAAGGTAGACTTAAAGTTTGTGGTATGAAGCACTAAACTACCTGATATCTCAAAAATTTATCAGATTATATGATTTTTATAGAATAAAAAATTAAGTTATTTGTACAAAACATTGGAAACAATAAATTTTTTTAATGGAAGTACAGTCAGTGTACAATGTTGTGTCAATTTCTGGTGTACAGCATAATAGTTCGGCCAATTCTTCTTGATTTTTTTTTTCTGTTTATTAGACAGCCAAGGCTTCCACCAGTAACCCAAAAGCCCTGGATATCATCTGCCTGGATTGTAAAAATTCTGCAGGAAGAAGGTAATGCTTTTCTTAGCACATGAGGAGATATTATTGGCTTATGTAACCCCTGGGGAGAAAATGTTCATTAATCAGATTTCTGTGAAGGATTTGAGTCTGAAAAAATACGTTGAGAAAGGAGAAAGATTGGTGATACCTCACAATTTTAAAGCCGCTGGATGGGGCCTCGCTCTCTGGTTCATCACTCATGTTTTGAGACGCAGTAACGGGACGGGGAGGCTGAGGCGGAAGACATAAACGATGCTCAGCTTATGATGAGCCGAGACCAGAACCCAAGTTTCTTGATTTGTAGTAGTTTAGAGACGTTTGTTCCCATTTGTGGGCAAGGGGAAAGAGAAAACAAAAAAAGAGCAAGTAGGTCATTGAAATAAGAGCTCAAGACAAGACATTTTATTGGTCAGAATGTAAAGCATTCTGTTAAGTTCCCTAACTTCTGTGGGGGAGGGTATAGCTCCATGGTGGAGTGCGTGCCTAGCATGCACGAGGTCCTGGGTTCAACCCCCAGCACCTCCATTAAAGGTAAATAAATAAATAAGTAAAAACCTAATTACCTCTCCCTGCACCACCCCAGAAAAGAGAAAGTTCCTTAACTTCTGAATAAACGTCAGCAAATTTCCAGGATTAGACCTAGGAGATCCGAAAGTACCTTTCTCCCCTTTTAAATGCAAACATAAGCAGATTTCAAAAGCTGTTCCCATCTCCACCCTGAAAGGCAGTGCTCATACCTGTGAAGAGAGACAGGAGAGGCTCTATGTACTGATGCCCCCCCCCCATCAGCCTGTACCCATCCCCGTGGGGACCAGAGGATCTGTAAGTCCCTGAGATGACCTTGTGGCAGCACTGGAAGATGTTACACAAGGGGGAGATTTAAAAATGCTCTGTGGGGTTTTAGAGATCTCACGTCCTGGTGATCCCTGGTTAAGACTGCTGGTTGAAATCAGCATAGGTTATAAGTGAGTAGAGGGCTGCTCCCTAAAAGCCCCCCGTGGTTGCTCCCTTGGGCCCGAAGTCCCACACACTTTAAGGGGGCGCTCGAGGAGCAGCAGTACGCGCCCCTAAGAGCCACTACTGTTTTCACAGGTGTCCTGCAAGAGTGTCAGTCAGATTCAGAGAACGGAGCAACATCAGAGAGAAAGCCTACTGCATCATAAAGAGAGGAGCTGGGAACAGGAACCTAGAAACATTTCCAGTGGGCTTGAAGCTTGCTGTGTTTGGCATCTTCATCATTGTGATGCTTGTCTACATAACTGTGGAAAGGAAGCCGCTCTTTGGCTAAGTGCTTTAGAAGCAGAGTAACGAGCGCCTGCCTGAGTGTTGCTCCAAGCCCTCCTGCTTCAAAAACAACAGAGGCTGCTCCTAAGAGGGGGAGCAGCCCCGCAGCCAGGAAGTCTTCCCTTGCTCTGTGCGGCTCGCAAGGATCCGCATCCGGGCTCAGCCAGGTGGGAGGAATGAGGGGGAGAACCAGGCACCTGTGTCAAAAAGCTTGCTAGTAGGAAACTCCCCGATCAGGTTGGCCATCATTAAAGGTACTTTCAAGTTTGTGCAGACCTCTTAAAAGGACACTGTGCCTGGTGTTTTTCTTTTTAAGCCATGGATCACATTTTACTCACTCTTCAAATTGTACTGGGAAAGGCCACAACAGGTAATTAATAAAAAAAAAAAAAAAGGAGTGTGGTTGGGTGAACACAGAGAACTGGCCAACATCATCAGTAATGAAAGGAAAACATTTGGAACGAGATGGCATTTTTGCCATTGAAACTTAGCAAGTTTTGAAAAACTGAAGGCCTGATGAGGGAGCGGTGCCCATGGCCCCTGGGAGCAGGCGGAGCTGGGTGGGAGCCTGAGCCCCTCCATTTATTGGCTTTGTGACCTTGGGTGAGTTAGTTGTCTTCTCTGAGCTTCAGTCCAACTTCTGAAAATAGGGGTAAAATAGACCTCTTAGGGTGATGAAGAATTTGAAGAGATGACGCATGTAAAGTACTTAGTGTGGTCCACACCTGACTAGTAGTAAGCCCTCGATAGATGCTCAATAAATGTATAAGCAGTGTTACACTTTGGCACAATATTTCTGCTTCTGGGAGGAGCTAATTCTAGACAGCGAAGTCTTAAGTACAAAGCAGTTGACTAGCAATTTCCATGGCAGCCAAAATGTAGAACCAACTCAAATATCCAGTAATCGGGAAATAGTTTAATGACTCGAAGTCTGGCCTCTTGATAAATGACTATGCAAGAATTTAAAATATTAAAGAGTTTATCATAACAGAAAATGCTTACTTAAAAAAATTAGAGTAGCTTTATTGAGATATAATTTACATGCCGTACAATTCACCTAATGTATACAACTCAGTGATTTTTGGAATATTCATAGAGTTGTACAACCATCACCACAATCAATTTTAGAATATTTTCATCACCCCTAAAAATGCTTTTTTTTAAGGGTAAGTAAAAAAAGGATACAAATTTACTAGTGTGTCATCACAACTATACAAAACACTGGAAGAAAATATGTCAAAATGTTAACAGTACTTCAGTAATGGGACTCTGACTTTCTTTTCTTTATTTCTACTTTTCCATGTCTCTAAAGGTTTTTAGAAGCGAGGTGTGTTAATTTGCTAATGCAAGAAAATAAATTCTAATTTAAAAAGATTGTATACTGTAATACAGTTTGACTGCAAGGAACATAAATCTCTGGCAAAGCTGGCTTAAACAAATAGGGATTTATTTTTATCTCATAAAAAGGAATTTGGAGCTTAAGGCATATAATATTGTTTAAAAATAGTCAAATGTAATGTGATTCAGATTCAAATAAATCAACTGTAGAAAAAATTATGATCAAGAAAATTTGCAACTGACTAGATGTTTGGTGATATTAAGAGATACTTGATCTTACTGAGCATCAGCAGCTATTCTGTGACCATGAGGCAAAAAGCGTAAGAAAAAGGCTAAGAGATCATGAAGACATTGGCCTGCTATTTTTAAACTGCTGACATTTGTTCTGCAATTCAGGCCACTGCACTGGCATTTAAAGCAGAACTTTAGGGCTTAACCACATTCCATCAACAGCTCTGTAACACGTGTTTCATCCAGAACAGTAAAGGAGGCTGGGAGAGTGGGCATTCGAACTTTAGCAGGCTCTATATTAGACAGACAAAGGAGGAGAGGATTGGGTATAAGAACAGGAGGAAGCAGCCTACAGTGATGGCCACATGTTCAGTTGTTAATGAGATCAAGCATTATAAAAAACAAATAAACTCCTAGAAAGGCTTCTTCAGTACTTTGAATTTTTGCCAATTAGTTCTTATAAATCAGAATCCTGGAATCAATTTTAAGAGACTGCACAAGACTTTTAGTTAGTGCCTTCCCACTCAAGGTGTGGTCCCCAACCAGCAAAATTAGCATCTCAGGCCCTACTCCAACATACCAGGTTGGAATCTGCATTTTAAGAGGATCCCAGGATTCCTATATGTGTTAAGGTTTGAGAAGCCCTGCTGTGGTCCATGCCCACCAGATGCTTATGTAGGAAGAATCCTAGCTCAAGCCAAAGCCAGGCTGATCCTAAGAGTCAGGCCAGAAGACCAGTGGGCTAGGTCCATCAGAAATCTAGGCACACTGGGGACTGGTTTCCCTCTTTGAGAAAAACTTGTCTTAAAGAGACTTAGGCGTAGAAGTCTGATCCCAGGAAATGTTTCACTATTCATCCAGTCAATAATTTATTTAGTACCTCCTGTATACTCTTGATCAAGTGGCAAATAAAATCAATATAAGATACAGTCCTTGCTCTTAAGGAACTGGTAGAGGAGAAGGAGATGACAACAGACATCACAGTGTTAAGTGATCTCCTTTTGATGGTAGGACGGCAGCCCTGGGAGCATAAAAGAGGGCAAATTTCTCAGGCGTTGGGACTGAACATGGGTAGCTTCCTAGGTCAAGTGGTATCATAGATGAATCCAGCAGGATGAGTAGGATTCAGTCAACAGACAGAGTAGAAAATTGGGTGAGGGGACCATCTCCAGGCCAGGGGCATGGTGTCTGCACAGACTGGTATGTGAGAGAGAGCAAATGAGTTTGGAGTCAACAGGGAAAACAAAGTGGGTGGTGAGGGATGGGGCTGGAAAGAAAGGCAGGGTACAGATCATGGTGGATCTTGGGGACCATATTAAGGAGTCTGAACTTTAATCCTGAGGCTAACACAGAAGAGGATCTCTTCTAAGAACAAACAATCCCTGCCTCCCTGACTGTCTTCCACATCTTCCCATGAAAGCTGGGGAGAGAGGGCTTCCAAAGAGGCATCAAACCAAAGCAGCCCTTTGCCGAAACCCCTGAGGGACGCTGGGTGTGCAGGGCAGTTCTTCACGTGTTGGGCTCTGGCAGCAACAGGAGGGGTAGCCCAGCATCTGACAGAGGGAGCACACTTTGACATTCATTTCAACAAGTGTGCCCTTGACAAGGGTGGCCAATGTAGCAATGCTATGGGAGCAGGGGCGGCAGAGGAGAAGTCGGGAGGTGCTCTCCCATGTTGGTGAGCAGACCTGAGGCACCTTCACGGGACTCCGAGGGAGAGAGGGAGGGGGTTGCTGCAATCGCCCCGTGCACCAGCGTTGGGGTGAAGGAGCAGCTGAAACCCCTCTGTGCAGAGAACTCTGCAACTGCACTTGCCCTGTTTTGTGAATATTCATGATGTGACCCAAGTGTTTCCTGACCCTCTCTTTGGGGCTCGCCTCTCCCTGGTAATCTGGGGAAAGTGTCAACGGGGGTGGGGGCTGCTTTCCTCCCAGGACCCCTGTCCTCCTATCTGGAACTGCTGCCACCAAGCTGACCTCAGCAGAGGGCTGGGACAGGGGAGCCACTTTTCCTGTTGCTGCTGCGTGTGTAACAGGCATTCCAGAAAATTTCGACATAATGAGGAAACTGAAGTGTGGGGAAACTAAAGATCTGGGCCTACTTTGGTGCCTCCCCCAACACAGAGCCATCTCCCCACCCCCACCCCACCTTCAGCTCCACACCGGTCAGCAGAAGCCATGACACTGAGATTCTCTTGACCTTGGGCCAAATCAAATTCCCCGGCAGGGCGCCCTCCCCGACTAGTCTCAGTAATAGGAAGGGAATCGGTATAGAGATTTATTCTCTTGTCAAGGGCAAACTCCCAGCCATCAAGGTGTTTTATTTTTCTAGTCCTGACGACTTGTCTGCCTCCCCTACAAATCTTGGCCCTTCTTGGGTCGGGAACTGTATCTTAATCATCTCTGGACCTCTTCTCAAAGTGAAGTCTTCACGCCATCCAGAACAAGCCCACTTGCCTTTCAAGTCGTTTCCAACCCAAAGAGACATTTGAAACCACAAAACCAGTACCCTGGGTTTCACCTCCTACTTATCCCTCTGAGGAGAAATTCCTAAAATGAGCAAACTGCTGCTGAAAGACGTCCCCATCAACCTCATCACGCGTGTTTTAGCCCTTAACAGACTGTCCCTCCCGGGTGGGCGCGGGTAGTGCTTCTGTCTACATCAGGATAAGACCTGCCACCCAGAAAGGGTGCTCTCCCTCTGATTGCCAAGCAGTTAAGGGCAGCGCTGGCTGGCGGAACAGGAGTTAGCTAATTACACGTCCCATGGGGGTGTTTGATTTCGCGGGTGTGTGTTCTGCATATGGGGCAACGGGGGCCTGTTCTGTCACGTGGGCGGCGCTGAAATCTCTACCCAGCCAGCATTTAGGCTGGCAGATGGAAGAAATTCTTAAAGGCTCTATTTTTGGTTTTCAACATTCAAAGAAACACTGTGCTACCACCTCTTAAAAATAATTGGTTAAGCACCAAGTTATATTCATTGCCACAGTCATAAATAAAAAAGTGCTAGACTACATTATTCACATCTAGAGTAGCTGATAATCATTCTTGCATGCAAGGAAAAGGATTATTGATGTTTGGAAGGTTGTCGCACTCTCTCTCTCTTTTTTTTCCCCCTTTCCTTCTCTCCTCAAATCCCATCCCTACTCCCCAGCCAAGAAAAGTCTTGTTGGTCAGAGTAACATGAAGAGGCTGATCTTTGAAGTAAAAATGAAAGTTTACTCTTTCCCGAATCAAGAAATGATCTCAAGACTAAAATAAGGACGTGCCTCACCAACTTAGCATTTGGCTCTGAGGAAGAATTCCCCTTACAAACTTGGATGGCAGAAAATGAAAGGGAAGCCAATTCGCTTGTGCGAAGCCACGCGCCCTTCCAGCAAGCTTGCTCAAAATGAACTGAACCTGTTCAGACGGTTCTCGAAGGCCAGCCTGAGTGCCATCCCGGGCTTCCTCGCGGCCCCGGTGCACAGGGACAGCTTTCTGCCCGTTCCTGCTGGCAAAGCAGGTGAGTGAAATGCAGGCGAATCCGTGTGGGTGTGTTGCAGCTACGTGCTAACCAGCATTGCTTCCCTGGGCTCTCAGGCGTTACAGGACCACATTCGCTGACAAAATGATGGCTCCTGCGAACGTTCTCGTGCGTGGGTGTAACCTAAACACAGCCCTGCGGATGAATCACTCACTGGAGGGCCAGAAGGGGGCTATTCTAGGTACACCGCCGACGCGAATGGGGACGCCGCTTCTGGTTTCCTGACAACCAGGGGTGCCGTGACAACTCCAGTTCCTAGACAGCCATTGTTAGAAATCCTCTTTGGAGCTGAGGGGTTAGCTAAAAATACGTGGAGGGAACAGGGTGAGTTTGCCTGTTGGTTACTGTTGCTGCCACTAGTGTTTTCTGGCCCTTTGGAGAAAAACAGGTTATTAATGTCCACGACTGTTCTGATGAGAGGGCAGCTCTCTCGCTTTTTACAAGACAAACAAGCAGGGCAAGTTCACCACCTGCCTGAGTAAGGATGGCTCTGCGGCCATGAAGAGCACGTCTTTCTTACTGACGCTGCTGGAGAGTTGAAACCCAGTCTAAGCAGAGCACTATGGGGCGAAGTGCCTGAGCAGGAACTCAGGGGACCCCGGTTCCAATCCCACCTCTGCCCCCTGCTACCTGTGGGAATGTAAGGCTTTCCCGGGACCTCAGTTTCCTCCTCTGTAAAATGAGCACCAGCATTCTGAGTTAGGAACTCAGAATTGATGAACCTCAGAGACAGTGTGCTTGGTGAAATAATCCAATCACAAAAGGGCAAATACTGTATGATCTCCCTTAGATGCATTTTCTAGAATAATTGAATTCATGGAGATAGAAAGCAGAAGGGCAGTGGCCAGGGTCTGGAGGGAGGGGGTGCCGAGAGTTGTTCTTTAATAGCTACAGAGTTTCAGTTTGGGAGCAAGGAAGAATTTCCGGAGCTGGATGGTGGTGACGGCCGCATAGCAATGTGGGTGTGCTCCAAGATCACTGAACCGCACAGGTAAAAATGACTAAACTGGTAACATTTATGTTATGTCCATTTTACCACAATTTTAAAAAATGAAAAAGAAACGCAGCAATTATCCACAGCATTTGTTCAGACTATCAGGGATCTCAAACTCAAATACCCACCAGCTGAGGCAAATTGTGCAAATGAGTGAGCCCCGCGACTTGCAGTACTTCACATTACACCAGAGGGGGCAGTGGCTCCCCAGCCCAGCCAACACTTGCCATGCAGGAATGGGGGCAGTTTTAAAGAAAAGTGCAAATTCTAGCTATTTAGGTGTAATCTCTGAATTCTTCAAGTTGGCAACTAATTCAAAGAATTTAAAAAACCCACGAAACTGTGGGCCAAACGAAACTCATCTACAGTTGAGATTCTGCTTGCAGGACCCCAGTTTTCTTCCTCTGTGTAGACAGTCCGTCTGTATCGTGTGGTTTCCTTTCTTCATCTTTGCCAGCATCTCACCCCACACTTCCCCCTCAATAACAGGTTGTGGCCAAGACAAGCTGTACCTGGATAAGTGCCTCCACTTTCCACATTGTGTGCCCATGGGAACTCAACCAGAACATGCCAGAACAGGCAGGGCGTATGCTACCTGTAACAGGCGGGTACGCTGGCATCAACGTCCTTGTGGTTCTGACAGCCCATCAGAGGTGTGGGGGTACTTATGTGCATGTTCTAACCCCAAACTCCACTAATTCTTGTTATTGTTTTTTTAGTTTCCTCAGTGGAGACCTAGTGAAATAGTCCCTAACTCTCCCCTCATATATGATGACTTCCATCTCTTTATTTCTGTTTTGAAACAAACCAACTTCCTCGCTATACCTGGTGTCCATCCTCATTGCCATCTTCAGAAGTCAGACGATACCATGCGTCTTTCTTGATTTGGGGCAAGTGCGGAAAATACATCCCAGGACGTGAGGTCCCAGGGTAAAGGGATTTTACGTTATCAGAATAGTAACAGCCATGTAGATGCTAGAGCTCACCTGTACCGGTATCACAAGCCCAATACTGCAACTTGGCAAAAGAACGTAGGCAGCTTTCTGCATTTGCTAGCAGCTTTATTTAAAGGTGGGGTGTTGCTTGCAAAAGTAGGCCACTTGGAGAGGTGTAGGGATAACACATCGCTAATCACCTGCCAGGCTGCTTCTTGCTTATACCAAATCTGGTAGCAAAAAGGAGAAATGTAGGCATTTCCTTAGGCTAGGCTTTCTACAATTAATTCTCAGTGACAGCACAGATGTCTCCCACTTGTGAGAAGCCATCAAAAGGTTCCGTTTGATGTGATATGCTCTCTCAACGTGGGGAGGTGGAAATATTGCTTAGATGAACAGATCTGCATTCTCAGCAAACCCAGCTCGTGATGGGAAGTTTGTGGCTCTGTATTCAATGAGTCTTTCTGCCTGTCTACTCCTGTGGGCCGGTGTGGCCTTATCCTCAGTGATTCCTCATTCAATTGGCAATTTTTTCCAGATAACTTCACTTTGCTTCTTGGAGAGCAGTGGCAATTTCCCTTCTAATAGTGTATCATTCTATTGACATTTATTTTTGGGACGGTATTTAGGTTTACTTATTTATTTTCAGAGGAGGTACTGGGGATTGAATCCGGGACCTTGTGTATGCTAAGCATGTGCTCGACCACTTGAGCTACACCCTCCCCCCAACCCACTGACATTTATGAAGGGACTGCTATGTACTAATTCCTGTGCTAGGAGCTGGGACATAATGACTATCTAGTGAAGGAAGCAGAGATGTAAACAGAGGACTGTCACTTGTCCTGGGTGTGTGAGTGGATGCTGTTTTGGTGCTCTGCCCAGATCCCCTTCCCTGGCCCTGTGTACCCACCCCTGCTGTGTGGGTTGGCTGCCAAAGGCTCATGGGTACCCCTCTCCTCCTGAGAGCTACCCTCAACTGATGGGGGCCACTTCTCCTGATCACTTATACCTATCTGGGCAGCCCACAGCCAAGGACTGACTGATCTGGGAAAACAAAAGTCCAGCCCCTTGCCATCAAGGTGGGAAGAGGACACTTCTGTGATGTCATTTTTGTTCCAGAGGGCTCTACCTCCCCTCCATCCACCTTGAATCAGGCCGGGGCTAGATCGTACGTGGGACCATAGTTCCATGTGGTTCTGTCCCCTTATACTGATATAGACCCTTACAGGTCTCTCTGAAGAACACTTCTGCAAAAAGCCACAGATCTCAGGCTCTGCTTCTAGGGAACCTGCCCTATGACAGCGTTATGAAGATGATATTTTGATAAAAATCTTCCTGAAATGTTATATCTTTCTTTACCTTTTTAAGGAAAGAAACTTAAATATAAATTTTCAAGAATAATATTTGCAAATATATGTCTGATATGAAGTTAATATCCAAAATGTATAAAGAACTAATAGAAAATAGAGAAAAAGCAAAACCAATCTGATTAAAATGTGGGCAAAGATCTGAATAGACATATTTTCAGAAAAGACATTCAGATAGCCAACAGACACATGATAAGATGCCCATCATTAGTCATCAGGGAAATGCAAATCAAAACCACAATGAAATATCACCTCACACCTTTTAAAATGGCTGTTATCAAAAGGATAACAAATAAGTTCATTTGCATCTTATTTTTTATATTCCACATATAAGTGATATTATATGGTATTTTTCTTTCTCTTTCTGGCTTACTTCACTTAGTATGATAATCTCTAGGTCCATCCATGTTGTTGCAAATGGCTTTATTTCATTCTTTTTTATGGCTGAGTAGTATTCATATATATATGAATATATATATATATATATATATATATATATATATATATGCCACATCTTCTTTATCCATTCATCTCTCTATGGACATTTAGGTTGCTTCCATGTCTTGGCTATTGCAAATAGTGCTTCTGTGAACATTGGGGTCATCTATCTTTTCAATTTAGAGTTTTCTCTGGATATATGCCCAGGAGTAGGATTGCTGGATCCCATGGTAACTCTAAGTTTTTCTTCTTTTTTAAGGAAGGTGCATACAGTTTTCCACAATGGCTACACCAATTTACATTCCCACTAACAGTAGGAGGGTTCCTTTTTCTCCACACCCTCTCCAGCATTTACTATTTGCAGTTCTTAAAACCACTCATCAAAAGAAAAAAATTTTTTTGTAACTGTAGATGGGGACAGATGTTAACTAGACTTATTGTGGTGGTCATTTCAGAACGTATACAATTACTGAATCATTATGTTGTACACCCAAAATTTATATGTTATATGTAAATTACACCTCAATAAAATATATATAACTATAATTTTGCATATTTTGGAATGATTTCCCCTTTCGTTTCCTCCTCAGTAAAATGAGGACCTTGAATGAGATGCTCTCCCTGCCTAAACTTGTGTGTCTTTGACTTTGTAGCCATGAACATCACTTTGAGGAAAGAGACAGACCTGGGTTCAAATTCTAACCCTGCATCTAACAGCTGAGGGTTCTTGCAAACCACTGAGCCTTGCTGAGCTGCAGTTCCTCCATCAGCTAAATGGGGAGGTGATGTCTATCTCAGCATTGTTGTAAGGACTAATGAAATAATCTATACAGAAACACATGGTGCAGCACCTAGCAATAAATCATAGCTGTTACTACTACTAATACTTTATCAACCATATTAAAGTAGGGACACCTATTCAGGCCTAGAAGACAGCTTAATACCTGGTCCCAGACTGCTGTGTTCTCTGAGCTGTAGGATTTTTTTTTCCTCCCTCTGCCTTCTGGCTGTCAACTACCTTGAAAAATTCTTTCGTGCATTTGAATATTCTGACTCCAATTTTCTGTAGGTTGGAGAAACCCTCTAACCAGACTTATTAGAACTGACAGGGTTGATTATTACTGTTATTAAGTTTCTTGGCCTGGATAACTCATCTCATGGTAAGTCGTGGATGGGCAGCTTTCAGCTAGATTGTGGACTCAGAGCCCAAGGATGGCGTCTTAATCATCGATCAGTCGATGCACTAGCACCCAGTCTGGTGCCTGCAGATAGCAAGGACCTAATAAATGCTAGTTGGAATATAAGGCTTGAAAATAAAATGTAAGAACAGAGGCTCAGAGTAAGGGCCTAAACCTCTGCTACAAAATCAAGCCCATAAGCCTTTGTTCTGGATGGTGGAGGCTTCTGGGTAAAAGATTTTGAGATTAACATAGGTTTTAATACATATGCGGATACTGAAGGGGGAAAGGAGAGGGTGAATCTTATCTTCCAATTAATGTTAGTAAGAGGACTAAAATTCTAAACAGTAAAATTCTGCTTCCACCCCCCCCCCCCACAAATCCCCACAATGGGCAGAGTGTCTTAATATTATGGGCTTTGCAAACAATGGAGAAACCCAAGGGAAAAGCACATGGTGTTTGTCTCTTACAGCTCCTCATCACTGTCCTGCCGTTCTCCTTTGATGTCCTCCTTGTCTGTTTCCCTAAATGACACAGATCCTCCTAGCCTGTTTTGAGGCACAGTTGTCTCTTGCTCTTGGAGAGTCGGACAGGAGCCAGAGGGGAGAGAGCTAACGTGCTTAATCAGCTGTCTTCACTGCTCAGGCCACCAGGCAGGGGTGGGAGGGAGACGACCCCTCTGAGATCAAATTCTACAAAGTGCTGCAGTGGTACATTTTGTTCACACAACAATTAAACTGGTTAAACACTGCCTGATCCTGGGATTGCTGGCTGGGAGCCCGGGTTTGGTCTTCTTATCTGTCTAACAGGAGCCTGCGGTGCAGGAGTCCTTACAGGCTGCCTCTAGGCCTAGCCAGGGAGTTCATTTCTTCCTTATTTTAAAGGCCCAGCAGCTTCTGGGCAAACCCCATCTAGCCAAAGTTCAGTGGAGATCGGGGTATCTCCTCTCAGAATCATTACCACACAGATTCCCCTAATCCAGTGGTCCTCAACCTGCCTGACCATAAGAATCACCTGGGGACCTTTTAAGTGCTCTCTGAGGCCCAGGCTGTGCCCTGGACCAGTTACCTCAGAATCTCTGGGGAGAGACACAGGCGTCAGTGCAGCCAAGGTTGGAGATGAATTGCCTTGGGTGAAGACCGCTGTAGCAAAGGTTAAAAGATTTCAAATGATTGAGCTCAGAGAAGAGGAAAGAGGAGGACCTTAAGATTCCCCTTCACGGGAGAACCAGGCCAAGAATTAGGAAGGCCCAGGCAATTAGTGGAAGGAGAACCTTCTACATGGTGTCGGACTCTTGGTATCAGACTCTGGTGCTGCCACCTCCTACCTCTGTGATCTTGGGAAACTAACTCTGGGCTTCCATTTTCTCATCTATAAAATGGGTTTTGTGCAGTAGATAAAACATAGAAAGCATCTTGTGCATAACAGGTGTTATTAACACAGACAGTGCCTCCTTACCCAGACTGAGACCCCTTTTCGTAGGTGTCTTATCTACACTTGTAAGCCCTTCCCCATTTAAGTTGGAAAGGAGGATGAGAAGAAATTTATTTATTTATTTTTATTTTTAAGAGGTGCTGGGGATTGAACCCAGGACCTCATGCATGCTAAGCATGCACTCTACCACTGAGCTATGACCGTCCCCCGCGAGAAATTTAAACTCTTCAAGTTGCTACTCTAGATAATTTCTTTTTTGCTATATACTTCTTTACAATATTTTCCATTTCAACTAGTTAACAAAGTCTTTTCACATGTTCGTAGGCAATTCTGCTTTCATGGCAGAACAAGTAATTGATTTTCACAGTTCACGTTTAAATGATGGAAAAATAAACATATCTGAAAGCTACAGAAATTGTGGCAGATCTTTTCCTTGCTGTTCTGGTCCTGGTTATACTCTCTTTTAGTCAATCATATACCCACCAAAGATACCGTCATAGAATTCCACTTAAAAGGATGTGAAGTTAATATAAATACCCCTTGCTAAGTTTGCTGTGAAACCTTTAACCAAAATTAGTTTAACTCTGGGTGTCTTCTGGGTCAATTTTTTAATTCGGACGGTTGTGTTTCAACAGTTGAGAGATACGTTTCCTAATTTTGAGATGCCATATGGAATTGCACAGTTGTAACTTCCTCAGATGTATACACAGTCCTGTGAAATTTTCAGAGGATACTTTTGTATAAATTAAAATGCTAGAATTAAGTATGGTCTGTGGTCACGCAGAAAAGTTGGTACTCATCTAAACTCAGTGGCAAAAGTAACATTAATTAACAGCTTATTATGTGCCTGGAACTGCGCTATTTTACAGGCATTGTTTCATTTAATTCACCCAGTAACCCTGTGAAATAAAGCTTTAATAATAATAATAATAATAATAATAATAATAATAATAATAATAATAATAATAATAATAATAATAATAATAATAATATGTTATAATACATTGAGACCCAGAAAGTTGATTTTTTTTCAAGATCAGGTGGAGAACTGGGATACAAACCCATGTTCATTTGATGCTAAAACCTTTGCTCTTAAAAAAAAATTTTATTGAGAAATCATTAACATACCATACAATCCAATCACTTATAGTGTACAATTCAATGACTTTTGCCAGAGTTGTGTAATCCTCACCACAATCAATTTTAGAACATTCTCATCAACCCCAAAAGAAACCCTATCAGTTAATGAATGGATAAAAAAAGTGTGTCATATTCGTACAAGAGAATGTTATTAGGCTAAAAAAAAAGAAATGAAGCACTGATATAAAAGATTTGTTTCTTTTGTTGCTTCTGCTTTTGGTGTCATATCTAAGAAACCATTGCCTGACTATAGTTAACATTGCAGCATATACTTCATAGATGCTAACAGAGTAGCTTTTGAATGCCATCACCACACACAAACACACAAAGAAAAATAATTTGTGTGAGGTGATGGAGGTCTTAACTAACCTTACGGTAGTGTTCACTTTGCAATTTATACGTGTATCAAATCACTTGTACACCTTTAACTGACATGTTATATTATCACATATCCCATCAAAGCTGAAAAAAAAAGAAAGAAACCATAGCCACGAAGATTTATGCCTATGTTTTCTTCTAAGAGTTTTATAGACTTAGTTCTTATATTGAGGTCTCTGAAGCGTTTGCTCTTAGCCAGCGTGCTTTCTTGTTTTGTGTGTGAGTAGAACAAATACCTCCCCAGCCCATAGAAGAAGTGGGGGGGGGGGAATCATGGGACACCTGGGTAACTGGAATTTAAAGTTACTGGATTTTAATGAACTGCATTTGTCCCATGCCAACTAGCCTTACAATTAAGAATTAAATCACCTGGTCATGTCCTGAGTATATTTTAAAATCTTGGTTTACAAAAGCCCTGTACAGTCCCATTTCCATGACCCTAAGTCCTCATCCCTCACTGGTAGTCTATGTTGATAATCTTCTAAGTCGCCCAAGTTCCTCACCCATGAAACTCATTGCCCTTTATTGAAATCAGTTGCGTGTTAACGTATTAGGCTGTAAGACATCCACCGTGCCTTTCCTTTTCACCACCATGCTCTCAGTGCCTGGCGTAGTCCCTGGCGCCTGGTAGGCACCCCACACACCACTGTGGAAAGAAAGAGTGCGTAGGCTCCTCATCTCTAAACCCTTCACCTGGATCAAACTGGTTTTACAGTCTGCTGCCAGGTGAATATCCCAAACACTGCGATGATCATTTTACTTCCTCGCACAAAAACCTTCGAGGACTCTCCACTGCATTCTTTCTTTCTTTTTAATGGCAGTACTGGGGATTGAACCCAGGACCTTGTGCACAGACCTTGTGCATGCTGAGCATGAGCTATCCTTACCTGGCTCCATTGCCTTCTGAGAAGCCTAGCTCCTTAGCCCAGTATTCAAAAGCAAGTTCTGTCTCTAGCTCTCCCATCCTTCCCCTCACCGGACCTTTCATTTCCATGACATCTTTGGAACTAGTGAGTCAGACCTACAGTGAAATCCTGTCACGGCCACTTGTTAACTGCTTGATTAGAGTCACAAGTTGCTTAAACCTTATAAGCCTTAGTTTTCTCATCTGTGAAATGGGCGTGCTGCTACTCTGCAGAAGTAGTGGCAGTGGCTTACAAAGAACACATTTAAGCACCTGGATTATTGCAGGGACTTGATGTACAAGAGTGGTCATTTGCTCCTGTCGCAGGTTTACCAGGTTTAGTAAATAGAAATCTAGGTTACATCAGAATTTCACATAAATGACAACTAATTTTTAATATAATATAATTTTTAATATAAATATTCAAATTTAACTGGGCATTCTGGATTTTATCTGGCAACCTCTGATGTGTGGTCACCCCAGTCTGCAAGCATGGATCTATTTTGTCTCTGCTTGAATGCCCTGAACTCCACCAAAATCTGCCACCCTTTTGCAGGACTGGTTCAAAGACCTTCTCTCTCACCAGGTTTTCTCTAGCACCCTTGGACAGTTACGATTTTTCTTCCTCTCCACTCCCATGTGCAAAGAGCAGACTGATCATGTGTCATTTACATGCTTCCTTCTGCTCTGGACGTGTATGCCTGGTGCCTTTCCTCCTCGGAGCCTGGAAGCTTCCTGAGCCCACAAGCCACGCCTGGTAGGCCACCTCGTGCTTTGCACTCAGGAGGTGCCTGATCGCTATTTGTTAAATGAAAAACACGAGACTCAATTGTCCTAAATCAGAGCTACTTTCTGTTTTCATTTTCAGGGTGGATTTCCCGTTCTAAATCCTGGAATCCGGGCACCACTGACATATGGGGCTTTTAAGAGATTTAACTGAAATCTTCCAATTTAGGATAAAGGGGAGAAATATTCAATCTTTTCTTTCTTTGAACAAGGAAATGAAATGAAAAAGAAAAAAAAAGACTCAGCATTGGCAAAACACTGGTTACACAATAAAATAATTACAGTGTTCAATGAAAACATCTCCGTGTGAACGAAGTTCTCTCTTCTTGCGTGCACAGGCAGACAGATGTATTCCAGCATCTGTCTGACTAGGTTTGTACTGAAAAGAGAAAAATGAAATCTCCCGGGCACTGTTTGCCAAGGGATTTGCCCCCTCCTTTGTCTGTTCTGACTAATCCCAGGGTAGGCTGAGAGCTGCCCATTTTGTCTCTGGGTTCAGGCAGGAGGGAAAATTTTTTTCCAAAATAGCCCAGGAGATGGCTGGGCTCCCTGAGACGGGATTTGAGGAAGGACAAAGGGATCGTGTGAGCATTTTGTGAAGGGTGTCTGGATCGGGGGCCTGTTGTTTGGGAGGCGTCCTCCGCTGCCGCCGCCGATTTCACATCTTACGGTAATCCTCTATCGACCGCCGCCTGGCCCTCCTTCCTGCCCACTTAGACTGTCCCTCCCCGCAGTGCCCTCTGATGTCAGGCCCCCTGTTTTACTGCTCTAATTCAACGGCTTCTAATTGGATGCTCTGCCTGGCTAATGGCTTCTTCCCAACTGCCGGGCTGACATTTACTTACTTGATTTCCACCCCTCCCTGTGCTCTCTGGCCTCTTTTGTGAGCAAGAGCTTAAATTAGGCAGGATTTCAGATCCAGCACCTTTTTATATTCCAGCTTGGGCCTCTTTTGGAGGGGGAGTGGGGTGGCTAAGTAGAGAAGAGCCTTGGAAATAGACCCTGGGCCGATCAACCCTGACACCTGCAGATAAACCCAGCTTTGTGACTTACCTGTATCCTGGAACCCCGGCGGACTCCGGGCTGCCTTCCTTTGTTTGCTCTTTAACCTGTACCCCAGCCTGCTTATTTCAGCTGGAACATGCTTTCTTTGTCTCATCACTTACCATCAGACCACTGCCAAAAGAGCCGCTGCTCGTTTTCATCATTGGAAAGGTTCCTGGCTGAACTTTAGACCCTCTCATCACTAGGATTTCACACTCAGAACTGTAATTAGGGCTACTGCCTTCTTAATGGCTATCTTCGTTGTCACAATCCCAACTCACGCCCTTCTCTTCCCTGTCCCTAGATGTGAGCATCTTTGGAGAGATGAGGGAAGGAATCCTGAAAGGATTCCACGTTTGAAATATCCTCACCCTATCATCTTTGCATCTGTCTCTCACTCAGTCTTATATCCCCAAACAAAACAGAACAGGAAGACCAGCCAGTGACCCCAAACACTTGCCTAGAATGCATACTCACAGATTGAGATTAAAAATATTCTCAGATTATGGATTATGGGATTTATTTATTTATAAGCTTCACTCCATGGACAAACACAAACAAGGACGCTCCCCTTTGGTCTGGGGCCATTTGGCAGCCTGCTTCCATCTCCAGCATCACCCAGGCAGCTATCATTTAGGCAGACTGTTCGCTTGTGGTCTAAAATCTGTCTCCAGGGATCAGTTTCACTTGACTCTTAATTATTTTCCACTTTCCACCCCCTCCAGTCCCTTTGCACACGTGCACGTGCACGTGCACACACACACAAAATTCCTCTTTAATTGGACCGTAGCACTCTCTATAAAGCGTCTCTATTGTGGTACACAGTCCATTCCCGGGCTGCTCTGATGGACGGCTGTCTCCCTGGGCCAACGCTTCATTAGGTGTGACAGCCGGCAGCCAATGGTCACCGTGCCACCCTGCTCAAGGGCCAAAGCGCAGCTGGGTGGGGTGGGGGGAGTCTGGGAGACAAAGGGCAGAGGCAGCGGTGGTGAGACGGGCCCTGGAACTGATGTATAAAGTAAACTGGAGTGCTGTTCAGTCTCTTGTGCCAGGTTATGAAATTAGGAGCTGGGTTAATAAAGGAAACTCAGTTACCCAGGTGTTGCCTCTGCAACTGAGAGATTGATGTTCCAGCCTCAGGAAACATCCAGAATGTCTGAGTCTCAGAGGTGGCCTGTTACCTACACAGTCATTGTGGCCTGTGTACCAGCACCTTCCCCTGCGCAATCCTCCTCCTTTACTGCCAGTGTTCACTCTCTTTCCTGTCTTCGTGGGGAGAGGGTCAGGGAGTAAGAAGGGAAGAAACATCTCTCATGTTTCAGACACTCACGACTGATATACCTGGTTATAGAAACTCGTATAAAAATCAGGGTGTCATTTACATACAACAAAATCCACAATTTGATGGGTTTTGACAAATGTATACACCCCTATAACCATGACGCCATCAAATATAATCTCATAATCCACCCCCCCACCCCCGTTTAATCCCCATGAGACAGATTGGTGTTGTTGGCTCACTTTTATAGCTGGGGAAACACAGAGGACCAGAAAGACTGATGACCATAGCACTGATAATGGTAAGCACTACGGGCCGGGCCCCGTCCTAAGCCTTTTGCACATCCTGCATCATTTAATGGCCCCACTGTCTCATTAGCCCCATATTAGATGAAGAAACTTGCCCAGTGTCTCTCAGCTGAATAGTTGGAGTGGGATTCTGGTGCTCAGTTTACGTTCTCACCCCAACAGTACCTTCTCCTCAGGAAGTTAAAAAATGTTCCCCTAGTTAGATTTTCATTTACTCCAGAGAGACAGTCCCCACAAAACAGAACTTAAAGTCACAGAATGGAGAAGCCACATGTCCCAAATTTCTGCCAGTCCCCCTCGCTGACTTTCTTTAAGCTCCAGACAGTCTGCTCTAACCTCATGGACAGAAGAGGTGGGGCTTAAAACGCAGCCTTGTTTGGTTACCCCTTGAAACACTGTGCTTTTCATCTCAGAAACTTCTGGGGGCCCTCTCCCCAAGCAAAGTGATCCAGATTGCCCTGAAAGTTTCGGCATGACCTGGTGGGACGTGTCGAGCTTCGCCAGGAGCTGCTCTCCCTCTCTGAACATTGACGCCCCATCCATGCATGGACGGGCAAAGTTGTGCGGTGGCTACCTGGGACTCTGCCTTTTACCCACAGCCCCACCACCCCCGAGTGGGGAAACCAGCAATTATTGGATTAGGGCTGATGTGGACGTTTGCTCTTTGTATAAAGCCCTGGCAGTGAGGCCAAGGACGGCCCCTTTCTCTCTCCCATCTGGCAGAGGAGTCCGGCGCCCTAAATCTTTTTGTTGGTTAGTTTCCATGGCAGTCATTGTCTGAGTGTGTGAGCGCATCCGCCCCCTCACCCTCTCTCCTTCCAGAGCAGGCCCTCGCAGCTGAGGCGCGGAGCAGAGAGAGGCAGGCACAGCCGCCAGGGCTCCACGAGAGGGCTGAGGTCCTCCTGGGGGCGGGGGGGGGGGCATGTTCCTGGAGCTCAGGGACCCCTGCGCTTCTGTGCATTCAGGGAGGTGCCCTCTGCATAGGGCCTGGCTGCATCCCAGTTCATCGGCCAGAGGCAGCAGCAGGGGATTCGTCAGTCCAGGAGGAAGCCCTTGGGATCTTGGGGACCCTGCTGAATCTGCCCTCAACCTGCTTCGAGGAGGAGACTCCAGCCCCCTCTCCTCCTTTGTCTTTGGCAGGTGATCACTCGATGTCCCTTTCCCCTGGTCAGGTAAGTTTTATTTCATTCCATCTCTGCAGAATGTCATCTTGGCTTTCCCAGTGCCTGCTGCTGGGGAGACAGGCAGCAGTGTTAGAGACAGGCTGGCGTAGGACTGAAGGGGTGGGGGGGTCTCTAAGTGCCTTTCCTCCTTAGCTAGGCCTCCCTGGCTTTGCAGTTAAAGGTTCCTTCCCAGCTGGTTTTAACCTAGATAATTAACTTCAAAGATCACCATCTCCGGCACAGACCGACCAACATCCAGCCAACAACCAAAACTTCTAGCTTCTGGTCTGAATTCAGCTCAACTTACTATCAGCGATGTACAGGTTGCTGTGCTTGGCTTCAGAGGGGCGGCAGGAATGACACACAATACAGCGCCTGCCTTCAGAATGCTTTCTGCCTGGAAAGACAGAACCTCTACACTGATGGCATGTGAACTCTGGGGCCAGGCAATCTGGATTTCACACCCTATTCTGGCCCTGTGAGCTTGGGCAGGTCACTTAACCTCCCTAAGCCTCAGTTTCCTCATCTGCAAAGTGGGGATAATTGTACCTACCTTATAGGCTGAATTATACACACACACACATATAAAACTTAGATCAGCTCATAACACATAATAATCACCATATACTTGTTAACAATGATTATTAAGTTCATATGAAGTTCAGATTATGTAAAATATGTAAAGAATTTGGCCTAGTGCTCTGAATATCAGTGGTGGTTATTATCATGTAAGGCACAGATACAGATAAAGTTCTTCAGAAACATGGGAGGATTACTCTCGGTGGCACTGAGTCTGAGCACTGAAGAAGGAGTATTTCAACAAGCAGGGATGGTATATGTAGCAGACAGTGCCAAGCCCCGGTGCAGCAGCAGGAAATGAGAGGCCTTCTGGGCACCAGCTCTAGAGCGGTTTGACGGGAGACCAGGCACTGAGCTTGACTGAGAGGATGAGATGGACTTTGGGCCCCAGCATCTTGAGGACAAGGGCCAAGTCTGGGGTGTGACATTGTGAATCCTGGAGTAACCAGCCCGGCACCAGGAGGAGAGGGATTGTGACACTCGGAAGGGATCCCCACTGGGAGCCCCAAGACCGAGATCCAGGTCCTGGCTGAGCTTCCAGTTGAACTGGGTGCTCTGAGGCTAATCCCTTCACCTCCTCTGGGTTTGTTTCCTTACCTGTGACGTGGGGATAATAAAACTTGGTGCGCCGCACAATTTTACTAGAATTATTAACCATGGCATATGAATGTGAAATTATAAATCAGTGTGTAAAGCACAAAGTACTGTTCTTCAAGATAAGGAGGAGTTAGTGTGTCATCTGCACAGCTCTGGGGGGAAATGCAGAGGAAGAAATCATTTAACAAGGAGACTTATGAAAATCGTCCAGTACAAGGCCTGACTCAAAACAGCAGTTGAATGAATGATCTCTTCTGTAATTGAGTGGTTAACGTATTCATTCATTAATTCAACAAATATTCCTGGAATTTCCATTGCATGCCAGGCATTAGGCTGGGTGATGGGAGAGAATGTTAAGAGAAGAGTGGCAGAGACCCTGCCCCGCCCGAGATGCTTACAAGCAACTCGGGGAACTGGCAACCTGAGGACGTCCCTGTGCTCCAAACCAGCAGCTTCCATCCTGCTGGCCATCTTCCAGTTTCTTTCAAGGATTGTTGCTGTTGGACATTTATTTTTAGTTGATTTTAGGCTCCTAAGACACACACCCCCTCCATGGGTCTTGAGAACACCTCCTCTCTGCCCTCTGCTGGTGGGAGTTGTGAGGGCTTTGCAGTAAACAGCTCGAAGTGCATTTCTCATAAATGCCATGCATTCCTGCTGCCTTCCACCACCCCTGAGATGAACCGAAGTGCCTTAATATTTAAAGAGGACTGAATTTGTAATTAGCACCTTAACTGTTATATCAGAGCCGTTCCAGAGGTTTTCTATTTAAATGCAAATTGAATCTTCCCGAAGGAAAGCTAATAAGTGATGAAAATAGATAGCAAAAGATGCGGAAGCAGGAGGGAGGTGGCGCTGACGCGGCGCCGTCCCTGTTGTGATGTTGACTTGCTGCCCGCAGCCCATGCTCCCCTCACCTAGAGACCAGGCTCTGAGGATGACGGAGCCTGAGGTGGGGTCTGGCTCCCTGGAGCCTGAGTCTCAATTCCTGTTCATGAAGATGCCCGAATCAGCAGCCATTTGGCTGGGTCCTCCCTGAGCTGCTGGAGGTCATCTTAGAATCCTGGTGGCCTGGAGAAGATACTGGTTTTGGAAGGATAGTTTCAGACAAACCGGGGTTTGAATCCAGAATCCTCTTCTGATTAGCCATAGGAGCTTGGGCGAGTTTCCTAATCTCTCTGAGCCTCCGTGCCTTCGTGATGTAAACAACTGTTAATGCTTGTTCCTCTCAAGATTGCTGTCAAGATTATGTGATATACAGAGAAAATGTTCCTGCTACAGAGCAGGTGCCCAACAACTGTTGGTTGCCTTCCATTGTCACGAGGCACTGCTGCGCCAATTTCATGTCAAGGTGAGCAAGAAGCAGACTAGCGAGAAAAAAGTGGCCTTCTGTTTCCTGCCTAAGGTGGAGGGTGAGGCACAAACATTTTCCATCAAGGGCGCCAGACAGTAAACACTTCGCACTTTGCGGGCCATACACGCTCTGTCACAGCTATTCCATTCCACCATTGTAGTGGGAAAGCAGCCACAGACAACACACAAAAGAATGAGCAAATGAGCGTGGCTGTGTTCCAATATAACTTTATTTATAGGCGATGAAATGTGAATTTCATGTAATTTTCACATGTCACAAAACATTTGTCTTTGTATTTTTTCCCCCAACCATTTAAAACTGTAAAAACCGTTCTCAGATTACATGCAGTACAAACACAGGTGGAGGGCTGGATTTGGCCCACGAGTCATGTTTGCTAACCCCCGCCCTGAAGTATCACAAGAGCCCTTCACCCGTGATTTGGGGGAGTCTGCACCGAGGAACCTCTCGGAACGTAACTCCTGAGGCTGGGACTGCAGGGGAGGGATGTCATCCAAAGAAGAAAATGGCCCTTTCAGGGCCGGGACTGCCAAGGACAAAAGGACACACAGGGTCCCTGGTGGTGACCTCTGCTGGGGCGCCAGCCTTTAAGTCAGGGCAGGAATAGAGGTATCATCCTACTTCTTGCCTAGTGACGTCCAGGAAGGACTGAGGTTCGTGGACAGGCAGCCATCTCCTGGTGACAGGCAAGGGATGGGTGCTCAGGGGCTTGGGTCATGGCTCTCTCCTCAGCTGGGAAAGGGGTGCAAGTTCCTTGGGCTCCTCAGACCTCCCAGGGGCACACCTGCCTGCCCTGGGAGTGCCTGCTGATGAGAACGGGCAGGCTCTCTGATTCACCCAAGACTCGGCCTGTTTCTGCCTTTTCCTGGGTTCTCTTACATCTATTTTTTTTCTTTAAATTGAAGTATAGTCAGTTGACAATGTTGTGCCAATTTCTCGTGTACAGCATCATGTTTCAGTCATGCATGTACATATATATATTCGTTTTCATATTCTTTTTAATTATAGGTTACTATAAGATGTTGAATATAGTTTCCTGTGCTACACAGTAGACACTTGTGGTTTATCTTACATCTATCCTTTTTTTCTTTTTTTAGATTTTTTTGGGGGGTAGTGATTAGGTTTATTTATTTTCTTTATTTATTAATGGAGGCACTGGGGATTGAACCTGGGACCCTGTGGATGCCAAGCTTACACTCTGCCACTGAGCCATACCCTCCTCCCTATCTTACATCTATTCTTAAACACACACTCACACACAAAGCCCTCTTGCAGCCAGCCCATCACACCTCCCCCCTTCTCTGTCTCTAGCACAGAGAGAACACAGGTCACCACACCAGATGGCGACCTTGCTGCTGCGGCAGATTGCCGGTCTCCCGTGGGAGGAAGGGTTAAAGCAGGGCACTGGATGATGCCAGCTCTGCAGTCCCCACCCCCTCCTCTTTAACGTGCCTCTGCCTGATCCCTTCTCCAGAATCTCTGGGGAGGAGGGCATGTGTGCACTCGTGTGTGTGTGTGTGTGTGTGTGTGTGTGAGAGAGAGAGAGAGAGAGATGTGAAGCACCAGAGGACAAGGAGAGGCAGTGAGGAGAGACAGTGCCAGAGGGAAACCACCCCATATCTCTATAGAGGTCCTGACCAGGGTGGACCACTTCTTTCCAGCAGGGAGAATGAGCCGGACCTGCTTTTCTGGTATCCATGGAGGATAGGTGGGTAGAGCCATGAGGTGGAGCATGAGGCCACTCTGTTAGAAGCTGCCCCAAGGCCTGGCAAGAAGGGAGGGGCAAAGAGGGCTGCAACCTCTGAGGGTAAATGCTCTCAGTTCTTGGCTCCGAAGAAGCTCTAGGCTGAGTGTCATCTCACACCAGTCCAACTTGTGGGCCCCCATCACCCGCTTCCCAGTCCCATAAAAGGGCCCGGAGCCTTGGATCCCACTGCATATCAGGTTCAGACAAAATCTGGTGCTAACTGGAAGGCAGGGAAGGAGAGTCAGGCCATGAGAAGTCCTCCTCCTGATGGAAGTAGTGATGATCAATAGAAAACCAGTAAATGTGATTTATCAGGTGAACAGTACCCAGCTGGAAACGGGGACTCTCTAGGGAGTGGGCCTGGAAGGAGATGAGACAACAGCCTGAGCTTTTGTCCTTTGGATGAAATAGTTTTAATGGGAGGTGGGGGCCCCTGCAGGAGGTGAGCAGGTGAGACTTTTGTTAGAGGAAGAAGGCCTTATCCTTGGGCCTCAGAGCCTTGTGGGACTGGGCTGTGGGTCTACGGCCCTGCTCACTTAGAGCCTGCCAACGGGACATCCAGGCCCCCCTTACTCAACCCGCAGCGGCCGCATGCACGCCCCATCCATGGCAGGCAGGCTGGCCCATCTGCCAATCAATCTTCCTTGCCGATTTCCCTGCTGGAGCAGCGGGGCTGGTGTGTAAATCATTCAGAGCCCTCTCTCAGCTCTGCCAGGACATGGAGCTCTTTTTAATTAAGAAGGATGGAGGATGCTGCTGGCTCTGGAAACGGCGGTATTAACTTACTAATGGGCATTTAAAGAGCTGTGTGTGTGTTCTCTGTTGCTGCCTTCCCCAGCCTGCGGCCTCTGCTCCTCTGCAGAGCCGCCCAGGCCCCCCTGCCGGCGCTGCTATCCTCTGCATTAGAAGGGGTGGAGGATAATCACCCCCCAGTGCCCTGCCAGGCCCTGGCCTCGTGACCTGGGACAAATGGGCCCATTTTTGCCTTTAGAGGAAGGGTCAGAATCAGGATGAGTTGAGCCCTGGGTCCTCTGCCTCCTGTCCTGGCAGCCTGTGGGTAGGCAACAGGCACCCCAGAAATGGCAGGGCCCACCAGGAAGCATGGTTAGGCCTCCTGGTGGCTGCCCAGGGTCTACAAGGAGCCTGCCCATTAGCAATAGCTGCGGCTCTCACAGGCCCCCATGTCCCTGGCTGACTGGGGGACAGGGGAAGGCCCCCAGTAAAGTCCCTTCCGGTGACTGGAGCTTGGGTAGCGGGCAGCACCTACGAGAGCCAGTGAGGCAGACCTCTGTGCATCTGTACCACCTGGAAGAATGCGAAAATGTCCATTCTGGAACCTGCTTTGTCCTGGGGTTAAACGATTCTTTCTCTAGGGCTTCCCACCCTGCAGGCCCCGCGGAGGAAGAGCGCTCCAGCTTGGGGGGGACCTAAAGCTGCCGTCTTCTCTCTCTTCCTTCCTTCTGATTTTACAGACACCAGAGTGGATATGACTCACCCAGAGGTGCACAGCCCAGTTATGACAAAACATGGGCTGGCACAGAGGTCCCCTGACTCTCAGTCCTGTGTCTTTCCTATTTCCGGCATCTCTGGGGGAGGGGACACCACGGCCTCTCATCTCACCTCATGCTAGTGTTTTAATTTTCTGATGCTCCCCAGCAGGAAATTCTTCCTTTTTATAACACATCCCCAGGCTTTCTTATAAGCCCCATTTCCTCTTACAATTTCCTCCATAAACACAGGGAAGTCGCCAAGGCCTTTCAGGGAAGGCTTCCCTTCCAGCTGTCATTATCGTCCTATGCGTTAAACAGCAGAGGAGTTTGCAGCTTCCCGACTATTTCTTCCCTAAATTGTGCAGCTCGTGAGTCTGAAAACCAAGATGACCGCCCCTCCCCAGCATCCCTTACCTGTGATCCTCTTTCCAATGTCCCAGTTTTATCTAAATAGGCAGGAAGTTGCTCACAGTTGGACAGATGCGTTCATAACCGATATCTGTAAGTCCCTCGAGGCTCCAGGCTCCACACCCTATGCCACGTGCCATGTGCTATATGCTATGTGCCACGTGCTAAGTGCTATGCTCTAGAGGAGGAGGAGGAGGGGGCAAGGGGGGTAATGGAAGGACTGTGACTAACTCAGCTCTCTAATCTAGGCTGCGTGGTCGGGGGGGAAGCCCTACCACTGAGGCCATTCCGCGGGACCCCAAGGGTGGCAGTGCCGCATGAACAGATGTAGATTATGATTGTGATTATTGGCCCCTGTGTCACACCATCTCTAATCAAGTCCACTTGAGCCCAAAATCCATCCTCTGGGCTGGTGTTGGGCAGGAGGAGGCCCTAATGAGGGTTTTCCATGTCGCAGGGAGGACTTAACCCTTCCTTTGGTCTGCTGGCAGCCTCAGTCTTAACTGGCTGAGTCATCCTCTCTCCCCACCCCCTGAATACAGCCCGAGCTTCTGGCACGGAATAGGAAGGTGATTATCTAAAGGAAGGGCACCAGCTGTTCTCCAGATCAGAATGCTGTTTAGGCTGCAGTGGAAGAGGCTCTAGTTAGCTGGGGGGAAAGATATCCTGTCCAAGACAGAAGCCCAGAAATGGAGGGGGCGGGCCCTGGTAAAGAGCCTGCCTTGTGAGACTGGCACCTGCTACTTGGGCACACTGGCCGGAGTACACAGAGAGTCAGAGGGACAGAAAACTGCCATCTCAAGGGGGGAAAGCAAACCGCCCTTCACAGAGGACCTACTGCGTGCCCAGGAACCATGCCTGGCACCCCATTCCTCCCATAATGCTAGGAAGTAGATTTTCTTCTTCCCTTTTTCACAGATGAGGAACTGAGATTCAGGGTATAAGTGACTTACTCATGGCCACACAGCCAGGGGTTGGCCAAGCAGGGTAGAGGCCCAGTCTGATTCCAGAGTCCACACGCCTCCTCACTGCCTTATGACAGTGGGGCACTGCATGCAGAAAGAGAAGCACACCGGCAAGGTGATCCCAGCCTCTGGGGTTCCAGGTGTGCCCCTCCACCAGCATGGTACCCACAAAGGGAGGTGCCCACCGACAGGAGGGTAAACTGTATTTCTGAGGCGGGAGAAAGGAGCTACTACAGCCCTTAATAAACAACCCCTCCTTCCCTGCCCCCCAAATGTGCCCTGCACTTGGCACCCCACCAGTCCCTTGAGACCCCCCCCACAGTTGCTCCATCCATGGTTGGCCACGCTGGGAATGTGACTGGTTTACTGGGAATAAGAAACTGTCCCCTCACCCACACATTCAGCTTCCCCATAACCTACCACAGAGTTCAGTGAAAGCTGGCCCCTGAATAGCTAATAAACTCAATCGATGCTGAGTCAGACTGCATTTTTAGTGTATGGAAATCAGATCTTAATAAACCCAAGACAAGGGAGGAGGGTATAGCTCAGTGGCAGAGCGCGTGCTTAGCATGCAAGAAGTCCTGGGTTCAATCCCCAGTTCCTCCATTTAAAATAAATTTAAAAAACCCAAGATGAGACCTTTAAGAAAATACTCACTGAGTGACTTTTTCTGGGGCTGCGCACCCTTTCAACAAATTTGACTGATACATCAATATCACAATAATAAAGACTGCAAAGTACCAAGGCTTCATCTTTAGAGGCATCCATGAGATCTCCTCTCCCCACTTGCCAACCTTTCCAGTGCCACCGTGTAACGAAGGCCGACACCTCAAACGCTTCCTAAGAGAGAAGAGAAACCCAGGCCCAATGCAACACAAAGTCTTAAAGCAAGAAGGATTTAGGCTTGACATGAAGAAGAACTTCCTGACAGGGAAAGTGGTTACACACTGGAATAAGCTGGTGAGGAATCAAAGGGGTCACGGGACTCCCCAACTCTGCTTGGCACTCCGCACGTCCCCAGCTTGGTGCCCTCAGCCCAGACGTGGAAGCCGCAGGTGACTCAGGGAATCTTAAGTGGCGGTTGCTAGGTTACAAGCTTCCTCAATGTGCTTTCAGTGTAAGGACTAAAGGATGTCACCTGGCTGGGAGGAAGAGCTATGGGGGAGAGAGTAGGGGAGATGGAGACAAGCCAGCACTTCCAGAATGAGCAATTAGGCCATGGCCTGGAAGGCATCCTGTTCTTAGTACTTTTCCAAGGATCTGAGTCCCTAGATCCCACAGTCCTTGTAGAGGGTGATGTTTGCAGGACATAAACATTAGGTTAGAATGGAGCCAATTCTGGGGCCGGATTCTAGTCCTTTCCCAACTATGCTGCCCAGAACAGACAGTATGGCAGTGGGGAGAAGGCAGTCACTGAAACCCTCTGAGGGTCTGGACAAAAAGCCAGATGACAGTAGAGATGCTAGATACCCTTAATAATGCACAATTCTTTCCCTTGTGATTTAATTGTGATAAAGTGAAAGAATGTTGGACTTAGAATTCACAGACTAGACCCACCCTGAACAACTAGCATGGCCCTAAGTCAGTTATTTCATTTCACAAAGTCTCAGAGTCCTCATGTGTAAAAAGTGGGTGCTAATACCTACCTGGCAACCTTTCCTAGGGCTGTTGTTAAGATTATGAGAGGGGTGGGGGAGTATAGCTCAGTGATAGAGCCTGCACTTAGCATGCATGAGGTTCTGGGTTCAATCCCCAGTCCCTCCATTTAAAAAAAATTGAGTTATGCAAACATATATATGTACTAAGCATATATATATATATATATATATATATATGTATATAAGCATATATCTGCTTATTGAGCTGTCCCACTAGCGGGATGGGTGACGACACAGGAAGTCTTGACCCACGGCTTTGGTAGAAGGCTCAGTGGGCAAAAGAGGCTGAAGGTGGGCCCCCAAAAAGCCCTCTTGAGGGAGATCTATGGCTTTCAATCCTCCAGATCACTCTGTGCTGATTTTTTTTGTGAAGACAGTTTAAACTGAGGCTTCCCTGTTCCTCTGGGCAAAGCATGGTCTCTAGGAAAAAGTGAAATGTTTGGAGCTTCCTGTGAAGCTTCATTAATTCAGGCCACATTATGTTTTGGAATTTATGGGTTCTTATAGAATAGAGAAAACAGAACATAACTTTTGGGGGAGGGTGAAATTTACCCCCTACCCCACCTTGAGTTCTTCTGGCTGATCTAATAATTAAATTGACACAAGACAGATGATTGGGAGGGGGAAAAATAATTTAATTCACATGCACTGAGGTCCCAAAGAAATGGGAGCCCTGAAGTGACCAAAACAGACTGTTTATATATCATTTTCAGATAATTAATTGTGAAGGTTTAACAAAGGGGCTTATGCTTGGGGTCGCAGACTGATGAAGACCTGAGAAGTTTGTTCACGTGGCCTTGTGTGTCTTGAACCACCTATAACCCTGGTGAGAAGGATGCTTTCTATCCTCTGGGTGTAGGGAGGCTGCTTTCACATGGGAGATTTATTTCCCACTTTCAGGGGGGAAAAAGGGGGCTCAGAGTGTGTTTTTAATCTCAAAATTTCTCCACTGGCTCTTTCCCAAGTAACTAACTTAAAATAATCAATATGCCATGTGGTAGTATATCTTGGGGTGGCCTGATCTGAGCCCCAATACAACCTTCTTCTGTGAAGCTTCCAGAGCTACTTACTTTGTAAGTCCAGGGAATTCACCCTGAAAAACAGTGGAATTTCTAAGCCAAGAACTCACAATGTTAAGATGGCCCTATTGTGAGCTGTGACTTCTGTTTCTTACAGGAAGTCATTTCTAAGTGAGGGGCGAAATGTTTGTGCTTGTTCTCAGTTTTCCCTTTTCTTGGTTTTGTTGACAGTAGTTATAGTAGTAATAGAGTTAATAGCGATTTACCAGGCTCCTGCTATGTGTCAGAAGCTGAACTGAACACTTTACAAATATTATCTCATTTAGTCTTCACAAAAATCTACAAAGATATATCTATAGCTACTCAGAACTAAAAAGGAATGAACTATTGATACATGCAAAACTTGGATGAGTCTCCAGGGAATTATGCTGGGAGCCAAAAAAATCAGTCCCCAAAGGTGACATGCTGTAAGATTCTATTTATATGACATTCTTGAAATGACAAAATTATGGAAATAGAAAACAGATTAGTGGTTGCCAGGGGTTGGAGAGAGAGGGGCGAGAGAAGAAGGCATGGCTATAAAGAGGCAACGTGAAAGGTTCTTGTGATGATGGAGATGTTCTGTATCTTGACTAATCAATTTCCATATCCTGCGCTGGAGAGGGTGTGGAGAAAAAGTAACTTGCCTACACTGTTGGTGGGAATGTAAATTGGTTCAGCCACTATGGAGGACAGTGTGGAGATTCCTCAAAAAAACTAAAAATAGACTTACCATGTGACCCAGCAATCCACTCCTGGGCATATATTGGGAGGAAAATACAATTCAAAAAGGCACATGCACCCCAATGTTCACAGCAGCACTATTTACAATAGCCAAGACACGGAAACAACCCAAATGTCCATTAACAGATGACTGGATAAAGAAGATGTAGTATATATGTATACAGTGGAATACTACTCAGCCAAAAAAAGAATAAAATAATGCCATTTGCAGCAACATGGATGGAGATTGTCATTATAAGTGAAGTCAGTCAGAAAAAGAAAGAAAAATACCATATGATATCGCTTATATGTGGAATCTTAAAAAAAAGATTACAAATGAACTTATCTACAAAACAGAACAGACTCACAGACATAGAGAACAAACCTATGGTTACCAGTGGGTAAAGGGAGTGGGAAGGGATGAGAATTCGAAATTTGCACCTCTTGGGGAGTGATGGAAATGTTAGCTATCTTGATTGTGGTGGTGGTTTCATTGATGTATACATAAAAAGAAAAAAAAAACTCAAAAAATTTTCCATATCCTGGTTGTGATATTATTGTACTGTAAGCTTTGCAAGATGTTATCATTGAAGGAAATTGGGTAAAAAGTGTTATTTTTTACAACTGCATGTGAATCCACAATTTATCTCAAAATACAGTTTAATTTAAATAATATAAAGAACCTGAGGTTAAGAGTAGTTAAATAATTTCAGAGCCAGAATTTAAACCAAGGTCTGTCAGATTCCCAAGCCTGAGAGATTCAAGACTTGACTCTATTCAAGGAAACCAGATAAGAGGACCCCATAAGCCTGGCAGTCAATCAGACCATGTGGCTTACTGATGTCATGGACACCTTTGTTACTGGGGACTATTTTCCTGATAAGGCGACTAGAGAGTGGCTTGCAAGAATTATTTGGCAAGCCATGTGGTTCTGTGCTGAGGGCCAAGATTTGATAACCAGGTTTCCCCTTCCTGAGGTGTGTAAAGAAAGGCAATGTGGGAGGGACCACCCACGTGTTTGTCTTTCTGGGTTTGTCTCTGGCTGTGTGTCCGCATAACTGTTCATTTGTCAGTTTCTCTGTGGATTGAGTATTTCGGGGGGGTGGGGGTAAGATTATGTGTATGTTATGGATATATGCGCAGGTCGGTGTGTAAACTGCTTGGATGCACCTGTGTCAGGTCTGCGTGTGCCACACCCACAGAACTTGTTTCTATTAGGTTAAACCATTTGATAAAACCTCCCCCAAAGCAAAGCCGACTATTGAGCCAGACAAAGTGGGTCTGTGTACTGTAGATAAACTGGGTAATTGGACTCTCCGCCTCCTCATCCAAAACAAACACTCACAAACCGCCCACCCCCACACTGGAGGGAGTCTGGTCCCGTCATCTGGGTACTTGGCGTTAGTGCCCGGCTTTCCCTGAACAGGAGACAAGGTGAGCGTCTACGGCCGGGCCCTTTCCCTCCCCCGCGGGCCGGGCGCCGCCAGGGTTTATGTAAAAGGGTCACGGCTCGCTCCGCCGCGGGGCGCACGCGGATTCCTGCACAGGTGTGGCGGCTGCCGGCGGGGATGTGCGAGGAGCAGGCGCGCCGGCCTCCCCCCAGCCCCCAGCGGCGGCTTCGCTTCTCCTTCCTGCTCCTCGTTTATTCTCCTCATCTGCATGTGTGACGGCGGTGTGCGGACTAGGGAAGGACAGAGCGCCCTCTCCCCTGCTGGCCGCGCCGCTCTCGGGTAATGCGCTGCCTGCGCCTCGCCGCCGCGCTCCTCCGGCCTGGCTGTGTAAGTGGCGCGGGGCGGGGGCGGGGGCGGAAGATCGCGGGGATGGGGAGCTGGGAAGAGGCAGGCGTCGGCGCCGAAAGGTGTTAACTCCTTGCTTCACCGGGAGGCGGCCGGGCACCTGGAAGCCCAGAACGCCCCCGGCCCCTCGCGCGCTCCGCTGGTTTCCGACCAATCGGCGGCGAGAGCCACGGTGGACAAAGCTGGGCGGGCGTGATGCTGCCGCGGGGTGGCGCCCTCGCCGCCGCGTCTTCCCTTGAAAGTTGGCGGGGGGCTGGGAGCCCGCGCGCCCGCCCACGCCGGGAGCCCAGGGCGCTTGGCCCTGGCTGCCCTTGATTCGCCCCATTCCTCCTGCAGGGCCAGGAGCGGACGCCGCCGGACCGCTGAGGCTTGAGGGACGGTAAAGCGCTGGCCGGCGTCGGGGCCCTTCCTGGGGGTCGGGCGGGAGCCCGCGGACGGGAGCGAGATGGAGGCGGCGAGAGGGGGCGCGCAGTAGCCGGCGGATCCCCGGGTTCGCACCTCCCCCGGCACCCTGGCGCTCGGCGGGGTCGCGGCGGGCGGGGCCCCCGGGGCTGCCATGGAGGTGCCTAACGTCAGGGACTTCCAGTGGAAGCGCCTAGCGCCACTGCCCAGCCGCCGGGTCTACTGCTCCCTGCTGGAGACCGGGGGGCAGGTCTATGCCATTGGGGGATGTGATGACAACGGCGTCCCCATGGACTGTTTCGAGGTCTACTCCCCTGAGGCCGACCAGTGGACCGCCCTGCCCCCCCTGCCCACAGCCCGGGCCGGGGTGGCCGTCATCGCCCTGGGCAAGCGGATCATGGTGATCGGGGGTGTGGGCACCAGTCAGCTGCCCCTGAAGGTCGTGGAGATGTACAACATTGATGAGGGCAAGTGGAAGAAGAGGAGCATGCTGCGCGAGGCCGCCATGGGCATTTCCGTCACGGCCAAAGGCGAGTGGGGCCAGGGCTGAGGGAGGCAGAGAGAAGGGAGTGGGGGGGTCAAAGGGAAAGGGAGTGATGCCGACACTGGGTTGGAGGCCATGATCATATTCCTGATCCCATTTGATCCTTAGGGTGGACACTGAAACTAGAGGCCAGCTTGCCTTATTTTATAGATGGTAAAACTAGGACTCAGCAAATGCGGTGTCTAGTAAATCCATATGATGCCAGAGCTCCCCTCCACCGCACCAGGCTCCTCCTAGCAAGTGAGCAGGCCTGGCCAGAGGGGAGAGCCAGAGGGTTAGTACAATGTCTCTGTAGGTCCCTTCATTCCACAGAATGACCAGGCTTCCCACCCACAGCACCAAATCCCCTGAAATCTGCCTTGCAGGTGCCACTACTTCCAGACATATATTTGGGGTCCTGAGGATGTTCACGCCATCCTCGTACCATCTCCAGGCCCCACTGGGAGGGCTTTGGGACCTGATTCCAGGAACTTCTCCCTACCATCTGCCTCCTAATCTCAGAGATCCTGATGAGTGGAGATCAGAATATTCCTGAGGGTCCTGCCCCTGTGGTATCTGGCCCAGGTTCACTAAGTTTTCAGGGCGGGCATGTGCTGAGCACGTAGCTTTGTGATTCTCATTTCACTCTCTCCAAGCCCATCATTTCCTTCTTTTCAGGCCAGATACAGCCCAGAATGTAGAGGGGACTCTGAAAGCTCTTCTGCTAAAACACACAGGGTTTTATGGGAAGTGGTCCAACAGGAGTTAGGAGACCCCAAGTTCAGATCAGAGAGGCTTAGTGGGATGCAACTTTCCCTCCCTCTCCTACAAAAACCATCCCAGCTGCCTGTTGCGTCTCCTATAGGTTAGAAACCAGTATTTCTTGAGCACCTGCTCTGTCCCTGACACAGTTCTAGGTCCCAGGGAGGAAGGCAAGAGGCAGAAGATCTGATCCCTGCCGTTAGGAGCCCAGGTCTGAAACCAATGAAGGTGACCAGAGAGAAACTCTAACTCAGAATCCCTCAGGGTAGAGTGGCCAGTGGGGCCTCCTGAACTCCCATAAGGAAGTAAGGAAACTGGAAGGAAGGAAGGAAGGAAGGAAGGAAGGAAGGAAGGAAGGAAGGAAGATGGAAAACATGGAGGCCCATGGGGAAATGGAGAGGGAGCGGGCTTCAATAAATGGTGCTGGAAAAAAAAATGATGCTGAAAGATTAAGAACTAACATTTATTGAGTCCTTACCATAGGTGCTTTTAAATATATTAATCTCTTTGACCCTCACAACCTGTCTGATGAGGTAAGTGCTATGATCATCTTCATTACAGTGAGAAGTAATATGAGGCCCAGAGAGGTTAAGTAACTTGCCCACCGTTACACAGCTAGCAGGTGATGGTTGAGTCTGTGCTCTTAACTATGGCATTGAGTGGGCTCAACAGTTTACTAAGAATTTACATGCCTTTGTGCCAGGCTTTATACCAGATGCTGGGGCCACAGGTTAACAAATTCTCAAGGACCTAACAATCTATTGAAAGAAACAAAGACGATTTCAGTAACGTGTGGCAAGTGGGGTGGTGCGGATGCCATGGGAGGCAGTGAACCACTGCGGTCAGCCCACCTTACAGTTCAGGGACACCCAGGTGACTCTGAAAGAATGACTAAGAATCAGGTGCAGGAGCGCTGGTGTGGAATGGATGGGCGGGTTCCCAGCTGGAGGTATGCAGGTGAACCAGGACTGAGAGAGGTGGCGTTTGTGTCAGTAAATCACTCATTACAGAGGCCCCATCTCCCAGCCACAGGCTGGGGTAGGGATTTTTTTCCTCTCTCTTTAGTAAGATTAGAAAGTAGAAAAAAGTAGTGCTCGTCCCTGCAAGGCCCTTGAAGAGTAAAGGCCTCTTAGAGCCAGAAGTGGTGAAGACTGGCGACTAAGAGAGAGAACCCCACGCAGGGATGGGTCCCCGGGAAAAAGAGAGCCCTAGGGGGTAGGGCTCTGTCCTTAACAGGCTGCACGAGGTACTGGGGTGAGGCTCAGGGAATCGTGGATGCCTTGCCCTTCTCTTGGGTGCAGTGTGTCAGGGAAGTGCCTTGAGAGGCCGCCTGCAGCCAAGAGCGCTGGAGAAAGGAGGGGACTCGCTTCTCTTCTCAGAGTGCCTTGCCCACTGCCTGGACAGGGTTTCATAAAGGGGCCAGTTTGCTCTCCTCCCTCATTCACCCCTAGCCCTGTCCCATCCAGTGCAGGGTGCCTCCTGGAGCCCACATGCTCTTCAGTGTGTGAAGGAGGATGGCCTTCCTCAGTCCAGACAAAGAAGGAAGCAGCAGCAGTCCAGTGTCCCCCAAGGCCAATGACAGCAGGGCTGACCTCATTTCCTAAGACTCCCACTAGCCCTAGGGATATCTAGATCTGGGAGTGCCTGGGGAACAGGCCACTCCTGGAGGGCATCAAAGGAACTCCTTCCTCTTTGGCATCCCCTCTGTCTGCCCAGGAAGGAGGAGAATGGAGGGGTCAAGACCTGCAAAGGGTGGTCCAGGCCTAGACTCCACCAAGTCTGCCTCTCGGCAAGGCTTAGCATTTCAAGCTTAAGCAAGGGCCAGGCACCAAGACAGGCTAAGGCATGTAGGCCTGACATGGCTTCGAAAAGACCCAGGCTTGACCATAGCAGGAACTTTTAATGGTGCCACCAACTCATTCTCTGGCAGAGCAGTGGTTGTGAAACTGGTCTGGCCTCAGTGCTGGCATTCAAGGGGTTAACAGAGGCTGGCCATGGTAGAGGATGAGTCCGATGGCCTGTCTCATGGCGTCTGTTGTGTGGTCTTTCTCCTTAGATTACAGAGTGTACGCGGCAGGCGGGATGGGCCTGGACCTCCGTCCACACAGCCACCTCCAGCACTATGACATGCTCAAGGACATGTGGGTGTCTCTAGCACCCATGCCCACCCCGAGATATGCTGCCACCTCCTTCCTCCGGGGTTCCAAGATCTATGTGCTGGGTAAGGACAGGTTGTCTGTCCCATGTCTGTCCCGCCTTCCCTCCCCTGGGTCAGTTCCTATTGGAAGCAGTGCCTGTCTGTGTGCTGAGCATCTTCTGGGCACTGGGGTTTATCACGCCACCCCACCTCTCAGGGAGCTTCCTGTGTGATCCAATCAGAAGGGGCAACCCAGCCCCAGTGCTCAGGGGCTTACTCTGCTTGCCCAATCCCCGCCCACTCTGGCCTCCAGGGGGACGACAGTCCAAGTATGCGGTCAACGCCTTCGAGGTCTTTGACATCGAGACTCGCTCCTGGACCAAGTTCCCCAACATTCCCTGTAAGCGGGCCTTCTCCAGCTTTGTGACCCTGGATGACCGCTTGTACAGCCTGGGCGGCCTGCGGCAGGGTCGGCTCTACCGGCAGCCCAAGTTCCTCCGGACGATGGACGTGTTCGACATGGAGCAGGGTGAGCCGGGCGCCGGCCCCTGGCTGCCCACCTTTGCTCTGGCTGAATCCCCCACCTTACCCCCATCCCATCCATCCGCCCAGGCCCACTTTTCCAGCTGGGAGTGCTTTCCAGAAGTGTGAACACCCCTCTCCATTCAGGGATGCTCTTGGGAGCAAATTCTTTGATCTGTACAGGGCTCCCTTTGATTGGCTGGTTGTTTTTATCAAAGCCTTTTCCATCTATTGTCGCTTCTTACAACATCCAGGCAGGGCCAGGTGAGGGAGGGCTTTTTCCTGCTTTTTGTTCACAGAGAAACAGAAGGATCCGGACTCCTACACTCTGCCTCTAGTCAGCCTCCTCTCCAGCTTAGAGCCTGTGAGAGCAGAGGCAGAACTAGGTGATTCGTTATAAGAGATTATGGTCCCCTGGACTGCAGCACACATGGGGGAAGGTGGAGGCCATGGAGAGTCTTTCCAAACAGCGTTGTATCTGCACTGGGCGTGAAGGGTAGATGGAGTGGACATGCTGCCTCAGCTGCGGGCTGTTTGTGTATTTGGTGGGGGTGGTCAGCAGCTAATTCTCTGTGTGTCTCCTGCCGCCCTCCGTGGCCTCCAGGGGGATGGCTGAAGATGGAGCGCTCCTTCTTCCTCAAGAAGCGGCGGGCAGACTTTGTGGCCGGCTCTCTGAGCGGACGGGTCGTAGTGGCTGGAGGACTTGGTAAGGATGGAGCTTCTGGGCTGGCTCTGTGGTTCAGGTGCTCGGTGGATCCTTGGCAGTCTGCATGAGCAGGAGAAGGGGCTGGCTCCTTGCTCACCACCTGCCTACCGCTTTATTCCAGAGAATTCAAAACGCTCCCTTCCTCCCACCCTGGATGTCGTATCTCCATGTATGGGCCCCAGAAGTGGTCTCTCTGGCCTCTCACACAGGGGAAACTGAAGCCCACAGAGCATAAGGGACATACTGATGACCGTGTCACACAGGGTTGCTGTGCACAGGTCCTTGGGGCCTTTCCAGGAATGACTGGTGGTAAAAAGTGTGGCAGGGATTGGCCTCGGTCTTCTTTCTCTGACCCATCTCTTCTCCCTGGATACCAGCTCCATCACGGAGTAGGAGGGCAGTCTGATCGAATACGTTATTCTAATGAATTCAGCATTTGCTGCATGACCCCTCCCGGAGGTGAGCGGCATTTTGAGGGAGGGACCCCGACATCACAGGGGAGAGATGGGCAGTGTCCAGGCACCCAGAGTTTACTCAGCGCGGACAGACCCCCACTCTACCCACGCAGGAAAGGAGCTTGATGTGAGCCGGACCACGTGTGCAGCTTTCTTAGGAAAAGGCAGTTGTGTCTAGAAACTTCTAGTAAAAGCAGGAGGTAGGGAAAGAAAGCTTAATCTTGAGGAGATGAAAAGACAGAGGAGGCAGGAAGGGCGAAGTGGCAGTTTGAGAAAAGGGTGGGGAGGGAGCAGTTCCACAGCCAGGGAAGTTTGAGGATGCCTGGCCTCTGTGGTGGGGATTGGGGGTTAGGGGTGACCACCGGCACGGATTGGTGGCTGGACTCCTTTGTGAGATTTGGTTCCCTCGGCACTTTTAGGCAACCAACCCACTGTCCTGGAGACAGCGGAGGCATTCCACCCGGGGAAGAGCAAGTGGGAGATCCTCCCCGCCATGCCCACACCCCGTTGTGCCTGCTCCAGCATCGTGGTCAAGAACTGCCTCCTGGCCGTGGGAGGTGTCAACCAGGGTCTGAGCGACGCCGTCGAAGCCCTGTGTGTCTCTGACTCCTAGCCGTCCCTGGGCCCAGTGCCTGTGTCCTGGATCGGATCACCCACTCTTGACAAGAGGAATGGTCTCGTCAAAGCAGTTTGGGCCGCTTCCCAGTATGCCGGCTCCTGTCAGCGGCCAGTGGGGTCAGGCCCTGGGGCCCTGAGTGACCTCTCCACCTCCAAACCCTACCCATCCCCGGAAACTGCAAGGAGTCTGGATGACTCTGCCGGCCCCGCCCCCTCGCCAGGGCTCAGGTGACCTCTGGGGAGAGTCCTCACTTGCTGCTCAGGCAGAGGGAGGTACAGGAGTGCCCCGCCTACCCCGCTCTGGCCTTACCCCTCCCCATCTGCAGGATGGGAGATAGGCAGGGCAGTTCTCACCCAGAGGATAGCTCCTTATAGCTGTCCTTTCCCCGGCTCTGCACCAGTCTGACGGCCTCTTAGGATGGAAAATGGAGAAGGGTGGCATGGATACCAAACCCCTCTTCCCTACCTTGGTCTACATTCCCTTCCCCCTTTGGTGGCCAACTGTGGGCCTGCCCTGGACCTCATCTGCTCAGCAAGAACTGACCCTGGAGCTGGAGACTTGGAAGAGGAGTCGGGTTCACGTGGACTGGTACAGGCCAGCAGCCTTGGCCAGGAAGGACCCAGGCCTCTCGGGGTCCCGATGGGAATGTGATGATGGGGAAGGAGCAGACTTCCAGCCCAAGGTCTGCTCCCCACTTTTCTCTCTCCATTTCTCCTTTGGTCACCCCTCCCCACCAGAGGCCCAGCCCTTTGTCACGGACAGCCCAGAGTGTTTCTGCGTGAAACCTTCTCATTTACACTGTGGCATCAAAATCCACGAAGGATGGACTCATTGCACTCTGGTTAACAGCAGCAGCACAATGATTAAAATCTATATTCCTATCTTCTCTGGCACCCTGGTGCAGGGGTGGGGTGGACAGTGTCTGGATGTGTGGAGGGGACCGCATGAAACAGTCCCTCTGACATTCTCAGGCTAAATGGGATTCCAAGTGACCAGCTGTTCTTGGCTGTCCCCTCTGAGGACACCTCCACCTTCAAACCACCCCTCCCCCACCAGTCACCTCACTGCTGATAGAACAGCGCACTTTCCATCTCTCAAGCGTGGACACCCCTGAGTGTGTTAGGAAAAGTTTGCGCTCATTAGCTGACTTCCTCATCAGATTACTCCTCGTGTCTGGCCTCAGTTCGTTCCGCTCAAGATCATTTCTGTCCTGCCCACTGTAGAAAGGGAGTTGCTCACAGATGTGAAAGCATGAAGGACACGCCCCCTTCTAGCTTACAAAGCACCCCTTTCTGATTCCCAGTTATTTTTAAAAGCTAGGTTAGCACCAAGGGTACAAAGATCAAAAAACTACCTGTCCTGGAGGGGCTGTGGGGGAGTCAGCTGCCCCTCACTAGGCGGTGGTACAGTTCTTTCTCATGAGGCAGGAACAGTAGAGGAATGCCTGTCCGGATCTGAGGGGCCAGGGGAGCCTCCTGCAGGAAGTATCACTGCTCCTGAATCTTCATGGACAAAGGAACCAGGGTCTTTCCAGGATAGGGATTTTTCCCCCCTTTCTCTGGGTACCTGGTCTTTTTTCTTCCTTGGGCCCTATGAGGACACTGCCACCTGCTGGCTCAGGCCTTCCTTCCCACCCTGGCATCCTGAGGCCGCGGGCGCCCCCTGGTGAGCAGACTGCAGAGAGACCTCTATTGCTTCCGGATCCCCTCATTTCTGTTTAGCCCCCTGGAGGAACTGTTATAAAAAGGGGCTGGGGGAGCAGATACTATGAGGGATGGACGGCGCGTTAGGGGAAGCATTGCAAAGCCCAGCCCTGTCTGGGCTCCTAATTCCACCTCTGTTCTGCACTTCCTCCTCCCACCCTCCCCAACCCCTCCCCAAGCAAGGCCTCAGCAAACGGGGCTCCCTTCATCATTCCTAAGAGGAAGCCTAGCCCTGTGTGTAGGGGGCTTTCCAAGCACACGCAGTGGCACCAGATCTATGGATGTGACTGAGGTGGTTTTAAACAGTCGGGGTACCTTAGGGGTACAGCCAGCCCTAAAAGATTCTTCCCCTTAGGAGAATGGGGGACTGACCACTGGAACCTGTAAGAGCCACTCAGGGCTCAAGCTGGTATATTCTGAGGACTTGCCTTTCCGATGTCCATGCTGAGACTTTGGGGACGGCCCACTGAGGAGCATGGGACACAGGGGATGTCAGCAGCCAACCTCATGGCTGTGCCTCGTGGTGCCATGGAGGCCACTCAGGCCCTGGGGTCCAGTGGCTTAGCTCCCGGCCCCACCCCCTTCTCTGCCATAGGCCTTCTCATCCTCATCCCTCTCTGGGAAGGTCCCTCCCCTGTCTTGCCTTCATTTCCCGATCTGTAGGACAAGAGCACTGGTGATGCCATCGTGATGCCATCGTGATGCCATCTCACAAGGTGGCAAACCACCGCTTCCATCCTCAGCACCACTCTGTGGGGCAGAGTGGGAAAACTAAGGCCAGAAGAGGTTGTATAAGTTGTCCAAGGTCACAAGCTCATAAGTGACTGAACCAGGTCCGATTCCAAACCTTGTGACCACAGCGCTGCATTGCCTCAAATGGAGGAGCACGTAGGAGAGGCAAGAAAACCAGTGCCCTGTGCTAGGTAAGGGGTTCAAAACGTCAAACCTGGGAAGATGGAGACCTTGTTTCCCAAAGCATGAGTATGAGGATTAGCATGGGAAGACTGGGAAGGGCTCCCTGATGTGAAATGAGTGTAGAAGATTCCTAAATTTACATCCCAGGAAAATTCTCTTCTAGCCCTTTCATTCCGTCAGCTATTCTGGAGCATTGTTTGACACTCAACACCAATTATGTGTCTGGCATGGCGCTGGATTTGGGATTCCTGTCCTCTGGCAGTTGCAGCTTTGGGAAGGGGACGGGGACTAAATCTGCGGGTACCATTTGTTGAGACAAGTGTCAGCCTTTGCTGGTGCAACCCGGAGGCACCCGACCCATGGTGGCTACAGAAGAACTGAGGGCGTCAGGCAGAAAACAAATCTCCAGCTGCACTCTGAAAGAAGAGACAGACCAGCCAAGCAGAGGTGGATGACCCCAGGCTTTGAAGCAAGAGAGATGGGTTCAAATCATAACTGTCACGTGCTGTTTGATCTTGGGTACTTCGTTAACCCCTGAGTCTCAGTTTCCTTAGCTGTAAAATGGACACAATAGGCCCTCACTGGGAGGTTAAGAGCTACCTACTATACATGAAACGATTCACATATACAAGATGAGTGGCTGCAGTATTATTTTTGTTGTCGTTGAGGGAGAGTTAGAGGTGTTCTTATGTCCACCGAGGGACAGCACGCACAGGGCAGAGAATTTACCGAGACGGGCAGGAAGTGCAGGCAGGGCAGGTCAAGGGCTGCTAATGAGGGCTGGTGACGCCATCTCACCAGGCGAAGCACCCACTTCAATCCTCAGATCGACATTATCGGGTAGGTAGGACCCTATCTTGCACATGAGAAAACTAAGGCTCGAAGAGGTTCTATAACTTTATGCACGTGGACTTTATCCACATGGGTTATTGGGAGCAAGTTAAGGATTTTGAGTGGAGAAGCATCATGACCAGATTTGATGGGATATTCGGAGTTCCTTTTCTAGGGGAAATGAGGGAAGTAACATCATCGAGGCACCATCTAACATCAGAAAGAACCCCAGTTGGGGTTGGAATCCTTGGAAAACCATACAGGTCTTCCAGGCCTGCTCTGGAGGAAAGACCATCTGCTGAGCAATCAAAGTGCCAGGAGGGTTGGGACCACAGAAAATGGACAAATCCCTCCCTCCCATCGCTTTCTTTCCTCCAAAATGTCTTTCTAATGATTTCTTGCATTTGCATTGATCTTTCTACCCCAAAGAGACCCTGTGCAGGGGGTGGGATACGGTTGGCCTCTTCCAACCCCCATCTTGCAGAAGAAGCTGAGACTCAGGAGCCCTGTGACTAACCCAGGGGCACAGTTCACAGTGAGGGGAAGGAACTCCTAACCCTGCGGAGTGTGTGCGTGGGGGGGGGGGTGCAAAATGCACCCCTGCCAATCTGAGCTCCACAGTCAGAGAATGGCATCCTGGGCCCTAGGGGGCTGCAGAGCAGGACCGAAGCCTGGGGCCAAAGGCCTCCAGCTCCAGAGAACTGGAGATACTCGCTTGGTGAGGTCAAGGACTTGCAGAGTTGCCTGGCAGGAGCGTTGTGCTGGACTTAGACAACTGCAGAAGTGCAGGTACAAGGCAGGGCCCAGGCAAGAGCTGAAGAGGTGGACACATGAAAGGACCCAGGTGGGTGGGCAGGTCAGTTTCCACTGCACGACTTTCCTGGGACTGCCGTAACCAAATACCGCAAACTGGCGGCTTCAAAAACAACAGAAATATATTGTTTCACAATTGCAGATGTCTGAAATCAAGGGTGGGGGGACCCTCCTTGCCTCCCCCCAGCTCCCAGTGGGGGTCAGCTGTCCTTGGTGTTCCTTGGTTTTCCTTGGCTTATAACAGGATAGTTCCAACCTCTGCTTCAAGCCTTCTCTCCTGTGTGTGTGCAAATTTCTCCCGTTTTGTAAGGACACCAGTCATTAGATTAGGGCCATCCTAATCCAGTATGACCTTATCTTAATTTGCTTGCATCTGCAAAGGTCCCATTTCCCCAAAAAAGTCACACCAGGAATTAGGACCTCGACATCTCTCTTTGGGGAACACAACCCCACTCAACCACCATGTAACGGGCGGATGGGAGAGACACGAAGCAGGAGTCCTCTGAGCACCGAGCTGATCTGGGAAGGCTTCCTGGAGGAGCCTGCCATTACAACCAGCTTCGAGGAAAGGGCGACTTGGGTGCCAAAGTGCACACAGAGTGGAGAGTGGTGTGAAAAGAGGTTGGAAGGCAAGTTGGAGTCTGTGCAGAGCTTGAATGTTGGGTAGATGTCTCGAGAAGAAGCGTTTGGGGGAAGGTGAGGGTCAGTAAGATGCACCTCTCAGACCACACCCCTCCCCACGCAGGGTGCATGGAGTGACAGCAGAGGGAGAGATGATCTCGGAGAAAGGGCGGCGAGCCTCTGACTGCGAGGGCAAACCGTCTCTAGAATGTCCTGTGTTAACATTCTTGTAGAGTTTGCATTCTCCCTCATGATGTGACCCTTTAATGATTTAAACTATGGGCTGTTTTCCCAAATACTCCAGTTCATTTGAGCTCCCCAGCCAGGTGTGGACCTGGTTCAAGGATCCCCCCAGAGCCCATATTCCTGATAACACGAAGCAGCGCCAAGAAACCACCGTCCGCAGCCCAGAGGCCAAAAAGTGCTCCTCTTTCCAAGAGTGAGGGAGCCCTTTACAGACGGTGTGAATTTCACACCGAATGAGCTTCCTGCATCTCCACCCGGCCCGCCCTGGGCCAGCTGAGCCCCGCCCCACACGCACGCACACACACTCACGTACACTACCTCACACACCCACACAGCCCTCCCTCTTACACAGACACTCCTTACACGCCCTCATAACCACTCATACACCTCACTCATGCTTCGCGCTTGCCTCGTACCCTGACAGTATAGCTCACGCTCACACGTGCCTTAAACTCTCACACTTACACACTTGAAATACACCTCGCACTTCCACACATCTGCACACACACCTCACACGCATACGCACACCTGTTCACGCACATGTTTATGTGCTCACGCACAGCTTGCACTCAGACATCTACCCCTCACACTCTCGTCCACACGCTGGGAGCAGGTGCCCAGGCGCAGAACCCCTTTGGTGTGGAAGGTGAGTTGCCGTAACATCCTCAGTCTTCGCCAGCACAGGATCATCTGCTCTTAGGGTGTCCACACTGCCACGCCCTCCAGAGCCCTCTGCCAGGGTTTGCCCTTTGCTGGAGTAGCTAGAGGGCCCTCTGCACCCTCATATCCCTATGAGCTTGGGAAAGGTTGGGATCAATCGATTTTACAGGCAAGGAAACTGAGGCCCAGAGGAGTCTGGTGACTTCCACAAGCTCTGTAAACGGGGTGGGGAGCCCGCTCTTCCCTGCCAACCTTCACCTGCTCAGCACCTGGGGCGAGCCTGGCACGCAGCCAGCACTTGATAAACACGGACTGAGTGAGTGAACGGATGGTTCCTTTACGCGAAGATCAGGTGGACAATCCTGGTGCCCCGGTCCCAGTTTCCAACTTAGCCAGACTGGGTTCTCCTGGCTCCTGAGACAGTTTCTTTTTTTTTTTCATGCAAAATCTCCCAGTGACCCAACCTCTTCCAAAGAGGAAATATCTGGCTGATGATTCAGAACGTTGAGGGTTGAGGGACTGGAGGTCGGGGAAGTGTTTGGGGACTTGCTGCCTGGGGTGACACTTTAGAAGTGACGGGTTTTCTAGGTGGTTGGGGAGAAATCTGTCTCCCGCAGGCTCGAGGGCTCCCCTCCCCCTGCCGGCACCCTCCACGTGCTGCTCCACAGAGGGGCCAGTGAGGAACCCCAGGCCCGCAGCTGGTGGTCCCCTAGCCTGCTTGGGCTCTAGCTGGGCCATCCAGGCTCCAGCCTTGGTCAGCCTTGGGAGGGAGGGGGTGGCTGTACCAGCAGGATGAGGGGACCCCTCAGGCCCCATTCACTGTCTCCAAGGTGGCTCACCCTGCCCGTCTTATCTGCAGGACTAGAAGGAGGACTTCAGGGCACCCGGCCTCCTGTTCAACAGAAAATGGGCTTTGGTCCTAACCTCAGTTTAGCAAATTCACATTCTTAAAAACAAACACTTACAAGGGAATAGTAATTTACAAATCCCTTCCTCAGGCTCCTCACCCTAGATCCGGTGTCCCCATCTATAGAAGAAAGGGACTGGATTGGAACTGCCCTCCCAACTTGGTCTTAGTCCACCTGAGACCTCAGACCCCTGCACCTTGGGGAAGCTGGCTCAACCCAGGGTGGAAAATGACCACCTCATTGCTCTTCTCCGACCCCTCTCCACGTCACTGCTGGATTCTCCTGCCCTTTCAGAGACCCTTCTCATCTACAAGTCTGCCGACATCGTCACAGAGCTTAAACACCCTCCCTCAGCTCCCCTTGGTCCTCCAGGTGATTCCCAAGCCTCCGTCTTGGCTTCTTAGACCATTCACAAAACTCCTGCCCTTCCCGCCTGCCCTTCCTCACCTCTGCCCGGTGTTGCCTGTGGGAGACCACTGGGAGCAAGCTGTTCCCGGAGGACTGTCCCTGCTGCTTGCCTCCCCATCCAGCCCAGCCTGTCCCTCCCCCCCAGGATGCAGCATGCCCCCTCCCTTGTGTACCTGATGAGTGCAAGCCACTGTCTCCCCACCTCACCCCCATTCACACAGGTTCCCCTCAGGACCCTGCAGATATCATTAACCTTTGTGGGCCCAGAGCATCTCAGTGTTGGGCACACGGTGCCTAAACATGTAACAAGATACTGAATGGAATAAATGTGTAGCAAACGGCTAAACTGCAAGTCAGAAACTAAAGCGCCCAGAGAACGCCGGCTTTGAGAGTGCCCTTTACAACGCCCACCTTCCTCGGAGCCCATCTGGCTGGCACGAGCACGAGGACGCAGATCCCGGAAATCAGCAAGACTTCAAATCCCCCTGCTTGGGGAGTGGGTTCCCTCTCCCCTGCGCGGAGGGCTCTGACAGGAGTGATGGGTCAGGATGGGGCTTTTCAGAAGCTGTGGGCGACAGCCAGCCTGTCAATCCAGGCTTGTGGTAACAGCCCCCAGCACCAGATTGTACTAGTGTCACTCAGGGCCAAGAGAAATGCTAGCTCCCACCTTGGCTAGCTGAGGGCCAGGAGCTAGTGACCTGGCCAAAGAGTGCTTTGCTTGGGGTTTACATTCCAGGATCAGCTTCGGAGGCAAAGGACTAAGGTTGCCAGTGGGAGCCAGGCACCCACAGGGAGGCGGCACTGGAACCAGGCAGAGCCTCCTTCCTCCTCCCTCCTGGGCACTCCTCCCATGCCCTGCCCTACCCGGTCCTCCCTGAGTAGCTGTGGAGGCAGGCAGGAGGAAGAAGACACACGGCCCCTTCAAGGGAGCAGCAATTAATGTCTTTTTTTTTTAATGGAGGCACTGGGGATTGAACCCAGGACCTTGTGTATGCTAAGCACATGCTCTACCACTGAGCTATCCCCTTTCCCAAGAGAGCAGCATTTACATAGAGTATGAAGTACTGAGCTCTGAGCCACAGCATGTACAGCCATACACCCCTGGCTGATGGGGAGTCTCTGCCGGCTTACAAGGAGCCTTCACGTTCAGGGTCTCCTTGGACCAATAGGAACTGAAAAGACTGAGTCACCTGCCCCAGGCCACGTGGCCACAAGGGGCAGAGCCTGGAATGGAAACCCATTCTCTGACCGCCGTTCCGAGGCTCAGGTACCCCTGCCTCAACTACACCAGTAGTTTCTGTAGCCCAGGATCTAACCCGAGGCCCTGCCTTCACGGGGTCAGTGAAGGCTCAGTCAAGTAGCAGATGTGAAAGTGTGAACCCCTGTAAAGATGGGGGTTATTTTTATTTACTTATTTCCCATCTCAGTCCATCAAGGATCTTAGATGACTTAAAACAAAAGCACACCAGGGCTTAAAAAAACAAAGCAAAACAAAACAAACACCAGAGTTAGTTAGTGGAAAGTGCTTGGTGACTGGATACCCAGTGGATGGATCCCATGAAAGCTTTTACCCTAGTCTTAAGCATAGGTGCCCCCCTCTACTTCTCAATCCCCCAGAAATGGGAGTGATACAACCTTAGAGACTGAGAAAAGAGAACAGAAATGAATGACAGAAAAGAAAAAAAAAGATCTTTAGGGCAAGGGGACTCCTTTCAAAAATATAGACTAGCAGCCCTAGACTTTAAATCTACATAAATATCCAGCCACCCACCCCATCTCCCAACTCTCAACAAGAACCATTGTTTTGGCATTTAAAAAAAAAAAAAAATCAGCACTGAGAGTAATTCAAAAGCCCTCCCTTTTCTCCCCTGAGTGAGGCTGCATCCTCTACCCTTCCCCGCCCCCCACCCCCACCCAGCACAGAGCTCCAGCCTTAGGTGGTTTCAATGACCACTTCCTAGCCCTGAGCTTATCTTAACAGTCCTTTATCCCAGATCAGATCAGCTGTAGCTCAGGGATATGTTGTCATAGCTCCTACCACGATCACACAAACACACACTCTGTCTCTGTCAGAATTGAGGGGAGGGGACCTGGGAAGACCAGAGCCCAGCCAAACCCAAGCAGACAGGAAACCATCACTCTGGCAGCTTCCTGTCTTGTTTCATCCCACAGCAAATCCACAAAGAGGTCATGGGGCACATTTCAGGTTGAAGGAACTCTGACTTAGGGAGCTTAGTCTACTTGAGACTTGGGCCAATCAAGAATCCTCCCCAAGCCAAAGTATGCTGGCTGAGCCTTCTGTTTCTGGAGCCAGATTGCCTGGGCTCCAATCTGACTCCATCACTTGCCAGGTCTGTAATAAGCCTTCACGGGCAGTTATTTAATTTCTCTGTGTTTCAGTTTCCTCATCTGTGCAATGGGGGACATCACATGTTAGTACCTACTTTGTAGAGTTGTGGTGAGGATTGAGTTCATTCATACAGAGGCCAGCACACAGTAAGTATGTTTGCTGTATAAAAAAAGAATAATTCTCACCCACAGAGTTGCCAAGAGATGAGGGATAGTCATAGTCAATGAGTGGCAGAGCAGAGCAGGGCCTGGAGCCCAGGTTGCCAGATTCCTGAGCCAAAACATCATGCCAGTCTGGGGAGAGGGAACAGGGCTCCTGAAGGTCCTGTATTGAGAGAATTGGTTGCCAGGTGGGCAGAAGAACAAGTGTGATTGACATTTCTAGTTTGTCCCTATTTAAATACTGCAGAGAAGTTACAGCAGAGTTTGAATGGAACTCAGAGTTGATTTATCCAAACCCCTTTTTATCAGTGGGGAAACTGACCCGAAGAGAGAAGGTCCTTGGCCATGACCACGGTGTGGGTTAGTGGTACAAGAGGAGCTGGAACCCAGGACTCCTGACTCCTGTCCGTCTGTGCGTGTTTTCCCTGCTGCTCCAGGCAGGAGACAGGCAAGCTCTCTGGCGTGGCCAGAAGAGCTAGTTTCTCCTTGGATCACATCCCTCCCAGGCCTGGCCTGTGAATAACCTTCAATTTCCCATTGTAATCGACAGCTTGGGGACTGTTTTCAGTGTTTGCAGCAGAGAATTCCCAAAATTCTTGGTAAGGCTTATTAGAATTTAGAATTTAAGTAGCTCACCAGTTCCATCTTGTTTTTCCAAGGTCCATTTGGGCACACAAGGCAGTGTGAGCCTTAGGGACTTGAGCGGTAACGTCAGACTGACAGGGTTTGCCTCCCAGCTCCATTATTCCTAGCTAGAACTGCGTGGTCTTAGACATGACAGTATACCTAAGATGCTTAGAACCAGGGCTGGCTCAATAAATGTTAGATAACATTATACCTATTACTGTAGTTGCTCAGTACATATTTGCTAAATGAACAAATGAATGAATGAACAAACAAATGTCTGGCTCACTGAAGAAACAAATTGCCTAAGCAGACCCCCACTTACGGTCACAGCCTTGGGCAGCCCACAAAACTTGCTAGGCTTAGTTTGGTCAGCAGAGGGCAGCATTGAGTCAAGCATCCCAATTTGCCAGAGATTTGCAGCATTCACAGCTCTCTCTTTAGACTCCCACCTCCCAATCTTGCTCTTCCAAAGAGCAGGTTCCACCAGCCCCTGAGAAAGGGAGGCCAACACCTTCCAGGCCATGTTGTCCTGCCACCCAAGAGTGACTGAGGGCTGTAATTCAGAGCTCTGGGGAAGAGAAATATAATGATTGAGGTCTTAGGCAAAATGGTGGTAAGCTGATCCCTGCAGCCAGCAGCAGCCCTTTTCCCAGAGGAAAAGAAAGAGGGGCCCTATACTTGAGACTTGGGCCAATCAAGAATACTCCCCAAGCCAAAGGATGCTGGCTGAGCATGCTGTTTCTGGAGCCAGATTGCCTGGGCGTCTATACTGAGATAACTCCCAAGGCAGGAAATGCTCTAGGGCCTGGGAGACCCCCTGTAGCTCATCAGATCCAGAGAGTGCTCAGCTGGCCCTTATTTACTTCCCTGCCCCGCCCCTGCTACTCTGCTCTCTCGGCATCTCCCCTCACTCCCACCCCACCCACCCCACCCCTGAAAGTCTTTCATCACAGTTCACCAATTTCTACCCTCCCTTCAAGGTCTGACTGGCCTCCCTCCAGCCCCTGAGCCAGAATGACTCACCCTTTCAGCCCCACGTGGCATTTTGTGTGTGTGTGGATGTGCTCTATTTATTTGTTTATTTAAATTGAAGTACAGTTGATTTACAACATTGTGTTAGTTTCTGGTGTGCAGCATAGTGATTCAGTCATAAATCTATATATACATATTCTTTTTCATATTCTTTTCATTATAGGTTATTACAAAGTCTTGAATATAGTTCCCTGTGCTGTACCGAAGGACCTTGTTCCCACATGGCATTTTGGACCTGTCTTAAAAGCCTTCCCACTTTCTGTTTTGGATTATATGGTAAATTGTATATTTATCTTATTTTCCTTACTAAACTGTAAACTTGATAGCAGGGAGCTAATTCTTAGACAGTCACCCCTCAAGACTCATCTTCTTTTTCAGATGTACTTCCTTTTCAGAAGAACTGCCTTACCCCCCACTCCCCATCTCACCCCCAAAACACAGCCTTGGTATCCCTCACCTGCCCACACAGTAACACTCTGCATTTCACACATCACAGCAGTCCTTGCTCTGAGCCACGTTAACATCCTGTTTTGCTGATCTGGACCCACACAGACACACACACAGATTGTGAAGTATGTAAAGACTGGGTCAGATGCTTGTTCCTAATTGTCTTGCCAGTGAGGCACCTAGGAGGCTCAATAATGGTTATCCCCAGAGCTCTTCACACAGCCATCACCCACAGGGCATGCCCCGCCCCACCTGGACTGGATGGTGGGGCAGGAAGGATTGAAAGGGCTCAGCTCAGCCCAGATTCCTGGGCACATCCGGGCACATGACCCAGGAATTCCCCAATATCTGGCAGCAGCCAAGCCCCTGATGTAATCAGGTTCCCTGTCAGCTATTCTCACTCTGCAAGAGATCAGGTCTCCCTTTAAGGAATTTGAGCATTGAGTTTCAGCAGTTAAGATCACTTCCGAGTCTTATGCTATTCCTGCTCTGTGTCTGTTTGTCTGCCTCTCTTGCTTATCTGTGGTGGACAGACAGCAGCCAGGTCCATTCATCACTAAAGCCCTGTCTGGTAGTTTCTCGGGGGCCACCAGTCTGCATCTCAACTAGAACCGGCGAGATCTATTTTCTCTGAAGACTTTGGCTATCTGTGACTTGCCCTCCTAAATGGGGATTCACATTCTGGTCAAAGGAAGCTGAAATGGAGTTGGGGAAGGTCCAAGAGTGCAGAAAATTTACCCTTATCCTCCCCAGCCTCCCCCAGCACCCACCCTCCACCCCTGCCACATCAGTTTAGCTGGGAATGGATGGAAATCACTTTCGTCTTTAAATTTCACTGCATAGGCATGCCTTTGGTTCATAAGCATCTACTGAGCACCTCTTTTGTGCCTCGCAGTGGGCTCGGTGTTGGGGATACCGGGAAGAATCCATAGGAGTCTAGAGTAAGCTTGAAAGGAATTTTAGGCTCACCTGTATGATTCCTTCATCTTACTTATGAGAAACTGTTGATTCATCTGGCTAACAGTCTCACATCCTTCAGGTCTCAGCTTAAAAGGCCCTGTCTGCAAGAAGTTGCCCCAGGCCAACCTCCTCCTCTCGGGGTTGGGGGCTCCCTCCTGTTATACACCCCAAGGCCATTCTGTTCTTTCCCCATTGTGGACACATCTTCTTCTGTCTAGGATCTGCTTGTTTATTTCTCACTAGACTGAGAACTCTCTGAGGGCAGAGACCATGTCCATCCGGTCACCATCATATCCATAGGCCAGCATCCAGGGGGCACCAGTATTTGTAGAATGAATGAGTGATTGGTAAAAGGCACAGAAGTGGTTGGTGTCAGTCAGGACTAGAACTCAGGTCTCCTAACACTCAGCCCTGTGCTTGCTCTTATATTACCCATGCTTCCTCTTGAGAGCCTTAATCTATCTGGATGGCCTCAGCTCCCTGGGTGCCAGGAATGGATGCAGATCTCACTGGGAAAAGGAAATATCAGATCAGGGAGACTGTCATCTGGGCCTCATTCTATTTTCACAGATGACCCAGAGCCACAGGGGAGGCCGATGGAGAGAAGAATGCCAAACTGGATACCACCTCCTGTGGCCTTCCAGACTTCAGGAAGAGGGGTTAGCTTCCTGCACAAGTGGGTTCTCTCCAGCCACAAAGGAGGCAAAGGGCCCCATTCTCCATCTGTCACTCACAATAGAATGGATCAAAGGACCGGCAGAAGGAGGAAAGTGGGCAGACACTAAATACAAAATCCAGTCCTGGAGATGGTGTCCGTCTTGATCCTCAGCATGCCCTGAATACACCGCTGGAGGCACCATCCTCCCAGGGCTTCTGGATCTCAGCTTGCCAGTTTCTCACCAGGTGTGTGGCCTTGGGCAGAATAATACCCCCTCACAGGAATGGGCTACCGTGAAGACTCAAGGGGAGGTGGAGGGTATAGCTCACTGGTAGAGTGCATGCTTAGCATGCATGAGGTCCTGGGTTCAATCCCCAGTACCTCCATTAAAAAAAATAATAATAATACCTAAACATACAAATAGAAAGATAAACAATATGAGGCAGCAGAGGAATATCTCCCAGGCCAAGGCACAAGATAAAAATCCCAGAAGAAGAAATAAGTGATGAGGAGATAAGCAGTTTATATGAGAAAGAGTTTGAAGTAATGATGGAGAGGATGTTCAGAGAACTCAAGAGGAGTATAAATGCACAGAATGAAGTTTTTAGCAAAGAGTTGGAAAACATAAAGAATACCCAAACAGAGTTAAAGAATAAAATCACTGAAATGAATAACACACTAGAAGGAACCAAGAACCAAGACTAAATGAGGCAAAAGAACGGATCAGTGAGCTAGAAGACAGATTAGTAGAAATCACTACTGCAGAACAGAAAAAAGTAAAAAGAATGAAAATAAATGAGGATAGTTTAAGAGAACTCTGGGACAACATGAAGCACACTAAGATTCGCATTATAAGGGTCCCAGAAAGAGAAGAGAGAGGGAAGGAACCTGAGAAAATGCTTTAAGAGATAATAACCGAAAACTTCCCCAACTTGGGAAAGGAAACAGTCACCCAAGTCCAGGAAGCGCTGAGTTTCACCCAGGATCAACCCAAAGAGGTACACACTGAAGCACATAGCCATCAAATTGACAAAAATTAAGGATAAGGAGAAAATATTAAAATTAGCAAAAGGAAAGTAACAAATAACATACAAGGGACTCTCATAAGGTTATCAGCTGATTTTTCAGCAGAAACTCTACAGGCCAGAAGGATGTGGCAAGATATATTTGAAGTGATGAAAGGGAAAAACCTACAAAGAAGAGTATGCTATCCAGCAAGGCTCTCATTCCAATTTGATGGAGAAATCAAAAGCTTCACAGATAAACAAAAGCTAAAAGAATTCAGCACCACCAAACCAGCTTTACAACAAATGTTAAAGGAATTTCTCTAGTCATCAAACCATAAGAAAAGAGAACAAAAAGAAGTAAGAGAGAGGAAAAAAAAAGATTGCTTTGGCAGTTCGGGGTCTTTCATGATTCCATATAAATTTTGGAACTGTTTGTTCTAGTTCTGTGAAAAATGTTGTGAGTAATTTGATGGGAGTTGCATTGGATCTGTGGATTTGGGTAATTCAGCCATTTTGATAACGTTGATTCTTCCAGTCCAGGAGCACGGGATATCTTTCCATTTCTTTGTGACATTTTCAGTTTCCTTCATCAGTGTTTTACAGTTTTTGGAGTATAGATAACTTCCTTGGTTAGGTTTATTTCTGGGTATTTTGTTCCTTTTGATGCAATGGAAATGTGCATGCCACTTTTAAAATTCTAGTTTTTTGAAGTGGAAAAGAAAAGTGAATGAAGGGCTGCAAATGGCAAAACTGTATTCCATTATATATATATGCTGCATCTTTATCCATTCATCTATTGACGTGCACTTAGGATGCTTCCATATCTTGGCAATTATAAATAATGTTGCTATTAATAGCAAGGTATATATATATATATCTTTCTGAATTAATTCTTATTTTGTGGTTGGCTTTTTTTTTTTTTATAACTATGTTAAGTTTAAAAAGGTAAAGCTCTAAGGCTGAGAAATTAACAGAGCTTTCAATAGATGCGGAGGACCAGTGGACCAAAACCAGTGTTCAGAGCCGGGGGGTGGGCTGGAGCTGATAAACGCTCAACCAGTGGGCAGGGAAGGAGAAAAAGCACTAATTTTTATTTGACTTTCATATGTAACGGTTTCCTCTTGTAATCAATAGAGCAGCCACTAAAAGAATAGTGAAAGTTTATGAGACTACCAAACTGAATGAGGGAGAAAATGCAATATTAAAAAAATAGCTAATTCAAAATATCAATAAAGGAGAGATAAACAAAGCAGGGTGGATTAAAAAAAATAGCAATGTGGTAGGTCTAAACCCAAATGTGTTAGTAATCCATGTAATAATAACCATATGTAGCAGAAATTAAATATAAATCAAATTCTCTAACTTAAAAACAGATACAAAATACTGTATATAAAATGGATAGACAGCAAGGTCCTCCTGTATAGCACAAGGAAGTATATTCAATATCCTGTAATAAACCATAATGGAAAACATTATAAATCAACTATACTTCAATAAAATATATATATAAATAAAAATTAAAAAATTTAAAAAGCTAAACCTCTAAATGTTCTTAGAAACAATGAACAGTACATATATGTAAATTTTAAAAATATGTGCAGTATAATGTGTATATGTATTTACATGCAATACATTGTATATGTGCAGTCAAACTGTACAATTCTACATAATAAAACTGAAAAATGAAAATAATAATAATAAAAATAAATAAACCTGACTACTTCCCCCAAAGAAATAACTTTCAAGAGGTTTTTTTAATTAAAAAAAAGACTCAAGAGGAAATGTTCCTTTCTCCCCATTACACTCCACCTAGAGGGAGGAGCAGCTATGCGTGTTCTCATTTCACTCTCAATGACGCTAAGAATGGGAATTCTGGACCTAGGGATTCTGCTCCAGGCCTTAAACACCACGCCATACCTCATGACCTACGTGGCTCCAAAATTACAGAAAGGAAAACTTGGATGGGCAGTCATTTACAGGTTGAGGGACACAAGTTAAATAGTAGAAGTGTAATGTATTTTTTAATAAATCAACGTTTCCCTTTGGCTCTCTCCATCTCCTTCCAACACTTCATAAAGTCCACCACATCTTAAGGGACCCACTCAACCCTAGAAGCTGTCTTTGAAGCTGTCTTTGATGAAGATGTAAGAACTTCCTAGAACCGCATTTCTGGGATATAACTAAGGTTGATCTGATGGATGACTGGTGAACTTAGAACCCTGGAACAACTCTCCACCTCTCCTACTTGACTGGAGTCTGCCTCCATCCATTCCATCCCTCCTTCCTCCTTATGGTCTTCAAAAAGTGGTCAAGTGACTTTAAGGATTTTGGCATGAGAGAAGCAAATTACTCCAGAGAAATACTTTGGTGACCTCTTGTGCTGTCAGATTGTCCCCTGCTATCTGAACAGCACAGTGCAAGGACAACAGGTAGCTCTAACCAGGACCGAGAGACTTTCAGAGACAAGAGCAGTCCCAGGGACCTTCAAAGGTTCCGGACCCCAGGAGTACCAACCCGCCGAGTAGCCCCCACTGGTGCCCCCTATTCCCCAGGCCTCCCCTTCGAGCCCCCAGGTGGGCGGGGCTCCACTGACACCTTTCCCAGCCGCGCAGAGGGAGGAGGCGGGGCAGGGGACCGGCCAAGCCAATGCAGACGTCCCTGGTCACACGCAGCCGGCAAGCAGGCCAATGGGCGCCGGGGGGCGGGGACAGAGCCTCCGGCTCCGGGCGTTTATAACAACTCGGAATTCGGCGCCTAGTCGAGATCTCAGTCGCGGCTGTGGATTCCCGGGCTGGTTGTGGGTCAGGTGCCCCGGGCTCTAGCTCTCCCGGCGCAGCCGATTCCCCCTCCGCCCTCGCTCACCTCCTGCTTGCCATGGAGTCGTTGGCTTTCTCCCGGCGCCCCGGCCCGGCTCCCTCGGCCACCGCAGCCTTGACGGCGGAGGTCGTTCGGCCCCTGGCCGAGGGGCTCATCAAGTCGCCCAAGCCCCTGATGAAGAAGCAGGCGGTGAAGCGGCACCACCACAAGCACAACCTGCGACACCGCTACGAGTTCCTGGAGACCCTGGGCAAGGGCACCTACGGGAAGGTGAAGAAGGCGCGGGAGAGCTCGGGGCGCCTGGTGAGTGCGACTCCCTCTCGCGGCGCTGGCCGGCCGGGCTCGGGGCTTGGCCGCTGGCGGTGAGTGACGGAGGGTGGGCCGGGGGACAGTGCCTTGCTCGGTGGGGTTGCCCGCATTCAGTCTTTACCACGCTGAGGTTGCGGGTGTGTTGGCGGTCGGGGGTGCTGGTGGTGTCCACTTTAGATTTGTCCATGACTGTAGGGACAGTGGTCGTGGACCGGAGAACCCCGGCAACTCCAGAGTGTGATGATTACCAAATAAGCAAAGTGGGGTGCACAGGGGACGAATAGTGTCCTGTCTTGGGATGAGAAGGCTCCCTAAAGAAGATGGGACTTGGGTTGAATTTTGCTTGTTATAGACTATTCAACAGAGTGCAATGGAAAGAGGAAGTAGAAGGCACCTGATCTTAATAGGCGGTTAGTAAATTTGTGTGTAGTTGAATGAATAAATGAATGAGATGCCCGATTCCTCAACTCAGTTCTAATAGTCTGGCAGCCCAGCTTACTATGGAGATATCCACTCCACCCCTCCACCCCCAAGCCTGTGACATTTAGGTCCCTTCCAGCTCTAAGACTGAGTCCAAATTTCATTATGATAGGTTTTTAATTATGGGAAATGTGAAACCAGGCTCTGGTGCAAGGTCCACTGTGCTCCCAAATACCTTTGGGTTTGAGGGCTTTTCAGGTATATGTCCTGTTAATTTGTTGTGCACGTGTGTGTACAGTAGAAGTAATCTGTGGGACCTTGGGCAATTGACTTTTTCTCTGTACTCTCAGTTTCCACTTATGCAAAAATGAAGAAAACACGGCCTCCTTCACAGCTGCTATGAGGATTGAATGAGATACAAATATGAATTTAAATTGTTTCTAACAATAGATCCCACAATGAGAACTGATATTTATATCTGGAAAATCCAGCCTCAAAAGGACAGCGAATTTCCTAAAAGTTAACAAACTTGAGTTTAATGTGCATAGGAATCACCTGGTGCTTGTTTAAAATGCTTCTCTGGTTCCACACTGATTTTATTCTGAAGGTCTAGGATGGGACCAAATAATCTGTATTTTAACAAGTCTTTGAGAGTTAGGGATTGTTTTGTGAAGTCTAGTTGGGTGCTGATTATGAGACGTGCATGTGTGTGTGTCTGCAGGTGTGTGTGGCCATGGTCTGCCTTATCAGCGATGGCAGCAGTCACCTCCGCAGATTGTTTGCTTTTGCAGCCAGTAGCTGGTTTGAAATTCAAGAAGTCATTTCATTGGTGAAGGAGAGTGGATGCTGGAGAAAAGGAGTGGATTATGGCCCCATCAATAGGAGCAAGTATGTTTTTCCTGCTAACGCCTGGCACAGTCCCCAGTTGCCCGCTGCCAGGTTACAGCTATTGGGCAATCATGTACTTCCTGGTTTTCCTTTTCTTTCTCTTTCTATAAAGTGTGAGGGCCTGGTGAGGCTCCAGGCTTGAGACCCCTGGGCCCAGGCTTTGTCGGGGGCTCAACTGGAAAATCGCTGCTTGTGGCTTGTGGCTTGTGGCTCGTGCCTCTTGTTGGGGTGCAGATTGGATTGGGGGGAAACTGAGGTGGCCTGGAAACTGAGATTGAAGTTCAGAGATCTCATCAAGCTCTTGACCTTGGTCGCTACAAGCGTGTACGTGTGTGTGTGTGTGTGTGTGTGTGTGTGTGTGTGTGTGTGTCTGTGTGTGTGTGTGTATTGGAGAGAGAGAGATAGAAAGAGAGCTATATCATTGATTCTGGAATGAGATAAACCAGCTTTCAGTTTTCAAACCTCAGTGGCTGTAGGCAGGGATTCCAGCTCTTATTACATCAGAACGGAGAGAATTCAGAAGGGAGGGCAAAGGGTATAGCTCAGTGGTAGAGTGCATGCCTGACATGCACAAGGTCCTGGGTTCAGTCCCCAATAACTCTATTAAAAAGGAAAAAAGAAAAGAAAAGAAAGAAAGGAAAAAAAGAGAATTAAGAAGGGGCTCCCTGGCCTCATAACTCTTGTCATATGCAGGGAACCAAGATCAGTGGGCATGGGACCTGTCCTGTAGCTCCTGGTCCATAGACCACCCTATACTTCAGCTGGGAACTTACTCAGGGTCTCTCTCCTTGAAGAACAGCTCTGCTGTACTAATGGTTTCTCACTTCTAGAGAGGAGTCTTCCTCCCTCCACCCCCATTCCTGCTTCTTCACTGTCCTCCCTGAAGAGAGACCAACCTGGTGCCTCCGGGTCTTCAGTTGGGGAGAGGGGCATGGGAGCAGCCCACGACCTCCCTCAAAATGAACTGAGACTGTTGGTGGGGACTAGGTTCAGAGGAAAACCTGCTGAGCGACTTCCATCCCACTTTCTCTCCCCCACACTTCCCATTCCCAGCCTGCCTAAATGAGATTATCAGGGGCCAGACGGGATTGTCCGGAGGGAGGGGCAGGTGGGCAGGACTAATGGCTGCTCCAGGAGGGCATCAAAGGAAAAACAAATATTTGCTCTGGATCTTTAGCCCTGAGTACATTCCTGATGTCCAGATGACATTTCCTTCTGTGCCTTTTGCAGCTCTCGTGACCACCCCACCCCCTAAAAAGAAAAACACCTGCTGGGGTCCCTGATATGGTGGTGCCCACCAAAGCTTTGGGGATGATCTGCATGGAATTCTTACCTTCAAGGGGGCCACAAGGCACTTGAAGGGAGTCCAAGTGGATAGTGATCTGGGGCCAGGGTGCTTCTGTCTCATTTATATATTGGATTACTGCGTGGGATTTCAAAATGTTTGAAAATGACTGATTCCTTCATTGACAGATGGGGAAACTGAGGCCCAGGGAGAGCAGGTGACTTGTCCTGTGGCTGGTGAATGGCATGCCTGCAACACAGGCACCTGACTCGACTACTCCAGGCACTAGATGACCAGTGCTGAGTTGGGAGTTGGCTTTGAGCTGAGCCCAGGCTTGCCTCAGTGTGTTTTGTCATTCCAACTGCTTTCTCTGACCGACCGCCTTTCCCAGAGCTCCAGGCGTGCTGAGGGTGGGAGGAGTCACTGGGAACCACCCCCACCCCTACATACACGCTGATTGTGTTGAGGGATCTTGGGTAGCTGAACTACGCTACATTCAAGGCTCTTACCTTGGCAGGAAGACTGCCCAGCTCAGCAGCAGACTGCAAGCGTTCAGACTCCTGGCTCTACTGCTTCCCAGCCTTGTGACTTCTCCGTATCTCAATTTCCTCATCTGTAGAGTGGAGAGTATAATAATTCATACCTCATGGGGTTCTTATAGGATTAAATAAGAATATATGTAAAATGCTCAGCACAGTAGCTGACACCCAGTGTTATTATCCCAGGAAGGCTGGCTTCACTGAGGTCCTACCCTCCCTCTCCTGGAGTCGGGGTGGGGGGTGCCCCCATCCAGGTCTATCCTGCCCCAAGCAAGAGAATGGGTTGTGCCCAGTTTCCCTAAGCCAAACCACTTTGATCTCTGCTTTGTTCAAAGTCCCAGTCCCTGCTTCAGCCCTCGATCCAAAGAAGGGCTCCTGCCTGGCCAGCACCCAAAGGCCTCTTCTGCATGACGCTCCCCTCCCAGCTCCTCCTGCACCTGCCTGCTCAGCGGCAGGGAGGGAAACTCCGACTGCAGGCGACTCTTGTCCCTGGGCTCTGGCCAAACCACACAAGAGAGCTGGGCAGGGAAGTGCCTTGCCTGGTAGCGTGGCAGAGTGGGCAGGCAGGTGGCAAAGGGCGGTGGGCACAGCATGAGATTTAGGGGAGGTGGCTTAGACCCCCTCTCGGAGTCCATTCCTCCCCCTGCCTGGTTCTCTGGCAGGCTTGGTGGGGTAGTGGCCACCCTGCAAGCCTATCCCCACTCTGCCCAGCTCAGGCCAGCCCAGCTCAGCTTCTCCTCCGTTATCTAAATGGGTCATCCTCCAGCTCCTTGCTCCGCCTCCCGGAGGCAGCTGCTCCATGAAAGGCCAAAGAGGAGTCAAGGGTCTTGGCTCCAACTCTGGGCGATAGCTATGACTAGAGATGCCCAGCTTGTACCCTGTCTCTTGGCACCTGAAACCAGTACCTCAAAATCTTCTTTTTCTAAGACCTTCTGCCTTCCTCTCCTGAATCCAGACTGTTTTCATCTGATTTCCTTGGGGGGCAAGGGGGGGAGGAGAGTAACCCCAGCACCCATCTCTCCAGTGTGTCGTGTATCTGTAAGTGGGATGAGGGTGGCCAGGGGCACTGCACAGCCTGGCCCAAGGCAGAGGGTGGGGCATTCCCTTCTCCAGGAGTAGGAGGCAGGGAGGTAGAGGCAGGGAGGTGCAGGCAGGGCAGGGCATCTGCAAGGAACTTCTGTCTTCTGAGATGATAGCTTTCTCCAGGCCACACCCCTCCATCTTGGATCCTGACTGCCTTGGTGTGTTGGGGAACCTTGGAAGAGCCACCTTTCTGGATGTCAATGTTTGCCACCTACAAAATGGGACAGGGAATTAGCCCTGCTGCCTTCCCAGTGTGCAGGACTGCAGGGGCAAGAAAATCACTGGGCTGCTATCAGTAGAAATTTTGCTCGGTCAGGTTAACATGGGTATAGCAAGCCCATTATAATGATTCCTTGGCTCTCCCCTTCCTGGCATAGTAGCAGGTGACCCACTTCTGAAGAAGCTCAGCAGAGAAGACTAATGTTTAGAACGGAGCTCTTAGGTCCTGATGTGCAAATTTGTGAATGGTCTTTTCTTTCTGGCCTGTGCTCAAACCTTCTCTCTCTGGTTGCTGCCTCCACCCCAAAGGTCTTCCCACTTTGCCTTGGTAAACCCCACCCTTTTTTGGAGGAGGGGTAATTAGGTTTATTTATTCATTTATTTTTTTTTTATTGAAGGTACTGAAGCTTGAACCCAGGCCCTTGTGCATGCTAAGCATGCATTCTACCACTGAGCTATGCCCTCCCCTCATCCGCAAACCCTATTCTTCGTTCAAGTTCTAAGACAAAGTTTTCTCCCTGGGGTGGTTTTCCCTGATCCTCCAGGCAAAGGAAGCTCTCTGGAGCACCTGGAGCCCCTGGCCAGGAAGGGATCTCAACTGTCGTGTTCATCACACTAGACTGGAGCTGACTTAATTGCCAGTCCTACCGCTGATCCGAGGCCCTTGGCACTGGGACTGTCCGATTTTTGTCTGAATCCCCAGTACCTACCATAGTGTCAGGCACATAGCAATAGGCTTTCAGCAGATGTTTGGAGAATAAATGCCCTTTTTATTTTTCAGATGAGGACATTAAAACTAGCCAGACCAGTTAACCAGATCATTTAAGTGGCTGTCTTGAGTTGCATAGTACCAAAGGGGCAAATAAAGATTAGATCCCTGGGCTCTCGATCCACATCCTCTGAGCTGGTGTTCACATTTCTGTGTCATTGTTGTGCCCGGGTTTCCTGCCCCCTCTGGGTGGGAGTGGCCATTTACCGTAACATCTCAACTTGAATACTCCGGAGAATAAAAAGGATTTTTACTAATAATTATATGGGGTGAGCCAGGACTGTCTCCAGGCAGGCGTCCTCTGGCTGATCCATTCAGTGACTGTTTTCTTCTTCCTTTCCTCTAGTCACTATATTTTTATACTAGAGAATGATTGCTCAACTATCTTGCAGATGAGAACAAAGGTCCCTCAAAATGAGTTGTCATAAACAAGGCTGACTCTCCACCCATGCCTCGGAAGAAGGGCAGAAAATCTTATCTGGGCACTGATCCCATCAGTCAGGGATCAGCCCAATGACTTAGCCAATAAATATTTTTTTGTAATTTGTGTTAACTGGTAAACAATTGTTGAAGGCTTTCTGTATGCTGAGCCCCTTCTAGGCCTGAGCTGTTGCTGTGTCTCACGTACTTTAACAGACTCGCCAGCAGATAGTTAGAGGCCTGTCCATAGGGGCCGGCATAGGTGGGGGAACAGGTGTTAATCCCACGAGGGCAGTGACACATCACTCTTCTAGTCTGTAACCTGCTTGGGGACTGGTGGAGGCACGATGACCTAACTTGTTTCCTTCCTGGGACGTGTCAGCCAAGCTGTGGTCTCCTAAGACCTAACATAGCTGATGGAGGTTGGGGCGGTGGATAGGGGGCGGGGATGGGGGTCCCTGACCTAGCCCCCCCGAGGCCAGAGCATGGGCTTGCAGGAGGATGGAGCTGGCTCTTGAAGATTAACAATTCTGACTTAAAATCATAGGCTTCCAAAGGGGAGGGTATTTATTGCTCAGTGGTAGAGTGCATGCCTAGCGTGCACGAGGTCCTAGGTTCAATCCCCAGTACCTCCACTTAAATCAATCAATCAAACAAACAAACCTAATTACCTCCCCCACCAAAAATCAAATCAAATCAAATCAAATCATAGGCTTCCAGAGTTGAAAGAGACGGATCTCAGGGTTCAACTTGTATACCTTCTACCCATACAGGCAGGGACTCCTCTTTGCACACCTCAGATCCTTTTCATTTTTTTTTGAAACCTCTTTTCTTTTCCGCCTTGTCTTCTTTAGAGCTCTGTCCCCTAGCCTATGTTTACCTCATCGTATATGTTTGTGTGTACACAGTTGTACGTCAGAATATGCCTAATGTTTGTATAAGTGTGTGTCTTAAACTCTTAAATATTTCTCTTTCATTATCTAGGTATGTGGGTTTTTTTTTTTTTTGAACGATCTATTAATTCAATTTTTACGGCCCTTTATCTGAAGAGCTTGTGGTATTTCATCTAGTGTCTGATTTTTAAAACAAAGAATTGAGAGAGAAAAGAACTAGTCCATAAAATCTCCCCTTCAGGGAGAGGAAAGGGCATGGAGCGGTGTTCGGGAACGAAGCTCCAGGTTGAATCCCCATAGTTGGAGGATTTAAGCCCCTTCCCCCATCCCCGCCCCCTGTCCAATTCCAAGCCAGGGGTTTTTCTGCTTAGCTCATTGGAGTGGTTTGGAGCAGAAGGGATGGGGGGGGGGCGGGGTGAAGAGGGCGCTGAGGTGCAGCCCGGCCCCTGCAGCTGCAACTGGGCCTCTCCAGGGGCTTGGGCAGGAGGCTCCATGGTGACCGCCGCTCCCGCTGCTATTGTCCTCCCTGCCCTGCTCGGGGAGGGCCAAAGAGCCGGGCCTCCCCTCTTTCAGGGATGCAGCTCCAGGGGAGGAGCGGGGGCGGAGGGCACGCCATCCCTGGCCGGTTGCCGGGGTGACCGGGCCCAGGGCTTTGTGAGCTGCTCCTCTTACGGGATTACGGCTGTTCCGCATTCCTGTCCGAAAGGGACAGAGGCCCGCGTTCGGAGCCGGAAGCCTTTGTCTGCCTCCAGAGCCCTGTGAAAGGGGGGATTAGAGGCTCCACCCCTCGGGTCCAGGTTTCCTTTTCTCTGTCTCCTTTTGAACCTAGAGGGGAGGCAAACCCTCCTGGGAAATGAATGAGGCGCTGTTTTCCTCGGCCTGCGCCTTCAGATTTCTCATAACTTGCCTGGCTCCCATGAAGGGGAAGTCTTGTATTTACCATTTATGTCCTTGAATAGGACTTGTCAGGAATTGACCAGCCCTGTGACACCCCACCCCATCCCCGCCCAGCACCTGATGCCAGCACTGCAGCCTCCAAGGGCCCCGTGGCATTTATACGGTCATTTCACACAATTGGAGCGGGAAAGCACCTCTGACATCTTAGCCCAGCCTGTTTATTTCACAGAAAAGAAAATTGAAACTGGGAGCGGGGGTGGACCTTGCCCACCAGGACAGCAGCAGAGCCTGGAGGGCCCAGGTCCGCTGACTCCCCACGCGATGCCTTCTCCATACACCACATGCGCAGTTGGTTTCTGTCACCCTCGCTGCTGAGTGCCGTGGAACAGGGCTGAGACAACCCCGTCCCTAGGAGTTTTGCTTAAACTGCTTCTTGGCAGTTCTTTCTCCATTTCCTCTTGCCTCACTCCACCCTTCCTGAACCCACCACACATACCAGCCAGAGAGTTTAATCTTTATATGGTTTTTGCACCTTTACAAACAATAGCAAAGCCCAGAGACTCTGTTTAATTGTCTAGTTGTTTGTTTGTTTGTTTGTTGCTGGAGGAGCGACATTAGTTACCTAGACTGAAGAGACTGGCATTTTTACCATAACTTTTTTTTTTCAAGTATAATCGGTTACAATGTTGTGTCAATTTCTGGTTTACAACATAATAGTTTGGTCATACATATACATACATATATTCATTTTCATATTCTTTTTCATTACAGGTTATTACAAGATATTGAATATAGTTCCCTGTGCCATACAGTATAAACTTGTTTACCTATTTTATGTATATACAAATATATCTATATATCGAGGTATCTATAAATCTCGAACTCCCAGTTTATTCCTTCCCACCCCGTTCCCCCCATAACTTTTTTGTGATTTTTTTATGTATGTATGGTAAAACATATATGACATAAAGTGTACCATTTTAATCATTTTAAGTGTACAATTCAGCACATCCACAGTGTTGTACACCGTCACCACTGTGCATTTCCAAAACCTTTTCATCATCTGAAGCAGAAGCTCTGTACCTATTAAACAATAACCCGCTGTCCCACCACCCCCACCTCCAACATCCCCACTTCTGGTAACCACTCTCCTCCTTTCTGTCCAGTGCAGTTGCCTACTCTGGGTACCTCATGTAAGTAGAATTGTACAATATTTGTCCTTGGGCGCCTGGCCTCTTGCACTGAGCATCGTGTTTTCAAGGGTCATCTATACTGTGCATGTATCAGCACTTCACTCCTTTTTATGGCTGAATAATAGTCCATAAGATGAATATACCGTATTTTCTCTAGCCAGTCATCCATTAATGGGCATTATGAAGGAAAAAGTACCAGAGGCAGGATCAGATGGTCAATAGTGCCACCCCCTCTGTGCCCGTTAGTGACTGTGTGACTCTCTGAGCAGGTCATTTACCTTCCTTAGGAACCAGCTTCCTCACCTGGAAATGGGGTAATGATGCTTTCTGTGCCCACCTCCCAGGATTGTTGTGAGGGCTGGTTCACTGACTGCTGCAGTAATGGTTGTTCAGCGCCTACTGTGTGCCAGGCACTATGCTCGCTATCCAGTGGTGAGCAGAACAGGCCCAGTCCTTTCCTTGTAGTGGAATGTGGTAAATTTGCAATCATAAAGCATTGGCCTTACAAATGCAGGTTGTTGCCTACCTTCTGCATCTGTGGACTCTGAATAAGGTCATTGATCCATTCTCCTTCCTGCTACATAAACTGCACCTAACCTAGTGAGAGCCTTCTCTAGAGAAGGTGTTCTCCAGCCTCTCTGCCACCTGCCCCAATGAAGGATGGCGAGGCTTCTCTGGGTGCGCCCTGTGGCCTCTGTAGCAGCTGTAGGCACATCACCAGAATCAGGGCTCTCAGAGTGTCCTTGGGGACACCTTTACCTGCCAGACCTTTCTCCTCACTCTCTTGCGTTCTCTGTTCCCAGGTGGCCATCAAGTCAATCCGGAAAGACAAAATCAAAGATGAGCAAGATCTGATGCACATTCGGCGAGAGATTGAGATCATGTCGTCACTCAATCACCCCCACATCATTGCCATCCATGAAGGTACAGGGGCAGAGTATTTGAACCTGGGAGTGTGTGTGTGTGTGTTTGCGTAGGAGCAATCAGAACAGATGACACAAGGAAGTAAAAAAGACACAGGCTTAAGAGCAAAAGTTGGATTTGAAACCCAGCTGTATGACTTTGGACAACTACTTTAACCTCTGGGCCTCAGTTCCTCATTTGTAAAACGGGATAACCCCACCTACGTCACAAGGTTGGTGCAAAGATCAAAGTACAAGTCACCAAGTGCTCAGCACGTGCGAGGAATTCCACAGACTGTTGGCATTTTTGTTGTTAGGTTTTCCAGACTTGAACACTGCCTCCCCGAACCAATGAGATCCTTAGCAATCCGGGGGAGGCTGAAACATACAGAGACCTGCACCTGTCCCCGGTGCGTGGGTACTATTTTCCTTCATGCATCCCAAGAGCCAGACCTCCTGTCCTCTGAATCATTCCCCCATGGGGCTGGCTCCCAACTCGTCTCTTTCAGCCTCCTCTTGGTCTGACATCAGTGCTGGCTTTCCCCTCCAGCTACCCTGTTCCCTGCGACCCAGACAACAAAGTAAGCCAGAGAGGGTGATGTGGCAAAGAGGGAGAGCAGTCTCCCACACACACCTGTCTGCTTCCAGCCGTTACATAATATCAGTTAGACAGGAAACAAGGAAAGGCAGTAGCAGCAGGACGGAGGGAAGGGAGCCTGTGGCTTTGTCCTGGGTCTGATATTCCTGGTGGGAAGAAAGACTGGTCTCCTCTCTCAAGTTATGCTTATTGGATGACTCGGGGCAGAGCCACTGACATGGCCCCGTGACCTGAGCTGGTCCCATGGGGAGCCCAGGCAAGTGGCTCTGAAGGCGAATTGTATCTCTGTGTATTTCCCCCAGGGAAGAGTGGGCAGATGACAGAGGTATTGGTTAAGCCAGGCTGAGCTTGGTGATTGGGCTCCGTGTGTGTGTGTGTCTGTGTGTGTCTCTGTGTGTGTGTGTGTGTACACGTGAATTCCCCCTGACACCTCTATCTCCAGCTAGGTCTAGGAACTGAGCTTTGAAGCTTAGGATGTGGCTTCTACTTACTACATTTTCAGATTCAGCACATATTGGGATGTCACAGCTTAACAGTTAGTGTATCTGGCAGGGCTCCCCCAGATCCATCCCCTTCTGCCACAGCCTTCAGGAGTTTTGGGCTGGGACAAGGTTCTGGTCCTGGGACTGACCACTAACCTAGCTGCTCTCCAGAATGGGCCCTGGCTGGCTCCTGACCCCCAATTTCAGGGCACAAAGTTTGCACACAGCCTACAGAGATGTGGGGAACCACAGGGGTGGAGCCTCAGCTGGGCACCCCCAGCAGGCTGGGCCATGATGCTCCCCAGGGGGAAAAGCACAGTCCTCCTGGTCATGGATCCATTTGACTGGGAGCTGGTCCCCTGCTTGGAAGAAGCCTGCTCCCTCTGCTCCCCCTCACAAGCTAGACAGCAATCACGCTGGGGCTGGCTGAGCAAGCCAAACTCACAGGACCCGTCTGACACAAAGATGCCATGTCACCAACATACATGTTTTGCCACATACCCAGCAGAAGGGCCAGTTTGGGGAACCAGCCATTGCCTACTTTTCCAGGAGGCAAGACAAGGCCTTGGGAGGCAAGAGGGCCCCTCCCACACATGGAGATGAGCCAGCTGGAGTAGGCTGACTGCCAGGACGCCAGCCGATCAATTAATCACCAAATAGTTAGATTGTTTCTGTGTACAAGGCCCTGGCTTGAATACTCTGGATGGGAAGTCAGAGATGTTAAAAGTGATGACTATTTCAGCTCTGCGTGGTACTTTGCAGTTTACAAATCACTTTCGTACACTTGTTTTCCTCTTCTAATCCTCAAGGCAGGCATTACTATGGACATGATTCTTCAAATCTATGCATGAGGGTGCTGATAGAAATGTAATAGTAGATACCATCTATTACGGGCTTGCTTGCCGCCGCTTGTTCAGCCAGCCCGAGAGCTATCTATCACTTACTTTCATCTGTTTCTCACCCCAGCCCTGTGAGGTCGCTATTATCATCCCTTTTCAAGTGAGGAACTCAGGCACACTGGTTGAATAACTTGCCACAGTGTCCCGGCTAGTAAGTGATGGGACCGGGATTCAAACCCTAAACCTACATTCTTACTGATGTACCTAGAAGAGATTTGCCCAAGGTCACGGGGTAAAAAAGTGCTGGATTCTGAACCAGAGAACCTGACTTTTCATACTCATTCAGTGATGTCTCAGAATTTGCTGGGTAGTTTTAAGAATCCTCAAAAGCCTGAACTTCCAAGGAGAAGGAGGGTGGGCCTTGGCCTTAGCAAATGTCTCTAGAGGAAGGTCCTGTCTGGTTTGGGGCCAGGGAGGACTATGTGGCCCCCAGTGGGGAGCAGTGGGCTCCGGTGGGGCCTGACATTCCTGCCCTGCTCTGCCCCAGTGTTTGAGAATAGTAGCAAGATTGTGATTGTCATGGAGTACGCCAGCCGGGGCGACCTGTACGACCACATCAGCGAGCGGCAGCGGCTCAGTGAGCGCGACGCCCGGCATTTCTTCCGGCAGATCGTCTCCGCCGTGCACTACTGCCACCAGGTGAGCAGCCACCTGCCCCAGCCCTGTTCTGAGGGGCTGGTCCCTGGGGCTCGGGAGCCAGTTTGCACCAGATTCCATGACCTGTCCAGGATCACACAGGAAGACAGAAGCAGAAGCAAGACTCAATTCTGGATTCAGACTAGGGAATGTTGGTGTCTCTGGCTTTGAGTCTCTTGGCCCAGGATGGAAGGGCCCACGATGTTTTGTGCTATGTGCCAGTAAAGATGGGCATTCCCACCTACCTGTGCTCACCCCGACTCAGCCCCCTTTGTGCTTACCTCACTGTTCAGACCAAGCCCTCGTGTCCTCCCCTCCCTGGTGACCTTCTTGATTCTCCTCCCTCCCTCTTTCAGAACGGGATTGTCCACCGAGATCTCAAGCTGGAGAACATCCTCTTAGATGCCAGTGGAAATATCAAGGTGAGCCCCACCTCTTGTTTAAAGCCACTCCCCCACCCCTCCCCAGCCTGTCCGCACTGCCCCTAGCCAGGCATCTTGAAGCCCCTAGGGGTTCTAGAAGGAGCTGAGCAAAGCTCAGACTTATATATTAGTACTGGTACGGACCTCCACCATCATCCATTCCAGCACCTTATTCTATGGATTAAAAACTGAGGGAAGGGTGTAGAGAGCATGCTTAGCATGTACAAGGTCCTGGGTTCAATCCCTAGTACCTCCATAAAATAAATAAATAGATAGATAAATAAACCTATTCCCCCTCCCCCCCCAAATGAGAAGAATAAACAAGACAGAAGCCTCTAAAATATATATGTATGAAAAAGAAAAGAAAACTGAGGCCTCACGATAAGGAATGACTTGCACAAGGTCCCATGGCTGGTGAGTGGCTGAGCCTGAGTTGGAACCAAACTCCTCTGACTCCCTGACCAGTACTCTTGATGTTCCCAGGCTGACCGGAGTCTAGGTCTAGGGTTGGCTTCTGCTCGTAACCTTGGGACTGGCAAGCAGAAGTCACAGCCTGAGCCCGCCCCACCTGCGTGCCTGCACAAACACACCTGCTCACACGCAGCCGCAGTTAGGTAGTCCTTTGGCACCTTTCACCACAGCAAGCAATGCGCTGCCAGCTTCCTGCTTTCTGCAGCTGCTGAATTCTCATGCCTAATTAGTTAAACTTAGGTCTGAGAAGTTCACGTTGATGTGGTAAACCCAGGTCTCAGGGCTGGCAGGGGGAGGTGGCAAGGGCTGGCCCCTGCAGGTACCTGGGAGGGCTCGGACTCTGCACCCGGACCCCTCCTCAGAATCCTTCTGAACCCAGGTCATAGTCCCTTCGCAAGTGGCTCCTGACCTATGCCCTGAGGTGCCCTGGCACTGAGTTCATGCTCCTAACCAATTCCCGGAGCAGGTGGGGCTTGCTTTGATGTTGACCAGGGGGAGGGAAACCAGAGCCCATAAGCCCACATAACCTGGGCGGGCACGAACTTTCCCATCTGTACCAATCACCTGCCTCATTACGGGCTTCAACTGGTAACTGCTTGATAAGAGACCAATAAAACCATAAATGAAGGAGCCAGAGTTTATCAACAGCCCCACCCTGGGGACACATGGCCCTCTGCTGGGGATGGAGAGGTGGGGAGCAGAAGGCCAGTGGCCTCAGCCTCGGTTTAAGAATAGTTGGGGAAGGGTCTCTCTAAGGAGCGAGAAGATGGGCTTGGAGCCTCTCAAGCCCTCAGTATAAGGTAGCTCAGAAAGTCCCATAAGAAGAATCCATCTTCTGGGCTATAAATAACCATGGCTGTCATCTTTGTTCTGCCTTCCCTATGGCTTCTCAGCTATACTGGGCTGACCCCAGTCCACCACGTTCCTGCCCAGGTGTGGGCAGAGAGATGAGCCCCTTTGCTGGGAAGGGCAGCCCAAGCCCAAGCAGTGGGTTGCACGCTTCTGAGCACCACGGCATTGGCACAAGAGGCCGACTCTCCCCCTCCAACTGGTAGACCCTTCCTTCAGTCAATAAGTGGCCATCCCACCCATGGGTCACACCTGCGCTAGGAGCTGCAGATGGGGTGGGGGCGAGAGGTCAGCACAGGGAACGTGGCAGTAAGAGGAGATGGGATGGACAAGCAGGGGCAACTGTGAGCCATTGGAAATTGTAGGGGTTCATGGGAGAAGGAAATCTCAGGGCAATGGAAGGCTTCCTGGAGGAAGTGGGCTGGCAGGTGGGCTTGCTGGGTCAGGAGGATGTGTGCAGGCAGGAGACAGCATCCCTGGAGTGATGAACAAAGGTGAACAGTGTGAACAAAGGTGCCTGGGAAACAGCGAGGACCTGGTGGCGCCCCGACACACCTCTGCCTAGGCACTCCTCATTGGTACAACCTCCACAGGGTCCCCTCTTCCAGGGCCTGAGCTATGTCGGCGGTGCCCAGTGTTGGGTAGGGGTCATGGGCACCCTTCCCTCCTGCTGGGGCCTGGGTTTCCCCCGGTCTAGAGAGGGGCCAGCTTGGAGCTACAGAACAAGCCAGGCCTTGGTGTGACCCCTGCCCACGTTTGACCCAATCCTGCAGATCGCTGACTTTGGCCTCTCCAACCTCTACCACCAAGGCAAGTTCCTGCAGACGTTCTGCGGGAGCCCCCTTTACGCCTCGCCAGAGATCGTCAACGGGAAGCCCTACACGGGCCCAGAGGTGAGTGTCGGCCCTCCTCCACCAGCCCGTGTCGGCCGTTCACTGGCTTAGATCCACAGAGACAGGTGCGCTAGTTCCCTAGTTACTCCCTTTCTCAGAGCTCAGAACTCACCTCCCTGCCGGAGGAGTGCCAGGCCAGGTCTCTCGCTGAGAGAGGCAAAAACTGGAACGAGAGTTTGAGTCTCTTGCTCCCAGTCTGGTTCTAAGCCCCTCACTTTCCAAGTTCCCATTACCTTTCCCAGTCCCCAGCCAACCTCCCTGGAGAGGTGATGTCTGTCACAACCATCCACTCCTGGCCCAGAGGGATGACCTTGTCACTGACCTTGTGTTTGTGGCTGCCCCTCCCAAGGGGAGGCAATTGACTACACCTCTTCCCATGAACCTCAGTCTCTTCTGCAGTGTCACCCTCTCTGTCCCTGGGTGCGAGAAGGAGGTGGTTCTCAAATGCACTGAGCTCTGAGTTCTCCAAAGTGTGCCCCCCTTTTCCCATGGTATTGAATGTGAGGCTGGAAGCCCTCCAGCCTGTGGCATGAGAACATTCTTGATGACTCCCTCTCTCTCTCTCTGTCTCCTTCTCTCTCTCTCTCAGGTGGACAGCTGGTCCCTAGGTGTTCTCCTATACATCCTGGTGCATGGCACCATGCCCTTTGATGGGCAGGACCATAAGACGCTGGTGAAACAGATCAGCAATGGGGCCTATCGGCAGCCGCCTAAACCCTCCGGTGAGTGAGCGTATGGGTGTTCTCATCCAGGACCGGGGTGTCCTTTGCTAATTTCCACAGCAGGAATTAAACAGTGACAGTAAAATGAAGAGAGCCACCCAGAGAGATGAGGGTAACTTCCACCCCACCTCCTGCTGTCCTCTCTCTGCCTCCTGTGTCTGTGATCTCAGAGGAAGGAAGGGGTAGCTCTTCCTTCCTTTATGGGCATACTTTATTATATTTGGGAAGTGCTTCCTAGGGTCTAACTTAGATCCTCTTTGCTCCAATTGTCTCATTTCCTACTGCTTTTGTCCTAGTTTTTAGAAATCTTTTTGTCCCCTCAGGTACAATGTAGAAGGCAAGAATCAGGGTGTGAGAACCTTGGTTTACTCTTGAGCAGTCCCTGCCCTCAGAGGGTTGCATTTCAGGGCAGCAAAGGAGGATGCACACTAACATACAAACCTGGCTAACAAAGGGGCCGTGGTCCTGAGGGGCCGAGGGGCAGAAGCAGACATTGGCGGAGTCAATCCAGGAAAGCTGGAGACTGTGGGGAGCCGGCCTGGGCTGTGGCGTGTGTGGAGCCCTGGTGGGAGTGGACCTGTCTGACACAAGAGTGAGCCGTGTCTTAGCACGAATGGGGGTCAGCCAGTGAGAGGTGGGCTGTGGGTGCCCATGCTCGTGGCTACGAATCTGAATTCCCTCTCTTTCTTCTAGATGCCTGTGGCCTGATCCGCTGGCTGTTAATGGTGAACCCTACCCGCCGGGCCACACTGGAGGATGTGGCCAGTCACTGGTGGGTTAACTGGGGCTACACCACCCGTGTTGGAGAGCAGGAGGCTCTGCACGAGGGAGGGCACCCGGGCAGCGACTCTGGCCGGGCCTCCATGGCTGACTGGCTCCGGCGGTCCTCCCGCCCTCTCCTGGAGAACGGGGCCAAGGTATGCAGCTTCTTCAAGCAGCACGCACCTGGAGGTGGGAGCATCACCTCCGGCCTGGAGCGCCAGCATTCGCTCAAGAAGTCCCGCAAAGAGAATGACATGGCCCAGACTCTCCAGGGGGACCCAGCTGCCAACAGCTCCCCTCGCCTTGGCAAGGGCACCCTCAAGCTGCCGAAAGGCATTCTCAAGAAGAAGGCGTCGGCCTTCTCGGAGGCGCCAAGGGAGGACCCTGAGCTCAGCCCCGTCCCTACAAGCCCAGGACAGGCTGCCCCCCTGCTCCCCAAGAAAGGCATCCTCAAGAAGTCTCGCCAGCGTGAGTCTGGCTACTACTCGTCTCCTGAACCCAGCGAGTCTGGGGAGCTCTTGGATGCAGGGGACGTGTTTGTGAGTGGGGATGCTGTGGAGCACAAGCCCCCACCAGCCTCAGGGCTGCTGCTCCATCCGAAGGGCATCCTCAAACACAACGGCAAGTTCTCCCACACCGCCCTGGAGCTTCCCGCCCCCGCCACCTTCGGCTCTTTGGATGAACTGGCCTCACCTCGCCCTCCAGCCCGGGCCAGCCGCCCCTCAGTGGCTGTGAGTGAGGACAGCATCCTGTCCTCTGAGTCCTTTGACCAGCTGGACTTGCCCGAGCGGCTCCCTGAGCCCCCACTGCGGGGCTGTGTGTCTGTGGACAACCTCCTGGGGCTTGAGAAGCCCCCCTCAGAAGGCCCTGGAAGCAGAGGCCTGAGGCGCTGGCGGCAGGACCCCTTGGGGGAGAGCTGCTTTTCCCTGATGGACTGCCAGGAGGGGACAGAGGCCTGCCAGCAGGCACTGGGGGTCTGCTCAGAGCTCAGCTGAGGGTGGGGGGCATCGCCCCGCCGGGGCAGGCTCTAAGATGCAGCTGGCTGCACCCTCAGGGGAGACAGCCTTCTTCCCTGCCACCCAGGACCAACATCCCAGCCCAGAAGGCTGAGACGGTTTGCAATCGAGCCCTGGGGAGGGCTGTACGTGGGGAGTGGGCAAGTGAAGTGCATTGAGGGTTCAATGTCTTCAGCCCCATCCAACCAAGAAGATAGTAGAGGGAAAAAGAGTAGAGAAGTAGAGGGGCAGGCCCGTGGCCGAGTCCCCGTTGTCTGTTTCTTGTACACATAGTAGGGCCACAGAGATCTGGAAAGAGCGCTCTCTTAGCACTCATCTCCTTTATTGTAATGAGTAAGTTTCCTGCATGGTGCCTTCCTGCCAAGGTGGGGGTGGAAACTCTTCTTTCATTCACACATACATTCCCATCTCCACCAACCACAACTGAAATGTGGCACCCCTAACACCCTGGGGTGTCCTGGGAATGGCCTCCCAATGCCTGCCCTTCCTTACTTACCTGAGCAGTAAGAGAACGCAACCTCTTGTTTCCTCAAAGGTTCTCTCCCCTTTCCCCTCCTCCAAACCTGGCCCAAGCCTCCTGGAGTCGCTGCTATGAATCTAAAGGACTTGAAAAGGCTCAGGCTGCTATTGGACTTCATCTCAAGGGGCCCAGATGCCGCTGGACCCCACCTTGGACCTCAAAGACTCTGAACTTCTCCGGCCTCCAAGCTGCTCCTGCTACTGAGAATGGCCATGTCTATTTCTCTGGGTTTTCAGGGCCCTAGAATGTTCTTATTTATTATTATGTTTTCAACACTGTTTTTTTAAAAAGTGAGCCTTCTATCTTCGATAATGTGAATACTATGTTCTGGGGAAATCCACTGTGCCATCTAAATGTTGTGCAGAGAGACACAGTTTTGCAATGATTCTCTACTGATTAAGGGGAAGCGGAGGGGGAATCTTTTATAAATCTACATATCCCATTATACTGTCTGCAAGTGGTGTCTGGCCCCCTCACTCCATGCCCTGATTCTGTCTACCTGATGGTCCCTCTTTCCTTCTGTGGGTAGAAAGAACCATCCCATTAAAAACCAGAATGGTGATTGGAAAACAGCCTCTGTGGTTCTGATTGGGGGGTGGGGAGGTGGGTGCAGATCTTTGAGTTTTCTCTTAACATGCACTCCCCTGGTCTGTCATGGCTAGAGAATACAGAACCTGCTTAATACAAACAAAACACAACAAAAATCTAGCCCTTAACTCCAAAAGGCTCCCCGTTATACCTCCATCAGCAGTTCTCCCCTTTAAGCACACAGGTGGGAAAGAGCCCTGAGCTGAGGATCCCAATTTGCTCTGGGGTTAGCACTAAAGCCCCGGGTTTGGCAGATTATACAGCCCCGCCCCGACGCTGCTCATTCTCTTCTCCCACCCCTCCCCCATCCAGCTCAGTCCCCTGCTGCTTGAAGTCTCCCCCACCGCCTTTATTCTCTCCCTCCAAAGAAATCCTTCACCCTCCAGTGCCAGGCAGCTGCTCTCCTCTCCGCCCCCACCGCCTGACTCCTAGAGGAAGCAAAGAATGCTTGGAATGCCCCCCTCGTTGGCCGTCCCTCTCCACCCCCTGCAGAGCATTCCCCGGACGCCGGCTTCATTGAGAAACTCCCGGGCTCTGAGGGCTAGGATGAAAGGGAGGATAAGGACAAAGTGCAGGCAGGCAGGCAGCCGGCCGGCTCCGGCTTCAAGCAGGCTCCCTCCCCCATGACTTGCCCGACCCGTTGTTCGCAGGCCCCCAAACATCCCAAGTCCTAGCCAGTTCCAGCTGCCTGCTCCACGGTACACCTGTCCTCCCCGCCAGCCATCAGCGCCTGCTGGTGTGGAGCATCTGCACTTCCCTCCCGCTCCCTGCATCTGGGGAGCTGGCAAAGTTACTGAGTCTGGGGAAGAAGTGGGGAGCCAGGCAACCCTGGGATCAAGACGAAAGAGTAAACAAGAAACTGCTTAAGCTACAACTGGGGTCTTCCAGTCCGATATCTTTGAGGTCCTACTGAGTGCGGGAGCTCTGGGCTAGGCTCTGGATAGACATGGGAAAAATATAATAGAGGGTCTTTACCCAAGAAGCTCAGAGTTCAGATGTGGAGTTGACCTTGCTCATTTATTCACTGGACTCAGGACTCAAGCCCTTTTGTGTGCTTAGCCCTTGAAGGACAGGGGTGATTGCTATGTCCCTGATGCAGCGCGTAAGATCTTAACCTCAAGGAGGCTGCAGACTGGACAGCAAGGTAGCATGCATTAAAAATAAGTAAAACTCTATAGAAAAATTGTCAGTTCAGATAATGCTGAGGGGAGTTGGGGTGATGGAAAAGAGTAGCAACTTAGGAGAAAATAATAAGGGCTACCATTTAGGTACTTATGTATCAGGCACTTGGTGTATTATTTAAAGCTCAGGACAGCCTTGTTAGTCCGGCACAATTTTTATCATTCTTAAGTTGCAGAAGATGAAATTGAGACTCAAAAACTTAAAGTAACTTGCCTAGTTAGCAGATGGGAAAAGCACAACTCAAATCCAGTCTTGGGGGATAACAGATCTGAGTGAGGGGGTGGAGTCACCTGAACTAGGCTGGGTTTGGAGAGTCAGGAGATCAGTGAGTGGAAGTACAAATACTTACTGAGAATCTATTACGCGCCACACTCTGTCTTAGGCACAAGGATTATGGCAATTCCTTCTGCCCGGAAATGCCTTCCCCTCACCTCCAAAGCTTCGAAAGGGAGACGCTGCAGTGGGGAGATAGGATGGAGGGGAGAGGGAGGGAAACCTGAGTGTGGAAAGGCACTGAGGGGAGGGAGAGGCCACAGCCCCTGCTAGCACTTTTGGGGGAGGATGGAATTTCTGGGAAGGGGAAGGGACTCGAGTGAACGTGGTGTAGGTACTTGGTCCCGAGATCTTTGTCCTCTTTGTGGTCTGTTTGCTCAGCCTCTTCCAAGCCAGGGGCTGGGAGAGGCGGGCAGGAGAGGGGGTGGATGTGGGGAAGCCTGCTGGGGAAAGAGACTCTAGATGGGAAAGAGAAAGAGAACGTCTATTACTTCAGCCCCGGGGAGACCCCGGCTCAGGCTGTGGATCCCACGTTGCACCACCTTTCCCCTCACCTGCCAGGATGCTTCATACCGAAAACATTCCAGAAAGCAGGCTCAGAGAGATGACTCTGGGCCCCAGGGGGGAAGTCTGGAGCCCTAGGAATATTTAGTGCCACATCAGCGCTTCCGGAATGTGAATAACCCAGACAACAACTGGGGGCAACTTTGAGAGACAGGAAAGGACCTTCTGAAATCAACAAATACGTCTTAACCAGAATTTTCTCCCCACCTCAGCCCTTTCCTCGGGCAAGTCCACTGAGGCCGTCCCTGAGTGGAAGCCCCCTCTGTAGGTAGTGCCGAGACCCCTCTGCATGGAGGTGGACGGGGGAGACCCTCAAGGCATGTCGGGAGGAGCCCTTCCCTTCTCCCTTGGCCCCATCCAGTAGGGCTGCCGTGGGCCCTTCTGGTGGGCTGGCAGGAAGGGGTTGTGGCAATTCAGACCTGTGGGGTACAGCTGTCCCCTCTAGAGCTTCTCGGTCAGCTCTGCGAGTCAGAATCTGGAGACTGACAGACAGCCAGAGCATGTCTGGACTGGGATGGGCCCAGGACAGAGGGTTGGCTGAAGAGCCTGGGCATTTTCAAGCAGAAGAGGAGACTGAGGGCTGGAGAACCAAATAATAGACGACAGTGGTGGTCTTCTGAAAAAGGCTCATGGCTCAGAGCCCACCAATGGGTGGGGGCTACCGAGATGCAGGATGCAGCTTGATAAGGCAGTCACCTGTATAATGTGTTCATTCATTCCTTCATAAGTATTTATTAATTGAGCACCTATAGTGTACACTGTTCTAGGCTTTGAGGATACATTTGTGAACAAAACTGATAAAAATCTCTGCCCTTATTGGGTTTCTATTCTAGTGGAGGAAGCTAGAGCAGTAGGCATAATAAATTTTATAGTATATTAACAGGTCATAAGTATGAGGAGAATGGGGAGGAGACAGGGAATAACATTTTCTGTTTTGTGTGTGTGTGGTTTTTTGTTTGTTGTTTTTGAGGGGGAGGTAATTAGAGTTAATTTATTTACTTTAATGGAGGTCCTGGGGATTGAACCGAGGACCTCATCACGCTAGGCATGCACCCTACCTCTGAGCTGTACCATCTCCCTGGGAATAGCATTTTAAATTGGGGGGATCAAAGAAGGACTCACAGAGAAGGTGGCATTTATGTAAAGACTTAGACGAGGGAAGGTGCTAACCATGCAGACATTTGGTTGAACAGTGTTCCAGGTGGAGGGAACAGACAACAGAAAGACCTTAAGGTGGGAGCAGCAGAAAGAGAGTCAAAAGAGGTGATGGGGGGTTGGAGTAGATCACTTAGAATTTTATGAGCCATTCTACAGGCTATGGCTTTTATTCTGAGTGAAATGGGGAGCCAGTGGAAGGTTTTGAGCAAAAGGAATGGCATAATCTGACTAAGGATTTTTTTTTTTTTTAAATTCCTCTAGCTGCTTGTGGAGAATAGCCAGGGGTGGGGGTGACCTGAAGGACTTCAGGGATGGTGTGTCTTCTACTTGAGAGGGGGGAGGGTTGGAGGTGGAGGGGGTGGGGGAGCTAGGGAGCGCTTAGCCCTCCAATGGAGATAAGAGGTAGAAGAGGTCTGGAATTTGGGAGAGAGATGCGAGATGGAGATAGAGACTCAGAAGTTGTGGCTAGGAGGAATTTCTGCTTTGGGTGGAAAATCAGATTAGTTGATCTCCGAAGTCCCCAACTTCTAAAGATTCTAGAATTTTATTGACTAGGAAAGCAGCTATTTCTGTAGCTGATCAATTATTTGTGAAAGCTTGAAAGTTGGGTAGGTAGGTGTCGCTGAGCTGGGACAGCGGTTTTTCCTGATTGAAATTGGAAATTCCCTTTGCCTGTTTGGAAAGACCAGGGGGCTTTCTCTCAGGGATGGGAGACGGTTGAGGAGAAATGGTCCTTCTCGGAACTGGGTCTTCCTTGTAGGAGAGAGCCGTCAAAGACTCCTCAATGCCCTGCAGCTCTGAAACGTCACCCACCCCTGGGCCAGGGCTCTGACTCTGACATTGGCAGAGGGGACGGGAGTTGCCTTATACAAGCCAGGTCCCCACCGCCCACCCTGAAAACAAGCCAGCACCCAGATTCCCAGTCCTCTTCCTGTGTCTCAGAACTTCCTGCTTCAGGTCACTGTGGAGCTTGAGCACAGCCCATGGGGCCTGGGAATCCGTATTTTAACAAACCTGGAAACTGGCTGTGATCAATCACACCAGAGTCTGAGAACTTACTCCTGGTGAGGGCCCTTGACGTACCTCTAAGAAGCTGCTGCCTGTAGAGGAATTTTACACTGTTGGGCAGGCAGGCAGCTTCTCTCTGGGGTGCAGACCTCTCTCTGTCTCATTCTGCCTCCTTTTGGCTCTAAAATCCTCCCCTCACTGCTTCTCAAAAGAACTCCCCATGTTTTTCAGTCTCTTCCCTTCTCACTCCAGCCTCCAGCTCTCTCCCCGCGCTAATCCCACCTTCTCAATTTCACCTTTTCCCCTCCAGGGCATTTAGGTCAAGCTGAGAGAATGAGTCATCCTAGGGTTGGGGAGGGGGCTTCAAGTCCATAAATGGACAAAAACTCTGATTTCAGGTTTCAGCGTCTAGGAAAGGGCCAGCTTCTCCCCTCTGTCTCCCTTCCCCCAAAGGAATTCCCCAGAGAAAAGGAAGGCGTTGGGGGTGGGGGTAGTGCTGGCTTTGACCAATGAAATTCTGGAAACGGCAGAGTTTTTTAGGAGATAGGAGACTGACTCAGCTTCCCTGATAAACAGACAGTGCCGGCCAGGATTTTCCCAGCTCAAGAGACCAAAACTCCCATTTCCGGGTGGAAGTGAGGGCTCAGCCGGCACCACCTCTTCCCTGCTCCAGTACCTTCTCCTCCTGATAAGAATGCCGGCTCCAGGCGGCACTGACCTGGGCGCTGGACAATGGGGGCACTCAGCTATCCCAGCAGGGCTGACCACATGACTTCCCCAGGGGCCCTGGAAAGGGTGCAGTGACCTTTCAAATCTCCCTGGCTGGATTCTGAATCACCCTCCGGCCTGGCCTGCAGTGTATCTCGGTCTTCTGATCCTTGGCTGTGCCAGTCCATCAGGTGGACCCCTGGTCGGTAGCAGCTTCCTACAGGAAGCAGGCCAGCCCCTGGCATGAAGCCCCGCTCTGCTAAGGGACCCTTTGCTTGTTCTGCCTCCCAGCCCAGTGCCCAGTGAATGGAGAAGCCAATGGCCGGGTGGTGCCTGGGGGGAGCTTCATAAGGCGGCCAGGTTTCCCTTGAGACCTCTTCACCAATCAGGGTCTGCGACACACATGGCTGCTCAGAAACCTTGTTTGCAGCAGACCCAGGAGGCTCAGGGACAGACTCTCAGAGCTCCAGGAGATGAACAGATACAGCCAGAATGCCAGTGTGTTGATTTATAATGAAAAATACAATTGCTGTCAAGCCAGCCAGACACTTGGGATTGCTGATGAGCGTGCTCCTGTCTGTGGGCCATTGCACACAAGAGGAGGCCGAGGTTCAGTGGCAGGGTTACTGAGAGAGCATGGAAGCTGAGCACGGAATGCTCTGGCCACAAACGGTCTTCATGGAGTGGACGCACCAGGTGGCCGTGTTCGAGACACCCTTCCCAAGTCCAGCTCTGGAGAGCCTCCCACACACATATTTGTTGCCCCACAGATGAGCTCCCTGGCTTTGCACATTCTTTCTTCTGGCTGAGCACAGTGCAGTCAGTCACTTTCCTCAGCCCACTCACACCAGTCCTGTTGCCGCAGGATTAAATGAGATGACATGTGAATGGACTTTGTAAGCAACACCTCACCAAAGAAAACGAAGCAGTGGGAGCAGACACTCAATAAATGTTTAATAAAGGGCCTCCACCTGTTCTCCTGGCCCTAACCCCTTACAAAGGGGAACCTGATAGTTAAATCAGTGAAAACCCTTCCCCTAATAACCCATCAGCATGGATTGAGATCTTACTTTGTTCTAGGTGGCATGGAAAATAAAGGCATGGCTCCCTCCCTCAAGGAATTTATATATAATAAAATTGAAGCTATAAAATCACACCCTCAGGATGATCGTGAACAGCACAGAGGTGAGTGTGCTAAGGGTGTATGTCTGGCCCAAAAAATGTGTCAGACACTCATGTCCCATTGGTCTTGGTTGTAATGAGACCACTTGTGTGGATGAAGGACAGACCGCTGGCTCTGCTGGGTCCCTCCTCTTTGGTTACTGGATTGATCAGTAAAGGAATAAGCCCCCCTAACTGAGGGCTCTTGGCGCCTAAGCCCTGAGGCAGGGTCTCCGCTGAGTCCACTTGGATGAGATGCGCGGGCCCAGCTGTCATTCTCACAACCACCAGCCATGCCAGGAAAGGACAGTGAGAGTCAGAATGAGCAGGTGTGCACCAGGTAGGGAAAGGGGAGAGAGCTGGTGAGCTCCCTTCGTGCCAGCCATGGTTGGGGCAGCAAGCACATTGGTTCATTGACCCTGTCCCAAGGAGTTCGTCTAGCCTTTTCTCCCTGCCTGGAGGAGTTACCTTCTTTTGAGCTTCTGAGAGCCTCAGGGTGAGGCAGAGTTGCAGCGCTGTCTCTTTCTGAGTTAGCTTGGTCTGCGTCACGGCTTGTGTCCCATGCATAAGCTCCTAGGGCCCCAGCCTTTCTAGACCCATTTTTTCCATCCCTGCCAAGGCACCAGGCAAGCCCCAGCCTCAGCCTCCTCTCACCTCCACTACTTGTCTCAGAAATAAGAACCAGCTTGGAGTCACATTAAGTCATGTGTGCAGAGCTTACCCGGCCCAAATTAATGTAAGGGGGTGGGGGTTGCTGAAGTCTCTGGTGTTGACCTAGAGCACCAGTTCTCAAAGTATGGCTGGGACCCCTGGGGGTCCCCCAAGTCCTTTTCAGAGGATACAAGGTCAACTCTGTTTTCATCATAAGATGAAAACGTCACTTGCCTTTTTACTTTCATTCTGAGTGTGCAGTGGAATTTTCCAGAAGCTTCACAGTGTGTGATATTATAACAGACTGAATGCTGAAGGAGATATAAGAATCCAACTCTGCACGGCAACGTGAACTTATTTAATATACCGAACTGCATACTTAAAACAGTTAAGATGATAAAAATTTTTTATTGATGTGTAGTTGATTTACAATGCTAGTTTCAGGTGTACAGTAAAGTGACTCAGTCATACACGTGTATACACATATATTTTCAGATTATTTTCCATTATAGCTTGTTATAAGAAATTGAATATACGTCCCTGTGCTGAGCAGTAGGTCCTTGTTGTTCATCTGTTTTATGTATAGTAGTGTGTATATGTTAATCCCAAACTCCTAATTTATCCCTTCCCCCTCTTTCCCCTTTGGTAATCATAGTTTGTTTTCTATGTCCGTGAGTCTATTTCTGGTTTGTATCTTTTTAAAATTTCTTTTTTTTAGATTACACATATAAGTGATATCATATGATATTTGTCTTTCTCTGTCTGACTTATTTCACTTAATATGATGATCTCTAGGTCCAAGATGGAAAACTTTGTTATGTATTTCTTTTATGACAATTGCATTTTTTAATTTTAAGAAAAGAGTCAATCTCTTTTTCATTAAGCCAAACATTAAAGACATTTGCAAAAAATGTAGAACAATGCGACTCTTCTCACTAATTTTCTTTTGTTTTGGGAAATATAACTATTTTTGTTAAAAGGTTTTGTATATATAACATGAGTTATTACTGTTACTTTTTTGAACAGTTATTTTAAAATAAATTAATAAATATTTTTAAATTTCTGTTTTAATTTCTAATACAGTAAACATCAACTCACCCACGTGAAAGCTCTTTGAGTGTCCTCAATAAGTTTTTAGAGTGTAAATGGATCCGGAGACCAAAACATTTAAAAACTGCTGCTCTACTGAGAAGGAAAACAGCAGGTAGAGTTGCCAGCTAAAATACAGGATACCCAGTTAAATCTGAATTTCGGATAAACAGCAAGTAATTTTTTAGTATAATATAGCCTGAGACAGGCTGAACTAAAAAAAATTACTTGCTGTTCATCTGAAATTCAGATTTGAATAGGAGTTCCGTATTTTTATTTGCTAAATCTGGCAACCCTAACAGCAGGAAAGATTTAGATTAGGCTGAGAATTTGGGTCAGATGTTGGGATTCTGATCCAGGAAAGGATGCAGAAATTTTCAATCTGGAAGCTTTTAGAAAAGTGAACGGGTCTGAGGGCGCTAAATGCTTAGGGCTAGAGGTTCCGGCCTTGGGGAACCAAGGATCTTCCCTGAGCTGGGCCCAAGATTCCTTGACCCCTCAAGAAACCCAGGCAGCCGGAGGATGAGCAAAAGCAGTGGAAAGTGAAACCCAGCATTGGTGTTGTTATTAAAAGCAGGAAGCGACACTGGGTGGGTAAAGGCTGGTGGGGGAAGGGGAGGACTGAGGTCTCTGGAGGATGTCAAATACACGAGGCAGTGAGGTCATTCAGCTACCCCTGTGCTGTGCTAAAAATAATTATGGTTGTCATAGGGGTGAGAGCTGTCAGGAAGCCAGGGGGTAAATCTCGATGTCTGGGTGGGGCTGTGCGGAGGTACAGCTGGGCCCGTTGGGGCTTCAGGCCAGGTGGCAGGAAAACCTAAGATGCACATTTGGGGCTAGAAATAAACAGAGACAAAGACCTGGTTTCAGAAGCAGCCCAGGGGAGAAGGGCGCACCCCTCCCCCTAAGAGAATGGAGGCCAGTGAGAGGTCCCTTCTCCCATCAGCATGGGGAAGCTCTCAGAAGCTCTTTCTTTTAAGAGAGGCAAGGATGCCCCAGAAATAAGACTGACAGGGAGGTTGCAGTACTTCCCCACTGCCGTTAACATATATTGAGCATCTACTGTGTACTTGGCATTGTATCCAGCCCTGAGGATCCTGAATTGAACAAAATACAATTCTTCCTGTCCAGAGCCTGGAAATCCAGTGGAGACAGATGCATAAAACCAACATGACTTCATGAATTCTTTGTGATGAGAGTTCACGATCAAAAGCCTGAGCAGCAACCTACCCACTGCAAACCTGAGCCCCTCCCTCAGTAACCTCCAGCCCTAGCCCAGGCTGCAAACCAGCTGAGGATGGAGACCTGCCCAGTTGCCTGCGGAGCAGGTATCCAAGTTCCAGACCCCTTCTCCACCCAGACATCTTTGCCAATAGTTTGGAGCAAAGGAAAACAATCCAGTTGGGGGAAAGACATAAAAATGACAGTTTCCTTTCCTGAACCTTCTCCTTCACCCATCACAGCCTGGGAAAAACTGTCAGATGCTTCTTGTGAGGGTTTCAAAGGCCATTATTTGCTTCCCTTTAAAGGGGGAGTGGGAGAGGGGGTCTGGCCTTATTTGGCCATGGAGGTTTGGGATCCAGCTGGAAGTCACAGAGCAAGCGGAGGTAAAAGACAGTCCGTCATTTCTGGTGTTTAGAGCTTACCAAACGAATGTGGATTGAGCCCTACTGCCAGGGGCCAGGGTGAGATAGAGTCCCAAGCGCCAGCCTGCTAGAGACACAGTCGTTACAGGGGTCATATAGTGACCAGATGGTGCCTGAGTGGATTGTGAACACAGGGCTGGAGCAAGCGCTCCACCACGGGACAAGGGGGAAAGCTTCATGGAGGGAGTGAGCTGGCCGTCCAGGGCTTTCTCTGTCCCCGGGTTCCTGGGGTTCAGGCTCCAGGCTTGATTTCTGCCCATGTCCTTCCCCACCCACAAGCCACAGCCTGGCAGCTTGGCCCCTCTATGCTTTGCCAGGAGGGAGGCTGCTAGAAGCACAGCTCAGCAAGGAGGCAGGTTGGGTGTGCCTGCGCGGAGCAGCGGCAGGAGCCCGCTGGGCACGGCCAGGACTGGCCAGGACTGGTCTCCCCCACGGCCAAGTGCAGCCAATTCTCTGTTGTGTCTTCCCCACTGGCGGGCAGACTGTTGGGCTCCTCTGAGGCCCCAAGTGGGTAGGAGAGTGTTGACTCTGCCCAGATTGGCTGTGTGACCTTGGTCAAGTCACAAGGCCTTGACCTCCTATTTGCTCAGTTATAACCTGTACTCTCAGGTCCACCTGAGGCAATCCGTGTGAACGTGCTTTGGGAGCTGCGAAACACAGCACTGGCGTGAGAGGCTATGACTTTGGCCCCCACAGTTAGAACAGGGAGGCCATCTTAGAGTTTATTTTTCAGGAACCATCTTTCAGATGGGGATTCCTAACCTGGGGTCTGGCTGTTCTGCAGGGAGTCCTGGCGTTATTTGCAGGTGTTTTGAATAGGTACACTTTCTGGGAGGAGGATGCAGACTTTCTCATCAGACCCTCAAGGGAGTCCACAAGTGAAAACCCATTTTAGAGCCATGCCTGAGCCTTGGGCTTCATCCGTGGGGGTCACCTGCTGGGGAGCCCACCCCAGGCAGCCAGAGGGGCTTTCAAATCTTTGGAGGCAACAGTCATGCAGGCTGGGTCATCTCTGCATACCTGCTTATCATGGACATGGCTAAACAGCCTCATGGGGTTCAAAAATGCCAAAGAGGTGTTTGCTGAGCCCAAGTTCAGTGTCAGCCAGCAAGACAACAGAGCTCATGGAATCTACATTGTGCCAAAGTCTGGGAGACAATAGTTCAGTACTGTTCTCTTTGCTTGCCTGATTTTGGCTGGAATGCCTGACCCCATTCTAGATACCATGTTAGAAGAAGAATGCAGGTAAAGTGAAATGTTTCCAGAGGACATAGTCCAAGCTGTCAAAATGTCTTGAAACCAGTCTTAGGAGGAATGACTGAAAGAACTGAGGGTGTTTGGCTCAGAGTCAAGAATTATAGACTAAATGGAGATTGGGAGTGGACATTAAGTTCTTGAAGTACTGTTTAGTGGATTATAAGGGAGGCAGATATTAACTCAGCAAAACATCAAGTTTTTGAAGTACTGTTTAGTGGATTATAAGGGAGGCAGATATTAACTCAGCAAAAGGAAATATTTTCTAACAGTGAACTCTGTCCTTCACAGAGTGAATGGACTGGAACTCCCCACTGCTCCCCACATTTGGTCTTTTGGAAGGGAATAAATTGCATGGTCCAAGCTCTATCCCAGAAGAAGATGAAGAAAGGACAATGACCACTCTTTCCTGGGGACTCAGGGAGAGTGGGTGTTGCCTTGTAGAGGGGAGAAAGGGCAGGACAGGGAAGAGCAGGCCATATCTGGGTGCCCGTGGCTTCTGTCTGCCTCCACAAAGGAGTCTTCTCTGACTGCTTGGATCAGCTGTGGTCAAATCCCTCCCTCCATGGACCCTGAAGTGTTGCATGGAGCAGGGAGCTGGGCTGGGTGAGGAGAGAAGAGGCTGGTGGCAAGAAAGGCTGGTCTCCAGCCCTCTTGGAGGACAAGCTGGGCTGTCCTAGGCCAGGCCAGAGGGGCGGGGATGGGAAGATGGCTCATTGGTGAGTCACCCATGGCCATTGTCTGTTCTTGCTCCCTCTGGGGGAGGGTGGCTGGGGGAGACAAGGCCTCTGGCCAGCCGGGCCTGTGAGGGCAGGTTCCCACTCCTGTCCTCACAGCTCTAGGGGCCTCCTGGCCCACCACCTAGCAGGGCAGGGCTGGTGAGCTGGCCTCAGATGGATGTTGAGGAGGACGATGTCCAACTCCACTCACTCTTTGTTAAGGGCTCGGGGTGGTCACACAGCAGAGTCCAGAGGCCCGGCCTGTGGGAGAAGCTGCCTGGCTCTGTCTGGCACAGCCAAGGAAGCTGGCAGGTGTGTCCCCTCTCTAGTGACCACACCTGAGCCTGTAAGGCGCACCCTCCTGGTCACACCCTTCCTAAACCTCTTTCCAAACCTGCTCTCACCAAGCAGGCCTGTCGAGCCCAGCGCCCCACCTTAGGGCCCCAGGGGAGCCTAGGGAGAGTGAGGTAACTGGTCTGAGTGAGGGCCTGGTCTGGTTTGAGGGGCAGGGCTTGCCTCCTGCCTTTAGTCAAGTCTGGGTCCCTGACGTCTCCTGGGGTTGGAGGTCACAGAGGTGCAGAATGACAGACTATCGGGGTTGTTATGTACGTGGGGAAGCTGAGGCCCGCAGAGAGCGGACACAAGCAGCCAGACTCCCAGTCTGCAGTGCTGGGGGAGGCAGGACCCCCGCTGCCCCCTGGGCCTGGCAGGCCTCTGACTCTGGAAAAGTCTGAGGTTTAGGGCCACCTTGAAGTTCTGCTGCCTCCCTTGCTTCTTGGTTTCTCTTTGGACCCATCTGAAGGTGTTGTGGAGCTTACGGACAAGGTTAAGAAAGGGATTGTCCTGTGGGGACAGCAGCGTGGGCTCTGGAATCAGACAGGCACAGATTAGAACTCTGATTCCTGCCACCTCCTGCCTGCAGGTACCTTGAGAGATACCGAGATCTCTATGAGCCTCAGCTTTCTCATCTGCAAAATGACAGTAATTACTATCTCGAAATGTAAACTGTGTTACAACTATTTTAAGTATGTTAACTCATTTAACTCTCACAGCAACAATTTGAGGTAGATATCCCCAACCTTCAGATGAGAAAACTGAGGCCCTGAGAGGTTAAGTCTGTCATGCAGGATGCCGGGAATCCTGATGAACTGAGCGGCAGAGCTGGGGCGGAACCCTGACTGATCCCAGGGCCCGAGCTCTGGACCACCCTGCTCTTCCGCTGCTGCCTCCCAGGATGGCTGGAAGAAATGATGAGGTGAATGAGATAAAAGGACCTAGAGCACTTTCCCCAGGCCCTGATGTGTTGCAGGGAGCAGGGGACAGGGCTGGGGGATGGAAGAGGAGAGAGGGGCTTCTCAGGTCCGAAGCAGAGGCTGCTGAGCCCAGGAACCCACCCTGAGGACCCTCAGCTGCGCCTGTGGTGCTTTGGGGGAGTGGAAGGGGAGGGACTGGAGGTCTTCTGGAAGGCGGACGAGGGCAAGGGCCAGAGGAACAGGAGATTCTGTGGTTAAGGCGTCCCGGCAGTGTCCCTGAGAGGGTGGGGCTGAGGGAAACCCAGACTCAACAACCCAGACTCAGGAGGAGTATATGCCAAGCTGCTGACAGCTTTCCTCTGGGACAAGAGCTTTAGCCTCGGGGGTGGAGAGCGCATCCTTAGCACGCACAAGGACCTGGGTTCAATCCCCAGTACCTCCTCAAAAGCAAATAAATCTAATTACCCCCACACACACAAAAAAGTTTATTTACCCTCCATGCTCCTGTACAGGTTTGCACTTTTTACACCAACTGTGCATTAATTGAATTTTCTTTTAGTAAATTATTTTTTGTTCTTTTGTGGATGGTTGGAGGGGGAAGTAATTAGGTGTATTAACTGATTTAGTTTTAGAGGCACTAAGCGTGCACCCTACCACTTGAGCTATACCCTCCCCCTGAATTTTCTTTTAAAGGAAGAATAGACTGAAAGGCTGTAAGTCAAACAGTAATAGTGGGTGGAGGAGATCACCTATGATTTGAGTTCCCTTGTTAAATTTTCTATGTATTAACAATACTCAGAAAAATATTATTGAAGTGAGATTACATACGTAAAGTGTCGGGAGCAGCAGTCCGGCCACGATGGAAAGGGGCTCCTGTCTGTGCTGTCTAGCGCAGCTGACGCCAGCCACGTGTGGCTCCCGAGCCCTTGAAATAGAGCTAGTGTAGCTGAAGAAAGGAATTTTTAATTTTATCGAATTTGGACTAATTCACATTTAATTTTAAATAGGCCTGGCTTTCGAGGGTTCAACAAGACAGGCTGTGGACGATGATGCTGGCCTTTGAAGCCAGCCTGCTGTCCCCGTCACCATCGGAGCCCCTCCCAACGAGTGCTGTCTCCCTGCCTCCTCTCGCCTCCCTGGCTTCAGAGATTCCTCTGGTCAGGGTGGGGCCAGGGCCCCCTCTGCCTACTGCAACCACCTCGCCTTCCTTCTCTGACCATGCACAGAGCGCAGGGCTTCCTCAGTGAAACCCCTCCAGCTGGGTGTGTCGTGGTGTGGACATCTGCACGTGACAGCCCAGGCTCAGCGCCACTCACTGTGGTGATCTCTGGCAAGTCACCACCCCTTGCCGGGCCTCAGTTTCCTCAACTGTATAATGGGAGTGCTGACCAGAGATTTCCTAAAGGCCTCACGGCCCTTCACCTAGCTGCAGAGATCACAGGCTGGGATCACTGGGCATGGCCAGGTGTACTGGGCATGGCTGGGCAAGAGGGACCTAAATGAGGTGACAAAAAGGACTGTCTGGCTGGAAGGCTTACGAGGCACTGGGATGGGTGAAAAATGTGTAATGAAAGATGTGTCATCGAGGGAAGAGAGCTTTGCTAATCCAGCTCCCCTCCGGCGGTTAGCTGCTCTTTCTTAGATCATAACTCCGGTTTTGCAGTTACCAAGCTCTATTTTTATTTGTCTATTTTTATCTTTGTCATTCGGGATAAATTTCAAGATGTTCAGAGAGAAAGAGTTTGTCTAGTTCACCTCAGTATCCTCCATCTCTTACATAAGCAGATGTTCACACAGGTTTGATGAACAGATGAATAAATTGTTCCTTTGGACTCTCCCAGCCTGTTCCCTCTCGAGTTGGCATTAAGCTCCGTGCCTCAAAGGACTCAGCTTTGGGGAAAAATAGAAAGTCAGTGGAATTTGTAGAAATTTTGTTTTCCCTTTCTGCCTCTTTGAAAGTGTCTTTTTCTCAACCTCTCAAACCTTAAACTTCTCTCTGGCAGAGTAAAGAAAGTGTCCAGTGGAATAAACTAATTCATACTAAGATGTGAATGGCTCAGCGTTTACCCCCCACCCCACAGGGGCACCTACATTTGTACATGTAAGAAGCAACGCTTAACCTGTGGGTGTGAGGCTTCAGTTACGGAAGCGGCGTTGTCAGCAAGCCTGGGTTTGTCCTGGCTCTGCCGTGCGCCAGCTGTATCCATGAGTAAGTTCCCCTCATCTTTCTGAGACTAGGTTGCTGTCTGTAAAATGGACTCTAATGACCCCTCTCCAGCCACCCACAAGTGTTATGGTGGAGATAAAATGAATCTGTGCACACAAAAAGCATTTGTTATCTGTGAGGTCCTGGACAGAAAAAGGAATTAATATCGCCATGACTTTGGGCCTCCCCACACCCTTAAGTCATACGTGAGCAGATGATGGCTGTGCGTGGAAGCCACCTCCTTTTTAATCTTACAGCTGCCAAGCGGAGAAGGGACCCCTGGAGTCTCCCTCGTCTTTAGCCCCACCCCCAGGGGAGGGTGAGAGGGAGCCCCCAAGAGCCCTTGGAGCCAACCTGGCTCTGTCACTCACCTCCAGATGCACCCCCAGCCTGGGCATCCAGCGGTGAGGACCCCCGGGGGGGTTAGGACGCAAGTCCCTGACTCCTGTCAGTGCTTTCTGTTCCTGCTCACAGCCCTCACCCAAGCCTCCCCTGCCCCACGTGGGGAGCCTGCCCTTGAGTTCACTTCAGAGACACCTGGATTTCCCAGAGACTCCCTGCCTCGTCATTCTCTCCATCCTGAATTCTCCATTTGTGCGGAGATGGGGACCCTGAGGCCCAGAGAGCTTACCTGACCTGCTCGGTAGCACGCAGCAGCTGAGCGTTAGCCCCAAGCCCCTAGACTTCTGGATTGTTCCAGCTCTTCCTGAGAAGAGTGGCCGTCCTTTACTTTTTCTCCCCAAGCTCCCCTCACCTTCCCGTTTGCTTCCAAACACAAACAACCCCTCTGCTGGCCCAAAGCCCCAGAAGTCCTGGAATGGGGGTTCCTTTCCCCCTCCCTATTCCTTCAATGAGAAGTGGGGAGCGGCCTTGGAAGCCGCTTCCCCAGGTGTCCTGCCCTCTGGGGTGTGGATCGGGCAGCACGGATGCTTGAAACAACTGCATATCCCCTCCAGCCATGGACCGAGGCCTCTGTCTCACCTGCAAACCCAGGATCTGACCAACACCGTCCTGCTGTAGGGCACTCTCCCCTCTTGTCTCTTACCTGTCCTCCAGGGCTCTGCGAAGCCTCCCCGAAGCTCCCCATCAGAATGGAGCTCTCCCTCCTTGGACCTCCCACCCCAGCCCCTGATGTAGCTTTTATCTCTTCCTGCCTCTGGGTCAGAGGTGCGTGCACACATTTGTGTGTGCGTGTGTGCGTGTTTGTGTGCACGCGCACGCGCATGAGTGTGTGTCCCCACTAGACTGCATGCTCCATGAGGGCATGGACCATGTCTTGCTCTTTTGTGTGTCCCCAGTTCCTAGCACAGAGCACATTTCTTGAATTTAATTGAACCTAGGGCCGGGTGGTTTAGGAGTCACACACCTGGACTCCAGGCTGCCAGAGTGTGACGAGAGCTCCAACACCAGCAGAGGAGGAAACGGAGAGGAAGGAGCGGGGCCCCTGGCTAGCCCCTTTCTCCTCGGCATCCAGGCCGCCACCTCTCACATTCCCCCACACTTGGCCTGGCTGAGAAGCTGAGGAGGAGGGGACCAGCCAGACACATAACAGGTCTGCACTGGTGACTTGTCTCTTGCTTGTTTATTTAATGCCCAGTTTCCTGGGCAATCCTCTCCTCCTCACAGGCACCTCAACTCTGGGTGCTGGGAGCTGAGCTCTACTAGAAGAAGAACACAAGGATCCCAGAGTGTGGTACCGAGACAACTCAGCCTTGCTGGAGGAGCCCAGAGGACAGAGCGCCCAAACCTGCCAGAGACCCATATCTTTCTAAAGCGTTTACTTTTGTCCTATCTGCAGTGAGCTGAAGTTGCTACAAGAATGACCAAAATAAGACAACCAAGGACCTTTAGGCTGGGAGGTTGGTGGGCAGCTGGGCCCAGGCACCCAGAGTTTGTGGAATCTCCTCTATGTGCTTTTGGAGGCAGAGTCAACTTGGTGGATGGCTGCCTGGAGGCAGGGGCATGGCTGAGATGGCCTGTCCAGCACCATTGGGCCCAGGTTACCTCATCTTGACAGCTCGCCTTGGAAGGGCAGGGGAACCAAAGACAGGGATCGGCCGCCGGGGAGGGAGGGCTCTTCTGGGAGGGCCCGAGTGTGGGAGGCAGAGCTGCTGTCACCAGTCTGGACTGCCTTCCGACTCAGGTCCTGCTGGCAGGTCTGGATGTGCTGGGGCAAGTCCCAGCCTCCCCTCCCTCCCCACTGCTGTCCCAGCACGCCTGGTAGAGGGCGAATCTCCTCCTTCCAGCTCCATCAGGAGGTTGGCTTCCACCCTTCAGCCTGAGGGACCACTGCTGGCCACTTTCTGGAGCCCAGCCCCAGCCCCATCCCTGAACAGGTCAGAGCCCTCCCTGGGACCCCAGGTGGCCCAGCAGCATCCTGACAGGTGTCTCCCCTAGGGAGAGATCTGGGGGTGTGGGGAGCAGGCATTCTCATTTGACATCTCTGAGCCTCACGAATGCCCTGCCACTTGGGCAGCCCCAGGCATCCTTATTTCAGATACGGAAACAGAGGCCCACGACCTCACTGCCAGCACCAAGCGGCTGAGGCTCCAATCAGACCTGGGCTCTCTGATGCTGACCCCCACGTGCATACCTGGGCCCATGGTCTGGAGGAGGGAGGACCCCATGCACTGATTTACTCACAGGACCAGGGTGGAGGCAGCTGGCTGGGCCAGGCAGGCCTCCTCCAGTCCTGTTTCAGCAGTCCTGACTCCTTGGGCCTGGGCGGGCTTTGTCTGAGGCTTAGAGGAAAGGTGTTTGGAATAAACAGGCTCTCGAGCTTCTGGGTCTCCCAGGAGTTGGAGGCCAAGACCTGCTCAGTTCTGCCCTTGAACATCCCCCTGACCTCAGGAAGGAGGAGGAGTTGTGATTGCCTTGGGTTAGTCCCTTACTCTGTTCGAGGCACCAGGCTGAGGTGTTTTTTTTTTATTTTTTTTGTTTTTTTTGGTAGGGGGAGTTAATTAGGTTTATCCCGGAGGAATTACTGGGGACTGAACCCAGGACCTCATGCATGCCAAGCAGGCACTCTACCACTTGAGCTGTACCCTTCCGCCCAGGCTGAGGTCTTGACATGCAGGAGGGTATCCTCTCCTGCACCCCTTACCTGTGAGCCAGATGTCCTTTGCTTTCCTGTCAGCAGAGGAGACTCACTTGAGATCGTTGGAACCTTGCCTAAGGTGAGTGGCAGCGCTGCGATTTGAGCCCAGGTCCATGCTCTTAAATTGGAACCCGGACCTCACTTAAGGGCCCTGCTGCTGACGGGGAAATTAAGCCTGCCACGTGCATCTGTCCATGTGCCCTGGGTGCAGCTCCCTTCCTCTCCCACCCTGTGGTCCCAGGTCTCTCCTCTCCCCAGAATCACCCTCAAGTAACCTGGAGTGGTGGGGTAGGGGGAGGTCACCATCCTCTGTCCTGTACTGTCTGAGGGCTTCCGTGTTTGCCCAAGGCTGCACCTGCCGCAGCTCCATTGTTTCCACAAGGCTGGCAGGGAGCGCCAGCTCTGCACAGGCGCAGCACACACGCCTGCTCCTAGCCAGCCACCTGCCAGCCAAGTGCTGTTGGAACTTAAAGCAGCAAGTCCAGGCAGAGATGAATTCTCAGCTGCTCCCACCCTGGGCCACTGAGGCTGCCGAAGTGTGCCAGCAGGCTGAGCCCTCTCAACCCCAGGGTGGGGCAGGGATCTGCAGGACAGACGCTCTAGGAAAAAGCCTGCCTGTTGGTCCTGCAGTCTGATGGAGGGTGGTCCCCTGCCGAGGCCACCCTGATCCAATGTCTCACCCTGTGACCTCGGGTGGGAGAGGCAGGCAGGTCCAGAGTTGGTAAGTCATCCCCTTTCTAGAGTGGAGAGAGGCTCAGACAGAAATAAGGAAGGGCAGTGACTCTCAGAGGAATGAAACTCAACTCCCAGCTGGGCCAAGTTTTGCTAGAAACCGCTTGTCACGAAGAGGCAAGCACAGGGCCTGCTTGTTCTGTCCTTTTTCACAGAAGATGGCTCTGTACCTGGGGCTGGGCTTCTCTCTCCTTGGCCTGCTTGCTTTGCAGCCTCGGGATCAGCTGAGAATGTCCCTTGCCCACTTCCCTCTTTCCCTCTCCCTTTCAGCGTGGACTGTGGCTGGCAGTGACATTTCAGAACCAACACAGGGAAGGCACCTGACCTTGGGGAGGAATGTGGGAAATGCCTGCAGCCTGGGGCAGCCACCCCCCACCTGGGGCCCAGGAATGTAGGCTCCCAGCCCAGCAGCCCGCGGCCCCCAAGGGAGGTGTAGTGCCTGAGGTTGGAAGAGAAGGGCATGCAGGGTCCAGCAGTGACATTGTTGGAAGGCCCCATAAGGTGACCTGGTAAAACTCCTACACAGTTACAGAGGGTGAAGATGGACTGTCCATGCCATCTTCTTGGTGGTACCAGCACAACACTCTCTCTGATCCAGCTAAGGGCGTGGTCCCTGACTCCTGGAGTCCCCTCAAGCCCGAGGCCGAGGATACAGCTGTACCTTTTGACTTCTCAGACCTACAGAATCACAGAATGTCAGAGCCTTTTGCAATTAGCAGTGACAGCATCCATCCACATTACAAGCATGGAAAGTGAGGCTCAGAGAGATGGGAACTGGCCACAGGTGCACGAGTTATGGGTCAGGGCTCTGGGGTAGGTGCTTCCTTCCCCACCCCTCCTGCTTCCATGAAGCCGAGGGCCACCATCTCCTTCTCCCAGGAGGGAGACTCAGGTGGGCCCACCAAGCTTCCACAGGGTTCCTGCTGGGAATCCAGTGACTTTTGTGGGTGTCCTGAACTGTCAGGGATGGGAGATTCAGCCCTGGAATAGACAGTGAGGGCCTGGCCTCTATGCTCAAGGCCATGTTCCAGCTCCTTGTGAGCAGGTGATCTCTGCTATCACTGGACAGCATTGATAAGGCCAAACTTACTCCAACAGATGCCAGTCTTTGTGACTGAACTCTAAGGTGTTGAGTAAGGATTCTGCTGCCCTCTCGTGGACACAGCTGGGTATGACTGCCGTCATCCACGTCTCCAGATGTTTATCTTCTCCAACCTAAGGAAATCGCTCCCAATTTCCCTCCTCCAAGAAAGCACTCCAGGGGTGGGCATAACCTCCCTATCACCTAGGCCAGAGCTTTGGCTGTGTGAAGCAACTGGGAAGGGTGGATGATGCCTTGTTCAACATCAGATCCTGGAGGAAGGTCTCAGGCCAACAGGTGAGGGCCAGTCTGTGTTCCCCAGAATGCTTGAGTGATGGGAGAGATTTGGAGGTTTCCATGGAAACAGCCTAATCAGCCAACACTAGACAGGATGGTTTGAAAATTTAGAGGATATTTATTTCTTGGGAAGGTCCACAACAGCTGGCGGGCACCGCCCTCCCCTGCTCCAGGGGATTTCCCTCTCGCATTCTGAGAGAGCCCCTCTCTTCGTGGAAGTGCCCGTGGGGAGGCTGGGCTGTGGACAGAAACCATACACAACACTCCAGAACCTTAAAAAATACAGCCACAAACAGCCTCCCCCACACAAACACACACACAGAATAAACAGACGTATAAAAGAGGCTGAGGGGCTGCTTGGGAGGGCGGGGCTGGGGCTCCGCCCCACTTCTCCCAGCCAGGATTATCCAGAGCTAAATGGCATGGAAGTGCCTGACAGCCGAGAAGCAGCCTGGGCTTCAGAGAGGGGGCAGGGGGTGGGGGGCAGGACCCCTCCCTGGAGCTCAGGGGGATAAGGTACAAAGGAACAAACAAATAAATAAATAAATAGAACCCTAAGGGCTTGGGCTGAGGCTCAGGGCCCCTGGGGCCTCTTTCCCTGAAGAGAGCAGATCCAGTGACAAGCAGCAAGAATAACAGGGAAAACATAAATCCGAAGCCACCTGGCCTCCCGAACCTGCACCCTTCAGACCCCAGAAGGGCCTGACCCAGAGCCCAGCCTCAGATCCGCTCTGGAGGGAGGAGGGGTGGGCTGGGGAGCCTCCCTGGGGCCAGTGGAGACCCCCTCGCTCTCATGCCTCCATCCTGACCATCTCCGTTCGAGGGAACCAGAGCTGCCTCCTCAGATGGCCCGTCCTGGCGTCCTCTGCTCCATTTGGCCACGACATCCCCACCGCCTCCAGCCGGGGTCGCACTTAAGGCTGGCTCCCTTCAGGCCAAGAGGGAGAAGGCATTGGACAGAACAAGCAAGAACAGAGAAGGAGGCAGAAGTTGCTGGAATGGACAGTTTGGGCAGGAGGCCAAACTGGACGCATGAAGAAGTCCAAGGGACTCAGGCATCCCAGGGTTCCCCCTGGAGAAGCGTGGGGGCTGGGGAGAGCACGGGGTCGGCCGGCCAGCCTCTCAGCTGGGCAGCAGCACGTGCTCCAGGAGGTAGGTGAGGGAGTCCCAGTGCTTCCAGAGGAGGAAGAGGACGAGGACCAGGAGGGCAGTGCTGGTGGTGCGCAAGCGCGTCTTCATGAGAGGCGTGATGAAGTTGGCGATGGTGGACACGAACACCAGCAGCACGGCCATGAGCGCCAGGATCACGTTGATGAACTTGCCCAGCAGCGCACGCGCGTTGGCGTTCTCCACGCCCTCCAGCTGTACCACCTGCTGCTGCTGCTGCTGCAGCTCCAGCTTGGTGACCCGGGTCAGGCAGGACTCCACGGCCTCCTGCAGGGACGCAAGGGGCGGATGCATGACAGCTCAGGGCACGGAGGCCCCCGGCCTGAACCCTACCTGCCCCTCTGAGGAGGTGACAATGCATAGGCTGCCCCTCGGAGGCCAGGCAGGGTAGAGGCTGATCAGCTGCAGCTGGGGGCCAAGTCCTTTAACGATGCCAGTTTGGGGAGGATGGGGAAATGAAGTCTTGAATAAGGGGACGGGGAGGAGCTGGCCCACCCCCGCTTCCCCTTGAGGCCGCCGTACCTGGATGTCCCGAGCCCTCTCGTAAGACTGGTAGGCCACCTTCTCCTCCATGCTGGCCAGCTCCTGCTTCAGGTTGGTCATCTCATTCTGGTGAAGCTCGGTCAGGTCGTTGAGTTGCTCCTCCAGCCGCTCGTACCTGGCAGAGGGGGAAGGTGGACACCAGTCCTGGCTCCCCGAGCCTCCCATCTCCCCTGCGGGTCAATTTCACTCATTTTCAACGACTCGACCCAGCCCTGTCCAATTTGAACAGCGATGACAATGAGAGCTACTATGTGCACAGCACTTCTCACAGCAGGCTCTGTGCTGAGCACTTTATCCACATTACCTCATAGGATCCTCACCACAACCCCACGAGGTAAGCACTAGTGTCATCCACACTTTACAGATGAGAAGACTGAGGCACAGAGAGGCTAAGGAACTTGCCTGAGATCATACAGCTCAAGAATGGAGGAAGTCAGGGATTGACTGACTTCAACTACCTGGGCCCTTGAGTCCTGGGCTAAAGGCTCTCCTGGGTGTCAGGGATGCAGGGATATATAGAGACAGTCCTTGCTCTGAAGGCACAAAATCTCAAAACATGTCTATTCTGTAGGGGTAGTTAATTTTCAGGAAGGTTTCTCCCTTAATTTTCCAAACCGTCTTTACATATATAAATAGAACAAGAAGTGCTAACTAAGAAAAAGATCCCTAAGACTCCCAGGGAGCAAGGGCCAAATGCCACTCGAGAGGCACTGAGGAAAGGAGCAGAGCAGGCAGAGGGGAAGGAGGGGACCGGAGACCCCAGCTCGATCCCTGGCTGACTCAGGAGCTTCGGCTGGATGCTCCCGTGGACCACGCCAGATACCCACAAAAACTGTGCCTTTACAGGCTTGGACTCAATCCTCACAAACCCTATGAAAAGGGATTCACATTGTTCCCACTTCACAGGCAAAGACACCAGGTGAGGAAAGCATTGAGAATTCTGCTCAAGGAAAAGAGTAAATAGTAGGGCTGGGATTTGAATCCAGGTAACCTGGCCCCAGAGTCAGTGTTCTTAACCAGAGTTTCCCCAAATAAAAGGCCACTTAGCTGGCCCCTGCCTTGGTTTCCACTTTTTGCAACAATAACCACATAACCATCAAGTAGGGATGCTCAAAGCTCCTGAGACAGGCAAAGCCTTCCTTCCATAAGTCCCATAATCCTGTCTTCCAGCTGCCCTGGAAGCTGAAGGAAAGCTCCCTGGAGCCTTTTCCGGGCCCCTTCCAGCAGCCCAGGACTCTTCCAGATGCTCCTCCACCTGCCTCCACCACCCTGAGTCACCTGGTGCTCAGCACCTCTCCACAGCGGTAGGGCAGCGTGGATGGAGGTGGCACCCACCTGTAGCGCTCCTCCTGCAGGCACTGGGTCATGTAGGTGTAGTCCCTCTGTAGCTGGGCCTTCAGGTCCTCCATCGAGTCCTCCAGGTGGGACTGGCCCTCCTTGATCTCCCGCAGCTCCTCCAGCAGAGCGTCCAGGTTTCCGGGAGCTCCATACAGCACGTTGGACTTGGGGCTCCCCAGCGCCGCAGCGGGCCCGGCCCCCGAGTTGCTGCCCGCCCCGGCCGAGCTGGCGCTGGCACTGGAGCACTCGTCATCACTGCCGTACTTGGGGCTGGACACGAGCGTGGCGCTGCCGCTCAGCGCCCGCGCCGCCTCCTCGGGGGGCCCGTCGTCCAGGGGGTCCTTCAGGTGGGCGATGTTGTCGGCGCTGCCAAACTTGTTCCGGATGAGGCTGGCGAACTCCCGGGGCTTGGACACCACGGCGGTGTGGGTGGCCTGCGAGAGGCCGGAGAGGCTGCCCTTGACGCCCTCCACCACGCCGCCCCCGAAGCCGCTGATGCCGGCGCGCATGTTGGCGCCCACGTCCTTCAGCCCCTGCTGCATGTCCCGCAGCACGTCCTTGGGCTGCCGCGACGGCCCGTTCTGCTCGATCTCCTTCAGGCGCCGGCGGTAGTGCTCCAGCTTCTTGTGCAGCTGGGCGATGGTCTGGGCCGACTTCTGGTTCTTCTTCTCGAACACCTGCTTGATGCGGGACACCTGCTGCTTGTCCGCGTTGTTGGCCAGCTTCAGGTACTCCGCCACGTTGTCGTCCCGGGCCTCCTGCTCGATCTTGATCTGCTCCGTGATCTTCAGGATCTTCTGGTGAAGGTGGTCGATGGCGGCCTTGGTCCGCTGGGGGTCCGGGGCCCCGTCTGGCACGTCCAGGCTGATGGGGCCGTCGGTGTCACCATGGCCGGGGCCGCCGGGGAGGCTCAGGGCCACCAGGTCCCCCTTGTCGACCTGGGGAAAAAGGCCAGCAGAGAAAGTGTATGTAAGTCATGAAACCAAGGGCGGGGCCCGCAGGGGTCTCCCGTGTGCCGCTGGTCATCTCTGGACTTGGTTTCACCGCCTGGAAAACGGATGCAGGTTGAACAGGAAACTTGAGGAAGAGTCCAAAAGATTAACAGCAATGACAACAGTGTTCCTCACAGCTGCCATTTAGGAAGGGCTCACTCATCTGCTACCTACCTGATCCCCATAACATCCCTAAAATGCAGGCTAAGCAGACCTGCTCCTCCTTCAGCCCATAGAGCTCAAGCAAGTTGCTCAGGGACACACAGCTGCAGGAAGACAGAATCTGTAGCCCAGAACTCTTACTGCCTCATCACATGGACCAAGCAGGTCTGAGGCTTCACCAGAGTCACGGGGTCGTTTCTCAGGGATGAGACACCCTGTCCCTCTGGACTCAACCTCCCCACAAGGCTCCTGCCTAGAGTGGGCCTCTTCCTCAGAGCTGACCAAAGCCCTCACTTCGGCCCCACGCAGGCACAGGAAGCAGCCCCTGCTCTCCCCTGCCCGAGCTCCCCCAGGGCAGCTCAGCGGGTCACTCGCCTCTGCTGACACGTCTCCCTGCCCTGCCATTACCTTCCAGCTCTCCGGAGTTGTCAGCAACCTCTTCCGCTTCATAGGGTGGGAGCGCCCAGCCCTGCCTAGTCTCCCAGAACTGGAAAAGGAGCGCATCCCCACCCGCCTGCTGGCCCGGTCCCCGAGGGCTCAAGCCCCAGAAGCAACCCACAGGCCGAGTGAAGCAGGGTCCAGGCTGGAGCCTGGGGTACCGGCCGCCCAGCGTGGAAGGGGGCGGATGTGCAGGAGGGAGAGGACGCGCCTTTTCCCCCCACCGCCAGTAGGCAGGCAGGCAGGCAGGCTTCCCAAGTGCATCAGGGTGGCACAAAGCAGGAGCAGAGAGACTGAGAAAGGACGGGGGGCAGGGAGAGAGAGGAAGGAAAAGTCACAGAAGATAGGAAAGATGGAAAGCAAGGTCGGATGAACACGGGCGGGCCTGGAGCCCCACTCTCCCAGGGCGGGACCCCCTCGGCCTGCTGGAGGATCTCTGTCCACAGCCGAGTCCCCAGTGTCTTATCGCCACGCAACAACGGAAGCAGCAGGAAATGGCTCAACCTCATGTATTTTTACACACTGCACACCCCAGTACTGGTCAGGTCATTCGCTCTTTATATGCACGGGGGGGGGGGTAGTGTGGGGGAAGGGGTTAAACACAAAGAAAGTGCCCCCAGCTCACCGGAAACAGCCCGGGCCAATTGTAGGCAGAAGTCACTGGGCTCCACTTCGGCCAAGGTGCAAAGTTATTGAAAAACGCTGTTAAAACAACAGCCCTGCCAAACCCAGGGGCCAAGGGAGGGTGGCTTCTCTGTGGGCTTCCTCTTCGGCCTCTTCAGGTCACGGTTCCACTGGGGATGCTGGGGACAGCAGCCATCCCTTCCCATCCCTCCTGAGGTCAAGTCTCTCCTCTGACATGTGCTCTCGGGCTCCCCTCGTGTCCCCCTGCCCTCCTGCCAGGTGCTTATACCTTCAGGACCTCATATACCAGAGGAGCCAATTCCGTCTCCCTTCCATGACCTGTCCCGAGGTCTACTCGCCGCACCAATCTGACTTAAAACTGCCTCCTGCAGTTAAACCCCTTCCTCCCGCACTTTTCCCAGCAGTGACGGCAAACCATTCATCTCTCAACTTTCCTGACCCTCGGTGTTCCCACCTGTAGAATAAGGATAATCATATCTGGTCTCAGGCCCTCGGTGAGGGTTACTCAAGATGACGTCCAGCGATCACTTGGCCCCGTGCGGGTCCAGGGCGGCGCTCGTGAATGCTGTCTGGGTCTGACAGCACAATTTTTTTGTCCTTTGTGCAGTGGAGGAAATGAAGTTGATTTACAAGATCACACCAACAAATTTACTCAGTACTGATATTGCGATCAAGATACTGAGCCAGACAAAATTAAATTCTATATGCAACACACAGCTTCTGATGTTAAAGAACTTGACCCTCTTACAAGGCCACTGCGCTTTCCAAAGAGACTCAACACTTTTCCTCTTTCCACTCTCTTCATGAGGGAAAAAAAAAAAAACAGCCAGAAAATGAGTGGGGATCTGGCTGAGCTCAGCCAGGCCGTAGGCTCATCTTTATAACGAGGAGAGCGTGGGTCCCACCTACTGGGAGGAGCTAATGAGACAGGGATGCGAAAAGGCTGTGAAAAGCAAAAGTGCTTTGGACTATTTTACACTTTGGGAGTGTAAAATAGCAAATCTGCCTGTCCTGGCTCCAGTCTGGCAGCTTGGAGCCTTTTCCCCTTCAGTTTGGCAGTTGTCTAGCTTACAAATGGAAAAGCAGAGTTGAAGCTGGCTGTGAAACCCCACGAATGAGAGGAGCATAGACACTCGGGGAAAACCAGCTGGGCCTGCCCCCACCACCCGCCACCCCTCTTCTCTGCCCTGGGGCCCAGACTCAAGCGTGGGGGTCCTGCAGGACACCTGCTCCTTCCTGCCCCTCCACGGAGACCTATGATGCCTGAAGCCTGTGGAAAACAGTCTGGAGGTTCCTCAAAAAGTTAAACATAGATTTACTGTATGATCCAGCAATTCCATTCCCAGGTGTGCACCCAAAGAATTGAAAAGGGGTATTCAAACAAGTACTTGTACACATACAGTTCAGAGCAGCACTATTTACAATAGCCAAAGGGTGGACACAACTCAAATGTCCACTCATCAGTGAGTGGGCAAACAAAATTGGTAATATTCCCACATGGAATACTCTTTGGCTATGAAAGTAATGAAGTACTGATCAGTGCTGCAACACAGATGAACCCTGAGAACATCAGACTAAGTAAAAGAAAACAGATACTAAAGGTCACATATTGAATGATTCCATTTATATTAAAAGTCCAGAATAGCAGGGAGGGTATATATAGCTCAGTGGTAGAGTGCATGCTTAGCATGCCTGAGGTCCTGGGTTCAATCCCCAGTTCCCCCATTAAAAATAAATAAATAAATAAACCCAATCCCCGCCCTGTCGAAATAATTAATTAATTAATTAATTAAATGTCCAGAATAGTTAAATTCATAGAGACAGAAGGCAGATTAGTGACTTTCAGGGGCTGGGGAAGGAAGTAATTGGGGGGTGGGGTGTGACTGCTTAATGGGTAAGGGTTTCCTTTGGGGATGATGAAAACATCCTGGAACTAGACAGAGGTGATGGTTGCACAACCCAGTGTGGAAGGCCAGGGTCCTCCAACTGCCAGCCTGGGCTCAGGTCCAGCTGGGAGGGTATCTGGGTCCTTCACCTTATGATCACATTTTCATTACAGCAGAGGCTCCTTCTAACTCACTCCCAAGCCCTGTCGGGTTGGGCACCTAAAAAGAGGAGCAATAGAGATGACTGAGCTCCCGGGCACCAGCAGGCGGAAACTCCCCGGGTCCCCCAGCCTGGAGTGCGGCAGTGGGTGGGCTACGATGGCCCCACTGCCCCTCTCTCGTATCTACCACAGAACCTCACATGGCCCAGGCTGCCCAGCCGCCAGCAGCATGGCCTCCTCACCCCACTCTCCAGCCTGAGAGGGGCGGGACCCTCAGGTACGCGACCCCAGGAGGAACCCCCATGCACAGGTGGGAGAACCGTGGAGGGTGGGCCTATGCTTCTTCCGTAATACCTGTCCGCACAAGGCAACCTGGAGGCCACACGTGCTCCCTGCTCAGGGCGCCAACCAGCCAGGGCTGGGGTCACAGACACTGCTCTACACACAGACTGAGGTCCAAGAAGTGCTGATGAGTGTTCTGGAAGAGCTAGCTGGGATGTTGTCTGAAGTGCCCAGGGCCCAACTTTCCCTATTCGCTTCCCTGCTGTGGTGAGACCCAACCATGGTCCACACGCCCCTGGGAACACCCCCTCCACGAGGCCTCACAGCTCCGTGGACTCTCCTCCCTGCCCACTTCCAGCAGCTCCGAGCAAAGCCGGATTAGGCACACTGCCAGTTTACTGGACTCCGGCCCTGGCTCCTCTGGGCCCCCCGGGGCTCCCACCTCCTCCCAGGCCTGAGCTCACATTCCTGTGTCAGCCCGGCCCAGACACGGGACATGGCTCTTCCTCTCACACGCTGGCCCTGCGGCCTGGGTCCCTAAGGCAAACACTGTGGGGACAGAAGGGTCCAGGCTTACCCGAAGCTCCTCAGTGCAGAGGGGAGGGCATTAGCCACGTGAACTGTGAAATGTGGGTCAGGATCTATTTCTCCAGCAACAGAACAAACACATAAACATCCTCTGAGATGTATCAGCAATCACACGTGCAAGGAGTGTGTGCTCCACACCTGTGTTCCCAGCTTCCCAAGGGACCGCACAGGGCTCCCAGCCTGTGGCTCCCCTCCGCCGGGACAAGCAGTCCCTTCCTGCATTTACAAAGTCTCCTGTCAGGGTCCCCAGAACAAGCTGACACGAGAGATGGGGCCTTCCCCATCCTACCCACCTGCTTAGGGGGTGGAAAGCTCACACTACAGTCACTCTGAGGGGAAAAAAATAAAGGAAAAAGATGGAAGAAAGGAGAGGGAAAGAGCTTTGGGGTCCCTGGGTTCCCCTTTAGGAGGGCAGGGCGGCTCCATCATCCTGGGACAGGTGGCCTGAAGGTCCCCTCCCAGGGTGGAGAGCAGTGGAGTTGGGTGTCAACCCTGCCTCGTCTGCGGGTCTGGCCAAGCGGGCTGAGGTCCACGCAGGGTGCAGCTCCTGAGCAGGGCCTGGGCTGCAGTGACCAAGAGCCCCACTGGGCGAGTGTGACAAGGCTGTCGGGCCCGCGTGACTCAGCAGAGATGCTTCCATCTGCTGACTTCTGGCCCCGTGGCTCTGACTTGGGCGCCCTTCTCAGGATGGAGAACACACAGATGGAAAAGCGAGGTAAGCCAGGCCAGGAGGGAGAGGAACAGTATAAAACCCTCCACCCATAGGCCGTTTGACCCTATGTTGGAGCTGGCAGGGAGGCAACCTGACATCTTCCACACCAACCTGACATTCCAACCCTCGATCCTGGAGGGAGGGGCCGCCCCCATTCTCCCAAGCCAGCAGGCACAGCCTGGGTCTTTCTCTTCCTGGTGGGGACATGCAGGCAGTACAAAGCCACTCAACCCCAGCTCTGGAGGCATTGTCACAGCTGATCCAAGCACTACCAGGTGGGGACAGGTGGGGGAGGGAAAGGCACCAGCCCATCCAGTGGTTCCACTGGTGCCTGGGAGCCTAAGTGGCTTTTCTCCAGGGGACAGGGAGGCAAATGCCTAGAGAAAGGGGTACACGCAGGGCAGTATGCACACCTGGGTCTGTTCACTGGGGCACAGTCGGGTGAAAAACTCCTGCAGCGAGGCCCAGTCCCATCTAGGGGATTCGAGGGCAGGTGCGTGAGGGCCCTGGCTCTTCCTGCGGTGCCCCTTCCCTTGTGGCATGCAGGCCCTCGGCGGCTTTATAAGGAATTTCGCGCTGCTACAAAGGACTGCAGGATACAGCAGACAGATTCATCGTTCCATGCAGGACCTACGATCTCCAGGCAGCCGGGCACGGGGTGGAGGCTTCAGGCCCCCTCCTGCAGCCAGCAAGTGCTTCTCTCACCCTGATCCTAAGGGCAACTCTCCCTTCCTAGCAGAGCAACACTATGCTCATCTAGCCCTTGGATTCTAGTCCTTTCTGTTAGGTCCACCCCCTGGTTCGGGTCAAAACCACACCCTCTGCTCAGCCGCCTCATTCCCTGCCCGGCTGAGAACAATGCCCTGTTGTTCACACAGATGTCCTGCAGTCCCCTCTGCCTCCTCACACCCAAGTCCCTGGCCGGACCCCTGGAGCTGCCCGCCCACCTTGGGGCCTCCTCCATTCTCCATCCTCTGAATTTTCCAAAAGCTCCAAGCACCCAACACTTCGCTGCTTCTGGGCCCTCCCACTGTCCACTGGGGTCGTGCTCACTGGGCGTTCACACTCCCCTCTGCCTGTCACTGTTCCTCTGTAAACAGAAGTGGCCCCAACCAGGAACACCCCTTCCATGTTATTTCACATCAGCTCTTCTGGCCCCTGACACATGGCCACTGGTTTCTGCAGGTGTCTGTGCCAGGGTTCACCTGTTTTCCTGCACAGCGTCTCCTCACCCAACCCTGGGGCCCCCTCCTGGCACCCATCAGCCGAGGCCTGGAGGCCTGGTGTTCGCCCCTCCTCCCCACTACCAACCACAAAGAGTTCTCTATAGTGGAGAGGAGAGGGGGCTGCACCCTGAGAGACCAGGGGAGAGGGGCATGGCCCGCCTGACTAACTGCAGAAATGGCTTTCTCCCATCCCGTAACCCCACCCCCATCCCCACCAGGGCCTCACCTGTGCGGGTACCGTGTCCCGAAGCCGCGCCTGTGACGGGGTGCCCGGGGCTCTGAGGCCCCAGCTTTCTGCCGGCTGCACCAGTCCCCCAGGGTCACAGTCCTTGGGCAGCACTGGGCTTGCCAAGGGAAACCGGGGTCGGCGAGCAGGTGTGCCCGAGCTCCCAGGCTCTGCGGCCGCCATCGCCAGTCTGAGGCCCAGCCTGGGGATTAGGGGCGGATTGCTCTGGGAGATTTCCCCCTCCCCGGGGCTCACGGCTGCCCCTTCCCATCTGGGAGGGGAAGGGAGGATCACCCAGCGGGTGGACCGAGTCTTGATGAGATGCCCCCCCACCACTCTGCCCATCCTCAAGTCCAGCAGCTGCCACTAGTGAGTCCCATGTGCACAAGGACACCCAGGTGTGACAGGCCGCAACTTCTGCCTGGGAGGTGGGGCAGAGGGGGCACAGGGCAACACATGCACCTGCATCTTTCATCCACCCAGAAGGACGCCCCGCCCCTCCACTCCCCTCCTGCATGCCCACAAATGCCTCTCAGCATCAGAAGCCCCTCTCACAAACAGTCCCATCCACTCCCTTCTTCAGCCTCAGAATGGAAGTGGGCCTCCCAGCCAGGCTTCCAGGATGGAGAAAAGCTCTTCAAAGCCAAAAAGGCTGGAGCCTGGAGGAGGCTCCCTGGCAGATTCTAATACAGCCAGCTCAGCCTGGAGTCCTCTGCCTCTCTCCCTGCTGCCCTGCCCAATGGCTAAGGCACCATCACTCCCAAGCCTTCCTCCCTATTCCAAAACCGCCTGGAGGAACCAGAAAGCAGCCAGCCTCGCCAGGATATTTCCCCTCCTCTGAGATCCTGGAAATCTACTCTCTGCTTTGGACACCACTGCAGCCACTTCCCCTCCAGCTCCTGCTTCCTGTTCCCCACCCTCCTCCCCTCAGCACTGCCTGGGCAAAAACAACCAAGATAAAATATGCATGGCAAACTCACAGCCGTTTCTTCCTCCTTGGACTTCATCTTGACAGTCCTAGTGGGAAATCCTGTGAGTGGCCAGCAGAGGGGGCGAGAGGTCCACAGTTGGGAAGCACAAGCTGTGAAGATGGCACCGGGGCGGCCAGCAGAGTGCAGGGGGCTGTCTGCTGGGCGTCTCTAAAGGCAGCTTCCCACAGCAGAATCACCGGTCAAGACGCCGCCGATCTTGCACTGACTTGAGCCTGGCAAGGGACTCAGGGCTTAAATACTAAGGGTCGGTGTGGATCACGCTGACGGGGCGGTCCCAAGTTCAAGAAGGTGCAGGGAGATAAGGGCCTAGGGCTATCTCTAGGGCCCAGTGCCAGGGCCCTCTGCCAAAACTCCAAGAGGAGGAGTTCCCCCCACCCTAGGCACTGGGAAACCTTACAAACATTTGCGGTGGCCAATGACTTAGGGTTTGTGAGGACAGGAACACGTGGGGTCAGGGACACTTCCGGCAGCAACCCGTGTCTGTAAATGACCTCCCTCCAATGGTACTTGATTTTTACTTTGCGCTTTGACAGTGTGCACTGTTCATCTGGTATAAACAAGTCAGGTCTCACTGCCCCTAGAAAGCAGGGATCAGATCTTAACTGTATCTGGGCCCTTCACTGTGCTGAATGTAAGACTGACCCCACCTCATATTTAGGTCTGCAGAGTGACTGCCTGATCTGTCTCACTGAGCTGTGACAGAAGGCAGTCCATCTCCTACAGTCCTGCCCTAGGGAGCCACAGAGGCAGCCTGGCCTCACACGCAAGACACCCCTGCAATGCCCCTCTCCTTTCTAGGCTCCACCAAGCGAAGATTTGTAACCTTTCCTTACAAGCAAAACAGAGGGAGGGGAAAAAGCATTAGGCAGGGGCGGGAGGATCCCAGGGGCGAGGAGGGGGCTGAGAGGGCTGAGCCCTGGGACCCTCATGGCCGCTCACGGAGTCTCACTCCCACCTACCCGGGGTCATGAAGGCTCAGAAGCCCCAGAAAGAGGTTCCTTCAAGGCCTCATTGCACCACCAAGATGACTCTGGGGAGAGTCACCCCCAACACGGCCTATGACATCTCTCCAATGGGAGGGTCAGCTCTCCTCCAGGGACAACTCACCCGTAATCGCTAAAGAGCAGGAAGAAGGCAAGCGGGGCTCAAGGTGGACAAGTAGTCTGCTAAGAGAAAGGGGACAGACAGGAACGGGGGGTGTCCGCCAGGTAAGTCGGCAGGAGAGGGGTCCCTTCTCCTTTGGAGTCTGCCCTTATCTTTACATGTCTGAAATGTTCTCCAATCTGCCAAGGACGCAGAGCTTCCTGCTCCGGTGTGGGGAGCAGCAGCCCGAGGTGTCATGATGCCCTGGGTTTGGGTCTTGGCTCCACACTTGGTCAAGTCAGCACAGGATGGGAGACTCAGCGTCCACAACCGTGCTGGGAGGAGTGCGTTAAGGTGGGGCCAGGAGAGCCCCGGCGGGAGGGGAACGGGTCGCAGGAAGACCGCTCGCTCCTGGGCACCGGCTCTGCCTTTCAGCGGCAGGGCTAGAGGGTTTGGGTCAGAAGGCCAGCTGTAAACCATCACCCCGCCGCTCGCTAGGGATGTGGCCTCCACAGGTCCTGCAGGTGCCCCTTCACAACTGCAAGGGGAGGCGGCAGCACCCACAAAGCTGCGGCCAGGAGGAAGAGGCCTGAGGGGTGAGACTGGTGCATCAGGAGACAGAGGAGAGGGCAGATGAGCTAAGCCCTGGAAACTCTGCAGCTAAGTCTCGGTTTTCTTAATTGCAAAATCATACGTTATCTCCAGGGCTGTAGTGAGGCTCAGATGGCAGCGTGAGTGAAAGCAGCTGACACGTCGCAGGTTTTATTGAGATAGATGACTAGTCCTGAGTTTCCTTCACATGTGGATGCACGCACACACCCCACTGTCATTCTGGGAGGCGCCAGGAAGACTTTGTCTGGGATAGAAAGAGCCAAAAAGTAGCTACATATGGAGCCAAGTTGAGAGGGTGGCAGGCGGACATGGGAAGAGCTGCACTGAAGCAACAGGGCCTGGAAAGACACTGGCCACCAAGCGATTGTCCTGCAGAGAGAAGGTGCTGCTGGGTAACCGCCACCAAGTGTACACCTTAGTAACCCTGGCCATGCAGCCACCTCCGGGCTGGCCTGGCAGGGACAGGCCCCCTCTGAGCCGGAGCAGGGCAGTCACTGGCCTTGCTCCTTCCACTCTCCCAAGTTGGCCTGAGTCTGGAGGCTCCGTGTCCTGGAAGGGGACACCGGAAGGAAACCGAGGTCCTGTCCACGAGGCTCTCTGCATGCCCAGCAGGTCTCAGCCCTCCCTTTCCCCGGGTTCCCCTAGGTTTAGTTTCCCCTCATTTCCAGGCAGTGCCCCCTTCTTTATTTAATGCTCTTAAACATGACATTTTTCTTGTCTCTTCCTTTGCCTTTGTTATTATTTTTCAGGTCACCCTCCCCCTTAAAAAATCTTCCTACTTATTTTTCTTTCTTTTGGGAAAAAAAAAAGCACAAACCACACACACATTCTGGAGGGGGGAAAATCTGAGAAGTCACAGGCTTTAGGAGCAAAGATGAACGCTGAAAAGCAGCTAAATTTAGTAGCTTCAAATACAAGGTGAGGCCTCAAAAAAATCTCAGGCTCCAAATGTGCTGTGAAAACCTCCCAGTTAGGATTCCTCCACGAACAGCTGGCAGTCACTCAAACGCTCACCTCTTGGAAACAGGAGTCTGAGAAGTGGTCAGTATTAGGAGGTCCCTCCCCTAACACTCACTTTTCGAGCCAGCCAGTAGGTGCGTCTTCTTAGAAACTCATGTTACCAAAGAGCCCTGCTTCCCTCTGGGGACATGCGGGAGGCAGGTTCATCTTCCACCGGGTGAACTAGAGCAGCCAAGGTGGGCGCGTTTCCTAGGAGCACGTGGAGAGGCTCGGCCACGTGAGCTGGAAAAGCAGCCAGGAAAGGCCAGAGTGGAGAGAGGTGTGGGGCGTGCACACAGCACGCCACCTTTCATCTGCTTCCAGAGAGGGAGGAGGCCATCTCTTCTGCCCACTGGTCCTTTGCCCGTCTAATGCCACAGAGACTCCTGATCATGGGGTCTTTCTCAGCCACAGTCAAGAGCCAGACGCTGGGCAGCGGAGAGGACCTCGCACCTGGGTCACTTTTAAGAAAATCAAAACTGGTGCCAGGTGGGTGGAAGAGAGGGACAATTCCATGCCTTCTATAGCCACTCTGTTCCCCTGGGGGAGGGATACTGCGGACAGCCCCAGGACACTGGGGACAGCCCCTCCTCCAGAGAGGAGGCAGTGTCTCCTTTTGGGGCTCTTTTTAGGAAGCAGAGCACCCTCCACCCCACCCTATTTGCCAAGAATAACTTAGAACAATTCCTTTCTAAAAGCAGAGGACTGAAACACAGAACTCTTGGGGCGTCCTGCTGACTCAAAGGCTCAGAGCTTACCAGGAGCTGATGTGATTTAATGAGAAATGTACGTGAAAACAGTCTGCAAACTGCAGCACGCTGTTCAATGGCCTGGGGGGTGCCCACAATGTCCTGAACCCTGGAGGAGTCAGTAGACGGCATGGGGCCCAGATAATATTTGGGTCTGAAGTCGCCTTCTCAGGCAGTGAAGAAACCTTATATAATGAAGTTAATATTACAGAGCACTTTTCTTTCCAGGGTAGGGTTCACCTTTCCAGCCACCCAAAGGAGGCCTCCTGGTCACAGTATCACTTAGGATCTGACTTAGCCTCTGCTGAGCATGCTGAATTATTCAGTAGCTCTGGATACCGACCTAGCTCTGGGGTCCCAGTGGTGGGGTGTCTGAAGAGGTGGAAAAGTGTGCAGTGAGCACACTCCCCAAATCTAGACCTGGAGGAAGAGCAAAGAGACAAAAGAAGCAGGAGCATCGGAGTCAGGATGTGGGCGCAGGGGCCAGCGCGGCTGGAGGGGTGGGGAGGCAAAGAACAATCAGACAGGCTGCTTGCAACAGGCCAGTGCCTGTCACTGGAAAGAAAAGGGAGGCCGGGGAGGGCTATGGTTCCCAGGAACTTCGCTCACTGCCTCCAGTCCCCACTGCAGCTCAGGAGAACCCTCGGTTCCCCTAGGATCCTGGAAGGAATGCAGCAGGCTGTGTGCACTCATCACTGCTCCTATTTCAGAGTCCTCTGCCCTGCGGCGCATAAACAGAGAAAGCCCAAACTGTGCCTGTGAAAAGAAAGAAGAGGCAGAGTGGGGATCAGGTAAATGATACTGTATTTCCATTGCCTCATCTGGCAGCAGAGGGGACCAGGGTCATGTTTCGTATCTCAGGGATGTGGCAGATCCAGAGAGGAATGTGGCCAGTGGCTGGGGAGCGCCCATGACCCGTGCCCACATCACCAGCGCTGGCTCGTCGTCGTCTGGAACCAGAGGGCAGAGAGCTCCTCTGGCTGTTGACTGTGATCAGCTCTGGCATTGGGGGGCTGATTTCCGAGCCTCGAACACACCTTCCACTGGGACCTGTCCGAGGCTGATGATCCCAAGGGAGAAAGCAGGGGGGCCTGACAGACATCTCCCACCCAGGTCTGGGCTGGCAGCATCTCACACCCCCCAACCCTGGGGCTGCAGAGAGCCACAGGGTCTCCTGCCAGGTTCTGGCCTGAGCTTAGAGACAGGTGGGCCGAGAAGGCATGACATCAGGTCTTGCCAGGTACCTGGGATTCCTCTAACTTTGCTCCGTCTCCGGGGGAGTTTTGTACTCCTGGGAGCCAGAGCTCATCTGGAGAGCACTGGGCACTTTCTGTCTAGAAAGCAAGCCATGGATGTCAATGGAGAAAAGATGAATAAAGGCTAATTCCGGAGGCCAGCTGCCTGCTGGGGTGACCGAGTCCAAAATCCTGTTCTAAAGTCAAGAGGAAGCTGCTGCTTATGATCTCCAGTGTCAGAGCTTACGTAAGAGGCAGAGTCCTCATTTTGCAGCCCCTCTCCTGATTGGGCAGGACCCCTAAAAGGCAAGGGGGCTCCACTGAACATGAGGAACTCAAATCAGACTAAAGGAAGAACTTCTTAACTCACCAGGTACCAGGTACACTGCTGTGGTGGGGCCTTCAGGCCCCCGGGAAATAGGGGCTTTTAATCCCTGAGACAGGGAAGCAGTGGCTCCCAGGGGAGCACAGGGCCACCCTGCCCTGGCCTGGCAAGTGGCTGGCAGTGTGGGCACTGCCTCGGGAGGCCACTGGGCTGGCTGACTCTGATGGCCCCTCTGGGAGCCTTTCCATGCAGAGAGGAAAAGAGAGGGAAGAGGGGATGAGATGGGGTGGGGGAGGGGCGCAGAGAAAGCAGCCGTCCTCCCCAGCAACTGGGTATGAGTTCAGGCTGGCACAGACTTGAGCGCGTAAATGATGACTGGATGGGCAGAGTGAAAGGCAGCTCTGGAGGTGGCCACGTTTGTGAGGACAGGCCAACCGGCCCAGTGGGACAGGGCCCCTCCGCCTCCCTTGGAATTTGGCCTGCAAGCTGAAGCACTCAGGGGCCTCACAGATGAATGGCCCGGCCTCCCCCAGCCGCCCAGGGGATGTGTTTGAAAACCTCTCTCAGCAGAGCTGGCCCCACCCACCACCAAGCCGGCAGGCTCCCAGACATAAATAAACCAGGCCCCTTGCCGCCTGCCAAGATCTGTCTTCTTGCCAAGAGCCTAGGGCTAAGGGCAGCCCCTCACTTGCCATCCCTCGGAGTAAACAGGGGTGCTTATTCATGCCAGGACAGAGAAGAAATCTTGTTGTTGGATAAATCTGCTGGAGGAGCGTACAGAAGGACTGGCTGTCCGGAATCTGCTCTGGTTTAGGTCATGCGTGGAAACGCCCCTGGTCTCCCCATCTGGGGCCTGGAGATAACACCTCTGTGAGGCCACAGGGAAGCGTCCATCATGACGTCATCTCCACCCTCTCCCCCTCGCCCTGCAGCACTGGTCCTCGCTCCCGCCCTGCCTGCCCTCAGAGCCAGGGGGCAGCAGGCTGGCCTGTCGGTTAAGTCCTCCTGCCACTGAGCACTCCTGGCTGGTCTCCCTAAGGCTCGAGACACCCTCAGTGAGCCTCTGGCTCCTGCCCCCTCTCCCTCTTCCTCAGGGGGACCAGCCACAATGTGCAGACAGGAAGGGCGACTGGGGCAAGGGCTGGGGTGGGGGGCCCAGCATGGCATAGCTGGCTGCACTCTCCCCTCTACAGAGACCCTCCAGCTGGAGTACACTGCACAAGCCTTCTGAGGGGCAAGATGATTGTGGCGACAGCTGGGGGTGTTTTGAACAAGGCCAAGAGAGAAGCAATGACCAAGCCAAACATGGGAGAAGCAGGAGAAAGGAAATACAAAGTTCTAACCCCTGCAGGGGTTAATCCCCTCCCTGTAAGCCTGGGAGCAGGTTATCAGGGCAGGATGGAAGAGTTGCTAGATTTCTTGAGGGTACGCTGCATTTTGTAGGAACTGCTGCTCAGCAAAAGAGAGTCCGGCCAGTGTGGGGGCAGGTGGGGTGTGCTGCAGGGGCGGCGGGGAAGGGGGCGAGGGGGCTTATCTGCTGAGGAACCAGGGAGCCCAACCCCACTGCACGTATAACCAGTGGTTCCTGCTGCAGCCTCCAGGACTCAGGTTTCCAGAGATTAAGGCCACACACAGATGGGGAACCCAGACATCACCTGCCAATGGCCCAGTGCACCAACAATGATGACCTTTCCCCCACTTTATAGATGTAAGACAGGGAACGACGAGGTTACCTTGCTCAGTGTCACACACATAGTAGAAAGTGGAATGGCGAGGCTGAGATGAAACTCCGTTTTTGTTTTTAAAAGGGCAATCACTTAAGGCACAACCTCGAAGACAGCTAAGTGGATCTGGAGAGGACAAATGACAGGCAAATGACATCACCAAGGCTGAGCTGCTTCCTGGGCCTGTGAGCCCCTCTCTGTCCCTCCGTTGCACCCCTGCTCTCTATGGGGCTCCAGTCTCCTACGCTCTTAGGGAGGGGCTGGGGTGAGCCTCTCAGGACAGCCCAGGAACTGTAGCTGCCTCCAGGGTGTTTTGGTAACTCAACCCAACAGGGCCTGCTCTGGTCCAACAGCCAGCTGCCGAGTTCTAAACAATGGCAAGGGGTGTGGGTAGTAGGGGAGGCTTATGAATTAAAAATAGATGCTAGTAATCACCAGGGAGCTCACAGCGAGCATGTGGGGCTGTGTTTACTAGAGAGAGAAGAATCCCTTCTATTCAAGCCGAGGGACCAGGGTGGGACCAGCACAGCTTCGCACACCAGCCCGTGGCATCTGGGTTTGGGGGAGTCAGCTGACTAAGCAGTGTTTACCAATGGCTGGAAGACCCCTGTCCTCAGGACATGGAAGTACCCCCTCTTCTCAGGACCCCCTGGGGCCACGCCCATCCCTGGAGGAGCAGCTCCAGGTCAGAAAGGATGTGCAATGGAAGGGGAAATGGCAACCAAGAGATAAAGTCACTGTCCCTGGGCTGAGGCCACCATCTCACGATGGATGTGGCACAAAATGGTCCCTGGCGGTTTTCGTGACCTCAGATCTCAATTTGGTCCTGTGGGCATGCTAGAAACATGGGGTCTAGGCTCCTCCCCGCCAAGAACTAGCCAGGTGCCCCCAGGCAAGCAGCCTCCTGATTCCTTGAGGCCTCAGGCTGCTCATCTGTAAAATGGTGAGAATAGTGTCTGCTCTGGCAACTTCACAAGGATGTTTTTTAGGATGAAGCAGGTAATGCACAGGACAAAGCTTTGGAAAGATGAAAGTTCTAAGTATGGATATGAAACAGTCCCCCCATTCCCACCTGAACCCAGGGAACCTCCCCCAGAGTCAGCTCACCCAGGAGTTTCCAGGGCTGCTCCCCCACCAGCAGCAAGAACAGAACCCTGCCTGCCTTCCGGACATCTTGGGGGGAGTGTGAAGACCAAAAATTAGCCTCGTGGAGAAGCTCCCTAGTCGATGCGCCCATCCCGGACCCCCCAGCCCCCTGCATTCCCAGTCAGCAAACGCCAACAACTCCTCACCAGTCTCCACCAGTGCTCACCGCACGCCTGCTCCATCTGCTCAGAGAGCCGGGGACCACAAAGTTCACGTTCTCCCTCCTTGTAAAACGGCTCTAGGACCAGAGACCCTGGCTTGGCAGGATCATTCTAATTTGATTTTTTAAATGTATTCATTCACTCAGCAGCAAGAGATGGGCCTGGCGGCTGCCACAGCCAAACCACTGGCTCATTAGGGCTGAATAACCAATTCATCCTGCTGGTCCCCTCTGAGTCTCCCTTCCATCCACAAGGCCACGCTTCCCTTTTAGCCGACACATCCAGACTTCACTCTTGGCACAGACTTCTCTGCAGTTGAAACTATGCTTACAGATGGTCCAGTGCCATCATTTTAAATGCTCTCTGTATGCTAACAACACCCAAATGTCTGCCTCCAGCCTAGGTCTCTCCCCAAGACTCCAGACTCAGACATCTGACTGCTTATCTGGCATTTCCACGTGGATGTTTAATAGCCATCTCAAACGTAACATGTCCAAAGACCAGCTCTGATTTCTGCCACCACAGCCCCTGCAGATGTATGGTCCATTTGCTGTCTTTCTCAACTTAGTTTAAAGGCAATTTCTTCTCTCCAGCTGCCGGGCCAAAAACCTGTGAGCCATCTCTGCCTGCTCCCTTTCTGTCATGCCCCACATCCATCAGGAATCTTCAGAGCTTGATCTCTGAAGCAATTCCAAATCCAGCCACTTCTCCGGCTCCCGCCCTGCAGCAAACCACTGTCATCTCCCCGCTGGAGGCTTCCAACAGCTTCCCAGCTGGACATCGTGCTCGCACCTGGCTCCCAGCCCAGTCACCACACAGCGGCCAGAGTGGTCTTCTTAAAAGGTGTCACCCATCTATACGAAATCTAATGAATTCTCATCTCACTGGAGAAAAAAGTCAAAAGCCCCTCTCCTGGCCTGCTAGTGATGGGCAGCCCTCCCTGCCCATCTTTCAAAAACCAACATAAACCAGACTGCCTCAGTCAATGTTGGCCTCCTTTCTCCTCCCCAGGAGAGCTGCCCCTCCACGTCCAACATCTCCTCAATCTACTGAAACTGGTTTCTTGCCACGGTTACCAGTGGCCCCCACTGCCTGACACTGCCTGCATATGTTTCCAAATCCAGATGTGACCCATCGTTCCTGCTGCATTTCACACAGTTGCGTACTTCCGCCTTCCTCAAACTCCCTTCTCCTTGTGCTTTGCCGTCATCTCTCTCCAGGTCCAACCCTACAGATCTGCCTACTTTCTCCTGATGTCAGCTCCATCCTTGGCCTCCTTCTCACCTGACACATGCCCTTCGAGGTCTCATCCACACCCAGGATTCCAAGCTCAGTGCTGGCTCCCAGAGTGCCAGCCCCAGTGCCACCTCTCCCATGTGAACCCGACCGTAAGTTGGTGCTCTTTAGATGGACAGCTCCCAGAGGCACCTGCAACCCAACATGTCCAAAACCGAACTCACCACTTTCCTTCCCAAACCTTCTCCTTCCCCTGTGTTTCTTCAACTAGAGAATGCCCCACTGCTGAAGCTGCTCAGCCAGAAGCCCGAGAATCCTCCTCCATTCCTCTTCCATGTCCACTTCCTCACTTACTACTATTGATGCTAACTGCCAAATGTCTTCTGAATTTGTCTCCGCCTTTCCACCCTCACTGCTGCAGCCTAGACTCCAGCAACAGCTCCAACAATGGTTTCTTTGACTCTGCTCCTGTCCCTGTTTCTAATTTGCTGTCTATACTGAGACCCAAAGGGACCTGCTCCTGCCATTTTCCTGCCTAACACCCTTGGATAACTTCACACCACCCCAGACTCAATGTGGCAAGGGCTTCTGTGATCTAACCTTTGCCTGCCCGGCAGTGCCCAAAACCGCTGGACGCTCCAACCACAGTGAAGCCCTGCTAGTCCCCAGCGTCAGCTCACATTACACACTTCCTCCCCCAACTCCTCCCCCAGTTCTTCCCTGGCTAAATGATACTTCTTCTTTAAGATTCAGCTCAGTGGCTTCCTCCAACAAGGGCTTTGCCAACAAGCTCCCACAGCCTCTGTCACAGCCTCACCACCCTATTCTGTCCACTCACCCATCTGTCTGCCCTCTATTCGGTAAGCTCCGTGAGGACGGCACCTCCGCTCATTTTTTTGTTATATTTTTCTAACAAGTATGCAAGAAATACTTCTTACACAAATGCAAGAATGAATACAGAAATTCAGAAAAGTGCCAAACTAGACAGTCTCCTTACCAAACAACCCTTCATGGATTCCTCCTCTGCCTCCTTTGGTTGGTCATAATAATAAAAATGATACTGGCCAGACTCCATTCCAAGCATTTTACATATATGAATGCATTTAATCCCACAGCAACTCTACCATTATTAGCCCTTTTCAATTGGGGAAGCTGTGGTACAAAAAGATGAAGTGACTTGGGCAGTACATGGCAGACCCAGGGTTGACACTAGTCTGTGTTCTTGATGACTACACTTACTGCCTCTGGAGAGCACGTTTAAGGAGAACAAATTAAAATTAGTATCAGCCTGAGCAAAAGTTAATTTTGAAAAACAAACCTCTAAACAAACAAAAAAATTAGCCATTTGCGGGTCATCTCTTGCTTTTGGCTCAGTCCTATCTCTGGCTCCTTCAACCAGACAGACAGCTCGGCAGGCGGTGGGGTGTCCGTACCCACCAGGCTGGTCCCCAGCTCAGCTCCCCAGGGCCACAGGCCCCTTAGGAGGTGGCTCCTGCCTCTAGGGCAGCCCCCACCTGGAAGGCCCTCCCCTCGCCCCGCCTCACCTTGTCGCCGAGGCCCTCGGCCTCCTCAGCCAGGAGGTTGCCACCGTCCGCCAGCAGCAGGGCCGTGTCGGTGGTGGACGAGGAGCGGGGGCGGCACTGATGCTGGTGCAGGATGGCGGCCAGGCTGCTGTCCTGGGGGGCCTTGCGCAGCAGGTGGGGGCTGCCGCGCTGGGGCTCCAGGGAGCTGCTCTTGGTGCGCCGGCTGCTGCCCCCGCCGCCGCCGCCGCCGCCGCCCCCGCCGCTGCTGTGCAGGCTAGCGCCCCGCTTGATGGAGGGCCGGGAGCGGATCTGCTGCAGCACGCGGTTGAAGGCGGTGGGCCTGGCGGGCAGGTCGTGCAGGGACATGGCGTAGGAGACGCGGTGCATCTCCGGGGAGCGCTCCTTCTCGTCTGGGGAGTCATGGTCGGACATGCCCTGCTGATGCTGCTGCTGGGAATCCTGAGACGTCTGGTGCTCCCTCTCCCGTGACCGGCGGCGGCTGTGGAACAGATGCTTCAAGCCGTGGCCAAACATGGAGCCCTCTGAGAGCTGCTGGATTTTCTTAAGGGGGACAAAGATGAAGAACCTGGTGAGTGGAAAGCTCTCAAATGCCTGGTCAATTAGGGGCAGAGGCGAGGGTCCGTTCTTGGGATGCTAGTGTAGCTGCCGCAGCCATCTGAGTCTGGAAGATGCCCATGAATATCTCGTCATGCCTAAAAGGTCACCTTGCATAAAGGTGGCAACCCGGACCCATTTTCCTCTCATTCACAAAGAGATGTACCCATATGGTTTCCCACTGTACATTCCCAATCAACACCTGGCCTCAGGGTTACTGGTCAGGATGTTCCTGTGGCTACAGTCTGGGGCTCAGGGGCACACGCAGGCAGCACTTGGCTCATGAGGTTTATGCCTCTGGACTGACTCTCCCTCCACCCCCTAATCCCTCCCTTCTTCTGAGTTAGGTCCTTCTCAAGATGCTCTTTCAGACCACCAGGCAGGCATCCACTTCCAAAGATGTCTCATTGCAACACTCCCTGGGTCAGGGCCATGCAATCAGGTCATAGCGGATATTGCTAATTATCTACCCAATATCTATTCTTTTTTTTTTTTTAAAGAATATTTCATTTATTTATTTTATTTTGGTTGGGGGTAGTGGGTAGGGGGAGGTAATTAGGTTATATTTATTTTTAGATGAGGTACTGAGGATTGAACCCAGGACCTCGTGTGTGCTAAGCCTGTGCTCTACCACTTGAGCTATACCCTCCCCACTCTATTCTTCTTTCTTACCAAATTGTATGGCCTTACTGCGCCGTACTGCAATTCTTGCTTCATCAGACTCCCTTGCAGCTAGGAGTGGCCATATGACAGTTTTGGCCAATGGAAAACAAGGTGTGTGTTTCTGGGAACACTTTTGCTTTCTTGATAAAGGCACTGGCCCTTCCTACTTCCCATCTGGAATGTGGTGGTAAAGCCTGGAGATGCAGCAGGCGCCTTGCAACGACAAGGTGACCGGCATGATGATGCAGACTTACACACAGCTGGGGGAGACCCCAGGGACAGGCCTGAGGACCGGATGGCCCTACAGAGTCACCAAACCAGCTGTGAATGCCTACCCTGGGGTTCTTGCTTCATGAAATAAACAAACGTAGCTTTGTCTATATTGTCGTCTATACAACAGTAATTTTCTCTTACTTACAGCCAATCTCACTCCTGATATAGCAATAGAACACATTTTACTGAAGCTTCCAGGTTGGCGAATACTTTCACATGCTAGGAAGGTGGCACATCCCAGCTCCAGGGCAACAGAAACTCCTGCACTCAAGGCCCTTCTGAACCTCACCTCATGGACCCCTTCATCTGTCTGTTCATCCTTTGTAACAAACTGGTAAATGTAAGAAAGTAAATAAACTACTCCTATGGGCATACCTTGTAGTGCAGGGAGTAATGTGACCACTTCTTTAGCATACATATCAGAACCAACATCTCTCTGCTCAGATCGGAACAAACCAAAGGCGCCCTGGAGCCCAGTGTGGCCCTGCGCCCGCCTTCCCCCTTTAGCTCTGCCGCTGAGATGCTTCAGCTGCTCCCCAGGCAGCACTGCTCAGAGGCAGCAGGACCGCCTGGCCAGGGCGAGGCAATGTGGGTATAATTCCAGACAGCTGCTTCTGTCAGGGGGCTGGCTCATCTGGTGGATCCAAGCCCCCGGCAGAGAGCTTCAGAGCCAGCAGTAGGAGAGCTGGGACTTGGAGGACCAGGTGAGAATCCACATCCTGTAACTCCTAAGGGGGAAACAGAACCCAGCCATGTGGGGCTCAGTGAGCCACAGCAGGTCTTCATCTGTGAGGACACCCCATCACCTCGGGATGCAGCCTCACTCACCTAAAAAACCCTTCCAAAGAATTACACGTACTGGACTTTTTTTTTTTTTTTCCTAGAAACAACTTACAGAGCAGAAAACTTGAACCACAAAGACACCAAGAAAAAACCATCTTTAGATCTTCTGAATTAGCTGACCGCACTCCTCTTACTTTACACCGCAGCGTGGTTTGCGCAGATAGCCACACTCACATCTGGATGTCAATAACTGCGTATACTACTGTGGATTTGTGTCCAAGTGTAGGCTTTTCATTTTCAGCTCATTTAAGTCGCCCTACAATCCAGAGTAGGTGGGGCCCTTATGTCACCCATTTTACAGACCAGATAAGTTACATCATCGCAGCTCACTGTGAACTCACGCTTTATAGTTTTCAAGGCACTTTTTCTGTTGCATTAGCTCACTCAATTTTCCCAGAAAGTAATAAAAGCAACAGTGGCAACACTTCCATTTTTAAGTGAGGAAATTAAGGTGACCCTGACTGCTCAAGAAATTAATCCTGGGGCAGCCCTGGAGACGTTAGGTCCACAACACCAGATCTTCCCACGGGAGCTACCATCTCCTCAGGGCCAGCCCGAGGCAGGGCCAGGAGGATCCAGCTGAATCTGCTCTGGGTACAACCACCACGTCCAAGGCAGACCAGACTGAGGACTGGACTCCGCCAGACTTGGAAATGGCCAGATCCTGCAGCCTCTGGACCAGGGACAGCCCAGGACACCCCCCTCCTCCTCAGTCCAAGCTGACACCAGACCTTCCTCCAGGCATGGTGGACAGGCCAGCTGACTCTGGCATTTGCCCAGTGGCTTTTGCCAAGTGGTCACATTACATATTACAAATTGTCTTTCTAGCATTCTATTCCAGGCCTCTTTCTCCTCTCCCCACCACTCCTAGCCTAGCTTCTCCTACCCTGAGGCCCTTCTTTCACATCCACTCAGATACAGAGTTCCCTTCAAAAGACTTCACCAGAGTCCTGAAGCATTCCTCTCCCTGAGCCCGGGGAGAAGGGGGGAGGCGCAGGGGACAGCAGCCACCACTGCCTGCCATATTGCTTTGAATCCTAAAATCTTTGGTCAATTTATTTTTAATATCCTTTAACAACAGCACTTTCCAAAGTGCTTTCCAGTGTATGCTGTCATTCCAGCCTGATGCTCGCCTAACCTCAGGACGCAGGATGTGACTGCATCAGTGTCTGCATTTTGCAGATGAAGAGACTGAAGCCCAGCACAGTTAAGGGGCTCATGCAAGTCACACACAGGCACCTCCGACTTCCAGTCTAAGTCACCCTCACTGGCTCACAGTGATTCGAAGACTAAAGCAGATATGGTATTTTCATGTGATCCAGAACAGAATCACAGGCAGGAACAAAACAAAACAAAAATGCCTGAACTGCAGTGGTGGATCTGCCCGCACCACACTGTAGGACTTGGGCAAGACCTGTAACCAGTGTGGGTCTTTCTTTCCCACCTTCCATGTGCTCTACAGGTGAAGGAAAGCCAGGGTGACCTCAGGACCTTTGCCCCTGCAGCACCAAGGAGTCTGCTAAAGATGATGGTGGGGACAAGGGAAAAGAACAAAAAAGAGGTCAGAGAATAATAGCGGGAGGGAGGCTGCTCCAAACCAAGGGGTTCTTCCCTCACTTACGAGGTGCAAGTCAAGAAAGCAGGTAGCACACGGGCTGCTTCTGCGTGTGGGTGTCAGCGAGGAGACGGTTAAGGAGTTCTGACACGACATGGGAAGTGTTAAAAAAAAAAAAAAAAAACAGCACATACACATAACCAACCACAAGTTTTGGAAATGAGGAAAACCATGGTGACTAGCTTGAGGGAACTTAGCCACCAACGCAGCAGAAGGCACCACCTGCTCTGACTAACAGGTTCCAGCTACTAAATGTCACTTGCTTCTCCACATTGACTATTGCTTTTCCCCAGCTGCCAGAAACCATTTTGGTGGCCAAGCAAAGCCATGTATTATGAAAAGAGAGTTAGAGGTGGGACACAAACAGCTCCCTGGATCCACAGAACGAGCAAAAGCTGTCCCAGAACTGCCCAGAGGCCAGAAGCCAGCTGGGAGGGAGAACGTCCGGGGGCCAGGTGCCCACACCTGGGCAGGTAAATGAGGGGAGTTTGCTGCCTCCACCTCCGAACTATCTTTAAAGGCAGGAAGAGCCCCGTCGCCTGGGTGCCACCATCCTCTCGGGAAGACGGGGTGGACTCGACAGTTTCTGAGAGATCCTTCCTGAGAAGGCTGTGGTCTCCGAACAGTTATGCTTCATCCGTTTCCCTCCCTGGGTGTGGGTCCCCCAAAGGGGAAGTCTGCTCCAAAAGCTGCAAACACAGCTGCAGGAGATCAAAAGTAAAATGCTTCGGGGTACAGTGACTTTGGCACTGGCTGTGCCAGTACAGACTTTGGCCAGAAGTGGCTTCTCATTCCTCCAAGTCCCTGTGTTCTTACCAACTCCCATTAAAGCTAAAAGGATCTTAAAAAGTGACACTAACCTATAGCTAATTATCCCACCTGGCAACTGACTGCATCTCTGACTGCATATCCGTTCCTCCCACCTGGGTTTGAAACGCCCTCTGCCCCACACAGGTTCGGCTGGGAGGGTTCAGCGGGGTGACTGGGTCACCATGAGCCTTAGCAAGCCTAGGTCGCCAACGTTCCTCTATTTATAGGGTCTCTATGGAAACAGGGCCAGCATTAGAGAGCTAATCGCTGTAAAAACCCACAGAGTCCTACTCTCGAGATAAAAAAGTGGATTGCAAAAGTCTCCAATTGCCCTTAAGAAGCCTTGGGTGGGGAGCCATCACCCCAGGTTTGGCCACAATGATGGGGAAGAGTGAGCAGCTGCAACTCTTTCTCCTAGAAACACAGCGATGAAAGATTTTTGGAATCATTTTTTTCCTTCCCCAGCATCACCGCTGACATTACAAAACAGATCTCAACTCGGGCAAACGGCTTCCCCATTCTCAATTTTATTTTAACTCCTCCTTCCTTTATTTATCGCTTAGAGAATTCTGCCTGGAGCCAATGCCAGTCAGGCAAGGCGACCTCATGCAGCGGGGTCTCTAGGCAGAACCAGCTCAACATACACCAGCAAAAGAGATGTTAATTCAAGTTACCTACATGGTGGGCCCTCTCTCTGCCTCCTCTCATCCTACCCACCCTTCACCACCTCCCCCTCCATGTAGCCCTCACTGACCACACCAGCCCGCACTGATCGCACCACCCTGATCTGAACTCCGGAGAGGTCATTATCTGCACCCCTCATCTTGCAGTTAATCATGTTCCGCCTTGCGCCATGGCTTCTCCTGCTCTCTCAAATTGTCATCCAACTTTTCTCCTGCTTATGAATGGAACCCTCCATGAGCAAATGGAGGGCAGGAGCAATATGGTCTATTATCTTTCTGTCTCTAGTATCACCCGGCAGAGACCTTAACACAAACGTGGCAAATGCTACTTAATTATTCTCTGAGTGGAAACAATGCAAATCTACAGAACCACCTTAAAAAGGCGATTTAGTGCGCAGACAACTACCTTTTCCAACGATTTAAAACGCTCATTTGCACAGCTTTTTCTTGTGTCTAACCCAGATCCCTCCTGCTGTAGTTTAAACTCTCACCTCGGTCCATTATCAGAGTAACTGCCAAGATCGGGCTTCTTGGAGGGAGATGAACACAAACCCAGGAGCCCGAATGTGTCTGCTGTCCTCACGAATGGCTTAGGTCACGGCTCCGGAAATTAAAGCCAGCTTTGTTTTCCAAGGTGGACATCACTCAGGGAATTTGGCTGTAATAAGGAAGCCTGTAGCCATTTGGTTTGAAAAGTCAAATTTTTTCCCACATAAACATACCTGCTATTCCTCAACAGCTTTGTTTTAACTTCTTAACGTGGCGAGAGGCCTGGTGTTTAGCTGATGAAGTATGGCCTCGTTCTAAGAATGCACCCTCCTCGTCTGTGAGGAGTTCAAAGGGAGATGCCATTTCTTAGAGGAGAGATGGAAACAGAGACGAGTTTGGATTGGCCTCCAGGACCACCACTGAGAAGCCACCTGAGCTTTTTTCCCCCAGCCCAACACCCACACTTTTTTTAAACTTCAACCCCAAATTCAGATCCTGTCTGATGTTTCAATTCCTTGTTGAGGGAGAGATTCTTGTTAATGGGATTGGCAATTAAGACAATTAAATACACGAAAAGAAGCACATTCTGTAATAGCGAGCCTGCAAGACAGTTCCCACTGGAACAGCGAGGGCAGCTGGGAATTCATCTAGAGCCCAATATGTGGCAGAACAGACAGCTTCATTCGCCACCTGCTTTCCCATCGGTCACCAATTCCCCCCAAGCCCACATTCAGGGCTGCTCTGAAAATTCCTGGAGGCGAAGGGGGGTGGGAGAGAGGCAATCCCAGGCCTTAGGACCCTCTGCCCACCTCACATTACGTCCAGGTGGGATAGAAACGGGCAGCCTCAGAATTCTTCACCACCGCCTACTGTCCCTGACTACTGACAGTCAAAAAGGACTCTGGCCTTACAAGGGACCTGGCACTTATCATTTTACTTCCCCCACTTCAAAAGTGCTCTCCTCTGGGTTGTAACTAAACTTCCACCCTTAAAACTTGCTCTAAGCCCACCGCTTCTGATTAACCCCATAGGTTTCTCATTCCACTGATGATGCCCAAAGCACACTTAAAGTTAAAGTGTGCTTAGATGAATGATTTTCTTGTAAGTGTTTCACTCTGTTTGCCTGGAGGTGAAGGCAGTGGCTGCTGCCAAAGGGCTGATTCCCCATTTCCCTGTTCCGAGATTTACCCTGTTCCGGTTCTGCCTCCCCTGATGGAACCTCTCCCAGGGGTCCTGCTCCCACCTGCAACTGTGGGAATCTTCCAGCCAGAACATATCACTTCTAGGAGGGGAGCTGGGAGCCTCATGATGAGCAAGGCTGCGTGGGGCCCTGCTCTACCATCAGAACTGTTCCCCAGAGGCCCAGACAGAGCACCCACACTCCTCCATCCCACCCGCATTCCCATGAGGTCGCCTGTCTTCCCATCGAAAAAGTGGAGAAACTGAGACCCATACATTTTATCAAAACCCTGGGCCTTAAAAATAAAATAAAAGAACAGAAAAACAAGCAGGGGACTTCTTAGAAATGTCAGTGTTCTCTCTCTTGACTTTGGTGGTAGATAGATGGGGTGTCTTTTGCTGTTATTTAAGCTGTACTTATGTTTTCAGATTTTTCAGACACTTTCATATGCATGTCGTATTTCACAGTTTAAAACACGGCCTCTCCCGCTGAAGGCATCAGTGTCTGTTGACCTCTGACCCCTCTCCCAGGGGCTCTCTACCTGAGGGCCTCAGGGGCAGGGGGGCAGGGAGGGGGTGCAGCGCCTGTGATCCCCAGCACAGCCAGCAAGGAGAAGCATACAGGATTCAGTTGTGACTTTCCCGCAGCTATTTGGTTTCTAATTGCTTTTCCTGATCCTCACTCTGAGCAGGCAGGGAGACCAGGGTCTGGTGTGGACGGAAGAACATGAGCTGGAACCCAAATGAGCCTAAAGGACTTCGAACCAGGACTGGAATAATGAAATTCAGAGCACCCCCTTTTCCTTCTGGGACAAAAATATATTAATACTGTTCAGAAATCCCTGGGGAAATCATTCGCAAGGGCTTTTGTGAGGGGAAGGAGACCCTCAAGGGACGTCCAGGTGAAGAACTCCGGCCAGCACACCCAGAGTCTTCCTCTCAGGAAAGACTCAATTCCTCCAGCTGCCAAGGGCTGGGAGAGGTGGCAAGGTCGGCGATTTCCTCCTCTACCTTCGGGCTTCTAAAGGCATCAGGACAGAGCCAGCTGACGGGCTGAGACGCACATCCCAGCACCTCCAGCAGCCACTACCACCTGCTGTATTTTTAACAGGAATGGGTGCTCCATGTCCCTTTGTGCGCTTTTCCCCTGCGCTCCCCCTACTCCCACTCTGGCTGGAACTGGGGTTATTTGCTGGAAAATCTCGGTGTACTTTTGGTCAGCCAACACTTTCTCTGGCCAGCAATCCAGCATTTCCTCCCGACTAGCAAGGAGCCGGGCAGCAGCAAAGGACCAGGTAATGACCACAAATGAACCAAGACGCGAACTCAAGTGGTTCAGCAGAAATCCAGGCTACAGGGGCAGGGGACGTGACTCTGAACTGTCAGGCTCCTGTTGCAGGAGTGTCTGCTGGGATGTCCCCCAAAGGTCACATCTAGTGTGCAGAGTAGCTAAGAAGGCCCCCAAAGTACCTGTATAAGCCCCTTCTGGGGCAATGTCCATTTTCAGGCTATTTTTCAGTTACCGTTTTATGATCCCTCCCCAAAGACTGCTGCTTAATTCTTTTTCCCTCTTTTCACTGGCCCTCCCCACCTTATAATCACCGATCTCAGGCCACCATAGCAAAAATGGACAGTGCAGAGCCCACAACACTAAAGGGGAAAGGAGCCCACAAGAGCCCCCAAAACCTTGGCTGCCACTAGTGAGGGCACCATTCAGACCAAAATTCTCTCCTCTCCCACCTCCTCCAACTTTCATGGAGGTGCTTCAGACAAAGCCTCTTTTATTTTTTTCCCCCTTTTCTCAAGATGATTTCCTCCATTGCACTGAATCTATCGCAATGCTGGAGCTGTTGCAGGAAAACAGAAGTGGGATTAAGGGACCCAAAGTTTCTATCTCCAAAGTTTAAAATGAAAACAAAAGCAAGCCAGAACTGCTGGTCTCTCTAGGACAAACACAGATGCAGGGCAGGGGACGTTAAAAATCAAACTTTCCCCTTACTGGTACCACCAGCAAATTAAAACAAGGCAGCTTCTACCCACAGCTAGAGCCAATGGTGGAATTTTCCCATCACTGGAAAACTGTGCCAGCATTGGAAAACAAGTTTGGACACACTTCAGTATTCTTAGTCCCTTTTCCCAGAAAAGGGCTCAGAAAAGTTGAGTGATTTGCCTGAGCTCACACAGCAAATCAAACTGCAATAGCCCCCAAGTTCACTGTCTGGTTCTGAAGTCCCTACCCTGTAAACACATGATAAAGCAGACAGAGATAAACAGGAAAAGGCCCTGTTTGTCTCCCCGTGTTCCCACTGAGCAAGCAGCAGCTAGGTTTTCTCCGTGCTGCCAGCCTGGGTCCACATGGTTGTGGTCGCCTCAGTGGTACATCTTCTGGTGGGCGTGGAGGACCACTTGGAAAGACAATGTCCTTTCTCACACCTGATCTCAATTTTGGTTCGGGGACGTCCGGCGTTTAATATCAAGTGTAGAGTTGCTGTTGTATCTGCCCCAACCAGAATGAGAACATCAACAAGAAAAAAAAAAAAGAGCGAGAGAGAGAGAGATGGTATAAGAGGGTGGAGATGAAGGAGCTTCTTAAAGCAGCTTTATCTACAGAGACAAAGACTCAACAGCCCCCACACCACAACCAGTCCACCTTCCCTCATGAAGGCAGCTGGGGGAAATGAATGGCGCTGACAGCTTCCACTGCTGTCTGAGCTGGAAACTGGGGGAGTTTCCAAGGCTGTTTCTCCTGGACTTTTCGGGTGAGGTCCCATCTAGTCAAGGGAATCAGGGTTTGCTGGCCAGACTCATCTGAATCGGCCCACAGTAAAGCTGAAGTCTGCAGCAGGAGGCTGGCCCCCTCCCCACATCAGCATTAAGGGCAATACTTTTCCTTCATCATCTCATTTAAAAGAGGAACCACACCTCCTGACCACACAGGGTGGGCTCAGAAGTGGCAGCTGGGCCAGGTACCAAGGACCTTCGGTATACAGCCTTCCCAACAGAGCTCACCTATATACAAAAGGCTACCCCGAACCTCTGAAAAGGGCAGCAGCAGAACCAGAGGTCACATTCGAAAAATTACCACAAAATTTTAAAAGTACACACATGGAGCTAGCTGTCCCCTTCTCACCGCTCCCCAAGGAACACAGACAGGTAACACACACAGGTAAGAGCACACTCACCTGCGCTCTGACTTCCTGACTCTGTGCCGCTCAGGCCAAACGAGGAATGTCATTGGTTTATTCTGGTGAGCTCCTTAGTGGCTGCTGCCATAGGATACAGGCTTTATTTAACATAACGGAGTCCTCTTGCTCCCCTAGCCAAGACCTTGCACCCCCTCTGGAGAAAATCTCCCTGAGGCATCAATCTCCAAGGCATCTAAGTTCCTTCCTTGGGCTGACATCTCGCCCAGCCGAGTGGTGAGCTGGCTGGAGAAGCCGGAGCCTGCAGTCCCTGTGGCAGCTCCAGCAAAGGTGCATTATTTACCACAGCTGCTATTTTAATTAATATAGAGATAAATTCAATACAGCTTGATAATTGTCTCAGCAACCTCAGGCCGGAAAATAAAGGACTCCCAGCTGCATGTGATCGCCTCTTTCGGATTCTGGTTCTAACTGCCGGCTCAGCATGTGTGCAACTTGAACCAAGGCCCCAAACCAGCCCAAGCACAGCGCGGCCACCTGTCAGTTCTCCACCCTGGGGGTTGGTTCAGCAGGCGGGCAGGGATCTCCAAGCACTAGCTTAACCTCTGGCTCCACCTAACGGCAAGAAGTTCACACTCCCCTTTCACAGATGGACAAACTGAGCTTCAATCCAGGAAGGTCCCAAAAGGAGGAAACTAACTCCGCAAAGGAAACCATTAGGTCCTTTGCTTGGCCTCCCACTCTGTAATTTTCTTCCCCTGCCATCTTACAGGAGGGAAAGTGATGTCAACTTTTTAGTTAGCATCTTGGATTTCTCCAGCCCTTTGTCTGCGAATAGCACTTCACACGCATTATTCAAACAATCTCGGATGGGTGAGTCACTAGAACGTCTGCCGCATAATGAGGAACAAACACAAGAGGCCTGAAATGAACTGAAAAGCAGAGGTGCAAATGGTACCTGACGTCCAGCCCAGGGTCTGGCCGAACATCTGCTCATCCTCTCTGACCTTTGCCTGGCTTTCCCTTCACTTTCATCCTGGTAAAACACTTCTGCGTGGGGCGGGGAAAAGCTAAGTCGCCGGTTGGGCTCGCCAGAGGAGGGTCTGCGCTCACCTTTAAATCAGGAGGCTTGTTTCGGGGACCCGGGTTGGGCGCCGCGGCAGCGCCCGCATCTGAAGTTGGCCCGCCAGCAGAGTTAGCACCCGTGGCCTCCCCAGGCCGGAGGTCCGCGCCCGGCAGGTGGCAAGCGGCATCTTCCAGTCCAGCTCCATCCTCCTCGCCCTGCTGTGTCTGCAGCTCGTCCGATTTGCACCTCTTCATGGTGTATGTGGGTCGGCAAGGGGAATCTGTCCTTCCAGCGCGCCGTCTTGGGGGAGACCGCACCCCCTCTTACACCCAGAAACGAGGCCGGGGTCTAAATTATTAACGAGGAGGGGAGTCGGCGGATCACAATTTCTTGAATTAAAAAATAAATCTTTTTAAAGGAGGGTGAGGGAGGGGCGAGGAGGGGGAGCCTTGGTTACAGCTTGGAATAGTTCATTACGACCTGGGGAGCGGAGGCAGGTCACAGTCGAGGCTGGGCAGCAGGAGTCCTTGGGCAGTCATTGGAGCGGGAGGAGGAAGACAGCCCCCGGCCCCCCAAACTTTCTGCTTCTGGGCATGGGCAGGGCGGAGGGGAGCTGGGCGGCACAGCGCATCCCTCCAGGAGGGCCGGGTTGCTGGGCGAGGCAGGCATGGGGTAGCCGGCCGGGCAAGTCCTCGTCGGCCACCCTCCGCACTGGCTGCGGCCCCCGGCCCTGCCACCAGCCCCCCGCCCCGCACGGGCCGGCGGCGGAGCCCGCAGCGCGCCCCGCCCCTCCCCCGCCCGCGCTCCCGGCTCCCCGCCCTCCCGCCGCGCCGCCTGCTGCAAAGCCGCGGCCGCGGCCCGAGCCAGCGGCGAGCGCGCAACCTACCCCGCCCGGTGCCTCAGCCCGGGAGGGGAAAGGCGAGGCAAGGAGGGAGTGACGACGGCAACGGGCCAATGGGAAGCCGGTAGGGCTGAGGGGGCGTCGCGCGGCCACGTTTTTAGGGTTGGTTGCACCGTGCGATCCCCCGGGAGAGGTCTGGAGGGCTGGGCTGCTGCGTTTTAGCATTGCAGAGAGCGGGCTATGGAGTAGAGACTGGGGGCGGGGGGCCAGCCGAGACTCGGTTTTAGCAGATGCGCGAGGGACCCTCCCAAGGAAAGGCTCTGTCGGGATTTCCCCCACCCACTCATTTTATTTGGCGGGGAGGAGGCGCAATAAGGATGCTTATTATCGCTGCTTTTTTTGCTCTAACTTTGCACGTTGTAACATCCCTTCAGTGAGGAAGACGCCGATCCCCTCTAGGATACTGATCTGAAACACACACCTATGCCTACATTTAGAGCTGCAAATGCAAAGGAAGGAAGGGAGTGTTCTGCCCCATCGCCCCCCACCCCCAACTTAAGAAACTATCTCGTGAGTCTCAGCTTTGTGCTCAGAAATGGGAATTTATTTCATTTTTTAACACAATAATGTATGTGAGAGTTTTTGCAAACTGTGAAGCAGCTTTTAAATAAGAAGGGGGTATTAGTGGCAGGAGGTTGAGACATATGGAAGGGAGGAAAGGAATGCAGTCTCTTTTTCCCATAAATCTAAGCCAAACTGCACTGAGTAATCTGGAGGCAGAAGAGAGCAAATACTGGGGTTATGAATATACGGATCGTAGTAATAGTAACAATGCCATCTGAGTGTCTGCTGTATGTTTTCTGTGGATACCGTGGTTTTTGTCTACCCAGTAGCCTAGACCAGTGGTTTTCAAAATATGGATCCTGGGAATAGCAGCATTAGCATCACCTGGAAACTTATAGAAATGCAGATTATTGGACACTTGCCAGACCTACTGTATTAGAAACAGTGGGCCCCCAAATCTTTTTTAACAAACCCTCCAGGTAATTCTGATGCAAGCTAACATTTGCGAACCGCTGGCCGATAGTGAAGGGGCCACTCAGTCTGTGAGTCACAGTAATGATAGTGAAAGCGTTTCACAGTTTACCAATCTCTTTTACGCCCATCGTGCCATCCCAGCCTCACTTTAGTCCTACTAGTCTGTGAGTTTTCTGACTCTCTTCTGTCTTCTTCCCCTTCCAACCACTCATTTGAATGTGTGTCCTAGAAGAGCCTAAGTTGCTAAGAATTTACTTCAGTTAAGTAGCTACTTTCTAAATGAGGCAGCTCCATTTTTAGAAGACAGGCATTTAGGATGGGCTGGAAATGTAGAACCACCCCCACCTCCACTACACAGTATCAGGCACAATGTGGAAACACAAGGCCACAAGTCTTTAGCGTTCTCAATGATGAGGGAGTGAAGACGGTGGCAGGACTAGACAGAACCAGTGGGGGCAGATGCCCTCCATGCAAGATGTCACGCAAAGTCTACTGCCCCTTCCCTGACTCTCCCCAGAGAAGTGCAGGGGCCCCCACAGGTCCTAGGCAAGTCTTGGGCGGCAAGCCGCTGCCAGCGTATGATGAGAACATGCAAACACATGTTCATGACCTGACTCTAGGCTGAAGGAAAGTTGAGGGAGTGGTTATGAAACGTTAAGAGACCATTATCATTTTGAATTATGCCTCATTTACGTACTAGGTTGTAGTTGATCTTAAGTTTGATTTTTATGTTATAGACATATAGCATGATGGCCATATTTCTTGTTTGTGGTCATATTTAGCAAGGTGTAATGCAGGTCAACAAAAAGTAGTATGTTTCATGAAGTCAGCCAATGCTTTGCACTCCATTTTAGAGAGGCAGTGTAGTATCATGGTTACGAGCTGGGACTCTGTGTCCAGACTGCTTGGGGACAAATCCTGGCTTCTGCTCTCCACTGACCATGTGATTGGAGGCAAGTTGTCTAACCTCTTTAAGCCCCAGTTTCCTAGTTTAGAAGTGGGGATACCTAGGGGGAGGGTATAGCTCGAGTGATAGAGCACATGCTTAGCATGCACAAGGTCCTGGGTTTAATTCCCAGTACCTCCATTAAAAAATTAATTAAATAAATATACCTAATTATCTCCCCCTGCAAAAAAAGAAGGGATACCTACCTTACAGGGTGTTGGGTAATATATTTAAAGCACTTAGACACTTCCTGGCACAGAGTGAGGGCCAAAGCTATAAACAGATGTCACCCAGTTTCAAACAAGTTGCACATTCCACTCCAGTGGCTTTATCTTAGGGGTTCAAATGTGTCTCACCCATTTTTGACTTTCACTGAGTATCACGTTGGAGAACAAATATACTCCTGCCAGAGAAGTTTGGGTAAGAAGTTGTGTAGAGAGCTGTGTGACCTGCAACCACCAGTTTGAAGGTGATGGCAAATTTTCATTGGCCATAGTAGATTCTTGAGTACCTAAAATAAAGAGAACTTGGGGGGAAGGTATAATTAACTCAGCGGAGGGAGGGTGCAGCTCAGTGGTAGAGTGCATGCCTAGCATGCACAAGTTCCTGGGTTCAATCCCCAGTACCTCCATTAAAAACTAATAATAATAATTAAATAAATACACCTAATTACCTCCACCCACACACAACAAAAATAAATAAATACAAAATAAAGTAAAATAAAGAGAACTTGAAAATACTTTGAAATTTTATTTAAAAGATTGGATCCTTCTGTCATTCTAGGTTTCTTGGGAAAATAGAGGCACATACTATTATTTTGATGTTCAAGATAAGACAAAAAAATTGCAGATTTACAATGCAAGAGATTATTATTCCGTATGCAGGAGTAGCATTTTGCATCTTGCTTTGGCACCATTAGTTAATTACAGATAAATAACCTGGTGTAGTGGGAAGAACACTGATGTTGGTGTTAGGAAATCCTTCTAAGAATTCTGGTTCTGTTACTCTCTATGCATTCTTGGGCAACCAAATCACTTACTCTCTCTCACTGTGGTTTTCTTTTTTCTTTTTTTCCTTTTTCTTTTTTTTTAAACTTTTTTTTATTGAGTTATAGTCATTTTACAATGTTGTGTCAAATTTCAGTGTAGAGCACAATTTTTCAGTTATACATGAACATACATCTATTCATTATCACATTTTTTTTTCGCTGTGAGCTACCACAAGATCTTGTGTATATTTCCCTGGCTATACAGTATAATCTTGTTTATCTGTTCTATATTTTGAAATCCCAGTCTGTCCCTTCCCCCACCCCCCGCCCCCTCACTGTTGGTTTTCTCATCTGTAAACAAAGGCTAATATAGCTATAATATCTATCCTCACATGATTATTTTAAGGATTAAACTAGGTAATGCATGTGAAAACACTTGACACATAGTATGTGCTCAGTAAACCTGAATGAAACAAAAACAATTAACAAACTTGTCTAAGCCAACATGAGAAAGTCACGATTATCCCACTAAACTTAATGCTTTTTGAAAGGAAATCCCAGTTAGGCTAATGAAAGCGGGCACTCCTGGTAGTATCAAATTTGCTAAACCAGTAAGTATATAAACAAGGAGTTAAGATCAAGGTTATGGAATCCTGTTATCCTTGTCAACAGCCAATTTATTTGGCTTGAGAAACTGAAATTTAATTATAAAGAGTAAGGTACCAAGCTCAACAAGTAAGCATAGATTTCTTTTTCTTTTTGAAAAAGCAATTAACTCTAAGAAATAAGACTTCTCTTTTTCCGATAGCAAGAGGCTTATACATTATCCAAGAAAATTGTTTCCTATTCTGTAAGAATTTATTTTAAAAAACATTTTAAACTTCAAATGGCTTGTCAGAGAGCTATTCTTAAGTTTTAACAAACATACTAGTGAGTGCCTTGCTTAGAAGGTAAAAGTACTCTCGAAAGAGACTAGATGTAATAATTTTGATCACTGTATTTTGATACCAACATCATTACAAGTTTTCCTTTGGGAATGTAATTTTCTTCCCTTTCTTTTGGAGATTTCCACTTCCACTCAATTCTCTCCTTAAAAGAAATTGAGTTCGGTTTAGTTTTAGGAGGTGTGAACTATGCAAATTATCTTCAGGGCGATTGGCTGGCTTGCTGATGACGTCAAAAATCCCACCACCAAAGCACAGGCTTTTTATTGGCTGTTGCAAGAGGCAGGCAGGACTGGGAATGCTCTGCATCACTGGTGAGTTGGAGAAAGCTCTTTTGAGTCTAAACTAATTTTTTTATCCCGTTTTTTCAAGTAAAATGTACTCAGAAGCATTTTCCATGTGTTATTACATTTTTCCATGTTTTCTATATGTTATTACTTAGACATATGTAATTCAAAATGATTGTTTACCATTGTCTTGGTTTATTTAAACAATACCCACCTTATTCTTACCTATTCGTTTCCTTTTTTTTTTTTTTTGCCCACAGAAATAAAGCTGTAGTTATTATTTGTATGGAGAAATTGTATATATTATTTCATCCATAGCATAAAATCTCTGATACCTAACTGGCAATGTTTTAAAGAAGTAAATAAACCCAGATTGTCCCTTATAACCATTTTTCTCACAGCTTCCCTAAGACCTGCATAGGGAACCCAAAGTCTGTCTCACTCCTGGGACTAATCAATCTCCGATCTGTAATACGAAAAGCTGGACGTTCCTGCTTCTCCTTGCAGGTAGGACGCTCATTCTTCATTCTGGCTGCTCCTTGCTTCTCCGTAATGGGAGAAAAGTCATAATAATCATGGCCATGAACAGAGGAGGCTTGTGCAGCATAAACTTAAACCCTGATTGTACTGCTGTGTGTGAGAGCCTAGGACTAGTAAAATGGCTGCTTTGTGTCCTTCCCCATCTCCATCGGGAATCCGTACAAACCTCTGGAGATTTATTACTTAAAGCTGAAAATGCTAGACCTTAAAAAATAAGAAAGAAAAAAGAGACAAGAAAAGAAAGGAAATATCAGCTTTGCTGGGATAGAATTAGTTGTTTATTATTTTATATCTGAAGAGAAATATCTGTGACAGTTCCATCATATTCTTCTATGTGGTACTTTTAATACAATAATAAGAGCAAAAATATACCGTTTAAAGAGACCCACAGGTGTTAGGCATTTTGCTAGGGTGCTTGTGAACTCTCTCAATCCCCACCACAAATCTGCGAGGTGTTATTCACTCTACAAATGAGAAAACAGGCTCAGAGAGACCATGGCACTTCCACAGACCTGAGAGCTGCACTCCACTCTGTCTGACTCCAAACCTCAAAGCCTAAGAGCTCACCCTTTCATGACTGTCATTTTGAGCCCCTCTTGTGGTAAAGGATTTATCGATGAGTATCAGGCTACAGATTGCTGAATCTACATTCATTCAAATATATTTATGAACTAACATGGAAGAGGGAGAACAAAAAATGACACTGGCCCCTGCCTTTGGACTTAAAGTCCAGTTGGGGAAATGAGACACAAATGAAATGTGAAACAAGATAAGACAGGATGTCTGTCTACACTCCAAGGGGGAGATAATTAAGTACCTCAGACCAGAGAGAGATCTCTGTGAGGGATTAATAAGTTGACTCCAAGGAAGAGTTTTATACACATTCATCTATATTGTGAGTGTTAAAATGATGAAGTGTCACTTTAGGATCCTACTGAAGGCTTTAAGTAAGTAAGAACTATATAAATCATCTTGAATATAGAATCATTCAATATTTGGATCTCTTTAATTTTACATCTGCACATTATAGAGTTTTAACGGCATATCAGTGATGGGAAAAACTTTTTTTTTATTCCCTGAGACCATAGAGCATTGTTTCTCAAAGTATGGTTGGTTCATGGACTACCAGCAACATAAATCACCCTGGAATTTAGTTACACATGCAGATTCCTGGGCCCCGTCCCACACTAATGGAAACAACTTCCAGGGGTGGAGCCTGAAAATCTAACCGTTAAACAAATATCCCAGGTGATTCTTATATCATTAAGTTTGAGAACCACTGATGGAGAGGAAGACTTGGTTGATCATATTGACAGAATAGCTCCTTTTTTTAAAAATCAAGCACTTACTATATGTCTGAGTCACACTCCCAGTTAGTCCACAAAACAGACTCTGTAGATAAATATCATAATCTTCATTTTACAGAAAAGGAAACTGAGGCTCAAAGAGGATTAAAAACTAGCCCGAGGTCACCCGGCTAGAAAGAGCTCTAGCCAAACCAGTTCTGCCTGCCTTCACTGTCTGTACTTTTCCCACAATGCCTACTGCCTTGGGATTGAGTGCCCATTATGCACCGTGTATCATTTCAATCTAAACTTTCCAGTACCCTCCAATGGTACGCTTGTCATATAGGATAACTAAACTTCAGAAATACTAATATACATTTCAAAATTACCTTCCAACAGCTGAAACAGAGCTTCTTACTAGAGAATGACTTTTCTGCAATTTTACTTCCTCCTGACAGTTCCTAAAACCTTTCTCAGCTCTGACTATTGGGGCTTCCTTCCTTTGGTGTTATTTATTCCAACCCTTTGTACCTAGTTTGAAGTCTAGGTTTTGTTGCTAACAGCTGCCACACCTTTTCCAGACACAGGAATGGAGAGCGACAGTCTGAATCAAGAAGAAATGTCAGTTGCTTGAAAAACCTTCTGCTGATCTTGTGACTGCAAAGAGAAAAAGACAACTTTATCAAGGAAACCTCTCCTGGGAAAGAGGAATCACACTATCTCATGTGAGATCTTATTTTGGAGTATGCATGCTTATGTAATAAATTATTTTCATGGAATCTCATATGACTCTGGGGCATACCCAAGCAGATACAGGGACAAAGGGCTGTTTTCATTAGTGAATCTCCCAGGCTTGTCTGAAACCTCACATAGGATGCTGGTGAAAGAAGACAGTGCTCTCTTTCAAGATGCGATGACATAGCACAATTCAGGAATATATAGCTAGAGCCATGTAATATCTGTACCTTCTCACTCAGTAAACCCTCCAGGGAATTATCCTGGGAAATAATTCAAAAGAGGAAAAGAGCAGCAACACCACAGAAAATGTTTCTCACAATGAAAAACCTGAAACAACCTAAATGCCCAAGAACAGGGAGCGGATGAGTAACAGTGGCATTAGTGTCATGGAATGTTGTGCTGCTATTAAAAGAGATAAACATGGCGAGTATATAGAAACCTGAAAAGCTTTCTTTAAATAATATAAAAGGAAAGAATTAGAAGGCAAAATTGTGTTGACCTAGAAGGGCCTTGGAGTCAGATGAACCTGTGTTGTTAGCTGTATGGGCTTAGACAAGTCACTTAACCTGAGTCTCAGTCTCATCTATAAAATAAGGATGGAAATATCCATCTTCCCAGGGTTGTTGTAAGAACTAAAGATGATGTGAACTAAATGGATACAGTTTGGATAAAGACAGGAGGGGAGTGCTCAGAAATAATTATACCAAGTTTTATGCCAAGACATAGGACAGCTGAAAATTTTATTTGAAATGAATTATTTTTATATTTTAATTGAATACTGTTTTTTTCCCCTTGATTCCTCCACACCCTGAAACAAATGTCATAGCCCCTATGCAGGAGATGTGTGTGCATGTCATCTGGAAACTGGCTTATGGGTTACTAAGCCCTACTTGGCGAAGGGTGCTAGATCAGTGCTTCTGAAATCAGCTCCAGGAAAGTGACAGGAGCCCGAGACACTGACACACAGGAAGGGGACTCAGCTAGGTTGAGGGCTGGCTTTCCAAGCACTTGGATGGAGGTTTATGTGACGCTTGTTAGGTAGTGCTGCCTGTCTCTACAATTTGGGGATGGGGAACATTCTCATGACCAGGAAGCTTTCCATCTACCTTTGCTTTGGAAACCTAACCCTTACCTCCTTTAAACCACCTCCCTGCAGAGCTTGATTCGTGAGAAAGTGGGTAGACAGGAGGATAACATGAAATACCTTATTTCGACAAATACGTATTGAGCATATTCTTTGTGTCAGGCATTGTGTTTGGCACATGGGGATAGATATGTACTAAGCCAGCTGGAATATGTTTTGGAACTCAGGCTTCAGAATCTTCCAGAAAACTTCTACCAAGATAACAGAGACACAGAGAAACGTATTGGTAGGTTTTCATCTATCCATCTTTTTTCCATCCAGGATCAGCCCAGAAAGATAAAAATATAACCTGTTACAAGGTCTCATACTGGGCAGGCAAAGAAATTAACCAAAACCAAGTTCCACTGAAATGTCAGGCAACGGAGTGGAAAAAGGATCAAAAATACTTAGAGCTGGAAAATCATTACCAATCTACTAATCTTACTTTTGAGAAATGAAGTGTGGCAAAATGATGTTCAGGGCTTCTTCTGGAAAGCCTGGGGTCAGTTACTCTAAAAATTTTCTAGAAACTTTGTTTGTCTACTTGGCAGTAAAACAAAGATTACCTCTGTTTGGGGTTATACTAAATTTCTTTAATTGATTGTTTTTCCTTCCCATGTTCCACATCCTAACAGCCAGGATGCCACTGATGAAATATTCAGCACTGGAATGCTTCTTAATGTATAATTAAATAGAATGCATTTAGAAATTCCGTTTTATAGACCTTTAATCTTCAAGTTAATAAACCTTCATGTAAAGAACATCAGAAACAAAATATTCTTGGACATACATAATTTTCCTTGGAAAAATACATACTCCTGAATGTAATTACTATCCATAGGAAAGAAAGAAAAGATTTATTAAGCCATCTTATGTGCCAGACAAGGTACTAACTGCTTTATACATTATGTTATTTAATCTTTCCAGTTCATGAAGTAGGTATTATTGATTCCACTATACAGATGAAGTAACTGAGGCTCCAAAAAACTAACTGATTTGCTTAAGGCCACAAAGTAAGTAGTGTCACAGATAGGACCAGAACTCAGGTCAGATTCTCTCTGACTCCCATGCTTTTCCCTTAATTTTTACAGGGTTTCATTTCCAAAGCACTTTCTCTTCCTACAGCTCATTCCATCCAACAATACAGAGATGTTAACACAGTCATAGCATTCTCTCTTTTAACAAGTCACAGGACTAGAACCTAGGCTTATAGCAATCATCATCTCAGTTACCTTGTATTGAATGCTTTCTATGTGCAAGGCTCTGTGCTAAGCATTTTTTATACTTTTTCCCCCCATTTCAACCCTCATAATAGACTTATGAAGTGGTCACTCATTTGATGGATGAGAAAACCAAGACTCAGAGGGGCCAATGACTTGCACAAGATTATACAGTAACAAGTGAGGACTAGAACTCACTTTGTAATAATGATAACACAATTGATAAAAGCAATTGCCACTTTTTGAACACTTACCGTGTGTCAGATACTGCTTTTTAAAAGACTTTTTATTGCTATGTACTTTGAGATCTATAATTGGCCTTGCTCTTTTTAATGCTCACAATAACCGTATGATGAAGGTACTGTTATTCCCATTTTACAGATGAGGAGCTAAGACTTACAGAAAATAAGTAATGTCTCCAAGGGCATACAAATGGGAAGGGATAGAGCTAGGATTTGAACGCAGGTCTCCTTGACTCCAGTACTTATTTCCTTAACCCTAAGGCTTTGCTGATTCCCATTCTGTCTCCATACACCTTTGCTACCCAAAGGGTGGTTCACAGATCGGCAGCATTGTCCTGGGAGCGTCACCCAAACATCACCTGGGAGCTTGTCATAAATGTGGAATCCCAAGCCCCCACCCCACGCCTACTGAATCAGCAGCATATTTTAACAAAATGCCTGCATGATTCTTCTGCACATTAAAGTCTGAGAAGCACTGCTCTGCAACACGACCAGCAACATACAGAATAAGCAGAGAAGGGAGCAAGATGGTCTGGAACAGGGATTCTTAAAACAAGTTCCCTTGGAAATCAGTTTGAGCTGGAAGAAGGTATGTTCTGCTGTTCAACTTGATAATGGGGCTCTTCTCCCAATTAAGTTAATGAATTATATTTTCTCATCTTCCAAAATTCTTCCTGTCTTCTTTGGCATTGAATATCACTTGCCTGTTAGTAACTTTAAAAGATGACAACAGTTGAACAGTAGTAAAGTAGTAAAGAAAACTCAGAAACATTGTTTAATTGTTTGTAGTATTTTTTCCCCTTAATTTGTGGGGTTTTTTAATTCTTGGGATATGTGATTGTGATTTTATGTTGCATAATAGAGAACAGTCATCGTTTCTCTTAGTAAACTTGTTCCTAATGCATATTACAGAATTAGATGTTAATGTCTTTTGGTATTCCACATAAAGCATCTGATTCCCACCTATATAAACATGAGGTTCAAGGCTTCAGAATCACTCTAGAAATCATCTAACCAAGAGGAACTTGCCGTGGAAAAGTAAAGTTAGAAAGAGTTACATGTTTCTCACCTGTTCCTCTTCCTCCAAAGGAGATAAACATTAATAGATACAAATATAACCCACTGGGTCTTTCTGGATAGAAATATGAGTGTTTTTTTATGTTCTCCTTTGTGTTTTTCTGAATATTCCAAAATATTTCCAGTGAACATACATTCATCCAACAAATACCTAATGAAAACTTACTAAGTGACAGGCACTGTTTTGGGTGCTAGAGACACAGCAATGAACAAGCCAGATAAAAATTTCTCTTCTGGATTAGTGATTGCCAGAGGCTGGGGTGAGGGTGAGGGTGGGAGTTGGGGGCAGAATGGAGGAAGGGAGTCAAAAGGTACAAACTTCCAGTTATAAAATAAGTCAGTAATGGGGATATAATGTACAGCATGGTGGCCAGAGTTAATAATACTGTATTGCACATTTGAAAGTTGCTAAGAAGAGGGAGGGTAGAGCTCAGTGGTAGACCGCATGCTTAGCATGCACGAGGTCCTGGGTTCAATCCCCAGTACCTCCATTATAAATAAATAAACCTAATGACCACCCCCCAAATAACAAAATAAGTAAAATGAATACATTGAAAAAAAAAAGAAAGTTGCTAAGAGAATAAATCTTAGAAGTTCTCATTACAAGAAAAAAATTCTTTGACTATGTATGGTAATGCATATTAACTAGACTTACTGTGATGATCACTTTACAATAGATGTAAATATCGAATCATGATGTTGTATAGCTAAAGCTAATATAATGGTTGTATGTCAAGTATACTTAATAAAAACCAAAAACTTGGTTCCTATGTCAGTACTTTTAGGCCTTGCCTCTTGGGCTGGTCAGATTCCTTAACGAAGACACTGCAAGTTTCCTCTCTGGAGAGTAACCATCTGGTGGTCAGAGGGCTGGAACTGAATGGAGGAGGACGGCTGGGAATCTTAGCATCCAGTATCTTAGTTCATTTAATCTCCCTCTTTATACAGAGAACTCCTGTTCAATCCTCTCTGGAGAATAAATACTTCAGTCTTTTGGGGGGAGATTTGCAGGGAGAGGGAGTTGAAGGAGAGGGGATGTGATTTGGGGATGTGACTGCTCTTAAACAGCTTTCAAAATCCTTGTTTTAATCCCTGCCCAGGGTACAGGCACCTGTACGTGGCAGCCCTGCTGATCAGGGTGGGGCTCAGCTTTTCCTACTCTGAGTTTAGGATTCAGGTTTCTCCGGGCTAGTAACTTAGTTCACACTGTCCATTTGCTTTCCAGCTTCTACTTTTTTTTTTTTTTTTTTTTGCGCTACTGGTTCCTCTCATTATTGTGAGTTTATGCTTTTTAAAAAATCTCATTACTGTCATTTTAGTGTTCTAGAAGGGAACAAAAGTCAATCTGTGCATTCATCTTCATTAACTGTTTAATTCTCATCACTTTCAGGAAACACTTTCCCAGACCAACTTAAATCCTTAGAATTAGATATTTGAATACAATATACATTTTGACTTACAGGTGATTATAATTTAGGAGGAGCTCACTGTCATTCACATCCTTTAAGTTTTAAATAGCAAGAAACGATCACTTTCCTCATCAGCTCAAAAATGAGGATGAGACATGCACATATTAAAAATTGCCATTAAAACAATAATAAATAATTTATTACCCCCAATTTTTTTTTAATTATGGGGGTAGGTAGAACAAGTTCTATCCCTCTATTAAAAATAAATAAATAAATAACCTCTATTAAAAAAAAATAAATAAATAACCCACTTCCCCCCCCAAAAAAACCCCAAAAAGCAAACAAAAAAATTATGTATGTAGGAGGTTAATTACTGCACCATTATTCATAATACCCAAAGACTGCACAAAACTAAAGTTCGATCAATACAGGACTTGTTATATAAAAACCTCAATTCATATGGTAGTATATGCACAGTGAAAAAAGATGAGGCAGATCTTTATGTTCTGGTGTGGAAGAATCTGTAAGGGCAGAATAGAGTAAGAATAGTATGCTATCATTTGCGTTTAAAAATACATATTTATATAGTATCTATATCTGCAACAGTAGTTACCTCCTGGGAGGGGATCTAAGTGACTGGGAGACAGGGAGAAGGAAGACTTAGTTCTCCCTTGCATACCTTTTGTGCCATTTGAATTTTACACCACAGTCCTACATTATTTACTTTAAAAATAATATAAAGAACTAATGAGTAGTTTTTAAAAGGATAAGCTCCACCTGACAGAATGCCCTCCCTGATTATTTCCACTTATCCACATTCCACTCCTTCTTCAAGATACTAATTCCCAATTCCTTTTCTGGACAACTCCAGCCCAAGTACTCTCTCCTCTGATCTCCTTTGCTAGAAGTTACTGTGTGTGGCAAATCATCACACATTGCTTTATTATAGCACTTCTTTTAAATAGTATCAACCATCTTGTATTAAACTTTTCATTTTGTATTTTCATTTCTGTTTCACTGAGCCTTTTAGGGGTTGCATGGGGGTCTTGCAAAGATGAAGAGTGACCTGAGGAGAATATGTGAGCAAGTAAAAGGGAGGAAACACATGAGAAGGAATTTGAGGTTCCTCCTAAAAGGCAGCCTTCACACCCATTTACCAAGTAGAGATTCATGTGAACCAGCAACCCCTTTTTACAAAATGCTAAAAGCCCCCGGACAGGTAGAGCCTTCATATTTTACACTGAATGAACCCCGTTATCACAACATCACTTAGCTAAGAGCACGTGCACTCAGGGGATGAGAGATTGGGAGACAGAACGGAACATTTTGAAGCAAAACTTACAAAATTAAAGATTAACTAGTCTAAACTCTTACTTCACAGCTCTCAAGGTAGGGCACTGGGAAAGTTTCAAACTCAAGTCTCCTCTTTAAATTCAGTTGAGGAAGTACAGTAACTAGCTGTTGCAAAAGAAATCTGGCCTGAGTGGAAGATACGGTCTTTCCACAGCAAGAAAGACAGGAGGGCTTGGTGCCTGGAGAAGAAGAGAAAGAAAACAGGAGGTGAAAAAGAGGTGGTTGTCATTTCCTTCATAATTGTGTCCAGGGCTCCGTGACAGTTCGTGTCACTAAAAGTCTTCCGTATTAGCAGAAGCCAAGATAATCAGAACTGGTTTGGAAGGCTACTAACCTCAACTTCCCCTTACCCAGCTCGCTCTCTCTGCAACAGATCGAGTGAACTTCTGTTTAAAGCTCTTCAACGCTCATTTCACATCTCCCTTTTCCACATCTGGAGAAGGAGAGTCGGAAAAGGAGGATGCAATGCAAACACAAGGGGTTTCCCTACGTCCATGGTATTTTTAGCTGGTTCCCCAGTATCTACTTGTATCGGAAAGTGAGAACCATTTAGGGTAGCCATGGAGATAGTACTGGTCCCGGTCTTGTTTCCTTCCTTTTCTGTTAAGATCTTTCCCTCTGATTTCGGTAAAGCACCCCACTTCGGGCGCCCGGATTCTGCAGCTCCTCTATCTCCTTAGGGACAATTCTGTAAGGAGTAGGAACATGTTTTTAAATCAGGAGAGCTAGTGAGCTCTGGGTGAGATTTATACCAAAGGGGTTATCAGTCGCACCTACAACCTCCAGGTTTTGGAGCTCGGCTCCAGCCCAGACTACAAGTCCCAGGAGACCTCGCAATGACGCGGTGCTCCGGCGATCCTTCCCCCCACTCCTCTGGATAGTGAAGAGAAAGGTTCCGTTCGCGGCGCACTGCGGCTTGGTTTGTTTTCAACGGCGGTGACGGAGGTTGGGAGCCCGGGCGACTGCAGGCGGGGGCGTCAGGAGGCGGATTCCTCCTGCCTTAAGCACTGGGGGGGCGGAAGGAGGGGAACCGGGCCAGAGGGCCGGGGACCGAGACGCGAAGACAGAGCAGGCTGAGGAGATGGAGGGCGACGGGGTGCGGTGGGGGAGCGAGCCAGTCTCGGGTCCCGGCCCCGGAGGCGGCGGAATGGTCCGCGAACTGTGCCGGAGCTTCGGCCGCTACCGCCGCTACCTGGGACGGCTGAGACAGAACCTGCGCGAGACCCAGAAGTTCTTCCGCGACATCAAGGGCTCCCACAACCACAGCTGTCCCTCCTCCCCCACGGACGGCGGCGGGGCCGAGCGCGGCCCTGCCGGCGATGTCGCCGAGATCGGGCTGCAGGCGGGTAAGGAGGGTAGCCGCCAGAGAGGCAGGCTGGAGAGGCAAACTAGAGGGTGGACCGCACCCCTGCCCCTGCAAAACAACCCCGGGGAGAGGCGGAAAGTGGAAGAAGGGCCGCGTGGCGGGGCCCCCGGGCCTGGGCCGATCCGATCCGAGATGCCGTGGGAGGGCATCCCTCCGGGTGGGGGAGGAGAGGGGCGCCAGCGACTCTGCCGGCGGGGACCAGGGGTCAAGGGGCGCCCGGAGGCCGGAGCTCTAGGAGCGGGATCCGGGGGAGCCGGCTGTGCGCGGGCGGGAGCGCGGAGGGCCCCAGTTTGAAGAGGGCGGAGGTTAAGCTTAGGAGTGGGGAAAGTTGCTCTGAATTGGGGGGCGAGCAGTAATGGTCAGAACCCCAGTTTAGGGATGGAGGAATGGAAAGTGGAAGAGGGGCGGTAGGCAGGGCCACCCCGGAGCCCTAGGAGGCCACGGAACTGTAGTGGATTTGTGTGTGTGTGTGTGTGTGTGTGTTGTGCATGTGTGTTTGATTATGTATGTGAAATGTATTTACATCAATCATGAGACAACTCTGAAGAAGTAAAGAACATCCTCTAAATGGGGTTGGGGTCGCTAAATGAAATACCTGATGGGTGCCAGGCAATTGCTAGAGATGTGGCTTGTGCTTATGGTAAAGAGGTTAGAGAAAGGATCCTTTTTTTGGTCCTGAGACAACATAATTCTCTCTAGGATGTGATAGAGGCCCTAAAGCACTTAAAATCTTGCAGGGTCTTTGACCTTTCCCAATTTCTTGCTTCCTCTTAAACTGCTGTTGGTGGGGAACTGGAAGGTTTGTTAACTCCTTCATCTGATTAGGAAACAACTTAGGTTGGATGGGAGAAGGGACTGGCATCCTATGTAGACAGATAACCTTGGGACAACATAGCAAAGAAGTCAGTGGGTTTCATTGAGTGAGTCTCCACCTAAAGTGTGTATTAAATTTAATTAAAATAAAAGATATCTCAGTCTAGATCCCACAGATTCATTGAGTAGGTCTAGTGGGTGGGTCCTCACAATCTAAACCCAAACCATTGGTAGGGATTCTGATACAACTAATTAGAAACACTAATTGAGATGCTGACAGCAAATTCGATCATGAGGCTCAGAATGCAATGAATTGTTAAAACTTTTCAGAGTTTGTGTGTTGGGCCCTATGTTTTTCCAGAGTTGTATGTTTAATATTCTGAATTTGCCTGAGACTCCAGAAATGGTGATATAAATAAAGAAGATTCTGAGTGATGCTATTCCATTCAGTTGGCCTGGATGTAAATAAAAAGGCTTTTATTTTACCTCAAGGGATAAATGGGAGGAGGTGGGGATGACTAGCTTTTCTGAAGTTGTGATTTTTGACATCTTATGCCCAGAGATACGCTGTTCTTAAAATGGGCCCATAGACTGATTTCTGTGAGGCTGTCGAAAAACAACTGGTGAGGAGGGCTGATGTTTTCAGAGATGATCCCAGAATGTGTACTTTCACCCTTTCTCTCAGCAGTGCTTTCCAGCGGCTTTCCCTGCTCACAAGTTTTTCTTATGGCTAGTCTAGAAAAGCCCTCTATTGCTGTAACTTTATAACAACTTGATTTTAGAATTACTACTGAAAAAAAAAAATCAAGTAGATTCACCTCAGAGAGATGGAGGTTTTCAAGGCACCTTAGTTATCTCTTGTTTTTATTCTTTAAAAGCCAACTTGAGAAATACAAATGCACCTTTGTATTTTGCCTCATTGGCTTTTCTAGTTGAGTGCATCATGGACTAATCTTTGCGTATTTAACTCTCTTCACCGACTGGAGTCTCTGTCCCTCCAAAATAAAACCAAGGGAGGATATAGATGACAGTACTGGGAGCCATTTGATTTTGTTCCATAAAATGTGTTCCTTTCAGGAGAATTTTCTCTTTGAAGGTGAAAAGGAGCGTCAGGAAAAATGAGTGAGATGGCGTTTGCTATGTATACTTTGGGGTTGCCGTTTTCCCAGCGGTTTTGGTGATTGTGTTAGAAAGTAGAAATCACTCTTAAAAGACAACTAAGCTCTTTCTTGTTCTCTCCCTTTACAGACTATCTTTGCAAGGTCAAGTGCATTCAGAGTGTCTCAACTCTCTTTTCTGAATGTTGGTTTCTGATTAATAGGAATTTGGAATGTTAAGTGAAGGAACACTCGATTCTTAACCTAACAAACCTCTAGAAGGTTTTAATCATCTTATCAAAATGGGAGTGACTTCTAGGTTGGATGTAGTATGGTATTTGAGCAACTGATGATCATGGATTAATTTTAAATTTTTTTTAATTTCCCTTTTAACCACGAAAGAGGGGAAGGACCACCCACCCCACCAGGTTGCCTTCTTAATTCTGACAGTTTTGAATTCACTGGGGGCCGTGTAGAGAGTATGTAACATACATGATGTTTTATTTTATTATTTTTAAGTTTCTTTTAAAAATATTTTAATTTATTATGTATTTATTATCACATTATATTAGTTTTTTTTTTTTTTTGGCAGAGGGGGAAGGTAATTAGGTTTATTTATCTTTAACGGAGGTACTGGAGATTGAACCCAGGACCTCGTGCATACTAAGCATGTGCTCTACCACTTGAGCTATACCCTCCCCGGACGTGATGTTTTAGAAATTGAAAAGTAGGTGGAATAGAACTGTAAAATGAGAGTAGCTTGGCCTATAAGGGAAAAACTGAATTATACGTGAAGTTTCCTTGATTCAGTTCCTCCTTTTCTTCCCAGATCATTGGCCTTCTTTTCACTTAACCATAGGGGATGAGAGAAATTTTCAGATGGTTTTCCTTTGCCAGAGGGTTCCAAAATAATGAGATAAAGCACTTCTGAAGACAGTCAGTATGGAGTATTACAAAGTAGCAGAGAGTAAAGTATTTTTTTGCTTTATGATCTAGTAGAGTTCCTGGCTTTTGCTGTGTGTCATAAACCTCTCAATTTTAAGAAATTGGAATGACTCAAATGTGTCTAGTTAGAATGCTCTGGGCTGTGCTCCGTTCCTCCATGCCTGCTTCCACTCTTATTAAGTGAGTGACCTTGGGCAAATCCCAACTGCACTGTGCCACAGTATCCTCACCTGGAAGTGGGGATTATAATAATGGTACTTGCCTCAAGGGTTGTTGGGAGTTAATATGTGTGCTTAGAACAGTGCCTGGTAAGGTGCTGGGTAAGTATTAGCTATTATTATTCAGTAAACATTTGAGTACTGCTTATGAGGGCCAACGAGGCGAATAAAACATTGGCCTTGGTCTTGGGTTAATGGAGATCAGTCTTCCCCTTCTATACTTCTCTCTTAAGAAAGAAAAAAAATTATAATTATCATCATTACCGTGCACCTGTTTGTTTATGTTGGATAAGGGATAAAAAAGATTAGGAAGACCTGAACTTGGCCCCCTGGGAAGGTGTAATGTAATCTCAACCATATACATATACAACACTTAAAGCAGAAAAATCGGAAAAAGCCAAGGTATGGCTAGATTGTAGGCATTTTATGTGAGTTACAATTCTTAGGTTTTTATAGCTTTCTTTGGCTTTGGTTCGCTAACAGCTTAGTTTCTCCAACATCCGTCACCCTCTTTTGGTCACACCTAGTATAAACTGGTTGCCCAAATTAAAAAAGGAGACAAAAAGCACTGGGGCACTTATTTGTTATTTATTTCTCTCTCGCTCTCTTTTTTTAAATGAAGTACCATCAGTTACAATGTGTCAGTTTCTGGTGTGCAGCACAATGTCCCAGTCATGCATATACATCCATATATTCATTGTCATATTTTTTTCATTAAAGGTTATTACAAGGTATTGAACATAGTTCTCTGTAGGGCACTTATTTAAAATAGACATTTCTCTTGGAGTCGTCAGACTGAAATTTGCATGGATAATACAATTCAAGTGGTAGAGTGACATCTGGGGAAGGGACAGAAAATTGGGAGAGAGGAGAATCTTTACCCACTGGTTTCTTATAATTGCCATCTTCTTGGGGCTGAGGGGCGGAGAGAAGTTGTGGGCTAAAACAGCCAGAGACTGGGATGGGTGTGCTTTCATGGGTTTGCCAGAATCTATTTAGAAGAGCTGCCTCAACATTTCAGCTTAGCAGAGATGGTGCTATAATTGCTCTTCATTTATTAGTTTTATTACCTTCGATGAGCAAAACCCCATTTCCCCAAGAATGTCTAAAACTTTCACTTTCTCTCAGTTTTCTTCCTGTCTGGAAGCAGCATATAATAGTGAAAAGCAAGTGCAAGCATTTGAATCAGACCTGAGCTCTTCAAGTTCAGCACCTTATTAACTGTGTAACTTGGGGCAAGTTACTTAACCTGTTAAAGTCTTGGTTTCTTTATATGTAAAATGGGAGGGATACAAAATGCCACATATTGGGTGAGCCAATCTATTTGAAATGTCCAGTATAGGCATATTCATAAAGACAGAAAGTAGATTAATGATTGCCAGGGGACAGGGAGAGAGGGAAATGAGAAATAACTGCTAACGAGTATGGGGTTTCTTTCTGGTGAATAAAAATGTTCTGGAATTAGACAGTTGTCATGGTTGTACAACTTTGTGAATATACTAGAAACCGATAAATTATAAATTTCAAAAGGATGGATTTTATGATATGTGAATTATATCTAAATAAAGAAATAGAATGGGAGTGCTAATGTCTTCCTCACAAAGTTGTTGTGACATTTAGAGATAGTGTACATTAAAGCACTTAGCACAGGCACATGGTTAGTACTAAACATATGTGGCATCTGAGTGTGTTTGTATGGATGTACTTAGTAAACATTAGATTAGGAACTTGAAACATGAGGGTTGGGGGAAGAATGGGAGGAGCAGAAAGATGGAATGAGGGACAACAATTTGGGCTGAAGCCAGATTTAGGCCCGGGTCTCTATGCTCCTAGTCCAAGTCAGCTTCTGTGACTCCCCCCTTGTTCTTTTCTGACCTGGCCATGGGAGTGCAAATGCACCCTGCCATGGAGATGATTTGTTACAAGTGAGTCATAACTCAGGCTCCGTAGCTTGCCATGGAACCATAATTCACTTCAGTGGGGAGACTTTATCTGATTGAATGAGTATAATGTGACACTGTTTACTCCAACCTCTTATTTCAGTTTCCAGTCCCTGACATTTAGGGGATCGAGCCCCTCTTCGCCGCTCTTGCAACCCCAAGCTCCCTGGGAGGAATTTTGGGAAGAAATGGCCTTCCCAAATACAATGGCCTTTCTACCCTTTCCCCTTTCTAAGCTTCCTTTCCTAGGATAATCTCTTTCCCACGGCACAGGGCAGCCCACCAATAAAAAGGCTGGATAATTCTGCCTGACCTTAAAAGAAGACATTATTACCTTTAAGATTATTATCATTTGCAATATGATTAGTTTAGTCCTAAAAGCCATTACTGGTTTCAGTATGGTTAGTTCTTCAGCCTTGCAAGTAGTATTTAAAGAAAGCATGGAGAGTGGATGTAGCTCAGTAGTTTAGCACATGTTTAGCATGTACAAGGTCCTGGGTTCAGTCCCCAGTACCTCCGCTAAAATATATATACAAATTAATTTTAAAAATGAAGAAAACATGGATTTAAATAAAGATCCATTCTGGTCTTTAGGTTTTGTTTTGCTCTGTCTACTTTCCCAGTATCTCCATTTATTTCTCTAGGCTTCTCTTTCTCACTAGGTTAAGGGAACAAAGAATCTTACTGCAGTAAATGCACTTCTCAGAAACAATCTTTCTGAAGATAAAATCTCAAGAAATATTGCTGAAGTAAAGAGCAGTATGAATTTCACCTTATCCCTGTTCCTCAATTCCTGTAGGCTCTGGACATACAGATCATGCTTTTATTTTTAATTTGTGTGATTGTTATGTATATAGGGTGTCATCTTGCTTACTAACTCATGAACACTGTATCCCTTGCAATGCAAATGATAAACATTTGATAGATGACTGATTAGGCTGGAGCTGCATTCTATGCCAGTATCCCAAAGGATGATTTTCACGTCCCCAAGAATGAGTTGCGTGCAATACCAGAGCTTTACATGGTATGGGAAGAAAATCTTTAATATTATTCACTCAACAAATCTTTATTTGTGCCTTACTCTGTACTAGGTACAGGACACACAATGGGGAAGCACTGTCCAGCTCATTGATTTGTTAATTCTAAATCGATGTTATGAAGGAAAGAAGGATTAGTGTTTCATCATATCCCTCTGGAGGATTCTTCTACAAATTGATCACCTGCTTAACCATTAGTCTTTGAGGACACGGGGATAAGGCATATGAGAAGTTCTAAGATTAAATGGCATTGATAAAAACAGGAGTTGAGTTTCTTTACTATCTGGCAATACAGGAAAATTAGCCCCAACCTGTCTTGGATGGAGTGATTATCATTGTCTTGTTTGTGTGGTTCAAAAGCAGAGTGCGTTCACGAAGACCCCTTTCAGAGCATCTTTCATCTTCCTGTCTTTCTCAGAGGTTACTCACGGGGAAGCCGGTATGACGAGTATGAGGTATCTGAGAGGACGTGGGTTTTTTCCCTAACAGTTTTGAGACCTAAAGTGAATCTGCTCCTTACTTCTTGTAGGAAAATAGTTCACCTCTGGAGATGATAGGTTTTGCTTCCTACATGGTCCAGGGAATCTGAATGGTGTCGTTCATAACAAGAGTGTAGAGGGTGAGTCTGTATGAAAGATGCTGCTTTTTTTTCTTGATGCTCAGAGGCCTGCCTGGAGGCCCCTGTTAGATCTCTAGTCCGGGTATAGGCCACCCCATGCTTGAAAATTGATTCAGTTCTTTGTTAAATGGGGAGCCTGGTAAATTGGGGATCCTGGAACTTGACACTTGAACAGAGGAGAAGAGGTGTAGCAGTGGTTAAGACACGTGCCCCTTGCTTAAAGCTATAAATCAGCCTCTCTGAGAAAGTCTCCTCATATGTAATATTCCTCCCAAGTCCAAACCTAAATGCCCTGAAGGAAAGTTGGTCAGAGCATGGGGGACTCATCAGTGTCCCCTCTGGGCCTCTGATCAAAGTGCCCATCATGTGCAGTACCTTCCTCTGTCGCCTTTAGCAGGCAGTTTGAATGGTCTGGATGTATCCCCAGCTGGTGCCACGTGGCTGCAGGAGCCTTTTGACCCCAAGTCTTCGGAGTGGGCCTTTAAAGTGGCTTCCGCTCCCTGGGGCAGTGCTCTCCGGGCAGGAAGATGGGAAGCAGAACTTGAGGGTGGTTTTACTTTTCACTTGTCCAACTAATAATGCATCAAAACTAACCCAAAGAATAATGATATCTTATGTATTCATAAGAGCCTTTGATTATTAAAAAAAAAAACAACTCACACTTCTTTTTTAAAAATGCTTTTATCACTTTTATCACTCAGATGTAAAAAAGGTCTAACTTTAGCTTCATCAGATTAAGACTTTCGTGTGTTATTCATGCCAGGCAGACTTTGCCCTTTCTAGTCTATGTAAGTGGGAGAGAATTGCATTTCCCAGGGCTTTTTTGATCAAACCCAACTTTCCAGACCGAGGACCAAGGCAACTAGGTAATAAAGGTAATAAAAGCAACTAGGTGACAAGACTACTTTGAATAAAAGCTCTCTTTTTATTCAAATTAGAGGGACGGTGGCCAAGCCAATAGGGAGTGTACTTTTTAGGAATATTCTGTACAACATACTCTAGTTTTAACTTTTAATAGTAAGAGACATGTAGGTGCAAGAAGGAATGAGGAATGCGGGGGGAAACAGTGGGAGGAAAGTCATTCTTATTCTTTTGGCGAACAAGAACCCCGCTGGGGAAACCTAGCTCAGTCGCTCCTGAGTGAACCGTTGGCCTGCTCTGCTGGCTCTTGCTCCGCGGAGAGACAGGGAGGAGTTCTGTTGCAGCAACTTGGAAATGTGGTTTGTTGGTATGTGATAAAGAGGAGGCCTGTCCTGCAGAAGAGGTAGAGATGTGTTCCCGAGTGCTCAGTAATCCTTAGGGCACTGCAAGGCTGTGCGAGGTCAGGATTCTTCTGGTGGCTTCTTGTTCAGTGAACTGGATAGTGATAGGTAACCTCCATCAAAGTGTCCCATCCTGGAGCCGGTGTTTGTCTATACTGCTTAGTCTAAAGGATTGGAATCCTAAATCTGATCCTGAACTACTTACTTAGATTAGTGCCTTGGATTCCCCAGACTCTGAACTGGCATCAGTAAATCATCCCAGGGAGATTGAGAGAGAAGGTAGTGTGCAGGGCAGAAGTGGGGGCAGTGAAGACTTATTGTTAAAATTTCATTATTACTGTATTTGATACATTTTTTACCTGCTGGGGTTTTGTTGTTGTTGTTTTGAGGGGGAAGGTAATTTGGTTTATTTATGTATGTATGTATGTGTGTATTTATTTAAATGGAGGTACTGGGGATTGAACCCAGGACACCTCATGCTTGCTGAGCATGCGCTCTATCACTGAGCTATACCCTCCCCAACTGCTCCCCACCCCCAACCACTGGGTTTTTTACAAGTAAAATTCTCCCTCTTAATCTCTTTCCTCTGAGATCCAGACCTGGATACATTTTGCTAGTAATCCTTTTGGCTTATTTTCTAAAATTATTTTGAAATAATTTCTAATTTATGTAAATGTTGCCAGAACAGTACAAAGAGCTCTCATACCCGCTTCATGCAGGTTCCCGAGGTGTTAAGACTTTATTGCATTTGCCCCATCACCCGATCTCTCTCTCTCTTTCTGGTATAATATATATAGTCTATTCTTTTTCTGAGCCTTTTGAAAGCAAGCTCTAAATAGGTTGTCTTATTTCCTCTAAACACTCTAGTGCCCGTTTCCCCCAAAACAAGGACATGCTTCTACTTACCAGCCTGCAATTACCCCAAATCAGGAAATAAACCCTCCAGTCCACAGACCCCATTTAACTTTTGCCAACTGTCCCAATAATGTCTTTTTCTTTTTGATCCAGGATCTTATCCAGGAACACATGTTGCATTTAGTTGTCATGTCTCTTCTGGCTCCCTTAATGTGGACAGTCCCTTGGCCTTTCCCGTGGCATTTATATCTTTGACGGGTTTAAAGAGCAGGCTTTACATCCTGTTGGATGACCCTCAGCATGGATCTAGCTGTTTCCTTGGGACTAGACTCAGCCATGAGCTCTCAGCAGGACTAAGCACAGGAATGCCGTGGTGGGCATCGCATCAGGGGTACATGATGTCAGCCCACCCACCCTTGGAGATGTTAAGCTTCATCACTGGTCATGTTGGTGTCCTTTAGGTTTCTGTACCTTAACATCTCCAGTTTTCCTTTTGCAATTGATTAGTGTTTTGTGGAGAGGTGTTCTAAGATTTCACTGACTATCTTGTTCCTAAAGATGCCTCCCTCCACTAGGCCTAGCATCCACTGACCACAGGGGTGGCTTTTCTATCCACTATTCCTTAGTTGGTAATTGGGAAGGAAGAGCTTTCCTTTTCCTGTTGATTTATTATTTATGTATATCAGTGTGCACTCCTGATTTTTTTCAATGGATTATTTCTTATTATCATTTAAAATTTTTTTATGGTTAAATTATCAGTGAGTCCCCCTTTTGAGTGGGTTCCTTCATCCTTTTACCACATTGCCCCCATTGGATCATTCTTAATGGTTACTTGCTGTAAGATGCTGTCTTCCAAATGATGGAAACTAAGCCCTCAGTGAAGCATGGGGTTGGCTTTCTCTGAAGAACCGCTTCCATCTCTGCATCCCTTAAATTACAGCTTCAGCTGCCAGCTGCCTTTCTGTTCCCTCTGCAGCATGACCAGCCTCAGGGGCAGTTTCTCCCAGAAGGGCAACTTGTCAGCAGGCTGCTGAGTGTGGTCTCTTCATTTCACAGGTCTCCCAGGTGCACAAGCCTTGGGGGTGGAGTCAGAGGTTATGTCATCTTCCCAGGTGCCAGTACAATCTATTTCTTAGGAACTATTCAAGATCTGAACATGACCACCAGGTAGGATAACTTTAGTGACATTTCTGCCAGCTTGACTTTCAGCTTCCAATAAGACCTTTGGCTGCTTGAGTACATTTCAATCTCTGATCTCCAAAAACCATCCCATTCAACCAAAATACTTTGGATTGCTTGGTCCTGAAGATTCTGAAACCCAGACTACCTAAGCATATGTTTTCCTTAAATGGGGATGCTTCCTTTGTAAATTCAGACTCCTTTGAATTTAGCTGAAGGTCATAGAGCCTGTTTGGAAATGATAAATAAATGTTTCTTGGCACAATTATTTGTCTCACAGCTTCTGGGGTTTTTGTAGGTCAATACTTTGAAGCTTGTAGTAGAATTGATTGTAGTAGAAAGACTGTAATGTTCATTTCTCAACTTAGGATTTGTCCCCCTTTTCTCCACTCTTGGCACGTAGAGTTAGTAAGAAATAAAACATCACTGCATCCCTGTGGAAGTGCATATCTCTGTCACTGATTACTTTAGTGAATTATAAAATCCTTTGTATTTCAGTCACTTCAGAGAGGACTTCAAGTTCAATATTAAAGGTGAAATAAAAAATTTTACCGAAGGAGGGAAGTCCTTGGGTACCAGGAACAAGTATTGCAGTAGTAACTGTTGAGACCTGAGTCGATTCTGAAGCCCTGTCCACCTTATGAGTTGCAATAACATGATAAGGCAGAGCTAGAATTCCATTTCACCTACTCCCCCTAGTGCCTTCCCCACCTTGGCCGTGGACTACACCTTACCCTGGCCTTCACTCATATTATTGATTGGGATGAAAAACAGGCAACAAGGAGAATGTGTCGATGTATATCCATTACTCCAAACATAATTTTAATGAAGTATCTATCCTGATGGGTCACTAGAGACATCAAAAGGTCATTAGCATTCCTTCCCACCAGTTCTCCCTTTGTAGAATAGGCCCAACCTCAAACCCAAAGGGGCATTCAGATTGACTGATGGGAGGAACATTAAAAATTTCTCTGAAAAGCCCCTACTGTTTCTTTTAGAAAAGAGACCCTAGAGATCTTAGGTAGAATAACAACATTTTTTTAAAGTGTTCATTAGCTAGTGGTAATATTGTGAGTTTTTTCCCCCAGCCTTTATTCCTTATGGTTTTGTGCAGTTTTCATAGGGACTCTGTCAGCCTGCTTTTTTTTAAGTTGAGGTCTTATAATTACTAAGTTGTGCTTGGCCCCAGATTAGGGGGAAATGTGGTAGGGGATGTGGAGGAGGAAAATTTTCTCCTCTGTCCTCTTAGGGTCTCCATCTGGGCCTAAGTTTTCAGCTGACCTAAGACAGATTAACAGGAGAAAAGCATAAACATTTTCTTAAATTTTACATGTACATGGGAGTCCTCACAAGAGAATGAAGACCCAAAGAAACAGAGTTGAATGTTTATATACTGAACTGGACAAAGAGAAGTAAATTATGAAAACGAGACAAGACACAGGGGCTTGGAGTTCATGGTGGAAAAGTAACTGGGAAGATACCAGTTAGTTTAACAAGGCTTATTTGTACGGATTTTTTTGGCCTGGACTTTTAGTCTCTGGTGATAAGAATGTTGCTTTCCTTCTGTTATAGGGAGGGCATCTTCTCAATGGGAGTTTATCTCTTACTTTCAGGAAGAAAAAGGGGAGGTCAGAGTGCCCTTCTTATACCTGCTGTGTGTCTAGTGCCTTTAGCTCAAAATAATCCTTATGCCCAAGTGGCATTTTGGGGATGGCGTATTCTGCCACCCTGCAGGAACATTGTCTACCAGTAAGTATTCACCTGGCCCCCTGACACCTAAGAACAGCTCCTGCACTGCCCTGTGTTCTACCTTTTAACTGCTTAGATAAATGGAGAAACATGGGTCCTTTTTAATTTTGTTTTGCTTTTTAAGCTACTGCTTCCTTATCTATAAATGGGGATAATAATAGTTCATGCCTGGTAGAATTGTGAGCATTAAAAGAGATGAGGCAAATAAAGTGATAAATACTTTAAATAGTGATGAAGTCAGTAAATATTATTGTGGGGGACGAAAAATAGTTTGCCCTCTACCCTCTTAGGTTCTTTCTTGGCTGAGACACCCCTGTTTAAAAAGACAGATTAATGGGGGAAAAGCAAACAGAATTTGAATAACATGTATACCTACTGTACACATGGAAGACATCCAGGAGAAATGGAGTAACTCTGAAATGGCCCAAGCCACTACCTTAAACACCATCTCCAGCTAAAGACAAACAGTGTTGGGCTGGGGAGGGGGCAGTTAGTTATGGGCAGTTACCAGGAAAAGCATGGTAAACAGGGCTAAGGTTGTTAGGCAGTTTATAGTGGCTGCCATCTGTGTTGATAAGAGTGTCTAGAGATTGTAGAGTCCTCTTTTTCTTGGTACTGGAGGGAGACACCCTCACAAATGGAGATTTTTCCTTTTGAATATAAATATCTCTCACAAAAGTGTAACTTCTCAGTTTTCAGAGCTTCACCTGGGTCTGCTGTTTCTTAAAAAATAACCCACTCAAAACAATCACTGTGTCAAAAAGACATATTTGGAGGTGGTATACTTTATTCCCCTTCCTTTTCTAAAACAGATAAACACAATGGGTTGCTGCTTTAGCTGCTCTTCTGGCAGTTTGAAACCTTTGTCTAGAAGTAACCCTAATCAAGATCATCTGTATTTAAGAACCATGAAGGGAAAAAAAGTCTCAGCTTATGCTTAAGACGATTTGACTTTTCCTGCAGCCAGAGTTGGCAGGGTTAATGTGCTCCAGCTGAGGGCCATGCTGTTACCTTCTGGCCGCCCCATATGCAGCTGCTGTTGTATTAATTACAAAAGAAATCCTATTAACTCGAAAGTCCTTTAACTGTCAGTGACGCAGCTGCTCTAGCTCTGAAACAGGTTTTCTTCCTGCCTCCTACCGACAGTCTAGAGTTTTTAATCTCTTCCTTAGAGAACCTGCTAAAACAGCGCGGTAGGTCCTCGGAGTCCCTGGCTAGTTCAGTCAGCTTTTTGATCTGCAGCTATAGTCCTCCTGGGAGAGCTTGCATAATTAAATTCACATATAATTTTAAAATAAAAACAACCAGACCAACTGTCCATCCCCCCTCAATTACTTTCCTTTCAACAGTTAAAACCTGAAGGAATCCTGGAATTTTAGAACTGGAAGGGATGTGAAAGATGATCTAATCCAACTGCCTTAGTTCACAGATGAGAAATCCAAGGCTAGAAAAAAGCTAGTAGATTGCCAAAGTCACAGAGCCAGTCATGGTGAAGCCCGGGATGGGATCGGCTGCCCTCCTCTCTCGCACTCTGCCCGCTTCCTCGCTGCGTTCTTCTCTCACCCAACCATTTGTCGAGAAGAACAAGGAGTGAACCCATCTCATTTCAACTTCATTTCTCTCCATGCCCTTGTTCAAATCTTGTAGTCACATTGAAGAGCAACGACAAAGCTAAAGATTAGTGGGAGCAGCAAAGGGCTTGGATAACAATATACTGAAAAACAGATGGCTACATCCACATTGAAGACCTTTTCTCAGGCTGGTGGGTTGCACGCAGGACCCTAGCAGAGTGCATCAATTTTGGAAACAGAAATTAGGACTTATCTCTGCGTCAGCCCCCTCTCCCATTGCGCTAGCCTCCAGTTGCTTGACTCTAGCCGGTTTATTTGGAGTGACTGTTTTTGTCACTCCAGAGATGGGGGTGTGATAATTAGGCTCAGATGAATAATGGGGTGTGTCTGCTGTGGTTTTGGCTGATGCAGCATGGTTTACTGGCTTTCCTATATTGACCCTGTGTCTCAGAGATGTTGCGATCTCTCCCACTGGTCCTGAAAAATGGTTAGTTGGTTTTCATCCTCTATTACCTAATCTCCTAACAGCAGCAGTAGCAAAGCTCATTTAGGCTTATTGTTTTTTTTTTTTTTCCTGTACCAGCTTTTGTTATAGGAGTTATGAAGGTTGTGAGTATGAACTTACACTTAGACACCCATCTGAGCTCTGAGGAGGAATCAGAAAAGAGGAAGATAGGAAGTGTAGATTAGAGTGAATCTAGCCAGACTTCTCACTGCTCAGGCTGAGGCTGTGGCTGGTGAATTCTGCAAGGAGAATGGGGAGGTCCTATTCTGTTGTCCACCTCTACTCTCCACGTGGAGATGAAGGAGCTGTTTAGGAATGACAGTTGCTCCTAAGCTGTTCATCATGGCACTGGACTTTTCTGTACTTAGTACTTAGTACAACCGCTTAGGGCTTTCTGTAGACAGTTTCTCACAGTCGGTGGATTCTTACACAAAGCAAACAGCCACTTAACATAAAGCACTCACTACGTGTTAGTCATTCTGTTGGGTGTTGAGGATACAGAGAGAAATATGATAGTTCTTCCTGCTTTTGGTAATTATAAATATGACTAGAAGAGACTGTGTAGGGGAGCAAAATTTGCCACCCTCAAAGTGTCCCTTTGGTATGAAGATTGTTTTAGGCTGGTTGTTTTAAAGAAACAAAAGGCTCAGGGAGAGCTTTTACCTTCTCCATCTTAACTGCCCAGAAGAATTTAGATAGGGGGTCTATCCTAGGAAGAGGGCAATCACCAGAACTAGCTCCAGTGTCACATAAACGAGGTGTGGTAGACAGGGGAGGAGCCTAGCAAGGCCTGTTTGATCAGAGTCCTCTCTGTGTCCCCTTTGTTTCTGGATGGCCCAGCAAACATTTGTTTACCAAACATTTACTCTTTTCATTCTTCCTGTGAATTGACTTCCTTTCTTTTGAGGACCCAGCCCCCTACTCCTGTCTCCTTAGTCCAGGATGATATATGTACCTCATTTTACCTGACTGTCTTTGGACTGTCTCATGTTCGCATCCCCCGTGTGTACGTAATTAAATTTTCTTTTCTTCTGTTAATCTGTCTCATGTCAATTTAATTCTTAGACCCAGCCAGAAGAAACTAAAAGGGTAGAGGAAGATTGTTTTGCCTCCCCGACAACTGTGATAAATGTGGTTTAGTTGTGAACACAGTATGAGGGGACTCTGGACTAGCCCATTGCTACTTGCACAAGCAATTGGCTATGTCCCTTTGCTTTTAGGTTGTAGGTCAAAAGTTAGACCAGTGGTCTGGTGTCTTGCTCTTGTGCTTAGTAAATACCTTGCACAGAACTGTGCACTCAGTTAACACTTTGCTTTTTCATCTCTTTCCAGGAGAATAGATTTCCTTGTTTCAGTGTCTGGTGTTGCTGACATCCATGCACAGGCTGGTGATGTACTTCTAGGCAGACTTGGAAGGAGGGGCTTACTGAAATGCGTGGAGGGGTCTGGGTGAAAGCCAACTTCTTTAAACCTTTTGCTGGTACCATTTGTGGAAGAGACGGGGGTTGGAGGATTTGAAATAGTTTGTGGCAGGATAGGTACAATCTGAAGCAGAACAAACTCTTAAATGTACCAGGCCTCTCTTGCTTCAGTTACATGAACAAGATAAACAGCTTATGAATGGTTTAATGCAGCTCATGATTAAGTGAATAAAGCAAATACTTTTTCAGTTGGTGCCGCCCCAAATTTCAATTAAGATGGACGCAGTTGGCTCAGAGACTGGCCTTCTTACAGCCTAAGAACCGCGTGTCTGTGCCTTTCTGAACAAACACACGGTTGCCTGAATCTTAGACACAGGCAAGCACTGGCACTGAACAAGTCAGGGAATGATTGGGTTCAGAATCTGAAAGCTCTAGCCAACTAATTTCCGGTTCCTTTTCCTAAACAGAGGTTCTCATACTTTAAGAAGCCTGTGTTTTCTCATGAGTACTGTTTGATCCGTTTGTGGAAGCTCGCAATTCAGATGAGTGCGGTGCCCTGAAAGGGTGTTTCTGAGATGGATCACATTTCTTCCTAGATTTGCCCGTATCTTATCCTAACAAGTTTCTTCCCCCTGTCTTACTTGGGGTCTTGTCTTCCACAAACTGAAAGAACGTGATTTGATTAGGAGATACTGATCTTAATTGAGCATCCAGTGTTTTGAGAAAACAGATGACTTGGCAGCTGGGATGCTGTCACCAGCTATCAGTGAGATGAACCAGAAAAGATTCTAGAGCTTATGCACCCTTGAATAACATTTTATTTCGATATATGTAGATTTAAAGATTAGCTCATATAGTTAGTTACAAAATATGTCATAAATGAGGGAAATAAGCTAAAACTGCATGTGGTAGAGACATTTAAAAGGGCCTCCATGTGTTCAAGTAGTAGGTCTTGGGTCATGAGGAAGGTTTTCGTTTTGACGTATCCAGTCCTTGGACTTTTCTGGCTTTGTCAATGTCATGATCTTGGATTGTGTCCTTGTAAACACCTTAGGCTGTCCCTCCACTGGGTGAAAAAGGAGAGGGGAGGGTAGATCAAGTCACTGCCACCTTTCTGGATAGAAACAGCTGTTCTGGGGATAAGCCAGAGAGGGGGATTCCTGTTTGATATTTGAGGAGATGTGTTCTGATTGGAATGTTTTTCTGACATCTCCTTTAACCAAGAGCTTCCTAGAAAAGGAATTCCTAGGAACCTAATATCCTAGTGGGATCTCTGTGTGGGTCTCTCTCTACCCCTCCTCACTCTTCTCTCTGCCCCCCTTTCTCCTCCTCCACCCTCCCCTTCCCCAACCAGGCCAGCTGAGCTGCATTTCCTTCCCACCCAAGGAAGAGAAGCACCTCCAGCAGATGGTGGACTGCCTCCCCTGCATCTTGATCCTCGGCCAGGACTGTAAGGTCAAGTGCCAGCTGCTGAACCTGCTGCTGGGGGCACAGGTACTTCCCACCACCAAGCTGGGCAGTGAGGAGAACTGTAAGCTTCGGCGCCTCCGCTTCACCCACGGGACTCAGACTCGGGTCAGCCTGGCGCTCCCCGGCCAGTATGAACTCGTGCACACGCTGGTTGCTCACCGGGGCAACTGGGAGACCATCCCTGAGGAGGACCTGGAGGTCCAAGAGGACAGTGAGGATGCCGCCCATGTTTTAGCGGAACTGGAGGTGACGATGCACCATGCTCTCTTACAGGTACCAGTCTCACGCTTACACAGTGGCACACATACATTCCAGCTTTCCTTGTACTGGAGCTTTCTCAGAAGGGAATTTGGCAATATGTACTCTGGACTCTGAGCGTCAGGAGTCAACGGAACATAACCTAGGAAGTTGAAAACCAGACAAGGCTGTAGCAGTGCCCATCCCTGCCTCTGCTCCCACGCTGCGAGGCCCTGGGCAATTTGCTTGTCTCCTTGCCTCCTTATCTCCTTTTTGAAAATTGAAGGAATGTGATAGTTGCACCTTGGCATGCTTTTACAGAATGATTATGATCAGGGTTAGAAATCCTTTTTTCATTTCTTAGCAGGAAGCTGTTGCTAGAATTGTCTCTTAGCCATTCCTTTCTAATAGGACCAATAAGATGATTAACGTTCTTGTCAGGGTTGAGAACAAATGAAGAATTTTGAATTTTTCCTTAGACCTGCTGTTGTTGACTAATTTGGACAGATCACGTCTCCTACTTTTTAAGGGATGTCAGAATGTGAGGACAGGTCTGGCTCAACATAAGGAGATATGGAGATCCCGTCATGTGAAAAATATCTTTGCTTCTCTCTTGAATTAAACTCCCAAGGAGGACACAGGGTCTCGTGACATCTCCTGAAAGATCATGTTGTCAATCTGTTGTTCAAATCTCCACTTCGGAAGGACTTGTCTGTTGTGCAGGGCTTCCTTTGCTACTGTATAGCTCGGGCTGGGCTATTTCATTAGGCCCAGGGGAGATCGGCAGAGATGTGACTGTGTGAGGGTCCAGCTGGTAGGAACAAAAGAATGCAGACCTGCTCAGAACAGAGAGTCCACCGCCTTGGTCAGCTGTGCCAGGAAGGTAGGGCTAGTTTGGCGGGACTAGGAGAATGGTTTCTTCTTCTCCCCACCTGCCCCTGTTCTAGAAGGCTTGATCTCTCAGTCAGTGAATGAGTCCTTTGGTTGTGGCCACAGCCTGTGATACTGTAGAAGTAGAAACTGTCATCTCATTTCCTTCCAAAGTCCAGATTTCTTTTATCCCAGTAAATGCTAGATGGGGCTGTGCAAACAAGCCAGCGTTTTCTCTCAGCTCAGTTTCAGTGTTGGCTTTTTTCTGTTTTCAGACTGAGAGCTCACACTTCTTAGCTCCAGGACGCTGTGAGAGCCCCCGCGTAACTGACAGTGGCTCTGACAGTGGTCCTTGTTTATTGACTGAGGCTGCTCTGTTGACCCACAAACTTCCTCACAGTTCATAAGTATTTGATCCATACACAGTATCTCTAGAGTATTCAGCCCTGGTCTAGTCCTTTCAGTTTCCAATAACTTAGTGGTTTTCAAATTTTTTTAGATTTTAATTCACTCTAAGAAATAATGTATCAGGACCCTGTACTTAACATACGTGTATACGTTTGGAATAAAGGTTCATGAAACAATACTTTTACTTCTTGCAAAACACACTATTTCTTTCTCTATTCTACTTGACATCCTTTTTTTTTTGTATTTTGTATTTTTTTAATTGAAGTATAGTTGATTGACAATGTGTGTTAGTTTCAGGTGTACAGCAAAGTGATTTGGTTATACATATATATAAACTTATTCTTTTTCAAATTCTTTTCTGTTATAGGTTATTACAAGATACTGTATATAGTTCCCTGTGCTATGTAGTAGGCCTTTGTTGATTACCTATTTTATATACAATAGTGTGCATATGTTAATCCCAAACTCCTAATTTATCCCTCCCCTCCTTTCCCCTTTGGTAACCATACATTTGTTTTCTATGTCTGTGGGTCTATTTCTATTTTGTAAATAAGTTCATTTGTATCATTTTTTTAGATTCCACGTAAAACCACTATCAGATGATATTTATCCTTCTCTGTCTGTTTGACTTAGAGTGATAATTTCTAGGTCCATCCATGTTGCTGCAAATGGCATTATTTCATTCCTTTTTTATGGCTGAGTAATATTCCATCGTGTGTGTGTGTGTGTGTGTGTGTGTGTGTGTGTGTGTGTGTGTGTGTTTATATCGTCTTTATCCAGTCATCTGTCGATGGACATTTAGGTTGCTTCCTTGTCTTGGCTGTTGTAAAAAGTGCTGCTAAGAACACTGGGGTGCATGTATCTTTTCAAATTAGAGTTTTCATCTTTTCCAGATATATGCCCTGGAGTGGGATTGCTGGATCATATGATAACTCTATTTTGAGTTTTTTAAGAAACCTCTATACTGTTCTCCATAGTAGCTGCACCAGTTTACATTCCCACCAACAGTGTTGGAGGGTTCCCTTTTCTCCACACCCTCTAAGCATTTGTTATTTGTAGACTTTTTGATGATGGCCATTCTGACCAGTGTGAGGTGATACCTCATTATAGTTTTAATTTGCACTTCTCTAATAGTTAGCAATGCTGAGCATCTTTTCATGTGCCTGTTGGCCATCTGTATGTCTTCTTTGGAGAAATGTCTATTTAGATCTTTTGCCCATTTTTTGATTGGATTTTCTTTTTGATATTGCACTGTGACTTCATTTAAAAAAAAATAATGGTAGCAACCCACTAGATTGATGATCTGACCTGATACATTGTGACCTACAGCCTAGAAGACACTGTTAAATAGCTGAGATGACTACTATTGGTTGGGTGGTGATCTTTCCTGTTCTTGCTTTTTAAAAACAGTCTCGGAATGTGAACAAAGCCATTTGCAGGACAGGCAAACTGATTGATCTCTCTGTGTCTCTTCATTTTATTGGTTTTAATTATTTTTTAATTATCATTATTAGTGGGGGAGGTCATTAGGTCTATTTATTTATTAGTAGTTTTTGGTTTTCTTTTTTTTTTAATGGAAGTACTGGAAATTGAACCCAGAACCTTGTGCATGCTGACCATTAATGATTTGAATTTGGTTTCAATTTGTAATTCTCACTTACTTTTGTCCCATGGATTGAGGAGATAAAAGAAAGTCACGGAAAAAAGAGAGCCATTCCCCAAGTGCATCCCTGCGCACCTACCTTACTGCTGAGAGTTCCCTGTGCTGCTCCTGATAGATGTAGTAAGCACTCAAAATGGTAACGGTTAAGGAGGCTACTTGGCTGGGAAGTTGAGATACTAAATCAGCTTTCTCTCTCTCTTTTTTTTTTTAATTTTATTTTATTGAGTTATAGTCAGTTTACAATGTTGTGTCAATTTCCAGTGTAGAGCACAATTTTTCAGTTATACGTGGACATACATATATTCATTGTCACATATTTTTTCTCTGTGAGCTACCATAAAATCTTGAATATAATTCCCTGTGCTACACAGTATAAACTTGTTTATCTATTCTATATATGCCTGTCAGTATCTACAAATTTCGAACTCTCACTCTGTCCCTTCCCACCCTCCTCCCCACTGGCAACCACAAGTTTGTATTCTATGTCTGTGAGTCTGTTTCTGTTTTCTATTTATGTTCATTTGTCTTTTTCTTTTCTTTTTTTTTTAGATTCCACGTATAAGCGATCTCATCTGTAAATCAGCTTTCTCCTTACACAGTTGAAATATATATTCTCTTTCTTGAGAAATAATCTTTTCTTTTTGGGGGGAATCCTCTAGCTTCTCGTGTTCTGTTTCATGTGGTTTGTGAGGCTTCCTTAGCCAGTGTTTCTCTGGATCTACCTTCTACTCCAATGGTTTTGATGTGGAAACAGCAACGGACCCCAGCAGTTCTAAGTCTAGAAGCCACTGATGTTGAGCCTCAGAGGGGCCTTGGCAGCCTTTGTGGAGCTCAGGCCCTGCTCTGTCGCCATAGTCAGGCTCCTGTCTCCATTAAACACATCACAGATGCTCAGCTTACTGCTGGGAGCATTTCCTAGCTACTCTGAAGATTTTTCGTGCCAGTGCGAAAGATTTTTTTTTTTAGCTCTAGTTATATTTAGGACCAGTGAGTTAGCTCTATACAGACCTTCCATTTGGTTTGTAAAGTGGGTGGTACAGAAAGGAAACCAAGACTGAATTAGGGGAAATGAGGTGTTCATTTGTAACTGTCAAATTATTAAAGCAGAATTTCCTCCTACACTCTTATACAATGGTCATTCTTCTAATATGTTACTTTGAAGTCCTCATAAATTAGCCATTTTCAGTTTGTTCCAGAAAAGGCCAACTCACATGGACCCACGGTGCTTGGTACTCCCAGCTTTTTAGTTCTCAGTCCCCTGAGATTCTCAGTTCATAATTCAGCAATAGAGAACACTGTCAAGCCATTAGTTTCTGCACCCTCATTTAGTGTTAAAACATTGTCATTTTCCAATTGGCGAAACATTTCACCATTCACCATCTTCTCTAGTTCTGTCTCCATGCCCATACTTCCTCTTCCACAACTTCATCCCCTTTCTGATACATACACGACCTCCTTTTCTTTTTTTCCCTTTTTCAGGTCCAGTGGAACACAGTTGTCTGCCTTAGAGTTGCCTCAATCTGATGTGTGTGGTGCATATGTGAATGAGTGTGTATGTTTTTTTCCTATGAACACCTATAAGAAAAGGAATAAAAAGAAGCAGAGAAGGTTATATTTCCTCAGCTTGGGGTGGGATTCCTGCAGCCTCACAGTGGCGTTTCATTTTCTTTGGTAGTTACATAGCTCTCTGTAGCTCTGAGTTTTCTGCTTTTATCAATAGCCTGTTTATCCCCCACCTCTCCCCCACAGGTGTTTTCCAGCTCTTTGGACAAACGGACATGTCACCTGGCTGCCAGACTGCCACACACTGTCATGGTTACTGGCTCATGGTGATGTCTGGCAGGGTATATTTCAGAGAATTAAGGTAGACTAATGTTTCCAGGCAAGGTCTAGTGACTTTGCAAATAAACTTAGTTTTTACTATTTTTAGCTTTAACCAGTTGTGTGTAGTAAAAACTTCTCTTAATAACCCTTATTCAGTAGCCATCAATGGAAATAATCTATTTTTAATTTCACATGGACATTGATATTATTAATTTCTCAGCAGTTAATATTTTTACAATCCAAAATCATTATAAAATATCTTACTATAAATGACACATGTATGCAAATTTTTAACCCCCAAATTAACTAAACATTGTTTGTCGGTAGAAAACTAGCTTCTCTCAATTTTTGTCTAGTTTTTGGTATTAATTTGGCACCTTATGAGACTAAACATGTTATGTATTGTTTACTTTTAGTTAGATACCATGTCTTCTCTTGAACGTATCTACATTGAAAGCTAGTAGTTGATGGGTAAAAGAAAGAAAGCAGCATGGGTGATGGTCCTCAGGGTAAGAAGATACTTTTGGGAGGAGAGGGTATGTGGAATTAGGTCAAGATGGCCATGCCAAGGGAAGAGAAACAAAGTTGGGGTAATATGTATAGAACAGAGAAATAAAGAATGATATTCTAGAATTACAATTAAAATAAACCATGATTTTATAGGGCAAAAAGAAAGGGGAACTAAAGTGATATGTTAAAAAAAGGGTATGGGAAGTTCAGGCAAATGCAGTCATCCTTTGCTCTTTGCCTTCAGCACCTCTCTTGCCTTTCTTCTAACACACTAACATACACAATGAATTACAACCAATACGTTCCTCTTTTTCCAGGAAACATGGTAATATGTATGATAGGCTAATTTACCTAATTAAGGATGTGTGTAGTTTAGCGGCAAGATTCTTTTTAAAATCTCTGAGTTCACTGTGATAGTCTTGATACCTCCTAAAAAGAACAGCTGGAAGTTCACAGCTACTGATACACTTTTGGCCTTTCAAGTTTAGCTCTTTGGAAGAAAATCTGGCAGACACCATGGTCTTAATCTTCCTCTTTGGTCCTCTCCCTTTTTTAGAATCCTGTCTACCTTGTTCCTGAACCAAATGCATCTCTCTGTTTTGTTTGTGTTTCCCTATGGGTGGAGGATGGTGGTGGTAAGGAATTTCCCCTGATTCAGAGACTCAGAGGTTGAAAGTACTGTCAACAGGCAGAAACTCTGTTATTGGGGTGATAATATTTTCTTCTTGACTTCTTTTGCCAAATTGTTTCACAGCAGAGCAGGGCTTTTACTTGTAGCCAATATACAGTTTTTAACAAAGAACAGTTGGAGTGTTAGTATCCCTGAAATCATCTTTTCCATCCTTTATTCTTCGTTCAGAACTTACCTAGCACCAGCCCAGGCAGTTCCTGACACAGTAGAGCTTCGGTTACTGTTTAAACTCAGTCTTTATAGTCAAGTAGGCCTGGATTTATATCCTGATTTGGTCACTTAACTGTGTGACTCTGGTGCTTGGTTCCCCCATTTGTAAAATGGGAGGAATAATCTGTATCTTTTAGGACAGGTGTTAGGCTTAGATGAGAGATTATGTGTAAAGCATCTAGCACAGTATCTGGCACTTAGTAAGTCTTCTTTTGGATGAATTAATCAGTGTCCTTGAGAAGAGAATTTCCTGCTCTCTCAGTCACTCATCCCTTCCCTGACAGTCGTCCATGGTGGAACTTCTTCCTTTTGTCAAACTTCAGTCCTTCTGGTTCCAGCTTACTTACAGCTATCATTCTGTTCTAGTTAGAGGCAGAGTTCTTTTTTTTTTTTTTTAATTGAAGTACAGTCAATTATAGTGTGTCAATTTCTGGTGTACGCACAATGTCCCAGTCATGCATATACATACATATATTTGTTTTCATATTTTTTTCATTAAAAGTTGTTACAAGTAATTGAACATAGTTCCCTGTGCTATACAGAAGGAACTTTTAAAAACTCTATTTTTATATATAGTGGCTGACATTTATAAATCTCAGACTCCTAAGTTTATCCCTTCCCACTCCCTTTCCTCAGTAACCATAAGTTTGTTTACTATGTCTGAGGCAGAGTTCTTCATAATTATTACGAAGTGCTTTTGTAATAAAATGAAAGAAAAGAGAGATGTTATAAAAAGGTAAATAAAACAGAAGTTGAAGTTATAAAGTTAAAAGGCAAAGTTTCCCCTCTCCCTTTCTCTTCTCCATTCTACTGTTTTGTCTCTCCTGATGAATCTAGTAAGTGGTAAGAAAATAAAACTTCACATTCCTACTTTTATTTACATCTGTGGGTACCTGGAAGTTTGAATATCCATAAGGTAGAATGCATAGAGGCTACTCAGTATATTCTTGTCAACTTATCTGTTATCCGATTCATCACAGTTTGGAATCAGATAGATCTGATCCTTAAGGGCTTCATGCTCACAAGTTGAGATGCAGAGCTAAAGCCTTTGCTTTGGGGTGTTTGAAATTATAAACTTGTGTCTTTTAGCTTTATGGTCTCATGCTGTCTGTGGCTAGTTGAGAGCTTTGACTGAGATCGTGCTTTTTCCCCGAGTCTTGCTCTGGCCTCTGAGTTAGCCACTCCCTACTTTTACTCGGTAGGAAGATGAGCTTGTAATCCATTCTGTGCTGTCTGCTGGGATAGAGCTCTGGGTTGGCCCAGCCTCTTCAGGCCTCTTGTAGCCTAGAAACCAGTTCAGTTGTGGCTCCTCCTTGGGGAGTGTTTGTATCGAGTCAAGGATTTTCTGCAATGTGACAAGAATAGAGAGGTCTTTTCCTTAATATGTAATTGACACTTAAGGTGATTGTGAGTTCAGGGGAGGAGGGCAGAGCTCAGTGGCAGAGCGCATGCTTAGCGTACACAAGGTCCTGGGTTCAACCCCTAGTACCTCCTCTAAAAATAAATAAGCCTAATCCCCCCCCAAATAAATTTTTTTAATTAAAAAATAAAAATAAGATTGACGGTGAGTTTAGGAAACTACATAAAAATGAGGAAGAATCAACCCTGTCTAAAAACAAACAGAAAAACCTCCAATTGCCTGTGAGAATGGGCACGGGAGGAGAACTGACAGTGACAACAGGCAGAATGCGGAGGTGGGGATGGAGTCTGTGTCAGTTGCTGAGCAAAGGCAGGACTCAGTATAGTTATGCACTTCTTTTCTGTGTGTTGCATTGAGGCTGCCGAACTCCAGAGAAAACAAAGCTGTTTGTGACCTGCCTGAGTCCGTGACTGTCTTCTGTTTGAACCATCAGTAAGCTAATCATCCTTAGCTGTCACCGAGGTTTGGTAATGTGCCATGAGCCACTGAATACGGAGTCCTCGCCTATGAGAGCTGATATTCTTAAGAAGTGGTCAGGTTTCTTCAGTGATTGAGTGATTTCTTCTTGGCATTTAAGATAGTATCACTTTACATCAAAAACAAAACGAAAGAGGTAAATTCTGGTGTTTGCAGGGTAGCAGTCTCTTTCTTCTGGATTCTCTTAATCTTACCAAGAAAATTGATGGGAACTTAACAACATCCTTAGATTCCATAGATTTGTGCAGAATGCTTTCTACCAGCAGAATGTCTTTAGGAATTTGCTGTGACTCAAAATGGGAATCATGGCACACTCTCCTGATGCCCTGAGATTCTGTTTCCTTAATTCAGTTAGGAGCAAAATGCTTACTCACTGCTTGGAGTAGAGGCAAACAGCAATTCCAGATAAATGTGTGGGAAATGGGCTAAAAAATAGAAAAATTTACATATGATGATCAAAAATGGTTTTGAGCAAGTAGTAAAGACATTGTTTATTCACCCATGACTTGCACATTTATTTATTGGATGCTCACTGAGTGCCAGACACTGCTCTAGGCACCAGGAGGGAACGCAGCCTTCCATGAGACAGTCCGAGGTCAGTCTCCCCTCTCAGGTGGCTGTAACAGGGCCCAGAAAAGGGCTCATCCTCTCTGTGCTAATCTATTTTTTTTCACTCCCTGTCTCCAGGAGACAGTGCTGGCTTCCCTTTTTGTTTATAACCCGTCAGGCATGAGTCATCCCTTCACCGTAAGTACTGCAGAATCACATATCATCTTCCAGGCTCACTTGTACTGCTGCCCGGGTCTCAGCCAGCCGCTCTTTTTGCCTGCCTTCCAGCAGTCGTGATAGTCAGAACAGTGAGACCAACTGCCCAAGTTAACTGGGGGATGGAGAACACAGAACATGGTACTTGTTTTCTATCCATTTTTGCTTAGTACAAGATACATTTAGGAGTGGACAACTTCTTTCTAGGTGCCAATGTATCAGGCAGTACCTACCATTAGAAAGCCTTGAATCCCCCCTTTTTTTTTTTTTGAGAAAAATTTTAAATTGAGCTATAGTTGATGTACAATTTTATATAAGTTACAAGTGAACAACATAGAGATTCACAATTTTTAAAGGTTAAATTCCACTTATAATTATTATAAAAAATATTCCCTGTGTTGTACAGTATATCTTTGTAGCTTATTTATTTTATACATAATAGTCTATACCTCTTTTTTTAAAATTTTTTATTGATTTATAATCATTTTACAATGTTGTGTCAAATTCCAGTGTAGAGCACAATTCTTCAGTCCTACATGAACATATATATATTTATTGTCACATTTTTTTCTCTGTGAGCTACCATAAGATCTTGTGTATATTTCCCTGTGCTAAACAGTATAATCTTGTTTATCTAGTCTACAATTTTGAAATCCTGTCTATCCCTTCCCACCCTCCGCCCCCTTGGCAACCACAAGTTTGTATTCTATGTCTATGAGTCTATTTCTGTTTTGTATTTATGCTTTTTTTTTTTTTTAAGATTCCACATGTGAGCGATCTCATAGGTATTTTTCTTTCTCTTTCTGGCTTACTTCACTTAGAATGACATTCTCCAGGAGCATCCATGTTGCTGCAAATGGTGTTATGTTGTCGGTTTTTATGGCAGAGTAGTATTTCATTGTATAAATATACCACATCTTTATCCAGTCATGCGTTGATGGATATTTAGGCTGTCTCCATGTCTTGGCTATTGTAAATAGTGCTGCTATGAACACTGGGGTGCAGGTGTCATCCTGAAGTAGGGTTCCTTCTGGATATATGCCCAGGAGTGGGATTCCTGGGTCATATGGTAAGTCTATTCCTAGTCTTTTGAGGAATCTCCATCCTGTTTTCCACAGTGGCTGCACCAAACTGCATTCCCACCAGCAGTGTAGGAGGGTTCCCCTTTCTCCACAGCCTCTCCAGCATTTGTCATTTGTGGATTTTTGAATGACAGCCATTCTGACTGGTGTGAGGTGATACCTCATTGTAGTTTTGATTTGCATTTCTCTGATAATTAGTGATATTGAGCATTTTTTCATGTGCCTATTAATCATTTGTATGTCTTCCTTGGAGAATTGCTTGTTTAAGTCTTTTGCCCATTTTTGGATTGGGTTGTTTTGTTGTTTCTTATTAAGTCGTATGTGCTGCTTATATATTCTGGAGATCAAGCCTTTGTCAGTTTCATTTGCAAAAATTTTCTCCCATTCCATAGGTTGTCTTTTTGTTTTACTTATGGTTTCCTCTGCTGTGCAGAAGCTTGTAAGTTTCATTAGGTCCCATTTGTTTATTCTTGCTTTTATTTCTATTGCTTGAGTAGACTATTCTAGGAGAACATTCTTGAGATGTATGTCAGATAATATTTTGCCTATATTTTCTTCTAGGAGGTTTATTGTATCTTGTCTTATGTTTAAGTCTTTGATCCATTTTGAGTTTATTTTTGTGTATAGTGTAAGGGAGTGTTCTAGCTTCATTGCTTTACATGCTCTGTCCAGTTTTCCCAACACCATTTGCTGAAGAGACTGTCTTTATTCCATTGTATATTCTTGGCTCATTTGTCGAAGATGAGTTGACCAAAAGTTTGTGGGTTCATTTCTGGCCTCTCTATTCTGTTCCATTGGTCTATATGTCTGTTTTTGTACCAATACCATGTTGTCTTGATGACTGTAGCTCTATAGTATTGTCTGAAGTCTGGGAGAGTTATTCCTCCAGCCTCTTTCTTTCTCTTCAGTAATGCTTTGGCAATTCTAGGTCTTTGATGGTTCCATATAAACTTTATTATGATTTGTTCTAGTTCTGTGAAGTATGTCCTAGGTAATTTAATAGGGATTGCATTAAATCTGTAGATTGCCTTGGGCAGTGTGGCCATTTTAACAATATTGAGTCTTCCAATCCAAGAGCATGGGATATCTTTCCATTTTTTAAAGTCTTCTTTAATTTCCTTTATCAATGGTTTATAGTTTTCTGTGTATAATTCTTTCACCTCCTTGGTTAGATTTATTCCAAGGTATTTTATTACTTTGGGTGCTATTTTAATATAGTCTGTACCTCTTAATCCCCTACCACTATCTCATCCTTCCCCCCACCCCTCTCTTCACTGGTAACCACTAGTTTGTTCTTTATATCTGTGAGTCTGTTTCTTTTTTGTTATAGTCACCAGTTTGTTTTATTTTTTAGATTACACATATAAGTGATATACAGTATCTGTCTTTCTCTGTCTCATTTCACTTAGCATAATACCCTCCAAGTCCATCCATATTGTTGCAAATAGCAGAATTTCATTCTTTTTTATGGCTGAGTAGTATTCCACTGTATATATGTACCACATGTTCTTTATCCACTGAATACATTTTTTTTTTTAATGAATGTGCACCTGTGAGCAAATAAAGTCAGCTGTCTCTTAGAGAGGATATTAGTTCTACAAATGGATTTGGCAGCTTTGGCTGATGGTTCTGTTGCACACACAAAATAGTCCTTTGAAGAAAACCTAGGAATTTATTTTAGAATTTTAAGAAAATCTATCAAATAAACAAGGAAATAAAATTCCTCCTGAAAACTTTCTAACCAACACTTACTTTGGTTTTGAATATTTTTAGGTTTTTTTCCCCATAAAATTTCTATAATAAGTTTGATTGATTTATATCTTTAAAAGGTATATATTTCAGACAGAAGAAGTTTTAAAAATATTTTTAAAGCCATTTTTACCTATAATTCTCTATCTTATTATAACTTTTCATTTTGGGGGAATCTCTACTAGTCTAATTATTGTATGTGATTAGAATGTTGGTATTTAGGCAGTTGCATTTTCTACTCTAAACCTTAAAAGTTCTTTCTTACTCGCTTTGTGAATATGCCTCATAAACTGATTCATACTCTGGTGTGTGACTCAGCATGGTGAAAGGGGGCTAGTTTTGGATAGCGAGGTGGGTATCAGACTAGTCTTCCAATCAGAAAACATTCCATACAATTCCGGGCCCAGACGAAACAGCAGGTTTCTTCTTGGCCTAGGCTTGGGTAGAAAGTAGATAGATTTATATACAGTGTTTGCTCGGATTACAAATAGTGAGATGCTAAAAGCGCTTTTAGCTTTAGGGAGTTCAAAGTGGCCGGCCAAGTGAGAGTTGTGTGACCTGAGAATAAAACTTAACTCGTTCTTTGTTGAGGAAGAAGATCAGACCTTTGTGCTTTTCAGGGACTAGGAGAGCTATCTCTTTCTCTTTCTGTCTTTCAACACACACACTACAAACACACACTCACACTCAGTGCAAGAAACAGGGGCTGACATTTCCCAGCCCTTTCTTACTTGTTTGGAGAAGGAGATCAAAAAGGAAAAGGTCCCAGGTTTTGATTTTTAAAAATCTCTCATCAACAATACCTGTTGCTCGAAAAAGGAATGAAAACAGAGTATTAGTCTGAAAGAAAATAAGCAAATTGTCTATCTTAGATTTCAAATAAAGTAAATTTGCATCATCTGATAACTTTAAGGACACATACTTGAGCAGATCTGCGTTCTTTGATGACTCTGCAAAATATGCTGGAATTCTGTGGAGGATTGATTTTGAGTCTACAGACCCAGAAGACTTCGGGGCTGGTGTGCCTGTGATGGTGATATAGGTTCAGGTCTCCAGGTCGTCCCTTGGGTCTGGAATGTCAGGCCAAGTAGACAATTTCAGAGATTGTGAGGAGCAGCCTCACAATGCGGTGGATGGAAATATATGCCCTTAAGTGCTTCAAGATCCTTAGGAAAGAAGCAGAACAAGAGGAAGAAACTGCTGACTAGGAACAAGGCCTGTGGAAGGTTGTTTCTAAATCAGATATCATTCTTGAACCTCACTTTAGGAACTTGGGTATATCAGTTATGATTGGGTTCGACCATATGTAGCAATCAGAAAAGTAAGGGCTTGCTTAAGCAAGACAGAGGCTAATTTTTTTTCCCTCACATAAAAGAAGTCTGAAACCAGGCATTTGAGGGTTGGTGTGGCAGCTGTTGCCACGAGAGACCCAAGCTCCCTATTTCTTGTTGCTTCATCATCCTTAGCGCTGGTTTCTCCTCTCAGGTTTGCCCTAGGGCTGCTCTGTCTGTCACAGCTGTACTCCAGGCAGGAAGGGCAGGGCCAAAGGGCGTCCTTCCTGGTAGAATCAAACCTTCTCTAAGAGCTTTCCTGGTAGCCCCAACTCTTAATGGCCGACTCTGTATGTAAAAGACATTGCCTTCCAAATAATGCAGAAGATAAATACTGGATAGGCAAACCTTGGTCATTCCAAGTGATCATGAGCATAAAGGTATTACCAAGACTCAGGTGGCAAAGACTTTGGGATACCTGCAGACTTAGAATAGAACAGTAAGTTTGTTACAGATAGAACAGTAAGTAAGTTACAGATAAGTTTTATCTAGACTTCAGTTTACTGCTTGACTGACTGATTGACTGATTGATTGAACACTGTTAAGGACTTACTCTGTGCTAGGCACTGGAGTTATAGTAGTGAACAAGATAGACATGGTCCCCGTCCTCAAAGAGTTTATAAGCTAATGGGGAAAAAATGGGATGGTGTAATAGGAAAGACTCCCGAAGAGTATGACATGACATATACTTTGAGATTTAAAGGATGCTTGGGAGTTAGCCAGGTTAGAAAGATGGGGATGGGGGTGTGAGAGGAGTGCGAGGGGAGGAATGAATATTCCAGGCAGACTCCCTCCCAGTCTGTTGAGTTCTTTTTTCGTCTATTATTTATCTTATTTCTTCATCAGAGGGAATCAGTAGGAGTTTCCAAACAACAAAGGAAGGCAGGGACCAAATACTCTTTTTTATCTGAAATGGCTAAAGGGACTGCCATCCTTTCTACTTACTTGGTTTTTCACTCTCTCTAGATGAGTACCTGCCTCATAGGCTGCACCAGGGCGTATTGGTAACCGAGGAAGGAGGTGGACGAATGATTGGGGCATACCAAAGTTCAGTTGCCCCATCATAGATCTGGATTTTGGTCTCAGTGTGGGACTCTGGGGAGGCAAGGATTGGTTCTGACCCTGAAGTGCTGATATGACCCCCTTCCCCTTCCAGGAAGTGGACATTGTGGTAGCACCGTGCCAAGGCCTCCGGCCCACAGTGGATGTTCTGGGTGACTTGGTGAATGATTTCTTGCCTGTGATAACCTATGCAGTCCACAAAGATGAACTCTCTGAGAGGGATGAGCAAGAGCTTCAGGAAATCCGAAAGTATTTCTCCTTTCCCATATTCTTTTTCAAAGTGCCGAAGCTGGGCTCGGAGATGATCGACTGCTCCACCAGAAGAATGGAGAATGAAAGATCACCACTTCACCGCCAGCTAATTGACCTGGGCTATCTGAGCAGCAGTCACTGTAACTGTGGGGCCCCCGGCCAGGACACCAAAGCTCAGAGCATGCTGGTGGAGCAAAGTGAGAAGCTGAGACACTTGAACACATTTTCTCACCAGGTGCTGCAGACCCGCCTGGTGGACGCAGCCAAGGCCCTGAACCTGGTGCACTGCCACTGCCTCGACATCTTTATCAACCAGGCCTTTGACATGCAGCGGGACCTGCAGATTACTCCCAAGCGTCTGGAGTACACACGGAAAAAGGAGAACGAGTTGTACGAATCACTGATGAATATTGCCAACCGAAAGCAGGAGGAGATGAAGGACATGATTGTTGAGACGCTGAACACCATGAAGGAGGAGCTTCTGGATGATGCTGCCAACATGGAGTTTAAAGGTAGGTCTTGCGGAGCCTGGTGGGGAGCCGGGACTACAGCATCCTCTAAGTCTTTTCCAGCTGGAAGTTGAGTACATTAATTCTGAAGGAACCTCAGGGTAATCTCACCTACCCCTGACATTAGCAGGAGCTCACCTTCTCTTGTTCTGAGAGACCTCCTGGAAGATTCCACCATCATCCCTTCCCAGGACTGTTAGTCCAACTTTTGGTAAATTCATCCTAAGAGTGCTCTTTAAGTCTCTGGTTTATATCTGTACCCCTTTGACCTTGATGGAGCTGGAGAAGAGCTGCTTGAAGAACGTCACTAAGTTGTGCTTTCTCCTGGGTTCCTTTGACGTGGCCTGTGCTTCTTTATCAGTCCTTTTTTGTGTGCATGGTCTCGTTTTCTTTTCAGGCTGCTCCTGACACCTAGCTCAGGAGGATTTCCCAAAGTAGCGGTTTTAGCTTTCGTGGCATTCCCGTTCTTTACAATGACTGTTAGCAAAATTGGGCCAAGTGATTGGTCAGGTCTTTTGGTGGCTGAGGTTTAGATGCTGCTGACTTTGTTGACTGACCATTGGCTCTACTGCCTGTTAATTAAAGCGAGGTGGTTTGCATGTTGCCCTTTAGGTTCTCAGTCATAGCCATGCACCCAGATCACCTGGGAGGGTTTTGAAAATGCTAGATGAGGAAACTCAGGCTCAGACAGGTTAAGTAATTTGCTCAAGGTCACACAGCTGCTAAATAGTAGAGGCAGAATTTAAATCTAGACAGTCCGCTTCCTGAGCCTGTACTCTTAATTTCCATGCTTTACTGCTTCTTCACCTGCTGCCAGTTACTGATGCTCCCATCCTCCTGGTAACCAGCTTCAAAACTTCAGCCCGGTCTTTGTTTTCTTTCTCTTGTCCCCATATCCAGTCAGTTGCCACATCCTAACGAGTCTTCTTCCATATTTCATACATACCTTTGCTTCTCTAGTCCCTCTTCTTTAGAGTAACTGAACTATTGTTACCTGACTGATCTCACTGACCACTTTCTCTCCTTTTTTCCAATTCATCTTTATTGGCTCTGTATTCCTACAGACTGAGTTTAAATTCCTTAGCCTAGTATTCAAGATCTTCCAAAAGCCTAGCTCTTTCCAAGTTTCTCAGTCATATTTCCCACTGCACACCTTCCTCTGGTTTCTAATAATGATCACATACATTGGGACCCCCAAAGCATTTCATCTGTAACTGAAATTTCTGGTGTATTTCACAGTTATTTATGTTTCTCTATTTTTTTTTAGTCCTAGAAATGAAGGCGAATAGGATCTGGGTCTTTATTCATCATCATATCCCTTGTAACAAATAACAGTCTGTGTATAGTACGTCTTTGGAGAATGAATGAGTGTGTGAATGATGGTATATGTTTATGATATATTTATAGGTACAAAGGAAATATACTTGACTTTAGCGAGCATAGGATGCCTGATTTCTTATAGGTCTTTCTAAAGACGAACAAAGATGCCTCTTTGGCAAATTCCCATTATAGGGAGGAATTGCTGAGAAATGCTCACTTGCAGTGGAAATCCCAGGAAATCTTCTGAATATTTAATTTAATTAATTCAGTGCCTGAATAAAAGACACTGCAGCATCAATGCCAGCATCAGAGTGGACATGATAAGGGTTGTCAGGGCAGGTAGGTTGAGCAGTCAGTGAAATATTTGCTTGTCTGTCCTGTGTCAGATACACTATATTCAGTGTCTGGGACACAGTGGTTTGCTCGGATGTGGAGTCTGGGCACGAGTCGATCAAATGTCTGGCTCTGTTAATAACTACATCGTGGACTTGTGGATCTACTTATCTAGTTGGCTAGATCTTAGACAAGACTTACTTGCTGCTTCTTACCTGTTCTGATCCTTTCTGGGTATCCTTGAGGTAATGATGAGTGGATTTAGAAGAGAACTACTACATATCCTATGGAACCAGATTTTTATTAATGGTTTTTGTTTGTTTTAAAATAAAGGTAATACATGTGTACTGGTTATCTTGACATACATACTTTAGAAAATATTTATTTTTTAGAAAGATAATACATACTTGGTATTTAACTCAAAGATATAAAGGTGCTGTCCCCTAGTCATCTCGTTTTCCTCCGTATGTTCCTCTGCCCTTGCTTTTTCACTTAACCCATATCTTAGAGATCTTTCCAGTAAATGTGCAGAGAAATTGGTCTTCTTCTAATGGATATGCCTTAATTTATTTAACTATTCCCCTGCTGCTGGACATTTAGGCTAGTTCTTTTTTTTGCTATTATAGACTGTAATGCATTGATCATCATTCTACATATGTTTGAGATTTCTAAGGGTATATTTCTAGAAAAATAACTCCTAGAAGCACAAACAATAGTTAAGTGAAAGGGTATGTTGATATTTTTTGTTTGTCATTTGATTAGTTTACATGTTTGATAGATAGCACCAATTTAAATTTCCACCACTAGTGCCTCTTTCTAAGTTTAAACATGCTTTAAAAAAAATTGACATACAGTCAGTTACAATGTGTCAATTTCTGGTGTACAGCACAATGTCCTTGTCATGCATATATATACATATATTTGTTTTCATATTCTTTTTCATGAAAGGTTATTATAAGATATTGAATATGGTTCCCTGTGCTATACAGAAGAAATTTTGTTTTAATCTGTTTTCATAAGAGTGCCTTTTTAGGGGTGGAGTTTTTGCAGGTAATTTATCTTCTCTTAAATTCTTCTGTCCTCTGGTTTGCAAAATCCTGAGAAGTAATAACATAGTGGGGACAACAATCCATTTACGGTTTCTATTTATCTAGTAATTGATTTAGAATTGAATTCTTGACTCTTGGGTTTTTCTCAGTAATATGCTAGGAAGTATGAAATATTCAAAGATCAGAGGTTCAAATACAAAGATCAGAGGTTCTGGAATCCCTGAGCTCTGGGTTCAGGTGCTAGCTATATTACTTCCTTCCTCTACCATCCTCTCCAGGTGCCCACTTTATTCTCTCTTTGAGCCTTTTTCCTGACATATAAAATATAACCACCAATACCCACCTGACAAAGTTATTGTTAGTATTAAATTAGATTACATATATAAAATGCATACTGTAGTGCCTTTCAAATAGTCTGCACTCAGTGAATTTTGTTCTTCCCCTCCTATAAATGTGACATAAAGGCTGCCAAAATCAATAGGCTCCTTCTGGACACAGTTGCTTCTTCTCAGGGTTCTTAGATGCCTCAAGTAGTTGAGGATTGCGTGGCCCCTGGTCATGCTGAGTCAATTTATCAGCCACGTGTGTTTTGCAGCCGTCGTCGTAGTGGTAGCCCCTGGGCTCTGACTTGGGAGATGCCTTTTTGCAGTGTGCCTGCCCCTCCCCTCACAACCTACTAGCTTTTTGCTCTGCCTCCATAGATGTCATTGTTCCTGAGAATGGAGAACCAGTGGGCACCCGAGAGATCAAATGCTGCATCCGACAGATCCAGGAACTCATCATCTCCCGGCTTAATCAGGCAGTGGCCAACAAGCTGATCAGCTCCGTGGATTACCTGCGCGAGAGTTTCGTCGGAACCCTGGAGCGGTGTCTGCAGAGCCTGGAGAAGTCTCAGGATGTCTCAGTTCACATCACCAGTAATTATCTCAAACAGGTACTCAAAGGGTCGGTGGTTGAGAGCATGTCACAGATAACACATGAAACAGAATCTACCCACAAGCCCAGCTTCAAGTTAGCCGAGAATTTCTCTTTCAACTTTTTGCCAATGCAGTTTGAATTTTATTTTGTTTTCCTATCTCATGACTGCTGCCTGTGGCAGGTACTTGTAAACAAGTACAATTGCAGTTGAGTCAATGAGCAAGAAGATGAAGATGAAGTAAAGGGGCCCAAATAGTTGCAAAACAGATGATCAGCCTGCACTGACTCTGCACATATTGAGGGATGGATCTGGGAACCTTGAAACTGGACTGTGTTCTTGAAGTAAATATCATTTATTGCATTTTTAAAAACTAGCCACTCTACTCATGGCATATGGATTTTCTTTTCTGTATTCTCTTTCAGATCTTAAATGCTGCCTATCATGTTGAAGTCACATTTCACTCAGGGTCCTCAGTTACAAGGATGCTGTGGGAGCAAATCAAACAGGTAGAGGTTGCTTAGGGAAACATTTTCCAGCCCCTAGTTGTTTCAAATGAATCTTAGTCACTCCAGCAAAAACTGACACCTAGGATCTTCTGTCAGTGTTGGGTGACCATGGGCCCTAGTTTCCCTGCCTGGGAGAACCCTGGTTTATGCCTGTTCCAAAATAATTTTCAACAGTGCCCCCTTTAGCTCTTAAAAGTGATGTGTCTAAATGATATTTTATGATATTTAATGATATTTTAGCCACAAGACTCTACTTCACTGGCTTCTTCGTATTTCTTTTTCTAACCTAAGTTGTTTCTTGGAACCAGGCTTTGTTGCTGGAGGCCACGAGTGTGGTTTCTTTTCTGGAATTTGATCTGGCTCTTATGTAGTTATTTGCTGACTTGAGAAAGGGATGTATCAGGCACCCCCTGCACTGAATGTGCAGTGTGCTGAGGGTTTGTGAACATGTAGACGAGGCCCAGTGTTCTCTGATGCCTTTCTCTTAGCTGAGCCCTGATTAGATGGAATTGGAGAGGAGCATTGGGCTTCATTCAGCTCCTATCTTAAAAGCCTGCGCCTAGTGAGGAGGTAACCCAAAGAGGGGAGGCTGTTGGTTCTTTCTAGTGGTTCCTGGCTCTCATCCTTCCATGTTCTCACTGTCCTCATCCGGACAGATCATCCAGCGCATCACATGGGTGAGCCCACCTGCCATCACACTGGAGTGGAAGAGGAAGGTGGCCCAGGAGGCCATTGAGAGCCTCAGTGCCTCCAAGTTGGCCAAGAGCATTTGCAGCCAATTCCGGACTCGGCTCAATAGTTCTCATGAGGCTTTTGCAGCCTCCTTGCGGCAGGTGGGTATGTAGGAAAGCAGATACAGCTGGATCAAGCAGAGGAGAACCTCATCCACTGGGGAATGTTTTGTCTGCTGCTCTTTATATCATTTAAAAAAATCATCAGTATATTTTCTTTCTATTCTGTTAAGAGATAATACTAAGTTACAGGAAGTTTCAATAAATTTGTAATGTGGATATTTTTCTAGCTCTAGAGAGAATGGAGGGAACTCAATTTTTCCCCATTTCACTGAGTGAGGAATGAAAATCAAGGGATAGGAATTTTACGTGAGTTTATGTAGTAGTTTAGGAACAAGAGACAGAAAGGGATGACTTTCCGCTTCCATACTAGTTTGCAATTATGTGACATGTGCTTGTCCCTCTGGGCCGTGTGTCTGTGCGTGTGTACATACGTGTAGAGGGGAGGGTGGGAGGGTGTGATTATGCATCCAGGGGGAGAAGTCATTGCTTAGGGAGAGCTCAGTATGTGCCGATCTCTGAGCTATGTTATGTATCCTCACGTGGTAGATATTATTATCCCTATATAATAGGCAAGGAAGCCAAAGCTGGGGACCTGATAGGTCATATTTCTTTCTTCTTTCTCCCTCCCAGCTGGAAGCTGGCCACTCAGGCCGTTTGGAGAAAACTGAAGATCTATGGCTGAAGGTTCGGAAAGATCACGCTCCCCGCCTGGCCCGCCTTTCACTGGAAAGCCGTTCTTTACAGGACGTCTTACTGCATCGTGAGTCCTTATTTTTCCCCCAGTAAATTGGAGGAGGGTTCTGGATACCCGACATTCTCATGTCCAACTTCGGAGAACCCCAGCGTCTAAAACTGCTTCCGTGCAAAGCTGCCTCAACACCCACTGATGTATTTTTGAATTCCTGAAGTCTGTTTATATAGTTCAAATAACATGACCAAAGTTGATTTAAATTAAACCAGTTAGGTTACTCCTGGTCTAGGAAGCATCCTAATTTCTTTTGCTGGTATAATTACTACTCCCTGCTTCTAAGCAGACCTGCGCCCAAGAATCTTAGGGGTGTTGCCCCTCAGGTTCCCATCCTTCCTGCCTTATCTCTGTCTCTGTACCTTACAGGTAAACCTAAACTGGGCCAGGAGCTGGGCCGGGGCCAGTATGGCGTGGTGTACCTGTGTGACAGTTGGGGGGGACACTTCCCTTGTGCCCTGAAGTCGGTTGTCCCTCCAGATGAGAAGCACTGGAATGACCTGGCTTTGGAGTTTCACTACATGAGGTCGGTTCTGGTCTCATTCATCTTTGTGGGAAACGATCCAGAGAAGAAGCTAGAAGCCTGTTTAAATTTTGTGCCAGGAACTATAGCATGCCTTGTCTCTCCATTCCTACCTCTCACAATGCTGTAGACCGGTATTTCAGTGTCTGACCCAGACATATGCTCTCTTCAAGGCCTTTACTGCCTTGCCCTGCCCTTTCCCCACCATCCTAATTTCTCAGGCCCACCCTGCCATTTGACTTGCTTCCTTAGTCCTCAAGACTTACCAATTAAAAAAAATTTTTTGTTTCTAATTGGGGGGGGGGGGGTTGGGAGAGAGAGGTAATTAGGTTCACTTGTTTATTTATTTTTAGAGGAGGTACCTGGATTGAACCCAGGACCTTGTGCATGCTAAACATAGGCCCTACCACTTGAGTTATACCTTTCCCAGTCCAGTTAACGTTTAGATTCCACCATTCTCTGTCCTTGTTGAGAGCCCATCCTCCTGGCCCTCTCTCTGTCATGAGGGCAATTAACTCCGGGCCTGGACTAAGCGTGGGCTCAGGGCATTTCCTCCCCCGTGGCAGCGTGCTGCCCGAGATTAGCGCCAAAGCGCCGTAGCCCAGCCCTCTCTGCTCCTCTTCAGGTCTCTGCCGAAGCATGAGCGGCTGGTGGACCTGCACGGTTCCGTCATCGACTACAACTACGGAGGCGGCTCCAGCATCGCCGTGCTGCTCATCATGGAGCGGCTGCACAGCGACCTCTACACTGGGCTGAAGGTGGGTGGGGCCGGGAGGGAGAGGTCCTCTGAAGGTGGGGCGGGGCCGGGAGGGGGATCCGCTGAAGGTGGGCGGGGCCGGGAGGGCGAACACGGCAGCCAGGGCCACAGGTGCCTCTCTGGCCTCTCCTCCCTTCTCTGTTTAAAGCATCTAGCTGTCATCAGACATGGTTGGAGTAATCACATTTTATTACCTGTATTTCCAAAAAGCCTTAAAAATTTCTCAGAGTCTGTTTTTTGACCCAGTTTATCACCAGAAAACTGCATTTCGCCACTTTGACCTCGTGTGGTAGTGGTAAAAGTCTAGCCCTCGCAGAAGAGCAGAAGACCTTCCTGTAACTCGCCTGTTCTTTCTCCTTTTTTGCTCTCAATGAATAAAGCCAGTTTTTGTTGTTGACAAATATTTATTAGTGACTATTTTGTGCAAAACATGTATTAAGCACCATAAGGGGATATCAAAAAGTATAATTGGCCAGAGGCTTTTAAAAGAATTGTAGTCAGTGAATATTTCATGAACAGGTAGCATCTGAGTTTGAAAAGTCTCCCCTGCTGGGTAAAATTTAGGCAGATGGAAAGAAGAGGCCACACCAGGGGGAGGAGTCGCATAGAGCCCAGAGCACTTGAAGGACGCTAGTCATGTTGGAGCAGCTGGTTCATGCTAGGAATAGAGGGGAGATAATGTGCAAAAAAACTTTTGGGAACAAATTATAGAACACCAGGAATGTTAAGAATTTCCGTAGAATTCAAATTCTGTTGTAGACAATGAGAGGCTACTGAAAGATTCTGAATGAAGGTGAAGTGTCCTCAGTCGAATGTTAAGCTCCCCTCGTCTGAAACAGCCACCACGAGGGACATAGAAAGGTTTCTTTTGTTTTCTCCCGTACATTGGAGCTGGAAAAGCTAACCTCGGAGTATCTGGTAGGTCCCTTCTGCCAGATGCCTCTTGTACCAGTTTATATGAAAGTAAGTAAGACAGAGGAATCCTTAGAAATGCTTACAGGTGTCATGAGAAATCAATGCGATGAAGAAAATGACTCTCCAAGTGGTTATCCCCCTTCATTTCAGAAGAGTTAAGCTCAGCACTGTGCCATGCTTTTCCATAAGTGGGTTAGAGAACCATTCACGTGCTTTTGGATGAGCAAGGTAACGTTCTCCAGAATTCAGTAGACCCTAAATTGGAGGCTTGGTAGAAGTAAGATGGGTAATGTTGGTATGTGAATCCCTAAAACCAAACCTGGGCTAACCAGGCCTACAAAGCCATGGAAATAAATCTGAGAGTCCTGGAAATACTTCGTTTGAGCAGCAAAGGCAGCTCCAGAGTTTGTTCAGGGTTAGAGATGAGCTGAGGCCTTCAGGCGTTGGGTTGTGGCTCCCTGCTCACGTTGGGGTGATCCAGCAGGCCTGAGTGCTGCCTCCAGGGGACTTGATCTGGCCTTTACAGCTTGCCTTGCCTTGCTTGTCCTCAGTTTCCCTCTCCTAACTGCCTCCTTCTTCCCTTTACTCGTCCACTTTTCTGCCCTCGTGCACCCTAGTGTGGCCAGTCCTTCAGGCCCCCACAGAAAGAACTGTTGGTTTAAGCAAGTTGGATTGAGTGGTTATCATCTTGTTAATGACAAGTAAGCCCTTTTGTCTTCCCCAGGCTGGGCTGACCCTGGAGACACGCTTGCAGATAGCACTAGATGTGGTGGAAGGAATCCGCTTCCTGCACAGCCAGGGACTTGTCCATCGTGATATCAAACTGAAAAATGTGCTGGTGAGTAAGAGCCATTCCCCCAAGATAACTCCCTGCCTCTGTGTGTCAGTGACCTTTGGAGGGAGGTGTGCAGGAAGAGACTGGAGGAAGAGGAGAAGGGGTGACAGCAGAGTAGATGGATGGGGTCTTGGGCTTATAGCTTAGGGAGGTGTAGCATCATAGGCCCAGCTTCAGTTGCTGAAGGCTTTTTCTCCCAACACTAGTGAAAACACTTAAACTTACAGAAAAACTAAAAGAGCAGTACAGTGAAGACCCATATACTGTTCCCCCAGATTCATATTCTCTCTCCCAGCCTAGTCTCTCTCTCTCTCCCCCCATCTACACACACATGCATATACACTTTTTTTTTTCTTACTGAACTATATGAAAGGTGCAGATAAAACTTTACTCCTAAGTACTTCAGCTTTTATCTTCTAAGGAAAAGGACATTCTTCCATGTAATTAAAATGCCATTATCACACTCAAGAAATTTTAAGTTGATACAGTGTTTATTAGTTAACATACAGTCTACATTAATATTTTCTAGTTGTCCCAAATATGTTTAACTGTCCCAAATATGGTCTGTTTGTTTGCTTGTTCCAGTCCAAGAATCATACAGTGTATTTTGTCTGGTTTCCTTAGCCTCTTTTAATGTAGAATAGTCCTACCTTTTCTGGCTTTTGGGACATTGATATTTTTGAGTATTCCAGGTCTTATTATTGCTTAGGGTTTGATCAGAGATGCTGCACGAGGACTGAGATGGGTAAATACACCTTAAAAGGTAAGATAGTCATGAACGCATCAGTCCTGTTATCTAAATTGTAAGAGTCTTTTGGCATACTCCTCTTGAAAATATATTGGATTATTATTGAATTGTCTCTGGTAACACTTAAGTGATATAGAAAGATGAGAGCAGTTTGGGGGGAAGCAAAATATTTTCCTGAAATTATAGGCTGAAACCTAAGAGGCATGCCAATAGCCAAATGAAACATAGATTTATTGTCTTGGACCTTAGGAAAGGAAACTGCAGGAAATTCAGAAACTCTCCTCAGCTGACTAGAGGACCTCAACTTTCTTTTTTAGTAATTTTCTGCCCTGGGGTCTGGAGGTCAGAGGAGAATAATCAGGAGCTGAAATACTTTCCTGAGAGTCTTTCACTTATTCATTCTTCCAAGATTCTCTAAGCTCCCAGTATGTGCCAGGCACTGTGCTGAGTGCTGGGGACACAGAGATGGAGAAGGCAGTCCTTGCCATCAGGCTGCTTACAGTCTGGGGAGAAGACAGTGATGGGAGTGAACCTGGAGCCAGGGAGGCTGGAGGTGGAAGTACCACTTTGAGGTAGATGCCTACTTCTGAGCTTGGGTATGCAACTGAGCGCCACGTGCAGGACCAGGCACACGGTGACTCTCGCCCTGCTTTGTTGGCAGTTGGACAAGCAGAACCGTGCCAAGATCACTGACTTAGGATTCTGCAAGCCAGAGGCCATGATGTCAGGCAGCATTGTGGGGACACCAATCCACATGGCCCCTGAACTTTTCACAGGTAAGCTGGAGGGCGGGCGTGGGTTTGGCAGGGCTCCATATTTTAACCCTGAGTGCTGCCCCTTGGGCTGAGTAGTGTCCACAAGTACTGCTGAAAGGTCTGACACCAGTGAGGGAGAAACCAGAACTGGGGGAGCCTAAGATGAGTAGGGGGAAAAGTGAAGAGGTAAAGGGGCGAGAAAGAAACGTGTAAATCCGGGTCACCAACTGTTCTTTTGGATTCTCTCTGGGCTGTTAGTCCCATAATTGCCATAATCAACCAGCTATTTAATCCTAACGTATTGATTGAATAACTCTCAAATAATAAGAGTCACCCCCTATCAATAAAGAACTTACAGTTGACAGAGATCTATGAAGACGGGTAAAATAAGTAGGAAGCAGCATACGACAGCATGTGATTAAGTGCTACACAATGTGATGCTGGTGTTCAGAGGAGAGACGTTTGATGGTTTTGTGGTAGAGGTGAGGTTTTGGATAGAAATTGAGTCAGATCTGGAGAATTTGGTAAATGGGAAGGGAACTCAGTACATTCTTTGAGCTAGGCAGTGTGGGTATGTTATTTCATATATTTTGTTCCGTTTCATCCTCACAACAATTCCATGGCGATGCTGACGCAATGTTACGTGCATGTCATGGATAAAGTCAAGGCGAGGCCGACTGGTGCAGAAACCCACCCCAGAACGCTGAGTTAGAAGCCGTAAGGCTGGGATTGGAGTCTAGGTCTTCCTGTCTGTCAAGTCCAACCATGGTATGAAAAAGAAAATTCTGGAGGCTGGAGAAGGGGAAATGTGAGGAGAGTTGCCGAACAGAAATAAGCATGACAGGAAAGAAATCCATTTGGGGGGAAAGAACAAACAAGTTGGACATTAACTATATTTCAGCTTGAAATTCATGCAGCGGAGTGAAGGCTTGATGTGGAAGAAGTGAGGAGCTGTACTGGGCTTCTGAGCAAGTGAGGGATGAAAAGAAATGTTTATGGAAGATGTTTGTGGAAATGTTTAACAGCAGTAGGTAAGGGGGATGTGACTGGCAGGAACCAAGGTAGGGAGACCAGTGGTGGTTGTCTCCAGAATTAGGTTGGTACTAGTGCTGAAAACAAAACAGAACGAAACAGTTACAGATTTAAGGTCAGTTCAGAAGAGGAGTGGGCAAGATTTTATTATTAACTTGATATGGGTAAATGAACAGAAAAAGAACGGCTAAAATGAATCTGAATAGTTGAGGACGGTTGTGTCATTGCCAGACAAGACGGAAGGGTAATTGCAGGTCAGTTGTTAGTATCGGTAAGAATTAAAATTAGCAAGGTGTTTGGATTTCTGTCATCAGCCTTGGGCCCAAGTCTTCCCCCAGCCCTTCACTGAGTGACGCATGTACGTGTTAGGAGGTAGCTGGACAGCTGGGGTCCTGTGCACGCTGGAAAGAAGCAGACAGTCAGCATTGTTCTTTCCTTGCTTTACTTTAAAAAAAATTTGTATTTCCACTTCTATTATTTTATCTTGGCTCCTTCATATTTAAATTCCTTTGATTGTTTCTACTGCAGTTCGGCCTACTGCTGTAAAAATCATCTTCCTAAAATATTTTCTTCATGTTACCTCCTGCTCTAAAGCATAAATGACTCCTGCTGCCCACCGAAGCCAGACTCTTCTGTCTGACTTTGACTTTGAAACTCTTTAGATTCTGGTTCCAACCTATCTACCTGTTTGTGTTTCCCTAACATGACCTTTCAGGATTAATCTTTTTGACTGTCCTACTGAAATAAAAGGCCTATGTTCTTTCTCCTTTGTCAAGTTCTAGTCTTGGCTCTCTTGATCTCTAGCTTTGACCTCCCAGTATGGTAGTTTTTTTATATCATAAAATGGGCACTATAAACGTGTCCGGCCTCACAGGGTTGTTGTAAGAGAGAACGGATGTTAAAAGCTGTAGAACAGAATATGTAAAGACCTCGGCAGGTGCCGCCGCTTCCCGCGCTCCCTCACCGCTTGTTCCCCTTTCTTGCTGTAGGGAAGTATGATAATTCTGTGGATGTCTACGCGTTCGGCATTCTCTTCTGGTATATCTGCTCAGGTTCTGTCAGGCTCCCCGAGGCATTTGAGCGGTGTGCCAGCAAAGACCATCTCTGGAACAACGTGCGGAGAGGTAAGAGCCACCAGCCCTGTCTGTCCCAAACTCCCCTGGCGAGAGCAGACCGGGACCGGGCACTGCGGCGGGGGCCTCCTGTCACCCTCTCTGGCCCCTCCACAGCAGGACCACATACACATTTAAACCATCATGGAATCCAGAAAAGACATTTTGGGGGGGAGAGGTAATTAGGTTTATTGATTAATTAGCTTATTTTTAAATGGAGGCACTGGGGATGGAACCCAGGACCTCACACACGCTAGGCATGCACTCTGCCACTGAGCTGTACCCTCCTCCCTCAGAAAAGACAGTTAAGTCAAACCTTGGTTTCCAGGCAGCATGGTACTGAATTCTTGAAAGGCTGTTTTCTTTAAAATCTCGTAATTCTTCAACTTCCTTTGCCAGCATGTTACAGTTTTTCATCACTGTCACTGTTAGGTTCTGACCTAGGTGTTTGCAGTGGGAGTCAGAGCTCACTGCGTTCTTAAGCACCTGGAGCCCCAGCTGGGCAATGAGCTGAGCCCATCATGCTGCTTTCTCGGCTTGGTCCCCATCTCGCTGCCTCTGGTCTTATTCCTGTGCTCCTTTCTCTAGGGGCCCGTCCAGAACGCCTTCCTGTGTTTGACGAGGAGTGCTGGCAGTTGATGGAAGCCTGCTGGGATGGTGACCCCTCTCAGAGACCCCTCCTGGGCATTGTCCAGCCCATGCTCCAGGGCATCATGGACCGGCTCTGCAAGTCCCATTCTGAGAGGCCTAACAGAGGACTGGACGATTCTACTTGAAAGCAAAGACTGTCTCTTTCGCTCTCTATTTCTTTCCTTCCCCTCACCTTTTGGCTATGGGAAGAGTTTGACATTTATTCCGTACGGAGAGCTCCCGAGGGGATTGATGCTTGCTGGGCAACTTGAGACCCTCCCAGACAGAGATGACTCCTGGAGAGTGAAGATTTGGGTGGCCGTCTGAGCGTATTCAGCAGTTCACTCCTGCCCCAAGCTACTCCTTTAGCCAAAAACTCAGTATAAATCTGTTCTGTATAAAATCTCAAGAAAGGTCTTACATAGTTCCCTTTTCCAGACTGTCTTTTAACTCTAGCTGTAATCAGGACTCAGTGCTCCCATTGTGGAGACCACATTCCTGACATTCTTCGGAAGTCTTAGTTCTTACTCCCATTTACACAGAGGAGGTCAGGTTTTTCTCCAGCCAGAGTCCCTTTCCAGTTTATCCCCTGTAGCTTAGTCTGCTCTCAGACACCAGTTTTCTGGCAGATTCCCCACATTTTTTGTCTGAGCAGGGAGAGAGAGCAAGGGAGGGGCTAGTACTTAGTAAAGGAGATGTCTAGTTGTGTTATAGTTCATTAAAAAACAAAGTATTCTGAGAAAAGGTGCAAAATATTCCTGAAAGTCTCCGGGCCAGCCAAAGTCCATGTGTCGGTATTTGGAAGTGTTATTTAAACACTCAGCGGGCTGAGTACAGGAATACATACGTATAACATATGTACACTTTGCTTTTGTTTTGTAACATTGTCTGCTAATTTTGGGTTCTTTGTTCCTTGGCACCCGTTATTTAAGTGATGGGATGCCAGAAATGTACTGTATTGTATATTACTCGGGAAGACACTAGATATTCGAAGTCTGGCGGCACTTGGGCTGTAGAGGGCTCAGCAAGACCAAAGTCCTGAAGATTTTACCTCCTAGCTTTGGTTGTATATGCTCCCAAGTGGTGAGGTGAGATTGTGGCTGGGGAAGGAAGGATGGGATGAAAGAATTAGCCTTCCTGTGTTCTATCCTTCTTATCCACTTAGTTAGGGCAATTTACCCCAGCCTGAAAATGATCACCTGGCCATTTTTAATGCGCTTGAAGTCTGGTCATTTACATTGCTTCAGAACCGAGTGAGGGACCTTCCTGCAGAGCAATCAGAAAACATGGCGGAGCCCGGGGCCCCAGAGTAGCTGACATTGTGCCTGGGGAGCCAGTGGTGAGGCAAGGACAGCTTGGGTGGGCTGAGGGATGCTCGCTGGGGTGAGGTTTCCGCAGGCACACCCTGGTCCCCTGGATCCTCGGCAGAGAGTGACTCATTGATTGAGCAAGTCTTTCACTTCTCTGAGAAGGAGGACTGTGCTGGTTCTTCCCAGACCAAAGAGAGTCACTTGTGACTCCATCAGTTTCAAGGGGACAGAGCCTCGGCAGCAACTTCTCCTAATTTTTAACACTAAAATTCAAGGAAAGAGTGAAGGGAAGGATCCATTACTACCACGGATAGAAACGAGGGACTGGAAGAACCCTCAGCTGGGACCTGTCAGCTCTCCAGTGCATTGTTTTGCATTTTTGCGCGAGCTGCCCAAGAGGGGTTGGCAAAGGTTTTTCCTGATCGGATGAGTGGTTTGGGGTGGCAGGGCTGCAAAGTGATAACTGCACTGAACGACACTTTATTTTGTGGCTTATTCTTTAGCACTGAGAAGCCATGGGGGGTTGGTGATTAAAATGGCACTTTGGTGACTCCCTCTCGCCTTGCTTTGGAGAGAAGGCCTGTGTGGTATTCCATCTGACTAATCAGGGAACCTCCGAAGTCCACGATGCAGCAGAGAGGGATGAATGGCCCTCGAAGAGTCCACTGCCAAAAAGAGTAGTTGCTTTCTTTGAGTTTTCAAAGCTTGATTTTTGGATTTGCTGGATCAAATAACCCACTTTTTCTTTAAAAGAAAAAAAGAGGGTTTATCCTTCTAAATATGGGAGTGGCGTGGGTTAGGGCTAGTATTCTGTTAAAGTGGGTTAGGAGGAAGTAACCTAGAGAAACCTGTATTGCAGATTCCCTTGGGGGTTTTTAAGTAGCACTACTGTTCTTAAAAGGGTTTTAGTTTTAACTTCATCTGCTTTGTTAACATCCAGTCCATTTGAGCTGATGGCAGAGACCCTGTGTAAACACCTGATAGTCGGGGGGGCACCTTTCTCAGAGGGCTGAAAAGGAAATTGGTCTGGACAGCTTGGTGTCTTTTGTCTTTATGTAACATTTTTGTTTGTTTTAAAGGACTAACGTTTATTATTACAGTGTTAAATAAAAGTGTAACATACTAAGTGTGTAGAATAAAAGTGCAATAACAAGAGAAAATTGCTTTGGCACAAACGTCAGTTCTTACCCTTCCTTCCTGCGCTGTCTCTTTCCGTGATATTGTTACAGCAGGACAGTGTTATTTGTGTGTATTTTTAAGACACACAACTGTGGGTTAAGCCTTCATTTAGTGTAATTTTGAGTGGCTGGGTTTGGTTTTATAGAGTATTGTGTACACTTGCTGGGATGCACAAATGCCAGATGTGCTGTATAATAAAGACCACATTAACGTTTTAGGTTTACATCTGTTTGGCTTTTGTTTTCCCTCACCCCACTGTGTCTGCAGGACGCTCCCCGTTCCATTCCATTTCCACTGGGACCCCTGCAGTCAGATGTCTTTCACTTTGTCTTAGAGATGGATGGAGCACGTTCCTCTGCCCACGGGTCACTCTTGGTCCCTGGGTACTTGGCATTACCCCAACCAGAGGGCGGGGCCAGGGAGTGGGAGGCAGGACAGCGGAGAAGAGGGAGGCCAAGTGGAGTGATAGCAATTTATTTTTTCAGAGCCTCTTCCTGGGTTCACATCCTTTTCTCCAGCCTCTTCTCAGCACATCCTTGCAATGTTCTGAGCTCATGCACAAGCCTAGCTATTTATCACCCTGTGAGAGAATCTGGGCATGGAATCCATATATAGGCCTACCTGCATTTGGAATATTTGAATTTTCTTTTTAGGCACAGGCCACTGTTCAGATCTGCTTACTCAGCAGCGGCCTCTTCCAGCAGAGCAGCACCACCTGCAGCCACCAGGGGACGCCAGCACGCCGACTCCCAGAGAGCGTGTTTCGGGCTAACTATGTCATACTCCCATAGTGGCATCACTTTTTGCTGTTAACTCTTATGATTTGACTGCAACACAAGTCTGGCCAGGAGATGGCAGCACACCTGAAACGGTTGGTGTGGTTGTGATCAAGTCTTAAAGCCAAAGCTACAGTTGATGCTCTGGTTCTCCCCCAACACAACAGTCATCTAGTGTAGCTAAGCCTCTGACACTTGTGAAACTCCCCTAACTCCAGCCACCCTTCACAACTAAATATATCCCATCTGTATGCATATACCCTATATTCTCCTACTAGAAAGCCCCGTGTGACTGAGTTCTCTTTTTCTCTTACCCTTGTTGCTTTGGAGAAAATGGCTTGTAAAGAAAATACACATTTTTAGATTAGGCATGCTTTTCAAGAACACAGCCCTCAGCAGGCTTGTCTCTTAAACAGAACAATGAGGGTGGCCTTCGTGGCCTTCCAAACCTGTGTTTGGGTGGGGCTTAGACGGGAGAGGCCAAGTATCTAAACATTATTAAATTCAACCTCAGAATTTCCATCTTCATCAGGTTCCCAAGAAGTCCACAAAGTGCTGACTGAATAGCTGACTGTAATTATCACGGGGAGGTAATTAGGTTTATTTATTTAGTGGAGGCACTGGGGATTGAACCCAGGACCTTGTGTATGCTAGGCATGTGCTCTACCACTGAGCTACACCCTCCCCCCACCCTCTCACTGTTATCTCAATTGGCCCAGCATCTTCCCTAGGCCCATCTTCCAGCTACGTTGCTTAGGAATTGGAAGGCTCTCTCCCCTCTAGAGTCCATGGTGGGAGGCAAGCACCTAGATCTGCCCACTCGCTAAAACTGCTTTCAAAGGAGGAAGTGTAATTCCTAAAAGACAATCAAAGAACAGTTAGAAAAGAGACCTAGCTTCCGGAGAGGCTCCAGGTGACAGGTGCCCACTACAGTTCACTTCCTGGGCAGCTCAACATTCACATCCCCCTTTCTGGCACTACCGGGAGGCAAGGTCATAGAAGCGGATTTACAGATTGGAGCCTGTGCACGGAGGGGTCGCAGGTGGGTCTCTGGGAAGTTCATTTTTAAATCTCTGGACATTTTTTCATTGTAAGATGACCCCCTTGGCTTCTATTTCCTTTCTTCTCCCTTCCTTGTTTTCTTAGCATGACTTCCCAATGAGACTAATCATAAAGATGCTCAAGCATCCAGCAGTGTGCTAAATCAGAGGCTTTCTAAGTGTGGAATCCAGGAACCAAACGGAGAGGGTAGGAGGATGAGGTAAGTGCCAGGCTCAGTGTGAAGCCAAGGCTCTGAAAATTAAGGGAGCTGCTCTAGATTCCTAGCTGGCAGTGTAGAGAAACAAAACAGAGTTAGTCTGAGACATTCTACTGAGCAGAATTTGTTTACAATGTTTTAAAATTATTACTATTTGATACCTGCAACAAATTATTTGTAGCATCCTTGTCCACTTGTGGACCAGAACAATACCATGGTTCTGAAGCCACTCTGTACTCTTCCCAGATGACAGTCCCCTGCCTCTCTCCCACCCCAAGGTCACTCTTGTCCTTATCATTCTCTTGCTTAAAACAAAAACAAACACAAAAACAAACAAAAAAACTCAAGTTTTTCCAAATATACAAGTACCCTAAATAATATATAATTTGGCTTTGCGTGTTCTTGAGCTTTACAAAAGTGGTATTGCCTGTGTTTAGCCTTTTGTTTCCACTCATGTTTCTGACTTTCATCTACGCTGACTTGTTGCCACCGTAGTACATTTGTCTCACTACCGTGTATTATTCTAGTGAGCAAATGTGCTACAGCGGAGCCACTTTCTTTTTCTCAGAGAACCACCTTTTAGTACAATTGTTTCTCTCATCGTTCCTCTATTTTCTACCTCATTAACTTCCACTCTTGTCTTAATTATCTTCTTTGTTCTCTTCTTTAGGGTTATTCCATTGTGCATTCTCCCCACTCCATCTTGTTAGGCTGGATGCTTAGCTTACGAATTTTCAGCCTTTCTTCTTCTCTAATGTAAAGATTTGAGTTCAGAATTCCCCTTGAAATCCAACTCTTGCTGTATCCCATACATTTTCATATGTAACATTTTTGTTATTATTCCATTTTAAGTGTTTTTTAATTGCGAAGTTGTGACGTCTTCTTTACCGTGTTACATAGGCATGTTTTAAAATTTCTAAGTGTGAGGATAAATTCCTTTATGTTTTTATTGATGATTTATAACAATACAGTTGTGAGCAGAGAGCATGGTCTGTACGATGCTAGTTTTAGAAAACTTGTGGGAATTTCTTTCTGGGCTAGCTATGGTGAATTTTTACAAGTGTTTCATGTAAACATGAAAATAATCGGTATTCTCATTACTTTTTTATGATTCATGATGAAAGCTCATTTTCCCTTTTGAGCCTGTAAACAACATGAGGACACTGCTATTCTGTGTCGTTCAGTGTCTGGAGCACAACAGGGATTACGCTGAACGCTCTCCCTTTGGCCCTCCACATCCACTCTTTCCGCTCTCCACCCAGCCCTGTGGACTATGTCTTTTACTCTGGGGCTTTCCAGTTGGGTTCAGCTGCAACCAGTGGGATTTGGAGAGTGGCAGGAGAGAGAGATTGGGGAATTTTTCACTCTAGTTCCAGCTTGGCTGGGTTGGCAATGGTTGCCTTTCTCCTGGAGGCCACAGCTCTGGGCTGACGGCTCTTGCCTGGAGCTACAGCTCTCACAGTGTAGCTTCCACTAACCACTCGTCCCTTGACCCCATCAGTCCTACAACCATCCTACTGCTGTTTGTCTTAGGATGCTTTGCTGGTTTTCCATAACCCTGCTTACATCTTTTATGTAGCCCATTCATTAAACTTTCTTCAGTTCCCCCTTTTGAGAATACCATCTCTTTCCTGACAGCATCATGACTGATACAGTAGCATAAGGAATATCTGTTGAACAAATTATGTGAAAACATCATGCACAGATTCACACAGAGCAAGAGACTACTTGGTGTTTGGGGTACTGAGAGCTTATAGAGGCTGAAGAAATAGAGTGCAAGGGGGCCCTGGAGAGAAATGACCAGAAAGATTGGCAGGGGCCAGATTATGAAGGACCCGGTTGGCCATGGGTCCAGTTCCTATCGGTCTAGTTCCCTGAGAAGCAGATTCTGATAGATGTTTCTACGCAGGAAGTTGCTGGGGAGGTCTCTTGATGCTTAGGATCAATACCTTAGGGATGGGAAGGAAGCAAGAATGAGCAGAGAGCTTGGAAGGACAAAGAAGTTGCAAAAGAGGGCCCAGCTGGTCCCTGGGGAGCTGCGGACCTGAGATAACACTTCAAAAGTGTCCTGTCTTGAGGCTGCAGGGAAGAGGGGCATGGTCTCTGGTGCTTTAAATGTCCCACAGCACTCAGGAGAGGGCACAGCTCACATCTTTGGCCCCAAGGCTTGAGCCAGAGCTGACAGACCGTGGACCCTGCATTCTTCAGCCCCAGTGTTAACGCTTTTTCCTCCTTCAGTTGTTGGTGCTGAATGGGAGCAGGATCCTGTGCCCCACCCACTCCACCACCAACCCCTGCCTCTTGTTTATAGAAAAGCTGAAGTCTGCCAGGCCTCCCGGAGTCATAGAAGGGCAGGCTCGAGTGGTTGATGAGGACAAGCCTGCAAGGACTGGCGGGTGGCAAGGATTCTGACCACTTCGCTCAACGATTAACTGAGATTAGTCCCCAATTTCTCTTTAAAACTTTCATGGCTGAACAGAATCTTCGGAGATTTTTTTTTTTTTTAACGGGGATGCTGGCTCCACCATATTGCAGCCATTCTGGTTAAAAGCAACTTTCCTTTTTGTTACCAAGGCTGTTGCCCCCAGGATCATACTCCTGCCCCTCCCTCAAAGAGAAAGCTCGAATAGACTTATCTAAGTCTCAGGAGGCAGCTGCAGAGAAAAAACAAGAACCGGTTAGAACGCATGGAGTCAGATGGTGGAGGATGACTTCCAGTGGATCTTGAGCCTTATTATATGCTCATTATAATGTATTAACATGCTAAACGACACACCCACCAGTGCCATGACAGTTGACTGTTGCCATGACAACAACTGGAAAAGCCCATGCAAGGACTGAAAAGCTGGAACAAGGACTGATTGGCTCCATCACACCCAGAAGGAGGACACGATGGCAGAAGCCTCCCATAAAAGTCCACGTGGCCCGACCCGGGCGGAGCTGTCTCCACCACACACCTTGGCTGACAGCTCCCCGCTCTGGCGCCTTTTCCTCACTCGAGTGCTTTTCTTTCCTTCTCTCTGCTCAAACACTTTTCTTCCATTTCCTCTTCTGAGCAATAAAGCAGCTGTTCACTTGGTTCCTCTGCCTCTGCTGTGTGAATTCTTTCACAGCCAGCAGCAAGGACCCACACTTTGATGGGCTTCCTAATTTAGGGGTCCCTCCATCTGCTAACAGTACCATAACCCACTCTGGACATGCTTCATCATTTGGCATCATGAAGAACTAGGAAGTGGAATGAGAAGCTGGGAAAAAGGCCCCTGCTCTTTCCTCTTTCCTCTCCTGGGAGAGGCGATCCCTGGGCAGCAGCTCAGCAGGCTTTCATGGACCGATTTGGAGCCGGGAAGAATTCTGAAAGCATCCCATTGAAGCCCCTCTCTCTCAGCAGAGGACACTGCGATCCAGAGAGGAAAGGCTATCACACAGCTAGTTAGAGGCTGGGGCAAGACTAACACCCAAGTCCCTGATCCCCAGGCCCGTTTTCCTTTCTTGTTTATTCCCACCAGCTCTCTGAGCTGAAAGGAGGCCGACAGATGGGCTCCTCCATCTCTTCCAGCCATGGGGACCGGTAGAGCCTCATGTATGGGACCCCAATCCCAAGTCAGGCGCCAAGGAGTAGTCAGTGACAGCTGATGTCATCAACCCCATGGGCCTAGGTTGTGAGAACAGCTTTGGGAGAAGAGCTTGCTGAACCAGAAGCCAAGGTGAGAGTTTCAGGCCAGGGCAGGTGAGGAGAGAGACAGCCTGAGGGTGTTACCAAGTGCTCACGAATTGATGGGGGGTGGGCACCAACTGGGCTGGAGTTTCCCTGAGGGGTAACTTTTCCCTCCCCTGGCATAGGAGCCAGAATTGCCAAATGCAGCAGGAAGAGAAGGGCCTGGCAGGGCAGAAGATGAGGACTCTGGGCAACTGAAGAAGGTGTCCATTTGTCTTCGGCGGGCCTGGCGAGGGGAGGGAAGTAGGAGACTAAATCTCAGAAGCTAAGGCCTGGGGCGGGCAGGTATAGCTCAGAGGTAGAGTGTGTGCTTAGCATGCATGAGGTCCTGGGTTCAAGCCTCAGTACCTCCATTAAAAAAAACAGCTAGTTACCTCCCCCACCAGAAAAACCCAAACAAAATAAAGTTTTTTAAAGAAGTTAAGACCTGGCCCATGGAGGTGGAAGATTTGTGCCATTTGTGGCTTTCAATTATCAGCTGTTGGCTGCAGGGCCTGGAATTCTTGAGCTTGTGTTCAGGAGAGCCCTGTGTGCTGTCCCTGGTGTGTGTAGATCTACCAAGCGTTTCTAAGTAATGCAGAAGGAGCTATAAGGCCTAGGTCTGTTCAATGGGCCAAATAGTGGAGAAGGACGAAGACTTTCATGTCAGCCTTCAGAGGAAACGTGTGGGCAGAGGCTAGGTGGGTGCTGTCCCTGGTGCTGGAGCCCTGGGGGGAAGGAGACTGGGGTAGGTGGGATGCCTTTCCTTCCCTCCCTCCTGAACCTGTGCTACGCCCAGACTTGTAGGGCCCGACTGTGGAACCTACCATTGCGTCCTCTGGAAACAGGAGCCTCTGATCCTGGTGCTCAAGGACAAGGCGGGGGTGGGGGGGTGACTGAGGTACTGCTGTGGTTAAGTGGTACGTCTGAGTGGTCACTACGTCTTCCCCTTCCCTGGGCAGACAGGTCAGACTTCCAACACCGTGGGAGGATGAGCGCATTGGCGACACAGCACTGATGCTGCACGGCCGGAGTGGACGGCTGGGCAGGGAAGGTGTGGGGTCTAGTAGGGAGATCAGGCAGCACGCTCTCAATAGGCTCAGTAAGGTGGAGGCTCTCTGAGGATGCTCATCCCTGTGTCTTAGCCCATCCCGAGCATGTACAACAAGGAACTGGAACAAGAGGGCTGCCTCTTTCCACTGCCCAGGCCAAGTTGCCCATGTGTCCCAGCTCGTCCTCAAGTATCTTACTTTCTAGGAAATGTGCAGTTCCTGGTGAGGAGCCCCCCGCTGCTCACCTACATTCTAGAATTGGGAGAATACACCCACCTCACTGGGGTGAAGTATTGGTCCCACTAAGAGAGGTCTAGTGTTCGGCACAGCTTGGGGGGCATGGTGTCATAAGTTGCAGCCCTGATTAGTTTCTAATTTATAGGATGAGCATGGCCTTGGGGCCAGACACACCTGAATTCAATTTCAGACTCTGCGTGTTATCCAGGATACATGCCCTGGGCAGGTCATTTCTCTTCTTAGAGCCTCGGCACCTCATGTGAAAATAGTGATGTCAGTGGCTACGTTTTGTAGAGTTATTGTGAGGCTGTGAGGCCTGGGGATGTAATACGTGAGAGTGTAAGTGTGTAGGGAATGTATTTATATATAGAGAGAAAGATAAAGAGGGAGGGAGAGCAAGCAAGCCTGTGGCTGGCCCTGCTCACTTTGACCCTCCTCGTGCTTCCTTTCTTTACTCTTTCTCCTCTGTTCACCTCTCTTCTCTCCTTCCTTCTGCTTAAAGTGATCTTCAAGAAGCCAAAGTAGGAGAAAAAAAAATCACAAGGAGAAGGAAGGGTGGTATAGATTGACAATCTGCTGCATTTCGATGACTCAGCCAGAGGGCTTGGCTCCAAGGAGCAGAAGCGACTGTGAAGATGGTGGGCCTGTTACAGAAAAGAACTGCTCAATGATGCTTGTTAAAGACTTTATCCTGGACCAGTGTGAGACGCATAGGGACCACTGCAGTGGGATTTTTACAGTCAGGAGGAACGGTTAGGCTCAACTCCAAATCCAGCACAGGCAAGTGGGAATTTACAGCCATGGAGCGAAGTGGGCAGTCAGTGGATGGAAAATTTCTAAGAGGAAACAAGAGGGTAAAAGGGATTCTGGCTAAACTGACCTAACGAGACTTTTGCTGAAGACAGGGTCAGGGTGATCAGACATCACCTGGGGGACGGTGGAGGATGAGGAACCTGATCTGATATGGAGGGTGATCAGATATCAGGCTGGGGGTTCTGGTTAAACTGACTTAGCAGGGTTCTTGCCACAACCAAGGAAGTGCATGGATGGGCCCAGTGAGTTCAGGCTAAAGAGAAGTGTCCCCTGAGGGAGAAAAGGAGCCTCCTCCTCAGCTCGCCCCTTCCCCTCATCAGAAGTCTGCCCCACAGAGAACACGGACACCTGAAAAAGGGGAGGCGGGGCTGGAGGAAGCCAGTGGGGGCAGCACAGGAGAAGGGAGGAGCGAGCAGAGAGCAGTCTGGAGAGCAGAAGTGTACAAACAGGCGCCCCTGCTGCCCACCCCCCATCCCGAGGGGAGACCCTGGAGCAAATCTGCTCACTACGAGGTAACTGAAGGGGAGAAGGGACTGTAGAAACAGCTGGAAAAGGCCTGCAGGCTGAAACAGCTACAGCAGCTCAAAGACAGTGGTGAGAAGGTGAGGAGGTGTCTCACGGCTGGATCTGATGCAGAAAGTACTGTCTTTGACTTGTTTCTGAATCTCTTTATTGTTCAATCTGCAGCCAACTGCCATGTTTAGGAGCCAATAGCACACATCTAACGCACATCTGTTCTCTTCCACAGATGTGACAGACCATGGCGGCCACTTTGTTCCTGTTTCAAATTCTTGCGAAAGGAGTCTAACTGGATTGAGCTTGGATCAGGGTCTTACCCACAGAGCAAGAAGCCAACTGTGGGAGACACGGTGTACCATGTGGATGGAGTTCTCCTTCTGCAAGCTTGTTGGTGAGCAGAGGCAGACTGGACTAGCTACTTAATTGGTGGGGCCCTGTGCAAAATGAAAATGCAGGGCTCCCTTGTTCAAAAACCATTAAGACTTCCCAAGATGGCAACAGCACAACATTAAACCAAGCGTGAGGCTCTTCTAAGTGTGGGGTCCTATGTGACTACACAGGTCTCATGCCCTGAAGCTGGAGGAAGAGCCTCCGAAAGGAGTTTCTAGACTCCATATGTTGGAACTGGAACCAGTTTCTTGTTTTTGGAATTTATAACATCAGATTGAGTGTTACGTTTTCCACCATTTTTTCTACTTCCTTATCCCCTCTGCAGATCCAGTAACTTTATGTGGAATTGCTTGAACGTAAATAAGTTGTATTTTTAAAAGTCTTTTGTCCTTTCCTTTCTACTGTTAGGCAATGATCTCCTGGAAGGTGCAAAATTTGATTTGGGTGAGTCACCCTCACGAGAAGAGTTGAAGGAGAAGATAATGTCCTTTTTCTTTTAAAATTTTTACCTTGAATTAATTTTAGGCTTACAGAGAAGTTGCAGAAGTAGTCTTGAGAGTTTCCATATATCTCTCCTCTATCTTCCCCTCATGTTACCGTCTTACATGACTACAGTGCAATTATCAGAACCCCCAAAGTTAACATTGGTGCAACGCTACTAAAGACTTTTTTTGAATTTTACCAGTATTTCTACTACCGTCCTCTTCTTGTGTAGTCTGTAAATGCTCCCTAGCTTTTCCTCGTCTTTCATGACTGACTTTTTTGAAGAGTAGTGGTCAGTTATTTTGTCAAATGTCCCTTAATTTGAGTTTATCTGATGTTTTATCATGACTAGACTAAATACGACAGGTATAATATTGTGTCCTCAGTGAATTATATCATAGGTTCATGATATTATGTATCTTATTACTTATAAGTTGACATTTATCACTTGATTAAGCTGGGTTTCTCACTGTAAAATTACTCTTTCCCTTTGTAGTTAAAAAATGTCTTGTGGGAGATATTTTAAGACAATGCAAATTGTTTCTTTTCAAACTTCTGCCCACTAATTTTACCACTCATCAATGGAACTTGTTTGCAATGATTATTTACCCAGTGGTGATATTCTCAACAGTTCTTTTTGTCTAAAGACTTATGGTGGCCAATCAAGATGCTCCTTCCTGGGGTTGGTATGTTAGTTCTTTTCTTCCCATGCATTTTAGTGTAGTTACGTTATTGCTTTATAATAATATTTTTATCCCACTTGGGGTCTCTCCACATCATTGTTGGTTTTAGTTGTTCATTTATTTTGGGGTAGGTGATACACCACTATGGTTCTAAGGGTCAGAGCTATATAAAAATACACTGAGTATCACTACTTCCTCATCCCTATTACCCTATTCTCATTTACTTCGCTTTTCCCAATCTTTTCACATCTATTCACTATTGGTAACCAGTCTCCTTAGTTTCTGATTTATCTTTTCTGCATTTCTTTTGCACAAATGGGCAAATGCAGTACGTTTTCTTATATTCCTGTCTTTCTTAGGGCAGCATTCTATAGATAAATCTTCTGTGCTTTGCATTTTTCTCTTAGCAATATGTCTTGGCAACCAATTTATACCAATACACAGAGTTCTTCCTCATTTTTCAAAATGAGCTGATGAGTATGCCATTGTGTAATGTACCATAAGTGTCTGAACATTAAGGTTGTTTCCAATATTTTGCAATTATAAACAATACTGCAGTGAGTAACTGTGTATGTGTATTTTTCCACTGTTGGAGGTGTATCTTCAAGTGACTGTGATAGATCCATATAGTTTTCTTCCATTCCAATCTTTCTTTTCTCCAGGGAACTGAGAGCTGAGTTGATGTTATTGTCCATATGTTTTCTTTCTTAGCTCTACCTTTGAAGTCTGTAATTGCTGACAATAAGCACAGATTGTGGTCAAAAGTACATTTCCTGATGCCTCAAGTAATTTAAAAGGATAGAAATTATTTCACGCATTTTTTCTGACCACAGCACCATGAAACTAGAAATCAACCACAGAAAGAGAAATGAAGGAAAAAAATGACTGCATGGAGACTAAACAACATGCTACTAAAAAACCAACAGGTTAATGATGAAATCAAAGAAGGAATTAAAAAAAACACCTTGGGACAAATGACAATGAAAACACAACCACACAAAAATCTATGTGATGTAGCAAAAACAGATCTAGGAAGGAAGTTCATAGCAATACAGGCCTTCCTCTAAAAACAAGGAAAACCTCAAATAAACAACCTAACCTACCACCTAAAAGAACTAGAAAAAGAACAAACAAAACTTAAAGTCAGCAGAAGGAAGTAAATAATAAAGATCAGGGAGAAAATAAACAAAATAGAGATTTTTAAAAATGGAAAAAAATCAATAAAACCAAGTGCTGGGTTTTTGAAAGAGTAAACAAAATTGACAAACTTCTGGCCAGGATCACCAAGAAGAAAAGAGAGAGGACACAAATAAATAAAATAAGAAATGAAAGAAGAGAAAGTACAACCATACCACACAAATACAAAAAACCACAGGAGAATGCTATGAACAATTATATGCCAACAAATTGGACAACCTAGAAGAAATGGACAAATTTCTGGAAACATACAGTCCAGCAAAACTGAATCAAGAAGAAATAGATAATTTGTAGAAATGAAATAGAATCTGTAATTTAAAAAAACTCCCTGCAGACAAAAGTTCAGGACCAGATGGCTTCACTGGGAAATTCTACCAAACATACAAAGAAGAAATTATGCTGATCCTTTTCAAATTCTTCCAAAAGATTGAAGAGGAGTGAACCCTCCTAAACTCATTTTAAGAAGCCATCATCACCCTGATACCAAAACCAGACAAAGACACTACCAAAAAAAGAAAATTACAGGCCAGTATCTTTGATAAATACAGATGAAAAATTCTGAACTATCAGGAAAACTGAATCCAACAACATATAAAAAAGATCATATACTATGATCAAGTAGGATTCATGTCAAGGTCACAAGGATAGTTCAACATACACAAATCAATCAATGCGATGCACTACATCAACAAGAGACAGGACAAAACCCACATGATCATCTCAACAGATGCAGAAAAAGTATTTGATAAAATTCAATATCCATTCATGATAAAAACTCTTACCAAAGTGGGTGTACAGGGAACATATCTCAACATAATAAAAGCTATTTAAGACAAACCCACAGCCAACATAATACTCAACAGTGAAAAGTTGAAACCCTTCCCACTAAAATCTGGAACAAGACAAGGATGCCCACTCTCAACACTTCTATTCAATACAGTCTTGGAAGTTCTAGCTGTAGCAATCAGACAAGAAAAAGAAATAAAAGGGATCCAAATGGGAAGGAAAGAGATAAAATTGTCATTAAATGCAGATGACATCACACTATATGTAGAAAACTCTGATGACTCAATACAAAAACTATTAAAGCTGATAAATGAATTCAGTAAGGTACCAGGATACAAGATTAATATCAGAAGTCTCTTGCATTTCTTTACACTAACAATGAAATATCAGAAAAGTAAAAAAAAAACCCAAAAAACCCTTTTAAAACCGCATCAAAAACAAACAAACAAACAACAAAAAACAACCCTTGGGAATAAACCTGACCAAGGAAGTGAAAGACATACACTGAGAACATCAACAAAGGAAATTAAAAATGATTTAAAGAATTAGTAAGATCCCATGCTCTTGGACTGGAAGAATTAATATTGTTAAAAAGGCCATACTACCCAAAGCAATCTACAGATTAATGGGATCCCTATCAAATTACCCAGGACATTTTTCACAGAACTAAAAGAAATAATCCTAAAATTTATGTGGAATCACAAAAGACCAAGAATTGCCAACGCAGTACTGAAGAAAAAGAATAAAGCTCTAGGCATAACCCTTCCAGGTTTCAGACAGTACTACAAAGCTACAGTAATCAAAAAAGCATGGCATTGGCACAAAAACAGCCATATGGGTCAATGGAACAGAACAGAGAGCCCAGGAATAAACCCACACATCTACAGTTAATTAATCTTCAACAAAGGAGGCAAGAATATACAATGGAGAAATGACAACCTCTTTAGCAAGTGTGTTGGGAAAGCTGGACAGACACATGTAAATCAGCAAAGTTAGAACACTCCCTCACACCACACACAAAAATAGACTCAAAATGGCTTAAAGACTTAAATATAAGACAGGACACCATAAATCTCCTAGAAGAAAACACAGGCAAAACATTCTCTGACATAAATAGTAGCAATGTTCTCCTAGGTCAGTCTACCAAAAGCAAAAATTAACCAGTGGGGCCTAATTAAACTTATAAGCTTTTGCACAACAAAGGATACCATAAACAAAATGAAAAGACAACGTACGGAATGGGAGAAAATATTTGCAAATGATGACAAGGGCTTAACTTCCAGAATATAAAAACAGCTCATACGACTCAATAATAAAAAAACAAATAACTCAATCAAACATAAGCAGAAGACCTAAACAGGCATTTCTCCAATGAAGACATAAAGATAGCCAATAGACACATGAAAATATGCTCAATATCACTAATTATCAGAGAAATGCAAATCAAAACTACACTGAGGTTTTATTGTACACTGGTCAGAATGGCCATCATTAAGAAGTCCACAAACAATAAATGCTGGAGAGGGTGTGGAGAAAAGGGAACCCTCCTACACTGTTGGTAGGAATCCAATTTGGTGCAGCCACTTTGGATAAAAGTATGGAGATTCCTCTAAAAAACTAAAAATAGACTTATATGATCCAGCAATCCCACTCCTGGGCATATATCTGGAGAAAACTCTAACTAGAAAAAAATACATGTACCCCAATGTTCATAGCAGCACTACTTACAACAGCCAAGACATGAAAGCAACCTAAATGTCCATTGACAGAAGACTGGATAAAGAAGATGTGAGATAGGTAGATATATCTATTTATTTATTTATTTATTTATATAGGAATACTATTCAGCCATAAAAAAGAATGAAATAATACCATATGCAGCAACATGGATGGACCCAGAGATTATTATACTAAGTGAAGTAAGTCAGAGAAAGACAAATAGCATATGATACCACTTATATATGAAACCTTAACAAATGGTACAAATGAACTTATTCACAAAACAGAAATAGACTCACAGACATAGAAAATGAACTTATAGTTACCAGTGGAGAAAGAAAGAGGGAGGGATAAATTAGGAGCTCAGGATTTGCAGATACTAACTACTATATGTAAAATAGATAAACAACAAGGTCCTACTGTATGGCACAGGGAAATATATTCAATATCTTATAATAACCTATAATGATAAAGAATATGAAAAAGGATATATATGTATAACTGAATCAATATGCTGTACACCAGAAACTAAGACAACATTGTAAATCAATTACACTTCAATTAAAAAAAAAAGAGTACATTTCCCGAGAAGTCTTCACTCAGCTGTCTCAGCCAATAATTTGGGTGGCAACCCAATCCTTGTTCAACCTTGTCTGAACACTAGAATCACGTAGGAGCATTTAAATGCACCAATGCCTAGGAATGCTCTAGGTATACTGCAATTAATGCACTATCTCTGGGTGTTGGACCCAGGCACCTGTATTATTTGGAAGTGCCCCAGAAATCCCACTGTGTGGCTAAAGTTGAGAACCACTGGTTATACCTTTGAAATGTTACAGTAATCTCCTGGCCCACACCATATTCCTGTGACTTGAGCCAGCTGCCAGAGCATATCCTGGCTGACTGGGTGGTGCTCCACTCAGAGAATTTCTGATTTTTACCTGGAGAAGAGTTAAGTCCAGCTGGCCTAATTTCAAGAGGATCTGTAAAAGTCTTTAATGAGATGGAAGTTCAGCTGAGCTAAAAAAAAAAAAAAGTTCTTTTTCAAAAAGAGGACACTAATGAACTCAACTACAAAACAGAATCAGACTCACAGACACAGTGAACAATCTTATGGTTACTGGGGGAAAGGGGGTGGAAAGGGATTAATTTGGGGGTTTGAGATTTGCAAATGTTAACCACTATATATAAAAATAGATAAAAAACAAATTTCTTCTGTATAGCACAAGGAACTATATTCAATATCTTATAACCTTTAGTGAAAAAGAATATGAAAATGAATATATATGCATGACTAAGACATTATGTTGTACACCAGAAATCGACACATTTTAACTGACTGTACTTCAATTAAAAAAGATAATCTTTTTCACATTGAATCTGAATGACAGCTACAAGTTGCTTCAGGCCAAGAAGGAAGAATATTAAATTTTCCTTTTTCTCCTTCAAAACACAAAATCTGGGTAACTTCCTTTGTAGTTGGTGGTATTAACAAGACTTTGTAAGGCAAAGTCTACCAATCATATTGTTTTTCAACAAATCAAAGATACCACGAGTCACAAGACACAATTATCTTAGTTATTCTTAGCACTAAGAAAAAAACCCGACTACTAAATAATTATGAGATATAATCAAGCGTAAGATAAATTCCTATTTCAGAGATTTTTTAATGTGGAAAAGTGTACATAATAGAATTGATGAAACACAGTAGATTTTTAGCCTAGACTTCTTTGACCTCCACATCTGTACGATCACTTAAATTTTTCACAGGCTCCTTAAACCTCACATGTCTCAGTAGGGTAGTCTTCAACTACCTCACAAAGCCATTTCTTTTCCTGCATTCTCTACTCTCGTAAATGGAGCCGCCCAGACTAGAAACATGTAAGTCATACCAGCCTCCTGAATTTCTATTACTTCCTACATGCTAAAGGTCTTTCCCATTTGGTCAGTTCTGTCTGGTACATTTCTCTTGAATGCACTGCCTTCTCTCTTTTTCCTCTACCGTGGCTTTGAGTTATGTCTTCCTCATTTCTGCAAGATTACTAAGTAAATCTGCTGCTTTCCACCCCTCTAATCAATCCCTACTCCACACTGTCCTGTTTTTCTTTCTTAAACATCAATCTGATCATGATTTCTTGCTAAAAAATCCTACAAGATGAATACCCCCTCCAAAAAATACGAAAAGGCTATGAATAGGTCACCTCACATGAAGATAAAAAATATACATTTATACATGTGAAAAGTTGTTCACCCTCATTATTAAATAAATGTAATAATGACTTTTTTTTTTTTACCTGCCCAATTGGCAGGCTTTGAGATAACTGATAATAAAAAATGATTACAAGAGTGTGCAGAAATACTCCTTTGCACCACTGGTGACAGTACAACATTTTGGCAACGTTTTGGATATGGAAAGGAATGCAAACTACCTGCTAAAAACCAAAATTCAACTGACTAAATTTGGAGATCTAATTGGCATTTTTAACTGATTCATGAATCCAGCAGCATCTCATCCAGAGAACCGAAGGGCACTCTGAGGGACTGTATAAAATGGAAGCTTTTTTTAGGAAGAAGGGTAGCTAAGGGAGCTATTAGCACAAGAAAAGAAAGGATTATTTTAGGCCAAGATACCTTCTTTTGGGGAGGAAGGGAATGGCACGGGTTTTATCATGCATATTGTCCCTCGGGGAGGGTGGGGGAGGGGAGGTGGAGACATGATAGATTACCTCATTGGTGTGGATGAGAAAATTCCAGAGTAGCCAATCAAGATTACATTTCTCGTGAAAGTTGAACTGCAATTAGGTCAGGTATTAAGTCTAGATTTGATACCACGGGCTTTAGCACAAGTGACACCATTTGGGACCTGTGGTTTTCTCTTTAACGTGCCTAATGTCTCAGAAGCCTCAATTACCGCACTCGGTCAAAAGGGGCTAAAACTACCCTAATGGTCTCAAGAAAGTGAGATAATTTAGGAGAAAGCAATAATAGCTAACATTGACTCAGTATTTGCTTCCTAAATGTTTCATATGCATTAACTCCTTTAATCTTCACAGTAAACCTGTAAGTACTATCCCTATTTTACATATAAGAAAACTGAGGCACAGAGGATAAAGTATTGCCCAAGGGGTGAAGTTAGTAAGGAGTGGAGCTGGGATTACTGACCTTAAATCTACGTAAGGGGATCTAGCTCCAATCTTAATTTTTGCAGCCAGCCTATGCCCACTTTTCCTTTTTGTGCTAGCCCACAGCATCCAAAGTTAAAATCTGTTTATATAGAATTGGCCTTCTCCAGTTGCTTTGGTATCTCATCACAGTTCTGTCTGATTGAGCTCCAGGGAACTCAGCCACCTCTCATACCAATTCGTCTTAAGTGTCCTGGTCAACGCTGAGCACACAGTAAATCCTTAGATAAACGCTATCGTACATTTTTGTGGGATCGATGGCATACCTTTACAAATATGAAGTAAGCTTCACGAGACTGAGACGGATACTCGGTAACTAGCCTAAATACAGGGTGAGTACCGCCTTGGCGACAACTGTGCTCCACACGCGAGCTCTGGGGCCAACCCTTCCCGCTCGGCTGCTTCAGCGGGACTCAGCCGGAACCTTTCCTGCGGCATCTGAGGCAGCCCGCCGGGACAGCGCTGCTCAACACACTACACGGGAGGGACTAGTAGTCTAAGTAGATGCCTAAACTCTCTAGCTCGCTTACATGATCGGAGAGGAAATAGCCTCAAAATTCTTGTGCTTTTTAAAGAACTGAGTGACGATAGCATTTTTATCCCTTAAAAAATATAATAGTAAAATGGTTTCGAGGGAGTTTGTTCTTCTTTTTGGTTAGGCATATCTGTGGACAGCCCACTTGAAACGAACAAGGAAGGCGGGGGGAAGAAAGCGGAAGCCGCGGGGTCTTCTAAACCAGAAAGTCTCCGGAGCTTGCGCCAGGCTGTTTGCGGCGCCCCCAACTTAAGACGCAGGCTTCGGAAGCGGCGGGGGAGAACGTGTTGTTGCTGGAGCTGAGACCAGGCGTCCAGAGTCCTCAGGGATGAACCTCGAGTTGCTGGGTGAGGAGGACTATGACTGCGTCTTAGAGAACCCTTTGATCCTGGAAAGGAGGGAACCCGGGCCGAGGGGACTCGGGCTGCAACATAGGGACACAGTTCTGCGATGGATCTTTGGGCGCCTAGATGTGGAGCAGCAGCAGCAGGAGAAAGCCTAGCTTCTGCCGGAGCGGAATGCATTGCCTTTCCCGAGGCCACTTTGCAGTAAAGGTGTGAAGCGATAGGGATAGATAGTCTGTGACTTAGTTTCGATGACCAGGATCACAGGTGCTGGAGTAGCCCGAAGCAGGTAGGACCAGAGTTATTGGAGAAGGAATCTGGGGAAATGAGGCTTGAGGTAAAGCTTTGAGCACTTGTCAGAGTTTGGGGTTCCTGGACAGGTTAAATCTTTTTGTAGAAACACGGGGTGCCCGAGGAGGGGAACATTATCTTTTAGTAGACATCCTTCATTGAATAAATGAAAAAAGGCTCAGAGCGACTGACTTGAAGGCGCTAAGCAAGTAAATGGTATAATTGGCACAGGAGTCGAGTTATCTTGTCTTTCTGTTTAAGGTGTAACTACCAGGGATGCTGTGTAAAACACTGAGGGGGTGAATTACAAAGCAGTTGGCTTTTGTCACCCTCTCTTTGACTCATTTCCTCCTCACTCTTTACCCAAGTTGTTTATAAAGTTTAGGTCCTTCTGGGTTTTCATTAGGTGATGCTTAGCGTTGTAGCTTAGGGATGTCTGAAGTTTTTCAAGAACTCCTAAGCTACTTGTGAGCTTCCATGGTTATGTTTCTCTTAAAAAAATAAAATTCGTAAGATATACTGGTTGTCCAAAGGACTACAAAGCTATTTAAGGAATGGCCTTTACCTTGAAGGAGCTTTTGGTTAAGCATGGAGAATAAGGTGATTGTGTAAATAGCCATAATATATTGCAGAACATAGGCCGGCCTTTAAGAGTCTTTACTAAGTGCTAAGGACATTTAGAAGAGGGAGTGAATATCTTTGGGGCAGGGGAAAAAAGGTAATCGAGAAAAGCAAACAAAACCTGTGGAGGATTTGGAGTTTTGAGTGGGTATTGAAGATTGATAAATTATTGACAGACTCAAGTGTGAAGACATTGGGAGGAGTGCTTACTAGGAATACGTTTGAGTTAAGACATCAGTGAGAGGACTCCAAAGATATTTTCCTGCTTTGCCAGATTGTGGGTACTGGGAATAAAGAGAAGGCCAAGAGATGGGTTTGGTGTCATCCATTTTGTGGAAGCTCTTGAATGCCCAGCTGAAAAGTTGTGCTTTTTAAGGAAAGTAAGACAGACTCACTGAAGGGTTTTGACCTGATAAGTAACTCTGTCAGAGTCTTTTTTAAAAAAATGTTTATCTGATAACAGTGTGTTGTTGAGTCTTAGAGCTGTGAAACCAGTTTGGAGGACCAGAGTAGATGAGTGCTAGAAGGTGTGAGCTGGAAAATGGAAAGAAAAGACACGGAGAAGTTAGAGTTGACGCAGTTCGAAAATTGCAGGTGGTGGTGGTGTTGAGGAAGACAGTGAAGTGAAAAATCGTGGGAACCAATAGTGGTGCTATTCATAAACATTTAAGGATTTTTGGAAAGATAGTTACATTGGGTATGTTGAATATGGATCTGGAGTTCAGAAGATAAGTTTGGATTTGTGAGAGAGATTTGTCATTCTCCTACAGGTGGGCTGATCGAAACCTTGTTAGTAGATGATAAGACTAAAGGAGAAAGTGGGAGGGCAAGAAAAGAAATCTGCTGAGGACAGAATCTTGGCCAATCATCTATATTTAGGAGATAAGAGGAGGAAAAATGATAATATATCAACTAACAGTTATACGGTACTTACTATGAGCTACGCATATCTCCAAGTGCTTTTCATATATTTATCAATGTGGAGATAGAAAACAATACAGGTTGGTATGGTATCTTCCATAGAAGCAGGTGTAGAGCAGTTGAGGCCACGAGCTGAGAAAGGGCTTCTCTGTTTAGTTCTTAGGCAACTTGCAGCTGCTTAACTTGAACAGTAGCCAAATTACAATGATTTTAGGAAGATGTGGGAGACAGTGGAGGCAATTTTTTAAAGTTATTTTAAAAAACTTGAAGATAGAGGAAAGGTGATAGACAGGCTAGTACCTTGAAAGAGATAGCAGAGTCCTGGGAAAGATTTTTCTTGAATGATACAGAAGATTCATGAGGGTAAAAGTTAGGAAGAAATATTTAGCATTGGAAGGTTAGATAATTTAAAAGAAGGCTGGTTGAGTCCAAAAGATAACAAATCCCTATGGGAATGACTCTGAGTCTTAAAGCAAGAAAGCTAATTATTGCAGATTAAAAAGGAGAAAGGAACAGAAGCGATGTGATTGTGGGAACACACTGAAGCATATCTGAATATGGATAAAGGAAAGGAATGAAAATGTTCTTAATAGGGAGCTCAAGATGCTTTATAACTTCTTTACCCACTTTCTGAGCCTTTGCTGTGTATCAGGCAGTATGCACTGGAGAGACAAAGTTAAATAAGAATTTTTCAAACTTATTTTTACTACAACTCATAGTAAGAAATATGTTTTCTATCACAACCCATTATATATACATACACATATATAACTAAATTATTCAAACTGATACTTTATCTTTATACTCAGTGTCCTCTGGTATCTTCTGATCTGTTAACAAACTTGTGGTTCACTGAATGATTTAGCCGTTTGCCATGGAGTGGGTCCTACTGTTTGAGAAACACTGGGTAAGATACAGCTTTTGCCCTGGATAAATACATAGAACTAGGAGGAGAGGGGCATAAGCAGCTGTATAATATGGAGCCACAATAAATGAGTGCATTGTGGGAGTCCAGCTGCAAGAGCAGTTAATTCTGCAGTGTTGGGGTGGGCGGTGAATTGGGGGATGACTTTATAGAGGAATTGCCATTTAACCCAGACAGAAAAGATGGAGTAGGGTTTTTCCAGAGGGACAAATGGAGGTAATTACCAGCGCAGAGAACACTAGGGGCAGACGTTCGCAGGTATGAACGTGTGATGTATGTTCAGGAAGTGGTCAGTAGTTAACAGCTGGTGCTTAAGGTGGATTATGCAAGGTTCTATACCAGGTGCTAATGGGGAGTTAGTCAAAGATAAAATGGAAAATACTGATTGGGGCCAGACTAAAATTGCTTTTTAAAATTATGCTTAGCGTTGAGCACATTGTTTAGCAAGGGAGATTTTCAAGCAGGTAAGTGACATGATGAGATTGGAGGCTTAGAAAGTTGGCTGTAGCAGCTTTGTTAAGGATTGATGAGGGAGGCAAGACTGGAGCCAAGGAAATGTAGTGATTACAGTAGTGATGGTGTCAGATTGGGGTGGGGTGAGATCAGTTAATTAGCCACCTGCAAGTTGCATTTCTCGAAAAAGAAATGCCGCTCACTGTGTTATCACCTGTTAGACTGAGGAAGCAGAATGGAAACTGCTACTTTGAACTTAACTGTTACATCAGGGAGGAATTGGTTGACAAGTAGAAAATACTTCCACTGGGAGCAAAGGACCATGAAATTTTAGAGCTCATGGTAACCAAGTCTTTAAGGAGGTGGATGTTCAGCAATTTAAAGAAAAGATATTATTTCATGTCATGAGACTGGGAGAAAAAAGGCTTGAAAGGCCTAGGAAAGCTAAAAGGCAGTTTGGAGAAAGGATCCTAACTGGAAAAAAAAAGGAGGAGGCCCCCAAAGGAACTGGTATGAATTTACCGAAAGCAGTCTAAACTGAGAGTCTGAAAAGGCATGTACAAAAGGAGGGCACGTTGCTGAAATGAAGGTGAACATATGAGGGTCGCTCAAGCTTTTAAGAATGGTGTCAGGAAAACTAAAGTGATTGAAGGCCAAGATGGTAAAAATAAGGCAACAAGGAAGCTTTTTTTTTAACATTAGATAGAGTGTGAAGAGCAAAGAAGTTTCCTGCTTGGGCTGGATGTAACACCAAAATTATTCATTCAGCACTCAACCAGTATCTATCTTTTGTGGGCATAGGGAAAGTGGAATGCTTAACTTCTTATTTTTCTTTTCTCTTCTCTTAGAAAAAGGATGGTTTCTTTTGAATAAATAAAGTGATCATTGGTTGTTGCCAAGATCCATGGGTAGAGATTTTAGGTAGGTCACTTAGCTCACCTTTTTGTTGGTTGAATTATATTCCTTGGCCCTGAAGTAGCTTGCAAGTGAAGTGATGTTGGTGATCTTCAAGATTTGGGAAGAGAAAAGAAGACATGCTAAAAGAAAGGAGGTGGGCAAAATTTTGACTGTTTAATAAGGGGCAGGTGTGTTTTGCAAATCATAAACTAGGAACCTTGAGGTCAAATTTGGGCAAGATTATAGTCTTTTTTTAGTGTAGTTATAGTTAAGAGTATCATTTCTTGGTCAAGTCCCAGTTTTTCCAGTTTTTAACTGTGTCAGTTTGAGAAGTGACTTAACCTTTGATCCTGACTTTCTTTGTGAAATGGAGTATGCTAGTACTCACTTAATCATGAGCAGAGAGGACTGAATGAGACCTTAGTACAGAGTCTGACACACAAGCATTTGATAAGCAGTAGCTGTTGATGATAAATGCAGATTTGAGCACTTAAAAGAAATGATAAACTAGCATAAATTTAAGTCTAGAAAACTCATTTAAGTTCTTTAATTTCATGCTTTTCAAATTAACAAATATAGTATATATTTATCACAACAGTGGAAACAATATAAAAATATATACAGAAAAAAATATCTTTTTCCCCTTCTCCAAGTGGTAACTGGGGTTTATCCTTTTAAACCTTTTTCTTGCTTATATGAATATAATTAAATTTGTTGAGGCTTTGTTTTTGCTTTTTACAGAAATAGAACTTTTTTATGAACATTTTTTGCAACTGGCTTTCTTCTCAATGCTATGAGATACTACTGCTACACATTAGGACATAATAGATCTAACAATTTTTAATGCATTCATGTAGACAGACACTCATGATATCTAATTTTAACTATAAATGCTTTTTTAAAAAGTACTTTTTTCCTTGCTTCCTCCATTGTTTGTTGATAATCCCATAATCTCCTGCCATATTTTTCTCTATGCCTATATTTGTGTGTATATACACATGTTAACAAAAAATGAGATTATATTATATACATGTTGTGTTTTGCTTTTTTTTCACTTAAATAACACCAATAAAAATTTCTCTTAGAGAATTAGTATAATTTATCAGTATTTGCATCATAATTTATTCATCCATTCCACTAATAATGGGCATTTGTCTTGTTTCCAGTTTAGGGGGGGTTTCTTTCTTTTTTTTTCTTTTTTGCCACCAAGAACAATACTTTAAATATCCTTGTACTTATGTTCCATTGTGTTTACATCTGTGGACATTAGATTTCCAGTTGTAGGCTTATTGAGATGAGGACTATGTATATTTTTGCTTTTAATAGATGGTGTCAGATTCCTTTTCCAAAAGGCTACAGCAATTGCCATTTTTTATAGGCAATGTGTGAAAATACCCGTTTACCCACATTCCCCCCCAGCAGGTGTTCTCTGACTGTTGCTGTCTGATGGATGGAGGTGGCACCTCATTTTTAACTTGATCTACAATTTCTGACTCCAACCGAGTTCGGTGTTTTCCTTTGTTTAGAGGCCATCTGATTTTGTTCTGTGACTTGTCTACTCATATTCTTTGTCTTTTCTTTTTGATTGTTTTTCCTTATCAATGTATAAACTTGCTTTATAGTATAGCTAGCAACCCTTATCCATCATCTGCATTGCAGATTTTTTTCTAAACCTTTTGACTGTTTATGGGAACTTTTGCTGTGCGAAATGTTCCAGTTTTTATATAATAAAATATACTTCTCTTTTCTTTTGGTTTTCCTAACTTGGTTAAGGTCTTCCCCACCCTAGGTTATACGTGTGGCCGCCTAGATTTTCTTCTGAGATTTTCATTTTTAAAAATCATTAATTTACCTGAAATTTATTTTTATACGTGATGTGAGAGAGGAATTGGAACTTTTTTCCTTTCAGATGGATAGTCAGTTGTCCATCTCTGTATATTAAATAAATTTCCCACTAAATTGAAATGTCATCTTTATCATATATCAGCTGCCTTACAGTACATTTAGAATTTTTTTTACATTTGTTTTTAATTCATCTGTAATTGCATAAAATTTATTTCTTTTTCTTTTTTTTTTTTTTTTTTTTGGTGGGGAGATAATTAGGTTTATTTATTTATTTGTAAAGGAGGTACTGGGGATTGAACCCAGGACCTCATACATGCTAAGCATGCGCTCTACCACTTGAGCTATACCCTCTCCCCCTTGGCTTTTTAAATTAGAATTTTTTGTGTTTTCTAGGTGTTCAATGACATCAGCAAAAGAAAAATAGTTTTATCTTCTATATTCAATGTTGAAACCAGTTACTTTGTTTTCTTATTCCATTGGCTGCAATCTCCAAGAGAATATTAACTGAGAATGCTGATGTATCCCTTTCTAGTTGCTGATATTAACTGAAATGGTTTTAATATTTTACCTTTTGGAATGATACTGTGTTTTTCTTTCCCTTAACGAAGGCTTTGGGGATTGAACCCAGGACCTCATGCACACCAAGCATGTACTCTACCATAGAGCTATACCCTCCGCCCTGAATTGTTTGTATTTTTGGTTAATAGTTTTTATCATTTATTCTAGTATTCTATTCCTTTTATTAGAAATGGCTATTGAGTTTTAGCAAATTTTTTTTTAGCATCTACTCGTAGGATTGTATGGCTCTTAAACGTTCTTGACTGAGGATGTACGTTAGAGTGCATTGTTACGGAGGTGTTTGTTCCTTTGGAACAAGTTTGAAGTCGTCCTGTTCCTTTTTTTTTTTTTTTACTGCTATACCATAATGCCTTTTATATGGTAGAATAGTAAACTCCAGATTTTTTGTTTAGAATTTAGTTATAATTGTTTATGTTGCTAGAAATAACTTTTCAATTCTACAGAATCTAAAGTCGAAATACCCTATACCATTTCTGCTTTTAAGTGAAAGAGACTTTTCTTTTTGTACCGTCTGTGTCAGGTTTTGGTATCAGGTATGTTGGCTTTATAAAACACTAATGTGTATTTTTTTCTTCTCAGAAATAGCTTGAATAAGTGGTAATTATCTGTGCCTTGAGGTTTAGGAGAAATTGCTTATAAAACCATATGAACCTGCTGTCTTTCTATTATTTTATTTTAATGGTTGATTTTTTTTGAAGGATATTAAAAAATGTCATTTACTTTTTTTTCTATATATACATTTTTATTGAAGTAGAGTCAGTGTACAGTGTTGTGTCAATTTCTGGTGTACAGCATAATGCTTCAGTCATATATGAACATACGTATATTCATTTTCTTACTCTTTTTTACCATAAGTTACTACAAGATATTGAGTATACTTCCCTGTGCTATACAGTATGAACTCATTGTTTATCTATTTTATATGTATTAATTAGTATCTGCAAATCTTGAACTCACAATTTATTCTTCCCACCCCCATCCCCCCAATGGTAGACCTTGAACATTTCAATGTGTTCTTTATGCATTGACCCCGTCAAGGGTTTTTCTTCTGTAGTCCGTTTTGGAAATATTGAGCATTCTCCGAGGAAGTGGCCTTGTGCTCCCATAACCCTGCTTGACAGCATTCTTGCTCAGGCTTTTCAACTAAAGTGCCCCAAACGAGTTTAGTCTTTCTGATGTCACTTTCTTTTGTGTTCATTTAAACTCCTAATTGTAATCCTGTTAATTAGGATGACCCTCAAAAAAAAAGGAAAAAACCACCCAAAACATAAAACAAAAATACAAAATCAGGGGTAATCCTAGTTGAAGACTGATCATACATTAAAATGGTCCCAGGATTCTAGATTCTCTCAGAATCTTAGGTGTGGCTTTCCCTTCTTCCAGCACAGCAGGTCACACTCTGCTCCTTCCAGAGTACTTTGTATTTTTCGGTTGTGTTTTTTTTTGTTTGTTTTGTTTTTAATTTTTAAATGAATACTCTTTTGTTTGTTTCTCAGCCATGTGAATATAGATCTATATTATTGATTTGGGAAGATGTATAGGATGTATTGTTAAAGAAGCAAGTCACATAATATTGTAGTATTTTATTTAGAAAACAGACCTTAAATATTTAAATGTTTGTATAAGCATATAGAAATACATGGGATTTATTACCTTGATGAGTGGGTTGCAGGGAGGAAACTATCATTTGTTAAATATACATTTCTGTATTACTGTATTACATGTATTACTTTGGTAACTTTAAAAAGTTTCTTTCAAAAAACGTATCTTGGTTTCAGCTTTTCATTTCATTCTTGTCCTTAATATTTGAATGTAATCAGACACTGAAGTCTGGTGCACATTAGATAAATCAAGATAATTGTCCCAGTTGGACAATTATTTATCTTTGTTTTCATCTTTCTTTTAGTTTTTTTAACTTAAGGGCTTGTGTTTCTTTTGACAGTTTTAATGTGTTCACTCTAAATTTCTATGAATTTTTATAAAGGACAAAATGTAATAAAACTGGTTTTCAGACTTATTTTTAAAGCAGTAGATGTCTTTCTTAATTGAAGCATAGTTGATTTACAATATTATGTTAGTTTCAGGTGTACAATATAGTAATTCAGTATTTTTATAGATTACACTCAATTTAAAGTTATGATAAAGTACTGGCTATGCTCCCTGTGCTGTGTATCTTTGTAGCTTATTTTATACATAGTAGTTTGTACCTCTTAACCCCTACCCCTGTTTTGCCCCTTTCCCCTCCCCTCTCTCCACTGGTAAACCACTAGTTAGTTTTCTGTGTCTGTGAGCTTGTTTCTGTTTTGTTACATTCTTTCATTTGTTTTATTTTTTAGATCCCACATGTAAGTGGTGACATATAGTATTTGTCTTTTCTCTGTCTGACTTACTTCACTAAACATAACATGGTCCAACCATGTTGCAAATGGCAAATTTTCATTCTCTTTTATGGTTGAGAAATATTTCATTTTATGTATATAAATATCCATTCATATATGCACATGCACACACATGTACACAAATACGTACATACACCACACACCCTACATCTTTGTCCAGTCGTCTGTTGATGGACCTTTAGGTTGCTTCCATAGCTTGGCTGTTGTAAATAATGCTGCTGTGAACATTGGGTGCATGTGTCTTTTTGAGTTAGTGTTTTCATTTTCCTCAAATGGAGTTTTCATTTTCTTCACTCAGGAGTGAAACTGCTGGAGATAATGAGAATAAAAGGCAAATACCATCTTAGTATGATAACGGAAATAGGGGTGACCTCATGGAGCCCCTGGAAGGGTGTCAGTACCCTGTCCGCACTTTGCAAATCCCCACTGTACACCATTCTTGAGCTGTAGGTTTCCTGGTATGTTGCATATGTTCCATCAACTCTCTTTCTTTGCTTTGTTGCAGAGTCCTTTGGGCAGAATTATCCAGAGGTAAGAGTATAGTATTGTTGTGATTTTAGGAATGTAGTAATTTGCTGGCTTTTATGTTTGAATGGCAACTACATTTTCATCTTTTTTTTTTTTTTTTTTTGACAATAAAAGCATTACATGTGGTGATCGTTTACTGTTATAATAAGGAACCAAATGTTTAATTTTGAGCGGGGCAGGGGGAAGTAGATAGGCAATATTAGCAGGAAATCTCACTATAATGTAAATTTTACAGTTCATTTCCCTTTAAATTAAAAGAACCCTTTGATTGAAGCATTTTTCACAGTACCATCACTTATGCATAGATTTTTTTCATGTGCTTTTACAGTTTTGATCAATGTTTTTACATAGCAGTAATCAACATGTATGCTATAAGTGTGCTTTACTTTTTTAAATGTAAAAATGTTTTGTAATACTTGGAATGTGTTTTAGTGTAGTCAGGAGTATTTTAAATGGCTTGATATTAATACAAAATAATTTATTTGATTTTCCTAGTCTTATATAGAGCTTTTGTTTTAGATTATTTTTCTTGGAATAAATTTCAAGAACTATGATTGCTTGGTCAATAGGATGACTCCTTTAATGAATCTTGTTTTATTTTGCCTAAATTGCCCTCAGAAGTGTTTGTATGAAGTTATCTTAATAACTTAAGGGATTGATCACATCTGTTGCAAAAATTCTCTGTTAGCTTTTATAAATATTTCTTCAGTTTGGTTAGTTTAATAGGTATAAGAACACACAAACACACATAGAGATTATTTTGGTATACATCATAATTGAAATTCAAGAGAAATATCATAGATGTTAGAGAACCTTTAAGAAATAATTTGGATACATGGGTATTATTCTTGTGTTCATTTTAATCTTTAGGAAGCTGATGGAACTTTGGATTGTATCAGCATGGCCCTGACTTGCACCTTTAACAGGTGGGGCACACTGCTTGCAGTTGGCTGTAATGATGGCCGAATTGTCATCTGGGATTTCTTGACAAGAGGCATTGCTAAAATAATTAGTGCGCACATCCACCCAGTCTGCTCTTTATGGTAAGGAATTTTAAAAGTTAATATGTTAAGTATGAATTAAATTGGGGGGATAAATGGTGACTGTATAATTGCCAATCTCATTAGATATATTTTAATACTTAGAGTTTTAAATATTAGTAACATAATTTCTCATACAGAGACCTTGAACCCATGCTGTCCTTGAACACCTTTGTGGGGAGAAATTCAGTGTAGTATGGATCTGTATCAGGCTCTGTTGGAAAATATTTCCATGCAGAAATGAGACATTTATAAATTACAGCTGTAGTGTATTTGTGATACTGACCTTTTATTTAGAATAAAAAAACCTTGGTTAGAATATGAAGAAATCTTTCTAGTCCATTAAAATATTATGATTATGTGAGGTCATGAACATGGCCAGGCAGGGGAACTAAAAATGTGCTGTGATGAGCCTTGCTTATTCATGAAATGGCCTTGGTCAATCCGAGGGAAGTAGACTCCCTATATAATGGGGGGAAAGAAGATTAAACACCCCAAACTGACAGCCAGAACCATATGGTTTGTTTTGTTCTTGTTTTTTGTTTTTGTTTTTTTTGTATCTGAGTCCAAGACATCATGATGTGGAAGTAAGAAGGAATTTATTGTGATACAGTCTTTGAAGCAGCACTTCTGGACCCTGGGCTTCTCCCTAATAACACAATTGATTTAAGGAATTAAATAATATTCAAGGAAAAAAAAATCTTGGTTAGGAGGGCAACTTAAAAGTCAACAGGTCCAGCCTTGTCCAGGTTCTTGAATTCCAGCAATTTTAGTGATCACACACATACCTGTTCCTTTGCTGAACTGTAGTTACTAAGGTTTTCCATCAAATATATTGAGCAGCAATCTGATGTTATATAAATTCCCATTGATTTCATTCTTATTTTATTTTGAGGCAGCCTTTACTTCTTTTAAATGAACTTGGGGCCAAATAAATGAACTTGGGGCCATAAAAAGCACCTAATCAGACCTGGATTTATTAAGCTAACATACTTCCTTTTGTCTAAATACAAGCAGCAGTGGTATTATAAAGCACTGGATTGAGACGAGGCCTGAATCTCAGTCTAGGTTTGGCCAGTAATAAACTGGCAGCTTTGGCCAAAATTTTTCTCTAATATGCAGAATGAGAGAACTGCCCTGGATAATTTCTTAGGTTCCTTCCAGGTCCTTTGCATTTTATTTCTTTTTCATTGTTGTGTTCTTGCAATAAAGATTCAAATAGAAACATACATTTTCATACAGCTTTGTTAAGATACATATATATCTTATATATATATAAAATTCTTATACTATAAAATCCACCCAGTTCAAATGTTTCACTGTTCTTATATATTCACAGAGGAGTGCTACCATCATCACAATATAATTTTGGAACTCCTATCACTAAAAATATACATCTATTTTTATTACAAAATAATAATCATTTAGAAAATTATAAAAAGTACAGCAACGTAGAAGAAAGATAGACTTTAGTCTTACCTTCCAGATATTGCTACTGTAAATATTTCGACTTGTTACTATATGTCATTTTTAAAAAGCATAGTTTGTAATTATGCTATGTTTTATATTTTGCTTTTTTCCTCTCCAATACATTTTCCTGCTTGTGTAGCCTTTAAAAAAAAATTGTATAGCCATATATCTTCTGATAGATAAACCATAATTTACTTAACCATTTTTTTGTTTCTCTGCTCATAATGTTTAGTCAGTGTCTTTGTACATGAAGTTTTTCTCTCATATAATCATTCCTTCAGCAAACGTTGATCATGAGTTATGTACCAGGTAGTGTTCTAGGCACTGGGGACACAAGAACAAGTAAGGAGACATTCTTGATCACTAGAGGGAGGTGCCTATTCATACTGGTATATGTACTAAAGCTTTATCTGTCCTACAAGAACTATATTTGAGATTTAGTGGAGGTGAAGGTGCAGAGGAGGAAATGATCAATTGTATTAGAAGAGAATAGCGGTCAGGAAAGTCTTCAAAGGTGAGATAATTTCTAACCTCAGACTTGTAAGATGAGTAGGTGTTTGCCAGTTGTATTCCAAGCAGAAGGCGCCGCACAGGCAGAGGCACGTCCCCTTGAAATAAGCATGGGAAGGTGGGGAACAGCACGAGGTTCAGATTAGCTGGATCTTGATGTGGGAGGTGTGCGATGGCAGCAGTCAAGGTAAGCTGAGGTCCTCATGGAGGATGTTACGTAGTACTGTGAATTTTAATTTTATCCTGTAGGTACTGCGAAGCTGTTAAAAGATTTTAGGAAGGAAAGTGACATGATGAGCTTTTTCTTTTAGAAAGGTCTCTAGAACAGCATGTGGAAAAGAGATCGAAGGGGACAGTTAATGAAGATAAGGAAAACTACGGTGGTCTAGGCTATCGATGATGAGGGTGGTGGCAGCAGTAGTGGAGCTGAATGGCACAGATATGACAAGTGGTAGAAATAAGAGATCTTAGGCATTAATTAGATAAGGAGTGTAAGTGAAGTAGAGAAGATAAAATGATCCTCAGGTTTCTGGCTTGGATGAAGATGTTAATGTCAGATCTGAGGAGGATTTAGTGAGTTTGAGATCATGGCTGTGTGTCTCCTGTTATATTTTGTTGCAGGTATTTGTTTTCTGAGCATCTTCCCTGGAAGATGGTAAGTGCTGTGATACATGAACCTTGTCTGCCATGTGCTGCTGTGTTGCCAGCTTCTAGCATTACACCTGATACCTAGTAGGCATTCAGATACTTGGACGAATGGGGATATCTTACAGAAGATGCCCAGTAGGTGTTTGATCTATGTTTTTTCATTAGCGTAGACTTCCAAGAAGTATGTTATTACTAGGTTAAAAGGTTTGAACAATGAGAGATTTTCCCCATCTTCTGCTAACATTTAAAAAATTTTTTATCACAAAACTTAATTATTAAAATCTTTAAAAGAATTCAAACAATTTATGAGTATATAGAGGAAAAATGAAAGCCTTCTGTCTACTCCTTGGGGTAACTTGTATTAGAGTGTGGAATATATCTTTTATTTATAAAATATATCTGTATCTCTTTCTCTGCATATATAAAAATATACATGCATATATTCATGTATATTTTTTTTTAAAAATGGAGACATACTGTATATTTTGTTCTGTACCTTGCTTTTCCACTTAATATATAGTGGATGTTTTTCTGTGTTGATATGTGTGTATGTGTGTACATATGATATATATAGTGTTGCTTAGTATATATGCACCATAATTGAACTGTTCCTAATTTTTTGGTTTGTATAAGTATACTTACATATCAGACTTATGATGAGTAGTTACATGCATTTTGCATTTTTCTTTTATTCAGCCTGGTTTAGAATATAACTTTACATATTATTTTAATTGTTGTGAAATATTTGAACATATTAGGGACTAAGAAAGTTTCACCTAGAGAAGTTTTGGGTAGGCATAATAGCTGTCTTTAATGAGCAAGACAGAAAAGTTGACCTAAGGAGAAGGAGGACTGGTAGGTAGTGAACAGAATTTGTAGGAAACAAATGCTAGCTTAGAGTAGAGACAAGCTCCCAAGCAGAGTTGCCCGTGGATGGGATGAGGTGCCCATGTAAGAACTTAACCAGTGGGACTGGTCCTCCGTGGGCTTGCTGTCCTCTTCTTAGGGATGCTACAGAAGATACCGAAGCACTGGATGCGAGCCATAGGTAGAACAAAGTGATCTTTAAGACTCTAAGATACTAGACTTAGTAAATATCCAGCTATCTTTTGGAATGAAGGAGTATTGTCAGATGTGAGAAAGTAAGAATATCTAACTCTCAAACTTACGGAATTTGGAATTGAAGAATATATTGTTATTTTTAATGGGAAAACCCCTCTTGGTTTCACCTCTGATTATAATTTAATTTCTAAAATTAGATTTTCCTCTATTAGAAAGGATACACAAGCCTGCTGTGAAAAAGTTATAATGCAGAAGGATTTAAAGGAAAAATTGAATCACAGCTAACATTCTGTTCTATAGTCAGATTGTGCTGAAATGCTTACAAGAACAGTAGCAAAAGCTGTCCCTTGTTTGTTCCCACTCCCAGTATTCCGATATTGTCCCATTCCCAGTGTACTTCCATTTTTTTGGTTTGTTTCTCTTGCTATTTGTCTTCATATTTCTAAAGTACATATGTATATTACTTTTTCTTAGTTTGTTAATTTCAAGAACTTATCCATGGACTTCTTATTAGAGTGTATATAAGTTTTAGCTCATCTTACCCTCCTGTCATCCACTGAAATTGAGTGGACCCTTGGCTTTTTTGTTATCAACCCTCAAGTTACAGCATCTGTGGGCGTCTTCTTTTTTTAGGTTCACATTTTCTAGAAGGATCCTCTTACCGCCTCTCTGAGGGGTAAGCATGCCTGGGAGTGTTCTAGAGCTGCTGGGAGAGGGGCATCTGAGTCCTCTGCGTTCAGACTTGAGCTTAGTCTCTCCACATTCACTTCCTTAGTTTACTCCTGCCTTCAGTTCCCAGTCTGGGAATATACTTTTCTTGTCTCTGATATAAATAATTGTTAATGGTTTCTGAGCACTTACTATATTGAACTAAGAGTTTTATATATATTAATTTTAATTCTCTCAACAGTTTCAGGTAGATACTCTTATTTATTTCCATGTTACAAATGAGGAAATTAAAGCTCAGAAAGGTTCTATGACTTGCCTGAGATTACACAGCCTGAAAGTTGTAATGTTTACATAAATCTGACTTGAATCTTTGTCCTTAGCCATGGACCTGTGTTGCCTGTTATAAATTCTTCAGTAGCAACTCCTCTTCATTGCAAAATTTGGATAAAGACTGATTCTGGGTTTCTTTTTCTGTTTGTCCCTTCTGTTTTTCATTTCTCTGTTTTCTTTTTTGCCTTCTTGTGGGGTACTTGAACTATTTTTAGAGTTCCATTTTGATTTATCTACAGTATTTTTGAGTATATTTCTTTGTATAGCTTTTTAATGGTTGCTAGATACTACATTGTATACAAAACTTGTTAGTCTTCTGGTGTTGACATTTTACTCGTTAAAGTGAAGTGTAGAAATCTTCCCTTTCCGTCCTTCTATCCTCCCTTGTTTGTAATATAAGTGTCTTAAACATTTCCTCTGCATACATTGATACCTACATAAGACAGTGTTATAATTTTTGTTTCAAACATAAAAACTCAATAAGAAAAAAATATATTTAAAACTGTTTTACTCTTTTCATTATTCTTTCTTCCTGATGTTCTAAGATTCCTTCTTTCATTGTTTCCTTTCTGTTTATAGAACTTCCTGAGCCATTCTTTTAGGGTAGGTCTGCTGGTGACAGATGTCTTTTGATTTACCTCTTTGTTCTTGAAGGTTATTCTCTCTGGACGTAGAATTTGGGTTGACAGTTCTTTTTTTTCAGCACTTGAAAAACATGCCACTTCCTTTTGGCCTTTAAGTTTTTTGATGAGAAATCTGCTCTCATGTGAATTGTTCCCTTAGGTAGGATGTCATTTCTCTGGCTGCTTTCAAGATTTTTTTCTTAGTCTTTAGTTTTCAAAGTTTGTCTCTGTATCTCAGAGTGGATTTCTTTGAGCTCATCCTATTTGAGTTTGCTCAGCTTCTTAAATCTGTGTGTTTTATATCTTTTGCCAAATTTGGGGAAATTTCAATCTTACTTCTTCAAATACTCTTAAACCTCATTCTTTCTTCTCTCCTTCCAGGACTCTGATGCCGTGGATATTAGATCTTTTGTTAAAGTCCCTCAGGTCCCTGAGCCTCTGTTCATTTTTGTATTCTGTTTTCTTTCTCTTGTTCAGATTGGGTAATTTTTATTATTCTGTCTTCCAGTTTATGGATTCTTTCCTCATTGGCTGCTGAACCCATCTTTTGAGTTTTTTATTTGAGTTACTGTATTTTTCAGTTCTGAAGTTCCTATTTGGTTCTTTTTTCTACATTTTCTATTTCTTTGCTTAGACTTTTTCGTGTTTCGAGCATGTTTGTAAATTGCTTGTTGAAGCATTTTAATTATGGCTGCATTAAAATCCTTGTCGGAGGATTCTGACACCTGCGCCATCTCTGTGTTAGTGTCATATGGTTGTCTTTTCTCATTCTAGTTGAGATTTTCTTTGTTCTTGGGTTGATAGTGGTTTTCAGTTGAAACCTGGGCATTTTGGATGTTGTGTTGTGAGACTGTAGAGCTTATTTAAATCTTCTGTTTTAGCAAGCCTACTCTGACTGGTGCTGTGTGGGGTGAGCTGAGACGGAGTGTACTGTAATCTTACTGCCAGTGGGCCGGAAGTCCAGGTTTCTCACTTGGGTTCATGATGCTGGGTGGGGTAAGAAGTTTAGGTGCCCCACTAGGCCTCCTTGGCTGATACCATCCTAGCTGGGAAGGATAGGAACGCATTATTCCTGCTCCCCATGTGGCCTGCACCACAACACTGCCTTGGGGGGTCCTCATTACTGCCCGGTGGGTATGAATGTCTGCTTCCCCACTGAGCCTTCTCTGACACCACTGTAGTTAGAGGAGAAGGGCAAGAGTGGAAGTCTAGATTCTCCATTTAGGCCTTGGTGACTGGGATGGAGGTGAGCGTTGCAGTTGCTTCTGTGATATTTGCTGGAATAACGTTGATTCTTGTGTAATGAAAGTTTTCTGTCTCTGTGGACTCCCCTTTCCTGGTCCCTTGCCTAAAGAAAGCAGGCACTCCTTGAGCCTTTTTGTGTGTTGTGTGCCCTTTGACGCTACTGGGTCGTTAAGCTTCTCCACCACCCGGTCCAGGATATATGAGGCCAAAGAAGATCCAGGGAACTTGTCGTGTCGTTTCTCACGTCCTGCAGACCTGAGCCAGTCTGTTTTCTCTGTACCTTTTTACGTTTGTTTTCTATATAATGTCCAGGATATTTAACTATACTTAGTAGGAGGAATTAATTCCTTTCTTAATAATTTTAAATAGCAGATACTTTACTGTTTTGTTTAGATTTATGATGGTGCTACTGCTAAGACAACTTTAAAAAGCTCAGATACTCCTCCCTTCCCCCACCAGACGAAGAAAATCTGTTTTTTTGTTACATCAACACTTAAGGGCCAGCTAATTTTAGATTCTTCCAAAATGTTTGAGTGTCTTTTTTTTTTCACTGAGCTACTTACAGTATTATCTTGAACTATTAAGAACTTCTGTGTACAAAATAAGTAAACAATTAGGCCCTACTGTTTAGCACAGGGAACTATATTCAATAGCTTGTACTAACCTATAATGAAAAAGAATATATATATGTGTAACTGAATCACTGTGCTGTACACTAGAAACTAACACAACATTGTAAATCAACTATACATCAATTAAAACAAAAAAGAGGGGGGAGGGTGTAGCTCAAGTGGAAAGTGCATGCTTAACATGCACAAGGTCCTGGGTTCAATCCCCAGTACCTCCTCTAAAAATAAATAGATAAAGTAAATTACCTCCCTACTAGGTAACAAAAAGAACTTCTGTTACTAGATATGAAGGTGTCTTGAAAACGTTCTTATTTATTGCTTAGTTCAGAAAGCTTGTTTTGTTTTTGAGTATATGTTTAAAAAATAAGAAGACGAAGAAACATTGTTGACCCAGGCAGTAAGGGCAATAAGTGTGACACATGTATTTTTATCTATAAGGGCGATGTGATATACTGTAACTTAGGATATGTGCTAAGTTACCCTTTTTTCTTCTCAGCTGGAGCCGAGATGGTCACAAACTCGTGAGTGCTTCTACTGATAACATAGTGTCACAGTGGGATGTTCTTTCCGGCGACTGCGACCAGAGGTTTCGATTCCCTTCACCCATCTTAAAAGTCCAGTATCACCCACGAGATCAGTATGTTTAATCTGAGCTGTTCTCTCCTGGGGTGGGTCTAACTCTGTATGGATATTTCCAGGCTCATGACAATTTCAGTTTAAGGTTTTAGGAGGCAAGAGCACATAGCTCTTCAAACCTCTTCTATATAAAATAATCTATTTAGGTTGGTTCTACCAAATAGATTTTAAAGAGGCTGTTGTTATAGTTATAATTTAAAACTGGCCTTTATTAATTAAGACTTCGGAGCGGGGTGGGTATAGTTCAGTGGTAGAGCATGTGCTTAGCACGCACAAGGTCCTGGGTTCAATCCCTGGTACCTCCTCTAAAAATAAATAAACCTAATTACCTTCCCCCACCACCGAAATAAAATAATTAAATAATACAATAATAAATAAATTAATTAATTATTTTTTAAAAAGACTTTGGAAATGGGCAAAGGTAGAATTAGGTGTGATAACTAACCGTTCCTTAGCCCAGGGCTTTTGCCCTGATGATTTGAATTTCTTTAGTAAGGGAAACAGTTCATTATTAAAACTATGTTTAAGAAAAAGAGTTACCTACCGTTCTATTACAGAGATGTAATTATTTTCATGTCTTTGGGTTCTCTTTCAGTCAAGTTCTCTGTAAGCGTAAAGTTTATTTGTAGAGCTTTATAGCTCACAAAGCGTTTGTGTATATTAGATGTATATAAACATGTATTTTTTACATAGTTTTAGTTAGTATTTTGCTTTTTCACTATATGTCTTACATGTTTTACGAGTTTTCTACATCTTCATATTTATTCTTATTGATTACATTTTATTTTGTCAAGGTAGAATTCCATAACTTTAACTCAGTCACTTCCCTATTATTAGAAATTAAGTTTAGGCTTTTTCACTATTTTAAATAGACTTGGGCTTGGAGAGTTGATGAGGTGGTAGATCGAAATTAGGGAAAGGGGCAGAGAATCAGCCTTCTGATACCAAAGCAACAGCCAATGTACTGTTCATATTTTTAAACAGGAACAAGGTTCTCGTGTGTCCCATGAAATCTGCTCCTGTCATGTTGACCCTTTCAGATTCCAAACATGTTGTTCTGCCGGTAGACGATGACTCCGATTTGAACGTGGTTGCATCTTTTGATAGGCGAGGAGAATATATCTATACAGGAAATGCAAAAGGCAAGGTAAGCGTCGAAGCTTGCAAGCTGGTGAATAAGTATCTGCCATCCTGTGCATTGGCTCATTTCACATTTACTTGTTCCCCTTCCTTTGAAATGTCTTTCATCCCTGGACTAAGAATGCCTCCTGCCTGTGACAAATGCAGCCTGTTCTTTTCTCGTGCCTTAATAATTTCTGTTCTTTGGATTTAGAGTGGTCAGAGATTATTTGGCCTAGAAGAGGATGGAGGGCCTTTACTGGATGCTAGTAATGAAGGGCCATTGCTAAATTATAAAATTTAAAAATCACATCATCAGATGGAATACTGCTGATAAAATGTCTGATATCTTGGTCTGGAAATATTGTATAATTTAGGGTAGCTCAATCTATAGGTGAGCTTTGGGATCCTTTTTAAGCTAATTAGAGTTTGTAGTTCCATTAGATACTTTGGTATTTTTGGTTTTTTGGTTTTTTTCCCCCACTGGGTCATATGGGATAGGACAATTTCATGGTCTCTTTAGAGAGTGCCAGCTTTTTTTTTTTTAAATTGTAGTAAAATTCAGGTAACAAAATTTACCATCTTACCCATTCTTAAGTGTGTAGTTTGGCGGAGTCAAGTACATTCATATTGTCGTGCAACCAGCACTGTCATTTATCTCCAGAGCTCTTTTTATCTTGCACTCAGTCTTGTACTCACTAAATAATAAACTTGCTGTTCCCTCTCCCTTTCAACCCCTGGAAACCCTCATTCTACTTTCTATCTCTGAGTTTGGCTATGCTAGTACTTCATGTAAGTGGACTCATCCAGTATTTGGTTTTTCGTGACTGGTGTATTTCACTTAGCACAGTGTCCTTAAGATTCATTCATGTTGTAGCATGTGTCAGACTTTCCTTCCTTTTCAAGTCTGAATATTGAATAATATTCATTGTGTGTATATAGCACATTTTGTTTGTCCATTCATCTGTTGATGGATACTTGGGTTGCTTCTACTTTTTGACCATTGTGGATAATGTTAAACATTATACTTAAAGAATGAGTTAAGACACTGTCCTTTAATTGAAGAGGTCAAAGGCCATACCAGTTAATCAAGTTGAATACATGGGAATAAAGATATTTATATTTTTACCCAATTTTAGAAGCAGAAGCCAGATCTAATTATTGTAAGTTATCAGAATACTTACTTTTTTTTTTCTTTTAAACTTTAGATTTTGGTCCTAAAAACAGATTCTCAGGATCTTGTTGCTTCATTCAGAGTAACAACTGGAACAAGCAATACCACAGCCATTAAGTCAATAGAGTTTGCCCGGAAAGGGAGGTGAGTGAGACCTGTCTTTTTAGGAACAGTTTTAAAAGTGAGTAGAATGCAAAAACACATTGAGATTCACAGTTTCTGTGTAATTATACTTAAATTTTTAAAATATTTACTTAAAAAATAGTTATTATAAACTGTCACTATCTGGTTCTTAAGTTTATAAAATTTACTGCATTGAGCCAGCAGTCACATCTTGAGATTAACAGGCAGTTCCTTTACAGAAAGGATATCTGAGTGGTCTGTGCTTAGAACCAAAATACCAGGCACATGGTAAGCACTGGGAAAAGGTTACTGTCTTATAATCAGAACTGAGATCACAGAATTCACACGGTAACTAAATATGTACGTTACTTACATAAAACCTGTTTTAAACCCTTTTAATTTCAGGTGTTTTTCTGATAAGTTTGGTTACCCAGCTAGAAGTTGATACACATATCAACAGAAACGAGAAAAAGAGGTTGTCAGTAAGAGAGATAATAGTCATCCTATTTTGTATAGAAACACCATACACACTTAGAGGACATTCATGTTCAAATTCTCTGGAATTAAGAAGTTAGTTAGTGAAGTCTGTAAGAAGGTAGTAAAATGATTTGTATTCTAGACAGATTTCCAGCACTTTCAGTGTCTTTACAGTAAAAAATTGGGCAATCCAAAATGATATATTTAGTTTATTAGCTCATTAAGAAGAGTGTATTGTATATGAAAGAGGCCAGAGAAATGAAGTATTTTTGTATATTTGTTTAACTGTAAGCTTGTGAATTCCGGAAGCTGGTTTCAATTTAGAGGTTTGGGGTTTTAGTCAAATATCGATGATTAGTTTGTACGTGTAGGGTTCAGGGATACACGGGAAGGATAAAAAGTTTGCTCACTTCACATTGTATTTTGGCTTGGAAAGTGACAGGGAGATAAGTATTCTAGTCTGTTACTTAGAGTTTTACTCACTCTCTCCCTAACTTGGTAGTTGTCTTACGGTACGTACTGTTCTAAGTAACTGGTAGTAATGGAAAATGTTAACAGGAACGGATTTCTGACCCTGATGTTGGTATTTTTATCCTTTTCGTAGTTGCTTTCTAATTAACACAGCAGATCGAATCATCAGAGTCTATGATGGCAGAGAAATCTTAACCTGTGGAAGGGATGGAGAGCCTGAGCCCATGCAGAAATTGCAGGACTTGGTGAATAGGTGTGTATCACACCCTAGAAGAATGCGTGCTAACTCATGACCTGGGGTCAGGTTCCGGTTCTCCTTGGGTACTTTCTTTGTCCTTTAGGACCCCATGGAAGAAGTGTTGTTTCTCTGGGGATGGGGAATACATAGTGGCAGGTTCAGCCCGGCAGCATGCCCTGTACATCTGGGAGAAGAGCATTGGGAACCTGGTGAAGATTCTCCACGGGACCAGAGGAGAACTCCTCTTGGACGTAGCTGTGAGTAGAATGAGAGGTTGCTGTTGTTACTTACGCGATACAGAAGATCTTGGATTCATTCTTAGGACTGATTTTTCTTTGCTTCATTAAAATTCAGTGGCATCCTGTCCGACCCATCATAGCATCCATTTCCAGTGGAGTGGTATCGATCTGGGCACAAAATCAAGTCGTAAGTATTTTCCTGGTTTAATTGCTTTGAAACTAGATATTCTTTCTTTTTTATCAAAGAACCTTACAAATAGTAAGCCAAAAATTACTTTCTTTTCCATGTGATTCTTCTAATCTAATTAAATATTTCAGTGCAGTTAGTTTTGCTTTATTTTAATGGGAAAGTCTTGGTCCAGAGCCAGTTTACTAGTGTACCAGGAGGAAGTCTAGTTTACTTTCTGGGACATTTTTTATATTTTTCTATTGCTTATCTGAGACAGAGTTTTCTTTTGCTTTTCTTATTTCCAGCTCAGTTAGCTTCTGTTTTACATCTTCGTTTTCTTTTGAACACCTTTAATTATATTTGTAATCAACATACTCATAAGAAAACATTTTACCACAGAATTTTATCTTAAAAAGATTAAAGAAGGCAGTTTTTTATGGAAGAACTATAGTTAATAACTTGGAATGTTTAAGATAGGAAATACCTTAAGGTAGTATAGTAAAACCTATAGATACCTAATTTTTTATTATCTGCTAAATTTGATCTCAGAATTTCAAGTCTCTTTCATGCTCAGATCTTTCATTTATGTCATTAATGTCTAGATTACAGACTATTGCTGTCTCACATGGTTGAGTCGTATGTTTTGCTTGTGGCATAGGAAAATTGGAGTGCATTTGCGCCAGACTTCAAAGAATTGGATGAAAATGTAGAATATGAAGAAAGGGAATCAGAGTTTGATATTGAAGATGAAGATAAGAGCGAGCCCGAGCAGACAGGTAATAATATTCCTCAATTGGAGGTAGTATTTCCCAAAGGAAAAAAATGATTGTTTTCCTCAGTGTTCATTCTTAATTTGTGTTGAAAATTTATTTCAACACTTAGTCTAAAGTATCATTTTTTTCCCTAAGCTTACACAGTTGTGACAGTTTTTAGAATCTTGGTTTGTAAGGCGTTGACTAAGGTCATACAGGGACATCACTGGGGTTCAAGCAACTCCTTTAACGTTTCACTTTGTATTTCCTGACTAACTGCAGATGATTGAATGAGGACTTGCTTGCAGCACCTGGCAAAGCCACCCACACATGCTGGGTGCTCAGCTGGTGTCAGGTGTTGTCCCTCCTCTGTCAGTAAGAAGAGGGTAAGAGCATGGGCTCTGGAGTATGACTGCCTTGGGCAGAATACTTCCTCTTTAAACCTGAACTTCCTCATCTGTAAAGTAGGAGTAATGACAGTACCTGCCTTTTAGGGCTGTGCCGAATAAGTGAGATGATTCGTGTAAGGCACTCACTGAAGTGTCTAGGCCACAGTGAGCATTCAGGTGTCATTTTCTATTATCATTACGACTGTGATCATTGTTACTCTTATTTCTTGGCTTCTAAACGTCTAGATAGGAAGCTCCTTGAGAATAAACATTTGACTTTATATCCCATGGTGTCTGAACACAGGGCTTTACATCTGGCAGGGGTTTGTGTGTTTGAATGCTTCGCATGCCCAGTTGGCACTGTCAGTGAGTAGTTAATGTCATGGGTCACTGCCTCCTGTGGCACTTGGTGGTGCCAGGAATCAGGGAATTGGGATTGAGTTTAGTTCTCTCCAGCTTCAAAGTGCTGGTCCTCACTTTTGTGTTACTAGGTAACTTACATGCCTCATGTGTCTTAGGAAGACCACCAGGTTCCAGGATATTCTGGTTTCTATGGATGTTACTGGTCTGTGGTGTGAGACCTTCCCAAACTTCTACATAGGTGGTTTCCCCTTCCCATCTCCTCAGCGCACTGCATACACCTGTACTGTAGCCCTTGCTGTATTGAACTGAAGTTATCTATTTGTACCTATCTCCCCAGTTAGACTTACGAAGCTTTTACTGAAGGACTGTTCCCAGCTTTCTTGGGCATTGCTCTATTCCCAGTGCCATGCATATGATGGGAATTCAGCACGTATTTGCTGAATGACTAAGTGAAATGAAGTGTTCGGTTTTCCTCCTTTGTGTCTCCTGGGTTTCAGTCTCTGGCAGCCATAAGCTGCATGTAAAAAGCAGTTTTCCACTTCTCACACCTCTGCCGTGTTTCTGTCCTGCAGGGGCTGATGCTGCAGAGGACGAGGAAGTGGATGTCACCAGTGTGGACCCTATTGCTGCCTTCTGTAGCAGGTGAGCCACCGCTGAAGGCTGGGCCTTGGGACGCTCCTCCTCCTCAGTCTCTGGTGCTGTGCCGCTCAGCTCCCGGCTGTTCCTTCAGCCCCATCTGCTTGTTTGCTCAAAGAGATAACTCCTTTGGTGTATACGAAATCCCTTCCCTTCTCCATTGGTAGAAAATCTTAAGAAAGGCTTTGCCATTTATGCCATTTATTTTTCCTACTGATTTTATTAACCATGTTGTCTGATTTCCTTTTATTTGTCTTGACTTTCTTAAAATTTCAGACCCATACCTGTTGCTTATGGTTAATGTAGATGATTCTGCCCTAGAGGAAGGGTTCATGGTTTAAGCAACTTTCTCCTCTTTTTCCTGTCCCTTTTCTGATCCTGTTCCAAATAGTGATGAAGAGCTGGAAGATTCAAAGGCTCTGTTATATTTACCCATTGCCCCTGAGGTAGAAGACCCAGAAGAAAATCCATATGGCCCCCCACCAGATGCAGTCCAAACCTCCCTGATGGACGAAGGGGCTAGTTCAGAGAAGAAGAGGCAGTCTTCAGCAGATGGGTCCCAGCCACCTAAGAAGAAACCCAAAACCACCAATATTGAGCTTCAAGGAGTACCAAATGATGGTAAGGGCTGCGTCCTCTCTCTCCCGCCTGATGGACACGACTCTTTATTCTCCAGCACGACCTGGAGATTCCCATTTGGGTGGTTTTTTCCCTTAAAGGAATTTCCCCATGAGTGTTCAGTGCATTACAGCTTTGTAATAATTTGATCTGCTTTCACTTCTCTTTTAAAATAGGGGCGATTTTGCTCTTGATACTCTGCCCAAGATGGCACACTTTAAGTCTTCTGACATCTGGGGCAGAGCTTGTGTCAATGCCAGTCTTCTTCCCCCAGCTCTTCCCCCAAGATTCTCATCAGGTGGTGGGGTACTAGTCAGACGTGGACCATCTTTCTTCGTCCTACCTACTTTTACAGTCTGACTCTGGAAGCCTTTTTAATCCCGTTACAGAGTCTGAATTCTTACCCTGGTCTGTCAGGTTCCAAAGCTCATTCCCTTTCTGCTGGCACATGCCAGCATGCACGTGTGCGTTGCTGTGCTGGCTTGTGTGAAACAGCAGCAGCGTGCCCTTCAGCTGCCTTTTCCATCTGGAGTTGCTGTGGCTTGGTGTGAACCACATGGGCCATGTGTATTTGGCCAAGCAACTGCTTCTCACTTAGTGACCACTCTTACAGTTTCATAACTAATAAACAAAGCAAAATTTTCTCCTCCTATTAGTGGACCTTGGGACCCAAGAGCAGGATTCTTTGCTCATGGATAGGTAGCATGGCATGTGCTCGGTTGGGGTGATGGGACTGGTGGTGTGTGGATTCCTTGCCATGCCTCTCTGTCCTTTTCCAGAAGTCCATCCACTACTGGGTGTGAAGGGGGATGGCAAATCCAAGAAGAAGCAAGCAGGCCGGCCTAAAGGATCAAAAGGTAAAGAGAAAGATTCTCCATTTAAACCGAAACTCTACAAAGGGGACAGAGGTTTACCTCTGGAAGGATCAGCGAAGGGTAAAGTGCAGGCGGAGCTCAGCCAGCCCTTGACAGGTAAGGACGCACTGGGGGCGCTGTCTGGCTTGCTTCGTGGCCTTGCTTTGTACAGCCCCTGACTCCGTTTAACTGCAGCATTTTTTCCTTCCTTCCCTCCTTTTTCCCAGTGGTAGATATTCTTTGAGTTTTAAGCTGCTGCTACGGGCAGGCTAAACCAGATTTGGCTTAATTCAGTGGCTCTTAACCTTGGGTCCATAACTAGGTTTCAGGGGATCTCCATTCCCTTGATCTTATATACAAAACACTTTGTGAATATTTTTGTGGGGAAGATGCCTGTATGTTTCACCAGATTCCTGTAGGAATCCATGACCCGAGAAAGGGTAAGAACCCCTGGTTTAATTCATTTTTTCATCTGTGTTTGCTCCTAGGTTTTTTGTTTCGTTTTGTCTCAAATGAAAGAGCCAGACAGATAACCGGAAATACGAGTTTCTTTAGGTGCCCCTGACTGTTTATCTGTAGCATCTTTTTTCTTTCTCTTTAATTATTCAAATCCCAGGGTGGTGTTTTTCTCTTTCACAGTAGCTTAGAATCAATGATGGTGTTTATCTCTCTCCCAGTAGCCTAACAAGCAGTTGTTAGTAGTGCTGTCGTGTTAAGGAACAAGATGAGGTGTTTTGTTTTTTCAAACAGGAAGGGATTACCAAAAAGACAGAAGCTATGTAGCTGCTTCACACCTAAACTAAACCTCTTGAAACTTGCTGAGTTTTCTCACTTTTATATGATTGACGGATTTTTATTGGGAGATAGAGAACAGTTTCAATTTCCTATCAAATACTTAGGAATCTAGGTTAAGTGGCCTCTTGTTTGGAAAATAGTAATCAAATTAGAGTCCATTTCTACTCAAACATAGTTTTTGTTTTGTTTTACATACTGGCACTGCTTTAGTTAATACAGTACTCTCAATTTTCTGTGGCTCTGTCGGTAGATTCAGAGGCAGGACTGACAAAATACTAGTGGTTGTATTTAGGGTTTTTTTCCCCCTTTTTAATATTTTAATTTAAATGTGTTAATCCAAATGCGATGGTAGACACTAGAATGCAGAATTCCTTAAATTGTTTACTCATTGTGAACATGACTTCTCTTCTGCAGAGAAGCTGAAGCAGACTCAATTACTCATCATTTTGAGTATTCCCACTCAAATTCACTATATTTAGACTTAAGTTTTTCACAGTCCAACAGTACACCGCTGAGCAGCAGCATTTTTCCCCAACAGTATTTACGGCGCTCCAGCTGATCACAGGGTTATGTCTGTATATGTTAAAAAATGGCCTGGAGAGTTAAACAGGCATTGCCAACCATGATTGCAGTTAACTAATGTAAATGAAAACGATGCTTCCATAATCTACTTCTTGCATAAGCTGATGCCACTACAGAAGAAACAGTTTAAAGTTTAAATAGATTTCCTTGGCTCCAAGAGCCAAAATGCTTCGGGCTGATTTAAAATACGGCCAAACATATTAAATTAATTGAAATTCTCTAGGACATACTTTCCCAGTGTCTTCAGAATCTGTCTGTAATTAATCATATACTTTTTTATACGAAGTGTGTGGTAAATAAACCATTTGAAGTTTTTAAAAACTAAACATTTTTTTCTCTATAATACAGTGATTTCAACTTTTAATTATAGCTGATATGGTCACTAACAGTAGCTAAACTTTTCTGGCATTTTCCAAATTGGGTTTTTGTCAAAGGTGCCATGAAGTACTGTTACATTTTACAGCCCAAAGTGTAACAGCAGTGGTGTTTTTCAGCTATGCTTCAGAAGCATCTAAATGTTGGACAGTTTACTTAGCTGTAAAGGAATGGGCCTTTTTATTCCCTGAAGTTCTCAAAATACTGCACTGAAATTTTAAGTTGTGTGTAAAATACACAGTTTAGGGCTTGTACAAGTCAGCATTACAGAGCTCCTTCTAGCAAGGGTGGCTGTCGTTATCAAGGGCCTATTAGAAGTTTATTCCCACTCAGCTGAGAAGGTACCAACCTCATTAAAGGCTGGAACTTCTATCTTGAAATAGCAGGCTGCTTCAGGCTGGATATTTTATTTTCTGCATTGTTTTTATCAGGCACTTGAGTTGGTCAGCCTTAAATAGAGACAACCATTTTAACGGCTTCGCCCTTTAAAAAGGAGTAGAGGAGACGTTTGTGGGGGAGGGTAGAGCTCAGTGGTAGAGTGCATGCTTAGCATACAGAAGGTCCCGGGTTCAATCCCCAGTACCTCCATTAAAAAAAAAGAAAAGGAAAAAAAAAAACATTAAAAATAAATAAATAAAATAAAAATAAAATTTATTTAAAAAAACAAAAAGGACTAGAGACTTTTACATAACAGGTCCAGAGTGATGGTACGCTGACACCGCACAGACAAGACAACTGCAGAGATTACAGCAAACAGTTTATCATCTTGTCATGATTGTGTGCACTGCATACTTCGCCATGTAATCTGTACTTCCTTCTTCCCATTTTCTCCTTTCTTCTCCGGCCTTGGTTCCTTGGCCTTTTCCTGAATGGAAACCTCCAAAACTGAAATGGCCAGGTCAAGCTCCAGAGTGTGCTGAGTGTTTTGAGGCCATTAAGATTAAGCCTCAAAAGGGACATTGTGGTTTAGTCCCAAGATTTCCTCAGAAGGGCTGTACCCAGCTTTATCGACTAGCTGCAGTGCAGTTTGGGTCTTTGTGAAGGCTGAATCTGGGGGAGAGTGGTGAAACTGAGTATCACATAATGCCATCAGAAGTCTCAGTTTCAGGACAGCCTATCATGCCTTCTGTGTTGGGCGTCTTTGGGCAAGGGTGGGGCTTCATCCAATACCGTGTTTGGCTTGGAGGGCCTAGAGCAGGCAGAGGCTGGCTGACCCATGCTCCCCAAGGCCTCTGAGGTAAAAACTCTCTGGTGTTTATTTTTCATGTTTTCCCACACCTTGGAGATTTTCAGTAGAAAGCAGCATGCTGTCATTGTGGATTTTCCACCAGATATTAAGAAATGAATCCTGATCCTACATTCCTGAGGCTGGACCATCTTCAAAGATCAGTTCAGTCTGACTGGTCTATTTGTAGATTCAGTGCTTTATGGACCTCCCCTCCCTACAAATGCCTTATTTTTATATGAGAGTCAACTTATTTGAAGGCAGGATTATAGGTGAAGGCTGTGTTGCAGCTCAAGTTAGATAAATGCCAGCTGTTTATCATCTGCAATTGATCAGTTATTTCAGTAGACCCTGATTAGCCCTGACAAAGTGGCTACAGTCCGGTGCATGTTGCAACGGGAGATTATGCATTTCAGGGGACAGTTGGAAGACATGTAGACCACCATAGAAGTAGACCACCTGGAACGAGCTATAGAAAATTCTTCCCTATCAAACAGCTCATTGGTATTAGAAACTACCAGTGGACTGACATCCATGAAGACACACTTTCTGTGATGAGTGAGGACCCATCAGTGAAGCTTGGTGAGGGTAACCCTGAGCTGGGGACTTTTTGGAAAGTCCAGATTGACATAGCACTATCTGTCAGATTCCCCCCAGTTACTGTCCAGAGGACAGTCCTCAGGATAGAAACCTGAGAGATGAGGAGAACCACCAGTGTCCCAGTTGCCCTGTGACTGAGTGCTCAAGGATTGCCCAAGAACTAGGAGTCCTTGGCAGTAAACATCAGTGTGTTTGTAACGAGTGTCACATATGTGGTCTGAAGGCCTTGTGGGATGGTGGGGGATGTGGTCTGAAGGGGGTGGTGTGCACCTGGGCCTGTTGGGGGTGACAGAGTCCAGAATGAGCAGAGGTGTCACTTCTGGGGAGCGACAGACCTTTGGCGTCACCACTGCCCTTCTGGTGCTGGCCGACCACCCTGGGCCTCTGAATCATACCCTGTTTGCTTACTGAATCTGTGATTGTCTTAAATGATTGGTAGGGTTTCCCCCCCTTTCGTTTCCCTTAAAAAAAAAATGATCAGTCTCTCAAAGATTAATTTATGAATTCCTGCTAAAATCAGATGGCTAGATGGATATTTTTCTCATTCTTTGTGGTCTTAGATGACAAAGGTCACGTTAAAAACTTAACACCCAGTTGGCCACCCTGACTTGGCTGCTTTTGGGGGGTACCAGTAACATCTGTTCATCATGAACTGAATTTTTCTTCATTTTCTATTACTGGAGATTTCCATCACGTTACAGCTGAATGATAACATATCTTTGGGGCAGATTTTTAACAACAGGTCTTCTCCTTTGTTGCCATTTCTGTCTATCTTATCTTGCTCCTAGACCTGCTTGCTCTGGTGTTGGTTTGTTGCCTGATGCCTCATCGAGCTTTGTTTTTGGTCTGTTCACAGGAAACAGGATGATACAGAAAAATTAACTGACCTCAGATAATCAGTATAATGTAGCTCATTAGTCATCTTGAGTGCAAGCTACTTTTTCCTTATGATTTAGGCTTAAAATGTCAATGTTGTGTTCATTTTTAAACTGTTAAAGCTAGATTGGTCAGCGTACCTGTGGAAAAGATCAGGAAAACTAGCCTTAAAGTGTTAAAGGCATGATATTGAGTCCTGTGGAGTAGATTCTTTTATCTCAAGATCAAAAATAAAAAAATCAATCCAAGAGATTACTGCATTTTATGTTGAGAGATCTGAAAAACAGATGCTTAAATACACTTTTTATCCTACTGAACTATATATAAAGTTTAAATTTGATTTTTAACACGTAGCATCCAGGAGAATTTGTATCTCATAATTTGTCTGTTCTCAGGCAAATCAGAATTTATTTTTATTGCCAGTTCTCATCGGTGCTTGAACTTTAAAAATCCACTTAAAAGCAAAGTTTACAAACAGGTACTTTTCTTTCCTAACTTGGGCAATTATTTTTAACCATTTTCACCTTCAAGTGGCATGTTCTTCCCCATTTCACATAACACTGGGAGGGTTTTTTTCACCTTGTTCTCTTTTTACACTTCCTAGTTAATATTTCACAGCAGCCTATTTAAGGATGTCCCTCAGAGATTGAACAGCTTCTATGGAGTAATCAGGGAAGTGTTCATTTGATTTTATTGCTTAGGATTTTATGTATTGATCAACTGTTGGCTCGTAGAAATGCCAACGATAGTTTTCATTAATATTTCACAGTATTTGGGATTCTGAGGTGATGACAGTTACCACTTGAGGTGATGACAGTTACCACTTGAGGAACTGGGGTTTTCAGAAAAGGGTTTGTTCCTCACCATTAATCATTTAGTGGCGAATTGGTCTAATATATGAAAGATTGAAAGAAGCAGTACCCTAGAACGTCCTGTACCTCCTATGCTTTTTGGAATATAAAGCATTATTTGTTAACACCCTGGAGAACGGTTAGCAGCTTGGAAATTGTGTAGGACTCTGATCATTTTGCCTTTTTTCCCCTCTTCGGGGCAGTGGTGAGAAAAGAACTGGGGTCGGGGTTTATTTTTGCTTCAATAAAGAGTAATGGGGTTGGCTTTAAAGGGGGGAAATTCTTAGCCCACGTGTGCTTGTACGCATCATCCAGCATCCATCACTGTATCTGTTCTTGGAAGTAACTGGTCTAAGTTGATACTGAAAGAAATCTTTTTGTTTCTAATCTCTTTAGCAGGGGGAGCAATCTCAGAACTGTTATGAAGACCCTGGAAGTTCTTCGTTCTTCCCTCCTTTGCCATCGTGTGGCCTCTGGACACTGTGGTCAGTCATTTGAGATTGACTTTAATTTAAAACAAAGGCCTCTGTCTTCCACCCAGGAGGTGGAAGGAGTGAATTTTATGTTTGAATGAAGAAGTGAATTATGGAAGAAGAGTATACGTCCCTTCCCTTTCAAGCATAAGTCCAAATAGGCTCTCAGGAATGAGGATTTGTGAAGACATCAAACAGGAGTTTTGACTCATTTAAACTTTGATGCTTGTCATGTTGCTGGAGAAGAGATTCCTGTTCTGCTCGTCTGTCTTTGCTGTACCCAGCATCATTTTGGCCTGTCATTTCCGGTCTCCCACTGGCCTTCCCTCCTCAGTGCATGTCCTTGAGTGACCTGTTCTTATCTGAAATTTTGCTGCCTGTAACCTAGAAGAACTTCTGTTGCACATTCTTTCTTCCGTTTTTAAACTCACCCTCTCACCAGATACCTCCTGTGTTTCTATATTGTGTTACAAAGGATGGGCAAAAAAGAAAGTGCTTGAAGAATTTCAGGTTTTTCTGAAACGTAAGAAAGATAAGAAAGGCCCCCCTCTCTTTAACATACTGTAACATTTTGCTCAAGAAGCTGGGCTGTAAGAAGGTCGGGTTTGTCTTTGTTTTCTTTTCATCACGTTTCCCTCCAGTATTGGTTCATTCTCATTAAGCATGATTTTTGAAGACAGCTAGTTGCATTGTCTCCAGCAAAGAATCATCAGTAGTTTATATTGCTTTACCTGTACTGGCTTCCAGCGATGGAACCAGACCAAGGTGTCTCTCAGCAGGCTTCTTTTTTATTGGGGTGGGGGAAATCTATGCAAGGACTAAAACAAAACCGTCTAGAATCAAAGCGACAACAACACAGTTCAAATCAAAAATCAAGAAAACTTCTTTTTTTTATCATTGCTCGTGGATCTCTGTGTTTCCCATCAGTCATCGCATTTCCCCTCCTGTATCCATGATCCTTTCCCTTCCTCCGTGTTTCCAGTCACTTCCTTTCTGTGAAAGGTTGCTTAGCTTTTAAAAAAAAATTTTTTTTTAATTTTTACTTTTTGCTTTTGCTGTTCTTTATATAAAAAGTAGCAGATTGGATGGATGTGTACATTAGGTGTTTGAAATTCTCTGAAAATCCAGAGTGAAGCCAGGTGTGGAGAGGGCTCACCAGGCTCTCTGAGTGGAGCTCTTAGCTGGCTGGGAGTGCTGAATCAGGATCATTTTCACAGTATCTTCAAAGGAGAGTTAAGCACTGTGCTTACTGGGAAGTCTCTGTCAGTTGCTGGCTGCTCCTGTAGGTAGCCAGACAGGTCGCCTACCTTTTGGATTTTAGCATAGAAATCAAAGTAGAACATGTCAGCAAGGGCCTCTTCCATTCCCTCTTTAGAACCAAAACGTTCAGTAGTTAAAGTAAGAACTCTTCCTGGGTCAGTGGCAAATGTCTATATTTTTAGATGCCACGCCTTCTCAGATGCTCATTTTGTGAATTTCATTTCCGCTTTTCGGATCAGACCAGGGGTTGAGATTAGTAGGTGGGTCACTGGACATGTTTTTTGTTCTGCAGACATGACATTATTTCCATTTCGTTTCTATCTGTACTTTACACGGCAATAGTATGCAAACTGTGTAATAAAGAGGTTTCTGCCTTATTTCCACGTGCAAAGTAGCTGGGTGTCCTCTGCCTATGCATTTGGATGTTCATGCTCTGTCTGCCTCCTAAACTGGCTACTGAGAAGATATTCAGCCCAGTCAGAGTGTCTCTGGCAGCGGCTCCTAATAATTATTTATGTTTTTGGAATTTTTTTCAGCTCCTAAAGCCTTCTGTCCATTTCAGTTTGCTTTTCTCAGTTTGTACAATATATGCATATCCTCTTCTTGCCTGTTGTCTCCCCACCACCACCACCACCATTTTGTTTTTTAATGTTCTGTAGTTTTGTACGAGATGAGACTTAGCCTTGGATACTTCTTGCTGAAGCTTTAATGCTTTGTAAATAAAATTCGATGTTTATTAAAGAACAGGTGTAGGTGTGTGTTTGTAGACACGGATCGTTTCTGAAACTCACCAGCCACTTTGCTTTGTATGACGGAAAATGCAGCTTCTTTTTTGATGTTAGATCTTCTCTGTGGAAATACAGAGCTGGGAGGGGTAAGGGGTGGTCAGGTAGTCCAGATGTCTGCCTCTAGACAAGATGATAAATAAACAATTCAAGCAAAAAGTTAGTGTTAAATCAAACATCAGCTGGGAATGACCTCTTCAAATTCCTTATCTCCCTTGTAACTCACTTGTAAGTGTATGTAACTGCGCTGTAGAGGCCCCAGGGCTAGGAGATATTCTGGAGCTTACAAAAATGAATGCAAGGAGGTTCCTGCCTTCCAAGGATCCTTCTTAAAGTGTAAGTACGGTTAAATTTCTCTGTATTAGTCCTTTTCCCCCTAGATTAAATAGCTTTGAAATCTGTTGAATATTCATTGTCTCCTGAAGAGTAAGATGTTTCATAAAGTCTGTTTAAGTCTTCGATTTTAATCATCGCTAAATCTGAACGTCTCCTTACTAACCTCTCTCAGTTTTGTGACTGAGAAGCTTTTTGACATCATAGCTGTTTCATAGCAACCTTGACCCAAGTGAATGATGAGCTGCTTCTCCTGTTCTGCTGGGTGAAGGGACTGGGCTGGGAGGCAGGGAGAATTATGTGTCCTCTCCCCCAGAATGTATGTTCGGTACCCTTGGGAAGGAAGACTGCCTAGAGGTGGGAGTGGAGCTGCCTGTCTTGCTGCTAAGCATTCAAATTCTAACAGGCTTGTTGGCCCTTGTCTTCATGAATTTTCATTTCTGTTTAAAATTCCTTACACGTGAACAGTGTTTCACACTGTACAAAGTGTTTTCATGTACAGTTTATCATTTGATGCTCAAAGTGACCTTCCTGAAATAGGCAAGGGGGCCTTAATTTGCAAAGGAGGAAATAGAAATTCAGGAAGGGTAAGTCTCTTGCCTCTCAGTTCAGCATTCTTAATCCTTTTTGTAGAAGGTTTAAGAGCATTTAAAGTAAATAATTCAAGTTAATCCCCTCTTTTTTTATATATATATACTTGGTCTTTGATTTCTTATTTGGTCGGATTTAACTGACATTTTGAAACCTTTGAATTCCGATCCCAGAATCTGGAGGGGAAGGGAAAGGGTGAGGAAGAGCAGAGCTTCACTATGCATTCGAGTTAATGTGTAAATTCACTTCAGCTTTTGAAGTCTTTTCATCTTTGTCTTCCCAAGAAGTGGACCTAAATTCATGAAAAGGATGTGAGAAGAACGAAGACCGATAAGGGGGTCATTAACAAGCAGAGAGAGGAAAGCAGCAACGTTGTGACTTCTCTTTCTGCCTCGTGGCCTCACCTGTTACTAAGGACTAGACTTGTCTTAAGTTATATTTATTGACAATGCACGCATCGTATCTTTTGACTTTGAGGGCTGTCTCATGTCGAAGGAGTTAAGTTATGTCATAGAGGATGAAGCTGGAATACCTTGGGTGTTGACTGAGGGTGGTGAAATGCCTGCTAAGACATGAAGACATTGGCCACAAGTTTCATCCTTGGGAGCCTGGTGTTGGCTTTCCTTCTGCCTTTGGTGGTAGCTTTACCTAAAACACTGGCCATCCCCGAGAAACTGCAAGAAGCCGTGGGGAGAGTCATTGTCAACACCACAACCTGCTCTGTCACCTGCGGCCTTGGCTATAAGGAGGAGACCGCCTGTGAGGTGGGCCCTGATGGCGTGAGAAGGAAGTGTAAGTCTCAGCGCTTGGAGTGTCTGACCAGCTGGATCTGTGGAATGCTCCACTTCACCATCCTCATAGGGAAGGAGTTTAAGCTGAGCTGTCTGAGCTCAGACATCCTGGAGGTTGGGCAGGAAGCTTTCCGATTCACCTGGAAACTTGCTCGGGGTATCATTTCAACTGATGACGAAGTTTTCAAACCCTTCCGAGCCAGTTCCTACTTTATAAAGTTTCGGTTCCCTCAGGAGTACGACTCTGGGACCTACCGGTGTGATGTGCAGCTGTTAAAAAACTTGAGACTTGTCAAGAGGCTCTATTTTGGGCTGAGGGTCCTTCCCCCTAATTTGGTGAACCTGAATTTCCATCAGTCCCTCACTGAGGATCAGAAGTTAGCAGATGAGGGCCTGGAAGTGAATCTGGACAACGATACCCAGCCTCAGCGCCCGCCGTGGAAAAAGAAGGTGGCGGTAGCCTTGGGAGTAGGAATTGCCAGTGGCGTGACTGGCGGCGTGTTGGTGATCGTCGCACTGTGCAGCGGGCTGAGGGTGATTAACAGCAGTGCCAGCCTGAAGACCTTATACACCTTGCTCCCGAAGGGCTGGCTGCTCAGGAAGCCAAACTAGCTTTTTCGGGAGTGTTTTGGCCGCCTGACTGCGCGTTAGCTAAGAGGGAGGGCTTCCGCTACCCAAGGAGTGAGTAGGGGATGTGGAGAGGGGCCACATCATGGTAGCTACGGGCAGTAGTCTCTGCCTTTATGTCCCGGGTGGGTCTCTCCAGATCTTCCCTGCGCGCTAGGCACCCAGGAAACCTGACTGCAGGCATCTCCCTGCTCCGGGAAGAGCTCTGTCTTCCGAGTTTGCATTCGTTGTCGACCCTTTACAACTTGCATGCCTCCCTGCCTTGATTTCCCTTCTCAGCAGTAAAATCATGTAGAAGGATACAGCTTTTCTAGTGAAAACATACTTTTTCTTCAATAAAAATAATTCACAGCTGTATGGAGAGCTAACCTTTTCTGCTCTGTAGTTTAAAATTTCTTGTATTTGTTTAAGTTGTTGCGTAATCAGTCTGGTTTTAGGATAAACTCACACCAGAGTTTTTGTAATAGACATTGAACGAATTGCTTTGTAGGGGGCATATGCCCATTTGTGGCAGAGTTGAGGTTGCTGGTAATGGCATCTGACTCAGGTATGTAGGAGACAGTAAATGTTAATGAATTATGTGCCTCCGCCGCCACCCCCCGCCGCCACCCCTTATCCCTCCCAGGTGAAGCCTCTGTGCTCACAAATTGAATTCCTGGCAAAACACTGGATTCTTCACCCGGTAGGTTTCCCCTGAGCAGTTCCTTGGCTTGCTCCCCGCCCCTGTCCTTCTAGCTCCTTCAGTGCCCTGAAGCTTACGTTGCTGGAAAGGTCAAGTGTATTGGTTTCTTACAGCAGCCAAGGCCCCCTAAGGGAGAACTCGTACCTTCCTTCCTCAACAGGAAATCCAATCGTAAGACCCTCGGAGGCCATTCAGACTGTGTCTGAGATAATTGACTTGGCTTGTGGAAGCATCCGGGAAACCTCTCTTGGGCCACCAGCTGAGCTAATTCTATTGAGAGATTTATGTTTCTTTCTCTCACTTTTCTCTCGCTACAGAGGAGGTAGCAGAAATAAGACTTGCACCACTGGTTGCCTTCTCTGGCTGTGTGTCTGAATCACCCAGATGAGCTTTTGAAAAATAAGATCCTTGAGCCCCAACCCTGAGGATGTTAATTTGGTTTAAATTATAGCCAGTCAATCTCTTATTTCTTTTACTTTAAATTTTTTTTGTTGAGGGGAGTTTTATTTATTTATTTATTTTAATGGAGGGACTGGGAATTGAACCCAGGACCTCATGCATGCTAAGCATACGGTCTACCACTGAGCTATATGCCCTTCCCCTAAATAAAAAAAAAAAAAAGTTCAAACCCATAGAAAAGTTGAAAGGTTTGATGACACCCATAGACTCTTTAACTAAATTGACCAGTTGCAAAAGTTCTGCTCAGTTATCTTCCTCTCGAAATAAACACTGACTACATGAACCACTTGAAAGCTAGTCATAGACGTTGTGACCTTTTACTCCTAAATCAGGTATGCGTCTCCTGATAAGGACCTTCACCTGTATAACTGCAATGACCTCATCACACTAAGAAAATTAACAGTTCCCTAATCTTAGGTATAATCAATACTTCATTTCTCCCGACTTCTAAAAATCTTAGAGCTTTTGGGGGAGGTGGGTGTAGCTCAGTGATAGAGCGCATGCTTTCCATGCATGACGTCCTGGGTTCAGTCCTGGGTTATTTTGTTCAAATAAATAAATGAATAAAATCTTAGAGCTTTTAAACTTAATTTTTGATCCAGGATCAAATGAAGGTTCACATGTTATATTTGTTTATTTCTCTTTAAGTCTTATAACAGATCCCCTGCATTATTTTTTATGACATTTTATTGAAGAGTCTAGCTAGACTATTTGTCTTGCATAGTGTCCCACAGTTAGTTCCTTGTGATTTGATTCCTGAGGAATGAACCTTAGACATATTTGACAAGAGCCCCACGTAAATGACCTTGTGAACTTGCCGCATCACCTCAAGAGGCACATGATGTCAGGGTGGCCCACTACTGATGTTAAAAGCTTGATCATTTGGTTAAGGTGGTGACTGGCAGATCTGTCCAGTGATGTCCCTGTGTTTTCCTTTTGTAATTAATCTGTGGGGTGGGTGATGCTTTGTGATTATCTGGTTTTCTCAAGAACATTTACAAGCATTTTAGAATGCACTCATGATCTTTGCCTTATTATTACATGTTGGGGACTGCAAAAGGATGGTGTCTTTAAATTCATCATTTGCTCTATTAGCCTTCATTTTTCTGTAAAGAAGCACTATTCTTTTTTATTTATTTTTGAGGTTTCAGTGGATTCTTCTTTATTCAGTGAATTACATATAATTATTGTTGTCATATTTTTGATGTTCAGATTGTTCAGATTGTGGCCCAGGAGTCCCTGCAGGCCAGCTCTTTGTCCTTTTGGTTTGGTCCCATTTGACTCTGAGCATGTCCTTGCTATATAGCAAGATGCTTCCGATGCACATTTGAACCTTTCTCCAAACCTGAATCTCCCAGGGAGATTCTCAAAGGGACTGTGTTTCTTCAAGGAACTCTGGTTCCTTTTAGTGTAGGGAGTAGCATTTAGAAACCAAGGTCTGGGTGCTGGATGTGCTCATTGCCTCTGGGGTGTCAGTGCTTCTGAGCCTGCTGAGTGTCCTAGGTGTATTTAAATCATGAGTTCACAAGCATCTTTGTTTTTTGCATTCTGCTGCAAGCCAGTCTTATAGATAATTCTGATATATAGTGAAGGTTGAGAACCGCTGGCCTGGACTCATGTTTAGGGAGTCTTTAACTATTGCTCTTATTTTGAAAAGCTCTTAAATTTTCCATACACCCTTTCACTCATTCTCTCTACCTCACGTGGGATGTTGTTCAGACGATCTGGGCTCTGGTCCTGTTCCTACTATTGACTGTAACGGAGCAAGCTGACATTCTGTAGTCCTTATCTTTGAAATGTGCGATTGTGGGAACTAAATGAGGTCTGTGAGTCACGCTGCTCTGTAAGCTGTGAAGGACCAGGCGAGAGTTGGGGGAAGTCCCTGATGAAGCGCGTTATTTCAGGCCTGGACAACTTGCTGCAGCCGTCAGGAGACAGCTTGCTCTGTCTTGAAAGAAGACTGTAAAACGTTGATATCTTTGTATATAATGAACTCAGTATTACATTGCTGAGGAGGGAGATGGATGGAGGGGTACAGTGTTCCCCCTTTTTCAGATGGAGAGACTGAGACCCAAGAAGAACTAAATAACTTGTCCAGCATTCTGCTGCAAGCCAGTCATCGAGCATGGGATGGAATAGTGCACAGGTCTAGGTTTACAGCCCTCTGTGCTTGCGTTCTTGAATTTTGACTCTGAAGATGCAAGGGGAATCAAACAGGGAAGAGAACAGGCACCCTCAGATGTGTTCGTGAAGACCAAAACCCAATTTGGTTCTTTGAATTCTGCGCATGCGATCTGCCTCTAGAGGGTCAAGGAGATGCGGCCTGGAGTAGAATCTGAGCTGCAGAGTGGTCGGTGCTCCCAGCAGCTCTTTGGGTGCTAAGTAGGAGGGATGAGGCGATGCGGGGGCTGGCTGTCACCCCGGGCTTCTAAACAGGCCCTGGGCACACAGCTAAGCACCACACAGAGGGATCGCTGCTCGCCCTGGCTTCGCTTGCCCTCTTCCCTGAAAAAGGCTGTCGGGCTCAGTCAGCACGGAGCCCTACCTGCTTTGCACCGAGAGAACTGAACACTTAACAGCGCTGCATGCGTGTTATCACTGTGTGCATCTCAGGTGTTAACAGAAGTCATGATAAATGTTTATCGAATGCATGAGTGTTGCAGCTAGAAAATGTGACTAGAAATTCAAATTCTTTCGGCTGCTGTGAGCAGAGACTGGAGGCACTTCCCACCAGGTAGGAGTCACTATGTCTGCAGGGAGAAGACTTCCCTTTGGTACTGCTGGGTCAACACAGGTATACCCCGCTTTTCGTAAGTTCGATACTTTGCTTTTCCGAGAAACCTGCATTAGCGCCTGTCTCCACTAACTGAAAGAAATCTGAAGAGAATGTTTGCTTTTATGGAAAAAGTTAATTGCTTCTTTGCTTTACACCATTTCAGCTTACAAAAGATTTTATAGGAATGGTCTACTTTCAAGGTAGCCGGGGAAACCTGTGCCCCAAATGTCTTAAAAATCAGGGAAGCTTGAGGCAGTGCCACCACACGAGCACCGTCCACTGCCCATCGTGGTAGGTGAAGCCGGCTGGGCTCACAGGATGGCTGCCATGCTCTGCAGAGGCCAGCCTTAGAGTCGCTTGGCCTAATTATTCCCCCCTCCCAGGGCTGAATGAAGCAATACAGACCGTGCGCTGGGACTTCCTTGTGAAGGGTGAAGATACTGGATAAAAGCCTAAGATTGGAGAACAGGATGAGGAGATACGCTTTCGTCTGAGGATAAACACACCCACAGCTGGTGCCAGCTGCCTCGGCAGGTTGAGAAACCGTCTTTATTTAAGAACTGCCCGCTACCAGAGTCAATAAATAACTACCATTACAAGAAGTATACGAGAGACAATAGGCCAACGGGAGTGGGTCCGTTGTAACAAAAACTGAGTTATATCAGTGGTCCAGCGAAGCCCTACCCTTGCCCCGCCGTGAACTTCACTAAGCTATGCAGGCCCTGGAGGGGGTGGGTCAGGTGGAGTCTGGGGGCCAAGGCAGGTGCACCCCACCTGAGGGCACGAGGCTTCCTAGGGCTCTGGGAAAGGCCATCCGACCCCTTTTTTTCCTCTCCAGTTTCCCTTTATTGTCCTGCCCTCCCAAAGCCTATGAGTGTATACGTATATATACATACAGCTACCAGGCACCTCTTTCCATGGAGCTCTTTGAAGCCTCTTAAAAATGCCCATCTCACCCTGCGTGCCACTCCAGGAGCCTCTCTGGCAGCCTTGCTCATCTCCAGGACGAAGCCCAGGTTAGGTGCTGAGCCAGGGAGGCAGGGCACCACACCTGTGCCTCAAACCCAGGTGTGAGGCCACTGCTGTCCTTCCCATACAGAGGGCCCAGCTGGCTGTCACATTCTGAGACCAGGAAGAGCAAAGAGAGTCCTCCAGCCGGGGAAGAGATGAAGAGAGTAGAAAATTCTCAGAGCCAGCTCGGGCTCTTGTCTAGAGTAGACTGGATGGGCTCCTGGAAGTGCCAAGAGGCAGAAAAGAATCCTTGGGGTGAGCCTTCCCCTTAAGGGGCTGTGTGACTGCAGTTGCTGCCACACGCTGCAGGGGCCACAGAGGGCGGGAGCTCCAAGACTCTTCCTGTGCTGAACACCTTCTGATTCCACGAATCTCAGCGTCTCACTGTAAGTGTCCCTAACCTAGACCTCGGACCAACAGCTGTCAAAGTTCCTCAAAGTTCCCTCGAAAGGAAGAATCCCCTAAATACTCATTCCAGGGTCTCCTTGCAGAGACACCCACCCTCGGTCTCTCCTGTCATTTCATCAAAAGAAAAAGAACTCTCCATTTCCATGGCCCTCCTGTTTCCTGGCACCCCCTGTATCATTTGATGCCCTGAATGAAAGTAGGTAACCTGACCTTGCTGGGCCCTGAGAGCTGCCCTCCCGCTGGGGGTGAGGTATACATTGACACTGAGAGTGACGAGGACCGAGTAGCCAGGGGCAGACGGCCCAGCACACGCAGACAGGAGAGACCATCTCCTGGGCCCTGAAATGCTGTCTGCAGGCCGTCTCTGTCCCTGGACCTCAGGCACTTACTGGCCACTAAGCCGTGGCGTGAAGCACTTGTTCGTGGCTGTTTCCTCTTGGTTGCCTCGTCTGGGGCTTGGTGTGTGGGAGAGGAGAGATCCAGAGTCAAGTCATGACCCCAGCAGGAGCCAGCCTCAGCCCAGGAGAGCAAAGAAGGTGAAAATCAGAGGCCTGCTGGGCAGGAAGGGATTCTGAGAAGCTGTCTAACCTCGTCCTCTGCCTCCACGCGAACGCCTGTAGACCCACCTCAACGAGAGGCTGTTCCATTTTACGTGCCTGCACGTCCTCAAGTTACCTGCTGTCCTGTTAAATCTTAATCTGTACTCTACCTGAAGTCTCAGGCTGCAGGAACATCCCTTTTCGTACAGTTCTGTATCTCCCAAAATAGCTCTGCCCGCACAGTGCTTAGGTTTTCCTGAGGCTGAGTTTTCCTAGTTAAAAACCCTTCCTGGGTTTCCCAGAGGGAGTGTCTGCCTCCTTAGAACTAAGACTCTTGGTCATTGTATCTCCTGCTTCAAGCAAGCTTAGGGACTGCGGCCTCCAGCTGCCCTGGTGACGTCCTGTGCCAAACCAGCTCCTCTGTCTTGGTCCAGCGTCTAGACACCTGTCTCTTTGCTTCCCCCACGGCAGCCCAAGGCAGCGAGGAAAGAACCAGCTAAACCTAGGAGGCAGGTTTCCTCCTCTCAGCATCGTCTTTCTGATAGAGCTGGTTCAGGCCAAATCACAGCCACGGGGGACCAAGTGGATGCTGGGCCGAGTCTGGGGTCCCTGTCACGGGAGAATGGTCCCTTCACTGAGCCCCCAGCACCTTGCGTGGGGGGTGAAGGGCGGGAGCAGGTGAGGCGGGTTTGATCAGATGGCTCCAGGGAGGCAGTCCTGGGCCAGGGGCTGGCTGGTGGGTACAGTGGTGGCGGGGAGAAGGGGTGTGAGCTTACGTTTTTAAAAAATTGCAGTGGGTGAACGTCAACATAAACCTGCCCAGGAAAACAGAGCAGGACTTAAAAATTTTAAAAACCATAACAAAATAGAGCTCTAACTGTAAACGACAGAAACCAGGCTCCGAGGGCCTGTCCCCTCTAAGATGCCTGTCCCGCTGCTCCTGCCTGTGAAGGTTCACCTGTCACAACATAGGCTTTGGGATTTCCTGGTTGTGCTGCCTCTGCCGCCTGGATTTGGGGAATCCTTGTCCTCGCTTTGGCCTCTTTTCTTGGAGCAAGGGTAAGGGGATCGGGGGGCTTCAAGCCAGCACTGCACATTGGGGTCCCCACAGAAGATGGGCTTGGAAGGCAAAGCAAGACTGGGGCTCCTGCAGTCTGTCTGCGCCTTGGGCTGGGACCCAGCCGTGCCCATCACCCCACCGTCACCCACCTGAGCCTTTGAAGCAGAATTTTCATAGCCCACTTTTTAAACCGGGTTGTAGCCATTCAGCACTGTCCCCTTCCTCTGGACAAAGAGCCTGGAACAGGAAGGTGGGAGAGGAGCGCTAGCCCAGACTGTCACTGACAGGCTGTGTGACCGAAGGAGGCCCAGCCCCTTCCAGCCTCCGCTTCTCATCTGGGAGGGAGGGGCTTGGGCAAGTTGAGGTCCAAAGCCTCTCCCAGCTCTGACGTGCTGTGACTGGTCATACACCCAGAGCGCAAGCTGGATGTCCCATTTATTTACCCCTTTGTCTTCTGGGGAAATGCAAAAGAGCAGTCCAAGGCAGCCTGCAGGGGGTCGCCAGCTGGGGTCGCCAGGTGGCCCAGGGTACTCCTGGAAGCAGGCAGGGCCGCATTTATCCTCTGCCCTTCTCAGAAGGCTCCTGCCTCCGGGACTCACGGAGTGAACGCTGCCTTCCGCTGGAGGAGGGCGGTGGGTGCATGAGCCCTGCCTCCTGTTCGCACCCTGGAGGGCTGTGCAGGAGGGGTCTTGATGTGACAAGGGACCTCCTCAAGACAAGCCCTTGTGTCACCCAGCCACCTGAAGTGGCTTCTGTCACTCTGGGGTGACAGGGTCGGGTTGGCAGTGTTGGCTAGGAGGGCCACGTCTCTGGATTGTGCCCCTTTCCACCAGCTGTCCCAGCCTCTGAACCCTTCTAAGCTTGCACCCCGGCAGTCTGGAGTGTCACCCCCAAGAGCTGCAGGGCTCGGGCTCTGGGCCCCAGACACCAGGGCAATAGTTCTCAGCCACTGTGGCCGGTGGAGGGGCCTCCAGGGAGCCATTGAGGACAATGTCGGGGTTCAGCCATGCTGCCCTTCCAGAGGAGAAAGTAGGAGAGCCCCTGGTCCCAAGGTCTGGCCCTCTCCTTAGCCTGAGGGGTGCCACTGTTGATGCTTTGTCCCATTTCAGCCCGTCCATGTCCAGCATTCCCACCGGGCTGAGGATTCTGCTCTCGGGGACAGTCCATTCGCGGCCCCCAGAGTGCCATGGCCACTGATGTGCAGATGGATGCTTAAAACCCCCTTCTTCCTGTAGACCGTCCTTCCATCCAGGCACCCAAGAAGGCCCAGGCATAGGGTTCAGTGTCATCATGGAAGTTACTGCCTGGTACCTCTTGTTTCAAAGAAAAAAAAAATCCTTGCATGGGTTCTGTCTTGTGGCAGAATATGAAATATCCTACCTCCTATGAAAAGGGCACTGCTTAAAGTCGGCATTGAAAACCAGCCATTCTCGGGCACAGTGTTGGGCCACCTTGGCATCGGGAAGGGGCTGGGGCTAGCTGGCTGTGTCCATCGGAGGTGGGTGTCCAGCTGTGGCGGAGAGGGAGGGGTGCCGAGATCAGAGCTCCAGGTAGCCTACGAGGATCAGCGTGGCCATGGAGTGGGAGAGAACGGTGCCGGGGTGTGGGGCTGGACAGACTGCCCAGTTCTCCACCATCATGCTTGTGCCTGAAACCAGCAGACGGAAATGGGCTGAGCCAGCTGGGCCTGCGACCAGCCTGTCCCTGCCCCACCCTCAGGACAGAATCCAGACCTTTCCTAAGGAGACTCACAGAGGGCTGGCTTCAGGACTGGGAGGTGTTCTCAGCCCTTCTACAAGAGGGTTTTGTAGGACCTTTGATTTAGCGAGAAAGGAGCACACTCATCTCCCAGCCCTCAGGGCTATTTGTGTGCAGGAAGGAGCGGGTGGCAAGGGCATTTCCAGGGCTACTCTGCACTTGGTTCCTGCCTGCCATCTCCTTTCCCCTTGGGGACTGGCTGGGGTGGGATCTGGCTAGGGTGGGGATGATTCCTACATCAGGCATCTGGAGGCACACGGATACTCCTGGGGGATGTGGGGAGAGTCAGCACCTCCATTCCGCACGATGTGGACTTCTGCCGGGACCCCGTCCCCTCCAGGTCCTGTGGTCCGAATCTGCACCAGGGCATGGCCAATGTCTTCGGGAACTGCAATTTCTATCCAGTTCTTGCTGGTGAGGTGCAGCGTGGGAGTCGGGTGTAAGTCGTTCTGGTACAGCATCTGTGGGAAGGAGGTTAGCCAGGTGCAGTTTCCACACACCCGGACTGACTCTTCTCTCTTCCTCCGCTCCAGGCACTGGGAGGGGCCCACATGGTTCTGGGCCCTCGAGGTCCTGCCCCCTCACCCCTCCTGTTTCCTGTTGACCAGGACCAGGGTCTTGAACAAGCTCCTCAGTGCGGGGAGAAAAGCTTGCAAGCAGCGGGACTAGCTTTGCAGACTCCTTAGGCTAGAAGGACACCCAGACTTCATCCAGCCCATCACCAGCCCCCCAAACCCTGCCTTTCCACAGTCATATCATTTTCTTCTCATCCCTCCTACATGCTCCCTGGAGAACCACTCATGTATTTCATGCCTCTCAAATCCCAAGCTCTTTGCTTGCATCTAACTCAGATCCTTCCTGCTAGAAACTGCAGCTCCCTTGTGTTTGCTGGAAATACAAATTCAATGCCTGGCTGACCCCTTCCTTACCTTATAACCTGTGACTGCAGACTCATTTCGGAAAGGGACCACCGGGTCCCACTTAATACTAAGACTGGAGCTCGAGAAAGTCCAGGAGATGTTGCCAGGGGGTCGCCGTGGAGCTGCCAGAGGAGGGAGAGAATTGGGGAGATTTCCTAATGTTCTCCCACCACTTACCCCCTTGCTTTTAGCCAGGCTTTTTCTAGATGTCTGCCCACAGCAGTTGCACCCAGAACATTCTGTCACTGCTGCCTGAGAAACAAACTCCCTGAAAATCCAAAGGTTGGAGAAGAGAGAGGCACTTCAGAGGCCATGAATTCCACTCCCTTATCATCCTTAGACTCACTGCCTTGCTTCTGTCCAGCCCAGGGTTTATCAGCTGAAGCATTTGTCTTTCGTTGGGGAAGGAGCGATCCCAGAGGCACCCCCTCTCCCAGATACACCCCTCCAGCACCCCCCGAGGCCGGAGGACTCACGGGGCTTCATGGTTGTGGCATTGGCCGAAGGGCTGGCAGGCCCAGTGCCGGCCCGGTTGTAGGCCCGCACAGTCACGTGGTACTTGGTGTAGGGGTGCAGGCCAGTGACTAGGGCACTGGTGTCCAGCCCTGCTGTCCTCACTCGGTCAGCGGCTGCTTCTTTGTCCCCGGCTCTCCAGTAGCGGATCTGAAGGAGGCAGGGGTACCCAGGGTCAGCAGTCAAGCCCAGGACCTCGGGGCTGCCCTGACCCTGGCTCTGGACACCTACATTCTGCTCCTCTCTGGTCCTTGTAACTCAGTCTCAGGTCTCAGAACCTCGACACTGGATCCTAAGTGACAAGGGAGCAGGGGCAAGCACACAGAGGTGGCCATGCTATTCTCTGCAGCCCTGAGGATGCCAGGCAACTGGGCTCTGGATGAAAAGGGCAGGCAGTGCCCCTCCCAGAACCTGCCCCTCCTCCCCTGGGCTCCCAGTGTCCAGTGCCAGCTCGAGCTAAGCAGTTATTTCCAGGCTGTCCGTGGGTCCATCCTCCTCCCCAGGCACTGGCCAGAGGGGCTTAGCTAAGGTGCTACTTAGACCATGTTCTGTCTGCTGGGTTAGCGAAGAGTGATTCCAGGAGGAAGACTAGTGAGCTGTGAGGCGCCCCCGCACCGTGAAGCCCCAGCACCCCTTCCTCTCCCAGCCCAGGTCAGTGCTCACCTCGTACCCCAGGAGGATGCCATTCATGTCCTGCTGCACGGGTTCCCAGGTCACGTTCATCTCTGAGGACGAGACCCCCTTGGCCCAGACCTTGGTAGGGGCCACCCTGGGCTCTGGGGACCGATACAGAATGGGTTTGGATTCCCAGGGCCACCTGGGACTGCCGCGGCTCAGGATTTTAAAGAGCCCAGGGTCCAAGGTGAAGGCCACATGGGGGTTCCCAAAGCATCCCTGGGGCCCACTTCTCTTCCCAGAGAGCCTCCCTCCCCCAGGCCTGAGGGGAGACGAGGCAGCAAGGGCTAGAAATGAAGCCAGGGGCTTAGGAGCCAGGGGTCCTCTCCACCCCACCTACAGAACTGAGCAGGGGAGTGAGGGGCCCCCACCCTGCACCCCATGGACAAGCTGCGGGGATGGGGCTGCCCTCGGGCCCCGGGGTGGCCCACCTTCCTCAGCCGAGTACACGAGCGCGGTGAGGCTCTCGGGCCCATTCCCGCGGCCGTTGTAGCTGCGGATCTTGACCTCAAAGGGCGTGTAGGGCCGGACACTGTCGTTGCTGTAGACGAAGTACTGGGCGTCGGCGCCGGGCACCCGGGCGGTCTGCCAGCTAGCGCTGCCCTGCCTGCGGAAGGACAGCAGGTAGCCGAAGCCGTCTCCGTTCTGGTACTCCCGTGACACGGGCTGAGGGGCAAGAGCGCGGCATGGGCGAGGGGCCGAGGCTGCGTCTCCCTGCCCATCCTCTGGCCCCACCCAGCCTTCGCCAAGATGGGGAGGCCCCAGGACTGTGTGCAGGTTTCCATCCGGCTGTGGGTGCAAGGGGTCGGGGGAGGGACCTTGTCTGCTGCCCGTGCAGTGGCTCTGTCTGGATCCTCTCTGCACGATGCTCAACTCTGGAGACAAGTCCCACCAGGTGGGGTGGGGGTGGGGGAGGACCTGTCCCCCAGAGAACTGGAGGCACCTCTCTGCCTCCATCCTTGCAGCTTACCGTCCAGCTGACGACGAGCTCTCCGGGGGCTCCACCACCTCCGCTGAGACCTGACGGTGCCACTGAGGGGGCTGTCAGGGCCAAGGGACACAGACAGAGCTTGTTAATGGGCAATGAGGGAGCAAAAGCCCTGAGGCTGAGCCTGAAAAGCATCCTAGGACAGGAACACCCTTCCAAAGGGCCCTGGTTTTCTCCTCCAACAGTCCCTTTGGACATGTGCTCTGGAGTCAGGTGGACCTGAGATCAAATTCCACCTTTGCCACTTACTAGCTGTGTTTCTCTGGGCAAGTTACTTAACCTCTCTGAGTCTCTGATGCCCCTCTCTGTAAGATGAGGATAATAATGTTTCTCTCAAAGGGCTGTAAGAAGAGTAAAATTAAACAAGACCGTGACTAGCATTTACATATAGTAGAAGCTCCATAAATGATCATTATCTTCTTCCTTCTTGTTGGTTTAATCTAAATAACAGAGATCAACCCCAGTTTGCTTTAATTTAAGGGGAATAAATAATCCAAAACTGCAGCTAATCCAAAAAGAACCCCACATTTCTTTGAGGTTGCAGGGTGTTTTATTATTATTTTTCTTTTTGTGGCAGATTTAATTTCCTAATTGTCTCTAGTATTTAACAAGGCTGATATTAAAAGAAGAATGTATTTAATTAGATCATGAAGCTTGGCAGGGGGGTAACTTGGCTGAGGGTCAAAATATTTCTGCAGATGATCCAGCAACTGGAGACATCACTTGGTTCTGATGAGTTCAGGGCCTCATAATTTGCAAAGGGCACTGAAACACTTTGTCCATTTGATCCTGTGAGGTGGGTGTTAATATTACCCTTTTCAGAGTAGAACGATTGAGGCCCAGAGCAGTTAAGTGACTTGCCTAAAGTCACACAGCTAATAAATGTCATGGTTTGAATCTGAAGCCAGCTTTTCTGATTTCAAAGCCCACCATCTGTCTTCTGCATCATAGCTGTCTTTATGCTCCACTCCTGGGATACAACACTGAAGGAGACCACCCCTCACCCTTTGTATGGCTCTTCAAGAGGTTCAGTCAAAGAAAGTACTCCTGTGGGAGGGCATAGCTGTAGCTCAGTGGTAGAGCGCATGCTTAGCATGCACTAGGTCCTGGGTTCAATCCCCAGAACCTCTATTAAGAAAGAAAAGAAAAGAAAAGAAAGAAAGAAAAGGAAAGTACTCCTTTTGGAATTCTTTACTTGGGAGAGATACCAGTTAAAAATGTTGAATGATTCCAGAAAGAGCCTGGAGAGTCAGCCTGGGGCACACAGGAAACCATGTTTAAGGGACACAAGAAGGCAGACCCTCCTTACACATCCAGTGGGGCAGGCCTGGGAGGGCAGGGCAGAGGAGGCAGGATCCTCATTCCTCGCTCCTGGTCTCAGGATCCCACAGCTCTCATTCTGCGCCTTCACCCTTGCCTCTTCCCTTCCTTCCCCACTCAAGTTCTGACAGCTACCTGCCTTTCAGGAAAGGCTATGGGCAGATAATCCAGTCTTTCTGCTCCCAAAGAAACCGTTTAAAGAAAGACTTGGAGACGCCGGCTGCTTACCTAGGGCCCTGCACAACACACACCCCTTCCTCACCACCTGATTCCTGCAGCTCATGCACTTCCGGGGAGGATATCTGCCCATCACCCCATGGTCCTGGGTGCCAGTGTGCCAAGTCCAGGCTCTGCCAGTGTGACCTCACCCTTCTCCAAACTTTGGTTTTACCATTTTTTAAAAAATTAAACTTTTTACTATGAGATCACTGTAGGTTCACATGCAGTTGTAAGGCTGGCCTATGTTTTAAATGAGGAGTTTGGACTGGATGGTTCCTCCAGCCCTGACAGGCTGTGGCCCAGGGCACAGTGTGCTGTGCTGTGCAGCGGCCTGGCCCGGCCTTGCGTCACTTTCTCAGCTGTTTCACTGGTGTCGGAAGCCTGCTGAGCAGGGTGGGAACTCCATGTATTATTGCTCAGCTGGAGCTCCCTTTAAGGAGGCTTGGGGTCTGTGCCTAATGTTACCTGTCACGCATGGCTCTGACCTGCTTCCTTGGTCCGGATTTTGCTGGAGGGGCCACTGGGCTCCCCAGTGCCCAGGATGTTGCTGGCTAAGACCCGGAACTCATAGTCCATCCAGGGGGTGAGGCCCAGTACCTGGGCGGTCTCGGCATTGCCCTCAATGTTGGCAGGATCTG